>NW_022681472.1:64890212-66227712 GCF_009764315.1 Trachypithecus francoisi
CCACCCAGTTCAAGCTTCCCAGCAGCTTTGTTTACCTACTTAAGCCTCAGCAATGGCGGACGCCCCTCCCCCAGCCTCGCTGCTGCCTTGCCGACAGATCGCGGCAGACTGCTGAGTTAGCAGTGAGGGAGGCTCCCTGGGCGTGGGACCCTCCCGGCCAGGTGTGGGATATATTCTCCTGGTGTGCCTGTTTCCTTAAAGCGCAGTATTGGGGTGGGAGTTACCCGATTTTCCAGGTGTTGTGTGTCTCAGTTCCCCTGGCTAGGAAAACGGATTTCCTTCCCCCTTGCGCTTCCAGGTGAGGCGATGCCTCGCCCTGCTTCAGCTCTCGCTGGTCAGGCTGCAGCAGCTGACCAGCACCGATTGTCCGGCACTCCCTAGTGAGATGACCCCAGTACCTCAGTTGAAAATGCAGAAATCACCGGTCTTCTGTGTCGCTCGCGCTGGGAGTTCTAGACTGGAGCTGTTCCTATTCGGCCATCTTGCTCCGCCCCCCCCCCCTCATTTTTCATCCTATTCATCCCATGCTTTCATCTCTTTCCTATTTCCTGTTTTACAGTGTAGCGATAGGCAGGCTCATCTTGAGAACCCAATGCAGGTTAAGAACAGTCTCAAGCAGTGCCTCTGTCCATGCACTTGTGTGTCTTCTAACTTTTTATCAATCTGTGACATCTTTTATAGATTTCTGGGGAAAGACATGTAAAAGTACACTCTTTATTTATAAATTTAGGTCTACAGGAACAGATCTACCATTATCTTCTCTTCCTCTCATTCATTCAGTAAACACTTATTGACCTCCTACTTTGTGTTATATGTTGTGAATACAAAAACAAAAAAGACAAAGTCTCTGTTCCCTAGGAGTTATCACTTATTGGAGAAAACAGAAAAGTAAACACACGATCAGAGGCAGCAGCACAGGAAAGGCCCTCCAAGAGGAACTGTCAGAACACAGATGGAGGCATCGAACTCAGACTGAAGGAGGGAGGGAGGCTACCCGGAGGAGGCGGCATCTTACCTTCCAGGTGTCTGAGGATTATGTGTAAAATAAAGGGGAGGACAAATATCAAATTGTCAACAAAGTTTTCTAACATGCCTGTTCCATGCTTTAACCCTCGAGAGGCCTCAGAGATTTGTAAATCTCAAAGTGAAAATATCTGCTTAGTGATTACTGAAATTCAAGGATAGAAACATCTGATATAATGTATGAGAACAAATTTTACATGTCAAATAAATCACTTAGAAACATCACTTTTAATAAAATCATGATAGTATCGAATTTTCTTTTCATCTACTTCTGTAATTGATATTCACATATTTATACAGCTCAAATTAGTCCCATGGTTTGTAAAGCCCTTTTCTTTACTGAGTATCTGTGTCAGCTTGTGATTAGCAGACTCTATAGGGTGTCTAGTAAAGAAAAAGAAAACATAAAACTGGAAAAAGACCTAAAAGTACAATGGAACTCAATGAACTTGATGCTTGCAAAATGTTCTGAGAAGGAAGGTTATTTATCTGTGTTAACAACGCCTTGAAGTCTGTTTTAGTGTATTATAGTGGAATGCAGATTTAATTCAGAGAAATGTGATTAGAAGAGAAAGAGGGGTAGTTAATTCCTGGATGGATCTTGGGCAAGTCATTTAATCCCAAGTCCCAGATACAGGGCTACCTCTAGCCCATATGGTTCTCATATACAAATTAGAAAAAGGCTCCACCGTCTTTGTGGGTCTAGCCCTGCTGACACTAGGCTTGATGAACAGAATGTGGGATGGATCTCAGCCTTTTCTTACTCGTTAGTTGTGTCTCTTTCTGTAGTGAATAATCTGCTCAAGCAGATGTAGTTGCCCTGGCCAGAAACCTTAATAGTAAAATGGAGTTCGTATATCTTTTATGTACCTTACAAGGCGGCTGTAGGCATCTCATGAAAAAAAAAAAAAAAAAAAGAAGTATATACATAACACACATGAGTTGTATTATACCGAATCTAATGCTCCATATTTGGAAGAAGGAGTTCAGTGAGAGTGTTGTATCAACAATCACAGATACTCTCATTAGAGATGCTCATAAGAGAACTTATAGTTGCTAATTAGACACCTGCTGCAAATGTTATTCAGGATGGCCTGAGGAAGTTCATGTTCTGTGGAGTATAGGAACACTGATTTCTTGGAAGGATTCTTCTGCTTGTGATCAAAATCCCAAACAGCAGAGCCCCAGCCACTTCAGAGAAATCTGGATCCTGTTGCCTAAATTCACAGGTGGCTGTAGGCAGAGGACTGTGTTGACAGCCAATGGCCACAGGTGCTGAGAGCCACCATTGATCTGTTAAGCACACCAGAGGCATAGCTGAGCCAGCACTCTCGTCTTTCTTTTGCATTATATTGCATCCCAAATATTTGCTATTTTTTCTAGAAAAATTAGCTCAACATGCATCTGTTTTAAAAATATTTCTAATAACTACGTTTTAGGTTTTATGGTTCCATTTAATCTATAAAAATTCAAATTACTGTGGTAAAACAATTTTCATTCTTGAAACCAAAATAGGAGGATGTATTCTGATTTTACACCTATGACACACACCCAAACATACTAGGTGTGCTTACTCATAGGGTCTTTGAACTTACGATGTATCTATAATACTTGGAATGCTCTTCCCTGCATATCTACACAAATAGCCCATCACCTCTTTTAAGTCTTGGGGTTTGGTTTAATAATGTTGATGTACAATAAGTATTTATTGAATTGAATTGCACATTGAAGGTGGTGGGAATCATTGACCCTTAATAGGTTATTTTGGACCTATTACTTTTTGAAAATTACTTAAAAATCTCTCTATATAATTCTCCTTCTATTTAAAGCTGATGTTTATTACATTCCATTATTCATGAATAGCTTTAAATAGGATTATCCATATTTTTTCCAAGTGTTTCTGCTCTTCAATAATCTGACAGACAAGCCAACTCCCATGTTTAACATTAGCTTCTAGAGTTACAAGGTGTGTGTGTGTGTGTGTGTGTGTGTGCAAGCACATGCATGTAAAATAATATTTGAAATTTTTGGTGACATCCAAAGCACTAAGATAAAAGTATAAAATAAAAAAATCACAGGGGCAGTAGATGGATAGAGAATGACAGTGATCTAGAGGCCTTGGACAGCCATCCTTTTTCCCGCCTTGAAGTACTACCTTCTCATGTACCTCATACTCTCTACTTAATCCCTTATCCTGAGTTCAATGTCCTTTGCAGGGACATGGATGAAGCTGGAAACCATCATTCTGAGCAAACTACCACAAGGACAGAAAACCAAACACCACATGTTCTCACTCATAGGTGGGAATTGAACAATGAGAACACTTGGACACAGGGCAGGGAACATCATACACTGGGACCTGTCGGGGGGTGGGGGGTAGCGGGGGGGATAGCATTAGGGGATATACCTGATGTAAATGATGAGTTATGGGTGCAGCAAACCAACATGGCACGTGTATACCCATGTAACAAACCTGAACTTAAAATATATATATATGTGTGTATGTATGTATATATATATATATATAATCCTCACCCTTTCCTAAGAAATCTTCCAAATTACTTGGATTGGCCAAATCATGGTAGAAATTACATTCTAAAAAAGCAAACATACCAAAATTTTAGCAGTTGTTTTAAAGTTTACATAATCTCTCATGTCTTTAATAGACCAAAATGTGTTTTTTAAAGTCTATGATGTATACATTTTAAAATAAGTCCACATATATACGGTGAGCCAATCTTTGTTAAGAATGCCAAAAATACACGATGGAGAAAGGATAGTTTCTTCAAAAAATTGTGTTGGGAAAACTGGATATACACATGAAAAATAATGAAATTGGGGCCTTACTTTACATCATACACAAAAATAAACTCAAAATGAATTGAAGACTTAACTGTAAGAACAAAAATTCTAAAAGTCCTAGAAGAAAACACAGGGTAAAAGCTTCTTGTCATTAGTTGAAAAATGACTTCTTGGATATGACACCAAAAGCACAGGCTATGAAAGGAAAAATAAACAAGTGGGATTACATCAAAGTAAAAAGATTCTGCACCAGCAAAGGATGTTTTAACTTTTAGGACCAGGGGTACACATGCAGGTTTGTTATATAGGTGAACTGTGTGTCATCGGTTTTGATGTACAGATTATTTCATCATGTAGGTAAGTAGCATAGTACTTGATAGATAGTTTTTCAGTTCTCGCCCTCCTCCCACCATCCACCCTGAAGTAGGCACCGGTGTCTGTTGTTCTCTTCTTTGTGTCCATCAGTACCCAATGTTTAGCTCTGACTTACAAGTGAGAACATGCAATATTTGGTTTTCTGTTCTTGTGCTAGGTTGCTTAGGATAATGGCTTCCAGCTCCACTCATGTTGCTGCAAAGAACATAATCTCCTTCTTTTATATGGCTGAATAGTGTATTCCATGGTGTATATGTAACACTTTTTTTTTTTAATCCAGTCTACTGTTGATGGGTATTTAGGTTGAGTCCATGTCTTTGCTATTGTGAATAGTGCTGCAATGAACATACACATGCATGTGTGTCTTTATGGTTAAATTATTTATAGTCCTTTGAGTATATATCCAATAAAGGGATTTCTGGGTCAAATGGTAATTCTGTTTTTAGCTCTTTGAGGAATCATCACACTGCCTTCCACAATGGCTGAACGAATTTATACTGCCACCCTTTTCTCCACAGCCTCACCAGAATCTGTTATTTTTTTGACTTTTAAAATGATAGCCATTCTGACTGATGAAAGATGATATCTCATTGTGGTATTGGTTTGCATTTCTCTAGTGATTAATGTTTAGCATTTTTTCATATGTTTGTTGGCTGCATATATATCTTCTTTTGAAAAGTGTCTATTCATGTCAGGAAAGGAAAGATTTAACAGAATAAAATGCAGTCTATGGAATGTGAGAAAATATTTACAAGCCATATATCTAAAAGGGGTTAATTTCTAAAATATATATGAAACTTCTACAACTCAATAGGCAAAAGAAAAAAGAAAAAACCACGAACACAAATAACATGATTAAAAAATAGGCAAAAGACTTGAACAGACATTTCTCCAAAGAAGACAAACAAATGGACAACAGGTATATTAAAAGAAATGCTCAACATCATTAATTATTTAAAAATGCAAATCAAAACTACAATAAGATATCATGTCATACCTGTTAGGATGGCTACTATAAAAAAACAAAATATAACAAGTGTTGGTGATGATGTGGCGAAATTGGAATCCTTGTACACTGTTGGAGTGAGAATGTAAAATGTTGCAGCAACTATGAAAAACAGTATGGAGGTTCCACGAAAATATAAAAATAGAGCTACCTTAATACTCAGCAATCCCACTTCTGTGTATACATCCAAAGGAAATAAAATTATTATCTCCAAGACATGTCTGCACTCCCATGTTCATTGCAGCATTATTCACAGTAACCAAGATATGGAAACAATCTAAGTCTCGATCAATAAATTAATAGAAGAAGACATGTAGCATATACATACAATAAAATATTATTAAGCCTTAAAAGTGACTATCCTGCCATTTGTGACATGAATAAACCTAGAGGACATTATACTAAGTGAAATAAGCAGCATTTGTCAAAGAAAGACAAATACTGCTTGATTCTACTTACATGAGGAATCTAATATAGTCAAATTCCTAGAAACAGAGAATACAGTAGTGGTTGCCAGAGGCAGGAGAATAGACCGAGAAATGGGGAGTTGTTGTTCAGTGGTATAAAGTTTCATTTATGCTAGCTGAGTAAGTTCTAGGCATCTGCTGTACAGAGTAGTGCCTATAGTTAACAATACAGTATTGTGGACTTCAAAATTTAAAAGGATGAATCTCATAGAATCTCATATTCAGTGTTTTTACTGCCAAAACAAAATAAATAAAACCAAACAAAAGTACTCCCCAAAACAAAAAACAAAGGAAATAAGGAAAACGTGTGAAGTGTTGGACAGATCTATTTCCTTGATGTGGTGATGATATATTGTGTTTGGATTGTCCAAACTCTTCAAATTGAACATATTAAATATGTGTAGCTCTTTATATATCAATTATATTTCAATAAAGCTGTTAAACAATAAAACAAACAGCTTTTTAATTTGATGTTTCTTGACAATACAACATTATGATCATGAATCTAATCACACTATCAGGGTCATATCTCAGATTGACCACTTACTAAGAGTGACTCTAGGAAAATTACGTAATTGCTCTGGGTCTCAGGTTTTCATCTGTAAGATGCGGATAAAAATATCCCAGAGTTACTGAGAAGAGTTAATGAGATCGCATCGTAAGGTGCCTAGTACACTAACTAGCATGCAGCAAAAACTTAACAAATGTTAGCTAGAATTATGTTTTAGTATAAGATGTGTTTAGTATATTCTTAAATGTTTCTTCCACAATGTTTCAATGCTTAGCATTGTCTGCTTTACCTTTCAATCGCTGGAGAACTATAGGGACCATAATTAGACTGCCACATTTTTTTTTTTTTTGAGACGGAGTCTCGTTCTGTCGCCCGGGCTGGAGTGCAGTGGCCGGATCTCAGCTCGCTGCAAGCTCCACCTCCCGGATTTACGCCATTCTCCTGCCTCAGCCTCCCAAGTAGCTCAGACTACAGGCGCCCGCCACCTCGCCCGGCTAGTTTTTTTGTATTTTTTTTAGTAGAGACGGGGTTTCACCGTATTAGCCAGGATGGTCTCGATCTCCTGACCTCGTGATCCGCCTGTCTCGGCCTCCCAAAGTGCTGGGATTACAGGCTTGAGCCACTGCGCCCAGCCTTAGACTGCCAGATTCTTTTCTTAACATGTGATGAGAGCAGGAGATTGTGGTATCACTAATGAGCTGTGCCTGAATCTCAGGGCAAGTCTTGTCACTACATGCTGCCACTGTCTACTAGATGGAACTGCATGTGAATTCTGGTGTCTTTAAATCCATTTTCTTCCTTGTCAACTTCACGACTAAGCCAACTGTTATGGCCAGGGTTAGGTTCCAGCTCATGCTGAGGTCTGAAGGGAGTAGGTGGGTTAGTTGATAATTGAAAGAATATTTAGAGGGCTGTAGGCAGGTGAAATGTAGTTTTATTCAGCAGCTCTCTATCAGCAGCTTACTCACACTAGTTTTTTTACATTGTTTGCCTTGTCTTAGCTGCTTGAGCTGGCCATTCCCACACACAGCTGCGCGGCTGGCTCTCTCTTGCCTTCAGGGTCAGCAGCTTAACTCTTTCTCTCTCTGGGTATGAGCGAGCCCAGCTGTGTTCTGTCTCCCCACTGTCCATCTGTGAAGATGGACAGCTCTGACTCTCTCTCTCTCTCTCCTTCTCTGGGTGCAAGCATGCCTGTACAATGTTAGCAGGGCAATTATACCTTTTACAGACAATAGTGGCTTAGAGTCAAATGATGAACCTTCCTATGTTATGGCTACATGGCTGTGATAACAAGCGGAGTTATATACCTGCACTCTAAAATCATTGAGTCATGTACGATGTAAACATCCTATCTTGGCCTATCCTTGACCAAAGCACAGCCATGTTCCTTATATTCCTCTTATTTGTTTTTACCTTTCAGAATATCAACTATTCAAGGGCAAGGGAGAATTAACATTTATTTAATACCTACTCCATGCTGGAATTTGAGCTAGTGACTCTAATACACCACAACCCTTTTCATCCTCATTTTTACATATAAGAAACTGACTGAAGAGGTTAAGTGATTTACCTAAAGTTGTAGAGTTATTAAGTGGCCAGTTGGAGGTTCCACTCCTGGTCTCTCTCATTCCAAAGCCCCCCATGCATTGTGAATTAAAAGGCTATTCCATAAAGAACCTGAAGAAAGAATTTTACTCTCAATTCCAAGCAGACTGTTAATTTTATTCCAAAACACTCTCCCTGTCTTCTACTTATTATAGCCCTACTTCGTCCCCAGGTGTTAGCACAGGTGCCACCTCAGTTCCTTCTTAATGATCTAACCTCTACGATCTTTTCTTCTCAGCAATTTTGGTTTGAGAGCAAGCATTGTGGAAAAAGAGATATGAGAAGGTAGAAGAGCCATAATATTGTGGCTTAAATGTGACCTTATGAAGGAGAGAAGAAAGGAAGCTTCGTGGAATTGTCCCAGAACACCTGGTAGTCTAGAAGTTTGGCAAGACCACTGGGGAGTCCTTGAGTCAAAATCTCTTAGGCATGGATCTACCTTAGTGTCCTATTGTGCTCAATCACTGGCTGGCACTAGCCCATGTAAGAGGGAGGTCTCCTAGGGCCATTCTTATGGCTGTCATGAGAAGACATTACTAATAGAGAGACTATAATGAATAAAGTTATGAAAGTAGGAAAAGGCATGTCATTATAAGAAATGTGCCCAGCATTCTAGTATGGCCTGAGTCTAGGGTATGGGTGAGACTATGTTGGGGGATGGGAGAGTTATATATCTATATATATATATAGCTATAGATAGATATATCTGGAGGCAGAGGGAAGCTTGGTAATGTAAGACTGGTTGTCATTGTGTGGTCTGGACCATCAGCACCACGTGGGAACTTTTTGGACATGAAAATTGCAAATTGCAAATTCCAGGGTACCCACCCCCAGATTTATCAATCAGAATCTCTGAGGGGTGGGGCTTGCAATCTGTGTTTCAAGAAGTCCTCCAGGTGATTCTGATGCATGCTTAAGTTTGAGAACCAGGGCATAATAAGACACTGAAAAGTCAGGTATGAGCTTAACCAGAAAATATTATCAATCCAAAGTCAACTCTTCAGGGATATGCTGCACATGGTTTCCCCATTGTTTAAATCAGTGTTTTCCAACCTGAATTATAAATTGTAGGCTTGAAAACTAAATTCTCTACCTTGAAACCATGTAAATATCTCATTCCTTATCAAAATATCAGTTGATTCATGTATGAATTTATGTCTGTTGACTCATAGTTTCATGTTTTATTCACATGAATAAAGCTTGAAGCCCTTCCCATGCTGCGCTAGCACTGGCACACCATGGCAGGTGGACCTCCTTGTGGATGTCCTCCTCATGCTCGAGCTCTGAGTATGCACATCAGGCTGCTCCCTGAGTAAAAGCCATTCTCACCCTGATCCAGTTTTGACACTCCATGCAAAGCATTATCACATGATCAGGATTATGGTTCAAAGTAATTGCTTTCTGGTACACCCTGATTCATCTAGTCTCGCATACTACCATGCCACATATGTGTGTGCATGTGTGTGTGTGTTGTATTTAATACAAGATTAAAACTCCTAACAAGCCTGTCAACTAAAACCAGGAATCAATTGCCAAAATACCAGAAGAATCTGTAGCTCTTAGATTCTAACAGAAAGGAAACTGGAGATGGAGTGAGGGGTGAAACTTGTGGGACATTGCTTCCTGGGAGATAGTGTTCTCTCTGGTCAGGTGTAGAGATGTGAAGAGCTCTGGTAACAGTGCATGCTAGGAATTGTAGTTTTATATTTACTTTCTGGTAATGAGACCTGGGATTCTGCACATAAAAAAAAAATGTTCCCTTAGGATCTATTCCAGAGTTATTGACAATGTTATTGGAGTCCAGGAATACATGAACTTTTGTTGGTTGGTTAATTGGTTGTAGTTTCCCTGGTGACTCTAGATTTGAACATCTATTTGGGAGCCACTGTCTTTTATGGATCCTTAACAGATTTTGGCAATTTTGCTAAAAATTAGCAACCGTAATGGCACATAAGAAGATAAGGCCATAGGAAATGGACTGAAAACTGAGACAAGAATTGACTGAGATGACAGAAAAATTGAATTATATACATGATAAAATAATGAGATAGAAAAGGAGACTGGTTAAGAAAAAATTTTAGTGGCCTTAAACTTACAGTGGCAAAACTTGACAAAGAAAAGAGATGATTTATTATCTCTTTTTGGGTAAAAAAAAAAAAAATGGCTATGTGCAAGACCAGAAAGATGCATTCATTCAACACATATTTTTTATCACCTATTATGTGCTGGGCTGTTGGAATATATTGGTGAATACATGATACATGGATTCAGCTATAATTGCACTCACACACTGTAAAGGAGACAGGCACTTAATAAATATTCACAAAATACACATTAAAACTGTGATAGCAGCTATGGAGGAAATCTATGGGTGCTGTTAAGGGCATATAACATGTTAAAATTTGTATTAGTCAGGGTTCTCCAAAGGGATGGAATCAATAGGATATACATAATATATGAGAGGAGATTTATTAAGATTGGCTCACACAATTATGGAGGTTGAAAAGTTGCATGACAAGCCATCTGCAAGCTGGAGACCCTGCAATGCTGAAAACATCAAACTCAGTCCAAGTTAGAAGACCTCAGATCCAGGGAAGCTGATGGGGTAACTCTCAGTCCGAGGCCAAAGGCCTGAGAACCCAGGGAGCCACTGGTGTAAGTCTTGGAATTTACAGGCCAGGAATCCTGGAGTTGTTGCGTAGAGACAGGAGAGAAAGAGTGTATCTCAGTTGCAGCAGACAGATCAACACATTCACCTTTTCTCTGTTTTTGTTCTCTCCAGACCCCCAGCAGATTAATGACACCTTCCCACACTGAGGGCAGGTCTTTCCCACCTGGTCCCCTCAGACTCACATGCTGATCTTCTCTAGAAACACCCTCGCAGACACCCCAGAATCATGCTTTACCAGGCTTCTAGGTATTCTTTAATCCAGTCAAGTTGATACTAAAATTGACATAAGACTAATCTAGTCTAAAAGAGAAATAACAATGTAAAAATGTATATGCAAGAGGAGGACAATAACTGAATAACTGAAATAGAAGACAATAATAGAATAACTGAAATAGAAGAAGTAATCTGTCACAATGGAATACAATTGTATGGAGTTCAAAATACTAAGATAGTTAGATAAAATTCTCGGCAAAATTACCAAGAAAGGAGATAGAGATACCCTCTGGCACAAAAGTTAAAATCTAAGAATAAAGAAAAAATTCTTCAAGTGACAAGGGAGAAACAGGTGACTGACAAAGATAGAAAATGAGTTGTCTCAGATGTTGGCGAGGCTGCAAAGAAAAGGGAACGCTTATACACTGTTGGTGGAAATGTAAATTAGTGTAGTTACTGTGGAAAGCAGTTTGAAGATTTCTTAAAGAACTCAGAACTTAGTTGACCCAGTAATCCCATTACTCTATGAATATCCAAAGGAAACAAATCATTCTACCAAAAAGACACATGAACTTGCATGTTCATTGCAACACTATTCACAATAGCAAAGCCATGGACTCAGCCCAGGTGCCCATCAATAATAAACTGGATAAAGAAAATGTGGAATATATATACCATGGAATACCACGCAGCCTTAACAAAGATCAAAATCATGTCCTTTGCAGCAACATGGATGGAGCTGGAAGCCATCCATGTTTCCATTCTATTTTTAATTTACTAGTGATTTCTTTTACATATTGAAAAATCATTCAAATTACATTTTTCTCATTATTACATGAAATAAACACAACTTAACATAGACACAACTCTGATATTTAAGCATTCTATATTGTATTTTTGTCAAAAGCTACAGAGCTGAATAAATTTCCTTTGTAGAATGCGTTTCTGTCTATATTACCTGTTTTTTAATTTTCTTTTTTTATTATCAATTTTTATATTATGTCATTTGGCATATAAACATGCTTAGTGATTTATATCATATAACAAATATCTTTATTTAAGCTAAATATCGGGTACTTATGGACATAAAGATGGCCACACTAGACGCTGCAAGCTACTAGTGGGAGGAGGGAGGCGAGGGCTAAAACACCGCTAGGTACAATGACTCACTGCCAGGGCCAGGGGATCATTCATACCCCAGACTTCAGCATCACACTATATACTCAGGTAACAAACTTGCACATGTGGTCCCTGAGCCTAAAATAGAAGTTGAAAAAGAAAAAAATATGAGTTGTCTTTAAACAGTTCTGCAATGGGAAATTTTGGGAAACAGTGAATCATCATAAAAAACTGGAGAAGAAAAGCCTGTAATATAATAATTTTATAGTCACACAAGTTGTCTGACAAGTTGTGTTTATGTTGTGTAATACTGAAAGGAATGTAGCTTGAATGATTTTTATATGTAAAGAAAGTCACTAGTAAAACAAAAAGAGAATGCACAATTTCTATATCACTGGAAATAAGTGAGAAAGCATAAAATACAATAAAAATATAAAAAACGTATACAGGCAAAGATACATATAGTAAATGGGGCTAAACTTGTTTAAATTAAAAAAAAACTAACCAAATGCTGCTAAGAAGACATAAAACAAAAATTAAATTATATAGCTAGCTTAAAAATAAACAGGTCTGCAAATATTTGTGAGACAAGTAACCCTGGTGGCAATTTTAATAGCAGACAATATAGATTTTAAAGTGAAAGATATTCATTAAGCCATTGAATATAATTTTACTTTGAAGAAATTGTAATTCATAATAAAGATAATAAATCACTAAACATATTTATATGCCAAATGACATAGTATAAAAATTGATTAAAAAAAAGAAAATAAAAAAGCAGGTAATATAGACAGAAGCACATTCTACAAGGTAAATTTTATGCAGCTCTGTAGCTTTTGACAAAAAAACTACAATGTAGAATGCTTAAATATAGGAGTTATTAAGAGCAAACTTACAAATACATTTCAAACTTTTACTCCATGAACAGAGAAAATGCATTGTTTCCAAACATCACTACACATTAACTCAAAATGTGCAATATGTTCCAGGATATAAAAAGTTATATAGGGCCGGGCGCGGTGGCTCAAGCCTGTAATCCCAGCACTTTGGGAGGTTGAGACGGGCGGATCACGAGGTCAGGAGATCAAGACCATCCTGGCGAACATGGTGAAACCCCGTCTCTACTAAAAATACAAAAAAACTAGCCGGGCGAGGCGGCGGGCGCCTGTAGTCCCAGCTACTCGGGAGGCTGAGGCAGGAGAATGGCGTAAACCCGGGAGGCGGAGCTTGCAGTGAGCTGAGATCCGGCCACTGCACTCCAGTCCGGGCGACAGAGCGAGACTCCGCCTCAAAAAAAAAAAAAAAAAAGTTATATAGGATATATTTCTAATAAAATGAAATATTAGAAATCAATTTTAAAATTTCAGTACATTAAAACAATTAATTAATTAATTCAAAAACTCTGTGATCACCTACAAAAGAGGTAACCTGTTTAGAACTGGTGCTAATGGGGCAAATGAGATATTAAAGTGTCTGTTCTCTGTTTCTGACTCTGAGTCACAGAGAAAATTAATGTTAAAATTATAGATTAGAAAATTTTTAATTAGAGAACTGTACATCAAAGTTATTCAATGCACCCAATGTTACAGTGAGAGGAAAATTTACAACTTTGTGTTATTTCATTATTAAACAAAACAGAATATTAATCTATTAAATGAGTATTTAATTCAAGAAATTTAGAAAATTTAGGTAAAAAGCATGCAGGAGAAAAATCATCAAAGAGAACTCTTAAAAATAAAATGAGAAATTAGTAAGTAAACAGAAAAACAGTAACATTGGTTTAAAAAATCAAAGGGGTGTCTCTTTAAGAATTAAAAAAACCCAGAAAAATACATATAAAATTTATTCAATATAAAATGGAACATAAAAATTTATAAAATTAATAATCAGAATATATGTAAACAGAGGGAACACTGAAATATTTCAGAGCATATATACATATTTCTACCTTGATAAATTTAAAAACTCAATAAAAATAAATGTTTTTCTAAATAAATAAAGTTATAAAATTTGCCTCATTATGAAATACAAGCCAAAAATCATGGGGAAAGTATAGCTCTGGAACATGGGAAATATTAAATCTTTTATCAATCATTCATATAAAATTTACACAATCTTGACAAAATCTGACAAAATGAGCACAGAAAAGGAAATTACATATCAACATTACTTATATTTAATACAAGTAAGTATCCTAAATAGTTACAAGCGAGCTAAATTTTAACAAGCATAAAATAATAAAGGAGTTACTCAAAAAAATCAAAACTAAAAATATAACACAAGAAAAGGAATTAAAATATTATATTCCATCAATAGGCCCAATGACATATATGTAATCATTTCAATAGGTGATTTTCAAAAACCATGAAATGATCAACTACTATCAATTCAAATCTTAGTGTATATTCAGAAAACAGTATTTGAACATTTACCATATGGAAGTTTCCTTTCTTGGTACTGGGGATACAGCAGGGACCAAAAGGGCAAAAGTCTCTGTTCACATGGAGTTGATATCTTAGTGAGAGAGTCAGATAACCTGAAAAAATGTTAGTTATGTAGTATATTAGTGCTCATAAATGCTCTGGAGAGAAACAAAGGGTGACAGGCCAATAGGGAATGCTGTGGATGGGAGAGTGAGTTGCAATTTTAAACAGAATGATTAAGGTGGCTCTACTAGAAAGATGCCATTGGAACAGGGACTAGAAGGGGCAAGGGAATTTGGAGCAAAAGGATTCCAGGTAGAGGGAACAGGGCCCTGAGTGGGAAATATGCCTTGGAAACATGCTCAAGGAATAGCAGGAGGTAAGTGTGCCTTGAGTGGCGCAAGGGAGAAAGAATGAGAGGTGGTGACCTGGTTGTTTAAGGCCTTCAGGGACATTTTAAGGGCTTAGGGTTTTGTTCTCAGTGAGATGGGGAACCATTGGTGGTTTCTAGTGATATGATCTGACTTAGGTTTTAAAAGAATCCCCCTGGCTGCTGTACTGTGAATAGATGAAAGAGTAGTACCAGTTAGAAAAATATGCAGTGTATTAATATAGTATATTGATATGGCGTATGCATATACTTTAAATAAATATATATACATTGGAGTATGTTCAGATTTTTATTACCTTCAGTGGTACATGGATAAAAATGCCTGCAAACCACTGTTCACAACAGCAGAAAGTCAGCAGGTGGCTGATATTACTTGGGGAAAGAGGCAGACTCCTCTAGTGTTTAGTTTTGAAGAGCTAATTAGTGATAACACCTGCTAGAAACAGAACAGCTGTGATACACTAGGATTTTTGACAACACTAACAGAGAGAATGTGGGTGGGACCTGAGTCCTGAACTGTGTGGGGTGCTCTGTGCAAAGATTTGAAGCTGAAATGTTGGTATATGTATAAGTCACCTGATGTTTCTTTATATTCTTATGAACCTTTAAAACAACATTGAGACAATCAGCATTTAATATGTATGAAATTTGAAACATGGTATTGATATGAAAATTGTACATTTTCTTTTTTTTTTTTTTCTTTTTTTATTTTTTATTATACTTTAAGTTCTAGGGTACATGTGCATAACGTTTATATCATGTATAACTCCCCAATGCAATCCCTCCCTCCTCCCCCCTCCCCATGATAGGCCCCAGTGTGTGATGTTCCCCTTCCCGAGTCCAAGTGATCTCATTGTTCAGTTCCCACCTATGAGTGAGAACATGCGGTGTTTGGTTTTCTCTTCTTGTGATAGTTTGCTAAGAATGATGGTTTCCAGCTGCATCCATGTCCCTACAAAGGACGCAAACTCATCCTTTTGATGGCTGCATAGTATTCCATGGTGTATATGTGTACATTTTCTATTCTTATTTACACATGCAATTTATATTCACATAGTTTAAACATGCTCATTTTTAAAACAATAAGAAAAAAGGCAAAAAAATGAATGAAATGTACCCATTATATCATACTACAAAGTTAGACAGCTAGTTAGTAGCATTTTGTGTGTGTATGTGTGTGTGTATATGTGTGTGTGTGTGTATATATATATATATGTTTATATCCTTGTAGTCACATATGCAGTATCCCAATCACAATTACATAAATCATTAATGCGTATTTCAAAAGTAAACTCGATTAGAGTAGAACAATTTTTTTAGTTTGCTTACCTTAAGTTTGCCCTCAAACAGAAGACATTTACTTTGAAATACTTTTTACTCTGATTCTCTTGATATAGGTTCTATTGACATATTCTTGTGGAGATTAAATTGGGGAGATGCACAAGCACACAAACATTTACAAAAATGGGACCAGATCTTTATATTATTTGTTATTTAGATACATTCTCATGATTATCTACCTATTTTGTTAATACTTTTAAAAAATAATTATGTTAAATATACATTCTCACAAAAGTATTTAATATCATTGTAGCCTTCCACAATATAATACTTTACTGGATCAGTCTTCTATTTTGGCAGATCTGCATTGTTTAGTATTTATCTCGATTTTAGAGAGCACCGCCCTCACCATTTTTGTGGCACATATTTGCACACTTTCTTAATTGTTTTCTTATTCTGGTTCTAATCAAATGGAGGATACAGTTTTTCAGATGTTTTTATTTCACAGGAAGCCATAAACTTATTAATATATAGTTTTCTAACAGAGTAGAATACAAAATATGTATACAGTTTAAATATAAAACTGGAATTTCAAAGAAATTTCAAGCCACTGTCAGGCTACTTTGAGAGTGGAGAGGCTAGTGGGGTGTGGGGAAAATCAAATTTACCTGTATCATCAAAGTTTCTTTGGTGGATAAATTTGAGAAGCATTCTCTCAAAGTAGAATTTTTGGAAAAAAATGGCATGTATTTTTTATGACTTTTAATCCATATTGCAAAATTTTCCTCTAGGCAGGTTACATCACTTTGTATGTGTAAACACTGTTTCGATTTGTTGGAAGGTAATATCATCTTCCACTGAAAAGGCAATTTAAAAGTATATTTTTAAAAAATCATGTGCACAAATTACTACTATTTGAGTTTCTATGTTTTTCTTTATTCTCATGATAATTATGTCATCATCTTGAAATGTTGTTCATGTAAACAACCTCTTTGGAACATTAGCTAATTTTTAACAAAGACAATGTTCTTAATTATCTGACTTCCACAAACAGACAAGGATTAAAGTGAATTTCAAAATCATTCCACAAGGGTGGGCAGACCAGCTGTCCCCAAATTGTGTAAAGCAAGTATTTATAGATATCCAAATTTATTTTAAAATAAAATAATCACATTCTGTATAGATTTTGATTTTTAAAAATCCTCCTAACTTGTCAAATGATTGTCAGCCCAACTACAGTTAGAACTGAACATTGTTCTGTGAGCGTAGCAATGAGAACTGTTAAGTGGACAGTACTGTGGGAAATGGTTAAATAATAGTCTACAATCAATTCTGATTTGGAAAAGACATGGTATGAAACCTATTATGAGATGCCTTTTGTAATTCACTGGCGTGCCTTTCTCATATCAGTATAACTTCTTATGGTTTATGAATAATTGATCTAATAGTACCCATAGTCATTGTAGAAATATTTTAAAGTTGCAAACATAATGTAAATTCAAATAAATTAGGTAATCTATAAGCTCTCTGAAAGTAGGACAGTCTCATCTTTGTCTCTTTAGTGCTCGGCTCGGTATCCTACCATAAAAAAGACGATCAATATAAGGTTGTCAAATAAGTAAAATGAGGAATACTGCCCCCAAATTAAGATAAAACAATTTATTTATTTGTTTGTTTGTTTGTTTGTTTAGTTCAAGACGGAGTCTCACTCTGTTGCTCAGGCTGGAGTGCAATGATGCGACCTCTGCTCACTGCAACCTCTGCCTTGTGGGCTCAAGCGATTCTCCTGCCTCAGCCTCTGGAGGAGCTTGGATTACAGGTGTCCACTACCAAGCCTGGCTAATTTTCGTATTTTTAGTAGAGATGGGGTTTTACCATGTTGGCCAGGCTGGTTTCAAACTCCTGGTTTGAAATGATCCACCTGCCTCGACCTCCCAAAGTTCTGGGATTATAGGCGTGAGCCACCGTGCCTGGCCAAGACATAAAATTTAAATACCCATTTCAGAGATGATTTTCAAATTCACTAATTTAATCAACATTAATTGATTGTCTCCTATGAGTAATGTGCTGGAGATACAGTGGTGAACCAAACACTGTCCCCAACCTCTGTATCCAAGACATTTGCGGCCTGTGTGCAGCTAATGAGACAGACATGCTCCTCAAACCCCATCTCTCCTCTCTACCAAGAAAGACAGTCTGTCTCACTAGAATCTTATCAAATTCCAGCTGGGACACACTAGCATAGATTTATACTAGAAATTAATAATTACAACTACCCTACTTCTTTTCTTCCTCCCTTTCTTTGCTCTAGCGACACTAGTCATCTTTCTGACCGTGGATTCTCTAAATACTTTCCATTCTTAGAAATTTTGTCTTTGCCGTTCCATCGATGTGGAATGCTCTGCTTCAGGATTTTCTCACTCGGGATTTGGGTTGAAAGCCATCTCCTTAGAGAGATCTTCTCTATTTTCTCCTCCCCAGTCTCAACTAACCATCCTCACTCCAATCACTTTGTGACATATCAAACTGTTTTATTTTCTTCATAGCAATTACAACTTTTCTAAATTATGTGGTTTATGATTTCCTTCATACAGAATATAAATTCCATAAAAACAAAGACTTTTTATGAAAGCAAATTTGTCTTGTTCACCACTGTATCCCAGTAAGTAAAAGGGACATTCAGATTTCTTTGCAATTCTTCCTTTCTGTCCCTCCTTGCCCCTCCCTTATCCCCAAAGAACTGCTTTTATTTACCTTATGACAGCTCATACTTCCTAGAATTTTATACAAATGGAAGCATGCACTCTTTTTTGCCCATTTGGCCCATCTTTCACTCAGCATAATTATTTTGAGATTCTTTGATGTACAGTGTGTAACATTTTATTGTTTTATGGATCGTGATTTTGGTGTTGAACACAAGAAATCTTCGTGTAATTCAAGGGCAAAAATGTTTTCTTCTCTGCATTATTCTAGATATTTTATAGTTTTAGATTTTACATTTAAGACTATGATCAATTTGGAGTTGTAGTGTACCTTTGTGATTATATTGGGCCCATCTGGTTAATCCAGAATAATCTCCCCATAGCAAGATCCTTAAATTAATCACATCTGCAAAGTCCCTTTTGCCTTTTAAAGAAATATATTTACAGGTTTGGGGATTAGAACACAGATATCTTTGCAGGGAGTGGGGAGCATTATTCTATTATTCTACCTACCACAAATGAATTATTGTGAGCAACTATCCCTGGATTTTTCATATACAAGTGACCTTCATGTTGCCCTAAAGTGGTTTGCTATAGTGAACAACTTGAAGATAGGAATGTTAAGACTGAACACTGACCAAAACTTTGCCACTAAAAACTCACTCGATTTTTAGTGGAAAGAGTATAGGCTTAGGAATCAGTGAGATTTCGGTTTAAATTCCAAGGATTTCAGTTTTGGCTCTGTGATCTTGAACAAGTTTATTTACTCTCTACCTTTGGGCTTCTATTTCAGTAATGGGGTAATAATGCTTACCTTGTTGATTGTTTTGAAGACTAAAGAGCTAAAGTAAGTTAAAATACCTGGATAGTACCTGACACATAAAATATATGATGCTAATTTGCATGTATCTGCCAGAAACCTTTGCTTCACTAAGCTGTATTTTTTTTAATACAAGGGGATGCTTTATTTATTGCTGATACTTATAGTATTGTTTTTATCTACACTAAGGTCATTCATCTTCATATTACTATCATGGCTAAGAGCACATTGATATAGAGGTTAAGAATTATAGAGCCCTAGGTCTAAACCCTGATGGCTGCATGTGCTAGTTGTGGAAGATCAGGTCCTTTGTTTACTCCTCAGTGCTCTTACCTCTTAAATGAGGAAAGTGATAGGACTGACCTACCTCATGCTCTTGTGAGGATAACAGAGATGCAGGTAGAGTGTTCCTTTCAGGGCTGAGCACACACGCATCTCATTCCTGGATTGGGTACAGTCTGTGCTGCAATGAGCTCATTTGACCCTTAGAGGGAGCTCCATGTGAGTGAGAATCCTGTGAAGCAGATGAGATGTGTGGTGGTGGTTTTTTCTCTGGATTCCGTTTTTAGCAAAACTGATTAAGGGGTGATTTAAATGCACAGATTCACTGCCACGTGATGTTATATATGCATTTGTTAAATTCTGAAGCAGAACATTAATTTAGGTTCAGTCTGAGTTAACAATAATTTCAATTATTTCCCAAAATGCTCATAATGTCCTTGGCAAAGTCAGAAAAATTCAAATAAGTTCACACGCCAGAGTAACCTTCAGTGGCTGACCAAGTTTGTAAATCTAACAACTTATGAAATCTATTTTTCATGTATATGTGTGTGTGTGTATATATATATATGAATATGTTACACTAAAATAGGCAAGGCAGCAATCATTTTGAATCTTTCAAACCATAACCTTTCAAAGAAATTAATTCTTCCTGTGACAAAGATTGCTGAGGCAATCAACTATAAATGGCTTTCACGGAAGCAAGTCCAAATAGAAGGGAGTTACAATTAACTTCAGTTCTCTGGATAGCCCACGGAAGCCCTAAATTTATTTTCAGCATATTGAAAAAATGAAAACATAAAACCAGAAAGATGGTACATTCAACACCAAAACCAAGATCAAATATTAATAAATAAAAAGAAGGCACATTAAAGGGGGGACTTAATGTAAAATTTACTCCTCACATGGCAAGAAAAAGATGATGTAGTTTAAAAATGTTTCTTCCAGGGAATTATTAAATTCAATTTTTAAAGCAATTATACATGAACTGTTTTCTAAAGGGAAGGAAGGTGCTCCCGTCTTAGACATGGTGAAACTTCATTTGACTCTGAACTTATATTTGCAGCAGTTTGGTTAAATTTCTTTAACATGATGAGGCATGATCCTGAGTTTGAGCTCCACAGTCCAACTTTGCTATTTCCCTAACACACCCTGTACTTTCGAGGTCTCCATGATTTGCTTGATGATTGCTTCCAGTAAATATTCCTCTGTCTCCACCCTTGTTTGCTGCCAAACCTCCACTTAGGCTGGCAGAGTTCAATTATCCTGTTTTCTCAATAATCCTTCCCAATCTTCCCCCTCCTCCTGCACTTCATGTAAATCTATTTATTTATTCATGTTTCCCACAACACACTGGAATATTCTATTCCAGTTATTGGTTTATAGACTTGTCTTCATGACTGAACTCTCTACTTTGCGTGAACAATAGCAGTGCCCTTATTTAATTCAGTATCAACAGAACCTCCCAGAGTGCAGAACATCATAGATATTACATAAATGTTATAAAATCAAGTTGGATTTTGTATGGCTAGATACAGATGGTGCCATGTATCCATGATCATTTTTGAGTCTGTGAGATGATGCCAGTGATGATAATGGTGGTAATTAAAGCACATAAGGAACCACATATGCAAAATTAAGAGATGATGAAAATTTTTCCTTCTTTCAGAAATAAAAAGTGGTTCATTATTGTGTTCATTATATGCAAGTTCATTTATTAAAATGAGTTTATTAGTATTTTAGGCAAAAGCAGAACAAGTTAAAATTACTTATACCTAGACTAAAGCACCTCATTATGCATATTCAGGGAAATCTTAGGTACAGAGAGAAAATGCACCTTCATGATATATTTTGGGGTGCACTAAGCAGACTCTGATGGCTAAAGCTTCCTCCCATCTCCTTTATTTATTAGCTTCTCCATGCAGAAGCTAGAGTGATTTGACTTATTTAAAGAAGATATCAGACCATATCATTTACCCGCTTAGGACTCTCTAATGGCTTCTCAATCCTCTTAGAATAAAACACAACCTCTTTTCTTCAGCCTCTAGTCCCTGCACAGTCTGGCCTCTGCTAACCAGCCTGGGCATTTCTCACTGTGTTCTGCTTCATTCACAAGCTACAGTCAAATTCTCTTTTCTTCTCTTAGTTGAAGACACCAAGTTTGGCCCCACTTCGAGCCATCTCCCCTGGAATGTATTTCCCTCTTTAGAAGACTTGCCCCACCTTGCCATTTGGATCTCTCATTAAGGACACTTCCTTAACCTTCTCTGGTTGCTTAATCCAGATAGTTTCTCAAATCTTTCAAGAATGTCATCTTGTTTTATCTTTATGATAACTCTTAGCACTACCAAAACTCTTCTTGCTATTTGTTTATCTTTGTGTTTCTCTCCACTTAAAGTTATAATTCATAAGAACAGATGCCTTGTTCATCTCTGTGTCTCAGAACCCCTAAAAGGAAAATAAGGGCTCAAAAGCACTTCTTAAACAAATGAATGGATAAATATACCACCGGAAACACAACTACTCATTCTTTTTAGATTTTTTTCCTAATGTATTTTGAATTATTTCTTTGGGCATTGGGGATAATAACGTATTTAGCTATGTTCTCTTAAATGTTTAGAAAATTAGATTAATAGAAAGTATCTGCATCTTGAGATGTAAATGGTGAAAATACTCAGATATCCTAAGACAGATATGTAGTTTCTGCTAGAATCAAGGAGACATAGAGAATATAGGAACTTGTTCAAGGAGATTAGCTGAAAATGAAATCAAAGAAAAGATGAGAGGAAAGTAGGGTCAAGAGAAGCTTTCTATTTTTATTTTTAAAATGAAAGCAATATATCTTTAAACATGTTATAGTGGCAAAGATTATATTAATCAATCAGGATATGTGTTATTGCAGACATTTGAGATTTATTTTTCACATCTAAGGTGCTATAAATTACTCAAAGGATAATGTAACCTTTGGTAGGAAGTACTAATATGTAATTATTGCCATAAACAGAGTGAGATTGTTGGATATTTATGAAGGAAGGGATCAGAAAAGAATTTTGGTATACCATGTGAGAACTTAGATGCACCTAGATAAATAAGGATTGTAATACGCAATATACCATTATATTTATTAGGGACATTTTGGGCCATATTGACTGGGCCTGCTTCTTGTGGCTCAAATAGTGAGACCTGGGGTAAAATCCCTTTTCTGCTTAGGTTTCTTCATTTTTAAAATGGTAAGACTATATGTCATCAGCTCTAAGGTCTCTAACTAGTCTAAAACCTTTATAATTAATGGGAATGTTGTAGAATGCACTGAAAGCAGGAGGAAAGCATATAAAGGAGTCCAGGTAAGCTAAAATTCATCTACTGCAAAACTCTGCCTGATGAGCTTATGTGTCACTTGGAAAGCACATTACCTCTTTTAAAGTATAGTAAATCAATTGTCAAATAGCACTAACAACGCTATACAAACAATTTAACATTGCAAAATATTTCTTGGTGAAATGATACATTTTTTAGATAGAAGAAACTAAAGAATGATTTGGTATAGCATTTTTGAAATTGTGGAATGCCAGTTTTATAAGACATTAATAGGTACAATGTAACAAATGAGTTTGGTGATTAAATAAGTACAAAAACATTGCACCTGTTTGGGAGATTCACGAATCTTATCAGTATATTAAAGCATCTGAGGGATTCATCAGTAAACAAACTCTATTAGTTTTGAACATACATTTTGTTCATTCATTCAACAACTATTCATTAAGTTCTACTATGAGTCCAAGCTCTGTCCGAGGTACTGATATATCAGTGCCAAAATAGACACACGACCTTGTCCTTGTAGGGCTTATATGCTGGAGGCTTGGGGTGGAAAATAAACAATTTTTAAAAATTAATTTAAAAATATGATAGGAAATGGTAAATGCTAAATAAGTTAGAGGATATTAGGAGAATTAGGGGGGCTGGTGCAGGGGTAGGAACAAGTTTTATTCAGTATTACAGAGCATGGTCTAGAGAGGCCTCATTGAGAAGATGGTGTTTGAATGAAGAGGTAAGTGAATTATACACATAGGCAATTGGGGAAATAGCATTTTGGGGGAAGAAATAACCAATGCTAAGGCAAGAACATGTCCAATGTTGAAAAGCCAGGGGACCATTGTGGCTAAAGCAAAATGAGCAAGAGGGATCATCCCAGAGAGTAGAGGAGAGAGGATATTTTATGAAGATCCTGATGGGCCACTTAAGGCTTTTGGATTTTTCTCAGAGTCAAATTGGGAGCTTCTGTAAAGTTTTGAGCACAGAAATAATGATTTGAGTTATAAAAAGATCACTCCAGCTGCTGTGTGGAGAACAAACTATATAATTGCAAAGACAGAAACAAGGAACCCACTAGGGGTCCATTGCAGTGATCTATGAGAGATAACTAATCTTGATTAGGAGGACAACAGTACAGATGATGATAAGTGGCAAGATTTTTGGATATAGAGTCAAGAGAACTTGCAGATTAGATGTAGAGTATGATGGAAGGAGAAGTGTACAGGATATCTTTCACGCTTTTGTTCTGAGGAACTGAAAAGATAGAGTTGCCATCAACTGAGATTTGGGGAGCTGTTTGTGAAGCTAGTTTTTTGAGGGGGAAAGATCATAAATTCAGTTTTGTGTTTGCTGTCTTTCATAGATGTATAAGTAGAGGTGCTGGGAAGGCAGTTTGATATGAGCCAGAAGCTCAGAAGGGAGGTCTGAACTGGAGATAAAACTTTGGAAGCAATCGACATATCAACTATATTTAAAGACATGAAAATTGAAGATATCACCAACCAAAACTGTGTCCATAGAAATAGAAATGGACCAAAGATTAAGCCTTGGAACCTCCAACATCAAAGAGCCTGGAAAGAAGGAAATAGTCCAGCAAAAGAGACTGGGAAGTGTCCAATAAGATACTAAGTAAATAAAGGGAATGTGGTGGCTTGGCATACAAATAATGAATGTATATCAAGGAGATGGGAGTGGGCCGGGCGCGGTGGCTCAAGCCTGTAATCCCAGCACTTTGGGAGGCCGAGACGGGCGGATCACGAGGTCAGGAGATCGAGACCATCCTGGCTAACACGGTGAAACCCCGTCTCTACTAAAAAATACAAAAAACTAGCCGGGCGAGGTGGCGGGCGCCTGTAGTTCCAGCTACTCGGGAGGCTGAGGCAGGAGAATGGCGTGAACCCGGGAGGCGGAGCTTGCAGTGAGCTGAGATCCGGCCACTGCACTCCAGCCCCCGGCGACAGAGTGAGACTCCGTCTCAAAAAAAAAAAAAAAAAAAAGACGGGAGTGACAACTATGTCATGATTCTGACAGGTCAAGTAAGGTGAGGACTGAGATTAAACACTGGAATGAGCAATGCAGAATCACTAGGAACCTAGACGAGCGCAATTTTAGAAAACTGGCGGTGTCAACTCCCGATGAAGTGTGTTTGGGAGAGAATTAGAAGAAAGGGATAATTGGAAATAGTTAGTATAGCAGCTCTTTTAAGGAGTTTTGCTCCAAATGGGACTTTTTTAAAAAGTGAGAGAAAAGTAGGCCAAGAGAAGTTGTTTTCCCTTTTAAAGTGGAATAAATAGGCATATGCTTGTATGGTTGCAAGAATGATCCAGAAGAGTGTAAAGAATTGATAATGTAGGAGAGAAGGGGAACTTGTTAGAGCATTTTTCCTATGGGAACAAGTGAGGCTATAGACATCAGTTTTAGATATCAAGAAGTCTTCAGATATCAGCATGGATATTTCATTTATGGTAACTGGTAGGAAGGTAGAGTTTAAGGGGGAAGATATTGATAGATAAGTAGGAGGGGTGGTAGGAGTCTATAAAAGTCCTCTCCTGATCATAGAACCTTTTCCCCTCCCTCTCCAACTCCAACCCACAGGTGGATTTACTAATACAATCTGTGGAACCAGTATGCCATAGCACACCAGAAAACATTGATTTATTGCCATTCATTCAATTTAGCAAGGTATTACTATATACAGGAAGGATAGTCCTGTGTCACATATATGATTACTGTTAGTAAAATTTTCCTTTTGTGTAGATAAACTAGTTAAGTACCAAATGATCTAATCAGCTACAATTAATTCTCCACCTAAAGTCATCAGTGTAACCTATGTTGATGTTATAATTCACAGGCCATTCTTCAGTCTCTTATACATACAGACTCTCAATAAACATTGGTTGAATGAATAAATGCATTAAGAAGCCATGTGTTTTCTAAACAAAACAGGAGGCAAAATATGGCAGTCCACTTATTTTGCTAATTATACTAAATTAAGGGCAATTTAATTTTGAAGTCAGATTATTTAGAAATGCGAGAATTATAAAGTCACTGTTATCATTATATTAACTTTCTCTTGTGGCTATATCAAATTACTAAAATTTTAGCAACTGCAAACGAGACTTCTTTATTGTCTCACAGTTTTTTGGGTCCAAAGTCTGATACATGTCTCACTGGGCTAAAATCAAGTTGTCAACAGAGCTGTGTTCCTTACTGAAGGCTAAGTAAGGAAACAACTACTAAGGCAAAACACTACTCCTGGGCCCATTCATTTTATTGGCTTAATTCAGTTCCTTGTGGTTGTAGGGCTGAGGTTCCTTCCCTGCTGGCTGTCAGCCAGGGGCTGGTCTTTGCTCCTACAGGCTGCCTGTATTCTTTCATCATGCTTTCCATGTGGCCCTCTCCAGCAATGGTGGATCAAGTCCCTCTTATACTTTGAATCTCTACCTTCAGTCAAAGAAAATTAGAAAATTCTCTGCTCTTAAGGGCTCATGTGATTAGATTTGGCCGTTGTATAAGAGATAATCCAGCATAATCTTTTTGGAATGTTAATCACATCTGCAAAGTTCCTTTGCCATGTAATTTATTCACAAGTTCCAGGAATTAGGGCAAGGACATATTTGGGGTACATTTTGCCTATCAGAATATTTAATCTGAAAGATTCAAGGCATTTTTCAAAAGAGGTTCCTATAAAACTATGCTTTGTCTATGTGATAGAATATTATAGATATTTCCCCATTTTACTTCTCAAAAAGAGAGGTAAACATTAATTGTAACTTCCTAAATATCATTCATTCGCTTCCCTTTCCATTTCATTTCATCCCATTCCATTCTATTCAATTCCAGAAACTTTGGTTGAACAACTTCTATGTGCCAGACACCATGCTACATGCAATGGATATAAAAATGGAAGTCATTTTCTTAGCTTGTAAGGAGCTCACAGTCTAGCTGGGGAAACATCTCAAACATAATTTGCAGCAACAGAGTGTGGTTGGTGAACATTAATGGACAAAGAAATTAAGTTAGAACTACTTGGACTTACCTTATCCTTCTATACTCCTAATGCTATACTGGACCCCAGGAATACTTCCAAAGTAACTAGGTTTTCAAAGACTCCCAGCAGTCTTTCAAAAACAATTGTCTCCTTCACCTGTGCCTTCAACTGCCTGAATAAAAGCCTTTTTGGGCATTGCCTTTTGACTAAAAAGGAAAACATTTCCCTTTTAAAAAGACTGGCATGAGCCTGCTAGTCTTTCTATAACTTAACTTTTCAAGGTCAAATAGAGCCTATAAAAATCAAGCCTCCCCATGCTGGTCAATAGAGTGGGGCTGGAGAGTCAAGCTGGCAGGCTGGGCTGTGGCCAGCCTATGTGTCTAAATCCACCTAGGATGCTCTCTGACTCTCTGGCAATCAGTCTGGCTGTGGCTTACAGAAGACTACTGAAGCGCTCCTTGGCAGGGCTGTATTTAAACAGCAGCAATTTGTTATACAGCCCCTGGCACTGTCCTTCACAGACCAACGGCCTTTCATCGACACAATCAAGACAACTGGCTACACCATTGTGTTGTCTTGTCCTGCACTTTTGGATACCAATATTTCATAGAAATTGCAGTTTCCCCTGTTCAGATAAAGTTCTTTTATATGATTCATTAAATTTCTCATTCATATGTTTATTCATTCCTTTTATTATGCATCTCCAGAATGTAAAACTGTATGCTTTAGCTTTAAATGTACACAGATTTCCTCCTTTTTTTTTTTTTTCCTTGAGTCAGAGGCTCACTCTGTCCCCAGGCTGGAGTGCAGTGGAGTGATCTCAGCTCACTGCAACCTCCGCCTCCTGGGTTTAAGCCATTCTCCTTCCTCAGCCTCCCGAGTAACTGGCACTACAGGTGCCTGCTACCATGCCTGGCTAATTTTTGTATTTTTAGTAGAAACGGAATTTCACCATGTTGTCCAGGATGGTCTTGACCTCCTGATCTCATGATCTACCGGCCTTGGCCTCCC
This sequence comes from Trachypithecus francoisi, assembly GCF_009764315.1. Lineage (NCBI taxonomy): Eukaryota > Metazoa > Chordata > Mammalia > Primates > Cercopithecidae > Trachypithecus > Trachypithecus francoisi. The sequence goes on from NW_022681472.1 coordinate 64,918,215, forward strand.
AAAGTGCTGGGATTACAGGTGTGAGCCACTGCGCCCCACCCCCTCCATTGTATTTTAAGGGAAAGAAAAAGTTAGTTTGGCTTGGCATATATAGTTAAGTTAACCAGAAGTCTGTGGGGAGGGAAGCAGGGATATTATTCACATTTTTGAGCATCCAAACAGACTGACCTGCCAGAGGCTTTGGATAGGGTCCTGCAGACACTTTGCTGTAGCAAGTAGGGCATTAACTCTTTCATTTTGGGACAGTGAGTAGGTTCAGGAGGTCCTAAGCATCAGGAGTGATGATATATTACCAACTGGTAGAAATGTATTAAAATATTTAAACATTTGATATGGTTATTCTAGTCATAACAGTTAAATATTAAACCTGAGAAATAGTATTTTTGTGAATTTAGAGTTAAGTTTACCATGGGTAAAACCTTTGTGTTGTTTATTAGTTTGACCCATTTACACCTCTAAAACTGCATCCTAGAGTAGGGTTTCCCAAATCTCCCTCTTTTTTGGAGTTACTTGGTAAGTTTTATTTTAAATTTTACTGGTTTTTAAAAAACTATTTAAAATATAACATGTGCACATGGTTTTATAAAGTAAAACTCTTTAGGGAACTGGAAAATGAAAAGTTAAATCTCTTGTCCTATGGTGCTTCTACGTATAGAATGACACTGGAGAACAATTTACTTTAGACTGTTTCCATGGTTGCTGCCACAACTAAAGGCAATAGTTTTATATCTATAATTCTGACCAACTTTAAATAGCTTTAATATAACTGAAGAAAACTTCAAAAAAAAAAATACAGATTACCAGGTCCTTCCTTGCTAGAATCTGATTCAGTACATTTATCTTGGGCTTAGGAATCTAAATTTTTTTAAGTTCTGATGTGATTATTTTATTCAACCAGAGTCAGAACTAATTTACCAGGGAAAGAAGGGTGTGGAGAGTAACATAACCATGTGTTCTTATAAAGTTCTTTACTCAACCAGCATAAACATGCTTGGTGTTTTGACCCTAAATAATGGTGGAATTTTACAACATACAAATTTCTCCTCACTGTAAAAACACCGTACCCTGCTTTCTTTATTCTTTTTTATTTTCATATCTTTTACATTCATCTCTTATATTTGCCTTTTTTTTTTTTTTTTTTTTTTTGAGACGGAGTCTTGCTCTGTCGCCCAGGCCGGAGTGCAGTGGCCGGATCTCAGCTCACTGCAAGCTCCGCCTCCCAGGTTCATGCCATTCTCCTGCCTCAGCCTCCAGAGCAGCTGGGACTACAGGTGCCCGCCACCTCGCCCGGCTAGTTTTTTGTATTTTTTTAGTAGAGACGGGGTTTCACCGTGTTAGCCAGGATGGTCTCGATCTCCTGACCTCGTGATCCACCCGTCTCGGCCTCCCAAAGTGCTGGGATTACAGGCTTGAGCCACCGCGCCCGGCCTAAATTTGCCTTTTATAAACCTTTTTTGTGTGTCTTAGAGTTTATATGTTAACCTTATTTTCCTGCTTTTCTACCCGGATTTGGGAAGTTGAGTAAATTGCTGTTTCATGTCATTATCCAAAAAAAAAAAAAAGTTTGGGGGGGGGGCACAGTAAGGGGCCATTAAAGATTGTAGAAAGCAGAGTTATCAAAAAACATGATTAGAAATTTCTGGGAAAATGTACAATCTTATAATCAATAGAATACATGTTCTCAATACTTGGAAACTCAGCATATCAATTTAACATAGTGATCTATATTTAGCAAAAATTACTCATCACACTCAGGAGCATAAAATCTCTATGCTCATTTCTGCCTGCCAAAGCATTTAATGCAGCTCTAGTTATTTAGGATAAGGATGGCACTGAGTTTTCAAATAAAAATTTCTGCTGTAGGACACCCTAAATTACTGGGAGGATTAGGTGATAGAAAGCATGAATACACACTGAAAATAGGACATGGCATCTGTCAGACTCTGCTAATAATTTTCTGTCCTTATGCTAAGCCTGTCAGCATTGCCAATATTCTTCACAGAGGTAGCTAGCCTTGTGTTCTGAGTGAATGAAACAACCAGGTCAGTTTTGTCTGACATTTAAAAAAAACGTTCTTAGCCATACCATGTCTTAATAATTTCTCAATGTTTGATTATTGTTCTGCAGAAGAATTTAAGTTTAATCATTATTTCCTACAAGAGAAATTGTTCTCAATTTTCACAAAAGGATCTATAGCTATTCCTGAGAATCTACACCACATAAAAACAGGGGAAGGGAAGTTTGAAAAAAAAAAAAAAAAGGCCACCATTTTTTCTCCTAAGTCAACTTCTGTTTTTCGGAATTTAACAGCAGAGTTTTCTGATCCCTAGACATACAACCTTGGACTTAGTGTTTCATCCTTTTCTTTCAGTTGACTCCACTCCCCTCCTATTCCCAATTCCTGTACATGCAGTTGTAAGCCACACCAATACTTCCTTTAAAATGTCTTGGGCAGTGAACAATTAGAAATTAAAAGTTTAAAAATACAATTTACAATAGTATTGGAACCATAAAATACTAAAGAGTTAATTTAACAAAAGATACACAGTATTGCTTTACTGAAAACTACAAAACTGCTGATTGAAATTTTAAAAGACCAAAGTAAATAGAAAGAAACAGCATATTTATTAATTGGAAGATTCAATGTTTTTTCACTGTCCATTTTCTCCCCATTTATATACGTGTGTGTGTATGTGTGTGCATGTGTGTGTGTACACATGTTCAATATAATCAAATTCTCTTCATCCCATGTGAGTGTTTTTTTTTTGTTGTTTGTTTTTTGAGACGGAGCCTTGCTCTTTCACCCAGGCTGGCAGTGCAGTGGCGCCTGCCACCGTGCACAACTAATTTTTTGTAGTTTTAGTAGAGACAGGGTTACGCTGTGTTAGCCAGGATGGTGTCGATCTCCTGACCTCATGATCCACCTGCCTTGGCCTCCCAAAATGCTGGGATTACAGGCGTGAGCCACCGCTCTCGGTCCCATGTGAGCTTTTTAAGACTATAAAAAAGCTGTTTCTAAAATGTATTTGGAAATGCAAAGGACCTAAAATAGACAAAAAGTTGTTTAACAAAGAAGCATTTGATTTCAAGATGTGTTACAAAGCTGCAGTACTCAAGACAGTGAGACAGTGTGGTATGGGTAAAATAATAAATATGGATTAAAATATAGAATCTAGAAATAGACTCACATATATATGATAAAATAATTTTCAACAAAGTCATCAAAGCAATTCAATGAGGGGAGGAAAATCTCACAAATGGTGCCACAGGAACTGGATATCCAAAAAAAAGGGCACTTCAGCTTCTGCATTGTGACATACTCAAAAATTAATTTGAAATTGATCATGGGCCCATAAGGAAAAGCTACAATTATCCAGCTTCCAGAATGAAACATAGATTAATATTTTCAAATATATATATATAACAAAAGGCTTATGCCTAGAATACATAAGAAGGAATTCCTACAACTCAACAATCAGACATTTAATTGTCTAAAAAAAGACAAAAACTTATGCAGATACTTCACAAAATATGATATATGAATGGCTAATGTGCACTTTAAAAAACATTTGGCCGGGTGCGGTGGCTCAAGCCTGTAATCCCAGCACTTTGGGAGGCCGAGATGGGTGGATCACGAGGTCAGGAGATCGAGACCATCCTGGCTAACACGGTGAAACCCCATCTCTCCTAAAGAAATACAAAAAACTAGCCGGGTGAGGTGGCGGGCACCTGTATAGTCCCAGCTACTCGGGAGGCTGAGGCAGGAGAATGGCGTGAACCGGGAGGCGGAGCTTGCAGTGAGCTGAGATCCGGCCACTGCACTCCAGCCTGGGCGACAGAGCGAGACTCCGTCTCAAAAAACAAAAACAAACAAACAAAAAAACACTCAATAGCATCGATCCTCAGGAAAATGAAATTAAAACACACATTGAAAAAAGATGGACAATATCAAGCATTTTAGAGAATGTGGAGCATCTGGAACTTCCACATATAGTTGGTGGGAGTGTAAAATGGTTTGGAAAATAGTTTGGCAATTTCTTAAAAAGTTAAACATATATGCACCATATGACCCAGCAGTTACACTTTTAAGTATTTACCTAAGAGAATATAAAAACAACTATAGAAGCTTTGTTCTAGAATGTTTACAGCTCTTTTATTCATAGTAACCCCAAACTGGAACAACCAAAGTATCTATCAACAGGAAAACAATAGTTAAATAAACTATGATATCCTCATACAGTGGAACAGCCATTAAAATAAATGAACTACTGATACACATAACATGAATAGATTCCAAAAACATGATGTTGGGTAAGAGACAGAAACAAAGTACTATATAATTTATGATTCAATTTATAAGAAGTTAGAATAAACCAAAATAATCTATGAGAATAAAAATCAGATGAGTGGTGGCTTCTGGGGAATGAGGGACAGGCGTTACTGGAAAGGGATAGGAGGGAAATTTTTAGGGTATTGGAAATGTTGCATGTCTTGATAACAATGTGGTTTACGTAAGTACACTCATTTGTCAAAATGAACAAACTATATACTTAAGATCTACTTTTGTAAAGTAGACCTTAATTTAAAAATTTGAAAATATCTTCCAGATTTGTTTATTATTGCTTATTACCTCATTTCAGGCTATGAATATTCTGCATTTATTTTGTTGTAAAAACAAGGGAGTTTGTTGAATACAGAACTCTTATCCTAGAAAAGGATTGTTCATACCCCAGTGAGTGGCCCAGTGTGTGGCACATTTTGTGTTCTCACTGGAAGTCCTCACAGGTATAAGCCAGTTGCTGAAATGTGGCTCTGGCTTAGCTATTCCACAACATCAAGCATTATCTCATTTGTTCATTCAGAATTCCAAGCTATTTACAAACCAGTGAATCCCTTCACTTCTCTTGTGATGGTTAATTTTAGGCGTCAACCTGAGTGGATTAAGGGATATCAAGAGAGCTGGTAAAGCATTGTTTCCGGGTGTGTCTGTGAGTGTGTTTCTGGAGGAGATTGGCATGTGAGCCAGAAGCCTGAGTGAGGAAGATCTGCCAGCAGTGTAGGGGGACACTATCCGGTTAGCAGGAGGCCTGAATAGATAAAAAGGCAGAGGAAGGATGAATTCACACTCTGTCCTGGAGCTCGGACACCCTTTTCCCGTCCTTAGACATCAGAACTCCAGGTTCCCCAGCCTGTGGACTCCAGTGGTCCCTGTGGATTCTCAGGCCTTCATCCTTGGAGTGAGAGTCCTTCTACTGGCTTCCCTATTTTTTCACCTTGCAGAGGACCTATCACGAAACTTCTAAGCTTCCATAATCAAGTGAGCCAATTGACCTAATAAACCGCCCTCTCATCCATCTATCTGTCTGTTTACCTATTTATCCTATTGGTTCTGTCCCTGTGAAGAACCCTAATATACCTGTCATTCATGTCGTTCTTTGACACTGTTCGAAATACAAGTTACTTTAATTATTTTTCTTTGCTAAATCATCATCTCTATTATGTTCAGTGCTCTTCTCCTCCTCCCCGCTACTTCAACTCATATTTGCATGGTTTTCCTTTCTGCTAAATTTTTAAATATCCTCTGGAACTTTTTCTTGTTGTTCAAAAGAAAGAAGAAAAGAAAAAATTTAAAGAAAGAAAAAAAAGAACCTCCTTAAGGAGCCGAAATTACTCACAAAATGCCTTAGGTTCATCCTCGCATCAATTCAACTGGGGACACTTAAGACTTTGTAGCCTTCTCAAGTGGAAGCTGCTTATTATCACACTCAGGCCTGCGTATGGCACTACGCATTCTTATTATTTCTGATTAACCTAACTAAAATGTATATATTTTAAAATTTTAACAAAAACTCAACAAACATCAGTACTTATAGTTCAATGCCATAGTAAACCGCCACTTTCTGCTTATATGTTGATATCCTAATGACTCTTCCACATTCACTAAGAACCCCGATATCTGACTTTGTAAGTCTATCTATAATTCCATCATCATTCTCTGTCAATATCCATGTAGCTGTCTCATTCAATATCCTGGTTTTCAAGTTCTGACTTTCATTTCCATTCTATTTTAGCAGCCCACTTCTATATCTTCATGATGGACCCAGCCATTGCCCATTTTATTAGCAGCTTTATGGAGAAACTATTCACTTACCATAAAATTCACCTATTTAATTGTATAATTCAATGTATTTTAATATATTCTCAGATATGTGAAACAATCACCACAGCCATTTTGGAGAATTTTCATTACTTTAAGAAGCAAGACCATATCCTTTAGCTCTCATCCTTCTATCTCCCCATTTCCCCACTTCTCAGCCCTGAGCAACTAATAATCTGCTTTCTGTATCTATAGATTTCTCTATTCTGGACTTTTATATGAATAGAATCATATAGTATACAGTCTTTTGTGACTTGCTTCTTTCACTTAGTATAATGTTTTCAAGGTTCCTGCATGTTGTAGAATGTATCAGTCCTTCATTCCTCTTTATGGCTAGATAACATTCTATTGTACACATATACTACATTTTGTTTAACCTCTTGTCCATTGATGGACATTTGGGCTGTTTCCACCTTTTAAATGTTATGAATAATCCTTCTGTAAACATTCATGTACAAGTTTGTACGTGGACATAGGCTTTTCTTTCTCTTGGAGATATACTTAGAAGTGGAATTGCTGAGTCATATAGCATCTTTATCTTTATATATTGCCCACTTCTTAATATCCAATATCTCACTCTCTGGCCACACATCAAGCTTACTCATTTTCCTCCTCCCTGTACACCTACTCTTCAAACATATAAAGATTCAATTTCATTTTCTCCCAAATTATATAATCTCTTCTAACTTTATTTTCTTGCCTACATACCCCATGGCCTATTACTTGAATTGCTCACTTGACAACTCTCAAATCACTCGCCTTCTGTTTTTTCTGTTGTTGCAGAATATAAGTCCTAGCTTTGGATTAATCCAAGCATTTTCTGCTTTTAAACAACTTTCTGGTTTGACATCATTGAAAATCCCTAGTTTCTAACCTCAGCTGGACTTTTCTCTAAAAATCTTCATGAAAAGATCCCTAGCTCACCCTCCCTCATCTTCGCCACTAACCTAACATCACCATTGACTGTTAACATAAGAAAGTAATTTCTGCTGTATTTGAGCCATTTTATATTTGAGGTCTACTTGTTATAGAAATTTTCTTAACTGAAATTACACAGGGCTTTCTTTTTAAAATAATTTTCTTTTTTGCTTGAAGTGTGAATTTTAAGTTATTTTTTAAATAATAAATTGCACGATTCTTAGAATTAATGTCATAGCTTGTTCTCTGATGATCCTATATAAATTAGTAGATATGACAACTCTAGTAATAATTAGATATTATTAGTCTACATGCCACTCTTAGAACAATATTTCTCCTTTTCTATTAGTATCACAGAAGCTATAGTTTTCAATTCCAGGGAAATGTACAATATGCACACATACACATGTGAAACATTCAAACTAAAAAAATAGCAAGTTGATGAGCAGAATAATCTGAGTAGCTATTAAAAGAGATCTAGGCAAGACACTGTCTCAAAAAAAAAAAAAAGAGATCTAGACGCTGGACAAATGTTTTCATTGTTTTAAGTACTTGACAATTAAATAATCTTGGAATTTTAAGCCTTGCAAAACTTTCACATCTCTATTTACCATATACACAGTTGGTTGTGCAGATAGGTCCCACTAGTGGGCTGTGTGAGTAGAATCTTGGGTTACTTTTCTAAAAGAAATGATAAATTTACCTTGATATCACTTTCATTACAAACAGGGACATAAATTTGTAGATGGCCTCATTGCAGCTTAGGCCAATTTCTTTCTATAAATGTAATATTATGCTCCACTATAGATGCCTTTTGGTCAGATTGTTCCAAACTATTCCTCAGAAGACAAACGTTTAACTTCATAAAGTAGAAAAGGAGCACCAAAAATTTATTAAGAGTCCCTTTGGCCTTCTGCTTATTTTCTTTGAAGTGTTACTTTAGAAGGCAGGATCACGTAGGTGAAAATATACTGACCTGGATGTCATAAAATTGTGGGTTCATACCCTGGCTCTGCTACTTATTATGTATGGACTCCTGAGTGAACTACTGATCACCCTAAATCTTAGTTTTTTTCTCAATCTCAAATAAAAACTTCTTAGGGTACTTATGAAGAGCTGGTATGTGTAAAGTGCATGGGATGTAGTTTCTTCTTGTTCCTTTATTTCCTTTGGGTCTAGCCTGATTTCTTCTTGATTGAATTAACATGATTTCTCAATGACTTGCATATCAAATCAGCTTGACAAAATTTTCATGTGCTCCAGATAGAATATCACTTAGAACATTTGTCCTTTGGATCTGGTTCATGCATTATTTAAAAAGCAAGTATAATTTGTTGATGAGATTAAATGTGTAGAATCTAAATATTAAAATATTAAAATTCATTTTCTATCAAAGGTAGTCTCACTCTGAAATTGTTTCTTAGTATTGAGAGAAAGACACTAAGTCATACTCACCCCTCTGAGACCAGTAGGAACAGGTGTCACCAGTCTGGGGTAAGGGTGTCCTTAGATCTCTGCAGCTGCAGGTCAATACAACTTCAATATAGTACAGTATAATACAATACAATGAGACATGATATAATAACAATTCAGTAGAGGAGGAATGTTTTGAATAGTATTTAGTCACAGCAATATATGTGAGTCTACCACTTTCTTATTTTCCCTTCAGTTCTCAATTCCCTGTAAAATGATTTTGGTACTCTCTACTTTATTGAGACCATTTTGAAAAGTAGCACATAATCTCCAAACTGGTAAATATTAGGATCATCTTTCAGTCCTGTACTCACCTGCTGAATTTCATGCTACATATAATACCTGAATTTTTCTATCATGATTTTCATAAACTACTCTGGTTTTTACTATCTCTTTAATTGATCTCTGTTGCTCTATTTAGGAGTCTTTCTCCCTATGCTTATCTTCTTTTCATTACCTTTCCACCAGGATTCATTTTCAACCCACCATTCTTTCCAATGTGTGTGCTCTCTCTTGAGATGGCCCCAGTTTCAACCATGGTCTATGGGACTACTTTATTGATGTATCGAGTCCCGCCTCTCTACTAAGCTTAATAAATGTTTGTGAATGGATCTGAATTGTACATCTCCACCTGGGATGAATAATTGGGGCCTTCTAGTGCAGAAACAGTCCATTTAGTGCAGAAACTGTTTGTGCACAGTTCAGAACATTCAGAGCACTACTGACACACTGTTGTGGCAGACCCTGTTATTGGTCTCCTTAATCTCTATTTCTTCACGTATCTTACTACAGAAAGTTCATTTCATTTGGGGTGTCAAAATATCAAAACTTGGCCAATATGACATAAAGGAACTCTCCCACAGATTCTAGAAAGCTTTACTTTTTTGATATAGGCATTACACTTGTTTCTGTTCTTGCTTCCTGGAGTGAAAGCCAGGGGAGCAATGGTCATGGCGATGCAATGAAGTGACTATAAGGATGCGAGCCATGCATCAAGGGACAGAGCAGCCTGGCCCATTGATGGAGCTTCTGCATCAACCCTGTGCTCCTGTATTAGATATAATTAATTTCGGCTTTGAGAAAAATACAATCAAAATAACAGTGGCATAACAAAATAAAAGTTGATTTCTCTTTTATGTTAATGAAGTCTAGGAATGAACAGTCCAGGATTGGTAGGGCAACTCCTATCATTAGGCACTCAGACTCCTTGAATTGTGTTGTATAGTCACATAATCTAGTCATTATATCTACAATTTAATTAATGACCAAGAAAGGACAAAAGAAGGACAGAATGTTTTCCTTTAAAAATACTTTCTGAAGTCACACAGGACATTTCTATTTACATCTTTCAGCCAGAAATTAGTCATACAGTCATACTTAACTGTAAGGTAGCCATGTGTTCAGCTAAAAATAATGAATGTTATTGCAAAGAAAGAAGGCAAGAAAATTGGGGGCCATAATTAGTTATCTCTGCCCCCAACTGCATATCTTTGACTTTTTGATAAATAAATAAAAAAAGTACTCCTCATTTGACTAGACCTTTTAAGATTCCATTACATGCAGCCAAATACAATCCTTAATTAATTCAGAATTTGAATCCTAGAATAGATACTGAAAGTAACACAAAATAAAATGTGGGATTGAGTGAAGCAAGAAAGTAGGGGCACTGGGCAATACAGTCTCATGGTTCATTCTGGAAAATTTGTGATGATGCTTCTGTAGAATTAGGTAAAACTGCTGTGTGCTGTATTTTAGGAAGCAGACCATATGCCTACCTTGGCTTTACCATTAGGAAAAAATGATAGGACAGTTCAGACTCTTGGGGTGTGTGGGTTACTTTATTGTCACTCTTATCAGGCCATTTTATAAGCAAAGAGGGAAGAGTTGTTTTAATCATTTATTGTGGTATAATAAACCACTCTAAAACTAAGTACTTCAAAACAGCTATTGCTATCTCTTACAGTTCTTGTGGATTGACTGGGCTTGGGTGAGTGATTTTCTCATAGGATTGCTCATGTGATTTTATGTCAGAAGATGAATAAGACTGAAGTTTTGATTGGTCTGGACGTCCAAAAGGGCTTTTTCTTTTCCACATCTGGTGCTTTAGCTAGGGTGACGTGGCCAGCTTGGGGGCTGGGAGCCTCTTTCTTCAGGTAGCTTCTCCTTGTGGCTTGTTGGGGGGATCAGACCCAACACTAGGTCGTGGGGGTGAGGAAGTCCGGCGGAGTCAAAGGATTGAGAAAAAGACAGTTTGAGAGAGAGAAGTGGGACCAGGGGGCCACTGTGATCATGGAGGCTGTGAAGACCCAGAGCTCTGGGAGTCCACGTTATTTATTGGTAATCCAACAGAGAAACAGGTGGTGATAATGTGGCAGTAAAAAGGGCAGCTGTGATGGTTTAGCATTTATAAGGAACATATTCTGCTACTTGAGATAATGGGAATACAATTGATCTAGGAGCCTAGGAAGACTAGAAGCAAGGAGCCAGCAAGTCTAGACACATTCCAGAGGACATTATGTCAAACATGCAAGCCCTGCCTCAGCTTTCTTCCCAATACTCAGCTTTTTCCCCAACAGTGGCTAACATGGGGTTTCTCACAGCAATGTTCATCTCAGGGTAGTCATGCTTCTTCCATAATCATTGACCCACAAATAAAGTATATGAGAGACCCAACTGGAAGCTACTAGGCTTCTAATGACCTAGCCTTCAAAGACATGCAGCATCACTTTTGTCCCATTCTATGGTCAAAAGTGAGTTAACTAAGTTAACCTAGATTCAAAGAACAGGAGCTGTACAAGTTTGTGAATACCAGAAAAGGTGATTTACAGGTATACCTCGTTTCATTGCACTTTGCTTTATTGTGCTTCACAGATACTACATTTTTCACAAATTGAAGGTTTGTGGTAACCCTTATGTCAAGTAAGTCTACTGGTGCCATTTTTCCAACAGCATGTGCTCACTTCATGTTTCTGTGTCACATTTTTGCAATTTTCACAGTATTTCAAACTTTTCCATTACTATTATGTCTGTTACAATGATCTGTGATCAGTGATCTCGCTGTACAGATCAGAAGGCTCTCACTGCTGGGAAGGATGTAAAATGTTATTAAAATCTCTGGTAACTAATTTGACACTGTTTTATAAAGCTGAACATGTGGCAACCCTAAAAACCTAACAAGTTCATGTCTGTTGTTTGAAGAAACTTGCACATGTGCACCTAAAACTATGTGTAAGATAGTTCACAGCATCATTGCTTGTGTTGGAAGAAAAGCAGAAATTACCCAAATCTCATCAAAAGAAGAAAGAATACATAAATTCCTAAATACTTAAACAGTGGAAAATTGCCCATCAGTGAAAGTCAATGAATTACAGCTATGTGAAACAATATAGATAATATCTTATAAAATTGAATTTTTAAAAAGCATGTTGCTGAAGACTTCATACTGTCTGATATTTTTATAATACAAAAAAGCAAAATTATACAATATATTGTTTAGGTATACCTACCTATGTGAGAAAACTACTTTAAAGAAGCAGTGACATCATGAACATGAAATTCAGGTGGCTGCTAATCTTTGCAGAGGAGAGAAAAGTGATGGGAATGGGCAAGAACACATAGGTGATTTTAACATAAAAGTAAGATTCAAATTCTTATGTTGAGTGGTTTAGGTTTATGCTTTAAACTCACACATATGTCACAATTCTTTTGTATGTATAAACCATATCGTAATAAAACACTTTTAAATTAATATATGTACTGATATGAAATGCTATTTAAAATAGATCATCAAGTAAGATAGCTATAAGGGTTTGTTTGGGACAGCCATGGTTTACACCTGGCATAATTGCTAACTGCAGCATTTTTCTCCCTCAGATCAGCCCAACTGAAATGTAAATTATATGTTTACCCTATTTTTAAGTAAAAAAATTATAAGATATAGAATGATGTTTATATTATGCTTCAACTCATGTAATATGACCTAATCAAAAATATACAAATATAACATTAGGGAACAAATAAGAACATTAGTTATAACTAACATTTTGAAGAACAGGACATATGGAAACTACTTGGGAATCAAGGATACCTTATTAATGGATAACAGTTAATATCTGTGGAGCAGGAATTGGAAGACAGGAGTGAGAGACTTTTCTCTGTAGATCGCTTTGGTCTATTAGAATTTTGTGCCCTTATTCACAATAGCAAACACATAGAATCAACCTAAATGCCCATCATTGATAGATTGGATAAAGAAAATATGGTACAAATATACTATGAAATACTATGCAGCCATAAAAATGAATGAGATCATGTCTTTTGTGGGAACATGGATGGAGTTAGAGGCTATTATCCGTAGCAAACTAATGCAGGAACAGAAAACTAAATACTGCATGTTCTCACTTATAAGTGGGACCTGAATAATGAGAAGGTGGGAGGAGGGAGAGGAGCAGAAAAAAAAAAAAATAACTATTGGGTACGAGGCTTACTACCTGGGTAAGAAAATAATTTGTACAACGAACCCCTGTGACATGAGTTTACTTATACAATGAATCTTCACATGTACCCCTGAAACTAAATTAAAAGTAAAAACAAAAAACAAGAAACAATTTCACAGCACATAAAAAATAATTTTGTGCCTTATGCATGTATTACCTATTTGGATAAGCAATTTAAAACAGCAAAATTCATTTTTAATGCAATATGATCCATGCCATGATAGCTATTACCACACCAGCTTTCATTTATTAGATTCTTATTTTGTATGAAGCACAGTTCTCAACACTGTGGCTACATTAGATTCTGACAGCAAATCTAAGACATAAGTAGCACTACTACTAGCTGTGTGACTCTGAAAAGTTGCCTCATTTCTTCTGTGAAACTATTCTTATTCTATCCTATTTATACTATTCTTTTTCCTGCCCATTCTGTGATGTCACATATGTTAACTGTTAAGCATTTGCTAAGGCAGTAGCTATAGTAGAAAGTGTTCCGGATTCGTAGTCCTGAGATCTCTTGCTCAGCTACTTACCATCTATATACACCTGAGCAAGCTGTGTTGGCTCTCTTGAGAAAGCCTGGATTTTTCACTATAAAATAGATACAACATGCCTTCTGATTTTACAGGCTTCTGTGTGAAACAAATGAAGGCAGAAAGTGGAAGTGGGTTAGAAGCCAGAATGCATCAAGCAAATATGAGTTACTATTATTATTAATGACCGAGTGTAACATTTCAATCAGGAAAGCCGTAAATCAATAGAGATGTTGTAACTGAAAACTTGAAGACTTTTTTTTTTTTTGCATTCAGCACAAGTGCCATTTCCTCCTTGCTTGTTGCTTTATATAGTCGATAGTTTTATGCATAGCAACAACCTTGAAACGGATCCACAAGAACATAATGAATGTACTTTAAGCAGAAAATGTTAAATGATCTATGTCTTTTGTTACGGGCTAGGCCTCAATTAATTCCGGAGGTGGTTTTTCTCAGTTGAAACAAAAGCGAAAAACCTGATGTTGTTTACTGTACATGAATAAATTCAAAATTTGGTGATAAAATGGTAATATAAGTTGAATTGTGGCCTTTTCTCTTAAGAAAGTATACTTACAATATTCCCACAGAATTTATTTAGCTTAACTCTCTTCTTTTGTATAATTTGAAAGCTGCTTCTTTTCCTTCTTGCAGCAAAACAACTATGTGAAATACTGCAGTACAACATCAGAGAAAGGCCTTCCCAGAAATTAAACCGAAAAAATGTGGAAGAATTTGATTTTATTGATTATAAAAAAATAGCGTCACTGAAAAATATATGCCAAGTGTGTTAGAACTAAAAATCTTTCAATTCATATCTATAATGATGGAATGCTTGAAAGGAGAAAAGAGGCAAAATATATAGCTTTCTTGTTTATATAGCACTGTAAAGTTACCTGGCAGACTTGTCTAGGGTTTGGCGTATTTTAGTTTCTCTTGGCTCTTATGATAGCAGAAACCCAGGAAAATCTTCTAGAGAGTTTTGTCTAATTGGTGATTTTTAAAAATCAATTTATAATATCAATAGGCTCAGACAACTCAGTTTATTTTTGCACAAAATTTTATTTTTCTTTCGATAGTGTCCCATCCTCCCCATCTCCTCCATAGCCTCTCACCTCCCTCCAGGGGCACTCTGCTGAGTAGCTTTCCAAGGGGAGAAAGAATGTTTGAAAATGTGGGGGAAGATGTGAATTGCAGCCCACATGAAAATCTTTATTTAGATAGTTTTTATCTAGGGATTTAAAAAATGCCAACCAAGGTACTCAATCTTATTTTCTTAGCAGAAGCAAGAGAATAAAAGAAGGAGGTGGGCAATGTTTAGTGTACCTGCACCCTGGGAGGTGTGCAACATTTCCTCTTATTTTACATGAAACTTTATGATTTTACTGTTATCCTATATTCAGGGCTCACAGCATCGACTACAAGAGCTTGCCGGTAGCAAATTCTGAGTGTGGGTTTTGGTGTTGACCCGACCTCACTTCAGATTCCGATTGAGTATTTTTAGGCCAGATAATTGGACTGCCTCAGCAGAAATGACCAGAATTTTCCCTACTCAAAATAACCAAAACAAAGCAAGACAAAATTTCAAATAATAATAGTAACAACCAAAATGAGTAAATGAGAAAAAAGTCTCAATCATCAAGGTTTATTAAGCGAGCTTTAGGGTGCCTCCAGGAAAAACACAAGACACAGGTACATCTGTGGCTGTTTTTACTAAGAGATTTTTAGGAGGTTTAGTATTTACACATTTCCTTAAAGGGGGAAACACAGGTATGAAGAAGGGCAGGTAGGGAGGTAAAGTGAATAGTTACATTCCTGTGAGACACATTAGTGCATAGTAAATCTACATTTTACATAAGGGAAGGTGCATATTTGAAGATAAAAGGGGATTGAAAGGAAAAGTCAATTATGCAGA
This sequence comes from Trachypithecus francoisi, assembly GCF_009764315.1. Taxonomy (NCBI): domain Eukaryota; kingdom Metazoa; phylum Chordata; class Mammalia; order Primates; family Cercopithecidae; genus Trachypithecus; species Trachypithecus francoisi. The sequence goes on from NW_022681472.1 coordinate 64,933,704, forward strand.
TGTCTCTGGGCAGGTAGGAATGAGTCTTGTCTCTGTTTTATACCTGGGAAGATAAGCTTGTAATTGACATTATCAGTGTGGAAATGAACAGGCTTTAGTTTTAGGAGCTAGACTTAGATTATAGGCCTAAAGTTACAATTGGCATGCCCTTGTTTATGGGAGTACAGCAAAGAATTTACTTATGAGTGATCTGTGGAGGCAACCCTTTGTAGATGTCTGAGGCTTTTTCCCTTTCCCTGAGAATCTGGCTGATGGATAATGTTGGTAACAGCTATTCATTTGAAAAAGGGTGTTGCATGACTCAGCCTCCCAGCTTAATCTTCCCTTTTGCATAAGAAGTTTGGGGGACCTCAGATTTTTTTATTTTCCTTTATGATAGTAACCACATTTAGAGCAAAATGGTCTAAATGTATGTGTATTATAATGGAAAGAGATTCCATCTGAGGTCACAAGATCTGCATTTAGTTTTCTAGGATAAGCACTCACAAGCAAGGTAACCTTAAACCCTTCAGCCTCTTTCTTCATCTGTTCATTTGGGGGAACCACTCTCCTAATTTCCCCATAGGTTCCTGTGCAGATGAAACAGTGGTAATTCTCAGTGGTTAGCAAACTTTTTCCATGAAAGGTCAGAGTAAATATGCAGGTCTTGCTGGTAATTATGGTCTCTGTTGTAACTACTTAACTCTGTTTTTGGAGGGCAAAAGCAGCTATAGACAATACATGAACAAATGTGTCAGTGTCCAATAAAACTTTACTTATGAACACTTTTGTGTTCATAAGCATTTGAACTTTATATATATTTTACATTTCAAAAAAAAGTTATTTTTTCTTTTGATTTTTCCCCCAAGCATTTAAATATGTAAAAACCATTCTTAACTCCTGGCCATACAGAAACAGCTGCTGGGCTGGATTTGTCTCACGGGTTGTAATTTGCTGACCCTGGTGTATATCAAAGCACTTAATAAACGTACATGTATGTAAGTAGTTGCTAAGTTGTGTAAAACTATAGTGGAATATCTAAGGTCCATTTAAATTTCATATTGACATCCTTTGTCACTCCAAACTTGATGAGATTCCTGCTTGCCATGTCTGTGACATTTCAATGTTGTCCCAAGGAAAATCATTTAAGAGGAGAGGCTATTTTGACTGAAAGAGTTCCAGTTGCATTTCCCATCCAGAGATAAATGGTTGTAGAATCAGTCAGCATTTGAAATTACATGAACTATCGACTTGTCTCAAAAGCATGAAGCATCCTGGTTATCCCTAGATAATGCAGACACCCCTTTTATATCTTGCATGTGCACCGTCACAGAACCTCTCACACTGAGCTGTGATTGTCTGCTTAGGTTTTGGTATCCCAATAAATTATGAGCTTCACAAAGGTAGAAATTAAGCACTAGTACCTCCTGGCAAAGGTATTTGTTTATTTATGCCAGTGATAGTATAATTTATAATAAAAATATATATTTGGTCCTCATCTAGTTACTGGCACAGAGCTCCTAAAACCCTTGGAATTTCCAAAGTGGTGTCTTTTATGCGCGTATAAGATGACTGGTGGCTAGGGGCTCCTAAATAGCCTCAGGGTGGGGGCTGGTTACCAGGGGAACAAACCATTCGATTAGAGGGTTGGAACTTTCACCACTGGGGAGGGGAGAGGGTCTGGAGGTTGAGACCATCACTAATGGTCAATTATTTAATCAATTATGCCTTCACAATGAAATCTCAATAAAATCTCAAAAGGACAGGGTTCAGAGAGCTTCCAGGCTGTTGAGCACCTGGAGGTGATGGGAGGGTAGTGCGAGTCTGGAGAGGGCATAGAAGTCCCACGTCCCTTTTCTCATGCCTTGCCCTATACATCTCTTCCTTCTGGCTGTTCCTGATTTATATCTTTCTATAATATACTACTAATCTAGTAAGTAAATTGTTGTCTTGAGTTCTATGAGCCAATCTAGCAAATTGTTGAGTCTCAGTACGACATCAGGGGAATCTTGACTTGATAGCCACACAGTCAGGAGCACAAGTCACAACCTGGACTTGTGATTGGTGCCTGAAGTGGACACAGTCTTGTGGGACTGAGCCCTCAACCTGTTGGGATCTGATGCTATCTCTAGGTAGATAGTGTCCAAATTGAGTCAAATTTTGGGACACCCAGCTGATGTCAGGGAATTGGTCTGTGTGTCGGGGGGAAACTCATACGTCTGGTGCCAGATGGGTTTTGTGTGAGCATATAGTGAAACAGCTAAGGGTTTTCTATACAATGTTCCTTTCTAGCTAATGAAGGATTTACAGAGCTGACAAGAATACAGGAAAAAAAAAAAAGCAGATAAACTAGATGGAGGAGTCAGGGTAAATGTGAAACGTGGGAGTTAAAATGATAAAGCTAAAGGTAAGAGTATCACAGAGAAGTATGTACCACTTGATCCTGCATGTGGCCAGCCCACTTGCCCTATGATCTCCAACAGCAGAAGCATACTTCTCTCTCTCTCTCTTTCATTTTTTAAATTGCCAACTTTTAAGTTCAGGGGTACATGTGCAGGTTTGTGACATAGATAAACGTGTGCCATGGTGGTTTGCTGCACAGATCATCCCATAACCCAGGTATTAAGCACAGCATCCATTAGCTATTCTTCCTGATCCTCTCCCTCCTCCCACCCCCTGCCCTCCAACAGGCCCCAGTGTCTGTTTTTCTCCCCATGTGTTCATGTGTCCTCATTATTTAGCTCCCACTTATAAGTGAGAACATACAGTATTTGGCTTTCTGTTCCTGCGTTAATTTGCTAAGGATAATGGCCTCCAGCTCCATCCATGTCCCTGCAAAGGACATGATCTCATTCCTTTTTATGGCTACATGGTATTCAATGATGTATGTGGACCATATTTTCTTTATCCAGTCTATCATTGATGGGTATTTAGGTTGATTCCATGTCTTTGTTATTGTGAATAGTGCCACAATGAACATAAGCATGCATCTGTCTTTATAGTAGAAGAATGTATATTCCTTTGGGTATATAACCAGTAATAGGGTTGCTAGGTTGAAAGATATTTCTGCCTCTAGGTCTTTGAGGAATCGCCACACTGTCTTCCACAATGGTTGAACTAATTTACACTCCCACCATCTGTGTAAAAGTGTTGCTTTTTCTCCACTACCTCACTAAGCACCTGTTGTTTATTGACTTTTTAGTAATAGCCATTCTGACTGGCGTGAGATTGTATCTCATTGTGGTTTTGATTTGCATTTCTCTAATGGTCAATGATGTTGAGCTTTATTTCATATGTTTATTGGCCACATATATGTCTTCTTTTTTAGAAGTGTCTATTTATGTCCTTTGCCCACTTTTAAATGGGGTTGCTTGTTTTTTTCTTGTAAATTTGTGTAAGTTCCTGGTAGCTGCTGGATATTAGACCTTTGTCAGATGGATAGATTGTAAAAATTTTCTCCCATTGTGTAGGCTGTCTATTTACTCTGTTGATAGTTTCTTTTGCTGTGGAGACGCTCTTTAGTTTAATTAGATCCCATTTGTCAGTTTTTGATTTTGTTGCAATTGCTTTTGGCATCTTCATCATGAAATCTTTGCCCATACCTGTGTGGTATGGTAGGGTCATAGGTTTTCTTCTAGGGTTTTTTTTTTTAATAGGTTTTTTTTTTTTTATATAGTTTTGGGTTTTACATTTAAGTCTTTAATCCATGTTGAGTTGATTTTTGTATATGATGTAAGAAAGGGTTCCAGTTTCAGTTTTTCTCATGTGGCTAGCCAGTTCTCCCAGCACCATTTATTAAATAGAAAATCCTTTCCCCATTGCCTATTTTTATCAAGTTTGTCAAAGATCAGATGGTTGTAGGTTTGAGGTCTTATTTCTGGTTCTCCATTCTGTTCCATTGGGCTGTGTGTCTGTTCTTGTACCATACATGTGGTGCCAGATGTGTTTTATGTGAGAAGATAGTGAAAATATAGAGAATATGCTGTGTTGGTTACTGTAACCCTCTAGTATCACTTGAAGTCAGGTAGTGTGACAACTCCAGTTTCTTTTTGCTTATAATTGTAGAATTGCCTTGGCTATTTGGGCTCTTTTTTGGTTCCATATGAATTTTAAAATAAATTTTTTTCTAATTCTGTGAAAAATCTCAATGGTATTTTAATGGGAATAACATTGCATCTCTAAATTGCTTTGGGCAGCATGGCCATTTTCAAGATATTGATTCTATCCATGAGCATGATTCCTATCCATGAGCATGGATATTTTTTTCCATTCCTATCCATGAGCATGGAATATTTTTCCATTTGTTTGTGTCATCTCTGATTTCCTCGGGCAGTGGTTTGTAGTTCTCCTTGAAGAGGTCGCACTTCCCTTGTTATCTGTGTTCCTAGATATTTTATTCTTTTTGTGGAAATTGTGAATGGGAGTTCATTCGCGATTTGGCTCTTGGCTTGACTGTTGTTGGTGTACAGTGATGCTAGCTATACTGTACACAGTGGTGTACAGTGATACAATTTTGTACATTGATTTTATATCCCGAGACTTTGCTGAAGTTGCTTATCAGCTTAAGAAGCTTTTGGACTGAGACAATGGAGTGGTCTAGATATAGGATCATGTCATCTGCAAACAAATATCGTTTCACTTCCTCTCTTCCTATTTAGATGCCCTTTATTTCTTTCTCTTGCCTTATTCCCTGGCCAGAACTTCCAATACTACGTTGAATAGGAGTGGTGAGAGAGGGCAATCTTGTCTTGTGCTGGTTTTCAAGAGGAATGAGAAGCACACTTCTCAATGTGGGGCTGCATCACATGTTCCCATGATCTGAAGACACACTTGGAGTACCTTGACTGCTCTCCAGACATTATCAGAAAAGATGGTGAAAGCATTTGGGAGATGATGTCAGATTAGTAACCACAGATACCTATATTCTCTGGTCTTGCAAGATGATGTCTTAGCCTAGAGCTGAAAGGGAGGTAGTCTGTCTTCAAAGTCTCCCTGCTTCTTTCATGACCTCTCCCCTGCTCAAGTTTCCAACCTGTGCCACACCTCACAGGCCTCTGATCTTAGCTCTCTGTTAGCTAATTATTACTGATATCTGTATGAAAAGGACTATGATCCTTTTCAGCAGCATTTTCAAAATCTTAAACTGCTCCAAGGGAAATGAAAAGTCTTCACGGCAAAACAAGTTTCAAAACTTTGAAATCCAGGTCCCGCTCTGAGAATCACAATAGGTACCTACCCAGATGTATAAAGCCTCTGAACATTCCACAGCAAAGTGACTTGTGTAAACATTGTTTCACCCAGCATAGCTCAAATGTATTTAATTATGGAAATTCATTTTAGATAACACCTATTAACATCTCATGGATTAGTTTTCTCCATATTCTAACTCACTTCAAAGCATATTTTCCATTTCTCTCTTTCTTGTTCTAAAGCCTTTTAAATAAACTTCCACTCCTGCTCTGAAATTTGCTTTGGTCTCTTTTTCTGCCCTACACCCCTTAGTCAAATTCTTTCTTCTGAGGAGGCAAGAATTGAGATTGCTACTGACCCATATGGATTCACCACCAGTAACCTGGATACCTTCCACCAGTAATGCCTTCATGGACTTTAGAGTCTAGCAAAAAGCAACCCACTTTGGGGACAGATGCCTTACAATATTATTCCTTACGGTATATGAATGCTAACAGAATTGCTTTTAACAATTAAGCTGTTTGCACAACATCCCCCACAAAAAGGATTCTTTAGGGTTAAAATATTTTAGGCTCCATGATAAGCTTCAAGGAAGAGAAGATACTTTTAGGGAGGGGCCGAAGTCCAGTATTTCTTAGACCACATTATACATTGTGCATCTCATTCCACATAGCTATAAATACACTTTGTAGCACAGTAGAAATGCCATTAAACTTGGATCAGGAGATGGAATTTGAATCCTGGCTCTGTTGCACATTCTTTTTTGCCTTGCATCCAAATAATGTCATGGTTTTATATTTAGAAAACACAAGAGAATATACCTCTAACTGCTAGATACTATAAAAGAATGCAGGATGGACATTGGTTACAAATTTATATGTAAAAATCAATAGCTGTACGTTATACTGACAATAACTGGTTAGCAAATTTAATGGGAGGTAAGCTCTCCTTTATAAGAGCAACAAAAAACATAAATGAGAGCTAAATAAAACAAGAAATGTTCAGATTCAAAATAAAGAAATAAAAAAACCCAAATTTTTCTGTTAACAACAACAAAAAATCCAAACAAACTTACCAAGACTAAAGGGAATAAAATACTTTGATCTTAGGAAACAATAAATTTCCCCTAAATTCATCTCTATAGATGATATACTGCCAATCAGAATTACAAGAGGATTTTGGAGAACATACAAAATTATTCTAACATGTGAAAACAGCTAGGACGATGTTGAAAAGGAAGAGGAATGCGGGGAACTTGCCTTACCAGATGCCATTAGGAAACTTTATTACAGAGAAAGAGGAAGCTGCACGGATGCTGGGGACTATAATCATGAATACAACAACAGTGCCTGGGCAATCAATTAATGTTGAATGAATGAATGAATGAATGACAACCCTTACCTTATACAAAAACGTAGCTAGTCCGTCGCTTCTAAATGATGAAAAGGATGAGACAATATTAAAGATGCAGCAGTAAAGAGCACTGGATCTGAAGCTGAACTCTGGGTTTGAATCCTGGTTCCACTACTTGCCAGCTCAGTGGCCTTAATTAAATTTCTTAACCTCTCAGTGCCTTGCTTTTCTCATCTCTAAGATAACAACAGTTCTTTACAAGGGATGACAACAGTTCTTACTTCATACGGCTGTTGAGAGTAAATGCATTATCCATCTAAAGCCTGTGATGAGTGTCTAGCACAGAATAAGCTCTCAGGAAATATTTATTGAATGAAAAAGGAAAGGACAGAAAATTATAAACGTAGCCCTTGGTCAAAGGTCAATGATATGTCATCTCACATTCAAAAACTTGCTGTCACTGCAGCAAGTATGCTTCACTGTCCACATGTATGATCTAACAAGTCAATCTCAACATGTTAAACCTCCTTTCATCCCAACTGTGTACCTGTAAACTAACAACCTAATTGCATGATTTCAACCAAACCTTATTGTAACTTCAAACTGATTTTTCTCCAGATTCTTATATAACAATTTCTGTTATTTCAAATACATCAGTCTCTGCCAACAACCTCATATTCTTCACCTTGTCCACTCTTTATTCCCACTCCAACTGTTCTTACACTTTTCTAAGCATCTACATCTCTTCCTTTCTCCAAATACATCTCCTTAGAAATTTGCTTTATTTCTTATCTTAGAAATAATGTCTTTCTTGTCAGTATAACCAGTTCACTGGCCCTTTTTTATTGCACTTGCACTTATAATGAAAATCCTATAAGTGAGCAGCTAAAAGGAGGACACACTGGTGTCACTAAAAGTTTGTTACTTTCCAACCTCAGTTTTCCTTTTCAGAACACACAGTCATATTTTTGCCACATCCTTCTCTCTTCAATTTCTCATATATTTCAGCTTGTGTTCATTTTTCTTTTCTTTTCTCTTTTTTTTTGAGGCGGAGTCTCGCTCTGTCGCCCGGACTGGAGTGCAGTGGCCAGATCTCAGCTCACTGCAAGCTCCGCCTCCCGGGTTTACGCCATTCTCCTGCCTCAGCCTCCCAAGTAGCTGGGACTACAGGCGCCCGCCACCTCGCCCAGCTAGTTTTTGTATTTTTAGTAGAGACGGGGTTTCACCGTGTTAGCCGGCATGGTCTCGATCTCCTGACCTCGTGATCCGCCCGTCTCGGCCTCCCAAAGTGCTGGGATTACAGGCTTGAGCCACCGTGCCCGGCCTTGTGTTCATTTTTCTAAGCTGCTTCATTTCTGAAACAATCTTTTGAACATTTTGATTCATCTCTTAATTTTCTGGACTTTTTGATCAAGTAGTCTTTCAAGAATGACTTATAGGCATTTTATTTCTTGAATCCTTTCATGTTTAAGAATTCCATGGGAAAAATATCTTGGCTGAATATAATATTCTTAGAATATGAGCTCTCACCTTCAGAATTTAGTGGACATAGCTTCATTATCTTTTGGCATTGAATGTCTGTATACTGAAATTTGATGCCAGCCTAATATTTCCCCCAGTAGGTATTTTTCTTATTATGCCCGGATGTCTAAAAATAAATAGCCTCATGATATGCCATGGTGTTGAGCATTTGCCATCAAAATATCTTGCCATGCTGTTTCAAATGTTTGGAATGAAATCATCCTAAAAAACAAAAAAGGGGCCTATGTGCCCTTTGGATGGCAACTTTAGGCATTTCTTCATTTGAAATAATTTGCTTATTTTGTCTTTCAATAATTTCTGTTTCATCTGCTGAGTTTCATACTTCAGGGACACCAATTACACTTACTAAAGATCCCGTTTGCCAATTCCAGCTATCAGATTTACTCCGTCTGCTTTAATGTTTATCCTTTTCCTCTGCAGTTAGGAGCTTATTCTAAGTCTTTATCAGCACTTCCATATTCAGACATGTCTACTCTGTTTTGTACTGCTTTAAACTGATGTGTGAGTTTATCATCTTGGAATTTTTATGTGTTTCATCTGCTCTTTGTTCCTCTACTCCTCTTTTATTGCATTTATTTGGTGAATCAAGTGTATTTTGTGTCTACTTTACCCCTTCTACTTATGTTTTCAGCTGTATCTCACTATGTTGCTTTATAGTGGATTTCAAACTTCAGAATGCATAAAAATTACCTGGAGTGTTTGTTAAACCACATATTGCTAGGCCCAACCTTAGAGTTTCTGATTCAAAAAGTAGGAGATAGGAGCTGAGAATTTGCTTATCTTAACCAGTTCTGAAGCTCATATATTGGGAACCACTTCTCTACAGAATATAATATTCATCTTTGAATTATCATAGTCTACTATCAGGTAATCTTATTCCACCATGTAAGCAATGTTAAGAAACCAAAGACAAAATTAATTGTATCTCCTACTCCCCTTTGTGTTTTTGTTGACATGTATTTTATTTCAATGAATGCTAAAATTCCGTATGTGGTTATTATTTTCATTTTATACTGTTAATAGATTTTAAAATAAATGTTAAAATATATTCAAGATAAAAATAATAAACACATATTTTACATTTACCTATATGGTATACAGGCCTTAGGGTGCTCCTTATCATGATCCTGGACTCCTGGTCTTCACATCCTTGTGTGATCCCTTCGACTTGAAAGTGGGCAGAAGCTATGACTTGCTTCTAGCCAATAGAACATGGCAAACATGATAGGATGTCACTGGGTGATTTTGTTACATTATGTAGGATTCTGCCTTGCTAGCAGACTATTCTAAAGACTCTTCTTGCCAACTTTATGAAGTTAGTGGCTGTATTACTCAGGGTTCTCCAAAGAAACAGAGCCAATAGGATGAATAGGTAGATAGGTAGGTAGGTAGGTAGGTAGGTAGACAGATTTATTAAGAGAAATTGGCTCATGTGTTTTGGAGGCTAAGTTCCACAGTTCACCATCTACAAGCTGAAGACCCAGGAAAGTACATGATATAGTTCAGTCCAAGTCCGAGGGCCTAAACCAGGGGAGATGACAGTGTAAGCCTCAGTCTGAGGGCAGAAAAAGATGGATGTCCCAGCTTAGGAGTCAGACAGAGCGGGCAATCTCTTCTTTCCTCTGCCTTTTTGTTCTATTCAGGCCCACAATGGATTGGATGATGCCCACTCCTATTTGGGAGAGCCACCTGCCTTCTCAGTCCACCGATTCAAATGCAGGTCTCATACAGAAACATTCTCATGGACACACCCAGAAATAATATTTAGCCAAAATATCTTGGCTCCCTGTGGTCCAGTTAAGTTGACACATAAAATTTACCATCACAGTGATTACATAGCAAGAAACTGCAGGCTGTCTCCAGGAACACTGCAGTCAAGGGCCCGCCTTCAGTCTGACCATCCTAAGGAAATGAATTCTGCTAACTAACTACCTGAATGAGGCTTGAAGCAGATTCTTCCAGTCAGTAATCCAAGAAAGCAGCCTGGCTGATACCTTGATTGCAGCCTCTAGGACCCTGATTTGAGGACACAGTTAAACTGTGCCTGGATGCCAGAACCACAGAAACTGAGATAATAAATGTATATTGCTTTCAGCTGCTAAGTTTGTGATAATTTGTCATACAGCATAGAAAACTAATATAACCTACACACATAGCATGTGAAAATAAGGCTAGAAGTCCCACTTAAAACTATGTAATGTCTTTCAAAATTTAAGCTTAAAGAGGATATTTTACGCTGTAAGAAAACGCTTATTTGGCATCATTGATTTTTCTTTCTCCAGGGCCTAAGATTTTTGTATTAAAATAACTAATCCAAATAAATTTCACCTTTACATTTTATACTTCACAAATTGCTTTTTGATAGAAGTTTAAGAAATGATTGTGAATTCTGTTAATGATTGGTTTAATTAGCAACTAAATGTCAAATACATCTCTTTTTTTTTTCATTAAGTGTTTATTCCATTTCTTTTTTTTTTTTTTATTATTATACTTTAAGTTCTAGGGTACATGTGCATGATGTTTATATCATGTATAACTCCCCAATGCAATCCCTCCCTCCTCCCCCCTCCCCATGATAGGCCCCAGTGTGTGATGTTCCCCTTCCCCAGTCCAAGTGATCTCATTGTTCAGTTCCCACCTATGAGTGAGAACATGCGGTGTTTGGTTTTCTGTTCTTGTGATAGTTTGCTAAGAATGATGGTTTCCAGCTGCATCCATGTCCCTACAAAGGACGCAAACTCATCCTTTTTGATGGCTGCATAGTATTCCATGGTGTATATGTGCCACATTTTCTTAATCCAGTCTGTCACAGATGGACATTTGGGTTGATTCCAAGTCTTTGCTATTGTGAATAGTGCCGCAATAAACATACGTGTGCATGTGTCTTTGTAGTAGAGTAATTTATAATCCTTTGGGTATATACCCAGTAGTGGGATGGCTGGGTCATATGGTACATCTAGTTCTAGATCCTTGAGGAATCGCCATACTGTTTTCCATAATGGTTGAACTAGTTTACAATCCCACCACAGTGTAAAAGTGTTCCTATTTCTCCACATCCTCTCCAACACCTGTTGTTTCCTGACTTCTTAATGATTGCCATTCTAACTGGTGTGAGATGGTATCTCATTGTGGTTTTGATTTGCATTTCTCTGATGGCGAGTGATGATGAGCATTTTTTCATGTGTCTGTTGGCTGTATGGATGTCTTCTTTTGAGAAATGTCTGTTCATATCCTTTCCCCACTTTTTGATGGGGTTGTTTGTTTTTTTCTTGTATATTTGTTTGAGTTCTTTGTAGATTCTGGATATTAGCCCTTTGTCAGATGAGTAGGTTGCAAAAATTTTTTCCCATTCTGTAGGTTGCCTGTTCACTCTGATGGTAGTTTCTTTGCTGTGCAAAAGCTCTTTAGTTTAATTAGATCCCATGTGTCAATTTTGCTTTTGCTGCCGTTGCTTTTGGTGTTTTAGACATGAAGTCCTTGCCCATGCCTATGTCCTGAATGGTACTACCTAGATTTTCTTCTAGGGTTTTTATGGTATTAGGTCTAACATTTAAGTCTCTAATCCATCTTGAATTAATTTTCGTATAAGGGGTAAGGAAAGGATCCAGTTTCAGCTTTCTACTTATGGCTAGCCAATTTTCCCAGCACCATTTATTAAATAGGGAATCCTTTCCCCATTTCTTGTTTCTCTCAGGTTTGTCAAAGATCAGATGGCTGTAGATGTGTGGTATTATTTCTGAGGACTCTGTTCTGTTCCATTGGTCTATATCTCTGTTGTGGTACCAGTACCATGCTGTTTTGGTTACTGTAGCCTTGTAGTATAGTTTGAAGTCAGGTAGCGTGACGCCTCCAGCTTTGTCCTTTTGACTTAGGATTGTCTTGGCAATGCGGGCTCTTTTTTGGTTCCATATGAACTTTAAAGCCGTTTTTTCCAATTCTGTGAAGAAAGTCATTGGTAGCTTGATGGGGATGGCATTGAATCTATAAATCACCTTGGGCAGTATGGCCATTTTCACGATATTGATTCTTCCTATCCATGAGCATGGTATGTTCTTCCATTTGTTTGTGTCCTCTTTGATTTCACTGAGCAGTGGTTTGTAGTTCTCCTTGAAGAGGTCCTTTACATCCCTTGTAAGCTGGATTCCTAGGTATTTTATTCTCTTTGAAGCAATTGTGAATGGAAGTTCATTCCTGATTTGGCTCTCTGCTTGTCTGTTACTGGTGTATAAGAATGCTTGTGATTTTTGCACATTAATTTTGTATCCTGAGACTTTGCTGAAGTTGCTTATCAGCTTAAGGAGATTTTGGGCTGAGACAATGGGGTTTTCTAAATATACAATCATGTCATCTGCAAACAGGGACAATTTGACTTCTTCTTTTCCTAACTGGATACCCTTGATTTCTTTCTCTTGCCTGATTGCCCTAGCCAGAACTTCCAACACTATGTTGAATAGGAGTGGTGAGAGAGGGCATCCCTGTCTTGTGCCAGTTTTCAAAGGGAATTTTTCCAGTTTTTGCCCATTCAGTATGATATTAGCTGTGGGTTTGTCATAAATAGCTCTTATTATTTTGAGGTACGTTCCATCAATACCAAATTTATTGAGCGTTTTTAGCATAAAGGGCTGTTGAATTTTGTCAAAAGCCTTTTCTGCATCTATTGAGATAATCATGTGGTTCTTGTCTTTGGTTCTGTTTATATGCTGGATTACGTTTATTGATTTGCGAATGTTGAACCAGCCTTGCATCCCAGGGATGAAGCCCACTTGATCATGGTGGATAAGCTTTTTGATGTGCTGCTGAATCCGGTTTGCCAGTATTTTATTGAGGATTTTTGCATCGATGTTCATCAGGGATATTGGTCTAAAATTCTCTTTTTTTGTTGTGTCTCTGCCAGGCTTTGGTATCAGGATGATGTTGGCCTCATAAAAAGAGTTAGGGAGGATTCCCTCTTTTTCTATTGATTGGAATAGTTTCAGAAGGAATGGTACCAGCTCCTCCTTGTACCTCTGGTAGAATTCAGCTGTGAATCCATCTGGTCCTGGACTTTTTTTGGTGGGTAGGCTATTAATTGTTGCCTCAATTTCAGAGCCTGCTATTGGTCTATTCAGGGATTCAACTTCTTCCTGGTTTAGTCTTGGGAGAGTGTAAGTGTCCAGGAAATTATCCATTTCTTCTAGATTTTCTAGTTGATTTGCATAGAGGCATTTATAGTATTCTCTGATGGTTGTTTGTATTTCTGTGGGGTCGGTGGTGATATCCCCTTTATCATTTTTTTTGCGTCTATTTGATTCCTCTTTTCTTCTTTATTAGTCTAGCTAGCGGTCTGTCAATTTTGTTGATCTTTTCAAAAAACCAACTCCTGGATTCATTGATTTTTTGGAGGGTTTTTTGTGTCTCTATCTCCTTCAGTTCTGCTCTGATCTTAGTTATTTCTTGCCTTCTGCTAGCTTTTGAATGTGTTTGCTCTTGCCTCTCTAGTTCTTTTAATTGTGATGTTAGAGTGTCAATTTTAGATCTCTCCTGCTTTCTCTTGTGGGCATTTAGTGCTATAAATTTCCCTCTACACACTGCTTTAAATGTGTCCCAGAGATTCTGGTATGTTGTATCTTTGTTCTCATTGGTTTCAAAGAACATCTTTATTTCTGCTTTCATTTCGTTATGTACCCAGTAGTCATTCAGGAGCAGGTTGTTCAGTTTCCATGTAGTTGAGCGGTTTTGATTGAGTTTCTTAGTCCTGAGTTCTAGTTTGATTGCACTGTGGTCTGAGAGACAGTTTGTTATAATTTCTGTTCTTTTACATTTGCTGAGGAGTGCTTTACTTCCAATTATGTGGTCAATTTTGGAATAAGTGCGATGTGGTGCTGAGAAGAATGTATATTCTGTTGATTTGGGGTGGAGAGTTCTATAGATGTCTATTAGGTCCGCTTGGTGCAGAGATGAGTTCAATTCCTGGATATCCTTGTTAACTTTCTGTCTCGTTGATCTGTCTAATGTTGACAGTGGAGTGTTGAAGTCTCCCATTATTATTGTATGGGAGTCTAAGTCTCTTTGTAGGTCTCTAAGGACTTGCTTTATGAATCTGGGTGCTCCTGTATTGGGTGCATATATATTTAGGAGAGTTAGCTCTTCCTGTTGAATTGATCCCTTTACCATTATGTAATGGCCTTCTTTGTCTCTTTTGATCTTTGATGGTTTAAAGTCTGTTTTATCAGAGACTAGGATTGCAACCCCTGCTTTTTTTTGTTCTCCATTTGCTTGGTAGATCTTCCTCCATCCCTTTATTTTGAGCCTATGTATGTCTCTGCATGTGAGATGGGTCTCCTGAATACAGCAGACTGATGGGTCTTGACTCTTTATCCAGTTTGCCAGTCTGTGTCTTTTAATTGGAGCATTTAGTCCATTGACATTTAAGGTTAATATTGTTATGTGTGAACTTGATCCTGTCATTATGATATTAACTGGTTATTTTGCTCGTTAGTTGATGCAGTTTCTTCCTAGCCTCGATGGTCTTTACATTTTGGCATGTTTTTGCAATGGCTGGTACCGGTTGTTCCTTTCCATGTTTAGGGCTTCCTTCAGGGTCTCTTGTAAGGCAGGCCTGGTGGTGACAAAATCTCTAAGCATTTGCTTATCTGTAAAGGATTTTATTTCTCCTTCACTGATGAAGCTTAGTTTGGCTGGATATGAAATTCTGGGTTGAAAATTCTTTTCTTTAAGAACGTTGAATATTGGCCCCCACTCTCTTCTGGCTTGTAGAGTTTCTGCCGAGAGGTCTGCTGTTATTCTGATGGGCTTCCCTTTGTGGGTAACCCGACCTTTCTCTCTGGCTGCCCTTAAGATTTTTTCCTTCATTTCAACTTTGGTGAATCTGGCAATTATGTGTCTTGGAGTTGCTCTTCTCGAGGAGTATCTTTGTGGCGTTCTCTGTATTTCCTGAATTTGAATGTTGGCCTGCCCTACTAGGTTGGGGAAGTTCTCCTGGATGATATCCTGAAGAGTGTTTTCCAACTTGGTTCCATTTTCCCCCTCACTTTCAGGCACCCCAATCAGACGTAGATTTGGTCTTTTTACATAATCCCATACTTCTTGCAGGCTTTGTTCATTTCTTTTTCTTCTTTTTTCTTTTGGTTTCTCTTCTCGCTTCATTTCATTCATTTGATCCTCAATCGCTGATACTCTTTCTTCCAGTTGATCGAGTCGGTTACTGAAGCTTGTGCATTTGTCACGTATTTCTCGTGTCATGGTTTTCATCTCTGTCATTTCGTTTATGATCTTCTCTGCATTAATTAGTCTAGCTGTCAATTCTTCCACTTTTTTTTCAAGATTTTTAGTTTCTTTGCGCTGGGTACGTAATTCCTCCTTTAGCTCTGAGAGGTTTGATGGACTGAAGCCTTCTTCTCTCATCTCGTCAAAGTCATTCTCTGACCAGCTTTGATCCGTTGCTGGCGATGGGCTGCGCTCCTTTGCAGGGGGAGATGCGCTCTTATTTTTTGAATTTCCAGCTTTTCTGCCCTGCTTCTTCCCCATCTTTGTGGTTTTATCTGTCTCTGGACTTTGATGATGGTGACGTACTGATGGGGTTTTGGTATAGGTGTCCTTCCTGTTTGATAGTTTTCCGTCTGACAGTCAGAAGGACTGTCTGTTGGTCTGTTGGAGATTGCTTGAGGTCCACTCCAGACCCTGTTTGCCTGGGTATCAGCAGCAGAGGTTGCCGAAGATAGAATATTGCTGAACAGCGAGTGTACCTGTCTGATTCTTTCTTTGGAAGTTTCCTCTCAGGGGTGACGCCACCCTGTGAGGTGTGGGGTGTCAGACTGCCCCTAGTGGGGGATGTCTCCCAGCTAGGCTACTCAGGGGTCAGGGACCCACCTGAGCAGGCAGTCTGTCCGTTCTCAGATCTCAACCTCCGCGTTAGGAGATCCACGCCTCTCCCCAAAGCTGTCAGACAGAGTCGTTCGCGTCTGCACCGGCCCCCGCTCTTTCCCCTAATGGACTGCAGCTGTGCGCTGTCTGCAGAGGTAGAGTCTACAGAGACAGGCAGGCTTCCTTGAGCTGCTGTGAGCTCCACCCAGTTCGAGCTTCCCAGCGGCTTTGTTTACCTACTTAAGCCTCAGCAATGGCGGGCGCCCCTCCCCCAGCCTCGCTGCTGCCTTGCGGATAGATCGCCTCAGACGGCTGTTAGCAGTGAGGGAGGCTCCGTGGGCGTGGGACCCTCCCGGCCAGGTGTGGGATATATTCTCCTGGTGTGCCTGTTTCCTTAAAGCGCAGTATTGGGGTGGGAGTTACCCGATTTTCCAGGTGTTGTGTGTCTCAGTTCCCCTGGCTAGGAAAAGGGATTCCCTTCCCCCTTGCGCTTCCAGGTGAGGCGATGCCTTGCCCTGCTTCAGCTCACGCTGGTCAGGCTGCAGCAGCTGACCAGCACCGATTGTCCGGCACTCCCTAGAGAGATGACCCCAGTACCTCAGTTGAAAATGCAGAAATCACCGGTCTTCTGTGTCACTCGTGCTGGGAGTTGGAGACTGGAGCTGTTCCTATTCGGCCATCTTGCTCCGCCCCCCAAATACATCTCTTTAAAATAGGAGATACATGCAAAAAAGTACTGTTAAGAGTCAGAGTAGAACAAAGTTCAGAGTAGACATTGGATATTAATAACAGTGTAAATTTATTGCCAAATTAAAATTAACTTAAGGTTTAAATGAGACAGTATAGGCAAAGACAAAGAGAAAATAGGGAAGAAAAAGCATATTATCAGGAATTGAGAAATAATGGAACGGGGGAAATGAGGAGTACTTTTTCTTCCTATTTTATGTTTGCCATTCCAGAATCAAGGAATTATATTTTAATCACATGCAAGCATCAACAACAAAAATACTGGGTAATAAGAAAATAAAGTACAATTGAAAATGAGATAGTTTATTTGGAATGAATTTGTTTCTGAACTTTCATAGTTATTTAATTCTATCATGAAAATTTCAGACTATTAGGTTTTATCCACCTCCAAGTAAATGAAAGGCAGCATTCCAGAAATAGTATAAATCTGTTTAATGAAAAAGAAATTAGATTTTACTATGTGTACAAAGTAGATAACTCTTTTAATATGTGATACGAAGTATCTGATTCTACAGAATTTTTGGACACCAACCTGTCTGCTTCAGTCAACGGCACGTGAAAAATTATGTTATGTTTCCATTTCTAACTTAAAAATAGATAGAAGGTACTAAAATTCTGAATCTGTTCCAGTAAGCATATTCTTGACATAGTTACCACCACTGTCTGTTATGCTTCTCAATTTTAGTTCACCTTAGGTCAAATCAACCTGTTCACTCCTTTATAACCTAAGATGCATATCTGCAAATTTAGAGGAACAGAGTGAACCACTGTAAAGAAAAAAGAAAGAAAGAAAGAAGAAAGAAAGAAAAATAAAGAAGAAAGAAAGAAAGAAAGAAAAAAGAAAGAAAGAAAGAAAGAAAGAAGAAAGAAAGAAAGAAAGAAGAAAGAAAGAGAAAGGAAAGAAAAGAAAGAAAGAGAAAGAAAGAAAGAAAGAAAGACAGAGAGAGAGAGAAAGGAGGGAGGGAGGGGAGGAACGAAGGAAGGAAGGAAGGAAGGAAGGAAGGAAGGAAGGAAGGAAATGTATCCTCATGAGGATAGATCTGCCATTTTCTTGCTGTATTCATAATGACTGAGTCCATACACGTTGCAGGAACTGCAAGAATGAAGTCGAACCAGGGAAAGGGTTTACTTACCTGGTAAGAGCATAAGTTCTGATGTTGTGGTGCCAATCCTGATTATTTTTCCCAACAGACATCTGTGCTGATCACAGACCACAGTAATTACATTAATCATTTTTGTTTCCTCAGGAGCTAGGGGACTATACCCAAAGAAGCAATATGATACTATTAATAGAAAAGGATTAGAATACATCCTGTTCTTACAGTTCCTAATTTGAGGTCTACAAGCTAAGACTTTAAGCCCCAATTTGGGATCAAAACACCTCATCCAGGTGTTTCTTACTGTTTGTAATAAGAACAGTAATGCTAGATTAGGACCACTTTATCTAGTAGATAGTAGATGGAGGCTAAATAATTAGGATCATCTGCAATGTGGATAATTTCATGATAACAAATATGTAACCCTAGTTAATAAAATCTTCTTAAAAGAAGTAACACTCTCTTTGTATTCTTATATTCCATCAGATTGTATACATCAATATTTATCTCCACAAGACTGTTCTTAATAAGAAAATAAATGATGCTTGATTTTTAAATAATATACTATTGTGAATATTTATTCTTTGCTGTTTTTTAGAGATATTCACATACTAACATAATAGAGTAAGTTAATTAGTCACTTTTATTTGAGAAAGAACCTTAACAAAGTCAATTTACATGCTTGCTGATATAAATTGCCTCTCTTCTGTGTTTTTTTTAAAAAGCAATACATTGCTTTTAATGCCTCCAAAAAGTACCATATATGTACTTTTAAAATTTATACAGTTGCTTTAGAGAAAATGAACTTAATGACACCATAATTAATAATGCATTTATGTGCTAAATTTCCCTATGACTTCTTTGGTCAAGTCTTTTTCGCCTCCCCGCTAGCCGTCTCAAATCAAATCAGGAGAAATGTCCCCTTAGCAAACATGTTGTCACTTACTCTAAAATCTATACTATTCTGTTTCTTGCTGAAGCACTGATGTACTGAAGTCTGCATCTTTCACTCTTCAGTTGCATTGTGTGCTTTTTCTCCTGTGCTATCAAGAGAAGAGTTAAATTCTTTTGTCTCTCTGAGAATTTAAAAATGGAATTTCCAAAGCAGAACACCTTTCAGACAGTTATGCAGCTGCTTTCTTAGAGATATCAGTAACGAGGCTCTATCATTTAATGAATTCTATAATAATTTATAATAACCTACAAGTAAATTTAACAGACTTCCAGTTCTAGAAATAGCTTGGACAAATTACCCTAAAAATCCCTTGACAAAATTAAGTAAGTAAAACCACAAAATAAAACAAAACAGAACAAATATCTTTTAAAATATAAAGCAGAAACAAAGGGAATGCTGAAAACTAGTAAGCAAGCATATGAACTGAAACTCCAGCATACACCAAAGATACCTAAAGTTTGTATCCTCTGTGAAGGAATACATTAGAAAAAACCTACCAAGCACAGAGACAACCAGGAGGCTTAACTCTCTTGACCTCAGTTGGGTGAAGGATAGATAGATGTAAAGCCAATTCACAAAACAGGAAGTACAAATGGCCAAGAAATGTATAAAAAGATGTGCAATCACCTTAGTAATGGAGGAAAAGCAAATTGAGACAATAAGAAATATAATTTTGCCCCTATCAGATTAGCAAACCTTTTTAGTTGGACAATATTAAGTGCTGTGGAGGATGCTGAGTAATGACAGTGCTAATGCATGGCTGATGGGAGAGTAAATGAGATCAAAGTGGTATCATTTAGCAAACCTGAAGATGCTCACACCCTTGGACCTATCAGAGAAATTCTCAGACCAAAGAAGAACAAAATGTTCATTATCATATTATTTATAACAGTAAAAAATTTTTAAAAATATATAAAACAATATAAATTCCCATCAATAGGATGTTAGAAAAATAAATGGTAGCATGTTCCACCATTTACAATGGGTACTGGGTACTATCTATCAGTGAAAAATGTAAACTAAATCAAAGCTATATAGATAAAGGGTAAATTCCAGAAATAAAATGTGATTTTAAAAAATCCAGCTGCCAAATGATGATACCATACTACATGATTTATATAATGCTTAAAGACATGTATCCAAACAATATATACAGTATTTATTTAAAGTAAATGTATAAAGCATTCATAATATATTTAAAATGCATCCATAAAATCCATGTATTAGAAGTAACAGTATTAAAAATTGTGGGACTAATAAATTTAATATGGCTGTAATCTCAATGGAAGTAAAATGGGGTATGAGATCAAAGAGGGGTAAGATAAGCTACAATTCTAATCTGTACTGCCTTGTTTATTTTAAAAAAAAACAAATTTTCTGTAACAGTTGTGAGGGTGGATTAAGTGTTAAGAAAAGTAAACTGTTTCATCTGCTATTGGTGGAATGGTAAATTGCAATGTCTTTGGAAGGCAATTTGACAGTATCTATCAAAATGTAAAATGCATATACCTATTATTCATCAACTATATTTCTAGTAATTTATTCTATGAATATATTTGATGTAATAAAAAGGTAAATATAGAAAGATATTTATTGCAGCAATGTTTGTAATAGCAAAACTTTTGAAACAACTTAAAGGGGACTGATTAAATAATTATATGCCCATAAAGTGAAAGTGCAAAATGAATGATGTAGCTCTCTAATGGCTGAGAAGAAAATAACCTTGATATAAACTGAGTAAAAAACAAGCAAGGCAAAGAAGAATGGCACTGTATGTACACAGATGTGGTCTCACTGGTGTAAGAAATATATTTGCTTAGAAACAAATCTGTGTAAGCATATCCATGAAAATATTTGGAAGTTTACATAAATTGTTAAAGACAGATGCTTCCATGGAGGAGAACTGAGAGAATGAGGTGAAATGAGATTTAAATTTCATAGTATATGCTTTGTACAAAATTGGGTAAGATAAATGTGCTGGGTTGAACCATTATATATTTTGAGCTGTAATAGGAACAATTTCACACAGCTCAATCATCTAATATGCATAATGTAAAGCATGGCTTAGAAGGCTTCCACTATGAGGCAGGTGGATTACTTCAAGTCAGGAGTTCAAGACCAGTCTGGCCAACGTGGTGAAACCCTGTCTCTACTAAAAATATAAAAAAATTATCCAGGTGTGGTGGCACATGCCTGTAGTTCTAGCTACTCAGGAGGCTGACGCAAGAGAATCGCTCGAACCTAGGAGGTGGAGGTTGCTGTGAGCCGGGATTGCGCTGCTGCTCTCCAGCCAGAGAGAGAGAGAGAGAGAGAGAGAGAGAGAGAGAGAGAGAGAGAGAGAGAGAAAAGACTTCCACTATGACATTCAGAGCACTTTAACAAACAGACCGTATAATAGGTCTGAAGGCCCTTTTGCTTGATTGCAAGTGGAACTTCCAACAGCTTAGGTGAAGTAGAACAAGGGTCAGCCAGTCTCTTGGGACTGGTGACCTGGGTTGAAAAGTCAAGTGCACCGGGGTAGCAATGCATGGTCACAGAGGCTGTGCTGGGCACATATACTATCTGGAGAGATGAGTTGCCAGTAGCAGAGCTTGATGATTATTAGCAAGCCCATTCTGAGTGCAATTTTGACAGAATGCATCTATTGGCAGGAGTGTGAGAGGCAGCAAATGCTTGTGGCTTGTTCTTGCTCTGACTGCAACATTAACTTAGCCTTTACTTGGCTGAGTGCCTGACACACTCCTTAGAAGAGATGCAATTATCCCCTTGCCCTTTTTAAAAATTCTCTCATGTAGCAACGTCATGCCTGATAGCTGGTGTCTGATGTGAACCTTAGCCAAGGGTGTCATTACCTGGAGAGGGTACAGCGATGTAACCCTACACCATGATCTATAGTGAACCTGTGAGTGCTACAACCCCAAGCTTTTACTGGTTCAACACTGAAGCCAATCTGCCAGGCAGAAGGGAAAAGAGATGATTTGTTTGCTCTGGGATTGGGTCACTGCTGGCTGACTCTATCAGTTAAAGGGGCCCCCTCTAATTTCAGTGTTCTCTTATTGTATGGGGTTCTTTTTAAGTGGTTGTGGTGTCTCTGTGTGTGTGTGTTAAATTTTATCACATTTACTAAATTTCCCTCTATTTTTCCCTTGCAAGAGAATCTATTAAACTAATTGAAATCATTTACCTTATTTTGGTTTCTGTTCATTCATCAATTTGCTCCTCCATCAATCCACTAAACATCACCAGTAAAACTGAAACTAAATATTAGACTGGGGATGAAAAGCAGTACACTATAGTGGTTAGTAGCATGGTTTCAGGAGTCAGAAACCTGGGCTCTAGTCCAGGATTATCTGCTTACTTGATCTTACATTAGGTTTTCTAATCTCTTTTTGCTTTGGTATCCCCAACATATAAATAGAACCTACCTCAAAGTGTTATTATAGAAATTAAATAAGATAATCAGTATAAAGAGACCTGCACAGAGGATGAAACATAGTAAGTCTACAATACATGTAAACTTTTATTAATGATGATCTATGAAAATTGTTTACTTTATCCTTATAAATGAGAGCCATAGGTACAGTTCTATACCTAGGCCATGTCTGAAACAAAGATGCAGTTTCCATCTGATTAGAGAGGATATTTTAACAGGCTCTAAACTGACCCTCTTATTCTTGTTCAGGAAAATCATCTGGATCTGGAGATGGATAGTCTCATATCCAAGGTCTTTGTTCAGAGAAGCCAGAGGCAAAAATATGTTACCCTCTTCCTATTCTCCTATCTATCCAAATAAAATGCAGCTTTAATATTCTTCTGGGTGGTACAACTGAATTTTTTCTTCTCTCTTTAGTCCTTACATGAGAACGTTTATAACATCAACCAATCTTTCTGAAAGCTAGACAATTCCTTTATGAAATATATTTCAAGGGTTTATTACAAAAGTATACAAATAGCTCTCTGTTCCAAAAAAATTAGTCAACCGCTATGATTTGCTATCAAGTCACAACACAAAACAGACCTGCCACAGGGCTTGGAGCCCTCCTGTAAGGTTTTGGAATAAAGACCCTTAAAGGTTCTTTCTCCACTTAATGCAATCCCTCTTACACTTCTGAGCTGATCAGAATTCAATCCAGTGAAGTTTAGAAATAATTTAATAGTGTTTCATTCTTCCTGCTATTAACACCAGAGGCCAAAGTTGACAGAAGAGACGTCATCTTCAATAAGATTTTGAAGCAGAAACAACTGTGTTTCATGAATGAAAGCCTCTTTGCACACAAATACACTTGGCATAGACTATCATCTCCATCATCTCTCCAATTGCACCTAACTAACATTTCAGAAATTCAAAGAATACAAATATATAATACACTTTGACATGATGGATTCCAGCTTCCAACATGCTGGGTTTCCTGTGACCTAAAGAAAATATTCTGAATTATTTCATGCATTCTTTTAAGGACAAATAGCTGATTCTCATGAATAAGCTGAAAATCCTTCAAAGCACAGTTAGTAATAGGCAGCCTCAGGACTTAATGTCAGCTCTTCATTTTGTGTAATTTCTTAATGTGTTCCTGTTTTCAGTTCCTCTATTTATCTGTTGTAAGTATTCAGGGATTTTGAACTCAGCCCCATGGTTAGAAACTACCTTGAATGTGTTAAAATTTAATGACCGACAGCATTTATCTTCCCATCAGTCAAGCTTCAGGTCTCAGCTCCAACATCATTTCCTTATATATACTTTTTCCCCATGATACATTCTCATATCTCCCCATCTTTTTCCTTTCTTGTACTTATCATTAATTTGAATGGCACTCTTATCTAATTATTTGATTCATACCTGTCTCCTCTACTAGATTCAAATTTAGTGGAGGGCAAAGTGGTATGCACTTATAATCTCTGCTACTCAGGAGGCTGAGGGGAGAAGTGGGAGAATTGCTTGAGCCCAGAAGTTTGAGGCCAGCCTGGGCAATGAAGTGAGACCTCATATTTAAAAACAAAACAAAACAAAAAACTCCTTGAGGACAGGTAGCTTCTAGTTTTGCTTTGTTTACCTTTATATTCCATTGCTTAGCAAAATCTCTAGAATTTAGCAATCAATAAAAATTATTAAATAAATGAAAGTACACATAAGATTAAATTTCCTCCAAATTGTTTCCTTTTACCTTTCCACAGTCGTTCCCATATTTCTTCATGTTCATCGAATCCATATTTCATGGAATTAATTGTCCCATGCATCTGGCTGAATCCCAATTAAACCTTTCCTCTCTTCCCATTGGTAAGTTCAGGAAACCAACCCTTTTCCCCATTGTAACATTCCCATCTATTATGCCTTAGACCATCCCACACGAAGTAGATGTTGTGAGTTAGACACAAAGGAAAACAGACCCCAAGGAGGCAAAGGCAAAGAGATGAATTTTAAATAATTCTGAAAAATGTTAACTGTGCCTCTAAAGCACTAAAAATCTTTTCCTGAGATTTAGCCATATAAACACAAATCTAGGCATGAAATAGTTTGCATAGTGTTAGAATGTTTAAAATACAATTCAATTGTAATATTCACCAATTTTGGAGATATTATAAATAACATAAAAGAAACAATTGACACGGCATTTGAATTTAGTATCTGTGGTTTAGATTAGTTGGGAATGACCATGAATGCCACCAAGAAGTATTAATTTATAACTTGGGCAAGAATGTCTACCCTTCATTATGGTGTTTAGAGTAATAAGTAAACATATGTCAGCACTTAGCACTCAAAGCAGATGTGCAAGGCACCTCTCTAGTAAAATATCTAATTATTTTACTGGTATTCTTATTTCAATTAGTGAAATTCCTTATCTGAATTAAAAGCATTCTTGATTTGAGAAATTACAATCTCCAGAGTTATTCCTCAGTCTGGTATAGGTTTACTGACAATTCGCATAGTCTCAGGATTAAACAATTCTTCCAACTTTTAATATTACAGATTTCTGATTATTTAATCATTCTTTCATGCACACAGCTTGACATAACAGTATTTAGGAAAAGAAAGTAAAAGAGTTAATGAAAAGACTCTCAGAGGGAAAACTACTAGTAAATATGGATTTCTACCTCCTTTTTTTCCTTTTATATCAACTCTAGAGGGTGGAAGTTCTGAGAATAAGTGAGCCTTCAGAGACTGCCATTTCTACACATAGAGGGAAAACTTGATAGCATTTCACTTGGGGCATTCAATTTATCTCTTATCTCCACAACACAAACAAGATAAAGGAGAGGATATCTCAATGGCAGATTCAGTCTAATTTACAACAATTGCAAACCAACTGCAAGCAATAGGAGAAGAAAGATTAACAGTGCAGGTGGCATCTGTAAGCCTTAGAGCTTTGATAGAGTTTCAATAGGCTGGACTTGTTCTACAGTCAAGACTAAACAAACAAACAAACAAACACTAAAACTAAAACAAACAAAAACCTCAAACATTTGCCAACGATTAAAAATGTGTCTTTCCTAGAGGGATAAAGGGAAGGGAAGGGTTAAAAAGGTGAGAATAAAGTTCTGGTAATAACTGATAAGCAGGAGAATGAGGTTAAATAAAAAAGTAAATTCCTGGATGCCATGTACATTTTTTTCCTGTTCTGAAATGGAGAGTGCTTTGAGTTTAAGATGAGGATAATTCCTTATCCCTCTGTATGCACAAGTTGGTTTGAGACAAAAGGCCCTGCCTCCTCCTGCTGGATGCCATTCTAAGAGACAGTATTTCTTTATGCTAACTTGTGCATTAGGCTCTGCTGGTAGAGGTCATGTCTGAACGGTGACAGAAGGAATATGAGCTTGAACTGCTATTCAAGGAAGGATAGCTCTTCTTCCAGCTCATCTCACTCTGTCTTATCTCCATTTCCAATTTGCTGGCTGCTAAAAATGCTTGCATCTGGTCTTTAAAAACATTCTTTACTCTCATAGGCATCTTAAGGAATAAGATTAGTCCCAATTTCGCCAGAGATGAACACTCTGCCTCATGTTCTCCAGCTGCAGAAAATCCCTAAGAACTCAATGAAGCTGAGTTTATCAGTCTTCATCCACCTGCTATATCACATTTTTAGGGCTCTGATGTTTCTGAGCCTTCTAGTCCATTCCCCTTCCATTTTCAGCCTATCAAGTCAATGTGGTTATCAATTTCAGGTACACAACTTCAACACATTCTCTGTGCTTGATTAACTTGTAGTTGGAAATAGGTGTATGAGTTGAAGATTGCGTAAGTGCACATTTGCTATTTCTACACTAAAGACCTTGGTACTGAGTTGCAGGTTTGAACTGGTGATCAGAATGTAGCCAATCCTAAGAAAAGAGGTTCAGGTCTGACAAATCTGCCTTACTTAGAGTACTCTCTGCTCTCACTGTCAGTGATACTGGAATTTTTAGTCAAGATTCTCAGAGGCTTCCATCATCCTGGGCTTTATGGGATGGTGATGAGCTTGGGGACCCCATAGACAACACAACCTAACTAAGGTCTTAGCAGTTTGAAATTATTATTATTATTTTTTAGATGGAGTCTCACTCTGTTGCCCAGGCTGGAGTACAGTGATGTGATCTCAGCTCACTGCAACCTCCACCTCCTGGTTCAAGCGATTCTCCTGCCTTAGCCTCCCAAGTAGCTTGGGATTACAGGCACATGCTACCACACATGGCTAATATTTTGTGTGTTTAGTAGAGATGGGGTTTCACCATGATGGCCAGGCTGGTCTCAAACTCCTGACCTCCAGTGATCCACCCTCCTTGGCCTCCCTAAGTGCTGGGATTACAGGTGTGAGCCACCACGCCTGACCATCTTTAGTTACTTTTAACGTTAATAACAACTCAAGATTTATTACCTACTTAACAATCTATAGAGACAGAATTTTTAAACAGATTGACTGTACATATTGTCCTAAATTCTTATACTTGACATACAATAAATGGAATGGAGTATCCTTATCTAAAGTGCTCATAAGCATTCTGATGAATTTTTCTTATTGGGGGAGGCTTTCTTACTAAATATGAAAAAAATGTGTAAGAACCAGCCTGTTTGGTTCATATCAGAGCTCTGGAAAAAGCAGCAAGTATATTGGCAGATTATTTTCAGTAGTATTAGCATAATCTAATTAAAAATGAAAATACTTGCATTTACTGGTATTCCCTAATATTTAAATAGGTATGGTTAAATGATCTCATCCAGCAGGATTTTAAAAGAGATCATATTTGAAGGTGTCCAGTGAAAGCAGCAATGAGGGATAACTTTATTATATTATTAATTTAGGGGTTTTCTTTTCTTTTCTTTCTTTCTTTCTTTCTTTCTTTCTTTCTTTCTTTCTTTTTCTTTCTTTTCCTTTTTCTTTGTTTGTCTCTCTGTCTCTTTTTAACTAATCAAAAGAGAGCTGAAGTATTGGGTTATTTCATTTGAATCTTATGACTTCATAGGAATGTTCTTTGTAGAGGCAATGAAGAGTTTGTTTTTTTGGCTGGGATGACAAATTATTTAAGTTTCCAAGCCAAAATTATATTCTCTAACCTTCAGTGGTAAAATTCTATAAGGAATTAAATAGATTCACAGTAATTTTCCAAGTTAGAAGGACTTTTACAAAATTTGTAGAGGCCCTCATTTATGGAAACATGGTAAGGTCTTCTACGTGGGCCACCATAAAAGGTGCCTCCAAAACTTTCACAATAGAGTCTCAACTCTTCTTCCATAGGTCTTTGCATTAGTCAGGGTTCTCTAGCGGGAAGAACAAATAGGATATATATATATCCTTTCATATATATATATCTTTCATATATATATATGAAAGAAAGTTTATTAAGGAGAATTCACTCACACAATCACAAGGTAAAGTCTCACGATAGACTGTCCTCAAGTTGAGGTACAAGGAAGCCAGTGGTGATCAGTCTGAGTCCCAAAACCTCAAAAGTAGGGAAGCCGACAGTGCAGCTTTCAGTCTGCGGCCAAAGGCCCAAAAGCCCCTGGGCAAACCACTGGTATAAGTCCAAAAGTCCAAAAGCTGTAGAACTTGGAGTGTTATGTTTGAGGGCAGGAAGAATATAGCACGGGAGAAAGATGAAGGCCGGAAGACTCAGCAAGTCTGCTCTTCCATCTTTTCCTGCCTGCTTTTATTATAGCTGCTTTGGCATCTGATTAAATGGTGCCCACCCAGATTGATGTGGGTCTACCTCTCCCAGTCCACTGACTCAAATGTTAATCTCCTTTGGCAATACCCTCACAGATGCATCCAGGAACAATACTTTGCATCCTTCAATCCAGTCAAGTTGACACTCAATATTAACCATCACAGTCTGAAAACTGAAGAATTGGAAATTTGCTTTCATCTACACACAGAACGTCAAAACCTAAACACTCATCAGAGAATTCAACAACAAAAGAGTAGAGATTCAGCAATTTTGTCAGAAGCTTGCTTGAAAATATTTAAGATTTGAGCATTAGTAAAACATGTTCACTATCCAATCCACAAAAGATTTCTGGTCCCATTCCTTTAATTGTCATCAAAAAGCAACCTACTTGAGCCATGGTATCTTAGTTTTCTGAAAAAAAGTATCTTCCCTCTGGACTCAATATTATATCCTTAGCTTTTAAATAGGGTCAATATAGGAAGGATCCATTTTTAGAACATTTCTGTAGCTTTGGTAAAACCATTTTTCACTGTTACTCAGTGTCCTTTATATACAGATCTGTGTGATAAATTCTCCATAGAATTTTGTGTCAAGAAGTGTTTCTCTCCCTAAATTAATACTGGCCTCCTTTTTATCAAATACTTTGTAACTTTGATCAAATATTCTTCACCCCTTCTTAATTTTTACAGAAATCTCAAGTTAACTTAAACTTGTTTTGGGGTTATTGACTAATTTCAGGGATCTAGTTACTTATATTTTCTTCTCTTTCTTATCAATTTCTAATTAATCTTTTTTATTGTGAAGCTTTGGTCTAACATCTAAATTATATCAATTCTTTTTGAAATAGATGAGGTATAAGTATAGTGATCATATACCTTGTTTTTTTTTTTTTTTTTTTTTAGGGACATTCTGATTTCAAGTGGTTTTATTCTTTTACTTAAAGATTAGTTGAAATCTCATGATATGCTTCCACATAAATTTGTAAAAATTTCATGAAAATAAATTCACCAGCCATTGGAAATTGGAAAAACTCTGGATCGCAATTTTGGGCTGAGAGAAGATTGTCACAAAGCTTTATATCATAAATAAGCCCAGCCTTACTCCAGCACTCCAGACCTGTACTTCCACTGACCATTAGCCATCTTCACTTGGATGTTCCCCACAGACCTCAAACTCAACATATCCTTCCCATTAAACCTGGTGCTTTTTCCTAAGCTTTCTATACCAAACTTGGCTAGTGACTAATAATACAAGCAATTTCCTTCACTGCTCCACCACTTTCAAATTAACCGTCAACTTTATTGATCTTTGAAATGACTAATTTATTGCCTCCTCTTGATTTCTCCCTTCACCATCCTAGTTTATTATTTATCCCTGGACCCTTCCTAATCTTCCCAACTATCCTCACCTACTTTTCCAATCTCATCTCGATCCTATCATCTGAGTTTTCTTTCTAACATTAAAATCTGATTATGTTACTTTCATTCTAAAAAATGAGTAGCTCTTGCATCATCTACAGAAAAAGTTGAATTTATATAATCATGACATACGTAGGTGTTATCTCTGACTGCGATACCACCAGCTCCTCCTGTAACGCAAGTGTTGTAGCCTTTCACATCCCCGCTTCCCTCCCCTGCCATAGCACAACTCTCTTCAATGCGCACCTTCCACTGGTAGGTCTGAGAAAAAGTGAAGGTGAGCTGGTGCATATGAGGGTCCGCTTTTCTGCTACCACCAGCTCCTACCTGCTGCTCTCAGGTCTGGCTCAAACCTTCACCTGTTTCCCTAAGGATCATGAAATTCTTGCACAACCATCTCCCTCAACTGCTGTCACGTTTGCCAAATAGACCTCAGTAGAAGGGTAATTCCAAGGGGCCTGCCCTTCTTTTCCATGTCTTATCCTTAAATTCCCCATGAACACTTTGACATGAGGCTGTTACATATGACTGACTTGTATGCAAGGTTTGAAGATATTGAGAGACAATATAGAGAATAATTTGGAACAGGGAACAGCTTAATAGTAAAAATGTCACATCAGGCAGAGGATGGAGGCTCACGCCTATAATCCTAGCACTTTGGGAGGCCGAGGCAGGTGGATCACTTGCGGTTGTGAGTTCAAGACCAGCCTGGCCAACATGGCGAAATACTATTTTTAGTAGTAGCAGACTACTACTACTAAAAAGAAAAAAAAAAAATCTGGGCATGGTATGTGGTGTGCCTGTATTCCCAGCTACTCAGGAGGCTGAGGCATGAGAATTGCTCGAACCAGGAAGCAGAGGTTGCAGTGAACCAAGATTGCACTATTGCACTCCAGCCTGGGCGACAGAACACGACTCTGTCTCAAAAAAAAAAAAAAAAAAAAAAGTCACATCACAAATCTTCAAAATCCTTCAATCATCTCACTCTCTCTGACCCCAAACTAGGCCACTGCTTTCTCTTTTTAATTTATTATTATTATTTTACCAAATAAAAGGACCACATACTTTGGCAGAGACATTTGCCATTCCACTTTTCCCCTTTACCATACACAGATTATATTCCTAGCCTGGGCTGCTCTCTCTGCTACTTTTTGTAAGCCAAAGAGAAGCAATCTTTTTTTTTTTTTTTTAATTCACCGCCTTTCTAAAGCTGTGTGACCTTTTGTCCCCATAAAGATTCAATCTTAAGGTATGTATGAATTCCTTTCTAACTTTTATGAGTTTTCCCTTCAACATTCTCACAAGAAAAAGTGCTTTTTTGTTATCTATTAACACTTTTTGGGGCCAGTTTCCAATTTCCCTTCTAGCATCTTTTTTGTTTTTTTGTTTTAACCTGGTATTACAGTGCCCTACAAACATCTTTTATGGAACTTTATCACATCATATCTTAGTTTTTTATTGCTGCTTCCTAGGTAAAATTTTTCATCACTTACTTTGTCCTTGTTTCATTGGTCCTTCTCCATAGACCAATAGATCTTGTCAGAAATGTTTCCACCTACCAAGTGGCTCATGGACAGACTGTGAATATGACCAAATACAGAGAGGAGGAGAAAGGGGAAGTTCCATTCATGAGTAAAAAGCTACAGAGTGGGTCCACTGTTATAAAATAAAATGATTCCTTTTAAAAAGCTGGTATGGTTTAGTATAGTGAGAAAAAATAGCAATTATTATACTAAATTGTTCTTCTACTGCAACTGGATAGAGGTCAACAACAACAAAAACAAAAACTTTCCAGAATACTTACAGGCCTTTTAACAAATTAGAATGTTTTTATTGTTAAACATATATTTATTTTTCCTCTGATGTATATAATGACAAAAAACCTAAACTCATAAAAACCCCAAAAGAAAAGGAAGGAAAATGGATGAAGTACAATTCAGCACAAATAATGCCATCTAGCTTCCAAATAAATTATTCATGGTAGCTATTTATATGGTGTAATTCCTATACTTACCTGACAATATGCTGACAGGTTCTTCTTTCTACTCTATTTTCCTCAGTCGGCTTGTTCAAGTCTGAGAAGAAAGGTAAGAGAACAGTGGACTCTCTCTCTTCTTAGAAAGTACTTAGATTATGTCTCAGTTGTAGAAAAAATCTTAAGATATTTACAGAAGCAGAGTCTCATTTTTGTGGCTCCTTTAAAAGATGAGAGCATAAATGTAAGTAAAGGACAAACTGGGTCCTCCCACCTTGCTTCATGATTTCATGAATCACTGAATCCTAGGTCTGGAAGGGACCTTGAGAGCCTCCTTCCTATCCCTGCCCTCAGCATGAAAACATGAGCTGTTCAGAGGAGAACCAATCTCATTTTTCTGGTTTCAGTGAGAAGGTCCCACATCTTGCCCTTTCACTCACTTCAGTGTAACAATCCTGACATCAGAATAGTCTTCCTAATGGATAACTGAGTTCTTCAGGTTGCTATATTATCCTCTTATATTAATCTGGAGAGGTCAAGATAATTAATTCATACTTTACTATTTGCTTTAATTAGGCATTATTTTATTTTGTTTCCTCATTTCAAAGTTTTTCACTGTCATAGCCTAGTTAAGCATATGTACTTAACACCATATACTAGCTGTGTGACCTTGGGGAAATATTTTAACCTCTCTACACTTCAATGTCATCATCAATAAAATGGAGGTAACAAAAGTACCTACCTTATAGGGTTCTTAGGAAGATTAAATTAAATGAGTTAATATTTGTAAATTCCTTGATTCAGTGTTGACATATAGTGTCACATAAATGTTTGCTAAAAAATTTAAAGTATATTTGGAAAAAAGGAAAGACAAATTTAGAACATATAACAAAATACAAAAAATTATCAATAATTTTACTGCAGAGAAAACATTGTTTATATTTCAATATGTTTTTGTCTGGTCTTATGTATATATAAAAATCACATATATAGCACATAATTGGGATGATGCTATATTTGAGAAAAAGCTCTGCATCATCAGCTACTTCACTTAATGTTACTTTATAAACATTTTTCCGGATTCTTAAAAATCTGCAAATTATGTTTAGTGGTTGTATAGCAATCCAGTTTATGGGCCTACACCATCAGCAATCTCCTTGTTGTTGAGATATGAGGTTTTTTTAGCATTTCCTTTTTTTTTTTTTTTTTTTTTTAGCTAATTCAGTGATAACTGTTTTTATAAATAAACTTTTATCCATCTTTTGAATCTTTCTATTCTAAATTTCCTTGAAGCAGGATGCTGGGAGAAAGGATACCTTGAAGACTCCAGATACATACTGTTAAATTATGTTCCATAAGAAATGCATTAATTGATGCTCCTAAAAGTAATGTATGAGGTATCATCTTTCATAGAAATATTAAATGTTGCTTTAAAAAAGAAACATAATTTCCATTTTTATAGTAAATACTACCATATTTTGCCATAGTTTAATGTTTTAATTTGAATTTTTGATTCCTGGTTAGAGTGAATATTTCTATTAACTATTATATACTAATTATTGAGTGTATATTAGCTACCATAAACTAGTACATTTTTATTAAGTCATGCCTTAGCATTTGGCTCTCCAAGTGGAATTCATTGTTCTTTTATGTTTTCCTTTGGGTCATGTTTTCTAACTTTAATTGACTTGTGATTTTCCTTTAAAGAGTTTTTTCTTCCTTGGGTTATTTTCCTATACTGGAAACCAAGGTAAGAGGCTGTGTTGGTATTAGGGCCCAACTGACTTGTATGTGGCATAATGGGATGTTACCATCTTTGCAAGTCAGGACAAACCATCAAGTGACTAGTATGACTTAGTACTGATCTGGGTTCTGTGGAAATAAGAGAGGGTCCTTACTCTCCCAGAGTTTTAAAGTCTAGTTGGAAAGAAATGACCAATGCTTATAACAATTAGTGATCAATTAAGGCAGCCTATACTGAGTGAATTGTGGAATACATACAAAGTGCTACAGTCATTTAAAGAAGGGAGAGATCAATGAGGATATGACTAATCATCCACGAGGTTGGCCTTGGCGGAGGGAAGGGCAAGCAGTTTGGGTGAAAAGAACTACAGAAGTAAATGGCAGCCTATTATAGATGAAAAGAGCATGAATTTTTGTGTCAGATCTGGGTGGGAAGCCTCAGCTACACCACTTAGTAACTTTAACCTCAAGCAAGTGTACTAAGTGGGTTTGAATACCAATTCTGCCACTCATGAGCTGTGTTACCTTGGGGAAGCTGATAATTTCTATGATAAGTCTAAGTTTGCTCACGCATAACATAAGGATAATACAAGGACCCACCTCACAGGATTGTCATAGGGATTCAATGAGTAAATGTGAGAACTGGGGTCTGGCACATTATAAGCACTCAATAGTGTTAGCTTTTATTATTAACCTATATAAACATCAATAAGTTACTTATTAGTATGATATAGTAATGATTCTCCACTACATTAGATAACTATGGGTATTTTGATTGAGAATTGGGCAAATTTGGCACTGAAAAGGAAAGGAAGAGACTGGAACTGGAAGTTTTCCTCCAAATCATGATACACATATTAAATTTGGAAGTGCAGTGCTCAGCTCTGCACTCAGGTGAGCGATTATTCACTGGAGCACATACCCACAGACCTGTTTCCTTCCATTTAGCTTGAGAGCCTGATTTTTCTCTGCAAGGCTCAAAGTCAGCTCTGATTTTTTAAAGATCAAATTCCACACTCTCATCAATATTTCCTAAAAAAAGATACAGTTAACATGCCTAAAATAGGAATTAAAATAGACATATAATTAAAATACCAATTAAGTAAAGAGGCACTATATTAGCAACACTAAAGAAAATAGAAGGATTTAGAAAAATCAAAATACTGAGAGTGAAGGTTTTAAAATATGTATGCATTCTTTCTTGACACTCCTCCCCTAAAAAGGTGGCGCCTACTTCCACTATCCTGGACTGTGGGCTGGAGTTGGTGACTATTTTATGTATAGGATGAGGTGGAAGTGACAGTGTTTGACTTCCAAAACTGGGCCATAAAATCCTCTGCAGCTTCGTTTCTGTCTTGGGTCCCTCTCTTCAGGGGACCCAGCAGCCTTGTTTGGAGGAAACTCAAGAAGCCCTATGGAGAGGTCCAAGTAGTAAGGAATCAAATCAAGACCTCTTGCCAACAGCCGGCACAAACTTGTCAGCCGTGTGAGTGAGTAATTTTGGAATAGAATCCCCCAGTCGCAGACAAGCCTTAAAATGCCCGTAACCCCAGCCAACAGCGTGACTGAAACCTTATGAGAGAATCCCGAGCCAAAACCACACAGCTAAGCTACTCCCAAATTCCTGGCCAACAGAAAACTGTGTGATAATAAAAGTTTAATTTTTCAAAGCCACTACATTTTAGGGTAGTGTATTATGCAGCCATATATGACTTATACACCAAATGTGATCTAAATTGAGATTTTACCATGAGATACTTAACCTAATTCACTTGAGGAAAAAAAAAAGGCAAGGCTCATAGTGAATTGGAGGGAGATTTTGATATGTAGACATGAAGAAAATAAGTAGAAAAGCAAACATTAAATAGGAAATTAACTATAAGCAGGTCACACCTTGTGGAACAGACTGGCTAGCTGTTCAAACCCATTTCTTCTTTCTCCCAGATATACTGCTGGACTACATTTCCCAGCCTCCTTTAAAGCTGGATGTGGCAATAAAACCAAGTGCTAACCAACTGGACTGAAAACCTCCCACAAAATCTCCAATGCTGTCCCTTTTTCTGTCTGCCAGCTAGATATTAACAACCAGAGTAATCTTGGAAGATGACAGAGCCTCTATCAGCCTAAGGTTCTCAATAATAGTGAAGCAGACAGCCTCCTAAACCAGGCTGCTGGAAGATTTACCCCTTTAATATGGCTTCTGTAAGTTCTTAGGCAGCTTCATCCAGTCACTAGATTGAGAAGAGAAGTGCACAAAGGCCTGCTGGTTTCTTTACCACTAGAGCCAGAAGGTAACTCTCCTCACTTTGCTCACATTCCTTTGGTGCTAATTAGTCATTTGGACCTACCTAAATGGAAAGATAACTGGGAAATGCAACCCTTGTTTAGGCTGCTGTTCTCTAGCAAAAACTCTACACAAAGCGAATAGGCATGGATCTTTGGCAGATGTGCCATAGTCTCTCCCTTCCTTTAATTTTTTTTCTTTTTCTTTTTCTTTCTTTCTCTAGAGACCAGGTCTCACTCTGTTGCCCAGGCAGGTCTCCAACTCCTGGACTTAAGCGATACTCCTGCCTCAGCCTCCCAAAGTGTTGTGATTACAGGTGTGACCCACAACACTTGGCTAGTCTATCCTTTCTTACACAAGAAGACTCAACTCCTAAGGAGGAGGACTAAAGGACCCATCCAGATCATGCCTCCAGCTCCAAATCCAAGACCTCCAAAACGTACATAGTCTTCTCATAAAGTTGCCAGATGTTGTGATCTGGCAAACTATAAACAGAAGATATGTTACACCTCATATAAAACATATAATAATGGAACAGGGACATGATAACCATAAGAAACAGTCTGACATAATCATTGGTTCATAAGAATGTTGGAACTTTGTCCGTCAGGCATTGTGCTGTACTTCTGCCCTGTGATAGGGTAAATTCCTTGGATATGCCCTGTCCTTCTTTCTGGAAGGAATCACTTGTCCATTGTTTCCAAGAACCCTCATTCAAGGCCCTAGGAGTTTCTTCCTCCTAGGTTAGGCCACATCTAAAATAAATATTCAGGAACACGCCCTCTTTGGGGGCTGTTCTAGCATATTTTCTAGCCTGTTTCCTACTGCCACAAGTTTGGGGACTCAAGTGTTGTTTATTAAGGCTCAAATAGTCTAAGGCTCATGGGTTCTTTGGCAATGTATTTCCCTTACAAACTTAGACTTTTGCGTTACTTGCTTCCCATCAGTTCTATGTGCCAATAACCATATTAAAATTTTCCTGCCACCAGTCTGAGTTGTTTCTTTGTTTCCTGACCCATGACTTCTCTTTTTCAGCTCAGTGATGCACTTTTGAGATTATGAGAAATAGCTTTGACCTTATAATGCTGTTTGACGTAAGGCAGCATCACTACTGAACTTTTATCACTCAGCTTCATATTTTACTGTTTAGAGTCTAGCCTGTGTCTCTCCTAGCCCCCTTATATTCTGTTCGCAACCAAGAAATTCTTTCCTGAGTTCATCATTTGTATAAGGTATGGCCAAAGGCTGGGGGTTCTACCCTCTTCCTGCTCTGGTACCCTGGTTTCCCTCCTATGGATCCACTCAGCAGCAGGGGGCATCACTGATTATGCCATTTCAGTATCAGGAGAAAATGAGTTCAATTTTTAGCAACTGTTTCTTAATGTCATTTGTATTCCAGAACAGTTAGTTTTGCTAATTTGGCAGAATGTGGACAAGGTTCAATAAAATTCAAAGATAAATATAAACACATGAACTTTGTGGTCTGGGTAAATGGCAATGAAAAACAGTCTTTTCTCAGAGTGCTCATTGAATAGAACCTTTTAAGTTTTAACACTATGAATGTTAAAAACAATTCAACCAAATGACAGGATTTTGTTGGGTTTTGCTATGGTAAAAGCTATTTTGTTTAAAAGATAATTAGGCTGGGCACCACGGCTCTCACCTGTTTGGGCGGCCAAGGCAGGTGCATCACTTGAGTTAAGGAGTTTGAGACCAGCCTGGCCAACATGGTGAAACCCTGTCTCTACTAAAAATACAAAAATTAGCCAAGAGTAGTGGCAGGTACCTGTAATCCCAGCTACTGGGGAGGCTGAGGCAGGAAAATTGTTTGAACCCAAGAGGTTGAAGTTGCAGTGAGCCAAGATCATGCCAGTGTACTTCAGCCTGGGCAACAGAGTGAGATTCTGTCTTAAAACAAAACAAAAGATAATTAAATATTAATATTTTGCCACATGGCATGCTGATGATTAGAGTTATGACTACTCAAGGTCTAGAGGATTGTAGTACAAGATATTTATGTACCATACTCCACAATTAAACCAAAGACTGTTTTCCAAGTTGTTTTTCTGTTCATGAAGGGAGATGTAAATTTCTTTCTTGGAGGGATGTATTTATGGTGGTGGAAGTAAAAGACATCCAAATGAGCAGTTTCCACATGATGATGATTATGATGAAGGAAGGAGAGAAAGAGGGAGAAAAAGGAGGAAGAGGAAATTAAGAAGGAAAAGG
Source organism: Trachypithecus francoisi (assembly GCF_009764315.1). NCBI lineage: Eukaryota > Metazoa > Chordata > Mammalia > Primates > Cercopithecidae > Trachypithecus > Trachypithecus francoisi. The sequence continues at coordinate 64,971,217 of NW_022681472.1, forward strand.
AGGATGAGGAGGAAAAAGGACCATAAGAAAAAAAAATATATGTTTAATCAAGATGATCAGTAATCATCTGACAATTGGCCCAATTCAGTTTTTTGTCAGCTGATAATCAACATGAACATATAGGATCCCAAGTACCTACAAAAACTCATATTCTTCAGTTACAAAGAACCTCACTTAAGATAAGGTAGCTGTTAGGATGGAATACCAGAAAAGGATTTTTGTTTTTTCATTTTTCTCTAACTTTCCTTATTTAAGTTCTATCAGAGTCTTGCAAGGCAAACAGTATTATTCTCATTTTACAGATGAAGAAACTTGGCTCAGATGTCATTACAAAAGTAGAGGAGCAGGCATTCAACTTCAGGTGGTCTGTCTCCATGGTTCTGAAGCTTTTATTATTATTATTATTTTTTTTTTTTTTTGAGGCAGAGTCTCGCTCTGTTGCCCGGACTGGAGTGCAGTGGCCAGATCTCAGCTCACTGCAAGCTCCGCCTCCCGGGTTTACGCCATTCTCCTGCCTCAGCCTCCCGAGTAGCTGGGACTACAGGCGCCCGCCACCTCGCCCGGCTAGTTTTTTTGTATTTTTAGTAGAGACGGGGTTTCACCGTGTTAGCCAGGATGGTCTCGATCTCCTGACCTCGTGATCCGCCCGTCTCGGCCTCCCAAAGTGCTGGGATTACAGGCTTGAGCCACCGCGCCCGGCCCTGAAGCTTTTATTATATGATGTGTTGTGGAGATTATGCAAGACACTGCACATGAATGCAGAATGCCTGGCACATAGTAAGCACTCAAATGTGACTTTCTCTCCGTCCCTGGATCCCTTACTGGAGATTTACTTTCTATGTTCACTGTTGTGCACATAGAAAGAGTAACTACATTTTCTTTTCAATTCCGAAGAAAAGTGTCAGCATAAGCTTATTTGAACCTCATTAGGGATAAGAAGTAGGATGGCTGTGAGTTCTGATAGTTTTGACATATATTTTGATAAATCACTATATTACCTAAAAGCAAAATAGTGATATGATTTCTTTATAGGAAGTGTTCTTTATTTCTCAGATCACAAGCCTGCTATTCTTTTTAGTTTATAAAATGGTAAGCACAAAATAAAACAGCTAGTATAAATTGATTTTTATAAGGGTCATATTCCTTCTAAATTTGAGTAAATATGGAATTTTAGTGAAGGAGTCCCAGATTTTAATTCTTTTCCTACCGCTTATTATATAACTTTGGCCAGTTATTTGACATTCTCCAACTTCAGTTTTTCATTTGTAAAATGCAGATACTTGCCTTGCAGATATGCTGTGATAATTAAATGAGGTGAGGTATAAATTAAATAATACATAGTAAGGACCCAAGAAAGTAAGCACTTCCTCCTGTCAGCGAGCTGAAAGGACAAATGTTGGCTTAATCTCCTTTTTATGATTAAATAATACAATAAAATCACATAGGTAATATTAAAGTATAATTGTGACAATTTCTTTTTAAGCATTTTTAATAAAGACCTATTAAATTGTGCCTTCTCTGGAGATCTTTAGCATTTTTTGGCCCCCCAGTATAAATGTATTAATAGTAAATTGATCAAGTGATCATTAGAGAAGATGAGAATATTTATGTTCATTGATACGTAATCTGCTTGAACAAAACAAAGACCTTAGAAATTATGGTAGTCACTAGTGTCATTTGCCAAACACTCCCAATTCTCCTCATTTCAGTGTTCATGCTGGAACTGCATTTCCTGGCTTAAGTGAGACTATATGACTAGTCCTGACTAAATATGTGTTGACCTGGTGCAGTGTCTCTTTCAGACTCTTTTCCCCTCCAGCTTGGCAACAAGGGGCACGTAAAAAGGTGGCTGCATCAGACTGGGTCCCCCTGACTGCTGACCTACAAGAGTCGTATAGCGAGAGGCTGTGGAATTGTAACAGCATCACTTAGCTTATTCCAAATGATCAGAGGTGGTTAACAAAACCCCAAAGAACTTCTAGAAGCAAATAGATATCAAAGGAAGTAGACTTTCTTCCTATAGAGTATGTAGATAAGAATCTTGATCAAATTTTTATTCAAAATAGATGGAACAAGATATGGGGCCTCACTTCCAAATGTCTCTTTAGAGGTTTTGACCTTGACAGCACTTATATATAATAAGGATAAAATTCCGGTCAATAATATAAATTGTGATACATTTTTCAAATGAAAATGGAGATCAAAATTAGATTACAAGAAGATTAAAAGCAGGTGCATAAGTTAATTTGATATTTATTTCTCACCTAAAAGCTTTCTGGACACTCAGATAAGTGTGTTTTTAAAAAATATTTATTCATGTATTTTTTCCATATCATAAAATGTATACTCTAAGTTTAATACTGAGTGATTTAGAGAAACCCAAATAACTTGGACTATTTCCTATAAAACAACAAAAAATAAGGCACAGTCTACATTATATAGTGAAATGGTAGCAAGAAGAATGACAAACCTAAATTGGGGTAAATATTCATTTTAATTTTTTTGGATAAATACTTTCAAATACAATTTTAAAAGACCAAATCAGCATTACAGATTCCAATTTAAATTCAACTTAATAAACACAATAAAGCATTTGAGTAGTTTTATTTTAAAATTATATGACATACTTGTTATTAACATATAAGGCATCAAGTGCCCTAAGAAAGAGCTCATAACCTTAGTAATTCCCCTTGAAAATATCAAAAAGCACATAATCAAGGTCAAATTATTTTTGGTAAGAAAAGTAAAATTAAAAGCACGATGAGAACCACAGGGTACACACTGTAAATACACAATATGTAATAATTCATCTTTCTTTCTTACATGATATTTGTTTGGAGCCTGGCTAGGAAGCCTGAAGATGGCAGTGAAAAAATAGGGAGAGCTGTTCCTGAAACACAGGAGTGTTACCCAAACTTGAAACAAAGGAAGATACTCCCCATAGTCCCCTGAAATAAAATAACGATTCATGGTAAAATAATTTCCAAATATCGCACACTCTTATGAGTCTGAAATTGAGAAGTTAAAAATAAATCAATAAACATCTGTGGGAGGCTGAACCACCAAAACAGGTTTATAATAATTATGGCATCTCATTCTGAGGCTGATTCCAAATTCTTCATTCATGAGTTGTGAAAGACTTCTCTTATTTTTAATGTCAACAGTAAGGCATGCCAAATTCCTATAATAAAATTAGTCTAACAATAACTTTGGGTATTAAAGTTGTATAACTATAAAATATAGTCTGAATGCACATAGACTTGAGTGCACATAAATCTGCACACAAACATAAACCATGAGTACACTCAAGTGTAAGCCACAGATTCTTGAAATCAGTTTCATGTGTTTAAAATAACATCTTGCTTTTTACAGTGTCAATGTGTCAATGCACTAGGCAGGCAAATTATTTCCCAAGACTTATAAAATTTGGAAGAAGATATTATAGAATATTATGAATCATAAAATGATATAGCTAAAAATCAGCAGGAAGACAATGCTATGTTAATTATCTTTCTTAAATACTCTTTTTACACTAGGAAAAGCCAGTGAGAGTTCATTATAATCTTCTCATCATAGTCAGTTTTTATGTCCAATTCTGGGAAAGGTTAAACCCATTACAGAGAACAATAAGTATTGATAGTATTACATCTTGCTGTAATAGGTGATCCATTGGCAAAGGTTGTGAATCTTTTTTGTCAGACCACATATTTTTGATAGCATTAATTGCTGCGCTGCAATCTGACCTTCAGGTTGAAAAACCTTCTCCTAAGAGATATACATATAGAACATTTTTTTAAACTTTAGACAATTAATCCAAGTAAAGTTTTGCATACACCCACCATTGCACATGTGAAAGATGAAGACCAAAATGTTCACATGCTCCTGCCTAGAATTTTTGCTTGTCAGAAAGAGGTTAAAAAAAAGTAGAGCCATTGGGTCTAGGCTTTTAATTCTCAGTGTTTAACTAGCATGGTGCTCAGTCACTCATTTTCAGGATTAAGTCACCCCTTATTCTGGGGGACTGAGGTAAAGGCACACATAACTTTGGTAGCACAGTCTCTTTTCAGAAGTTGTACCTTGAAGGGCATGTCCCAGCACTAGTCCAATTGGGTCCCTAAAACAAATAAGTATGAGGGGGATGGACTCATATTTTAAGCAGACAGCAAAGCATTTGATATCAAAGCAAGTAACTTGATAGTACAGAATCAAGGGTTATAGCAGTCATGCGGGTAAAAGCAACCATGGCCTCCAAGAATTTCATGTTCCAAGCAGTCTTGTCTTCCTCTAAGCTATAAATCAACTATGCAGTGGGGAACATGAAGAAAAGCTGTTCTTTATATGAGGGTCCAGTACATCTTATTACGTGATCTGCTTTAAGAGCTCCCAATGGGTGGAAAGGACACATAGCACTACAAAGAAAACTCTTTGCAAACTCTACCACTAACAGTTTAAGGTGCTCTAAAAAGAACTGGCTTATAAAGGTATTAGGAGCCTTAAATCATCCATCAGCATGTAGATTCCAGTAATAAAGGAGAAAGACAGGTTTCTTTCTGTAACTCACCCCATTGGTCCATACTGCTGAAAGATGAGTTGTCTTCTCATTGAGATTAGGAAGAATGACTCTGAGTTTAGATTTCTAAAACCACATAAATAAGCTAAAGACCTAGAACCACTGAAAAACGTTTTTCTTCCCCAGGTCTAGCAATAAAAACTTTTATAGGTAACAACCAGCACCATGTTGAAGAGACAGATGGAAGGTCATAAATCTCCATGAAGGATGCAAGACCAACCCCATAGCTATTGTATGCCCAATGTCTGTAGAATGTATCACCTGGTCTTGCCAAAGTACCTCTAGAGCCAAAAACACTCTTTGTCAAATTGGGAACAAGAGGAAATAAAGCACATGGCTTTTCTTTGCCTGTGTTACCATCATTTTAAATTCAAGTAATCTTCATATTGAATTCAGGCACTGCCAGGATGGATAAGGGCTACATAAACCAAATACCCAGTGAAAAGTTGATTAAGGTTAATATCTGAATAATGTCACCACAGCCCAAAAGGAGTCATTCAGACGATTTTCTAAATCATGTAATGTGTAATGGTTTGCCCTCAGATAAGCAGAACCTTAAAAGAGATGTGCTCTGTATGTTAGCAGATTTAAATAATGTTGAAATATGCATTTACTTACCACATTTCAATTTTAAATTTTAAAGAAAATTATAGAGTTCTGGGGAAAAGAAAGGAAATGTATTTTGACTTGTTAGGTCTTTTCCTTCCCCGTTGAATATTTTTTTTCCAAAATGGCATTTTTCAAAATGTTGCCTCTAGATCACATCTATATTATTTTGTAGTCCTGCAAGATTCATTAAATGCTTCCATATGAAAAGCTCTATCATCAAGTGAAAAGACTTCCTAACACTTGATTCCCAAACTCCTCTTCCTTCATAAACTGAAAACCGATTCCACATTAATTGTTTAGTTTGTCATTTGGCTAATTAATCCTGTTTCACCAATAAATAAAAACAAAACTCAGTTGATCTCATTTAGCTTCTAAGAATAAACATTAGTTTTTTCTTTAATGCCTTCTCTCTCTTTTTTTAATGCCTTCTTTTTTTAACACACAGCTCAGACCTACTCACTCAGCAGATCGTTTCCTTCTTATCTCAACATCATCCAAAGTGGATCCTTAAGCAGGCTAGAGCTGGACTTAAAAACCTTCAGAATATAAAACTTATACCACTGGTAAGGCAGCCTCAACAAAAGTCATGAAATGAGAGTCCCAGTAAAACAAAGTTTGTTGAAAAAGCACAAGGAAACAGCAATGGAAAGCAAAAATCATGTTTATGTCATCTCAATTCTTTCTTTTCAGTAATCAGTATTGCTCTATAACATAAGGCAATTAACTACATCTAGCTACCTGATTCTCATATAATTTCTCATTTTTACCTAATAATTCTTTCATATACCCACCCTCTCTTTTTGCTATCTTCTGAGTCTACCTTTTTGTATTTCACCTCAACCCTTAGTCATATACAGCATACCGCACTCATCAAATCAATCTCTGACACCCATGAGAGCTCATTCACATAAATATCCTGATTCACACATTTTGCCAAAGTCACCCATGTATTCCACAGTTGTCCACAACACAAACTTCAGACATTTGAAATAGCCTTTAAAAATCTACAAAGAAATCACTTTCTTACTTCCTCATTCCTGCTCTCTCATACCAATTCCCAGCTCCTGTCCTCTTTAAGAATGACCCCCTGATCCTGTTAATACAATCATGGAAGTTACAACAACTCCTACAGCACAGGTTGCAAAAACCTCCAGCCAGAGTTGCAAGATGTAAGGTATTTCTGAGGCTGCATTTCCCATCCCTTTTCTGAACCGTCACCATAATGAGGCGGCGTGTCACTGTGAACACCCAGTGCATGTCTTGCACAGTGAGCACCTTGCTCATCATGCTGCTCTTAGAGAAGAGTTTGTGCTTTATAAGGCAAGAGTTCACAGTTACTGAATGACACCTAGACTACTGTGAGTGGGAGGTGAGTTCTGACGATGACTACAGTCCCCATTAAATCAGTGTATTTAATCTTTCCTTCTTTTTTTCTGTCTTGTTTTTTTTTTGGCTTTAGGCTTAAGGACTGCTGCTACCATGAGGAAAGCGCTTGTTGCTTAGCCTAGAGCAAGTGATACAGTCTGCTAGGCACAGTCCCCAAAAGTCTAGCTGCAATTCTATTGGTGGTTTTCCCCAAACAGCAATAACAAGATGTCACCTGGAAGCACACCAGAGTCAATCATGACTCAGGCCTGCCTAGATGTTTAGATGTCTGGAAATATATTTTAAATGTTTCACGCCTTGCCTCTTTGGTGTGAGAACCAGCGGACTTCAAGAGCACAGATAGCCAGTATGATGGCAAAATCACAAAATATAAAATTTATATCAGTAACTAATTTGACCTCATTTTAAAAAAGAGCATGTGACCCTGGCTAATATCTGGCACTAACACTGTGGTTTAAATTCACATTGGTCTTACAATGATTTACATAATTTTCTTTTATTAGAAAGTTTATCCCAATGACTTAATTACCATTTTTGAATACAGGAATAATTTCAAACATAACATTTTTTACAATAAGAAAAGCCCAACATCCTCAAACTTCAAAATATTCAAACTAAAAATTCCATATTTTAGTGTTTAGCCAAATTACAAGAACGATAATTTAGCAAGAAAATGGATAAGCACCTTTGAGAATAAAATGTAAGCCTTATTATTGATTAGTGCTTAGTTCTTTTTCACAAAATAGATTAGCAATTGATCCTACTGTGTGTAGGACCACCTAGTGTCCAAAGAATAACATCACATATCTGAGTAAAATAAATAATTTGTATACTGGGTAATTAGAAATATTTTTCTATCGAAGTAGAAGTTCTTGGCCATTACCAATTAATTAGCCTTCAGCTCTTCAGAAGGACAGGTGTGGCTGGTTGTGGTTTCTTATACATCTTACATGGCTGTTCTTATAAATAGAAAACACATGGAGAACAAAAACACTCACTGGCTGTTGGTTTCTGAAATAAACTTTTCTTGCCAGGCAAATAAATTGCACTGTGAATTTTTATAAATTAACTTCTCTTTTCATATTATAAAATGCCAAGGCAGACTCTCAAGATATTCACAACCAGAATTAACTCTGTACAGCGAGCGCATCTTCCTCTACCAAGGACAGTTCCAGAGTGTTTTCATTCGTGCTGGTTTTCATCCTGAAGTTGAAAGAACCATAGAGTTTTGCAGACTCTTTGGAAGAGGCAAATCTATTTCGACGATAGATCTCCCCCTTCCACATGGACATCATTAGCAAGCAGGACAGGACGACACCCCCCAGCGTGAGGAGGCAGAGCCCTGCAATCACACAGCGGTCCAGGTGAGCCCCCAGCCTCGCACTCTCCTTCTCCAGGCGCTCCATCTCCCGGGCTGCCACAGTGTTGGGGTCCACAGTCACTTCCCGTGGGACGATGTAAGAGATAATCACCAGCAGGATCCCGGTGACCAAGAACAAGATGGCGCTGATGAAACCATAGTCTATAGATTTCCCTGAAGACGTGGCTTCTGAACTTGCATCGTCCTCCTCTTCAGATATCAAAGATATGGCAGCCTCTTGGGACCACTCATTTGGATTTTCCCAGCCAAGCTCCCCAGGGTGATTATGCCCTTTTGCTGATGGCGAGCTCCGGTTCTGCTGCTCCAAGTTGATGTTTTTGTCCACATAGGTAAAAGAAGTTTCTAATTCCTGGCTGCAGCAGTTACAGACTTTCCGTTCCGCTGTTATTTGGTTGTTCCCTGAGTGGAGAGGTCCTGGTGGAAAGGTGTCTGGCTGAAGAGTACCGTTTTGCAGGGAGGAGGAGGGGGATGCTGGAGAAGAACTAAGTTTAGACCCTTGCATCTCAGTTGCTCTTGGGGTTGATGCACACTGTCTCTGACAGCAGAGAGCAGCTCTTGTGGCTGCTGTATCTGCCTGGTCACCAGGCAGCCCTCTTAAACTCCAGTCCCTGGCATCCCAGAGGTCTGCCTGGTTGCTCTTCTTAGCAAGGTAGTGGAGCTCCATGAGAGCTAGTCAGACATCCCCCAGCAGCTTCCGGAAAGTCTGCCAATAGCAACAGAGTTAGATGAGAACCCAACAGAAGCTAAGGTTGTACTTCCAGGAGTGTTGCTCCTGGGGTCCCCATTTCCTTTCACAGCTGCACCTGTTTAGCCCCTTTTTCACCTCAAACAGGCAAAAGAAGGGAGGTGTTACCTAGTGGCAGGAAAGTGTGGAGAGGGCAAATGCTCTCATTTGTCATCGTGATTAACACTGAGAAACTTAGGTCAGGGTAGAAAGGCGCATGGAGGAAGTGGCAGTGTCTATTGAGAAATAATACTGCCATCACCAAGCCAAATTTATCCAAGGACTCACACATTCCTGCAAAAGGATTCCTGTAGAAGGCAGGTTTCCTGTAAAAAGACAAATAAGAAAGGCAAGAGCCCTTTTGAGCAGAGCTGCCGATTTTCTGGACGACTTGGGGAAGTATAGACTTCTTAATTCAATTAGACTGTAAGTGTTTACATTCTCCCTAGTTCAGAACAGATTCTAATACAAATTAGCTTTAGAGCATCAACATGAGTGAACGACTATACCCCATTATCAGCTGGGCAGGAACTCAGCATTTTGATTCCGTAGCTCTAAAGTAGATGAAAAAGGCCAGCTTAATCAGCCACCTCAGCTAATCTTTTACCTCATACATCCAATGACCCTCGTCACACAGCCCTGTATTTACAAGACCAGATGCTGCTTATTCACTGTGCTTCTACTCAGCCCGATTCCCTCACTGCTCCATGAGGGAAGCATGTTCTGGACCCCAAAGCATATAGGCAACAGACCTTACTGCAATCCCTGCAAAATACAGTGGGCCAACCCACTCCTTCACACACACATCTGCCTGCTCCAGTTGCAGAACTCCTGTTCCCTGGGTCTGTGTTCCTCCCTCTTTGCATGCTTTGCTATCACACATGCACAAGAAATTGACCATCGGAATAGCTTTACAAACCTAGAAGTGAACTGAAAATAAAAGACAAACTATAAACCCACAGAGTAAGAGTTATGTGGAGGCAAATAGATGAGAAGCTATATCCAAGGTTACCTCTGGAATTTTATAAACATGTCACTCCTCACCCCCCACTGCATCAAGGGGCATTTCTGGGAGAGAACTTTGGTTTGAGCAGAAAACCATCTGCCTATCTTTTTCTGCCTCTGCCATGTTTCCAAGGAATAAAAATTCACCTTCCATTATCATTAAATATAGAGATTTTAACCAAAGGATCCTTTTATTTTGCTTCCAAATCCAGGGTGATAATTGATTTAGTCAACGGCTTGAGGCTTCTTATGATTCAAAACCCACAGCTCCAAAGCTGGTAACAGAAGCACAGGCAAGGGTCACCTAAGGTCAACCTGGCAACTCAAAATATGGGAGAGGGAATCGACATGTTTTCTGCTACACATAAGAGTTTGTTTAAAACAAAACAAAACAAAACAGAAAACGTTTTTCTCCTGTTATCAGAGTTTCTCTACAGTGAAAACAGCAAAAAACAACAGAGCAAAAGAATCACTACTAAACTAGAACAAACCCCCACTAAAGAATCCCTCAATGAATGAAGTGATGGTAACAGGCTTCATCAATTACCAAGAACTCTTCTTCCAGTTTTCTCAAGCATTAGGGGCTCTGATTAACCTTTGGTACAATTAACTCATCACACTAGACTACCTTGGATAAAATCAGCAGGGTTCTTTGAGACTTTCAATTTTTAACAAAAGAGGAGAGAAATCCCCACTTAATTCCCTAAGGCCGCCTCTACCTCTCTTTAAAGAAAAGCTTCTCCCGCTTGTTCGCTTGTTCTACCGAAGGTATGTTAGCAGCGCAGTCGATTTCCTTTGCAGCTCCCTAATCCGGGGCTTCCATTCTCAGTGGAGAATGGATAATCCCAGGAGACCAGCTAAAGACTCTTTTCTTCCGTCCTCTCCCTCTTTTTCCTCTGATCTGCTTAAAAGCCCAGTTAACGACATTGCACCTTAAAGCGAGGGGACATGCACTTTCCCTCGTCCATCTGTCATCAATTAAAAGCATTAATATTTGCTTTACACTGACACAGGCAAGGCTGGTCTCGGGGAGGCGACCTCTGGATGTGCTCTGTGCGAGCTGAGCCGGAAGACCGAGCCCCAAACACCTGGCAGCGATGCCCCTCGCAGGCGCCTAGGGATCCGGCGATCCATTTCTGGTGAACTCTGCGCCCACTGACGGACTCGAGGTAGGGATGTGTCCGCTTAGTACCGGGAGACGAGACAGACACCTTGGGTAGGGAGCGGGGATATGCACTCCAGCTCTGCTAGGCTACAGAGCTCTCACCCTCGCACCCAAAGCCTCCTCCCCATCCTACTCCCCGCCACTCACCTTCTGCTTCGGCCACCCGGTGCGGCTCGAGCACCGCGCGCTCTCTCCGCACGGCTCCCGGAGAAAGTCCCCCAATCACCAGCCGCGGCACTTGTAGCCTCTGCACGCCGCTCGGCTCCGTGGGGTGGGCAGCGCCCGCCGCGGAGGGGGTGGGGTGGGGCGGGGCGGGGCGCTCCCGGAGCATCCCGGGAGTTGTAGGCCAGGGGCGGTCCCTGCATCCCTCCTGTTTCTGTCTCCTCCCACGCCTTCTGGGTTTTACCTTCCTACAGAAGAGTTCCCGCCATACCCTCTTACTCCTCCCCAGCACTTAAGAAGACAGCACTGTTTTCTAAGCTCAGAGTGGAGTTCCCTAGCCTCAGGTGTGGCCACAAGACTGTGAAAAGGAAAGTATATTTGGCTCCAAATGTGCCAGATAATTTGCATATTTTGTCTTTTTTTTTTTTTTTTTTTTTTTTTTTTTTGAGACGGAGTCTGGCTCTGTTGCCCAGGCTGGAGTGCGGTGGCCGGATCTCAGCTCACTGCAAGCTCCGCCTCCCGGGTTTACGCCATTCTCCTGCCTCCGCCTCCCAAGTAGCTGGGACTACAGGCGCCCGCCTCATCGCCCGGCTAGTTTTTTGTATTCTTTAGTAGAGACGGGGTTTCACCGTGTTAGCCAGGGTGGTCTCGATCTCCTGACCTTGTGATCCGCCCGTCTCGGCCTCCCAAAGTGCTGGGATTACAGGCTTGAGCCACCGCGCCCGGCCTATATTTTGTCTTTTTAATAGTCAAAACAAATATTCCAAGTAGATTTTATTAATCCTCATTTTACAGATGTGGAAACAGGCTCAGAGAGGGCAAGTGCCTCCTCCACAGTGACCAAGACCAACAGCAGCTTCTGAAATTGCATCCAGGAATCAGTTTGGAAAGTCAATGCATTTCTCACAAAATCAGAAGAAATGTGACCATTAAGGGTAAGAGATTGTCCCATGTACCAGCACATCCCCTGTACTTAGCACAGTGGTATTCATTGAATGTATGAATAATAATGAAGCAAAATAACAGTTAACATAAATAGCGCTTATTATTGCCAGGCTCTCTTCTAAGCACTATAGATACATTGTCTCATTTAATGGTCACAATATATTGTTAAAGTTCTATAAAAAAAAAAAATCTTCATTTTGACAGAAGAGGAAACTGAGTTACAAAGAAGTAGAATAATTTGCCCAGTGTCAAACAACTAATACTTAGCAGAGGTGGGGGGGATGAACACCAACAGATTCTAAGCATTATACTATATGGAATGAATGGAAGAAAGACCAGAAGGCCAGAATACAAGGTGTCAGGAATAAAGGAAATCTGAAGATTGAATCTCCTGAATTGTGACCCTTAGGCTAGGACAAGGTAACTGTGTAACCAGCCTCTTTCAACCAGAGTGGACTGCAACAGCCAACAACCACTGAAAGCCCAGGGTATGTGTAGCTTGTAGATAATCTCCAGTTTTCCAGCATCCTGTTGGGACAATTCTAGGGGAGCAAAAAAGGATTATAGTTTGGATGGGCCGGACACGATGGCTCAAGCCTGTAATGCCAGCACTTTGGGAGGCCGAGGTGGGCAGATCACAAGGTCAGGAAATTAAGACCATCCTGGCCAACATGGTGAAACATCGTCTCTACTAAAATACAAAAAATTAGCCGGGGGGCGTGGTGGCGCGTGTCTGTAGTCCCAGCTACTCGGGAGGCTGAGGTAGGGAATCTCTTGAAGTCGGAGGCGGAGGTTGCAGTGAGGGGAGATCAAGCCACTGCACTCCAGCCTGGCGACAGAGCAAGACTCCGAAAAAAAAAAAAAGAAAGAAAGAAAGAAAGAGAGAGAGAGAGAGAGAGAGAGAGAGAGAGAGAGAGAGAGAGAGAGAGAGAGAGAGAGAGAGAGAGAGAGAGAGAGAGAGAGAGAGAGAGAAAGAAAGAAAGAAAGAAAGAAAGAAAGAAAGAAAGAAAGAAAGAAAGAAAGAAGGAAGGGATTATAGTATGTATGTCATTTTGCTTGTAGCTCACATAAATACTGTGGTTGCTTGCTTTCAAAAGAGATAGCGATCTCCTTTAATGACAATTATGTTGGTATTTCTTTACATTGATAGAATCTATAGTCACACGATTACAGGAATTCACAATCCTGCCTCTTTAAAATTCTTTTCCCCCCATATGATTATGTTTGTAGCCAGTGAGGCCCATTTGTTGATAAACATGATAGATGTATTATGACTTCTCCTTTGCTTACTACACAGTTCTCCAGCATGAATATCTTTCCTCCACTGCCCTATTCCATCCACACTTCAAGAACTAGTTTATCAAGCCAAATCTACAGGGATGCAGTTCTTAGTACTACGTATGCAAAAACAAATAAAGAGAGAAACTAAAATGTAGAAGGAACTTGAATTTATGTTGACAAGGAAAAGCTGAAGGAACTTAGGCTATTAGCCATAGAAGAATACTGAGAGGAAACAATAAACTAGTTTTAAATATTCTAAAGTTTCTAAAAATAGAAGAATTCTATAGCATATTTAAAAGGGTAAAAGCAGAACAAATAACAATAATACTTTTTTTTAGTGCTACTATGTTATCATCTTTAATTTTTACACCAACTTCACAAGGAAGGCAGTATTATTGCACCCATTTTGCAATGTAGAAATTGAGGCTTGAAAAGATGTAATTTCTTTCCCAAGGCCTGAAAACTAATATCTGGCAGAGCCAAGGTTCTAACTTGGGTCTATGTGATTCTAGAGACTTGATCTCTTTGCTAACACATTATACTGAGCAATGCTTCACAATCTCTTTTACAGCAGAGTACACATAAGAGGTGATACTATTTATGGCAATGTAATCAACACAGGAGGCTCCTCATGGCAATAGTTCTGGGGCTGTGGGTACTTCAGTCTCTACAGGATAGCTTGGAGAGCTAAGGAAATAAGTAAATCAGCACACCTGTGACACACTGGCGTGCTGAAGGATGCCAAAGCGCCGATCTGAGAAGCTCTGGATAGCACAATTAAATTTAAGAAGGAGGCTGATTTGAGGCTTAGTATAAGGAAGGACATTATTTCTAAAACTTTTAAATTGATGTCTCATGAAGGCAAATTCTCTGTTACTGGTGAGGATAAATTAAAAAAAAAAAAGGAGAGCCATTTATTAGTGATTTCATAGAAGGGATTCATCTAGTTGGATTAGAGGACCTCTGTGGTTCCCATGTTGGACTGATTTTAAGTTACATTTTTTTCGTGAAGCCTTTTTCTTCCAAGGATTATACCTCCTATAAACTTTGCTGGGACTTGTCAGTACTGATGTGTTTGATATTTATCATCCACTGCTTTACGACATTTCTTGAATGGCTAGGTAGCCACTGCATGTGGTTTAACTTCTCACTTAGGTGCCTAAATCTCTAAGGTAATCAATCATAAACTCCTTAAGGTCAGCATCTACATGCTGAACACCTTATCTCCTGCAGAAAGTACAGTATTTCTGTTTAGAGGGAAGATGACAAGACTGAACTGAAGACTCAAGATGATTACCTCTGATAATACTTGACTATGTACATGTTCTTGAGCATTAAAAATATATCAATTCCATACCAACACTATAAGTCTATGTCTAAAAGTTTCCTGAAAATTGACCCAAGAAGCTTTTTCAAAAGCCTTTCTTGTTCAACATCCTCAACTTATTGTTACCCTTCTAATTGGCTTTCTAGTAGCATAATACGCTTTCTTTTATGCTGTCATTTTAGATATAGAAGAGTATTTCATGTATGTTTTATACTGATTTCTATGTGATCTCTCCAGATAAAATTTAAGCTCCTTGAGAACCAACATATTCTTTCTATTACTTTGAAGCTATATGTGAGCATGAAATAGTGCAACACATAGGCAACAGTAGTTCCTCAATATATGCTGATAAAACAATTCACAGTTGTAAAATGTTATTTAGAAACCTGCATAATGATTTTGGTCTTATGCTAATTTTAATGGCTCACATTTTCCTGTTTACTTATACTCCGTTTCATGTGGGAGGAACAATCATTATTATACTAAGTTAACCAGCTGAAAAATAAGAAAAATTCTGAGAAGTAAATTTATCATGTAAATCAAGGGTAGTGCTGGGACTTTTAACAACCAGCCTCTTATAATAATTACTGAGGATGCTTTCCAGTTTCTTTTTCTTCAATAATAATAAGAAGAACTGATTAGTAGACTTAGAATTATTATCATGAGGGGCTTGGCCCTAGAGAGGTAAGAAATACATTTTTGGTATAGCCTGGAGGGAGGATCAGTCATTGAATAGGAATAGCATGAGGAATATGGCCCTATACCCCATACTGGTGCTAAGAATGAACGTGACCATAATTTAGAGAATGAAGATCTTGTTAATGAACAAGATTCTAGGAACAAAAAAAAAATAGTACTAAATTTGAAAGGTTTCCATTTAATAAGAATGCTTACAATGGTCAAGCAGGCATATTACCTAAATAAAGCGACTGAACATAGACAATAAGGATAGGGGAAGATTACCCAAGTTAAGAGCAAGTGCCTTTCCCAAAAGGGGCAGTATCCCCTAACTGTTCTACCTGAGTTTTGTCTTAAGTGAATTTAGACATTAATGAAAGTCAGATATCACAATTTTTTATTCAAAATCCAATATATTTTAAACCCTTAATGGGTCAGAGAAAAAAAATGTATTGGCAACATTTGTTTCCAGTACTAATAGAGTAGGTAATTTAGACCTACCCACTGCTGAGGATAAGTAGAAAATCTTAACAAAATATATAAAAGTCACTTGATTGAAGGCATAAAAAGTTAACAAGATAGAGAAAAATTACTAGATTAAGATGCAGAGAAGGAGAAAATCTCAGAAAGACAAGTCAGGATCTTGGAACTTCTTTTTAGTTGGGGATGTTACATGATCCAGAGAGGGCAGTTTAGCACAAAAGGCTAAGAAGAGTGGGGATTAGGGTCCTGAACTCACCAAGGGAGGAAGCCATAGTGAATCTGCTCCATTCCCTGAAAGTTGGGTTGGAATCTGGAAAGGTTGCACCTCAGCAGTGTGTTATATAGGCCCTCACAGGGCATGCTTCCCAGTTTGTGAATATCTCAATTTCTAATATTTAACCAAGATGACTTCAGAGTGCTAAGATACCAGGTACCTGGCTGAAGGAAGTAGACTCAGTCTCTGAAAAAATACAGCATCATCTCAAACCAATTTTACCAACAATTTTGCAAATACACTGATACAATAAAAAATAACCATAAAAAAGCCAATCTATAAATGTCACATATTGTATGATTCCCTATAACATTTTCAAAATGCCAAAATTATAGAGATTGAGAGCAGATTAGTGGTTGTCAGGGGTTAGAGATGGTGGGAGGTGAGAGGGTGGGTGTGGCTATAAAGGGATACCATGAGGAAGCTTTTTGCAATGATGGAAAAGTTCTGTATCTTGAATAAAAAATGTATAAGGGTTATCCAGAAGGCCAATATGTATATAGAAAGAGACACAGAATAATCAGTCGTAAGAAAAATGTAATTTAAAACCACAGTGAAATAGCACATCACGTGCACTAGAATGGATGAAGTGGCAAAATAATTGGCAATACTAGGTTTTGGTAAGACATAGAGTTACTAGAACCTTATATACTGGTGGTAGGAATGTAAATTGGTATAACCACTTTGGAACATTTTTGCATTCTCCACAGAAGTTAACTATGATGCAACAATTCTACTTCTAGATGCACATTCAACAGAAATGCACACACATGGGCACCAAGACGTGCAAGAAAATGTCCACCAACAACAGGATAGAGAAATAAATTGTAGAATACTTATACATAGGAGTAATATGTAGTGAAGGAGCTACAGTTACATGCAACAAAATGGATGGAGCTCACAAATGAAGGGTATAGATAAAATATTTTTGTGTTTATGTGGCCTTCTGAGCAAATTTGGCTGAAATTTGGGATCCTGAAACCTAGGCTAAGAGCAAGCATTGAAAGTTAGTTAACATCCACAAAATTAATGAGGGAACTGGAAAGAGATTTGTCTAATTCTAGAGGTAGATATTAAATGGGTAATGAGGCCCAGGATCTTAGAGACATTTCTAGGTCAAAAAAACTGGAGACACTTAGGTGCATTCGGCTTTGAAGAAATGTATTTATATTTGAAAAATTTAGAGAATCCAAAATTATTGCTTCCAAGGAACAAAGATTTTTTTCTTTGGGGGACAGGGGGAAAAGATAGTTTTCTCTTGCTTCTATATGTAAACAGACTAAATTATTTTTTCTCTTGTTTCTCATCTGTGATACAAATTTAAAAGTTTGTATGCCTTAGGACATCTGATCTGGCTTTCATTGTGTTGTGCCAAGTGTAAGAATTGGGATCCAGAGGACCGTATATTCATTATTTGCTTTTAAGTAAATAATCTGTTTCTTATCCAACACCATGTGTACATTCAGGATAAAATTAATAAATATGAATATTAAAAACACACAACAATAAAGCTGAAGAAAAGAAGTTAGCTACTAAAAAATACACAATGTGCAATTATATTGCATAATTTCATTGATATTTAGTTAGTTAAGAGGCAAACTATACCAAAGTATTTGGAGATGTTAGTGAAACAATAAAGAAAAGCAAGAATGCAGTTACCATAAATGTCAAGAGGTAGGTTGCCTTTGTAAGAGAAGAAAAGAGTAGTGATTCTGAGAAGACTAAGGGGCGGCTTCTGAGACACTGGCACTGTTCTATTTCTTGACCTAGATGTGTTTACAAGGGTGTTCTCTTTCAGTTAAATTACCAGAGGTGACCCTCTTTATTTCATGTACTTTTCTATATGCAGTTATTAATGATAAAAAGCTGTTGGATTGGATCCAGCTATTGGAGTGGATTCAGGTTCCAAACACCTTATTTGCAATCTCTGCATTAAAGGTTTATATCAAAATCTAAGTGTTCTGTTTTACGTTAAGAAGAACCTGAAGATAGTTTTCTCTGGCTTACGTTCACCTGGCATCTTGCTATGCATGGCAGGGTGGGAGTGTACAAAGGTATGCTATTCAGATTCTCCCAAAACACTTACAACATTAGGATTTAAAGTAATCCGAGCACTGATATCTCAAAATTAAAAATATGGAAATATTTCATGTCTAATATTTTGTATATAAACTTTATGATACCTTTAGAAAGCACAATATGGAGAGAATATTGGATATTGGTGGAAGGATTTAGGTCTGCTGATTGCATAAAGACCCTGTTGTCTTTAGGCCACAGATTTCCTTTATAATTAAACTTACTAGAAACAAGACTGCATTCACTGACCCTAATCTTGTACCTTCATTTTCTTTTTTGATCTACTGTTGCTGTTAGGGTCCGTGTTAATTTAATTAAGTAAAAAACACAAGTTGACAGCTATGGGTTGAATCTGATCTAAATACATGGTTTTATTGGTGCATTGAGTTGTCACAATTTATTTAGGTATTTATCAAATTTGGAAATTTGGAAGATTCGAGAAACCTATTTGGATTTCTGGTTTCTCTTGAATTATATGAAAAATCCTGAAACAGTGGACCTCACTTTTGTATGTTAACAATTAACTAGAGCTTAGTAAGTTTTGCACTCTGTAGATGGGACAGAAAGTATCCAGATTTTCATAGTTCTCACCCTTAACTTATATCTGGCTCAGTTCTCCTACTACTTAGCTTTTGTAGATATGTGGGTTTGCTACCAGTGCCTTAACAGTAAGTCTCCAGAGTGAGGTATCTCACTTGAGGCAAAATCAATAACAGATAGCCTTCTGTGCACTTTTCTGCTATCTCCTTTCCCAACTCTTGGCCAATGCTTTTCTTCCACATTCACTCTTGATTGATGTGTTTTTATTAAATTTAGCCCTTTTTGGCTTGGCATTTTTGATATCTGCTGTATATTTCCTGAGTACCCTTCCATTCACTCATTTAAATGACTGCTTGATGCTCACCTCTTGACATGACCTTTTAGGGAACAGAACCATTCCTGATACTACTCTACCATGATCTCAAGAAATGTTTCAATGTCTTCAACTCTTTCCCTGTCTTTTTATTACATCCATTTCTAGAGACAAAACCCAGTTTATGAGATCATCACTGCACTGAATGCCTGTGTTAAGGTCATTAACCACTGTAAGTAATTCAGCCATTCACTCAATAGCCATTAATTGTCAACAAGTTCTATGCTGGGTGCTGGAGGTGCAACAGCGAACTGAATGGATACATCCTAACTTTCAGGGAGCTTACAGTCTGGTGAGGAACATGCCAGTTTAACAGGTAAGTATAACACCATTTCATAGGTGTTGTGACAAGGGAAATAGATAATACAATGGGAACCTATAGGAAGAGAACTGAATTCAGAATTGGAAGAGTTAAAGTAGGCTCCTACATGATGTAATATCCAAGTGATATAAATATAGAAAGAAACTGGCCATTAGAAGAATAAAGCAGGATGAAGATGAACTTCTGACAATTCAGAAGTGAATTATTGGAACTGAAAAATATTTAGTATGTCTTCAGTATGAAGTGTGAGGGAAGGGATGTCAAATAACGATAGTAGAAATGTTAGTAGAGGACAGATCATCTTTGGTCTTTTAAGTAAGGATAAGGTGTGTGGACTTAATTCTGAAAATGGCAAAGTGCTAAGGATGGTTTTTAAGCAAGAGAATAATATATTAAAATTTTGGAAAGATCCTTCTGGGGAATAGATTGAAGATGAGCTTGTCAAGTGTCATCAAATAGCCAATAATAATCATCCAAACAAGAGGCAATATCAGTGAGATTTAAATGTAAAGACACAGGTAAGTTATAAGGAAAAGATATATCCTGCAAACATTAATCAGAAGGAAGCTGAAATGGTTATATTAGAGCGAGCTTCAGGACAAAGAATATTACCAGGAATAGAATGAAACAATAAGTATAAAAGGGTCAGTATATCAAGAAGACACAACAATCTGAACTATGAATGCACTCCTTGAATCTCTGTTTGACCATCTTTCCAGTTCTGGTCAATGCAATATATGTGGAAATGATGTGCATTAACTTCCAGGCTGAAGTAGTTATGTATCTGATATTTCCGCCCTTGTATTCTTCATACCATCTTCTATCTCTATATGATGCTAAAATGACCTTGAAGCCACAATATGGAAGTAGCCAGAGTCACTGAATCACAATATAGAGGAGAACCACCACATCCATATAAAAGAGAGATGTGAGTATCAAACCAACTTCTATCGTGGCAGTGAGATTTTGGACTTACTTGGTATAAGGGCCTTTTCTCCTTAATTGCAGCAGGTTAAAAAGGAGCTCAGAAAGTGGAAATGAGCGATCCGTTCATCTACCTATATAGATAGTGGTTTAAGCAATTACTGTATTTTGTTTTCTTTAATATTAAAAGGGATAAATATTTTAGTTTAGATTTTCCATGTAATTATTATTATTACTAAGTTTTTGAGTAATATTATTCAGTGTTTAAACTAAGTTATCTTTCTACCTGAATTTTCCACTCTCATCTGCACCTTTCCCTTTTCTATAAAATAGACATGTTAGAAAAACATATATACCTTATGTCTGTATTTTATACTTTCAAATGTACATTAGAGGAATAATTAAATCAGATTCCTATACATGTATAAACATATGTCTCAAGAGCAGTATTTCCCCAAATATATCATCTATATAAATATTATTTTCATGAAATATATAAATAATTCTGGAGGAAAGGATTCTGCACTTTAAAAATTCATCAGGTTTCATTACTATAGGGCTTCTGAGACCCTTTGATTTGCTAATATATGATTTTAAGCTCCAAGGGCAAGAGATGTTTTTAAGGTTTTTCCAAATTTACAAGATTATGAATCTTTTATTTTTCATTAAACATATTGTAGAACTGGTGTTGTTTAAAATGAACCCTGAGATATACTGCTATAATTTTTCATAGCCATGTCAGGTAAGAATATTTCATATTTTGATTCATATTTTTCAAAGACTTTTATAGTTCAACTCTGCCATGCTATTCTATTATCTGTTATTGTGTTAAGTGTTATGTTATTGGAGGCCTGACATTAACAAGTATCATAGGTAGTGGCTATGCTTCATTACGGTTTCTTTTTTAAATGTTGTTAGACTTTATGGTATGTGATTTGACTTTAGTATTTCACCATTATTATTAGTCTCAGCATTGGTTTTCTGACTCTGGTTGCTACTTCTTCCTTCTTTCTGCTTCCTTAGTGTAGGTTCTCATCATCTCTTGTCTGGACTATTGCATTTATTGCTAGTTAGGACCTTGTCTATAATCTCAAACTGCTAATTCACACATAACATTACCCATAGATTGATCTTGATAAAAACTATAATCATGGAAATCCCCTTGTTAAAATTCTATATCTAATTTTCGTTGCTTAAATTTGTCTTGTTTAGCGCTTAGTGGCCCTTTTAAAGCAGAAACATGTTTCTTTCAAGCTAAGAAGCTCTCAATTATCATATATTTATTTACTTGCTTTTGCAAAGACAGGGTCTCACTATGTTGCCCAAGCTGGTCTCCAACTCCAGGCCTCAAGCAACCCCCCCACCTCAGTCTCTCAAAGTGCTAGGATTATAGGTATGAGTCACCATGCTTGGCCCAATCATGCATTTAAATATTGCTTCCTTTTGTTATTGTTAAGCTTTACAGGTAGAATTTCTCTTAGATGCTGGAACTTCTATGTCTGTTCCTCTTTATATCTTCATACCTTTTAAAAATTATATTTTACCTACTTGTGTTGCATTTAAGAGATTTCTAGGTTGAATCTTCTGTCTGTAGAACAGTGGTTTAGTAAATGTGCTTGGAGTCAGTTGTCTTGGGTCAAGTCCAGTGTCTGCCACTTACTAGCCATGTGACTCTGAATAAACTTTATAAAGGAGCTGTAGTTCAATTTCCATATCTGTAAAATAGGGATGATAATATTACTACTTATTTTACTAGTATGAAAAAGAACTAAATAAAATATGCAAATCACTTAGAACAGTATCTGACATGTAATAAATGATCCAATATGTGTTATATTATTATTTTTTAGTTTTTGCTTTTCAGCTGTTTCCATTATGTTGTTTTTAACTTCCTCACTATTTACTTTTTTTCATTTTCATTACCATCTGTGCTATTTCTTATTTTATAATGAGCTGTCCTCCCTAAACTCTCCATGGAAATTAATCTTACATATCTTCAAATGTAAAACCAGGATCCATTCTGATTACTCTGTTAACTATTTCTTGGGCCTAAGGTCTCCATTTAGTCTCTCTTTCTCTCTTTCATGAGATGTCTTTTCATAGTTAGTTGGCTTTTGTCAAATCGTGCTCATTTTCATAGCAAAGATTTTCTCTTGGATTTACCCCTCTGTCTGTTTTGGTAGCTTCCTTGTAGTGGCTTCATATTTCTTCAGTCACATCTCATCTACTTTCCATGTTTTAGAAATTCCTCCTGATTTTGTCCTCATTAGCTGTCCTCTACATTTTTGAGAGTAGCTTATTCTTTTAGAGAATGTTTATGACTGGCTTACGCTTACCTCTTCCTAATCTCCTAACATAGGCTCCATTCTCATAAACTATAGAATTTTTAAATAATTTTCCCAGTTGCATCCAAATATCCCTTTTCTCAAGCTTCCTCCTCTACTTAGACTAGCTAGTTCTGAATTTTATTACCCTAGCAATTTGTAAGTCCAGGTAGCACCTACATAAGAGTCCACTCTGCTAGGCTATGGTTTTCTTTATAAGCCTCTTCCTTGACAGCCCCTTCCCCACCCTTCCCCACTATTTTCTTTATACCTCAGCCTCATCTAATTATTATACTCCTATCAAAGAACCAGTCATATATTATTATCTTTATTTGTCTATGTAAAAATGGAGAACTTTAGTCATAATTTAATCCTTGATTTCTAACCTTCACTTCCCTTCTAAAGAGGCAAATGTAAAGGAGTGTCTTTCAATTTACTGAGCCTGGTGATATTTAAAAGTGCAAACTAGGGAGCTGGAAAAGGTTTAAATAGTACTATACAAGGAAAGAGGTGGGGGAAGGCAAATCCCAGAGTGGGAAAGAGGCTGAAACTAGACACTGACAGGCTAGAAGAGAGGGACTTTGGAGGAAGGGAAGGAGGAACACTGTGAAAGGAGATTAGGGAAGCTGTTTTGTGAGTAGGATGGACAAAGGCAAAAAGAAAAAAAAAATGGCTAAAAATTTTTCTGTGCAAAATGGATTTTCAGGTTTCCAAATTTTTGAGTCAGATATATTTCAAGATTTGGGTAGGTTGTTTTCGGTTTGTTTTTTTTATTTTTGCTTTGGCTTGGTTTGGGAGTGTGTGTGTGTGCGCGTGCGTGTGTGTGTGTTTAATTTAGAAAGCTAACACTTTGTATACAAAATGAATTTTGTAAAATCCTCAGTGGAATCTGGGGCAGCGCCCCGTGGCCAAACACATTAATATCTTTTTCAGCAAAACATGTGTATTCACACAAAAAGTTAGGATAAACGAAGAATGCAAATAGTTCAGATTTGGTTTTGCTGTCAAATGAGTTTCCTATAAATTAATAGAAATCCTTTTGCTTTTAAGAGTTTATTGGATTTCAGAATGATGACTAAGCAGTGGCCCTATAGGGTATATATAACCCTTGCTTTTGCCTCCCTGCCAGACACTCCTGATCTTGACTAGGCTTGTTTGTCTGTGGTCGAATGCTGGGTCATTGAGTGGTCTAGAATGACCTGAGCTGAGACAATTTGTATTTTCTTCTCTGTGGCCCCCCATCCTCCAGCTAACTAGACCAGGCTAGGTAGCAGGATGACAGCAGGAATCCAGGAGAGTGAGCGGGGGACACAAAGCTTCTTGGGGGACAGGCTTAAAACTGGCACGCCGTCATTTTCAACACATTTTTATTATGTTAAATCAAATTGCCATCCTAGCTCAGATTCAAAGGATGGGGGAATAGCCTCTACTTTTTGATGGGATGACCTACAGAATCATACTGCCAGGGATATGAAACAATTAGGGCTATTTTTTTTCAATCGGTCTACTGTCCTATTAAAGTGCTGAGTTTGAACATTAAGTGGAAACGAGTGGAGAACCAACACTATCTATGGAGACTCAGTCACATAGTCATTGGTTGCCTTACCAAAATCAATTTCCCTTCATTCTCTTTTGTAGCAGCACTTGGATTTCCCTTGAGGTAACCGTCTTCCTCTTTTATTTAGCAACTTTGCGGTTTGGAGGAGATTGACTCTATCCTCTGCTCAAAGGCACAAATCAATAAGTCTAATCATCTTTTCCATGCCACAAAGGAAGGAAAAAGTCCTAAGCCAAATCAAATATGGGACTTCCTTAGCCACAGTGGTCTCAGAAATAGTCCAGTCAAATAAAGATCAAAATGTTGACCACTGGTTGAGGGCGAAGGAAGCACGTAGTCCCTGTTTCTGCTTGTAACCACAAGGTAAGTTAGCCTGAGAACAAAACTGACACACAGAAGAGTCTAAAGAATCACAAAGAAATAGAATGATAGTCAAGGTTAAGCTGTGCAGAAGTTCTTCTAAATTTTGAGCTTCTTGGTGACTTGAGTCAACAAATCATCAGCTTGAGTTGGCTTTTCTGATAACTATGAAAGCATCCAAATGTGATGTACTTTCATTTTATCTTACTAGACTCTTTGAGGTAATACTAGATTTAATTTACACTACTTACCAGTTTCAGTGTAGTGCCTTTCTCATTATAAGTGTTTAAGGACTCTATATAATCTGAAACCTACTGTAACATAGCCCTCGTGTACAAACACAGTAGAAGCAATATTCATAAATTAAAAAACAAAAGGCAGTAAGCACACCCCAATTTGCAGGGCTCGGGTGATATTTATAGAATGAAGGTATACATAAATCAATTGATAAATGGAGAACTTAAACCTAAAGTCTTTCATTCCACATAATTCTCCCATTTTGATATCATCAGAACTAAAACAAAAGTTATGAATAAATGCCTTTGGTTTAAAACAAAAACAAGGAAACACCAAGCCCCAAGAAAACCCTCTAACCAAAAGGAAGAAAATGTTCCAGAAAGGACAATCCAATTATTTTTTAATAGATAGTGAGTTTTAGAATAAAACACTAAGAAAAGGAAAATACTTTGCAGGAAAATTGAAGAACAAGTTCATGGCAAATATCATGAACATGGCAGTTCCCCAAACAGCATTCTCATTTTATAAAATGTACAAGTGAGCTAAGGCTAATTCTGTAAGTCCTTATTAATGTTTTGATTTCAGTGTCCCTAGGAAAAGGGAATTTGGTTGTCTGTCAATGGCTGTTACAAAAATTAACTAGAATGGATGCTTTGCTAAAAGGAGAATCAAATAGCAATGTGGAGTGTTCAGTTCAGTGAGCCAGAGCCAGAGCTCTTTTATATGGTATAAATTCTTTCTTTCTTTGATCTTATGAGAAGTTGAACATAATAATGTGTGTCTTAACCTGCAAGAAAAAAGCCCTTCCTTTTAAAAATCAAGACAAAGTAACTTTAAGCAGCGACAGAAATGAAGGCTAAATATTGGGAAAAAACACGATAATGAACTGTAAAACATGTAATAGGGGAGTCTGTCACCGTACAGAATCAATGTCAAAGTCATATCTGCTAAACTATGACATCCATCTATCAAAAATAATTTAGAAATAATTAAGTGGGTCATTAAAGTTTTACTCTCTCTGCCCTTCACTGTGGGGGCAGACTGTGTAACTCATTACCAAATTTTCTTAACCCAGCATAGTCTTTACTTCTATTTTTATGCATCTATTAAGATCTTACATGTTCCTCATAGTCATAACACATAAGAATATTGCATGCATTTCTTCAAGATTTATGATTAGGATGATAATCATGTTCAGACACTGTCTGAGCAATACCAAGAAAAATGAAATTGCAAAGTTCAAGTGCAAGGCAACTTGATTTGTCCACCCTTTGCCTAGTTATAGTTGGTGAATTTTTATAATGTTGCAGTCTGCACATTTATTGCTTCACACATTTATTGCTTCACACATTTAGTAAATTTTATTCAGCACATACTCTGGTCAGGCACTATGTTAGATGCTGGGAATTCAAAGACAGAGGAATATATGATTAATGTATCCACTTTCAAGTTTTTTTCCCAATGTAGTATAAGCTAGCTTGTAGAAGGAACATTTCCCTTACCTTTTCTGTCTTCCAAAAAGTACCACAGAAGTACCAGTATTTTCTTCTACAAGCAATTGTTTCTATGTATTAAATGTCTTGCAGCCTATTTATCCACCTAAAGTTCCCTTAAATATCTCCCAAACTTAGCCCAGTTGTTTGACTGAACCAGTTTAAATACTTGGCATTCGCCTGAGTGGTATGTGCTGATGTCTTCTATAAACTGAAAAGTTCTATTTCCTCTGTCTTCTCTCAACAACAGTGAGCAGCCAAGTTCTCTTGGGGCAAGATTAGAAGAAACTACCTAAAAATAATTAGAGATGCAAGCATTGGTTTGATTCTCAAGCTAAACCAAAAGGGAAATAGTTGGCACATTTTATCACAGAAATTATAATGAAAGTAAAAAGAGTCCAAAGTAATTCTCCTTCCATCTAGCTATAAATTAATAGTGAAAGACACTATTATAGGCCTTTTATTCTCATAAATATTTTAAATATCATGATCAGATGTACTTGCTATTTCTCTTTTAATTGAGCTGTGAGAATCCAATTACTGGAGTATGTTAGCACTTCTGATTATCTCAAGGGGTTTTTCTGCTATCAGTTACCCCCAAAGAAGCTGACCTCCAGTGGTTTGATGATGTGAGATATATGTTGATTTCAGATAAATGCCTATTTTCAGATGTTTGTATGAATGTAGGTAATATTATTTTTAAAAGAATCCTATTTTCAAGACATGTCCTTTATAAAATCATTTATATTTGGAAATGCATGATCCGGATATGTTTGAGTATTATAGTTATGTATCTCAGATCTTGAATTTCTTCTCTCCCACTCTTAAAAATAAATTGAATGTGAAATTTTACTGTTCTCTCTTGAATAACTTAGATTCGAGGAGCTTTAGTCTTGCTTCAGCACTCCCATATCCTCTGCACATATCTCTGCAATCACATTTACCACACTATTTGTCATTTTTAGTTCTCATCTCCTTCATCAAAATGTGAGCCACTGTAGAGCAAGGAATGTGGTTTATTCATCTCAATGCCCTCAGTACCTAGCAGAGTGTGGGACCAAGAAGCCAAAGCATATTGGATAAGAAAGGAAGAAAGAGTGATGGTGGAAATGGATGGAAGGAAAGATGAAGGAATATAACAACTATATGTGGAAAACTATTTTAATAAATGTGGCAAAAGATGGTTAGAAACTATTGTGAAATCTACTTGGCAAAATCAATATGTTTGTTAAAAGATTAACATGATATATTTGCCAAAGAGGAGAAAACACTCAGGAATGGAAGATAACTTCAAACATAATATTTTGAGTAGGGTTAACTTTACTAAACTTTTAAAAAGCACAGGAGCTCAAAAATGCTAATTCTATTAGGAAGCCTCAAAAATACCACAAAAATAACAATATGATCTTGGATTATAACAACTTGACATCACAATTTATACTTTCTATGACTGTCTAAAACTAACAGTCACACATATGATCCAGCAATTCCACTTCTAGGTAATTATCCAAAAATTGGAATCAGGATCTCAAAGAGATATTAGCAATGTTATTACCAATGTTCATTGTAGCACTATTCACAATAGTCAAAATTTGGAAACATCCTAAATGTTCATGAATGGATGAATGGACAAGGAAAATGTGGTTTATACATACAACGGACTATTTTTGTCTTTTTTGAGACAGGGTTTTGCTCTGTCACTGATATGGTTTGGCTCTGTGTCCCCACCTGAATCCCATCTCAAATTGTAATCCCCGTGCATTGAGGGAGGGGTCTGGTGGGAGGTAATTGGATCATAGGGGTGGCTCCCCCACGTTGTTTTCATTTAGTGAGTGAGTTTTCATGAGATCTGATGGTTTAAAAGTTTGGCACTTCCCCTTTTGCTCTCTCTATCCTGCCACCATGTTAAGGTATGCTTTACTTCTCCTTTGCCTTCCACCATGATTGTAAGTTTCCTGAGGACTCCCCAGCCATGCAGGACTATGAGTCAATTAAATCTCTCTCTCTTTTTTTTTTAAATAAATGACCCAGCCTCAGCTAGTTCTTTATAGCAGTGTAAAAATTGACTAATACAGTCACCCAGGTTGGAGTGCAGTGGAATGATCATAGCTCACAGCAGCCTTGAACTCTTGGGCTCAAGCAATCCTCCCACCTCAGCCTTCTGAGTAGCTGGGACTGTAAGTGTGTGCCACCACACCCTGCAATGGACTATTAATCAGCCTTAACAAAAGAAGGAATACTATAATATGAGACATCATGAAAGAATCTGGACATTCTGCTGGGTGAAATAAGCCAGTTGCAGAAGGACAAATACTTCATTATTTCATTAATAAGAGATATCTAAAATAATCAAACTCACAGAAGCAGGGAGCAGAATGGTAGTTGACAGGGCCTGGAGAGAGGAGAAAATGGGAGAACTGCTACTTGAGGGACATAATCTCACTTAGGTAGATAAATAAGTTCAAGAGATCTGCTGCACAACAGTGTCTCTATAGTTAACAATGCTACATTGTATACTTAATGTGTTAAGAAGGTAAATCTCATATTACATACTCTTATCAAAACAAAACAAAGTTTTTAAAAAAATAAGAAAAAGGAATTTTCTTTACAGGAGACTTGAGAGGGAGCTGAGTTTAAAGAGAACTTTCACTTTTGCTCTACATTCTTCTGTTTTGTTTGGATATTTTGTCCACTCACAAATGCTCAGTCCCTAGTGCACTATCTGGCACATGGCAGTGACAAAGACCTGTTCGATAAATAATTTTTAAAAAATAGTTACAGGTTTTTTAACTTGACCAAGAGGTTAGATCCTATTTTCTTTGAATTAGAGTGAGGCTGTTTCTCATTAATAACCAAGAGAATGCAGCAGAAGTGACACTGAGTGAATTCCAAGGCTAGGTCAAAAATGGCAATGCAGCTGCCATCTTGTTTACTGGAATATCTTGAGTCCTGAGCCTACATGTAAGTCTGACTACTCTGAAAGCAATATACTGGAGTGGGTATGTGGAGATGCTCAGTGGACATCCCAGATGATCTCCCAGCAAACACCCTCCATCAAATGTTTACTGCAGAGTGAAACATCTGGGACTTTCATTCCATGGATCCTTCATATAAATTTAACCCCAGTTATGGGGTTGGTGGGTGTAGTAGTCTATTCTCATACTGCTAATAAAGACATAGCCGAGACTGGGTAATTTATAAAGGAAAGAGGTTTAATGGACTCACAGTTCCACACTTCTGGGGAGGCCTCACAATCATGGCAGAAGGCAAAAGAGAAGCAAAGGCATGTCTTACATAATGGGAGACAAGAGAGCTTGTGCAGGGGACTTCCCATTTATAAAACCATCAGATCTTGTGAGACTTACTCATTACCATGAGAACAGTATGGGAGACACTGACTCCATGATTGAGTTATATCCACCTGGCCCTGCTCTTGATCCATGGGGATTATTACAATGCAAGGTGAGATTTGGGTGGGGACACAGCCAAACCATATCAGCCAAGATCTATTGTATAAGATATTCCATTTTTTTTTTCTTTAAATTGAGACAGAGTCTCACTCTTGTCTCCCAGGCTGGAGTGCAATGACACGATCTCTGCTTACTGCAATCTTCACCTCCCAGGTTTAAGTGATTCTCCTGCCTCAGCCTCCCATGTAGCTGGGCTTACAGGTGCATGCCACCACACCTGGCTAATTTTTGTATTTTTAGTAGAGATTAGGTTTTGACATGTTGGCAAGCTGGTTTCAAACTCCTGACCTCAGGTGATCTGTCCACCTCGGCCTCCCAAGTGCTGGGATTACAGGTGTGAGCCACCACGCCTGGCCCTGTATGAGTGATTCTAAGCAAAAACTGTCCAGCTGAACCCTTCCTGAATTCATGATCATGAAATTGTAAGCAAAATAAAATGTTTTTTGAAAAATTAATTATCAAATTAATTTATATTTTAATTGACAAATGGAAAATGACAAATATTTATGGTATACAATATAACATTCTGAAATATCTTTACATTGTGGAATGGCTAAACTAAACTAATTAACATATGTATTACCTCACATACGTATCAATTTCTGTGATGAGAACACTTCAAATCTACTCTACTTAGTGATTTTCAGGTGTTACACAAATTTTATGGGAGACTGTTGTTTTGAACTAGCCTCCTGCATTAGAGTCCAGCAGACTAGACCACTTGTGCTAAGTGCCATGTGATCAAAATGAACTTTGAAATGGGCCAGTTTTCAAAACAAACAAACCAAAACAAAATCCAAACAGGAGATTCCAGTCAACTGGAGTCAATGTAACTCGCGAGTTTCCTGTTTTAACCCTATGAGTAAAGTAAATTTGAAATGACCAATCTGGTTTTGTTCCCAGTTTCTCATTTATTCAGCCTTTTCTGTCTATAAAGTCAAACTCTTCTGCTCAGCTCATCAAAACACTCATTCTGTTTTATACAGCAAGATGTTGCTTAGTGCTACAATCACAAATAAAAGCCAAGAAGATCTTTAAAGATGTCGTAATTTTGTGTTTTGACAGTTTTTGGTGACCATGAATAGACCCAAAGAACACTGCATGTGATTCCTCAGGCTCCTTAAGGAATATGAGAGGCACCACTAGCCCCTTTTAAGGTCCTTTGTCTTCCTCACAGAACTCCAAGCACTGGACTCTGCTCTTTTTGCATTGAGCCGTTGATCATTTTGGTTTTTGAATCCAAGGTTAGTTTGTGCTATGAAAGAGCACACGACCCTTTGGAGTTTTCTGTGTCTGAGTCACTAAAAAGAGCTGTGGTTTTTCAGGTATCTGACCATGGTTGCAGTCGGTGGCTGTTACTGCATGAGGTATACAGCTCTGGCTTTCAGAAATGCTCAGGAATTTGGGCTTATTCCTCTTTGTTACTTCTTGCATGGATAGGTAGGGGAAAATAGTTCACAAAGTTGATCAAGGGCAATTTCAGAGCCAAAGTCACAATTTAACTGGTGGGCATGAATCCGGCACCTAAAAGCTGCTTAGAGTGCATACAACCTAAAAAATAAGATTGCCACAGTGGGAGAGCTGGACTGTAGCACGGGCTAGTTTTAACACTGGGTTATCTGCTGTCCTCAAGAAGATGTCTCTGCAGTGAAGGAACATTGTGAAAGCATGACACAAACTAACCCAATGATGTTTTCCTCCTTCAGCTTTTATCTTGGCTCCAAGACACTCGAAATCAATGTAAAAATTGTATTCTTTTTTTCCTTCTTAAATTATACATTTACTTTTTTTCTAGTCTAAATTTTTTTCCATAAGTTATTGGGGTACAGGTGGTATTTGGTTACATGAGTACGTTCTTTAGTGGTGATTTATGAAATGTTGGTGCACCCATCACCCAAACAGTATATACTGCACCACATTTGTCATCTTTTATCCCTCACCCCCCTCTTGCTCTTCCCCCCAAGTCCCCAAATTTCATTCTATCATTCTCATGCCTTTGTGTCCTCATAGCTTAGATCCCACCTATCAGTGAGAACATACGATGTTTGGTTTTCCATTCCTGAGTTACTTAGAATAATAGTCTTCAGTCTCATCCAGGTTGCTGCAAATGCCATTCATTCATTCCTTTTTCGTGGCTGCATAGTATTCCATTGTATAGGGATTCTTAATTTCTAAAATACCAAGTATTCCAACTTGTGGCTGTACCTGCCATTACATGTATAAGTATTAGGCCCTGGAAGGTACAAATACTTACAAAAATGGCACACTAAAGATAATTTAAAATTATGATGGTCTTATTTGGAATGTTCAGATGAACAGTGTTGTACCTTCTTCTCAAGTGTACTTGAGAAGCACGCTTAAAAATGAGTGCTCCTGGCTGGATGCAGTGGCTCACGTCTGTAATTCCAGCACTTTGGGAGGCTGAGGTAGGTGGATCACTTGAGGACAGTAGTTCAAGACTAGCCTGGCCAACATAGTGAAACCCTGTCTCTACTAAAAATACAAAAATTAGCCAGGCGTGGTGGCAGGTGCCTGTAATCCCAGCTACTTGGGAGGCTGAGGCAGAAGAATCACTTGAACCTGGGAGGGGAAAGTTGCAGTGAGCTGAGATAGCACCACTGCACTCCAGCCTGGGTGACAGAGCGAGACTCTAAAAAAAAAAAAAAAAGAGGACTCCCAAATTAGACCTACCCATGAATACTGATTAATGTGTAGAAGTTTCTGAAAGGTTGTCAATTTTTTTCTTTAAAAAACTCCTTATGAAAAGCAAATTAAAAGCTTAAGCAACTAATTGATAATGAACATTAAATCTGCCAGCCTTTTCACTTACTTACTATCTCACCCCAAAGGCAAAAGGAAAGCTATCTGAAATGTTAATAAGTTAGGCCCTCAGATTAAGCAGTTTGCTGCTGCTTCAGTGCTATCCATTCTGAGTCCAGTCATAGACAATGCTTTGTCTGCCCTATTCACTAATGGGCTCTGCTCTGTACTTAATAATCTAGTTAAGGAACAGAAACTAAGTTTAAAAGCCACCTTTCTGGAATTTAGCTGATTATTTTGAAACTCTTGTAACAAATGTACATATACAAAGAAAAAACACTAGAAATGCTCATAGTGGGAAAAAGCATTGATCTAAACAAACTTCCCCTTTTATCATTTTTGTTTTCACCGGGCTTTCTACCTGTACCCTTCTTTGTTTTGACAAATAATGGTATTTAGGTCTAAAATCTAAGCTGTGTGATTTTGAGATGTCAATTTTCTATCTTGTTTCACCTAAGAGCCATATTTTTTTGGAAATGCAAATTTAGGGTCCACAATTTTTAGATAGCCATTAAAAATGGGAGAAATAAAATTGACAGTGATGAGGTTGACACAAAGGTTTAATTCATCAAAGATTGATGGGTCAGAAGAAAACTCGCTGGTCCTTCAACATTACAGGGCCCCAAACCAGTCCACTCTGTTTATCCCAGTTTGGAGAAATCTAAACATCTAAAATGGAAGGCAAAGATTACAATAAGCAACCCAGCTAACAATAACTTACAGCAATAATCAGGTACGTCAATCAAGAAAAGAGCAAGTGTTCCATGACTCAGCCCCTCTGCTGAAATGGGTAAGATGATCAGGGGATAAAGAGAGAGAGATCCTAATTGTTAATGATTCTGGGGAAAGATGAATCAGTCTTTGAAGAAGAGGTGATGGTTTCTGACAGTCTGTCTGGGTGTGGTGTCTGACCTCTCCTGTGATAAGAGTTAATCTTCCCTGGCTGATGAAACTCCCCAGGGAGAGGATTGATGACAGTCAAGTTCTTTTTAGAGGATCTGTCTTCAGGCAGATGAGGGGGATTCACAGAAAGCCTCCCTTTGCATTTTGCTGTTTTTTGAGTGCCTTCAGCTCAAAGTAATCAATATACCAAACTGACGTATTTGGGGTGGCATTTCCTGAACTCCTTCAATGGCTAGCTTTGTTTAATGAGCTATTCAAGCATACTTGTTAAGAATGAGAAAATTTGGTGAATGTAAATGGAATAAACATTTATAAATGAACTTTTTATATTTTCAAAAATCTTTTTGAAATCTTAAAGTTATGTTAAATTAAATAATAAATATTCATAAAATGAGTCATTTCTAAGTAAGTTAAAATACTGAAAAATTAATTGTTAAACATAAATTTAAATATATATTTTGGCATCTTATTTTTATGTAATATAGAGAATCTCTATACCCAAGTATATTTGGCTTTGATAATGAACATAAAAAACTGGCCAGGCGTGGTGGCTCATGCCTGTAATCTCAGCAGTTTGGGAGGCTGAGGTAGGCGGATTGCTTGAGCCCAGAAGTTCATGATCAGCTTGAGCAGCATGGCAAAATCCCAATTCTACAAAAAAAAAAAAAAAAAAATTACAAAAAAGAAAATCAGCTCTTTGTGGTGGCATGTGCCTGTAGTCCCAAATACTCTGGAGGCTAAGCTGGGAAGATAGCTTGAGCCTGGGAGGTTGAGGCTGCAATGAGCTGTGATCATGCCACCACACTCCAGCCTGGGTGACAGAGCGAGACCCTGTCTCAAAATTTTTTAAAAAATCATATTATGACATAGTGTTCATCTATAAAATGCTGACATAAAACACAGTGCCTATTAATTTTCATCAGAAATTAAGATTTCTAAGAATTAAAATAATTCTAATTAATATATGTAGTTAAAGTTATTAGAAATAATGAGGGAGGCAACTCTGTATGCAGAGTATACAAAGAAAGAAAGATGTATATTTGGTAAGAAAAGTTACTGAAAGGCATGAGAACTTTTTTTGGGTCATTGTTGAGGAAAAGAGTAATCTGTCTATTTTGGAGGTTAAAGTTTGTTTCAGAATGAGTGAAGGAAAAAAGAAGTGATATAGATAAAATTGAATTGATATAGAAAGTAGGGGGAGAGTGAGAGAGAGAGGAGGAGGAGGAAAGAGACCATTTCATGAATTTTGAATCATTGAATGCATTTGTTATAAGGGTTTTTAAAATGAGCCTTAAAACCAAAAGTACACTGGTACGAAACTAGAAGTTGGTTTTTCTGCCTGTTAAAATGAGAGTTTTCTTGGGGTTATTGATTTGAGAGTACAAAGTGTTTTTTCCCTTTAGGTAATTGGCCTAGGAAACAAAGACTTTGTGTTTTATCAAGATAATTTCTTGTGTTTCATGTTGTCACTTTAAGGTCTTTTGATTACTTAAGAAAATAGGAACTTCTCAGTATTAAAACAGCTAAATTTTTGTTGGCAAATATGTAACTTTTCTATCTTTGTCTTTAACTGTTTCATAATGTCTGATAATCTTGTTAAATTAAGTGTTTTAAACCTTTTGACATTTTTGACAAAATTCCTAAAATCAAATTATAAGTAAGTCTTTTTGACCTTGAACTAACTTTGGACATTTTGGAGAGCCCCTGAGACATCTGAAAAGATATATGAATGTAATTACATTTACTTTGTATGTTAAATTATACGAAAAGCATTTTCAAATAAGAAATGATGTTTAACTTTGAGTTATATTTGTATCAATATATTATTAATATGTGTTCCAGGAACTATGGAAAATTTTTAGAAAGCTGATGTTATCAGTCATGATTTTGGTTATGTTAAAATGTTGTATGCCACAGAAATAACAAAATTTCCTTGTTATTTGTATCATTATTATCACAAATTCTCATCATACTTTTAGCCATGACCGTTTTGTCTTATCATCCACAGACAGTTAATTGTTTTCTGAAAGCATTTGCAAGCAACTATAACACGAAGTGCTTCAGCATTAAGAGGACTCATGGGAAGGACTCTAACAAGTACAGGTTTCTTATGACTTTAAGATTATACCATTGAACTGGGTAAGAATTTCCAGAACTCTAATGAAAGTGATGGCTTCATGAAACTACTATTCCAAAATCAAGCAGAATAAAAATTAATTGCATGACACAAAACAAACTGATGAAAATCATGTTTTATGAATTTTTACTTCCAGAATTTGCTGATTCTTTTAGTTCGTTTGTTTTCCAGATTTAAAGAAACTATGTTTTTCTTTTAAGCCACCTATAGGTTACAGCACTTTGGTAAGTATGCTTTCATGAACAAAAATGGAAACATTTTTTTCTCCCTACCTGATCCCTCCAGAATTTGGAAACTTTTGTGAATATTCTCATTTCTATGGCAATAATATCATTTGTACAAGTTCAATAAGAATGTCCTGTCTTTATAACAGGATATAGTTGGAAATACTGTTATATTACCAAGGTTTTGACTGGATAATCATTGAGAATGTACATAGTATGCCTAGCTTCAGAGGTTCCAAGCCTTATAGTGAGTGAGAAAAAAATGTCACTTCCTGGCAGACCCAAGAATCTCAAGATATTTGAGAGACCTAATTAAGAGGGAAATTTACCTAAATCTGTATGTACTGGAAGTGAAGTCTGATGTCTGCCTTGGTTTGTCTCCATAGCCTTGAGAGTATTTTAAAAGTCCAATCTGAGATTACTTATAAAAAGTGCCAGCAAAGCAAACTTAAAAGGAGCCTATATGGTCAATTGCTGTTCTTAATCAGCCAAAGTTCAACGAGACTAAATTAGTCTTACTCTAATTATCATTGGTAGAAATGGGGGTGACTACAGAGAGAAAAAGTATGTCTCAGAAGAAAAACTATAGTATATCTGTTATTAGACTGTATCCCTGTTCATTGTTTTTGAGTTTTCATTATCTACCTGAAGATAATATTATCCACCTGTAGACTGGACTGGATCCTGAATTCTTTTAGTTTCCACGGATATCTGGCGGCACAACTCTTCAACTAAGAATAAGACTTCAGTTTCCGAAGCCCTATATGCTGAGACCGGACAATTTGATGTAAATTTTAAGGGACAAAACTTGTACTTCATACATGAGCCATTCGGATAGTTTACTGAAACATTCAATGTCATAACCAGAGTCATTCAAAATGCAAACTCACATGAGAAGCTGATGACATCACACTGTGGACAGCTTTAACCAAGACGTTGGAACAATATTCCTCATCATAATGAGGATTCTTTCCTTCTTATTTTTTTCCTTGCTTATGTCTACCTCCTTCACTTGGCAGCATAATGTTGTAATTAAAATTTCAGAGTCAGTAGCTTCTGGATATAACTTGACAAAGTGTGAGATTTGTCATGCCAAATCTTTACATGACCTGAGAGATCCTTTAGTCCACCTAGTGAGTAACTTTAGCAGCATCCCTAATGCAACTGTTGTTCATATTGTACTGTAGTCCCTTTTATCGTGTCAGACCTCTAGACCCATTTGTTCTCATTTTTTGTTTTAATTTAACCCAGTCATGGAATACTAGATAATAGTATTGCTACTGACTAGCTGAACAGGAAGGAAAAATCTGTGCAGTTGCTGACGCTTCTTATTACACATGAAAAAATATGTTGGGTATTATGGTTGCAAAAAAATTAATTAGCAGGCTACTTGGTTAAAATGGGTAGATTCCTCATATGGCTCATTCTTGGATGCATTTAATTTTAGTTGGTTTGGTTCACTGGGACACTTGGCAAGGGGCATACTTCAAACACATGGTATTACCCTTCTGATATTCATAATGGCTGGTTCTATATTTTTGCAATTGCAAATTGTGCTGCTATAAATGTGTGTACAAGTGTCTTTTTCATAGAATGACTTCTTTCCCTCTGGGTAAATACCCAGCAGTGAGATTACTGGATCAAACAATACTTCTACTTTTAGTTATTTAGTTATTTAGTACTTTTAGTTCCATACTGTTTTCCATAGTGGTTGTACTAGTTTACATTCCTACTGGCAGTATAAAGGTGTCCCCTTTTTACCACATACATACCAATATATATTATTTTTTGATTTTTAAATTATAGCCATTCTTGTAGGAGTAATGTAGTATCTCATTGTGGTTTGATTTGTATTTCCCTGATAATTAGTGATGTTGAGCATTTTTTCATATGTTCGATGGCCATTTATATATCTTCCATTGAGAATTGTCCATTCGTGTCATTAGTCCACTTTTTGATGGGATTATTTGTTTTTTTCTTGCTGATTTGTTTGATTTCCTTGTGGATTCTGGATATTAGTTCTTTGTTGGATGCATAGTTTACAATAATTTCCTCCTACTCTGTGGATTGTCTGTTTACTCTGCTGATTTTTTTTTTTTTTTTTTTCTGTGCAGAAGCTTTTTAGTTGAATTAAGTCCCATCTATTTATCTTTGTTTTTGTTGCATTTACTTTTGGATTTTTGATCATGAACTCTTTGCCTAAGCCAATGTCCAAAAGAGTTTTTTTGATGTTATCCTCTATTATTTTTATGGTTTCAGGCCTTAGATTTAAGTCTTTGATCCATCTTGAGTTGATTTTTGTATAAAGTGAGAGATTAGGATCCAGATTCATTCTTCTACTTGTGGCTTGCCAATTACCTCTGCACCATTTGTTGAATAGGGTGTCTTTTCCCCATTTTATGTTTTTTATGTTTTATTTGCTTTGTTGAAGATCTGTCATCAGCTTCTCATGTGAGTTTGCATTTTGAATGACTGGTTATGACACTGAATGTTTCAATGAACTATCTGAATGGCTCACATATCAAAAACAGTTTATGTTTTTGTTTGCTTTGCTGAAGATCAGTTGGCTCTAAGTATTTGGCTTTAATTCTGGGTCCTCTATTCTGTTTCATTGGTCTACATGCCTATTTTTATACCAGTACCATGCTGTTTTGGTAAATATAGTGTTGTAGTATAGTTTGAAGTCAGATAATGTGATGCCTCCATATTTGCTCTTTTTGCTTAGTCTTGCTATGGCTATGTGGTCTCTTTTTTTGTTGTTGTTGTTCCATGTGAATTTTAGGATTGGTTTTTCTAGTTCTGTGAAAAATGATGATGGTCTTTTGATGGAAATTGCATTGAATTTGTAGATTGCTTTTGGCAGCATGGTCATTTTCACAATGTTGATTCTACTCAGTCATGAGCATGGAATGTGTTTCCATTTGTTTGTGTTGTCTATGGTTTCTTTCAGCAGTGTTTTATAGTTTTCCTTGTAGAAATCTTTCACCTTCTTGGTTAGGTATATTCCTAAGTATTTTTATTTTTTTGCAATTGTTGTAAAAGGAATTGAGTTTTTTATTGGATTCTCAGCTTAGTCATTGTTGGTGTATAGCAGTGTTATTGATGTGTATACATTGATTTTGTATCCGGAAATTTTACTGAATTCATTTATCAGATCTAGGAGCTCTTTGGATGAGTCTTTAGGGTTTTCTAGGTATACAATCATATCATCAGTGAACAGTGAAAGCTTGACTTCCTCTTTACCAATTTGGATGCCCTTTATTTATCTTGTCTGGTTGCTCTGGCTAGGATTTCCAATACTATGTTGAATAGAAGTGGTGAAAGTGGGCATCCTTCTCTTGTTCCAGTTCTCAAAGGGAATGCTTTCAACTTTTCTTCATCCAATATAATGTTGGCTGTGAGTTTGTCATAGATAGCTTTTATCAACTTGTGGTATGTCCTTTCTATGTCGCCTTTGCTGAGGGTTTTAATCATGAAGTGCTGGATTTTGTCAAATGCTTTTTCTTCATCTGTTGAGACAATCATATGATTTTTGTTTTAATTCTGTGTATGTGATGTATCACATTTATTGACTTGCATATGTTAAATCATCTCTGCATCCCTGGAATGAAACCCACTTGATCATAGGGGATTATCTTTTGATATGCTGCTGTATTCAGTTAGCTAGTATTTTGTTGAGAATTTTTGTGTCTACGTTCATCAGGGATATTGGTCTGTAGTTTCCCTTTTTTGTTATGTCCTTTCCTGGTTTTGGCATTAGGATGATCCTGGCTTCACAGAATGATTTAAGGAGCATTCCCTCTTTCTCTATCTTTTGGAATAGTTTTAATAGTATTGGTACCAATTCTTCTTTGAATGCCCAAGAGCAATTAGTTGTGAATCTATCTAGTCTTGCATTTTTTTGTTGTTGACTTTTTTTTTTAATTACTGTCTCAACCTTGCTATGTTTTATTGGTCTCTTCAGAGTTTCTGTTTTTTCCTGATTTAATCTAGGAGGGTTGTATGTTTCCAGGCATTTATCCAAATCCTCTAGTTTTTCCAGTTTGTGTGAATAAAGGTGTTCATAGTAGCCGTGAATTATGTTTTATATTTTTGTGGTATCTGTTATAGTATCACCGATTTTATTTCTAACTGAGCTTATTTGGATCTTCTCTCTTCTTTTGTTGGTTAGTCTCACTAATGGTCTAACAATTTTGCTTTTCTTTTCAAAGAACCAGCTTTTTATTTCATTTATCAGTTGTATTTTTTGTTTCAATTTCATTTAGTTCTGTTTCAGTCTTTTTTATTTCATTTCTTCTGCTTCATTTAGGTTTGGTTTGTTCTTGTTTCTGCAGTTACTTAGATTGTTTCTTTGTACTCTCTCAGACTTTTTGATGTAGGCATTTAATGCTATGAACTTTCCTCTTAACACTGCTTTTGCTGTATCCCAGAGGTTTTGGTAAGTTGTGTCACTATTATCATTCAGTTCAAGGAATTTTTAAATTTCTATCTTGATTTCATTGTCAACCTAGTGATCATTCAGGAGCAAATTATTTAATTTCCATAGTATTCAGCATTCCTTTTGGAGTTAATTTCCAATTTTATTCCACTGTGGTCTGAGAAGGTACTTGATAAAATTTTGTTTTCTTACATGTATTGGTAGTGGTGAATTCTCTCAGCATTTGTTTATCTGAACAAAACTTTATCTCTCCTTCACTTATGAAGCTTAGTTTTGGTGGATACAAAATTCTTGACTGGCAATTATTTTTAGTAGGCTAAAGATTGGACACCAATCCCTTCTGGCTTGTAGAATTCCAGAATTTCTGGTGAGAAATCTGCTGTTAATCTGATAGATTTTCCTTTATAGGTTAACTGATGCTTTTCCTCGCAGTTCTTAAGATTCTTTCCTTTGTCTTGACTTTAGATAACTTGATGACTATGTTCCTGGGTGATGATATTTTGCGATGAATTTCTGAGGTGTTCTGTGAACTTCTTGTATTTGGATGTCTAGATTTCTAGTGAGCCCAGGGAAGTTTTCCTTGATTATTTCTTCAGATATGTTTTCCTAACTTTGAGGTTCCTTTTCTTCCTCAGGAAAACTAGTTATTCTTAGGTTTGGCAGTTTACATAACCTTTTTTTAACATATTGCCAGAATTACTTTTCTGATTCCTTCTCATTTTAATAGGCTATTTCAGTGAAAAACTCTGAATCTCAAGGGCTGCTGTTTATTCTTTTGTCCTATGGGGTGATCC
The DNA here is from genome assembly GCF_009764315.1 of Trachypithecus francoisi. Lineage (NCBI taxonomy): Eukaryota > Metazoa > Chordata > Mammalia > Primates > Cercopithecidae > Trachypithecus > Trachypithecus francoisi. The sequence continues at coordinate 65,012,200 of NW_022681472.1, forward strand.
CTTGATGTGATGCCTTCCCGCTTTCCCTAGGGATGGGGCTTCCTGCAAGCCAGATTGCAGTGATTGTTATTACTCTTCTGGGTCTCACCACCCACAGGGGCACCCAGGCTCTGGGATGGTGGCAGGGAATGTCTGCAAAGATCCATCTTCAGGTCTCCCAGCCATGGATACCAGCACCTGCTATGGGGGAGATTTCAGGAGAGTGAAGTAGATGGAGTGAGAGTCATTGGCGATAGATATGTTTATGGTGCTGGCTTTCTTGAATGCTGGTTATGGGAGCAGTGAAGTTGTCACATGAACAGACTCAGGACCACTGGTTAGCCAGGATGTTGCAGGAAATGGAATTAACTTTTGTTTTCTCCTTCCTTAGAGCAGGGTTGTTCTGTCATGAGTTGCTGTAATTTCCTAGTTGGTAGGCCTCCAGCCAGGAAGTGGCAGTTTCAAGACAGCAGCAGAGTTTTTCACCTGTCTTGTGGAATTTGCAATGGCTTACCACTTCTTTCAAAGGATCTGTGATTTCTTTCAGCTTTACTTGTATGCTCCTGCAGTGGTTCCTGGAGAAAACGTCCAGTGTGTGTCTCCACGTTGTTATGTCTGTCCAAGTGGCAGCTGCACATCAGCCCTTTCCATTTTTTTTTTAAATGAATCCTTTTTTTTTTTTTTTTTTAATAGTGAGGAAGAACAGCTATATAAAGGAGAATAGTGGTCACAAGGAGAACAGTGGTCATAACTACATCATTTAAAATATTTAAAATAATTCAGTTTTTGGCACAGAATTTCTTGATTTGAATAATCTTTGGCTAGCTCAACTAGCATACACATCTTATCTTTAAACACTTGCATGGCTTGTAATATCAGTTACAGTTGAGATATGTGTGATGGATAAACAAGGGGAAAAATAGAAAAAACCTACATAATAAAGCAGGTAATATGTTAGACAAAACTTAGTAAAAATGCCACCTTATTCATCAAGCAGAGATTACATGAGTAACATCATATAGGGACTCCTCAAGATCATTACTGAGGTATAATGTGAGATAGATATTTTAACCTAGATAACATATGGTCAGAAATAAAGAAAAGAAAAAGTAATCAAAAAAAGATTCTAATGGAATATTTTTAAGCCCTACAAAGTCTTTAAGTGTCTTAAAAATGGCTGAAGGTTTTTTTAATTGTATAGCAGTTTAATATGAAGTTTGTGGTAATCAACAGATATTGAAAAATCCTTCCCTTGGCAATCCTGGATTTTAAATGTCTTTTGAAGTTTCAAGCAGCTCACAATATGGTAAAGTCTAGGAATGAATGTTGCACAGATCTTTCCTTCGGGGTAGAACATTAATTCTGAAAATGAAAGTTTAGGATATTCAGCTTATGTGAGTTGGCAGAAAACTAATGTTCTCTGGGGACATTTTAGAATATGGACAATAATTGTGATTGCCATAGCTTAGGTTTTATACATACTGTGTTATAAGCAATGACATAGCAAAGATATTTAAAGCACTCTCAGTTGCTCAGGCTTTTGCTTCAGTTTTTCTTGCTATCCATTTCTTACAATTATTTGGGCCTTCTCACTGAATGCTTTTCAATTTTGTTCCTTGATTTTAAAAAATAAAATGTTGTTTTAATAAAAGTATTACATACAAAAATATTTGAAAGAAATTAAATGTAAATAGTATTAAAATATATAAAAATGATATTTACTTGATCCTCTCATACCGATCCTTAGAGACAAGTGTTTTTAACTCATTCAGCTTATTTTCTAAGTATTTTTCTGCATGATTTTAAACAATATGCATATATTGCATTTTCTTTCCTTATTAAATGAATATTTTCTGTTATGGTTATCAAGGCAAAATAAGCAGGTGGGCATTAACCTGGAGTTTCTGTACCCAGAATTTGTATGTTAGCATACTGTAAAGTAACTTGGAAATATTTCTTGTAACTGACTTAAAAAATAAAACAACAATAAAATGAGATTCAGCAAATCTCAAACATCGAACAAGTCAACCGGTTGTACAATTAGGGACCTCCCAACAGACTATACCATGTAAGACAAATGCCTCATCACAGCATGCCCAAATAAGGCAGACACCTAGCTATAGCCAATCAGGTGATTCCTCTACTTTGTTTCATGTTTTCCTTCTCATGCTGCTGAGTGGTGCTCTCTGAACCTCTTCTTTTCCTGAGTGCTGACCTATCTAGGAATTGCTCTTGGCTCAAATAAAGTCATTCAAATTTAATTTGTCTAATATTTTTCTTTTCACATGGTATGTAAGGATTTAACTCACAATTCCTCTTCTCCTTCCTGATCCTTCACATCGTCTCAGTATATCTCAATTTTAGTTAAAAGATTGCTCAGTATTTTCACTATTTTTGACTACGTAAATATTGTTCTTGCTGAACCAGGAAGAATACTATGATGTTTTAAAATTGTTGTGTATTTTCTCTGTGGTTTACAGCAGCCCTCATGTTATTTGTTTGCTTTTCACTTAGTTTTCTTTGAACATCTAATTATTTTTTAATGTTTTCTAATAGTTCTCTAAATGCCTCTCAGTATAATTTTCTTGACAGTCAAACGTAAGAGATGAGTTATTAATTCCAAGTGTTTTCCCTGGAAACAGCTTTCATGCTCTTATCTGAACAGGTTGCTCTCTATGTCAGAAAAACATGTTTTGTTTTTTCTAGGTATTGTTTAGTTTTATTTCAGGAACTGTCTTTATGTGTATCTTTTGTTGATTATTTTTCCCTGAATCTCTTGCATATTATTTTAATTATGATTCAACTGTAAATAAAAGCAAAACTCCCCAAACAGACACTAAATAATGAAAGTTTACTTCTTTTTATATAAAAATAATCATATAAAAAGTAGATAGCTTGGGCTAATAATGTAGTTTCAGAAGTATCAGGCACCTAGACTTTTATTTTGCTTGTCTGCCATACCTATCATGTTGCCTCACGGGCCAAGAGAGTTGCTCAATCTCCATCCATCATGTCTTCATTCCAACCAATATTGAGAAGAAAGGGTGAAAAACAGTAAATCTCATCTTTTAAAAATACTTTTCTTACATTTCTTTAGCCAAAATAGTTCCTTGGCTGTCTCAACTTGTGAGGACGTTTGATAAATAAGTTATGTTACCTGAACTGAAATATTTCCATCTAAAATTTGAAATTACATTACTAAGTACAATGCGTATAATGGGTATTGAGAGTCAGCTACCATATCTGCATTATCAGCTTCACTGGGAGAAACAGGGAGGTATCAAGAACGGGCAGAGGGAAAAGTCACACTGTGATGTAGGCTGGATGACAGCCTCAACCAGTTCCATGGGAAGATTGGAGCTAAAATAGCTCATCAGGGATGTTCCACTTGGGACCTAAGTAGGTGGGCCTTTATATTCCTGTGTCCATCAATCACTATGTGCGGATCCCTCTAGGAAACATATGATCTCTTTAACTAAGGCAATCTCTGAAAAGCCTGACAGTAGTCTCTGATAGCCCTTTATAAAGGGCAACCAAAATGAAGGATGATATATTTTGCATCTGTACCCAATTCTCATCCAAATCTCATGTCGAAATGTAACCACCAATGCTAGTGGGGATTAGTGAGAGCTGACTGGATCATTGGGGCAATTTCTCATAGCTTAGCACCATCCCCCTTGGTGCTGTCATGCCAACAGTGAGGTCTCACAAGATGTTTGGTTTTTTTTGTTTTGGTTTGGTTTTCTTGAGACAGAGTCTCACTCTGTTGCCCAGACTGGAGAGCAGTGGTGCGATCTCGTCTCACTGCAAGCTCTGCCTCCCGGGTTCACGCCATCCTCCTGCCTCAACTTCCTGAGTAGCTGGGACCACAGGCGCCCACCACCATGCCCAGCTAATTTTTTGTATTTTTTTTTAGTGGAAACGGGGTTTCACCGTGTTAGCCAGGATGGTCTCAATCTCCTGACCTTGTGATCTGCCCGCCTCAGTCTCCCAAAGTGTTGGGATCATAGGCATGAGCCACTGTTCCAAGCCATGGTCATAGATTTTAAATCAGATAGATTTGTATTAAATTTTGAGCTCCACCAAAGCTGTATGACCTTGGGAATGCTTCTTTTTCCCTTATCTGCTAAGTATGTTAGGATGATAGAATTAAATGAGAAGAGAATAGAAAAAGTTTAGCCCAGGGCCCAGCACACAGCAGCCATTTGATAAATCACAGCTACCGCTGTTGCGAAGATTCTTGCTGCTGCTGCTGACAGTGCAAAGTATGCTATGGCAAGAGTAGAAAGAGCCTCCTTCCTATATTTGTCATATCCACTCAACAATAATTCTGCCAATATTCATGAAGTGTCTACCATGTGTCCAACACAGAGTTAGACATCTGGTGTTGAGGGATAAACAAAAGAGGTATGACACCTGTGTTCATTGTGTTTAGGGACTAGTTATAAGTTGAATATTGAGACACAAACAAAATTATAGAAATGCAAATAGGGATAAGCTCTCTAACAGAAAATTCACCGTTACATTCTCTAATGGACAATATAAAAGGGAAATGAAATTTAGCTGAAATGTGTAGAATAGCCTCTCTGAGGATCTACTGCTGAGACCTGAAGAAATAAAATGAGATGAAAGGCAAATAAATAGATGAGGAGCCCTCCAGGCTTTGCATGTGCAAAGGCCCTTGAGTAGGGAAGAAATATGTGCACTTGAGAAACTGCCAGAAGACTAGTATGGCTGAAATTTAACTGGAGAGTGGGGAGAAGTGATATGATATGAAGAGAGAGAAGTAGACAGGAGCCTGATCCAACTACTTGTAAAAGTTGTAGTTTTTTTTTTTTTTCCTAAATGCAATGAAAAGTTGTTTTTAATTGAAGAATTAGACAGTTGAATCTACATGATTTAAAAAACAGTTTGACAGCTTTGTGAATGATGGAGTAGAGAGATGCAAAGCAGAACAGGATGACCAGTTAAAAGCATTTTATTATTCCAGGGAGGATATAATAGTAGCTTAAGGAAGCCTCATGGCAGTAAAGAAGGAGATGAATGAATATTTTATATGCATACACACACACATATATATATATATGGTAGGTACAGCTTTATTTAAAAACCCTTACGTTTTTAAATCTGTAAAACAAAAATCAGAAAAGTTAAAATAACTTGCTCAAGATCACACAGGTAGAAAGTAGTGTTACTGGAACCTGACCTTATATTTGGCTTAATTCTAAAGTCCTTACTTTGAGCATTATTCCATTCTGTGTTTGCCACCTAATCCAGAGGATGAGTCTAGATTCTACACCTCTGCACTGGCATCAATGATTCCTTTCAGCTTCTGAACCCTCAGGCTTTGCAGTGACTGAGGAGACAGCAGTTGTGCCAGGCGCATCTTTGAGGCAACCGCAGCCAGTTTCCAATTGGTCCCAATATCAGTATCATCAGTGGCCCTAGACACTCTCCTCCAGAGTGCTCTAGGGTTTCAGAAAAGTGCCCTTTATAGAAAGTGAGGGGAATTATCTAAGCTTTACCCTCATACATTAGGAAAAGTGGAATGGTAATGGCTTCTATTGCGGGATGCTGCAGATAATTAAATAGAGGAATGAAAATAACTGTTTTGAAAGGAATATGTAAGATCACTGAACCAGAAGTGTCTTGATCAGGTGACGAATAAGGATTCAGGAGATTATTAAGAGAATATGATTCTGGAGGGGGAGGGGAAAGAGGGTTAGACTGATTATAAAGCATCAAAATCTGGACATGGTTTCAGAGAGGAAACCTGGAAAAATACATCAGATGTTAGAGTTTGGGAAGTATAGTAATAATCGATACCACTATTGAACGGTTACTATATGCAATTAAATGCATCATCTCATTTAATCTAATCTCACAATAACACTTATTTACTTGATAACAGAGATACCAAGAAATTTGTCTTGCATTATATAACTAATAAGTGATGGAGTCAGGATATTGAATCTGTCTATCCCCAAAGGTAAACTCAAATATTAAATTCTCCTGAGAGGGGGAAGGGCATGAAATGGGTTTTGAATGAATCCTGTCTCTGATTCTTGCTTCTTTTCCTAAACAGAAAGGGAGCCATAAAGGAGTGCAGAAGAGAGGAAAATAAGTTACCAGTATAGTCTTTGGGATGACCTTTCTTTAGCACACTGAAAGAATAAGTGAAGGTTGCAAAGCTTGACAAATGGCACAGGCAAATCCTTGAAGGCTGTAACTCTGGTGACAGAATGAGGTTTCTTGGGAGTTATTGCAGATACCAGACAAACGGTAGTACATTTTAAATCATGTGTGGGGAATAATAACGGTGATGAGATTTCTCTTCTTACTGTCCCCTTCTTTTGTGTGACATATTGTACAGGAGGTGGGGAAGTTGTGTGGGAGGGGATTTATACTAGAGCTTAGAAATATTAATATGTGTGAGATGCCAACAGTCAGAATTTAACTGATTGCCATTTGGTCAAGGGAGCTTATTTCTAGTGAGAGAATATATTGTCAGAGACAGAAGGAACTTCTACATTCCAGGCCAAGGCTGTTTAAGGAGGAAGATAGTGAGTTGCTGATAAAGTCTGTGAACTGCATTGATCATGGAGCTAGTTGTTACCTATAGTAATAGTTGCCATTTATCAAGCACTTTCTATGCCAGGCACTATTCTAAGTACTTCTCATGTTTTACTACCTTATCATTCAATTATCATAAAACCCTGTGTGTCAGTTGCTATCATAGTAATTCCAGTTTTACAGATAAGAAAACTAAGGCAGATAAAGGTTAAGAAACATGCCTAAGTTTGTACTGCTAATAGGTATTAGTTGAGATTTGAGCCTAAGAGATTTGACTGTAGAGCCTGTATGTTTAACCATCGTACTATCCTGCCTCTATTGCAAATCCCACATCTGTTTATTTTCTGAATAATGAGTATGCAGATTAGATTTTCTTTCAAGACCCGCTTCACTTTGCTTATATTAAAAACATTGAAAATCCATTTTTAAGCAGCATTGAAAATTGATTTCAAAAAAGCCTTTTTAGCACAGAGCCCTCTATAAATGTCCTCTGTCTTATACATGTAAGATAGAACCCTAGATAGAAACTTAGGGAATGAATTACTTATTATAGGACTAAATGCACAAAATAAATATTAAACTACTTGATAAGAGTAGGTGAAAATTGCCATACTTAATGGTCTAATCCTGTAAAGGTTATTTTTTCTTTTTTTAAAAAAATAGGCTTAACTTTTCTTCTCTGGTCAGGTATACTGTGGGGGGGTTGGAAATGGATCAAGACTTGTTCAAGAGAGTGTCTGCCCTCAAAGCCATGGTCAGTGATGGCATTCAAAGATGAGGCAGGGGCCAAAGAATAAGAGGGAGGCTCACTCCACTAAGGCAGAGAAGGAAAGCCTAGTAGACCACTAGACTGGAGATCAAAAACTAATATGGAAAGTGAGGGTCCAGTGTCTTGGTGGTTAGCAGGAAGCAGCAGCCAAGGTCGAGAAGAATTAGAGGGACCAGTCAGTGCTGCTGCCCCTGCTTTCCGGTGAAGGCTGCCTCTGAGAGTCGTCTGGGAGAGCTGCCTATTTAAAGGGCAGCCATACGTCAAGTTGAATGTCTATGGCTCCATTTGGAAAATATGTATGAGTGGAAAGAGAACATGGAGCAGAATGACAATGCACTCTCCTTTAGTCAACTGGCACCGTTTTTCCTTCAAAAACTCACTCTTCTCACTGTACATGTTTTTTATCTTTCTTATCTCATCATATTCACTCTCATTAAAGTCACCTAAACTTTCCTCCCCTATACCACACATGGTAGAAATAAAATTTCTGTCTTTCTTTTCTCAGAGGCAGTTTAATAGCACCCTGCAGATCCAAGTAGGAGATATGAGCTCTTCCAATGTCAGCCAAAAATATATTAATTCAAATGGGAGTCAAAAGAGGGCTGTCACTGTATTGTTTAAAAGCAAAGATTTTGCTCAGAAAAACTGGGCTACAACTACCTCTGCCACTTACTCATGATGGGTCCACTGCCCTCTCTGTGAGGTTTTGGGCAAGGTTATCTGATCAGTTAAATGTTAAACTCTCATTTCAACTTTGTAAAATGTTTGCAGAATTGAGTTGCAGAATACAAATGAGGATTGTGCATAATAGGCACCTAATAGATGGTGGCTGTTATTTTTATTGATATTATTTTTGTCATTAAAAATGTTAAATAACTGCAAGGTTCAAATAGTAGGGCAGAAAGAACTTACTTAAAGCACTTAATCAATATATTATTATTGTTCTGAAATGCTGCTATTTACAGAACAGCCTAAGCAGCAGCTTAGAATCTATTAAATAAGGCCATTTTCATCCTTACTGCATTAAAATTCTCTCTTACCCTTATATTTAACTATCTTTCAAGCAAAGAAAATAACTGTCTTTACCTTGACATAAGATTGTTTTCTAATTTGGTCCCTTGTTGGAATAAAAGAGAGAGAAGACATAATGTATAATGCTTGATTTAGGAATCAGGCAGAACCATTAATACCATTTCATCCTCCTATTTTGGGGTTCAAGGATTGGGGACTGGATTCCTTTTGCCTCTACTAAGGCACACCTGGCTGATGTAAATTTTAGACTCTGGTTGACAGCAGAAAATATGAGGCTCATGTATCTCAGTGAATTGAGAAAAATAGGTTGATAAGCTTTAGGATTGGAATGGGTCAGTGGAATAAAAAGTAAATGAAGAATAGCTTTGGAGGTATAAAAATTATTATATCATAAAAATATGACTGACATTTATTAATCTGAGCTTGAGAAGTTCTATATAGATAATCAACCACATTTCTCATTCACTTGTTCATGTGTTTACTCAACAGACATTTATTTAGTGCTTTCTATGTTCTAGGTGCTTAAAATTTACATCCTCTTAATCTCCAACGATGGATCATAGACTTGGACTGAAAAAAAAGGGCTAATGAAGTAAAATGGAATTTTATATTGTGGAATAATATTCCATTTGTGATTTCTTTAATTTAATACGTTTATTTATTCTTGTTTTGTGCCTCAAACCCACCTCCAGGCCCCATGCAACCTCTGCTTTTCTCTGTCCCAGGGGATGGTAGGAAATTGGAGGGCAGGAACAAAGAGGCCAGGGTATTTCTGCTCCCATCCTATATGGAAGACCTTCATGCCCCTCCTTACACTCACTTGGCTCAGGTGCACTTTCTTTCCTTGCTCCTTTAGGCTTAGAGGTGGTAATTCCTTTCCGCTGTTCATAGTCTATGAGTGCCTCTCTACTATACACTTTTCACTGGTTTCCTTACTTCTCCCCTCTTCTTTGTAGAGAGTTCCTCATTATATTTTCTTCAAAATAATGTAAGGGTGAGCCTTCTTTCTCCTGCCAGGACATCAACTGATAGATAAATGTAGCTATATAGTCAAATAACCACACCTATAGAGCTAAGAATTTATTTGTTAACAATATAACAAAAACAACAACAAAAACTACCTAAAACAGTTTTAATATTTCAAAAAATATACTTTTACTACTGAGCATCTTGGGGTGATCTACTTAGCTATTGTTTTAATTCATATTTATATACACATTTCTAGGGCTTTGGTCATCAGTGACTCTCAGGCAATGGATGTGCTTGCTAGCTTTTATTGCCCTGAAATTTTTTAAACTTACATGTTGTTTTGTAAGTTTTGTAGGGTTCATACATGAACCCTACATGCCCGGACATATCTATGAAGGAACACTAAGGCCTTTTCCACAAGAGATTGCTTTACTTCTCCTACTCCTTGCCTCACAATTTCTCTTGATTAAACGGAATAGTGACAAGAAACCAGAAAACAAACAAACAAAAAAAACTATTATGTTTTATAGTGTTAAAGCAAACTAAATATGACCTGAGAAGGACTCCCTACTTCTATATTTGAGTCTTTGTGGATGAACTGGAACCTAGCTTAATAGTCAGACAAAATTGAAAACCTAAGTAGCATGCACCTATAACAATAGCTGAGTGTTGGCCAATCCCAGTGGCCATACTTCAGTCACTCATAGACTGCTGAATGTTCAAACTGTCTTCAAATAAGGCAAATGCCAACCTGTAACAAAGCTCACTGTTTCTGTATTTCACTTTCGATTCCTGTACGTCATTTTTTTTTTTTTTTTTTTTTGAGACAGAGTCTTGCTCTGTAGCCCAGGCTGGAATGCAGTGGCACGATCTCAGCTCACTGCAAGCTCTGCCTCCCAGGTTCACGCCATTCTCCTGCCTCAGCCTCCCGAGCAGCTGGGACTACAGGCGCCCGCCACCATGCCTGGCTAATTTTTTGTATTTTTAGTAGAGATGGGGTTTCACCGTGTTAGCCAGGATGGTCTCGATCTCCTGACCTCGTGATCCTCCCGCCTTGGCCTCCCATAGTGCTGGGATTACAGGCGTGAGCGACCATGCCTGGCTGTCACTTTACCTTTTTTGTCTATAAATTTGTTCTGACCACGAGGCACCCCTGGAGTCTCTGTAAATCTGCTGTGATTCTGGTGGCTGCCTGTTCATTGCTCAGTGAAACGCTTTTAAATTTATTTTGTTTGAAGTTTTTCTTTTATCAATAGTTTAATAGGAAAATCAAAAGGAACAGACAGGAGACAGGCAATCTGCTGTCCTTCTCCCATATGGGTGACAATACAGTTGAAAGAATAAGTACTAATTAGCTACATGAAAAGCGCAAGCTGTGATTTTTGAGGAGTTTAATTTTAGGGCAAACTGAGATGCTTCCCCAATACTTTAGAGGTAGAAACAGAGAGAAACTCGGAATGTCTTACCTGTGAAATCTGGCCAATAAGACCTTCATATGTTACAAAGGGAACATCAACAAAATTATTTACAGGAAATGCTAAGAAAAATACTAATTGAGAATTAAGTAATTTGACTTTTCATAAATATCTTACTCTGAAAAACAAAGTTAAAACACTGTTCTGAAATATTCTTTGATTATATTAAGAGCAAGTTATGGATGTATATGTTAGAATTAGATTTGTTAAATATCATATTGATAAAGAACTCTATAGAATCTGCAATACAACTATATTGCTATGGACTGAAGAGTGGAATAACTTATTTCTGCCTGTATAAGAAATAAATGACTGTATTGAAAATGAGATGAAGAGTATCACAGTATCCCCCTCCCCCACACCTGATTAGTAAACACATGTAAAAGAAAAATGACTATGTTTGCTCTTAGGATCATAGCTAGAGACTGAATGTTTGTGTCTTCTCAAAATTCATACATTAAAACCTAATCCCTAATGTTAGGAACTTTGGGAAGTGATGAGTCATGAGGGCTCTGCCTTCATGAATGGGATCACTGTACTTGTAAAAGAGACTCTCAGAGGGCTCCCTTCCCCCATGTGAACTCAGTGACACTGCCTTCTGTGAACCAAGAAGTGACCCTTACCAGCCAAGGAATCTGCTGGTGCCTTCATCTTGGACTTCTCAGTCTTCAGAACTGAGAAATAAATTTCAGTTGCTTATAAGCTACCTAGTCTATGACATTTTTGTTATGGCAGTCTAAACAAAGAAGATGATCATCATTTGCTAATCTAATAATGTGTAGCCCATTCCTTTTCTGAAATCTGACATATAATACCTATACTTGGTTCCCATAATGTTCTTTCTTAAAAAAGAATCAGGATACTAACTTTACCTCCAGTCTTCTGATTTCACATTCATTACTCGTTGCTATTCAAAAACTAACAGAGTATAAATAATCTATAGTGTTTGTTGGTAACCTGGGTTATAATTTGACTATGTCAGGAGACAAACATTTCAAAATTATGTGCTATTATAAGCAACTCACTTATCTTGAGATTCAGTTCTTTTTCCACGAGCATTACCTCCAGCTTTCTGTGATCTGAGGCCCTTTCTTCTGGGCATTGAAAGCATAAACAAGACAAAAAAAAAATAGTTGAATGCTCCCTTTATCCTGGCAATTTTTTTTTTTCTTTCTTTCTTTCTGGCTACTTCCTTGGTGTTCAATTACCTCGTATGAATACAAAATACCTGACTTTTAGAAAAGGAGATTTTAGTCCCTTTTCTTAATCCTCTTTCCAACAAAGTAATTTGGATAGAGACAAGATTGTCTGTAACATTTTGAGGCATTTGTCTTCAAAGTTTTTAAGTATCACCTTTTGAGATAGTTAATTCTTATAACAAAAATGTGTTCCACCTTGATATCAAGCTTTCTGACAAGGTTGGCCTCGGATAATTTAATACATACAAGCCCCGATGCTAATATGTGCACAGATTTTCTGAACCAAACATAGTCTTAGTTGACATCATGGTATTAGGAGATCAACATGATAGAACTAGGAGTGATTCTGAAAAGGATTTTTACATGGAAAATCTCATTTGGAAAAATTGTCTCCTACTGGCTACTATAATAGGAGTACTATAACTACATTAATACTACATTAATAATTTCTTAGAATGTCTTGGTTACAGTTTTGTATAACACAGTCTTCAAGTGCTAACTAGGCTTCTGGTAAAGCTTATGGGGAATTTTACTTACATTTCACATTAAGGGAGAAATATACTTGATTATTTAATAATCAACACTTCGTTTTTCTCCTTCCTTAAAGAAGGTATTTTGGATTCAGGTAAGAGTCATCATTGTTACCTTAAATTCACTCTGACTTCAATATTTTACCTGATCTGATAATGCACATAACTGGAACAGTGAAAGTAAAATAAGGCTCTTTACAATTGTATGAGTTGCCTCAGGAAGTTAAAAAACATCCTTAACACTGCTGAGAACTCTTCAAAGAGAGCTTTTTCCCCTCTAAATACATATCAATATAACAACAGAATAGAGCAATAGGTAGACAACAAAAGGCTCAAGTAAATACCAAAAAGAAAATAAAACAAATAAATGTGTGAAAGTAGACATAAGAAACTGTCAGGCCTTTGAGCCCAAGCCAAGCCATCGCATCCCCGTGACTTGCATGTGTACGCCCAGATGGCCTGAAGTAACTGAAGAATCACAAAAGAAGTGAAAAGGCCCTGCCCCGCCTTAACTGATGACATTCCACCACAAAAGAAGTGAAAATGGCCAGTCCTTGCCTTAAGCGAGGACATTATCTTGTGCCGGGCTCATCCTGGCTCAAAAAAGCTTCCCCACCTGAGCACTTTGTGACTCCCACTCCTGCCTGCCAGAGAACAACTCCCCTTTGACTGTAATTTTCCTTTACCTACCCAAATCCTATAAAACGGCCCCACCCTTATCTCCCTTTGCTGACTCTCTTTTCGGACTCAGCCTGCCTGCACCCAGGTGATTAAAAAGCTTTATTGCTCACACAAAGCCTGTTTGGTGGTCTCTTCACATGGACGCGCATGACAGAAATAATTTCAGATAAAATTAGAATATATTATTATTTAATAAATGACTTCATTGGAAACCAAAGGAAACTTTCGCTCTGATGTAAAGGTCAATATAAAATTAAGATTAGGCAATATAAAATTGTTACCTATGCATAACTTCTGTGAAACAAAAAATTGTAAAAACACAAACCCCTTTTGATGACCACACAGGGTGTTTACACCAATTTCTTCTTTATTTCATAAATGATATCATTGCATATATTAGGCATTAGGTAACTACATTTATTTTCCAAGATAATACCAGTTACATACAAGTTTAAAAGATTCACTAGTAGAGTTACTGCATTAGGAGTACTTTGAAATTTGTCCTTAATGGTACATGCAAATTCTTACTATATATCTTAATACATTGAGCATAGCTCTATCCATACAGGTATGAACTCTCCTCCGTCTTTGAAAAAAAAAAAGAAAGGAAAAGAAAAGAAACTCCTTCGTATGTTCTAATTGTAAACCTACTAATCTGTAAAATTTGATACCCACTTCCAATACAAGCTATGTTTGATTCCAGGGAAAAAAATTAGTTTTCTATGTTGCCCCATTTTTAAAAACTAGAACATGAGGCATGAGAAGGTTAAATCATTTTCTAAGTGTTTTAACACATTTTAGGACTTGCTTCTCATTGTAATATTTCATGGAGACTAGTTCCTTCAACTGCAAGCTTTGTATAGACAGAAGCTGTTTGTGTTTGGCTCAGTGGTATACACACATACCAAGCAGCTCAGTAGCTATTTGGAGACTATTCATGTGAAACTCACAGCTACCATAGAATGGCCCCTGTTTCATTCTTGCCAATTAAGGAGTATAGGATAACTTTTTTTCTTTCACAGTATTCAATAACCTTTTACAGCTCTTTGATTTCATAGAATAATAGAATTTTATTCCCTGGAGAAAATTTTAGGATTATATGCTCAGTTCCCTTGTAACTAAGTGTCTCATTTCCCAGGCAAAATAATGTTATTGTCGGTCCCAGGTTAATCTTGCTTTTCAAAAGTTAGTATTATTACCAGAATGAGAGTAATTGAAAATAGGTTTTTGATTGATGACACATCCATTCTAAACAGTTTGGAAATGAGCTGTGTCCTAGTTTCACTTCTTATTTCCTAAATATTTTGGAATATAGGTTTTTTGTTTGTTTGTTGTTTGTTTGACAGAGTCTCGCACTCTCGCCCAGGCTGGAGTGCTGGAGTGCAGTGGCTCCATCTCAGCTCACTGCAAGCTCCACCTCCCGGGTTCACGCCATTCTCCTGACTCAGTCTCCTGAGTAGCTGGGACTACAGGCTCCCGCCACCAGGCCCGGCTAATTTTTTTGTATTTTTAGTAGAGATGGGGTTTTCACCGTGTTAGCCAGGATGGTCTCGATCTCCTGACCTTGTGATTCGCCCACCTCGGCCTCCCAAAGTGCTGAGATTACAGACGTGAGCCACCGCCCCCGGCCTGGAATATAGGTTTTAAAGTTACATGTCATCCAGTTAGCAGGAGTAAAACCAAGGAAACTACCTACATCAATGTCAATAACGTTAACTAGACACTTTTAACTAGTTATTGTTCCAAGTAAGATTAATATTAATTTAGTGATCACTAAGCAAACACTTTTAATTGGTTAGAGTTTCCTCAAACACAGTCAACCTTTCATACATATACACGATTTCTACAATGTGCCTAGGATTTAAACTACTTGTTACAACATTCATTAGATAGTCTCATTTTTAGTTTCAAATATAAAGTTACCATTACCATATATTCGCAATAAATAGGCTATAAATAGAAAGTAATCATAAAATTAAATATGAAAGCAAAACATTGTCAATTGCACTTTAGCTGCATCCTGCCCTGTACACTCTGGATAAGGATCCAGAAGTGAGTACTAATTATTGAGATAGTATAAGATATGTTTCTTTACTGTTCTTTTCTTCAGTTATCTCATCAATAAAGTGTAGATAACAAATTCATAATTCAGAGAATTTTGGTGAAAATTAAATGAGATAAAGATGTCAATTCTTCTCAAATTGACCTACAGATTCTATTTTTTTTAAAAGCCAAAATCCCCCCACAGGTTTTTTCCTTATTTTATTTATTTATTTATTTTTTTGAGACGGAGTTTCACTCTTGTTGCTCAGGCTGGAGTGCAATGGCATGATCTTGGCTCACCACAACCTCTGCCTCCCGGGTTCACGTGATTCTCCTGCCTCAGCCTCCCGAGTAGCTGTGATTACAGGCATGTGTCACCACGCCCAGCTAATTTTATATTTTCAGTAGAGATGGGGTTTCTCCATGTTGGTCAAGCTGGTCTCGAACTCCTGACCTCAGGTGATCTGCGCCTCGGCCTCCCAAAGTGCTGGGATTACAGGCATGAGCCATCTTTCCCAGCCTGGTTTTTCCTTTTGATAAAATTGAGAATCAAATTTTAAAGTTTAGATGGGAAGGCAAGGCAATTTAATATTTGGAAACTAGCCAAGACAATTTTTTTTTTTTTTTTTTTTTTTTTGAGGTGGAGTCTCGCTCTGTCGCCCGGACTGGAGTGCAGTGGCCAGATCTCAGCTCACTGCAAGCTCCGCCTCCCAGGTTCATGCCATTCTCCTGCCTCAGCCTCCTGAGTAGCTGGGACTACAGGCGCCCGCCACCTCGCCCGGCTGGTTTTTGTATTTTTTAGTAGAGATGGGGTTTCACCGTGTTAGCCAGGATGGTCTCGATCTCCTGACCTCGTGATCCGCCCATCTCGGCCTCCCAAAGTGCTGGGATTACAGGCTTGAGCCACCGCGCCCGGCCGCCAAGACAATTTTGAAGAAGCTAAACAGATTTGGGAGCTTTTCACTGACTACTGTAATGCTATATCAATAAGACATTGGTATATTGGAACAATGATAGACAAACTGATCAATGCAACAAAATGCAGTTCCAGAAACAAACTCACATATATTCAGCTACCTGAGATATACTGACAATGGCAGTACAGTGTAGTGGTAAAGAAATGATCTCATTCAATAGTGCTTCATCAATTGGATATCTATTTGAAAAATAACATGTATCTGGACCCCTACTGTATACTACACATAAAAATTCAATTCCAGGTGAATTAATGATGTAAATGTGAAAGGGAAACAAAGCTTACAGAAGACCATCTATCTTCATGACCTTGTCATAGGAAAAGGTTTCTTAGTCAGAAAACAAAAAGTACTAACTAGATATTTTTTAAATTTAAATGTAATTAGATTAAAAGTAAGATTTCTGGTTATTAAAAGACACTACTAATAAAGTCTAAAAGCCACACACAGAGAAAAACATTCATGATACGTTTATCTGAAAAAGGACTAGTACTCATAACGTATTTTAAAACTCCCACAAATAATCACTTGCAAGTTTGACAATCCAATGGAAAAGTGGCCAAAAAGACTTGAGCCCTTCTCAAAAGAGAATGTCCAAAAGATCAGTAAACTTATGAAGAGGTGCTTAACTTTATGAGCCATCAAGGAAAAGAAAATTAAAACACATATCATGGAAGATGATATGTGTGTAATATGAATGCATTACAAATAATTAATATCCAGACTATATAAAGTATTTCTGAAAATCAAATCAGTAAGATAAACTACCCCGTAGAAAAACAGGCAGAAGGTATGAAAAGGTCTTTTACAAAGAAAGAAAATCAAAGAGCTAATAAACATAAAAAGTTGTTCAACTTGTTTACTCATCATGGAAATACACAGTCAGATACCACTACATAGTGTCCAGATTGCATAATCACAGTCTGATAATAGCAAATGTGGGTAAGAATTTAGAACAACATGTAAACTGTTTATTCTAGTAAATTGTCAGGCTCAGTATAAATTAGTGTAAGCGCTTCCAAAAACATTTAGGGATTATCTATTAAAGGTGAGGGATTGGCTCATATGTAATGCTATGACTGCTCAGTACCCCTAGGCATATACTATAAACCAATCCACATATGCACAGAACACTTACGAATTTTCATAGCAGCCTATGATGGTTTACAATGGGCAACCATCAAAATGTACTTCAAAAGTAGAATGAATAATTTTTATGGTATTTATATAATGGAATACCATATAGCAATGAACACAAATGGACCACACTACATGCAGCATGTAAGAACTTCACAAAGAAACCTGAAATAAACACCAACATGATTTTCCTCA
Organism: Trachypithecus francoisi; assembly: GCF_009764315.1. Lineage (NCBI taxonomy): Eukaryota > Metazoa > Chordata > Mammalia > Primates > Cercopithecidae > Trachypithecus > Trachypithecus francoisi. The sequence continues at coordinate 65,029,756 of NW_022681472.1, forward strand.
AACGAAAAAAGAAAATAAACTAGCATGTTTATAGATATGTGGTAAAACTTCTAAGAAAAATAAGGAAATTGTTATAGAACTGTCATCACAAAAGTCAGAATGGTGATTATCCCTTGGAGGTAGAAATTTGAAATCAGAAGGATAGACAATATTTTCTGGGGCTGTAGGCAATTGCTCTTTTTTACCCTAGATGCTGCTGCATGGCATTTACTTTGAAATTATTTATTAAACTATATACTATATACCTATATACCATACATACACACACACACACTTCAGTTTATCAAATAATGTAGCTACTTTGGAAAGACTATGTCTAACTCATCCTTATACAGGCTTATCACAATGAGGCACCCCTTCTAATTAAGTTTATTTTTCTCCTAAGACTCATTTATATCCACTTGATCTTAAAATTTTCCAAATAGACTTGGTGTGGTGGCTAACACCTGGAATCCTAGCACTTTGGGAGGCCAAGCAGGGAGGATCTCTTGAGCTCAGCAGTTTGAGACTAGCTTGAGCAACATAGAAAAATATATTTTCATCTCTACTAAAATTAAAAACAAATTGGCATGGTGGCATGCACCTTTTGTACCAGCTATGCAAGAGGTTGAGGTGGGAAGATGACTTGAGTCTAGGAGATGAGGTTGCAGTGAGCAATGATCACACCACTAACCTCCAACCTGGGTGACAGAGCAAGACCCTGTCTCCAAAAACAAACAAATAAAAAGGTTGCCAAATAATATTAACTTCTGGAATCTTCAACTCAATGGTACCTGAGTTCTTGAGATGTAAAGTTGAATTCCAGGAAGGGAGGCAGAGGTGGCCATGCTGGTTAATCCCATATGGAAAGAGAATGACCAGTAATATAGAAAATATAGGAAATTGTCTTTAGCATGAAGGGCTGTTGAATTTTGTCGACAGCCTTTTCTGCATCTATTGAGATAATCATGTGGTTCTTATCTTTGGTTCTGTTTATATGCTGGATTACGTTTATTGATTTGCGAATGTTGAACCAGCCTTGCATCCCAGGGATGAAGCCCACTTGATCATGGTGGATAAGCTTTTTGATGTGCTGCTGAATCCGGTTTGCCAGTATTTTATTGAGGATTTTTGCATCGATGTTCATCAGGGATATTGGTCTAAAATTCTCTTTTTTTTGTTGTGTCTCTGCCAGGCTTTGGTATCAGGATGATGTTGGCCTCATAAAATGAGTTAGGGAGGATTCCCTCTTTTTCTATTGATTGGAATAGTTTCAGAAGGAATGGTACCAGCTCCTCCTTGTACCTCTGGTAGAATTCATCTGTGAATCCATCTGGTCCTGGACTTTTTTTGGTTGGTAGGCTATTAATTATTGCCTCAATTTCAGAGCCTGCTATTGGTCTATTCAGGGATTCAACTTCTTCCTGGTTTAGTCTTGGAAGAGTATAAGTGTCCAGGAAATTATCCATTTCTTCTAGATTTTCTAGTTGATTTGCGTAGAGGTGTTTATAGTATTCTCACTCATAGGTGGGAACTGAACAATGAGATCACTTGGACTCAGGAAGGGGAACATCACACACTGGGGCCTATCATGGGGAGGGGGAAGGGGGGAGGGATTGCATTGGGAGTTATACCTGATATAAATGATGAATTGATGGGTGCTGACGAGTTGATGGGTACAGCACACCAACATGGCACAAGTATACATATGTAACAAACCTACATGTTATGCACATGTACCCTAGAACTTAAAGTATAATAAAAAAAAAAATTAAAAAAAAAAAAGGAAATCATCCAAAATTTTCAGAGATGACTTTCAGTTCTTTTGTTTGTAGGCTTGGTAAATTATAATAGAGTGTAATTTTAAATCAAAAATAGAAAATATTAGTATCAATATTGTATCAAAGCATATGATTAAGACAGGAATATTTGCTTCTTAACATTTATAACAATATGGTTCCTCACCCACAGATTAGAAAATTAACTATGAAAAGAAAGCTAACAAATGCAATATTAAAATAGGTAGAGATTCACAATAGTTTAGGACCTCATCTTCTGCAATTGCATGCCTTTCCATTGGTTTAGCAAATATTCTCAAACAATGATAATCGCACAGGGGACGACCTCATCTACTTTGGGTTTGGCTTCAATAATAATATGAAAAATATTTTAAAACAGCTTTTCAAGGTAAAAGTGATACATTTTATTGGACCCAGAGACTAAGGTTATCCAACACATAATTGTGTATTAATTGTAAGCAGATGAAGTTAGAAGTCTCTGGTCAGTGGGTATTTACCTAATGGCTTTTAATTACTGAGATCAATGTATTATTTTTCCTCTTGATTTCTTAATCCGGTTTGGTAAACCATTTCTCCTGTGCTCTTGGAGAGATCAGAGCTTTGATTTGCTTTAACGAGTGTGTATAGCAATACCTGTTTGGCACTGCCCTTGCTAGAACACCACCAGATGGTCCATCTGTGTTAAAATGGCAGCTGGAAGAACTAAAGCAGGTCAGAGAAAGGGCCAAATTCATGAGAGAAATTCTTCTAAGGTTGCTGAGACGCTTTAGTTATGGGTACCAAGTTAGAGAGTTGGTGTTACCATTAAGAAGGGGAAATGGGCTTTGTGAATGGGCAGGGCTGTGGGTAAAACTTAGTTATATAAGACTCTGTGATTTCCCTTATTTCTTTATTTGCCTCTCGGTCACAGCATCCCTTGCATTTTAATTTCTATCATTCCCTGATCCTTGGATATCTGGCTTTATCTTCTTCATTCTCCCACTATAGTAGTATACTACTGGTCAGCACTATTATTCACTTTCTCTATGCCAGGGACTATATTAAGCAATTTTTATGCACTACCTCATTTAATATTCACAACATCCCTATATAACTTACATCACTGTCTACATTTCACTGATCAGGGGACCTGAGGCCTAGAGAGGTTAAGTAAATTTTCCAGAAATCAGAGAGCCAGTCCATTGGTGCCAGATCAGCAACATGGGGACTCTGCCTCTAACACTGAAGACTACTGCCTAGGGAGTGACTTTCACCCTCCCATTTGTAGCACTTATCACTTTGCCCCACCAGGAGAAGAAACAGCTGTTATATATGATTTCACATTCTATGAAGGAGCCAGTAAAATAATCCTATGAGTGGCAATAGATCCAAAATCTATTTACCAATGGGGATATTGGGCCCTTCTTTGGGAACTGTGAGAAAGAGAGTAAAGGATGCCCTCCTGCTGTTTCCTAATATCTGGTAGGAACATTCCAGATGGAGGAAGGAAGTGCTTATTGGAGATTGGGAGTTAGGAAGGAATTGAGGACAAGCAGAAGAAACCTGGATTTTGTATTCTCCTTCCTACTTAATTGGCAGCTCCTGTGATTTCAAAGTCTATTACAAGCTGTAATTCCCATCACAAAGACCCAATGTTTGTCTGACAGATGTGAGGTCAGAAAAGGGGTCATTTCACTACCCAGGAAGTCTCAATAAAATCACTGAGGCAATTCTAAGTCTCTGCCTCTGAGACATCCTTCTGGACTTCTTGATTATATTGCTACTACCTTCCATTAAAGAAATTCCTCCAAGAAAAGGAGATCTGCTGAGTAAATAAAGTGCTTTGGCACTGGTCTCTTTCCACTGAGGAAGGGACATGGCAAATTTGTAACATACAGTGGTGTCAGGTCTTGGTGAAAAGGAAAAACCCGGCAATGCTGCCAAGAGTTTCCCACCAAGTTCAAACTTGTATAGGATATCTCTTGTGCCTTGCCTCTAATTCTCTTGGCTCAATCTTTATTTCTGGGCACTGCTGCAGAAATGAATTCTCACAGATGTAACCTGACAGCACTATATATCTCTCGTTTTCAGCCTGGGGATTCTTGGATTCAGTAGTGTGGGGTGGATTTGAGTGCTTATTAACACTGCATGTGGCCCATTTTGACTAATGGTGGAAGAAATCTGGTCCCTTCTCTCCCTGAAGTAGACATTTTGAGGCACATTCTCTGAGACACCTCAGAAGGCCTTGGCCATATTGAGTTCCAGTTGTCCACTACGGAGATCAGCATAGCATATCAACAGTGAATTGGCTTTCTCTCCTCTGTTTCATTCTCTCTGGTCCTTCCTTCCTGTTCTCTTGTCTTGCTGGCTCAATTGACTATCTGCACAAAAGCACTTGTCTCAGATTCTGCTTTCTGGCAGGGGGTGGATGGTGAAGGTAGGGAGGTTGTAGTGAGACTCAGGCAAACACAAAGCCTAAGTAGAATGGAAAATTGGAAAGAAGAAAGTGTGAATAAGACAAAAAAGGTTGTCAACAGACAAAATTACAATAACTTTAGTTTAAACATCTAATTGCCTTTTGTGTCTGAGTCTAGAATTGGGCAACACCTCATTCTATAAGATAGAATGAGTGTTCCACTGGGTTTGACAAAACAGTTGGTTTTTGTAAGGTAGAAACAAGAAAAAAGAACAACAAAAAGAATGGATTGGTTAACATCAGGCTACTACAGACCTCTTTTGTTGTGAAGTTTAGAACAGAAGGGACTTCCGCATTATCTCAGGTAGACTGGGTTCTTACTGATTGGTGAAATTTGTTTTAAGGAAAAACTAGCTTGTTTGGGGATTTGCCTGCTTCCTTAAAGTTTCAGTTTGATTATGTGACATTTAGCATGAGTGGCTCCATTTTGGTTTGATCTGATCTGCTGGGGCCTAGGACAAGAGGCTGGTCTAAAATAATGTCTTCCCATAAATTTTGATTAATGGTGTATACATATATACATATTTCTGTTATCTTAAAATACATTCAAAAAAAGTATTGCAGACATTTAATGATAATGGAATTGGTGTAATAAACCAAAAAGCATTAAAAATAAAAAAGCAAAACCACTTTGTAAATGAAAAGATATCTATATCAAATCCCCACATCCTGCTGCCTTAGTACAGCAACTGAATGAAACCTTTACATCTGAGTTTCTTAGAAGTCAAAGCAACAATGAAAATATACCACAACCCAATATTCAGCTGTTGGAAGCAAACTGACTAATCAGAAGTAAATGCTTTCTGGATTTTTGAGCAGTGGAAGCTCATTACATTTCAGGTATTAAGAATGAAATGAATAACAAGAGATTCCCATTTCATGAAGGATGTCCTGCCCCAATATTATCAGATGAAAAATGGTAAGAAGTTTCGTCTTCTGGTTATTTTTGTCATAATTATAGATGGAGTTTTATATCAAAAATTGGAAATTATATGACTTTTTTTAAATAGATGGCACATTGGGTAATGTAATGAACAATGTACTTAATAGTAGAGTTACACAAATTGCAGAGGCATTCTCTGGGGTCTACTTCATCTGTTAGCTCTTCATCAGTGCTAAAGATATGGCATCCAAAATGCTAGAACTTTTCTTTAAAAAAAAAATGGCTCTGGGCTGTTTAAAATGCATAAAAATGTGCTCAAATGCCAACTGATTGAACCATGAAAAAAATGACCATTATTTGAAAAACAAGTCAGAGATCAACACTTAACCAAACTATAGCAGAATTAGGATATAATCCTAATAATGGTAAATTTTGAGCAAAACTGCAATCCTGATGAACTTTGAGTCAGAAAAGATAGTTCCATCTTGCACTCCCAGATAATGAAATAAATTAATATGTTAAACAACATTTCTTAATTATGCAAGTATGACAACTTTATTGCAAATGTCTCCATTCTCTTCTGTACTTATGGCAGACATTCCTATTGGCATTCCTCCCTGTTGATCTTGGAAGCAACCTCTGAACACACTACTCCAGATACTGTAGGTGAGTTGAATATTATTGGTTATTATTTGTATGTTTCAACTCTCTAGATGAGAAAACATGGCTGCCGAAAATAATTTCTTCTCATTTGTGTGAAACAGACTACAGATCTCACAGTGTCTTCGGGCTGCTCCTGGGATACAGGATAAAATTTGTTCACTGTATTCAATACAGAGAACAAATAAGTGTGAAAATAGAATGAGATTTCCAACCTAAGAGATCTAAGAATCACAAAGAGGTAAGTTTTTTCATCTGACTTAAAAAAGTATTCATATATGGAAATATGAGACAAATCTGAGGTAGAGGAAGATTCTTTACCTAAATGAATCACTTTGCCAGAAAGATAAGGCCCACAATATATATAAATGTTCATCAAGTATTATAATAGCTATCATTTCTTTAATAAAAAGAAGGCAGCAGCATGACATAACATACCTCCCATTCAGAAGAACATTTCCAAAGATTCCCCACCCCACCAGCTCTCAACTCTCTCCACCACGTCAGCTAGAGGTTAGTATGGATCAGGTACTTACAATTCTTGAAAATATGATTGGCAAAGAGAAAACTCCATCTACAATTGTAACAAAAATAACCAGAAGATGAAACTCTTCCTAGATAATCTCACATTTTTCATCTGATAATATTGGAGCAGGACCCTCCCCATGAAACATAAATCACATATGTTATTCATTTCCCATTCTTAATTCCTGAAATGTCATGAACTGCTACTGCTCAAAGCAGCAGCTCTGATTGTTGTCATGGGTGAGATGTACAAAAGAAAATATATATTCTATTATAGACTTTAAATGGAATCTCTTCATCTTTAATGTGAGTAGATTAATAAAATGTTTACAAAGTGATTAATAGTAATAGTAGAGAATATTAGTTTGAAATAAATGTATGAAACTTCTTTGGAATAAGTAATGCTAAAACCAAACATTGATTTATTAAATTTCTAATGTTATACATATCCTTTATGGTTTATAAACATTAAGTAATCATACATAGCTAGAAAAAATTAACAAGAGTAAAATCAACTGCATTTTAGGTCAATAGAGGCTATGTAAAGAGAAATATTAGGTTGGTGCAAAAGTAATTACAGTTTTTGACATTAATTATAATAACATAATCAAGTAGTTTAAGAGTTACTAAGTTAGATCACTGTATACAGAGAGGTCTTTTTTCATGAATAGTATATGAAAATATTATTATTGTTTCAATAGCCCTCATCTGTTAGTCTAGTAATAATATGTTTTATGCCTAAATTTCTTTCTGGTCATGGATAATTTTCAGGGAGATTAATTCTAGGTTACTGTTTTGTTGATTTTTTAAAAAGGAAGTAAATGTCACAAGCATAAAGAGAATCTCAGTTACTTCATCCGTGAAAATCAAAGGCATCCATTTATTTAGAGAAGTGTAATTCAGTGTGAATTATTTAGCACTTATAGTCATAAGCTGTTAGCAGTAGAAGGAACCTTAGGGATTTCCTAGTTCAAAGATTTTCGAAGGACAATCTTTGGATTTCTGGAGCTCCTCAGTTGGACCAGGGGCTTGCCCGCTCATTTCCTTACTTGGTTAGACTATATATATATATATATATATATATATATACATACACATATATATACATAATTTTACTTTAAGTTCTGGGATGCATGTGCAGAATGTGCAGGTTTGTTACTTAGGTATACATGTGCCATGGTTTACTGCACCTATCAACCCGTCATCCAGGTTTGAAGCCCCACATGCATTAGGTATTTGTCCTAGCACTCTCCCTCCTCTTGCCCACCACCCCCTGACAGGCCCCAGTGTGTGATGTTCCCCTCCATGTGTCCATGTGTTCTCATTGCTCAACTCCCACTTGTGAGTAAGAACATGCTAGACCAGTTATATTTTTAACTGTTTTATGTAATGGTATGACTTGTAAGGTTGAATTTGAAAAAAAATTCTGCTACTAAAAAAATAGGCAAATAGCCTCTATATCCCCCCTCATTTTACCAATAATAATTGTAGGATTCTCAAGAAATAAAAATATTTCACCATGAAGATGCTGTTTTGGTAGTAGAGCCAAGTGCCGATGATCCTTCCACTAAAGTGTGGCATTTTTATCTGCGCAGGATTTAGGAAAACAGCTTCTGCTCAAAAGTATGTATATAGATTTTTAAGTTTTAAAGCTCAGTTAAAGAAAAAGAAATGGGTGAAAATTCTAAGTTTATGTCAAGTTTTTATGTATGAATATTAGTTGTTTCAGAAGTCAGAAATATTCGGCTATTTTGATAAATCTTATTAGTCCAGCAAGTTTGAAAAAAAAATGCATGAGGAAAAGAAAGGAAAAAAGGAACAGGGAGGGAGGAAGGAAGAAAAAAAGGAAGCAAGCAAGCAAGAGAGAGAGAAATTAAGAAGAAAAGATTTAAAAAGATAATTTATTTTTTTCAATATAGCTACATTTGAGACTGATAGCTCCAAACCTATTTTTTATGTTAGGTAATTAAAATATTAAATTTCCTTTTACCTAATACCATACAGAAAATGAACATTTGATGATAACTACTTTTATTTGTTATATACCATACAGAAAATGAACCTAATACCATACAGAAAATGAACATTTGATGATAACTACTTTTATTTGGGTTGTGATTCTTCTACTTTAAAATTTTATATTCTATGTGTGTGATGGTTATTTTATAAACTAAATGGCAAACTGTTCTAAAAGAAAAATATGAAAGGTTAATATAACTAATGTAACTTTTTAAAAGCTCCACATTGGACATTCTCAACAGAGAGAATATATCTAAAGCAAAATTAAAAATGTAACTTAAAATAAAATTATCTAAGAATTTCAAGGACTGTTGTTATATATATAACTAAGACTTCCGGTTTTTATGAAAAGGTAAGAGATGCTAAACAACTGCTCTGCAAATCAAATACCCTAATTTGTTCATATTATAATTCCTTCTATATTGCATCAATGTTATAGTGTTTCTTTACTTATTTGTCTCTCCTCAAAGACTGTAAGTTCCTTAAGGTAAGTATATCTTACTCCCTAGTAATTTGTTTTCTGTACCTCATAACTTTCATAGGCATGCTGTAGATTTTATTAATATTTATTTAGTGAATGAATGCATGAATGAACAAACATGAGTGACTCTGCACAATGAGATTCTGGGTTACTTGTACTTTCTGGTATCTCTTTAAAAGTCTGTTTTGTTTAGACTATTCTCACTTCAAAGTAACTTGGTAACAAAAATAGAATTACATGTCCAGATTTCCTCCCTATTCTCTACCCTACTTTAGTGACTTAAAGACACTAGTGGAAACCAAATTCACATTTTTCTAAATCATTTATAATACCACAGAGGGGTAACCCAAACAAATATAGATGGGTAATGTTCTTAAGCAACTTTACTTTCAATTATAAAACAAAATACACAGATATAAGCACACAAGTACACAGATGCATACATGAGAATAAGTCCAGTACTTCCTCTTTTTAAGTTCCCAACAGATTATTTACTTTTAGAGAAAATAATAATAGATATTACTTAATGAGCACATACTATGTGCCCCATTCTATGTGAGCATTGGCATATATTGCTAGATCTTTACAACATTCTTAGGAAACAGGATCCACTATTATTCCCATTTTGTAGTTGAGGAAATCAAAGTTTACAGAGGTTAGTAGTCATATATTGCTTTTACATTGAAAGGCTTTGTTCAAACTCAGGTGTATCTAGTCTTGCACATTTTTACATATCACCTAAGCCTATATCAGAGTCTGGTCTGAATCAGCAAAGAAAGAAGTTCTTAAAATGTCTGAGAACTACAAACCACTGCTCAGTGAAATAAAAGAGGACACAAATAAATGGAAGAACATACCATGCTCATTGGTAGGAAGAATCAATATTGTGAAAATGGCCATACTGCCCAAGGTAATTTATAGATTCAGTGCCATCCCCATTAAGCTACCAACGACTTCCTTCACAGAATTGGGAAAAAAACTGCTTTAAAGTTCATATGGAACCAAAAAAGACCCTGCATTGCCAAGACAATCCTAAGCCAAAAGAACAAAGCTGGAGGCATCACGCTACCTAATTTCAAACCATACTACAAGGCTACAGTAACCAAGACAGCATGGTACTGGTACCAAAACAGAGCTATAGACCAATGGAACAGAACAGAACCCTCAGAAGTAATACCACACATCTACAGTCATCTGATCTTTGACAAACCTGACAAAAACAAGAAATGGGTAAAGGATTCCCTATTTAATAAATGGTGCTGGGAAAATTGGCTAGCCGTAAGTACAAAGCTGAAACTGGATCCTTTCCTTACTCATTATACAAAAATTAATTCAAGATGGATTAGAGACTTAAATGTTAGACCTAAAATCATAAAAACCCTAGAAGAAAACCTAGACAATTCCATTCAGGACATGAGCATGCGCAAGGACTTAATGTCTAAAACACCAAAAGCAACGGCAACAAAAGCCAAAATTGACAAATGGGATCTAATTAAACTAAAGAACTTCTGCACAACAAAAGAAACTACCATCAGAGTGAACAGGCAAACTACAGAATGGGAGAAAATTTTTGCAATCTACTCATCTGGCAAAGGGCTAATATCCAGAACCTACAAAGAATTCAATCAAATTTACGAGAAAAAAGCAAACAACCCCATCAAAAACTGGGCAAAGGATATGAACAGACATTTCTCAAAAGAAGACATTCATACAGCCAACAGACACATGAAAAAATGCTCATCATCACTCGCCATCAGAGAAATGCAAATCAAAACCACAATGAGATACCATCTCACATCAGTTAGAATGGCAATCATTAAAAAATCAGGAAACGACAGGTGCTGGAGAGAATGTGGAGAAATAGGAACACTTTTACACTGTTGGTGGGTCTATAAACTAGTTCAACCATGTAGAAAACAGTGTGGCGATTCCTCAAGGATCTAGAACTAGAAATACCATTCGACCCAGCCATCCCATTACTGGGGATATACCCAAAGATTTATAAATCATGCTGCCATAAAGACACATGCACACGTATGTTTACTGCGGCACTATTCACAATAGCAAAGACTTGGAATCGACCCAAATGTCCATCAGTGACAGACTGGATTAAGAAAATGTGCCACATATACACCATGGAATACTATGCAGCCATAAAATAGGATGAGTTTGTATCCTTTGTAGGGACATGGATGCAGCTGGAAACCATTATTCTCAGCAAACTATCGCCAGAACAGAAAACCAAACACTGCATGTTCTCACTCATAGGTGGGAATTGAACAATGAGATCACTTGAACACAGGAAGGGGAACATCACACACTGGGGCCTATTGTGGAGAGAGGACGGGGGAAGGATAGCACTAGGAGATATACCTAATGTAAATGATGAGTTAATGGGTACAGCACACCAACATGGCAAATGTATACATATGTAACAAACCTGCACGTTGTGTACATGTACCCTAGAACTTAAAGTATGATAATAAAAAAAACATTAAAAAATGTCTGAAAGTGTTTGGAAATGCCTCACTTCAAAACGGAGTTACAAGTCCAAATTTTTTTGTTTCTTGCCTTCTCCTGTTTGACTTCAGTGATTTTCTAACATCAGAGAAAAAAAAATTTGTGTGCTTTTAAAAAAAAACCTCCAGTTGGCATTTCAACCAAAGCCAGGATAAACTGGTGGTCTTCTTCCTACACAGGCACCCTTTAGATAGCAGCCCTGTTTTTTTTTAGTAGGTAGCTCAGTTTAGTTTCATTTGAAACAGAGTCATCTCTTTTGTTAATTTACAAATTTAAAAGATCAGTGAAGTGTGAGAGTGAAATGGATATAAAAATACAAGAACATATGCAGAGGGTGCTGAGAAGAGGCAGACAATACAGTGTTTCTCAGCATGAGGGCTGCTCTGCCGCATTACTACTTGGGACATCTGTGCCTGCACCAAGCTGTCTCAGAGACAGGCTTCAAGCCAAACCATCACGCAGACTTTGTCCTCCACACAGAGTCACGGCAATTTTGCTATTCAGAAGCACCTGCCTGCAAATACAATTTGCTCACTGATGCTGCAAGGGGCATGAGAATTATGCACTGTCTCCATCTAATAACACCTCTGCAGTCTCTCCACAGCAGGGGCTCTGCGTGGACCTTTTAATCTTCTCACCCTCTGTAGGAAGTAAGAACTATGATTTCTCTTCCCCTCACAAATTAAATTGTATTACCAGGTAGCAATGGGGCAGTGCCAGTTGAATAAAATTGATAGTAAAAGCAGACAGAAGAATTGCAATGTCCTCAGCTGACTTCAAGGGAGAGAAATTTTATTTCAAAAGCAATAAGTCAATGAGTCATGAGTCCCCAGTGCTGTGCAAGCACTCTGGTGTTGCTCACCAAATATACAGCTAGGGATGGCGTGGAACAGACATCACCTGCTATCAGCCAACTTAACTGAGGTGGCTTTGTCAGCCAATTTACCTGAGGTGGCTCTATCAGCAATCAAGCCTCATCACCCTTGTCCTTTTGCAAACCTGTACAGTTGCTATCCTCCTGCATTTTTGGATTGCACTTATTCTTCAATAAATAGCGGCCTTAGAACAGGGTTCTGCCTTCACTTATTTAAATATTCCTAAGCATAGCCAGTAGGGATGGCTTTTCGATGACTAAATTCAAGCTCATCAGGAAGGTGCATAAGTGATATATCAGTGACGCATATTGTGAGAAATGTTTTCTAATTGTAGGAATCTTGCTGCTTATTCCTGACAAGAAGCTGTTATAAAAGGTTGAATAATATCTTTGGAATTCATAAATTATGAATGCAGTCTTCTGCCTGCCATGGATGCTATGGTATGTACGTTGCTTATAGCCTTTCAAATGCCACAGCTAATGTATGCATTGCCAGTGTCATCATCACTATTTCAATTTATAAAGGATACTAAGATAACTTTCCCCAAAATACATTCCTTGGAACACTAATACTGCATAATAGGGTTCTACGGAAACATCATATCAAGAACTGTTCCTGTGAATTGGTAGGAGGAAGATAAGCTCTATCTTTTGCATTTTTCAAAATTATTTTGTAAGAAATTTACTTTTCTCAAAACATCTTGAGGACTAAAAACCCATTAGAATCACCATTTGAGGAAAGAATGTGAAAACAAAGAGCAGCATAATTGTTACCATCCAAATATTCATGATGGGGTATAGGGATGAGAGCAGCACAACCCGTTCCCTATTTGAGTATTACTTTTCCTCCTCAGATTAAGACCCAGTACATTGATTTCCATTAAGTTTTCTTTATATCATAATAGACACGTAGCAAAAACAGCAAAGGCTATGTCTATATTGTTCACTCTTGGGTTCCCAGAATAAGGCTCATACTAAGTGCTTAGTAGGTAAATGCTTGTTGAATAAATGAATGAATAAATAGATGAAAGAATGGCTGAGTCTGCACATGGCTCTTTATGTATGTGGTTACTTATGATATTGCACTATTTTCAAAGGTAAGTGGGCAGTTTTAGAACAGATGTTTCTAAGCCACCACAGTGGCTCTGCTTTCTTCTCTATAACTTGTAAATAACAAAATCACATGCACATTTCAAAATGTCAGCCTCTGTTGCTGGCTGTGTTGTTGCCTTGGCAACATAGTCTATGACATTATAAGCTATGGTCTCTGCCATGCAGTTATTTGAAAGTTACCCTGCAGAGTTTCACAGTGAGATATTGTTATTATGGATCTCTAACCACCCCCTGGTCTGAACATTGATGTGTGTGTGTGTGCCTGTGAGAAGGAGGCTTACCTTATGTTAATTCTCTTTATTATTTGGGCCTAGTATTCCAGTGGCTAAATAATTATTTTATCCTCCTTCATTTGCTTCAATTATGCTCATAGTGGATAGCATACTGTTTATGAAAATATACTTGACTGCTGATGATCCGACTTTGGGATTTTGCAGACCAGAAGAACTCATTAAACAGAGGAACAAGTCTATGCTTGACCACTTTTATTATTTCTAAGTAAAGGCAAAAAATAAAAATAATTACCCACTATCCTGGTTTTATTAAAGAATAGGCATTTTGTTTTCCCCAAAGGAAGAAGCATACTTTTAAAATAAAGGGCAGTCTTGAATTTGAAGAGCCCTATAGCCCTATAAAATATCAATCACATTGCCTTTATTCAATTTATTAGACTGTTGAAAAATTCCCCATGGACAGATCATATTCTGCAAACATATACGTGACAACCTCTTCTAAAAAAGGATAGTAGGAAAATAAAGGTGACTATGAAATATAAGAAGCATTATTCTAGATAAGGGCTATTTCCTGTACAACCTAAAATTCTGTCCCATCGGTGACACCAGGGAACACAGAACAAGGCTCAGTTCACCATGTCAGTCTCCAGAGTGCATGTGTTCAAGTTCACAGGCATTAACTTTCTCTACTCTCCTCCAGGAGACAGCCCACCTCTGAACTCTCCCATTGGCTTATTCCTGACAAGAATAATATACAAGGACTATACAAGGAGTAAGGAGTATACAACCTCACTTCTCTCTTGAGAAAACGGAGGCCAAACATCTCGTGATTCCATAGGTACCAGTTACCTAAATCTCTACTCATCCTCTCCAGGCTTGGACCTTCTATTATGTCCACTTGTTTGAATTTTCCGACTCTTGGCTGACACTTGTGTTTTAGCCTTCACTTTGCTCCACAGTAAAGTACTAAATTTAGTTTGCTTTGGTCCATATTGACTGTTCATGTAATTACTATGGCCCTGAAAGAAGATATTAACTCCATTACATTTCTCACTGTGGTTCTCAGGCAAGGTCTCCCTCTGGTAAACCCATTCAGGTGTGTGCCCTCTCTATTCCAGCTCCTCAGTTCACCAGAGATGGGATAAATTGGGTCAGATAAGTTATTGTGCATCTGGTTTCATGTGGGGTCAGAGATGTATTTATGTGTTGGCTCAGACAAGTTCTCGTGGATCTGGTTTTATGGAGGGGTTGCAGATGCACTTTGTTTTCCAATCTAAGCTATTTCCAGGATCCCTGAATGAAGCATAAACCATGATCTCCATCAGGCTTCCTGTTCTTTGTGTACGTCCAGCACTTCCAAGAATCTTGGGGAGTCAGAGTTAAGTGGCAGGATTATGATATAAACCCCACTCCCAACCCCTAACAATTTCCACTCTCCAACTCCATTTCCTTGCATATCTACCCACTGCAACCTGTCTTCACCACCCATAGGACACCTCAACACTCTGGCAAAATTCATCAGTGTCTTTCTAATTGTCAAATCCAATGACATGTGTCAATATTGTAATTTTTTTACATCTTCAAAATATTTAATTTTTAAAAAGTAAAATGTAACTTTTTTTCATCTTGAAATCTTTAAAGGTTCTTTAGCTCTTATTTTATTCTGCATGGTTCTGACACTCCAATCATTCTCTCTTGAAAATTATTCACCAAGTCTTTTCTTCCATATAAAACACTCTTTCTGAAGTGTACTCTAACTTACTTCTCTAACCGGTTCTTCCCAGATTCCTTTGCTTAAATGCTAATGTTCTTTTAAGTTCTGATCTTGATCCTCTTCTATTTCTGTTACTCTTCTCTCATTACTTCTGTCCCGAGATTGACTTCCAAATCTACCTAACCAGCTTAGGTCTGTTCCTTGACTCTCAGTTCTGTGTATCTTTCTGCCTGTGAGAACTTTTCACTCAGATAAATCCCAACCTGCATATTCAAAATTAAATCACTTACTCTCACATGACAGCATGGGGAGCTCTGCTGACCTGCTCCCTGATGAAAACTGGTGAAAATCGTGTTAAAAAAGAAAATGCCAAAAGCCTCTAGAAAAAACATAAGAGCAAAACAGCAAATGAAAACAAATGTTCAAGAAAATCTAGGAAATTTCAGCAAGAAAAGTGAGAGTCTGTAATATTTGCCCAAAACAGCTCTATTCTTCCCCATCTCCCTGTTTTTTTCTTTGGGTTTTTTTTTGTTTTTGTTTTTGTTTTTTTGTTGCCTTTTTTTCCTCCTGGGAAGAACAAGGTTTTGGCATTTCTTGTTCTGCCCCTGGCTGCCTGGTGCTGAGGCTAATCCTGGCGAGTGTGGTTGAAAGTGAGGCTTTCTTCTTCTGCTCGATCCCTACTCAAGATTGGAGGGTTGGAGGGTCTACCTTGGGTGTGGCATGCTGAGAATCCTGGGGCATTAATACCCTTTCCCCTGGGTTGTGTTGTGGTCCCTCCATGCCAGAGGATCAAGCCAAGAAGACATTAGCTTATTGTTCCCGCTTTTACTGAGTGCTCTCCTAAAATGAGGGTTTTACTCAGAAAGAAAATTGCTGTTGTCCCTACTCGCAGCTCCAGAGCTGTAGTTAAGAAATTTTTCCTGGGAGGAGAAGCAGGCAGTAAAATAGTGACTTCATCTGCAACAGAGCAGTGGAGAAATTTAAACCTAAGGACACTGTCAAGATTAGTGTAGATTGTGCTGAAAGGCAATTAGAATGAGATCTGTGAATCTAATGAAGAAGATACAGCCTAGGCTGTAGGCCTGCTAGTTTGCAGGAAATAATAAGGGAATAGGACAGCTGAGAGGAGCTCTCCTGGGGTCAGAATAAACATCAAACACTGACATTGGAAGCCATTTCTTCAAAGGAGTTACAATTTAATTAGGTTAGTTTGTAAAGAAATGTATGCCCAAGGTATTGTAAATAATAAAGTAATTGCCAGCAGTGGAGCAAGGGGAAGAATTGGAAGAGGCCCAGCAGATATCACTGTTATCCCAGGTTGGCTCAAAGCTGTGTCTAGTTGAGGAGCAACATCAGAAGCTTAACACTGTGTGTGGGGGGTGGGAATGTACTTCATTAAAATAATCCAACCAGTCACTAAACAAATAACTAAGCAATTAACAATAACAAACCATGGAAGAGAAGAACCAGTACCTAGAATTCCTACAATATATTATCCAAAATGTCCAATATCTAGCCAAAAATATGGAGCTACAAAGAATTTTGAAAATATGATCTATACTCTGCCATAAAAAAATAAAGCAACAAAAACTGCCCATGAGAGTGATGAGATGTCAGATGCATCAGAAAAAGATTTCAAAGTAGCCATTATAAATATATTCATAGATCTAAAGGAAAGCATAATTAAAGAAATAAATGAAGGTATGATGACAATGTCGCATCAAATAAAAAATACCAACAAAAAGATAGAAACTATATCTATCTACACACAAATATTAACGTTTGTGTCTGTGTACACAAACACAAACACACAAGTATTAACATTTGTGTCTGTGTATGCAAACACACACACACACACGAGCCAAATGGAAACTCTGGAACTGAAAAGTGCAATAGCTAAAATAAAAATCTGTAGTGGAGACTCAATAGATTTGAGCTGTCAGAAGAAAGCATTAGTAAACTGAAAGATAAATTGATAGAGATTATATAAGCCAAAAAACAGACAGGAGAAAAAAAAACAAAACAGCCTCAGAGAAAGGTGGGACACAATTAAGCACATCATATATGTGCAATGGGAGTTTCAAAAGAAGAAGAGAAAAAGACAAAATAATTCAAAGAAACAATTGTTGAAAAATCCCCAAATTTGTTGAAAAACAATAACCTATGCATAAAGGAAACTTAACAAACCCCAAGTAGAACAAATGCAAAGAAACCAGCCAACAGACACGTCAGTAAAACTACTGAAAATCAAAGACAATGAGGACATCTTGAAAGCAGCAAGAGAAAAATATATCACTTACAAGGGAAACCTAGTAAGATTAACAGCTGACCTTTCAGCAAAAACAATGAAGGTCAGAATATAATGGGATGACATATACAAAATGCTCAGAGAAAACAAAAAGTCAACCAAGATTCCTATACTAGCAAAGCTATCAATCAAAAATAAAATAAAAATAAAGAATTTCCCAGATAAATAAAAACAAGAAAATTGTTGCTACCAATGCCATTTTATAAGAAATACTACAGGAAATCCTTTAGGCTGAAAATAAATGACCCTAAACAGTCATTAGAATTCACAGGAACAAACATGAGCACCAGTAAAGGCAATTATACAATTAAAACAGACATTGTAAATTCATTTTTCCCTTTCTTGTCTTAACTGATTTTAAAAAGCAATTTTATAAAATGATATGTGCAAAATATATTGTTGGGACTGTAATAAATAGAAATATAATAAATATCTATTTGCCAACAAGACCATAAAGGAAGTGGGTGGGAACAGAGCTGTAATGGATTAAAGAAACAATGACAGATGGTTAAGCAGTAAATATATCAATGTATTGTTGTATTTGTAATATTAGTAGATGTAATATATATAACAATAGTACTACAAAAGGGGGAAAATGGAGTAGAGCTATATAGAAGCAGCACTTTATATATTATTGAAACTTAGCAAATATAAATCTGAAGCTGTATATGGTAAACCCTAGAGAGACAACCAGGAAAACCAAACTCAAAAAGGTTAAAAAAAAAAATTGATGAAATTATAATGCTACATTAGAAAATATTCACTCATTGCAAAGGAAAGCAGTAAAGGAGGACTACAGGAACAAAAAAGACATGACAAAGAAAGCAAAAATTAAAATGGCAGCTATAAAACCAATTAAATCAATAATAACAGTAAATGATGATTAAACAATCCAATAAAAACCAGAGGTTATCAAATGAGATAAAAAAGCATTATCTAACTATATATATTATCTATAAGAGAAATACTTAATATTCAAAGATACAAATTGATTGAAGTAAAAGGATTGAAAAAGATATATCGTGCAAAAAGCAACCACAGAAAGCCTTAAGCAGCTATACTAATTGCAGATATAATAGACTTTATAACAAACATGTCACTTGAGATAAAGAGAGGTAACAAAAGGGTCAATTCATCAGGAAGAGATAACAATTATAAAAATATATGAGCCGAATAAATGAGCACTAAAATACACAAACATTGACTTAAGTGAAGACACAATTTAACAACAGAAGATAGAAATGTCAGTACCTATTTTCAATAATAAATAGAAGAACCAGACAAAAGAGCAACAAGGAAAAAGAAGACTTGTGCAATACTGTAGTCCCACTAGACCAAACGAACAGACATCTATAGCACACTCTACCCAACAGAAATAGAATGTATTATTCTTCTCAAGTACACATGGACCATTATCCAGGATAGACCATATGTGAGGCCATAAAGCAAACCTCAATACGTTTTAAAAAGAATAAAAAATAAAAAATATCTCCTTCGGCTATAATGGAATGAAATCAGAAATCAATTATAGGGAAAAAATTGGGAAAGATACAAATATGTAAAAATTAAACAAGACACTTCTAAATCATCAACAATTCAAGAAGAAATCCAGACAGAAATCAGAAAATATATTGAGATGAATGAAAATAAAGACATAGCACATCAAAACTTAAGGGATGCAGGTGAAGTCGTATTTAGAAGGACAGTTATAGCTGTAAACACCCACATTAATAATAAAGATCTCAAATCAGCAACCTAACTTCCACCTAAAGACATTGGAAAAAGAAGAGCAAAGTAAAGCTAAAGCAATCAAAAGTAAGGAACAAATCAAATAAAGATTAGAGTTCAAATTAATAAAATTAAGTTCAGCTTAAGAAAATAGGACAATAAGAGAAAATTATTTATGCCAAAACTTGGTTTTTGAAAAGAGCAACAGAGAAACTTTTAGCTAGTTTGATCGAAGAAAAAAAAAGTAGAGACGACTCAAATTACTAGAGTTAGAAATGAAAGAGGGGACATTATTACCAGCCTCACAAAAGTAAAAAGGAGTATAAGGGAATACCATAAATAATTTCTATTCCAACAAGTTACATAACTGAGATGAAATGGTCAAATTCCTAGAAAGATACAAACTACCAAAGCTGATTCAAGTAGAAATAGACACTCTGAACAGTCCACAACAAGTGAGAACGTTGAATTAGCAAAACAAATCAAAACAAAACAAACTAACAACCCACAAAGAAAATCCCAGACTGAGATGTCTTCATAATTTAATTTTACTACAAATTCAAAGAAGAGCACTTCCCAACTCATTTTAGGAGGCCTGGTATATTGAGTATAATACTGAAACAAAATCATACAAAGATATCATTAGAGAAGAAACAAACTACAGACCAATATAGCTTATTAATACGGATACAAAATTCTCAACAGAATAGTAGTAAACAAAATCTAGCAACATATAAAACTAATTATATATCATGACCAAGTGGAATGTATCTTGGAGATACAAGGTTAGTTTAACATCTGAAACTCAATGAAAAATATATTATATATATATATAAAACAAATATATATAAAACAATAAACATATATATAACACATATATAGTTACTATATAATATAGTTATCATATTATATATTATATAATATATAGTTATTAATAATAACTATGTGTTACATGTATGTTCATTGTTTTGTATATATTTGTAAGCTATATATTATATTATACTATTATATTATACAATATATTATATTATATAATATACAATGTATATTATATTACATTTGTATAGTATAATAACTATATTTGTGTTATATGTATGTTTATTGTTATATATTATATATTGATTGTTATATATAAGTATATTGTTATATATAACAGTATTTAATATCTATTGTTATATATAACATACTATATATGTTATATACAATATAGGTCACTACATATTATTATATTTACTATATATTCGTCATAAGAATATATATGTTGTTATAATATATTATAGTAATAATATATTGTTATAATATATAATATTTATATAACAATAAATATATATAATTACATATAAATATATAACAATATATATTAACATGTATTATATATATTAAGGGATGCAGATAAAGCAGTGTTTAGAGGGAAAGTTATAGCTGTAAACACCAACATTAAAAATAAAGATCTCAAATCAGACTAACTTCCAACTTAAGACACTGGAAAAAAAGCAAAGTAAAGCTAAAGCAAGCAAAAGTAAGGAAAGAATAAAGATTAGAATTCAAATTAATAAAATTGACTTCCAAATTAAGAAAATAGGAAAATAAGATAAAATTTATTATATTGTCATTTAATTAGTATTAACTAAATTAATTATTATGTTTATTTATTATATTACAATGTTGTATTCATCTTTTTTCATGCTGCTGATAAAGACATACCTGAGACTGGGCAATTTACAAAAGAAAGAGATTTAATGGACTTACAGTTCCACATGGCTGGGGAGGCCTCACAATCATGGCAGAAGGCAAGGAGGAGCAAGTCATGTCTTACATGGATGGCAGCAGGCAAAGAGAGAGCTTGTGCAGGGGAACTCCTTTTTATAAAATCATCACTATTATGATACTTATTCACTATCATGAGAACAGCATGGGAAAGACCTGCCACCATGATTCAATTAGCTTCCACTGGGTCCCTCCTACAATACGTGGGAATTCAAGATGAAATTTGGGTGGTGACACAGTCAAACCATATCAATTATGTTATATATGTGATATACATATACATATATATATGTGACAATAAAATAAAAAACAAAAATTACATGATCATCTCAATAGAAGCAGAGAAAGCATTTGATAAAATCCAATACCCATCATGATAAAATAGTCATAAAACACAGGAACAGAAGGGAGTTTCCTTATTCTAATAAAGGGGAGCTACAAAAATCTTACAGCTAATATCACACTTAGTGGTGAAAGACTGGACGGTTTCTTCCTAAGGTCAAGGGAAGAATGTCCATTCTCACCACCTCTATTCAATGTTGTACTGGAGATTCTTCACCGGGAAAATAAGACAAGAAAAAAAAATATCAGTATTGCCACACGTAATCTTGTACACAGAAAATAATGAATCCACCAAAAATTATTAGAACTGATAAGCAAGTTTATCAAGGTTGAAGGATACAAGATCAATATACCATTTCATACCCACTATCTGGCTAGAATGAGAAAGTCAGATAGCAAGTATTGATGAGGATATGGAGAAATGGAAACTCGTACACACTGCTGGCGAGAATGTAAGATGATTCAGCCTCTTTGAAAAACAGACTGACATATCCTCAGATGATTGAACATAGAGTTACCATAGGATCCAGCATTTCCACTCCTAGATATATACATATATATATATATATACACACACACATATATACACATATATATATAAAAGAAATGAAAGCATATATACACACAGAAAGATGTACATGAATGCTTATAGCAATTCATATTATTTGTAATAGCTAAAAGGTGGAAACAGCCCAAAATTCATTAATGGATGAATAGATAAATTAAATGAATAGATAAATTAAATTAAATAGATAAATAAATTCAATGCAGTATATTCATACAATGAGATACCAGTTGGTCATAAAAAGGAATGGAGTACTTCTACATGATAAAATCTGAGTGAACCTTGAAAACATCATGCTAAATGAAAGAAGCCCATCACAAAAAGGCCACATACCACATGATTCCATTCATATAAAAGCCCAGAATCTATAGAGACAGAGTATATTAGTGGTTGCTTGGGTGTTTGTGGCTGGCAGAGAAAGAGGGATATAGGCTGGGGGGAGGCATGAGAACCAAAGGATATGGAGTTTCTTTTCTCTTTTTGATAAAAATATTCTAAAATTGACTATGATAATGGTTGCACATATCTTTAAATACACTAAAAATCATTGATTTATAAACCTTCAATGGATGAATCGCACAATATGTTAATTACATCTCAATAAAGCTATTTGAGAATTAGAGAATCATTTCCCCCCGATCTGTGTATTGTCCTGTCTTCCTCATGTCATTCTGTTAACAATGCAAGGCACTAAGTACCCTGGAAGTTATTCTAAACTGCTCTCTTTATCTTTCCCCCAGCGTCCAATTCTTCATCCTATCTAGTCTGCTTCCTAAAAATCTCCCTGACCTACCCCATTTTCTCCATCCCTCTAGCATTCCCTTAATTTATGGTCTTACAAATAAGATTTCTCTTGATATGCCTTCCTATGCTAAAAGTTGAGTATAAAGGGAATGGTACTGAAATTGATGGTGTATGTGGAGGAGGATTAATTGAGGGATACGTTTCTTTGCAATCCAATAAAGCTATTTATTTATTCATTCATTTATGCTGTTTTATTTGAAGAGTTTTAGATAGTGACAATGATATTGGCAGGGGTCTACTCCCATCTCTACACTCCTTCTTAATATTTCTCATTGTTTTTCTACATTTGTGTGATTTTCTTTGTTAGACTGATACATTTTAAGCTGAATGGGGAAGCTATGGACATCATCTAGCCCAACTTTGTACTTTTAATCATGTACTGGGGTCATTTTATTTCCTTCCTCTCATTATTTACTTCCAAGTAACCAAAAATGTCTATTTTACCTTAATAGTGAAAGAATTAGTAAAATATCTATCTTTCTATATACATATATGTATAATTATTTGGCATGATAATATACAAAAATTACTTGAGGAAATTACAAAACAAGAAAGGAGAAATCTTGGGAATAAATAAAGTAATTTGGGAAATTTGACTTATAATTTTCTGTGAAGGGGAATATTGTGAGAGTAGAGGGTTTTACTAATATAGGATAATATTATCTATGAAAAAGGAGATGGTCAGAAGTAACAGCAATGATTAACACATTAATCATTAAAAGAACATTATTTTACAATGAGCATTATTGTGGTCGACTTGTCTGTTAGATGAAATGTACAATGTTTAATAGGTTGGAAAAGATTATTTGGCAAAACAGATGGCAGCTTTGGAAAGCTTCTATTCATTTAGGTGGTTTTAAGGAGAATACCTAGATTGGATTCACTGAAAAATCTGAAAAACAAGGATTCTTAACTTTGCAAATACAGAGACTGGATTTTTTTTTAATATCCAAAGATGATTTAACACATGGTAAACTGACAGGAATGTTCCTACCCCCAGGTATGTGCACTCTCACAGTAAGTAAGCTGTATGGGCAGCCAGCGTAAAATCAGTCTTGCCTGGTCAGTACAGAAACAGAACATAGGGATTTAGGTCTTCCCTTTTTTTTTTTTTTTTTTTTGAGACGGAGTCTCACTCTGTCGCCCAGGCTCCAGTGCAGTGGCACAATCTCGGCTCACTGCAAGCTCCGCCTCCCGGGTTCACGCCATTCTCCTGCCTGAGCCTCCCGAGTAGCTGGGACTACAGACGCCTGCCACCACGCCCGGCTAATTTTTTTGTATTTTTAGTAGAGACGCGGTTTCACCATGTTAGCCAGGATGATCTCGATCTCCTGACCCCTCGTGATCTGCCGGCCTCCGCCTCCCAAGTTCTGAGATTACAGGCATGAGCCACCGCGCCTGGCATTAGGTCATCTTAAATCTCTCAGAGGCAACCTAAAGTACTCACTTTACATCCCCACTCTAGGGACAACCTATCAAGGAGTACAGTGCTTAGCTGTATCAACCAAGACTCTCCCTGCAGAGACAATGCCTTTTGAATCTTTTCTGCAAGATTTCATCTTCCCTGCATGGCAATATAAGTGTATATTCATATATAAAACAGCACACAACCAAATTGATGTTGCTTCAGTCTGAAATAACAAGTGATTGTGATTAATCTAGCATCAGCTGTTCCCTGTGTCTGATTAGACCGCAGTTTTCTTTGGTTATGACGTCCGACACGGGTCCAGTACTGAGAGATATGAGTACTGTC
Organism: Trachypithecus francoisi; assembly: GCF_009764315.1. Classification (NCBI taxonomy): domain Eukaryota; kingdom Metazoa; phylum Chordata; class Mammalia; order Primates; family Cercopithecidae; genus Trachypithecus; species Trachypithecus francoisi. Next base: position 65,054,278 of record NW_022681472.1, read on the forward strand.
CATTTCCTCGGCCATTAACATGTCAGACTTCTACATATGTGTTTTATTAGCTAAACTTTTAGAGAACACATTTTTTCTCTGCTTTGAAGGTATTTCCCCTCAAGGTCATCGATATTCTTTTACCATTTTTTTTTCTTTATACAAGAAAACAAACTTCACTATATATTCCAATATAAAAAGAATATAACTTGACCTGCACTCACATGAAAATGTTGACACATTTACTTTCCAAACACAAATAAAACTAATTTGTACATTTAAATAACTATAGTTACATATTTACAAGTAAGAGTTCTACTTAAATACATAGTGCTTAATTAATAGTCACCTCCATTAAAAAAATGAACACTTTGTTAAAGGCCTAACCCAGCATCTAATATCTGTGTATGATTTTTAATCATTTGTTTGTCCTTACCTATAATAAAACATTCTGAGTCTAAGGAAGCTATCTCACCAGTTGTCAGAAAGGATCAATCAGGTACACTCAGAATGAACAGTTCACGCAATGAAGGGCAACTGGCCAACTGCTGCATGCCTGAGATGGGTGGCGACTATTCCAGGAGAAATTACTGTAGCCCCTACCTCCTCAAATTTTTTTCCAGACTAATGTTACAGGAGACAAGAAAGCTAGACAAAACAAATCAATGTTTTGTCAGGATGTTACTGAATGTAACAAAAGATAGCAAATGAAAAGGATTGAAAGCATAAAATACATGCAATTCAGTTAGAATTGATTTATCTTCAAAACAAAACCAGAGGTTAAAAGATACATCTTTTCTATATCTGTATAGATGTGCTATGTGCTGTGTACTATGGCCTTCTGGCATCTAGGCAGTCTGTACCTTAGGTTCCTGGGAAAAAGGCAGAGTGCAAACTGTGTGCGTGTGTGTGTGTGTGTGAGTGACAGTAGGTCTTTGGATCTAGATTCCTATGTGGCACTCCTGGTCCTGGCATGGGTCTTGCTCCTGTTGCCCCTCTAGTCTAATACCCAGATAAGATTTTTCCAAACTTTATGTCCCAAGAAGCATAATTTATCCAAGAAAGTATAAATCATAATATTCAGTGCTCAAATTTGGAAAACAGTATTAAACAAAGGTAAGGAGGCTTCCTTAAAACTTTCAAATGCATTAACTTGCTATTATAGGTTGTGAATATTCACAGCTGAGATATTATATTCTCTTTTCATCTGAATTCTTTCTTTTAGTTCTGTAATTCCCCTTAATACACAAGTAAAATGTCTAGGGGAATGTTTTGACCTAGAGTAAACTCTGGGCTCTTGGGGCCTTTTACCCAAGTCTCATCCACTGTCTTAGCACTTGAAGTTATGCTGGTCAGGAGGAAAGAAGCAGAGCACAACCAAATGAAATTGCCCACCCTGAGACCTTCCGTGTCTACCAGTATGAGGTAGTCCCAAACCTATTTTGCTGAATGATGTGTGCAGGGAAACCCTCCATAAATGGAGCTGAGATCATAATTCCCAAATGAGGAAATCCAGACATAAAAAGGCATTTCAATAGGGACGAGAGTTCTTAAGTATTGCTTCTCATACTGAATCTCTACCCGGAAGCACTATGGTGGTTGACTTACCCCATACCAGCCCTCCTCCTCAGGTACTTCTCCCTAGGGGGAATAGGTCTGGTGACATAGGGAATGCTTGGCATTCCCTGTTGGTCATAAGACTGTCACTACAAATGTACTCATTCACGGATACTGAATTGCAACTGTCTGTTTGCTATTACTCTGACCACAGCGAAAGATAAACTTTGAAATGTATAGAGTTTTTAATGATATTTTATTTAATTAATATTTTCTTTTAAAAAAAGGACCAGGAGAGGAACTCTGAAATGAGTATGTTCTAGCTGAAATACTGAAGAATATCCCATAAGGCATCAGAAATCAGCTAATGCTTCACTTAACAAAGAGTGTCTGCTGGTGTGCAATGCTCAAACTTTCTACAGATTGGCAGAAAAAATAATTATTGTGACTCCACTGTGCAAGATGCTTGGGAAGGAAGGGGTCCTGGTACATAGGACTTCATTTTCAATGAAGTCTCCTAAAGAGATAAAAGAACAGCAACTGAACACTCAATTTTATTCTTTGTTCAGCTTGCTGGATCACAAGCAATGCTTCTTTCTGGAGCATTTTTTCTTAGAAAATAATAAGACATAACGTGAAACAGAATGGAAGAGTAGGGATTACACTCATTTCAGAATCAAACAAATCAGGGATTAATAATCACCTATTCTACATTCTAGCTACATACCTTGGGCAAATTCATTAACTTTTTTAGCCTCAGTAAGCCCACCCCATATGTGAAGATAATAATGTCTAATGTGAATGATTAACATGTGCCTATCATCTTTAAATATTTCTGGCTCATAATAGGCATTCTATATATTAGATCTCTACTAGGCTAAAATGAGAACAAAGCAAATAAGAAAATACTAAAAGCAGAATGGCATGAACAAGAATGATCAGTCTTGTGCCTATGATTGTTGTTACTCCACAGAAAAATTCTCTTACCTAATTTGATCATAGGTCATATCATAATCATCTTTGACAAAATATAGCATTTTATGGTGTGAAATGAGCTATATATCTGGCAGTCAGATCTAGCATTGATAAGGGATAAAACTAATCATTCCATTGGTGGATAGGAAGATGCCTTAGTCTGCCTAAATTTAGGAAGTTTTTGGAAGACAATAGATCCATCATCTGGGAAGCAAAGTTTGGTTTGTTTTAGGTTTTACTTTAGAGCCAGTATTTGGAAAAAAAAAAAAAAGTTCTATACTATTTGAAAAACGTAAGAAATTGTGGCCCTGAGGTCATTATCCTGACACATCTGATACTCAATTTTTATGAGCATAATAATGGAGACCAGCATATTAAAGGTGAAATAAAACCAGACTGCTTGAAAGCAGATGTATTCTCCTGGGGATACTTCAAGAGAATTAGAATGTGGGTTGGGGTACCCTATATCACATAAGTATTTGCTAGAAAACACGTTAGTCAGGAGACATAATGTAAGAGTAAGTGACAGGGTATTCCACTGCAGGGGTCCCCAACTCTCAAGGCTGGACCAGTACCAGTCAATGGCCTGTTAGGAATCAGGCCACACAGCAGGAGGTAAGTGGCAGGTAGCATTACTGCCTGAGCTCCACCTCCTGTCAGATGAGCAGCAGCATTAGATTCTCATAGGAGCACAAACCCTATGTGCGTGTGAGGGATCTAGGTTGCGTGCTCTTATGAGAATCTAACTATGAGTTAGAATAGTTTCATCCCCAAACCATCCTGCTACCCTAACTCCATGGAAAAATTGTCTTCCACAAAACTGGTTCCTGGTGCCAAAAAGGTTGGGGGCTGTTGCTCTAGCGCATCGGTCAATGTCTGATTGGAAAACCAGAATCACCATAAGTATCAATGGAATAAGAAAACCAACAGAGGGATGAAGGTTTCCACAAATGTAGAAGTCACTAGGGAAGTGAATGTTTGGCAGGCTGCAGCTGGAGGATTGGGAAACAGTTCCTGATGACTTTAGCCTGAAGCACTGGAGTGGGCAGAGAAGCTGGAGCTCACCCGGGAGTCTGAGCAGCCGCTGCTCCCCGTCACCATGATCCAAAACCAGGAACCCACAGAGTTGTCCTTGGAAAGCCTCAAGCCTCTCCACCACACCTTCTGGGAATAGGATCGCCTCTTCGCTTTGGCCCTCTAGTCACAGTTCCTCTCTTTAGCAGCCTCCAAGCCAGAACCACAGAGGGAAGGGGATTTTGGGAAATGTAGTTCTCAGCCTTGGAAGGGCATAGTGCTGGTGCTGAGCTGGTAAGAGACAACCCAGCTCACCTGGTTACGGTGTATGCTCAGATGTGCTGACTCTCTCTGGAGAGCAGTGAGAGTGTCACAGAATGTTAGGAAAGATGGATGGCCCAGAGTATTTCTTTTAGCATTCTTCCTGTGAGAACTCAATGGATAAAAGTAGAAGCAAAATAACTTGGTCAAATAACAAAATCAAGACAAAAGAGAAATCAAGAATGTATGGAATAACATTTGTGTGGCAGGCATTAAGTGATTTATGGATATTATTTCATGTACTTTCACAACATAGATTCTTTTTCTTTCACTTTACTTGCACTTTACGATCAGTGCAACTGTATTTTAAAGGTGAAATAAAGATCTCCAATGGTAAAGTCAATGGAAACTAAGTTTGGGTCTAAACACAGAGCTACTGCTACCACTTCATATCACAGCTACTGTTACCACTTCATATCACATCCCATCAAGAGGCTAGAAAGATTGATATTGCTTTTAGTAAGACACAAGTATTTTCATTATTAATTCAAGTCTACATTGGCATTTATTTAACTTTTAATGTGTATTTTGTGGCCTACTTGCATCAGAATGACTGGGAGAATCAGCCTTTTTTTTTTTTTTTTCTTGTAATGGAGTCTCGCTCTGTTGGCAGGCTGGAGTGCAGTGGTGCAATCTTGGTTCACTGCAACCTCTGCCTCCCAGCTTCAAGCGATTCTCCTGCCTCTTGTAGCTGGGACTATAGGCATGCACCACCACACCCAGCTAATTTTTGTATTTTTAGTAGAGACGGGGTTTCACCATGTTGGCCACGATGGTCTCGATCTCTTGACCTCGTGATCTGCCCACCTTGGCCTTCCAAAGTGCTGGAATTACAGGCGTAAGCCACTGAGCTGGCTGAGAATCAGCATTTTAAACTAGCTCTCTGAGTGATTAATGTTTAGCTTTCAGTTTAAGAACTGCTGATTTAGACATTTTCTCAATCATCAGGGTGAACACAGAATTTTGGTTAGGGGTAGGAGCCAATTTTACTGCAACTAATACATTAGGATATACTAAAATACAAAATTATATAAAGTTTCTGCAAACTACAGAATTAGAGGTAATTCAAATTTTTGCCTTCTTTGTCATTATCATTGCTTTACATAGTTACCTCCTCGAATTAAATAACATGTTGTGATTATTTCCAAATAAACAGGAATCTCAAATAAAAAAGTATTAATGTTTCCTTTTTTCTAGGAAAAAGCAGTAGTCATAAAAGGCTACAATACTTTCAGATGTATATTAAAGTTGTCTGTGGTTCTTTTTGTCCCCAGCTAATTGTTATCCCTTTTGAAAGCCGCTGCATTGTTAAAGTCAATTAACAATGCACTTGAATCCATTTTGTCTTCCTACACAATGAACTAGTACACTCAGCACTCCAGTGACCCTGGCAGACACAACAGTACTTTGAAGTACTTGCAGTCATTACTCAGAAACTCTTAATACCGCCTGTGTCACTGGTCCTAGTTTCCAAGTAGAATATAATAACCTTAATTGGAGAGACATCTCTTTTTGACTGAGATCTTTACTAGATTGAAGCTTGTGTTTGAAATGAATTCAGCAACACAAGGAAAATAATATTTAAGAGAATAACCATGAAATTTCAAGTGCGTCACCTAGAGGATTTAAACAGGTAACAAATTTCTCATTATTCTGTTCTCTGCAGAGCTAAATGTTTGTGCTTCTGATTTTCTCGTCTGATAACCAATACATTAAAAGAACAACAACAGTTCTTAGGCCCAGAATGCCTTCACAAACTGAAAGCACAAAATATTTAGATTTGATAACCTAAAAAGCATATCAGTTAATTTAAGATAATTATTATAATTGAGAAACATAATGGACATGACTTTTTTCAAGGCTTCTTCAAAAAATATAATTTAAAATAAGTTATTACAGACATGTCAAATGGGAAAAATGTGCCCTATCAGACACTGTTAACTTTCTTCTTCCCAAAAATTCCACCCCTGTCTCCACCACTCTCAGTTGCTTGATTTCTGACTGCAAGATGGGTTTCTACTACCTGGAAATCATGAACAACCAGAACTTTGTTCCAGAACTGCCTTCCCAGTAAAGTCTTCTTATTGGTGATTTTCTGTGTGCTCATTGACACCATGTTCCCTCAATTCCTATAGGATATATATTTTTGCATATTTAATCTGGATTTCAGATTGTGAATCTGTGGCCTTTTTATCTTCTGGTTTTCCGGGACCCATCTCATCTGGCTTTTAATATCTTTGATTTTTCTTGCTGCTCCTATACATGCCCCAGACACCTGACACTTAGTTTTTCCCTGGAGGTCCTGGTGGTTTCTCTAACCCACTCAATCACCTTTCATTGCAGTGAGAAAGATTAGGAAACCAGTCTTTCCCCAGATCTCAATTTTTCTCATGTGTAATGTAGGAGTTTTCATACCTTTCTCCTAATTTAGCTTTGAGAATTAAGTGAAATTACACATGAAAGCTACCCAGTGTCTATATCCATACAGCACCTGTCGCTTGGCAGGTCCTCAAGAACTGAAGCTAATTCTTCCCCATTTTGTTATTCTCATAATGCTTTGATGCACAAAAGAATTTTGTAATTTTTCTGTTTCATGCAATAGTTCATCTACTGTTTCTAAATAAATGCAGCATCCAATAAATTTTTTAAATCTCCGGGGTAAGAATTATATGCTCTAGTTCATTTGAAAGCCCCATTGCCTAGCACCAGGCTGGGCGTGATAGTATGTGTACAATAAATAATTACTGAAATGAATTTAACGTGAATGGGGAGCTGGAAGGGTTTGGATGGCAGTTGCCAGGCTGCCTGTTACACGTTATTCCTGACAGAATGTCTCCCATGAATTAATGATTCAGAACACCAGGTGGTCAGCCACAAGCTTCCTAAAAAGGGAAACAAGCAGGAGGAGAGGAGGATTTAGCACGAAAGCCTAAGTTTTACCACAGTGAATTCAAAATCCTTCTTTATCACTCTCAAAACTAGGCAGCTGGTGTCACAGCTTCATTCCAACTGTTTGTGATGGTGGCAGTGATGTTCTAGGGCACAAGGCAGGATGTTCCTGAACCCCATCTCACTCCCACCCCAATTCCAGGTTGTAATCATCTCAATGATTCATTTGCACTAACGTTAACCTTAACAGGTACAATATTTGTAAAACTACATCTCTAGTGTTTTTTAAAGTCAAAGTTAATGAAAAACTATGAATGATTTTTAAATTCCCTGGGCTTCAAACTTGGCAGGAACACACCAACTTGGAAGGAAATTGTTACTGACACCAGGACTCTCCTTTATTTTATAACTATAGCCTTGGGAGTTCTGCAAGTCCTAGGGGTACAGAGAACTTTGAAAAATTTTATTGAACTCATGCCTGCCCTGATAATGAGAACGAAGCCTTGGATCTCTCAATTCAAATACAAAGAATCCTTTTTTTCTTTTAACTAGTGCCTATTTAAGCATTCACAAGTGCACATACACATACATACATAAAACACTTTCCTCATTAAAATGTTGAATAATGTTCTTTCATATAAATATCCTTTTTCATAACCACAGAAAACCACAGCCCAAGAAGATGAGCTTAAAGGGCCTAAAAATGCAACCTCCATCCAGAATTTGACTTTGGAGGTCTTACTTTAGCTTTTGGAGAGGTCTGGGTATCTTATGGTGTATAGCATCTGTCTATAAACATGAACGTTTTCAGACAGACAGCACTCTACATCTGAGCTTCTGTCTTCTTTTACTTCTAGCAGAAGTAGATCACACAAATACACAGATTACACAAATCTACACATTAACTTGATAAAGGGAGAAGAAAAATGCTATGTTATATGACAAGAGAATGTGTAGATTATCACTAGCCAATCTTATTAAGAAATTATAGGATGGAGTACAATGGAGAAAAATTCACTGACATATATTTGAACTCAGACACCTCAAACCTAAGTGAAGGAACAGAGCTCCCTAATTCTAATTAAATCACTTTATTCAGTGGGAATTGCTTTTGCACCTTTGTCAGAACTCCTGCAAATTGCTTCATTTAACTCTATTCTGTACTGATACTGTAGTGGTGTGTCTTGAGGAATGTTCTTATTGAATGTGAGGGAGTAAGGGACTTTGGTCCAACACCCTGGTACTTGTATTTCCTGAGCAGTATTGTAACTGCCAGTCTATTTGAAATATTGATATTTAGTTTTCAAAAGTGAAGACCCCAGATAGCAGCATCATACAATCAGTACAAATTCTGGACAAAGACCAACTGCTGGTAAGGATGCAATTGGAACTCTCCAACGTTAACAGTAGGAATACAAAATGGTACAGCCACATAGGAAATCGTTTGGTATTTTTTTTTTTTTACAATGAAATATACTCTTACCATATAAGAAGAAACTATAATCCTATGTATTTATCCAGGATAAATAAAAACATGCTGTATGTTGATACAAAGGCTTGTAGTCCAGTGACCACAGCGACATTATTCACAATAGTAAAAAAGAAAACTGGAAGCAACTCAAATGCCTATTAACTGAAGGATCAATTTTTAAATTGTGGTATATCCATACAACGAAATACTACCCTTCAATATAAAGACAAACTTCTGACATGTGCAAGTTAGATAAATCTCAAGAGCATTAAGCAAGGGAATAAAGCTAAACACAGATGACTGTATTCTGTATGATTTCATTTTTATGAAATTCCAGAAAAGGCACAAGTTTGTAGTGACAGAAGCAGGTCACTGACTTCTAGCAAGCAGGACAAAGGAAAGAAACTGACTTTAAAGAGGCACAAGAAAACCTTTCAAGATGATGAAAATGTTCTACAGTCATGATTGTAGGTGGTGTATATATATATATTTGTATATATATGTTTATGAAATACAGTATATATATTTACTATATACACAGTATATATCTACTATAGATACAGTATATATTACTACATATAGCATATATTACTATATGTACATATAATATATATATATATAATATATATATATATATATAATATATATACTTACTATATATATTTATATATATACTGTGTATATTTGTGAAAACAATCAAATTTGACACTTGAAATGGGTACATTTTGTTTTTTCATAAATTATACTTCAATAAAGCTGATTTTAAAAAATATGAAGTAGTTATTTGTAAGCAAATGCATGGATTTCAAAAGTTTGATTACTGTAAGTCTCTAAGAAAGACTTCATCTTATTAGATGGCGAAAGAGAATTTCCTTAAATTCTACGTCTCAATTCAGCTTGTTCCAAATTGCATGGAACTACTGGTGGACAACATATGGGTGATAAATATTTATATAATCCTGAGGAAGTATAAAATAAGCATAGAGATAAAGAAAAAGTATACCAAATCCATGTTATTAATACTTTTCAGCTTCTGAGAAAAATTGAAATTATTGTGATTTTTTTGTTGTTACTTAAGGTGTTTGAAATGTTTGAGAATATATCACATTAGAGAATCTGTGAACTATCAAAGAGAATTTGATTGTTATTAGACTTGTGATTTATTTTAAAATGAATAAAAGAATTAATGTTATTAGATATTTAAATTTTGATTCTGATTTTAATTTTTAAAAATAGTACTAATTCTAAAATATAACCTAGGTCTTTGGGTACAAAGTCTTCTAAATTTATAGGCTAAAAATACTCTCATAATTTGGCAATAGGTACTAATAAGAGTATCAATATCAGTCTGCAAGAGTAGGGTTCAATATATATATATATATATATAATATATATATATATATTTTATTCAACTTATTTCTATATCAAGTTCTAATTGTAATGAAGTGGTGAAATTCCCTTCCATCTCTTCTCTTTCCCCTTTGCTAATAATTATTTGTCTCCTTAAGGCTTCAGGCTTTTAAGAAAAAAAGCTAGCATTTCATTTTTTTCTTTTGTTTTCAGAGACAAACACATTATTTCTTTGGGTGTCATAACCACATTGCTTGAATGAAGTGTGAAGCAGGCATGGAAGGAGGGCAAATAAGTGGATTCTAAGTAAAAGGATAAATCTATACATCGAAAATATTATCCTGCTATAGAACGAAACCATAAAATTTTGTATGTTCATTTATTTAGCCATTCCACTTCTAGAAAACACTTTTCAAGAATTACTCACTAGTGAGAATCATGTCTTAGCTGAAGATTGTCCATTACAGATTACACTCAATGACAAAAACTGTTAGCAATCTAAATATCCAACAAAAGACAATTAGTTAAATAACTATGAGACAATTGCCCAATGGAACATTATTCAATCATGAAAATAATGTAAAAGAATATTAAAAAACATGGAAAGCTTCAAGATATACATTTAAGTTGGAAAAATCAAGTTATGTATGATTCTGTATTGCAGAAAACATAAGTATTGAGCAAAACTCTGAAATATATCTATTTCTGGAGATATATATCTCCAGTTTAGATCTCTTTGCTAAACCCCAGATCTATGTTTTCCATTTCCTGATAGACGTTTCTACTATGAAATCTCACAGTACCTCAAAATCAACATGTTCAAAACTGAGCATATCTTATATTCCTCCAAACCTGTTCCTTTATTGTGGAGTTCTCTATCTCAGTTAATGGTATTCAAGCCAGACATCTGGGTGTCCTTGAATCCTCAAACTACCGCCCACATTCATGTTCAGCAAATTTATTCAGCACCTGCTGTATGGCAGAAGCTAGTCAGACCTTGGGTATTCCGTACGGAAAAAAATAAACATGGTACCTGAATTCATGAAGCTTATTGTCTAGTGGGGAAAGCAGATACTAATTATATCATTGCAAATAAATAAAATAGTCTTTTATGAAGGAATAAAATCGGTACTCCGAGAGAGTGAGGACAGGAGCCATTTTAAATAGGGTGGTCAGGAAAGTTTTCTCTAAGAAGATGACATTAAGCTGAGAGCTGAAGTTTTCAGCCATGTGAAAGGCAGCACGGCATGGAGGAGAGAATTATTGATAATAGAAAGAGAAACAAGAAGCCTCCAGAAAGAAATGCAGAATTACATTTATTTTACCTTCTAAAAATTTATTGAATATGTCTTTTTCTCTCTATCATTGCAGCCTTGTCTCTTTTCTAGATCAAAATTATCCTTGCCTCAATTATTCAAACATCTATAAAGTGACATTTCTCCTTCTGGATTTGTCTCCATCCCATCCACCTATGACTTTATAGCGAAACTGATTCTTTTGAGGCAAATTGGATCATGTCACCCCAGTGCTTAACACCCTATAAGAGCACACCATCACTCCTGGAACTAAGCCCCAACTCTCCTCCGTGGTTTATAAGGCTGGGCAAGATCTCACTCCAGAATACTCACTCAACGTTTCCACTAACTGCCCTCCATTCTATACTTCAGACATACTGAACTTCTTTTATTTCTTCACACAGACTATTTTTATACCTTAGAGCCTGCCAAAGCTGTACCCTCTACCTGAAGCACGTCCCCACTTCACTCTTTTGTCTGATTAAATCTTTTTCATCCTTCAGGCCTCAGCTAAGATATTATTTCATTGAAATAGCCTTCCTTGAGTACCCAAGTTTGATGCCCTTGTCTTACAGCACACTCTTTTCCCTTCTCTTCCATTATCCTGTATTGTAATCACCCATTTACAGTCTGGTTCTTCAGACTGTAAATTTCACAATTTAGGGCCTTTTATTTACTTTTTCCTGCTTTATCTTGAAAACCTAGCCAAGGTCTTGAAATACAGTAAGTGCAAAGGGATTACCTTTGCATTTTGGCAAAGGTAGGTAAGTCACTTAAGTCCTGGATTTCAAGACCAACCTGGTCAAAATGGCAAGACCCTGTCTCTAAAAAAATACAAAAAATCATTTGGGTGTGGTGGCATGCACCTGTAGTTCTAACTACTCTGGAGACTGCAATGGGAGAATCACTTGTGCCCAGGAGGTTGAGGCTGCAGTGAGCCATGATTATGCCACTGCACTCCAGTCTAGGTGACAAAGCAAGACTGTCTCAAAACAGAAAAGTATGGATGGCTTTGTTTCTTTTTGAAATTCTTCGTATTCTAAATATTTTGCAGATTATTTTAGTACTATTCTACCAAGGAAAGAACACACAGGCTTCAAATGGCTCATCAAGTACTGATACGGACATAGTTAAGACTTCTCTGATTATCCCAGGGTATTAGGCTGAGCTGAGTCTGGGAACAGGCTCAAAATTCAAAGTACTGAGAGTGAGCAGGATCTGGTACAGTGGTGCGACATCACCTGTTTCAGAGCTGAAATAAGTAAGGCTGAAACCGGAGAGCCCAAGGGAGAGGAAGCCTGTAGGGAGAGACCTAATGCAAAGCCAGGGCAGCCCATCCAATGGGTCCTCCTTCCACAGGGATTGGGAAATAGACTGTACCCCATAGTCAGGCAACTGGACACATTTTCAGAAATCCATAGAAAGGAATGTGACATGAAGGGGTAAGTGGCAGAACAAACCTGGAAAACATTTCTGAAGCAGGAAAAAGATCACATTGATTCCCTTTTTATGGGGAATTTACATCCTCAGCATGGGTGGAGAGGAAACATTTAATGCTACTGACAGCAGAATAATTTTATGGTTCAAAGATCACGGGAATGGGTGTCATGAGACCAGTATTTAGGCTACTAGCTTTCTGTGAGACCCCCAAGAGAGAAACCTACCTCTGTGCCTTGCTTTCCTCCTTTGTAAAATTAATGGATTACACTAGCTGATCTCTTAGGTGTTTTTTTTTATTTTTTTTTTTTCAATTAAAACATTCTGTGTTCTCTCATTCTGGGCTGAATGCCCAAGGCATTCAACAAAATACATTTGTTTTAAAGAGATATAGGAGGGAAGTAATTCACCTATACTTATTTATGAAGCACAAAGTGAATTTTCTGACTTTCAGATAACACCTTGACACACGCTTGATAGTTTCTGAGTAAACTTGTTTTATATGTGATGAAAAATACTAAATTTAAATTGACTCTAGTTTAACCTAAAAGCCATGGGAATCTGACACATTTCCACCCATAGAAAATATTAGAAGGATTTCATTTACTGCTAATGCTTGGTGCTAGAAACACTTGAAAGTCAAACACAAGTCATTTATTTTATGACTCATTTCTAACAACTTGGGAAAAAATACATTCAGTAACTCTGCGTCAGTGCTATGAAAAGAGGCAAAATAATGTAGAAAATACTGAAATCTTCTCTAAAACTTAGGGAGAACCACATCTAAAGGAATATTTTGGGTATATTCCGCACCGGCTCTTTATTCCCAAAGGCTACTTGTCCCTGAAACAATCCCATTATGAGGTATCTCCCTCTGGCTGCAGGCAGAGGAAAGAGATTAGGTTTTTTGTTTCAAGTTAAGACCATCTTTCTGCAAGCCTTGTTCTGATCTGAGAGACCTATAGACACCTGCTCCAACACCTGTGTAGCAGTCCGTTCTCACGCTGCTTTAAGAACTGCCCAAGACTGGGTAAAAGAAAAGAGGTTTAATTGACTCACAGTTTCACACGGCTGGAGAGGACTCGGAAACTTACGATCATGGCAGAAGGCACCTGTTCACAGGGCAGCTGAAGAGAGAATGAGAGCCTAGTGAAGGGAAAGCACCTTATAAAACCATCAGCTCTCATGAGAACTCACTCATTATCACGAGAACAGCATGGGGGAAACTGTCCCCATGATTCAATTATCTCCAGCTGGTTCCGCCTTTGACAGGTGGGAATTATTATAATTCAAGGTGAGATTTGGGTGGGGACACAGAGCCAAACCATATCAATCTGGCATTCTAAAATATGCTCCAGTCTTGGTTTACAATATTCAATGCTGGAATTTCTCCCTCACTCATATCCGTTCCCTAGATATATTTTCCTGATTGGAATTTTCAGGATCCTTAGGGTCACAAGGAAAAATTACACATAAATTACCCTTAGTAGGTTTATGGTAGGAATTCTCCCTATAGGGTAGCATGTACAGGAATGTTACATTGCACTCAGACCATGCAAGACTGAGATGTACAACAGCCATCATGAGTACTGGAACAATGGCTAAGCATTGTTTGGAAAGACAACTGCTTTTTCTTCTCCTCTTCCTTCTTTATCTATTAACTTTACCCTCATGAGAAGAAATAATGTGATTGGCCAGGTCGTTACCATTTAACTGGAGCCTCAGGGACACCTGATCTATCTTACCTTCAGACGTTATAAAGATACTTTCAGATCAGGTACCAAAACCTGGTGAAAATAGCTAGGGCCCGAGTAGCAAGATTGATTTCATTTGGCCCAGAAGACACTACCATACCATGTGAATCAGAACAGAATTTAGGACTTCTTATAGAGAATAGGGCAATATGAAAGAGCAGGTACTTTGAAGCTTTATGAACTTTCTGAGTGATAAGATTGCAGATAAATAGGAAGTACAGTTAATAAACAAAAAGGTACCATGAAACCACTAATGATCTCTGCATATTCATCTATCTGATATGAAAACCACTTCTCTCCTCCTCAGGGGATTTGAAAATCTTGCATGCTGACTCCATTCTTATATATGTAGAGACTCTCTGAAATATTAGGTCAATTATATCTGTTCCGCAAAGAGATTTCACTAAGGAGAAGAAATTGTGGAATTATGCCCTTATGTTTTAGGGTGTGATTTAGTCTAGAGAAAATTATGAAAGATTGACATAATCCCACTAAAATCTAAACTATAAGCAAAAAACATACATTTCACTTTTTGCCACTGAAGTATGGAAGCCTTTTAACCAGAAGCATAACCAAGGGTTTCTAAATTCACTCTCTGAAAAATGAAATGCCAGCTCCACAAAGTTGAGCCAGGCCTCCTGCTCAAACCAGCTATTCCAAGGATAAACCCATTATGTGGGTTGAGGTTGAAGTGTTGGAGAAATCGTGAGATCTTTTTAAATAATCTGTATAGAATCTTCTATTTATATTCCTTGTGATTCTTGATTACTTTTTTGTCTGGTATTAAGTTTCCTATTTACACTTTTTTGTTTTTTCGTTTTTTGTTTTTTGTTTTTTTTGGTCTTCTTTTCTACTTTCTTTGGATTTGCCAAGTTTTGATTTTTCTTCTCTTTGCCTTAAATTCATTTGGGATATTATCCATGTGATTTCCACTATTTTGTGATAATCCTTACATTTATAACATACAGACTTCACTTAAATATTGTCTTAGTCCATTTTGTATTGCTATAATAAAATTTCTGAGAATTAGTAATTTATAAAGAACAGAAATTTATTTCTCACAGTTCTGGAGGCTGGGAAGTCCGAGATTAAGGTGCCAGCAGGTTCTATCTGGTGAGAGCCTTTTGCTGCAGTTTTCTGATACAGCAGAAGGAGGAAGGACAAGCTAGCCAAAGGCTGCTGCCTGAAGCCTCTTTTAAAAGGGCCTTAATCCCATTAATGGAGGAGGAGCTCTCATGGCCTAATTATCTCTTAAAGGCCCCACCTCTTAATACTATCACATTGACAACACCTGAATTTTGAAGGGGAGTAATTCAAATCATAACCACTATTAATATATCTTAACTTTGTTCAAATAAGGCAAATACTGAGCTGTAACCAATCTCACTGTTTCTCTACCTCACTACCTGTTTCACCCAACCTTGTAATCTGAGCACCCAGCATAATTCTTGGCAGTTAGTGGTTATTTTAAAAGACTAAATCTAAAGCAATACTTTTTAAAACTGCCAGTACATTCTTCTTTATTTCTCTTACACACATAGAAAATATCTATTGCCTATTAATGTAAGAAAATTGTTTGCTAAAACTTAGAATGTTTTGATATATTATTTCCACCGGCGTTTAAGCCCTGCTACATTTTCAAATTGCATTACATGGAACTATACTTTTATGTAGTTGATCACCACTTGTCAGCCTAAAAAAAGTGAAGGTCAACACCATGATATTTGGCCTTGAAAAATGCTTCCCAAAGGAGATCACTGATGCCTTTTTCTTTATAAATATAATTCCTTGGTGTTTGACTTTATTTTTGTCAAGAATTCATGCAATTAAAAATTAATTACAGACACATATAAGTAAATATGATTTAAAAAATCGACTGTGGTGATCATGGTCTCAGCTAAGCAGGAAGCTGCCATCTGGAGAAATGATTTTCACACTCTGATGACTGGAGTGGCCTCAAATCACTAAGTGTGACATGCCTCCTTCACTTATTTTCTAATTAAATGCAATTTGCTTTGAAGGAATTTTTAACTAAAATATAATTCTACTGATATAATCCAAGTAAAATATAGCCTGACAGATGGAGAAAGAATGGAAAGTAATTCTAATATCACCCTTTCAAAATAAAGTGTGACCATCCAAAGATGCAGGACATTATTATCTCTTGTTTTAAACGCTGATTTTTCCCTTGGTTTCTACTCCTATGGAAATTATAATGTGAAATCCCTAGTTCACTTATTTTAAAAAATAAATAAAAATGGCAATCTGCAGTTTTCCACTGAACAAATGTAAATGATTTCCTTCATAAGGCTGAACACATGAAAAATAAAGTCATTTTATGTATATGTTTTTAAGGTGAGCATTACTAGTGGCATGGCCCATAAATTGGAATAGCACTTGTCACTTCAGCACAGCAAATATTCCACAGCAATTACAATTGGGTAACTAAGTCAAGTTTGTCCATCCTAACAATTTCAGGGGACATACACAATAATTGGTGTATATGTGTATAAATATACATGTGTGTATGTGTGTGAGGTATACCATATATATGGCATGTGAATGTGTGTATCTATATGTGTGTGTATATACAGAGAATGTAATTGTGTATGTTTGTGCATATATTTATATGTAATTTGTGACATTTGCCCCAAAGTATCTGTTTCTTTATTACATAGCATGTTTGTCTATGTCAGTTAGGATTTGCATTCAGTTGCTATATCAGAGACTGGAAATAACAGTGGCATATACATAACAAAAGTTTATTTTGCTCTCCAGCAGTAGAAATCAAGAGGCAGGTGATCTGAGGCTGACATGGCAGCTCCAAAGTCACCAGGGTCCCATATTCCTTCTATCTTTCTGTGCTGGCTATCTTAGTGTTATGGACTAAATATTTGTGTCCCCTACAAACTTGTATGTTGACCCCCAACCCCCAATGTGACAGTATTTGGAGATGGCACCTTTGGGAGGTAATTAGGGTTAGGTGAGGTTAGAGGGTAAGGCCCTCATGACGGGCTTAGCACCCCATAAGAAAAGACAATAGAGAGCTTGCATTTTTTCTCCACATGCAGGAACACAGCAAAGGCTGTAGAGAGGACATAAAGAGAGGGCAGCCATCAACAAGCTAGGAAGGGGACCTTCACCAGGAAACTGAATTTACTGGTACCTTAATCTTGAACTTCCTGGTCTCCAGTACTGTGAGAAATAAATTCCTGTTGTTTATGCCACTCAGTCTATAGTATTTTGTTTTGGCAGCCCAAGCTGACTAATGCATGTGGTACGTGTTTCCACTGTCACCTTCCCTAATTGACCTAGATTTCTGCTTGGGCTCCAGATTAGAAGCAGGGTAATGGAAGAGGAAAATGTGACCTTCCTGGAAGTCCCACTCAATGAGGTTTGAATTCATTTAAATTTCAGGTATGCAAGAAGGCTGGGAAATTTAGTTTATCGTCAAGGCATTCTCCCTAGAGTTATATAAGGAAGAAAAAAATGACTATTGGGCAGACACCTGGAAGTCAATGTGTATTTGTCTCTTCTCTAGAATCAGTGAGGGCATGTGTTTACATGCCAGCTGAATTAGTCTTTTGAACAAATTTGATGAAGACAAGTTTCTAGGAAATCTTGGTCCAGGCCAATTAATTTGTTTTTCTGAACCATAGTAACATCTATTTTACACATTAAATGTGGTCTCTGTGTCTAAATACATTCTTTTTTGTTAATTAAGTCACGTTTAAAATGTACTAGGAAAACTCAAAAATTAGATAAATCTCATGACAGAATCTTTTGAAAAATACAATTATATGCTAAATTTCTTTTTAATATTTTTTTCCATTTTTTTCTTTGTTTTAGTAAAAGTAAAAAATATTGGTTCAGGTATAGCAAACCAACAGGCTATATAAACTAAATTGTTAATGATACTTAATTTATGGAGTAAAAATGAGGATTTTGAATGCATGTATACATATCCAGCCCAGTAAGTGGCTAATGCCAGAAACTTTGCAAATAATTATTTCCTATCCTCCCCATACCCCAGTAAATAATACAAAGTAAGATAGGAAAATATTAATGTAATATTAAAATACAGATTTGATATTTAGAACTTGCCAACCTGGAAAAAGGGAATTTTCTACATCTGTCATAATAAAAACATGTTCACATTTCTCTCTTTACTTACATCAGTGATGATATCTGTAGATAACCAAAGAGAGTAATGACAGACCATTAGCACTAATAAGATAATTCATTTAGATAACTCAATAAGATATAAAATACTACATAAAATATAGAGTGTAAGATAAAAATAAAATGTTGAGGTCTGTTTGTCCTGATGGAAAGTAAGTAATTGCTCCAATCAGCTTTGTCTTTCATGTGTTCCTTATTTGTTCTGTGAGAAATGCCCATTTCTTGCCCCTGAACAGTCTGTAAGTGCTGTGTGGCCCCAAAGCCGTCACCTCTCTTTTACTCATTGTCAAAGCAACCAGGCAGTCCTGGCCATTAGATTTTCTTAGTGTGACTCAGATCCCTGTCCACTGCATTACATGAGACACATACTGAGCTTCACAAAGCCCTCTTTTTTCAGTTTCAGAGAACAACATCCTTCAGCTTTCTTTCTTCAGACTCAATGTGTAGATTTCTCTAAAGGAACCTTCTCGTTTCAATTTCTAACTCTTAATATTTTTATACCATTGATGTGAGTGAAGGGATAAGAGTCACTTAACTTGGTGTGAGGTTTCTTGATGTCTTATTTATACATTTTGCATATGGTCCAGCACCTCCTTTGAAATGGGGTACCTTTACTCTCATGGTATCTCAGCAAAATTTTTACTTCAAACTAAATAAGTATTAGTTGCTATTATTGTCCAAAGAAAAAGGGCATCAGTGTTAGCACTGAAGGTACTAGCCAAATAAAATTTTAGTTTTATATATCACATCTTTTTTATAGAATAATTCATATATTATGTTTAAAATGAGAAAATATTTTTAAAACTAATCTTTTTCTACATGAATATGTTTTTCCAGTATTATTTATTAAGGCCTTCATTTTCTTAGAATCTGCAATGTTACCTTGCATATATCAAAATTTCATAGATGTCAGTTTGTTTCTAAACTCTATTTCATTTTTTGTCAATTTTTTTGTTTTTGTGCCAATGTTGCACTGTCCTAGTTATTATTGCTTTATATAAATGTGATGTCTAATAGAGAAAATCCCCCCACTATAGCCCTTTTCTGCAAGAAGTCCTTGACTTTTCTTGGACGTTTTGTCCTTCATAAATGTTTTAGAATCAGCATCTCATAATAATAATCAGTGATTTGAAGACCATCCCTTATCCCCAACCCTCAATTCCAGGAGATAAAGAAGTAAAAGGTTTTTGATAATCAAACATATGGGTCCAACTTGTTTCTTTCTCTTGAAGTGACTGTATCCCCCTTTATTCCTAGATAATTGATGGTGATGTTAGCCAATCACAAACTTTCTCATGGGAGACACTAAGCAGATTTCCCTCCAGTCTCTGGTAGAGGTTAGTATAAAGCAGCATTGCATATAAGAATGACTCATGAATTCATTCACAACAGAGGTAAAAGCCAGAGAAGGTCCCATGTTTGGTTTCATTATCTTTATTACATTACATATTAATTACCATGTGGAAATAGAGTGTCCCATGTCTTGCTATATATCAAACACTTTTAGTAACTGTATAGCAAGCTCATATCTTCACAAATGAACAAAAAATGGTAACATAGCAAATGGCTAACAAAGCCCCTAATTTATTTTTAAAAGATCTGCCAATAGTTCCTGGCATACTCTGTTGCTTTTGTCATTTAAAATCATGGTCACATTTCCAGGTCAACACATAAAGAATCAATTTATATAATTATGTTGTGATATTCATGACTAGGGATATGGCAATTAATAAAATAGAAAAGTCCTCTGAATACAATTTTAATTACCCTCTTCTTTCTTTGAGATGTATTACCAGAGCTTCCCTTACTCCTCCCAGGTAAAATTTATTGCCACATTCTTTTTTGTTTTTTGTTTGTTTGTTTTTGAGACGGTCTTGCTCTGTCACGCAGGATGAATTGCAGCGGCCCCATCTTGGCTCACTGCAACTTCCGCCTCCTGGGTTGAAGTGATTTTCCTGCCTGAGCCTCCTGAGTAGCTGGGACTACAGGCATGCACCACCATGCCCAGATAATTTTGTATTTTTAGTGGAGACTGGGTTTCTTTGTGTTGTTCAGGCTGGTCTCAAACTCCTGATGTCAGGCAATCCTCCTGCCTTGGCCTCCCAAAGTGCTGGGATTACAGGCGTGAGTCACTATGCCCAACCACCACCTTCTTTTTGATATTACTCTTTTTTCTCTGAATTTAGCTCCATACTGGCACATTTGTCTTTAACACAATTAGTTATTTCCATGCTTTGATGCTCACTTCATTACTTACCTCTCTGAGACCTCCTCTTTTCTTTTTCTTCCACTGAGCCTTGAACATTATTTTCTTCATTGTGCCATGATTTTTTCCAAGTCTTTTTCAGTAGCTAATTGTGTTTATAAGGTCCTCTCTTGAGGGTCCTTCCTCAGGAGTGCGTAAACTTCGTCATTCTTCTTTCTACTCTCAATTTCTCGCCTAATGCAAAGAACATTAGAATCCGTAAATAAGGGTTAAATAAATTATCTCAAGTTTTCACAAATCACCTCCAATAAGAGGACTTAAAACCACATCTACAATATTTTAAAGTCATATTTAGATATTTCTATCTGGATGTCATTTTATCTCCAAAAATCCAATATCTTGAAAACTGAATTCATCATCTTTTCTCACCATTATCCTTCTCCCCTGCCAAATCCCTTTATTGAATTTTTATAATATTTAAACATCATTGTTTTGAGTTAGTCCAACTCATTGACTCTGTTTTCTCTTACCTTATATCCTGTCAGTTATCGAGATTTGTTGATGATTTTTTGTCCTAATATTTCATAAATCATCCCTTTATTTCTTCTCTGAAATGAACAGCCAAATTGTAGTTATGCATGTTCTCAAGCCTGGCCTATTGCTATAGTTGCCTAACATGGCAACTTATAGACACTCAAAAGATGATTATTAGTGGGGTGACCAGATGTCCACATTTGTACAGTAAATTACGTGGTCCCCATACTTTTGGAAAGAATGGGAAGTTGTCACAAAGGTGTACATGAAGAGATCCATGGTCCTCATGTGTCAGCTGAGGCATCTGTCAAAAGCTGAAGAACCAGAGCCAGGTGGATTCCCTAGTGATGTTTTTGCCACCAATCTGGTCTTAGAGGAAATTATTTAAATTCACTGAAAGGGACATTATTAGTAAATCTGGAGGTTGTAGTAGTCCTCTTGACCTCATTTATTTACTTGTTTTGCCTTTTCAGGAGCTTCTCTCACATTTTTCATGTCTGCAGAGTCTTCCCTCTTCTTACGTGATCCCCTTAAGTCCTCACTATCCTGGGGTATGGGTCAAAGCTCAGGACTTTCCACGTTTCCACTGAGATCCATCTTCTTAAGTTTGTGATCTTTGTGTAAGACAATAGCTAGTCAGATTCATTCATCCATTCATTCCATAAATATTTAATGAGCACCTACGATTACCAGGATTGTTTTAGGCACTGAAAATAAAAACTAGCCTTTGCAAAGACAAAACTAACTACTCTCCCTGACCCCCTCAATACTTCAAATTCTTAGAAAGGCAGTATATCATAGTTAAGGGAATAATTGAAAGACAGATTGCCTGGGTTCACATCTTAGTTGTACCCCTCTCAGGATGAGAAGTAGTGCAATTACTTAAACTCTCTGTGTTTCATTGCATCATCTATAATAATAATAATAGTATTTACCTCACTCAAAAAGCATAGTGTAAGCATTGCATCAGAAAATATCTCAAACTCTTAAAATAATTCTGGTACTTATTAAGCACTCAATAAATATTGACTATTAAGAGTATGCCCTAAATATTCTGGACATTTCAGGTCTGGAGATCTGAAGACGATGCTGAAAATATGGTAGTCACAGCAATGTGCGCTGCGACAGTTACAAGTTTTTCTCTGCCTATGTATCAAGTAAGCTTGATGAACATTGATTGTTTGATTGATCAGTTAATGGCTTTACAATTTTGAGAGGGCTTCAGTCATTAATTGATACAGAGGTTGGGCACAACTGACCTTTGGTGTCAGACAAAACTGGGTTCAAATCTTTCTTTGCCACATGTGTGTCATATGATCTTGCAAGAAATTGGGTTAATGATTCTCCTGACCATTTGTTCATTTAAGTGATGTTTACTTACTCCCTGCCAGACACTATTTTAGTCCTTGGGGATACAGCAGCGAACCAAATAGATGTGATCTCGGCACTGTGTTGCCTACAGTCTAGTGAGGTAAGGGGGAGAAAATATGCAAACAAATAAATGAAAGAAATACTTTTAGCCACCTCCTATAGTAATTGTGAAGAGTTGTAAATTCTCCAGAAATGTAGTTGCCAGGATAAAAGGAATTCATAGTTTAATGTAAGAATCAATCATACAAATAGATATTTGTCGGCCGGGCGCGGTGGCTCAAGCCTGTAATCCCGGCACTTTGGGAGGCCGAGACGGGCGGATCACGAGGTCAGGAGATCGAGACCATCCTGGCTAACATGGTGAAACCCCGTCTCTACTAAAAAATACAAAAAAACTAGCCAGGCGAGGTGGGCGCCTGTAGTCCCAGCTACTTGGGAGGCTGAGGCAGGAGAATGGCATAAACCCGGGAGGCGGAGCTTGCGATGAGCTGAGATCCGGCCACTGCACTCCAGCCTGGGCGACAGAGCGAGACTCCGTCTCCAAAAAAAAAAAAAAACAAATAGAAATTTGTCATTCTATGTGGAAAAAACAATAGAAGCATGACTATGGGGACTGAGACAACATGTGATCTAGAGAGTGGTAGATTCTGGGCCACAGGTAGGAGTTGTAGAATGGTGACTGGCTTCAGGGAGGAACTGCAGTAAGCATCTTGAGACCAGTTTTACTGTCTAATGCCATTCTTTCTTTCCTTTTGGCTTAACATTGCTGCCTGAATTGTTTTCCAAGTGAATTTGTTTCATCATATTAGACCTCTTCTAAAACATTTCATTTTCCTAGCTCACTCTTTCTAAATGCCCAAGGCAACATTTTTGTAGATGCATGCTCTTTTCCTTTTCTTTCTGTATTTCCTTTTCATTTTTCTTTTCTTTTCATTTCTTTCTTTTTGGAGACAGGGTCTTAATCACCAAGGCTGAAATGCAGTGGCAAAATCATAGCTCACCACAGCCTCAAACTTCTAGGCTCAAGCAATTCTCCCACTTCAGCATCCTGAGAAACTGGGACTACAGGTGTCTGCAACCATGCGAGGCTATTTTTAAAAAATCTTTCATAGAGACAGGGTCTCACCATGTTGGCTGTCTTGAACTTCTGGGTTCAAGTGGCCCTCCTGCCTTGGCCTCCCAAAATGCTGAGATTACAGGCTAGATGTTCTTTTCAATCTTTCTGAAATGGTTATTGAATTTGAAAGCTCAAGCCAAAGGAGTTAAGAAGTGCTAATCTGCAACAAAATTGCCTTTTAGTTCTGTCCTCTCCTCAGGATAAATCCTTTTGAGGGATGCTGCCTTTTCTTGACATCTTTGTATCTCCTGCATTTTCTGATATCAAGTTCACCTTCCGGAAATGCCACCTGGTGAGAAATTACAGCAATTCCCGACCTAACACTTATGGCAAGAGTCCAATCTCCTAGCAATTGACTGATCGCTCTGACCTCTAAGCTGGACAGTGCAGAGCTACCTCAAAGAGCTCTTACAGGAACCCCTGGTGGATATAAACAAAATGAGATCATTGAAATGAGTGGAATACAAACACCAAAACCCATATCTGGACTTTAAAAACATGTACTATCAAGTTTTGTGCAAAGCCTCCAGGCCCACATAAAAATCTGAAATGATTTATAGGAAAGGCTTACAAAATCTATGTGGACGAAAACCTGTGATGTTAAGGCTCTTCTTTCTTCTTTAGGATGGATTGAAGCATAAGAATCTATTTCATGTAGAATTGTAACAATTTATAATTTGGTAATTAACAAATGGTAAAACTAGCAAGATTTCTTCCAGATATAGATGCCAGGAGCCTTTCTCCCATTTTGACCCTCTCATGTTGATTTCAAGGCCTGCATGAATCTGTGGTTGGTTTTTCACATTTTAACTCCACCCACAACATCAGATGTCAAATTGAACACTGCAGTCAAAGACTGAGATAAAATTTAGGTTGGAATATCTTCAGCTTGCTGAAAAGTTGGTGGTCTGTATGATTGCTTGCATTTTCCATCAACATTTCATATTAACATTATGCAAAGTGCTGCTTTAAAGTTGAAATTATTGTAGACACATGGGCTGGAAAAGTGATGTCAACCAATTCCCATTTAGTTGAGTTTCTTGATTGTGTGCTCATGACACAGATGAGAAAAACAAGTAGATTGAAAGGAATACTTTTGTCTTCTCTCTGCCTTCCCTACCCATGGGGGATTCTTACTATTGGCTAATGACTCTCAAATCTATGTCATCTGTATCACTGGCAGCTCTCTCCCTTGAGCTCCAGACTACACCTGTAGCTGCCACCAGAGGTCCCTAAAACTCATCACATTCAGAACTTAAATCCATTATTTTTCCTACTAAACCCTGCCCACCCCTCTTCATGTCTTAGATTAATGCTATACTATTCAGACAGTTATACTAAACTGAAATCTCTTATTGCTTTCCAGGAATTCTTGAATATGTAAGAATGTCCATATTCCAGCATTCATGTAAACAGATAATTGTAGAGGAGTAAAAGTGCACACAGTGGAGAAGACCTAAATATCTAACTTTTAAAAGTCCTTTGATTTGAGTAGCATTGCCACAGTTCTCTGCAGGGTTTTGATAGTTTGCAAAAGGGTGTAAATAATTAAGTACAATTATCACCACAATTGAAAAATCAATCTCAAGCATGTTGTCCACTCTTATGGGTTCAGAAATGCATTTTTTAAGCAACTAACAATTTTAACAATTAAATCCAGATTTATTTGAATTTCCTGGCTTTCCCCTTAATATTCTCTTTCTGTTCCAGGAGCCAATCCAAGGACCATGTTGCATTTAGTTGCCATGTCATGCTATGTCTTCTGTTCTGTGACAGTTTCTCAGTCTTTTCTTATCTTTAATGACCTTGGTAGCTTGAAAAATACTGGTCAGGCACTTGTACACTGTCTCCCAATTTGGGTTTATCTGGTATTTTTCTCATGCTTATACTGGAGCTTTTGATTTTCGGAAAGAATGCCACGAGGTGAAGTTCCTTCCTCATTAAATATTATCAGGGGATACATGATATCACTTGTTATGTAATATCACCTGGTGAAAGTGGTATTTGCCAGCTTTCTCCACTGGAAATTTACTATTAATATTTTTCCCTTTCCTTACTTTATCAGGAATGTACTTTCATGCTTGAAAGATTCAAGTTTTCTAAAAATATTTTACTTATTTACCTTTCTCTTTTGTAATTCTCTAACACATAGCACCACCTTGCAGAAAAAAAAGAAAAAACAAACTTATTTGAATTTATTTCTGGACTCTAACATAATTCAAAGTAATCTTTGCAGCAAATATTTTTCAAATATAAAAATTTAACTCAACCTAGTGCTGACTGTTTAATATACAGCATTTACATCAATATCATGACTCATGGTTATAATGCATTTGAGCTACTCTTGTCATTGATTGACCAGGTTTCCTAGAACTTATAAAAGTTCACTTATATGAATAGTGTTTATGACATTAATCAATCAAGAAAGCACTCAGAATGGCCCACTTTTTATATAGAAATGCATATGTAATATGTTTATATAAAGATTTTTAAAGATCTAACAAAAAGATACATATCTGAAATATGAATGATAAATTTTGATTTAATTCAGAGGAAAATGTTAATTTAAAAGTATAATTTTATTTAAAATTATGTGTAATCCCCAAAACTTCCTCTTGTCGGTGAAAACAAGCATATACAATAAAACATTTATATCCATCCCCTTCTCCCTAATGGTTGTCTAGCTCAAGGTTTGTCAGCCATGTTCAGCTGAGCTACATCTGTGACTTTCTGAACCTCTAAAGCTGAATAAAATATTTGCGGACATAGCTCACACCTGATAGAAACAAGGTCAAATAACTGGAACATTAAATTTATCCTCACAATACTACACTTGCCACTGACCCAACATTTTGATACGCTCCTCAGGAAATATATGGCCATGTCTTCTTGTATCTGTAGAATATTTGGGTAATTGCTGCAACAACAGATTAAATTTTGAAACCTAGAGTACATGTGAAAACTGTGGAAGATACACCAGCTTAAGACTAAGGGGTATTTACTGCTGGAATTTAAACATGTTGATGACGGACTTCCACGAATCAATTTCATTTGAAGTTCTGTTAGACACTGGGGAGCAAGGCAGTACTCTGATGTACATGAGACAGTGTTGCATAAAAAAGAACAAGAACATCCTTCCAGCTTTTGTGCGTAATAAAGCATAGCTTCCATCAGATGCGTAGTTCAAGAACAGTGGGTCCATTGGCACAAAGAAGATTTCAAGGCATTAGCTGTGGTTGAGGAAGCATTGATAATGCTCAACATTGGGAACATCAGCTAGTGGCCGAGATTTTAGAAAGGATGTCCTATACATGCTGCTTTGCAATAAGTGCTGGACTGTCCGTGGCTAAAAGAGGCCTCAGCAGTACATAGGAGTTGAAGAAGGTGGAGGGAACCAAGTTCATCTGATGCTAAAACTAGTTTTTCTTAATTGCCATACTATAATGATGGTTAGTTTGCTCAAAAGGGATCATACAAAACACTTGGCTCACTGTCAAGAAATTGAAAATTAATTACATCTTTCTAAAGGTACATGCTGACACTAGTAACAAAATTGGGAATAAAGGCTTAAAGAACAGATATGAAGAACTTGATAATTATCCACTGGTAACTTTTATAATAATCTTCAATTTTTAAGTAGATAAATGGCAATAGACGACATCTTGCATCTCACAGTCTGCATTTATTTTATTGGATTTTTTTTTCCCCCTTGACAGGACCGTTAGTCTTCAAAAATGTTAAGTGCAGTACATAAACTGGCCACATGGTGTCAGGAGCGACATACTGCTCTTACCGAGGAACCAGCTTTTCAATCTGGGAAACACAAAGATATTTTAAAAATGATTTGCCTTACTAATTTTCTCCAATTTTGATGCTTCACTTAATCAACATTTTAACACAATTTCCAACAATTTGGCTCAATATTTTTGTAATTAAAACTGTTCTGATTTTATTAACTTTAAGATGACCAATACATTTCTGTTGCAATTTAATTTTAAAGTTATGTTGATCTTTTCTTGAAGTCTAGCTGTACTAAGTAACCACTCTAGAGATACCTGAGCATATTTTCTCCTCTTTACTATTATAGGGCTAATCTATAAGGAGCAGGGTATAGTAGAAAGAGAACTAGTTTGGAGTTAAGCACCCTGCCTTAATAGTCCACCTATTTTCTACATCTATGATCTTAATTATGTAACTTGAGTTTCTGTCTTCACATTTGCAAAAATTTCTGACTATTGTCCTAGTATATGGGTACAGGGGTATTCACTGTGATTGGAATTTATTTAGTGATTCATGTAACAGCTCATTAATGATGGATTGAGCCAAGCTTGCCCTTTGATTTCTGACTAGGAGAATCTGCCAAGTTAAATTTGAATTTTGGACAAATCATGAGTTTTTGTTAACATAAGTATGGCACAATTATTGCATGAGACATACTTATACTAAAAGATTCTTTGCTCTTTATCTGAAATTCAAATTTAATTGTATGTATTGTACCTGGCAACCATATTTATACATTATATTAATTATGTTTATATGTTAGTAAGAAATAACTATAGTGGGGTGTATCTGGCTCTTCCTAGAAGCTCCTCCAGCACCTAAGAAGAGGTATATTCATTCACATCAAAAGAAGTTACAGGAGGTTTTTCTGCCAACAGATATAGTATCTGGGCAAAGCAAATATGAAATAATAAAAATCTCTTTTATGAAGTTTTACAACAACATTGAGGGGAAATGTCATAAGACATAAGTGAAAAAATCTAGAGAATTTTTCTTTCTTGGCTTATGATCAATAAAGAGAATGTTACAGCTACCAAAGAAGTATAGCAATAGAATTAACAGGATTGGCTGTTGCCACTAATGTAACGAAGGGTAGGGAAACAGAAGAAAAGTTTGGAATGGTTCTCAAGTTTCTGATTTGACTGGACAAATAGTACCAAGAACAAGAAGAGAAAGGGGCTGATTTTGAAGGAAATACTGAATTCCAGTTTTAAAATGTCGACTTTGAGAGATATCCTTTGATGAATATATGCATATGGAGCCCCAATGAGAATCTACATTGGAGATATAATTGGCAATTGAAGCTGTAGAAATGGGAATAATCATGGAGGTAGAATGTATAGACAATGAATAGCAATGGGCCAGTGACAAAGCCCTAGGGAACACGTACATTTAAGGAGAAGAAAAAGGAAAAAGAGCACATAAAGTAGCTCAGAAAGAAAACATAGACAGAAAACTAAGAGAAATAGTGTCATGAGGGAAAGAGATAAGAGCTTTACAAAGGTGTTCAATAGTGCCAAATCCTGATGAAGTCAAAAAGATGTAACAAAAAGGAAGGTCATTGAATCTGACAAATGAGATACTATTGAGGATGTGTGCCGAAGTATTTTTATTGAAGTAGTGGGAGCCAAAGCCAGATTGTGGGGAATTGGTGAGTCACAAAAGTAAAGAAGTGGAATAATGAATGGAAGTCAATCTGTCAAGGAGGTTGGCTGTGGGTTGGAGGAGGCATGGCAGTACTTGAAGGAGACATATGAATGAAGAAGAGCTTCCTGTTCTTTTTTAAAGGGAACATGGAATTGTGGCCTTTTTTTCTTTAAAGGTAGACATTTGATTGATCTTATGAGTTGGTAAAGTGGAAATTGAAAGTGCAGAAGAGCGGATAGACCACCAACAGTGGTCACAGTATTGAAAGTAAAAGGAGGTGTGGGAGAAAAAAGCACAGAGCAAGGAGGTTTTAGTCTCAAGATAGAGATTCCATGTATCTTGTCCTGTGACTAAAAAGAAGCAGATGAAAGCCAGCAAACAGTACAGGTGAAAGTGAGGTCGGAAGAGACAGGAAGGGACAAGTAACTTGGAGAAACTAATCAGGTTGCCCTTTTCAGACTTAACCATAAATGAAGACATCTTCTCAGGAAAAGATAATCATGTTAAGAAATCTTGACTGAAATCTAAAGACAGGGTAGGTCAACCAGAAGGACTCAAGAGGGTGAGAGATACAGAAACAGGCCATGCCTATTCACAGGCCAAGGGAGAGGGTGCTCAGTCAGGTCTACCTCGCAGATATATCACTAGTGAAGTACAACATATGAGATACCAGAGTCTTTAAACCTTCCAGTATTTTGACAAATTTCCCTCATTCTTATTTTATTCTAAGAACCTTTTTTGAACACCATTTTACTGGTATAGATGTTTATTCCATCTTCAATTAACTTTCTGTTTTCGAATAAGTCAATAGGAATTCTGATTTTAGTAATTTAGTCATTTATAAATTAGGATGAGTCAAGTTTCTTATGCGAAATTAACAACAGCAGCGTGAGCGGATCTGAATTTTTGACATGCATATCTGACAGCTAGATGCTTGATTGTGGTGAACACAGTCATCTTGTGAGGCTTCCTAACAATTGGTGCAGCTCTGCTGGAGACATTCCAATCCAGGTGCATAACTTTCCTTCTTCCAATTCTGTTTGGAAAATGGCTTTTAACTCATATATATATATATATATATACACATATGAATTATATATAACTCTTCTTCTGTGTGGTGTGGCCAGTCTCGCATCAATTAAATTCTTTCTTCACTGCAATGCTGTGGTCTCAGTAAAATGATTTTGTCTGTGCAGCAGGTAGGAATAATCTGATGAGTGATTACCTTAGTGTTAGCTCCACATTTCCCATTATCACAGTGTTATAATATAGTAGAGGGTATATTTATATATATACACACAAAAAAATATACTATATATACTATATATCACATATATACTATATAGTATAATATATAGTATATAGTGTATAATATATAATATATATAGTATTTATATATCTATATATATATATAGAGAGAGAGAGAGAGTAGAGGATAATGGTTAAGTGCAGAAGCTTTGAAACCAGACCAACTGAATTAGAATCCAAGCACTTGTACTTAAGCTGTGTAATCTCAGGAAGTTAATGTACCTCTTGCATCAATCTCCTTATCTTAAAAATGGATATAATGCTGATAATACCTATTAATCTTTTGTTTTTGAAATTAAAGTGTGTAAAGCTCTTAGTACAATTTTTGGCACATGGCATATACTTAGTGTTAACTACTAGTGAAACAGTCTTTATAAAATTATGATAAGAGAAATCTGACATAGTTTACTCCATCTTGCTTTGTAAAACTGAGATGTTTTCTGCATAGTCTTTCTAATCTCCTTCATCAAGATTAATTTTTCTCACCCCTGGAACCTCACAAGCACTTTGTTTATATTTCAAATGTAGCGTTTATTCTAGTCTGACTTGGATAATCATCTTAGCCACCTCTCCATTATGGAACACTGTTCAAAGAAAGCTTTGTAACATATTTCTACCTTTCGCTGGAAAAACATCAGCTAAGAAGAATTTATTCCTCAGGACAACTTACAAGCCAAAAATCACAGAAGTGAGGGAGAGAAACAATCAAGACTCTAGTAGTCTTGGAGGCATAAGCTAGATAAATAAGGAAGTACAGTTACGGCGAAAGGAGTCTGATAACACCAAAATTATAAACTGCTGGGGGAACTGTGTAGACCTGGACTCTATCTAAGACACTATTGGTAACCTATTTGACTTCCTGCATTGTATAGGAAACAGTATACATAAATTCTCCTTGCATTCGCAGACACATAGATGTTATTATTATATCAAGCCCCAAAATAGAAACCAAATCACATACTGACTGGTATATCATTAATAAGAAAAGAAACTAGGCTTTGAAGTGAGAGACAGTTGTAAAACTTTCCTCAAGATGTGGTAATTCAAGAAGATAAAAGAGAATAAGTGTTACTGAGGTAAAGTTTCCTCAAGACATCTATCACCATTAAAAATATTTAAGTGTCCGCTTATGAGTTATGAACTGATGGCTCTTATACAGGCATTTAATAAAGAAGATGTGCATTTAATTTGGAATCACAGCATTCATTAAATCTTTATAATTAACAAATTATTTCATAGATTTCAGTAGAATTCCAAAGTTATATAATAAAATTTATTATTTGAAAAAAGCAGGCCGGGTGCGGTGGCTCTCGCCTGTAATCCCAGCACTTTGGGAGGCCGAGATGGGCGGATCACGAGGTCATGAGATCGAGACCATCCTGGCTAACATGGTGAAACCCCGTCTCTACTAAAAAATACAAAAAAACTAGCCAGGCGTGGTGGCGGGCGCCTGTAGTCCCAGCTACTCGGGAGGCTGAGGCAAGAGAATGGCGTGAACCCGGGAGGCAGAGCCTGCAGTGAGCCGAGATCGCGCCACTGCACTCCAGCCTGGGTGCAGAGTGAGACTCTGTCTCAAAAAAAAAAAAAAAGAAAGAAAGAAAGAAAAGAAAAAAGCATATTTTGTTGATTTAGCTATGGAAATCCAGTTCCTGAGATTAAACTGTATTAATCCTGTGAAAATAGCAAAATTTAAACGTAATGGCATAAAATTTTTCCTTAGAACTTAGTTTGATTGTTTAGGTGAGGGATATTGCAAAATTGGAGTAAGAGAATCCAAAGGAAATGAAAGCTTTTGAAGGTTAAATTGCAAAGTTTTCATCCTCTTAAATTACCTGGAAATATGTGAGCAAGAAAAACACACATTCCATTCCTTCTGTGATATTCTTTTAGTTAACTAACTCCTCATATGTTGCTCACTTGAAAGTACAGGTTAGGATCTGATATTAAATTGCACTTTTAGAAGAATAAAATTTACCCTAACTCTTGGTTTCTCACATTCAGTGGGGCAGTGAAGAATTTAATAAGGAGTAGAAGTCATACTGGGATGAGAAAGGATCACTTACTATTCAGTAAGTGATTTGTTATCTACTTTGGGCCTTGATAGAATAATAAAATCTGCCTGTGGGATCTGTGTATGATTTTATGCTCTGTACAATTCAGGAAAATAAACACTAAGGATACTATTGTTCTCTTAAATAGAGTCTAAACTGCACAGTTCTAAAAATTTGTAACCTGGAGGTTATTATACTCAAACATTTTTATGTCAAACTAGATCTACACTAGAATCTATGGGGTTTGGATAAAAGTAGAAAATATCTCTGGGGATATATTTGGAAGATAAAGCACATGGAAGGTAAAATACACATTATTATGCAGATTCATTTCCAAGATGTGTATAGAAAACATCAGTGGTTTAGACAGATTCCTTGGCAAAGGGCTGCCTGATATTTCCTCCCAGTGAGCTAAGAACATTTAGATTCTTTAGCATAGGTTTTTAAAATGTACAAATATTTTATAGCCAATTTCAAAATTAGGACACTGATCTCAATAGAACTCTTAAAAATTAAAGCTTTAAAGCTTAAATGTATATAAAGCTATTCTGCTTTATATGACAGAAACAATGATTAAAATCAAAGAGATGGCCAATTAAGTACTATTTCTATAGAGAATGAAATGCAAAGACTGCTTTTTAGGTAACAGACCACTTAATCAACCAGCCTCTGAGTGTACTATTATGCTTTACAGTTAATGCCAATATTTTATACAAACTGTCAGGGCATTCTATACGCTAGTACTTCAAAATATCTCCAGAAACCAACCACTTCTTATCACCCTCATTGCTCCCAAGACACCGTCACCTTTCACCTGGATTGCTGCAAGAGCCTCCTAACCAGTCTTTCTGCTTCCACTCTTTTCTCTCTTATAGTCTCTTCTCAACACAGGTGTGGGAAGAGCAATTCTAAATATAAGGCAGAACATGTCATTTCTCAAACCGTATAATGGCTTCCGTGTCCCAGAATACAAACCAAAGTCCTTACCATGACTTCCTTTGGGTTCTCTAAACAGAGTCTGTGATGAGGAGTCTTGTAAAAGTGATACAGTGAAGGTGTGATCCCACGTGCAACCTGTAAGGGGGAGAGTAAAGCAGGACAAAGGGGAAAGAGTCAAGAAACAAGGTCATCTGAAGTAATGTTGACATTGGCCTGATCCACACAGGAGGGCTCTCTGTGTGATCCATAAATGGATCACAGAGCTATCGCCCCTTAAGGCAAGGAGACCAGCATTTTAGACCCTCCTATCTGTCAACCATTGGCCGTGGGCAAGAGGCAACTCCCCAGGTTATGTGGCTGCTGTTTGCCCAACACTCACAGCAGTAGGGAAGCAGTGCATCCACCTGATAACAAGATATGGGCAGGCCCTGGAGCAGCTACTGCAGTGACCTATACAGCCTTACACAATGTGACATCCAGTATCTCTCTGACCTCATCGTCTGTCACTCAAACCAAAAGACTTTCACTATTTCATTCAATAAATGACACAAATAGCAAACACCATTCAAGGTTCCAGAGGTTGCAGTAGAATAAGACAGGTAAGATCCTTAAAGTCATAGAGATTACACTCTAATTAGAAAGACAAAATATCTCAAACAATTTGCAAACATAAAAAGATCTGCAGTCATCCAGTCTAGAAAGATAATTAAAATAGCACAAGATGTAATAGTTACGGGGTAGTGGAATTAGATATTACAGAAGGGCTGTTTCCTAAAATATTATCTAACACTAACTTTTAATATAAAGAGCCAGCCATGCTAAAAGCATTCCATGAGAAGGAACAGGTAGTATAAAGAATATAAATTAACAACAACAACAGCAGCAACAACAAATAGGTCAGTATTTCTAGAAAATAGAGGTAAAGGGGATGATGGTATTAGGTAGGAACAGAAGTATAGATAGCAACTACAAATAATTCCAAGAATTTTGCTATAAAAAGGCATCGAAAAAAAGTTGATCGTTGGAGGATCATTGGAGTGGGGTAGGTTTTTGCTTTTTCACGGGATGGATGACATTTTAGCAAGTTTGTATGCTGACAGGAGTGAACAGGTAAAGAGGAAGGAACTGATGGTGTGTGAGAGTAGAGATAATTTAAGGAATGAAGTCTTCAGAAGTCATTTGTGGCGATGTTAACTTTGATAAGAGCAAGAACTCCATATTCACAAGAGGACTGGTAGAGAGGTCATTAAATTTAGCTATGGAAATATTTGCTAATGAGCTGAGAGTTAGGGCAAGAAGTGGTTGTTTGAGGTTTGAGGAGAGAAAAAAGGTGTAAAATGGCTATGTAGATTGTGTGAAAGCAAGCAATTACAGAAATGTCAAAGTAAACAAGAATCTTCCTGTACTGCTGAAAGTGTAAATAATGTAGCTATTTTGGAAGGCACTTAGTAACATTCAATGAAACAAAGAATGTGTGTATATGCTATTTATCTGCTATTAAATTATTTGCAATATATTTCAACGAATAGTTTAAACAGACACAGAAAGACGTGCAGGCAAAAATTTGCACCCAGCATTATTTCCAGAGTAGAAATGTGGCCATCAGTTGAGTGATGGATAGATAAACTGTCAAAAATGCAAGCAGGACTCAAAAGAATGGGTAACTTATGGACATATTACAAGGCTAGATGTCTAATACATAACGTTCAGTCTAAAAAGGCAGAAGCAGAAATGAGAAGCATAATTCAAAGTCTTCAAATTAAACATACAAAATGATATTGCATATTATTCTTTTGATCCAGATGTTTAAACATTGGTATAGCTGGTGGGAAGAAAAGAACGAGGTGCGGATAAAAGAAGATGATCAACATTAAAGTAAAATAAAATGAGGGCTGGCATGAATTAATGATAACAGTTTGCAATAACCCTGATTAGTTGATTATATATTCAAAGCCCCCCAAACACAACAATAAAAGTATACGCTGGGAACAATGGCTCACGCCTGTAATCCCAATGCTTTAGGAGGCTGAGGTGGGAGGATTGCTGGAGCCCAGGAAGTTGAGACTAGTGATGTAGCCTAGAGAGAACTTGTCTCTAAAAAAAATTCAAAATTAAAAAAAAACCCAGAATACTAGATATAGAAAATAAAATAGTGCACATATTGTTTATGAAAAGAATAAATTTTTAAGTATCTGCTAGAAATTTCAGGGGAGGGTGATCCTCTAAGTTTTCCAGCAAGCAAGGAAGGATGAGTAGAAATTACAAAACTTCTATAGTACCCATTATTACTCATCTGAGACTTATGAGAGATCATTGATAACAAACTTATTTAGTGTGTCAAGTTTATTGTCCTATTTTAGTTAACTTAAATGTTGATGAGGACTTTTCTTAAGCTTCATTCTAACTTTTACTCCTGTCTATATTTTTCACCATAAGCTTTGATCACCTCAACAGACATATACAAAGGGTGTTTGTAGAAAGTTCAACTCCAAGATTTAGGATATACAATTATATTACTGGTCCCTCCCTACCCCCATTAACTTTGCCTGGTCCCTTCTTGTGTTCAGGGCAGGATCTCCCAAGCATGTTACTGTTAACATTTTGAGCTGGATAACTCTTTCCTATTGGGGGAACATTCTGCGCATTGTAGGATTTTAGCAGCATACCTGATCTCTACTTAACAGCTACCAGTATTACAACCAAAACTGTCTTCAGATATTGCCAGATGTCTTCTGAGAGTTTGTCAGAAAGCTAAAGTAAAGGTTAAGTAATTCTTAAAAAGTTGATCAGATTTACTGTATATTCTTCCATAAACTGCCTACTCTCTGCAGAGACTCAGTGCATATCTAATCCCATAAAAAACACATGTATAAGAATATTCAAATAACAGAAATAGATGTCCTGAGTTTCTATAGACACACTTGAAAAACATACTTTAATATTTAGATAATTAGGTCAAATCACATGAAATTTTGATATTGAACCAACATGGCAGTTTCATATTCTTCCACCTAATATTTATCAAAGGCTGCTATCCTGTTGTTTACTTCCCCTGTCAGAACTTAGTTTCCCTGAGCATTCATTGCAATATCTCTTACTTCTAATATAGTGTCTAACACAGAGCGTGCACTCTGTAAACATGCATCATAAGTGCTAATTAATTAATTAACACACAAACATAATTATACATTTAACTAGAATAGTTATAGGACTATAAGACATTATTTCATGGCAGAAAACATCTTTTGCTGTAGTGACTTGAAAACATTTTGACCTTCTCAAGATATTCATTACATAATTTTAGTCACCTCATGCATTTCTCCATCCAATAGTTCTAGTATGAGCTTCAGAGTGGGACATTTCAAAATTTGAATTCCAGCAGCATTGTATGCCAGCTGTCTGACCTGGTCTGTAAATAAATATGACAACACTTACATCAGTGGATTGTTGTGATGATTAAATGTCATAACATATACAAAACACCCAGTACAGTGTTAGCTCGGGTCTGGTATTCAGTGAATTTTTATTTATTTATTTAGGCCTAGGTACCCATTCCTATTGATTGAAGTTCTTAGAATTTTCCTCTTTTGGGGTTTCTTTTGGTTTTTGACATTTTTCTTCAACTTGGATAATATTTTTCATCTGAGGATTTATTTAAGCAAAGTAGGAATTCAGGGGCTGTACTATGCCTATTTCATTTCTCAAGCTAAAAATAAATTTCCATTAACTATACATATAGCTGTATATT
Organism: Trachypithecus francoisi; assembly: GCF_009764315.1. NCBI lineage: Eukaryota > Metazoa > Chordata > Mammalia > Primates > Cercopithecidae > Trachypithecus > Trachypithecus francoisi. The sequence goes on from NW_022681472.1 coordinate 65,091,203, forward strand.
TAATTGAATTCTGTACTTGGTTGATGAACAGAATTTTATGATTTGCTTATTATTCAAATTTAACATAATGACCTCCCACTGTAGTCATACTTCTTAAGGTATTTAACATTGAAATACAGTTTATTTAATCTTTGCACATAGGAAGAATAATTATATTGTAATTGCACACTTGTTTAAAGATACCATTAAGTGCATTTACGCATTTATCATTTAAGTTAAATTATACACTAAGCATAATAGCTTAAAAAATACTTCTTTTTTACTTAAAATATTTTTCCTTTTAAGAAGGCTTACAAATTAAATCTCACAAAGACAACCCGTTATCCTAAAAAGATCACACACATTGTACACAGAGCAAATGTCATCGTTCCAGAATTTTATTTTTTAAAGAGAGCATTTAGTTAACACAAATCAATTTGCAAAACTGTTTCATTCACTTTTTGATTCCAAAATGAATTGGATTCTTCCCTTATTATTTGATTCTAATTTATCAGCAGTTTCAATGTCTGCTCCTACAAAAATGCCACCCTTTTGCAACCGGAAATACTTTCCAAGAATATAGGACAACTAAATCAATTTAATAATGTATTTCATATAGCAAGCAAAAAACCCTTCAAAAGTTGATTTTAAAACATCATAATACAAAAGAATTAAAAAATAGTTAATGCCAAGAGTTTAAAAATCACACAAAAACCTATCTTATTTGCAAAAAGGTCTCCAGAAACCCACTCTACTTGGTTTGTCTTGCTCTGCAATTCTAGGAGATAATCCTGGCTTTTTAAATGCAACTCTAATAATGCACACTTTGGGGATAGATGTAAAGCAAAAGGAAGAGTACATTTCAATATGTTGACACTTCTCTTGTGTACATTTCATTAGCCAAGATGCATTGTGCACACGCGAACACACACACACACACATACACACACATTCAGCACTCTAACCATTTCCTTTCCCAGCTTAGAAATATTGAGTGTGCCATTCTTCCCCTTTCTGGCCTTTTGCATCTCCCCATCGACCTTCCACTTTCCCCTTATTTCCTTATTTATCATGACAATGTTGTCTTCAAGTAACCTTGCCCCTTGTTCCCCTTAAGAAGGTGTCGCTCTTACTCCATGAAGACTCAGGGATCCCCCTTGTTTTATTCTATTATTGATTTGGCAGTTCTGGGCACATTCTAAATGGCAGGTACTGGAGAAGCAAAGATAAACAAACTTAGATGAACTTCATCTGACTCTAGTCAAACTAATTATGTGGCTTCATCTGTCATGTTATATATATGCTCTGTCCCATTTACTTCGCACAAAAACAAAGATATCATTTTCTCCATTTCAGAGATAAGAAAATCATTTCATGGAAATTCAACAATTTCCCCCAAGGGCACACAGCTAGTAAGCAGAAGAGCTGAATTCTTAACTCACGTTTCTGACCCCACAGCCTACATACAGTCTTTCTTCTCACTGCTGATTGCCCTGACCATCTGACCTATCCCAGTGAGTCCTGACAGCACTGTTGTATCTGCTTGTATGACAGGTCATTAGATCTGTACCTTAGTACACCCCCACTTTATCCTTAGGCTATGGAGGTTATTGAAGGTCTTGCTTCTACCAGACATAGAATGGAGAAATAATTTCCTCCATGACCAAATCTTGGCTACACATTCTCTCCCATACTTTCTGCTCCCTCCTCCTGAATGAGTTTTACCCATTTGACTTTCTGTAATCCCCTCCCACCCCACCTGCCACATACGGTTTTTGTGTATGAAGTGTTCTTCATGTACTTTGCACAAGGTGAGGAAAGTTCAACAGTAATTCCTTATACGTGTGCTACAATCTCAACTGTTGATTTTAGAGTCTCAAAATTTTGTTGTATAACCAGGACAAAAACGTTACTATACAAGTTTGGTCTCCAGAGGTGTTTTTTTTTTTTTTTTTTTTTTTGAGACGGAGTCTCGCTGTGTCGCCCAGGCTGGAGTGCAGTGGCGCGATCTCGGCTCACTGCAAGCTCCGCCTCCCAGGTTCACGCCATTCTCCTGCCTCAGCCTCCAAGTAGCTGGGACTACAGGCGCCCGCAACCGCGCCCGGCTAGTTTTTTGTATTTTTAGTAGAGACGGGGTTTCACCGTGTTAGCCAGGAGGGTCTCGATCGCCTGACCTCGTGATCCGCCCGCCTCGGCCTCCCAAAGTGCTGGGATTACAGGCTTGAGCCACCGCGCCCGGCCTGGTCTCCAGAGGTTTATGAAGGAAGTGGCATCCTGTGTTGTTATTAAGCCTAGTTTTTTTCTTGTGCTTACTAGGAGTTGTGAGTAGAAATCTAGAGCTTCTTTATGAACCCCCCCACCACACCTAACATCCCAACAGAAACCCAGAATTTACAAACTCACTCCCAAAACTTCCAGTTACCTTTACTATATGAGTAGATTTCTCCAGGTCCCTAGCAACTGGTGTCAATATAAATTGTTTTGCTATAACTTTTGAGTGACTTTGGAAACCTGAGTTTTCAAGGAAGTTCGGTTTGATTTTAATCAGAAGCAACTACCTACAGAGCTTTCTGACAGCCTGCTAAGTGCTTTGGCTGAAGTCCACTTTTCCTTTTAATTTGTTACCTTAATCTTAAGAGGTATGCACTTGGCATGCAAGCAAAGTTGTAGAAAGGAAAATAAAAGGCGCCTCCGCCAAAACATCTCAGGATATTTATTTTTAACTTCATATTTATGGTTAGACATATATAAAGGCTTATTGTAAAACTAAATAAAAAAGAAGCTGAAAATACGTAAGCATATAGAGAAAAAATGCCTTTATGTCATATTACTGAGGCAAACTACTTCAAAATTTAAGTAATGTCCTTTCAGCCTGCTACATATTCCATTGAAAAAGGGAAAAAAAGAACATAAATGGTAAAAGTAATAAAGTTTGTTGGCTAGTGGTATGTATCTGCCTCGGCAAGTTAAGGCTGCATTAGAAATTCTTTTCCTATGAAGAAATAATTAGACAAAAACTGAAAGATTGATTCAATGAAACTAATGGGTACACTAGGAAAATTCCAAGTTTACCTAGAGCTGGAGAAGCCAGCAGGAGGAAGAGGAAGACATTTATTTGATGCCTAATAATCCTGGACTCATACTCCTCACAAAATTCTCAAATATTGTAACTCAAGGTGCTAACTTGGATCACTTTCCTCTCCCAAATCCACATATTAGTGACTTTATCTCCATAGTTTCTCTTGTGTAAAATAACTTTCAAAGAAACTTACAAACTAGTGGATGGGAAGTTTAAAATTTACAATAAACATACTATAAGGCAAAAGTCGGCCAGTACTATGAGAGGGATGATTGCATTTTCAAAGGAGGGAGAGAATACATTTAATGTTTTTCTTGGGGAATAGAGAAAGTGTAGGGATGGTTGATGCAGAAGTACCTTTGCTACTGAAGTGGAGAATTGAACAGGAGAAATAATAAAGGAGGAAAAATTTCAAGAAATGTTCAGGTTTTTTTTCTTTCCCTGAAACACAGGTTATAGAGAAGAAACTATGAAAAACAGAGATATAGGGAAAATATTATAAAGCACCTTGAACCCCAAACTGAAAAATCTCTGGTTGCATTTGTTATAAAATATTAGAATATTTCTGAGGACTGTGTAACAAGATCAGACCATACTTTAGAAAAAATATATGGCAATGTCCTCAAGGAATGTGAAATATGAATACAAGCAGGCTTGCGTTACAGAAGACAACATTCTTACACAAGTTGCACTAGAAAATATAACACAAAAACATGAAACTTTAAGATATGCAAACCAGAGTTTTTGACATAAAAAGACTCTAATATAGAGGACTGAGTAAAGAGCAGCTACTGGCCGGGCGCGGTGGCTCAAGCCTGTAATCCCAGCACTTTGGGAGGCCGAGACAGGTGGATCACGAGGTCAGGAGATCGAGACCATCCTGGCTAACACGGTGAAACCCCGTCTCTACTAAAAAATACAAAAAAAAAAAAAAAAACTAGCCGGGCGAGGTGGCGGGTGCCTGTAGTCCCAGCTACTTGGGAGGCTGAGGCAGGAGAATGGCGTAAACCCGGGAGGCAGAGCATGCAGTGAGCTGAGATCTGGCCACTGCACTCCAGCCTGGGTGACAGAGCAAGACTCTGTCTCAAAAAAAAAAAAAAAAAAAACCAACCAAACAAACAAACAAACAAAAAAAGAGCAGCTACTTAGTCTTCTAAAGGGAAACTTGCACAATGATGCTTCCTCTCTTGTTGGTGGGCTGGAACTCCCTGCACTCCTGGTCACCCCAACTCCTGGGTCCTGCCTTTAATCCTTTTGTGTATAAGTCACCATGAGTTTCTGAGGTTGCATGTGGGTGTACAGGCAGTCAATGAGTGATTGCAGGTAAGCTTCCCTTGGACACTCAACATCCCTGTTCAGCAGGGCTCATCACAATGACAATGAAAGCCAACAATAAGAGCTGGTGCAAGATTCTATCAGGTTTCCTCCCAGGCATAGGACCTCTGAGAACCCTCACTCAGCCTGTTAGTAAAAACCTAAAGCTGATGCCCACCTAAGGAAAGCTGCAGTATGTAGTGAGCCTGGCAGTAGCAATCAATGTTTACCTTGAATAGACCTCCTTGAGTCTATCATCTCCAGCAACCCACAAAGTCGGCCATGCAAGCCCTTCTCTCATGGTGAAACCTCCTTGCCAGGCTCCTCATTGGTAACCTCCACATCTGGCTGCCAGATGTGTCTTCCCTCCAGCATTACCCAGCATGTAGAAATATCCATAGCTGGGCAGAATGCAAAAAGAAGAAGGAAAAGAAAGGAAAGAAAGGAAAAAAGGAAGTAGGAAAGGAGAAATAAATAAATAAAGAGGGAGAGAGAGAATAAAATTTAAAACTACCAATATTAGGTCACTTGGATGGTGAAATGTTGGTGAAGAGGAAACAATATTATCTGAATAGAAAAGATATATCAGTTTTCAACGTTTTTATTGTCCTGAGAGCCATTCTCCCATAAAAGCACATACAAAACACATACAGTTGGGGTTTGATCAATATTTAAGTAGATAAATGAACATCTACTGAATAATTCAGATTTCCAGCATAAAATAGATGCCACACTCAAATAAAAAATTGAAAGAGAGTTTGATAAAATAACTACCTTTCAAGATGTGAGCAGAGTTAAAACATTAAAACAACAACAACAACAACTAATGGCAACATTAAGGAGCTATTGCCACCCCTAGACTGAAGAAGCAAGAAGCAGTTACTGAAATTTAGAACTTTGTAGTGGATTCCCTGGTAGGAGCTGTGACCTAAGGTGGAGTGATATAGCTAAGATGACTCCAAGGAGGAAAGCTCATGGAATAATTACCCTGATGGCTCACTCCTCCAAGCCTATTGATCTACCAGTGCCTCCCACTGGCCAAAATCAACCTGAAACCAAATGGCCAGGGAGCCTCATTGATACAGTCGGTTCAGGCCACACCCAGCACAAATTCCTAGACCATTTATTTATTTATTTATTTTCAAATTGATCTAGAGATTTTTTTTCTTCTGATGTATGCTTGCTATCTTGTTATCATCTTTCAAATGGTAAATATGCCATTATGTATATTATATATGTCTATTATATAATATATATATATAAAATAGGTATATATTATGAACACCTAGGCAGTTTTCCAAGGCCTGGAATGGAACCATAAGCAAAAAAACGAGGTACCCTTCCTGAGTGAGCAGACAGTCTAGTGGGAGACAGCAAACATCCCAGAGCTCCACAGATCCCTCTTTGTATAGAGAAAATCATAGACTTTAGGATCAAACCAAAACATTGTTTGGTGACTAACCTATTTTTACAGAGCCTCAGTTTTATCTGTTAGAAGGGAATGGTGACACCTATTTCTTAGGGTTAATGTATGATTCAGAGACTATGTATGCAACACATGTAATATTGGTGTCAGCATACAAGAACTAATTTTAACTTTAGAGATGACTCAGAGCCCAGGGCAGCCTATGGATCATGCCATGAGATACCGAGGCATTATAGAGACCTCACCAGTGGGCTTCTGTGTCCTCTCATCTCCTCTTCTTAGGCATCTGCTGCCCATATCCTCTTCACTTCAGTGCTCAGTCTACAAAGGACTTGGAAGCACTAAGCGAAACTACCTCTGGCACTTGTAAAAGATGATAGCTCTCTCTTCTCTTCAAAATAGACAATTTCTTCTCCATTTTGTATTTAACATGGGAGTAGATGGTTGGTGATGAGTGTAGCTTCATGTTTCCAGGGAACCCAGGAATGAAGGGGAGACCTCATTCCTTCCAGGTAGACCCAAGCCATGCAGTCTGTATGGGGAGAATCTGAAATACGTCCATGTGGAGTGTAGTTCCAGGTAGACCGAAGCCTTGCAGTCTGTATGGGGAGAATCTGAAATATGTCCATGTGGAGTGTAGTTCCAGGTAGACCGAAGCCATGCAGTCTGTATGGGGAGAATCTGAAATACGTCCATGTGGAGTGTAGTTCCAGGTAGACCCAAGCCATGCAGTCTGTATGGGGAGCATCTGAAATACGTCCATGTGGAGTGTAGTCGTGTAGGCAGCTGGCTCTTATTCTGTTAGCTGGACAGGCCTGCACCTTCTCTTGAACTTTTCTGCTATTGGGTTACTTATTAAGTGGATTGCATGCAGAATGACAGCCCAAGGCATTCTGAGTAATAAGCAAATAATCTTTCTTTTATTAGTGGTGCATGACCTTGTTTATGATGCTTCATATTACAAGTCCCAAGAAAGTTTTAGTTGAAGAATCAGTATAACTGCAATAAAAAATGAAAAATTTCAAATTGTAAGGCAGGAAAAGTAAAAAAATAAAACAAAACAAAACTCAGGAACAACACAACAATATAGGTTACCTTAATGATCCAAACTCCAAGGTGCTTTTCTTTTTTTCAAACACATTGGAGGATAAACGGAAGCTTTATTTTATTATAGTAATTATAAAATATAAATTTTTCCACACTGATATTTTCAACAAGAAATTTAATGTTTCTTTATTAATTTTAAAATACTTTCTTAGGTGTCATAGCTACTTATAATAGGACAGGTCTGCAATCCTCTTGGTTTTTATTGGTCTTTCAGTTATACACCAAGGGTGCCTCCCTACTAAATTTAAACTCAGCGGAATTTCTGACAAGTAAAATCAAATTTTCAAAAAATTTTCAGAAACGCCAGTTAGGAATTACATGGTGGTTAGCAATACCCAGCAAACTCAATTTCTACACATCTCTTTTGCACTAAAGCATTCAGTACAAATTATACTTTTGCTCAAAGTGGGTTGTATATTTTTACCTCCTATAACCTTCTATGAAAGATATTATAAAGACAACAGGTACTGACACTTCTTATGAATAGATGACTAAAAAGACCTGTGCTATATTTGTTGAATATCTGTATCAGTATCCCAGTACACATTTTAAAAATGTACACCAAGAAAATAAAATTGCAGCTTCCATCATTTGGCAACGTCCTTCATCCATTTGTTAATTCACCATTTATTCATTCAGCACTAATGTTTTTCACTTAAATGTGCGAAGAATTGTGCAGAAACGGTGAAAGGAAGAGTTACATGCCATGGGGCCTGCTTTTTAAGAAGCTCATGTTTCTGCTAAGGTAACTGTGCATAACCAAACTCAATCATAGTTGAAGAGCTATGAAAGAAGTCCCACTGTTTCTATTTTATTTAAAGATTCGTATATGTGGTAATGTCATCTGCAACAGGAAACCAACATCAGAGATTAAGAGAATGAGGCATAAAATTATCAAGTTCGAGTGTCTTTGGATATTCACATTTTCTTTCAAACAATTTCTAAAATTATTTGTACTACATATGCATAAGTAAATTATCAGGAAAGTATCAACAAACACAAATACTTTTTTTATTCATATGTATTGTGTGGTGTGACTTTACCTGGCTACTGCATTATATTGGCAACATTTTACTTTACTCCGAGGCTATGGGCATATAGATAACCTATTCTGTTTCATTTCCTTCATATCTAAGATTCAATGTTGTTTGCACAAATAACACCACATAACCTTTTCCTTCTCAGGAATACGTGAAAACAGATTGCTTCGTTCTCTTATGCTACAGTGTTAACAGTTAAACAGCAATTGTGTTTCTACCGAGTATAGCAAACATGGAGGTAATTTAGTGAAGGCATCTCCCTCCTGTCAGTTGCATAGGGGACCAAGCCAGGTCTCTGTCCACACTGCAGCCAGACTGAGCTTTGTAAAATACAAAGTTGATCTTGTTACCTCATTGTTTGATATCTTTCAATAGTACCCAATTACTGTTAGGATAAAAACCAAATTCTTTAACACAGCCACATGTCCTCTTTTCAGGATTGAGAGTAGCCAGGAACAATGTGGCCAGCAGGTAAGTAGTAGGGGCACTACATCATCAAGGAAAGAAAAATGAAACAGATTGGAGGGGCCAGGCGCAGAGGGTCACGCCTGTAATCCCAGCACTTTGGGAGGCTGAGGTGGGCAGATCATGAGGTCAGGAGATCGAGACCATCCTGGCTAACATGGTGAAACCCTGTCTCTACTAAAAATACAAAAAATTAGCCACGCGTGGTGGCAGGCACTTGTAGTCGGGAGGCTGAGGCAGGAGAATTGCTTGAACCTGGGAGGTGGAGGTTGCAGTGAGCCGAGATCATGCCACTGCACTCCAACTTGGGTGACAGAGCAAGACTGTGTCAAAAAAGAGAGAGAGAGAGAGAGAGAGAGAGAGAGAGAAAGAAAAGAAAAGAAAAGAAAAGAGAGAAAAGAAAAGAAAAGAGAGAAAAGAAAAGAAAAAAGAGAAGAGAAAAGAAAAGAAAAGAGAATAGAAAAGAAAAAGAGGGAAAGAGAGAAAGAGAGAGAGAGAGGGCGGAAGGAAGGAAGGAAAGAAGGAAGGAAGGAAGGAAGGAAGGAAGGAAGGAAGGAAGGAAGGAAGGAAGGAAGGAAATAGGTTGGAGAGATGGAGAACAATACACTAGAGAATGTTTGAAGTTTAGAAAGGACACGCACAGCACATTTTTCATGAAGGAATGAATAATTATTCTGACAGTATCCCTAGAACTGAGCAAGGAGAGCCAATCATACATGGCAGAAGTACAGATGGAAAATCCTACCAGACCTCTGTCTGGTCACAGCAAAACAATAGTCAAGTTGCCAAAGTATTCAAGAACCTCTTTCATAGCTTTCCCACATACCCACATTCTTTATAAGAAAGTTAAAGCACTAGTCTTTCATCAAGAATATTTCTGATCAATCTGTTTCTTCATACTCTGTTCCTGAATGCTCTCTGCATTTATGTTTTCATCTCCTTCACTTTCTTCTTGAAGGCAAAAATCAATTCTGGTGAACTCCACGTATTTCTTAGGCTATATAGTCACCCTTTCTAAAAAAATGAATTGGTCTATCTATGAATAGCTATCTGTTACTTCCACATATAAGGTTACCTTTCTTTTCCTTTTCAATGTTAAAACCAGAGTGATTCATTCCATTTATTACCCTCTGTGGTGTTTCAGTCTTTCTGTAATATCCACAGTAGCCAGAAGATGTCAGTCATACAATTCAAACCGACTCTTTGCTCCTCTCCCAAGTAACCCAAAAGCAAATAGCCTAAAATTAAGTATAAGGATGAAGACCTTTGAAATCCTCTAAAATTCCAAACAATAGGTATACAATTCCATGCACTTAAATATTCCTTATGACACTTAAATTTGTCTATTTGGGGTTTAAAGAGATGTAATCAGTAAACAGTTGCTGTTCACAGGTCTTTTCTAAATAGCTGGAACCAAATCAGTGTTGAGACAAAGGAATCATAGAACTGTGAAGTTGGAAGGGCCTTGAAGTTCCTGTAGCTTAATCTGCTACCCTCTTATGTAAATTTCTTTTATACTGAAACAGAATAGGGATTTCTTAGTACAACCTAATTTCTGTATTCACACATTCACTTATTCATCAAAATTTTATTGAACATGTTCTGTGAGCTCAGCAATAAGATAATTCCTAAAGATGCAAAAGTAAAAGTGATGAAATAGACATAATCCTTGCTGGCTGTTATGGATTGAATTGTGGACCCCTCCTGTGCAAAGATATTGAGGTCCTAACCCCTGGTATCTCAGAATGTGAACTTATTTGGAAATACAATCATTGTAGACATAAAGTTATTTAAGATTATGCTGGAGTAGGCTGGGCCCTTATACTGGAGTAGGGTGGGCCCTTACTGTAGTAGGGTGGGCTGCTCCCAATACTGGAGTAGGATGGGCTTATACTGGAGTAGGGTGGGCCCTTAATGCAATATGATTGGCATCTTCATCAGAGAAAGATATACAGGGAGAAGATGGCCAGGTGATGACAGAGGTTGAGACTGAGGTGATGCATCTATAAACCAACATTAGGAGCTATAATGGGAGAGGCAACAAAAGCTTCTCCCCTATAGTTTTCAGAGTGGGGTATAGCCTTGCTGATATCTTGATTTCAGACTTCTAGTCTTCAGAATTGAAGGAATACATTTCCGTTGTTTTAAGCCAGCCAGTTAGTGATACTTTGTTATGACAGCTCTAGGAAACTAACACACCTCCAAAAAGATTGTACAAGACAAACAGGAAAATCTAATACAGTGTGATAAGTGCTATTATACATATGGGGTATGATAGGAAAATATGATAGAAATATCCATGTGTGTACATCAGAAGAAAGATGTCTGGAGGAAGCAACCTCCATCCCGAAAACAAACAAAAAGAGATGGCAAAGAAATGCCAAGTAAATTATTGGGAAGCAGGAGGATTATTTCCAAATGGAGAATAGCACCTAATTCTCTCCTCTACCTACAGCCTTCATTGCCCAGCTCAAACTTTGGTCAGCAATCAAAACATTATTAGAGATGAATCCCAACCCAGATGTTCTGAGACTATGATTGTATTAAACTTTATTTATAATAATTTTTTATACTTTTTACATTACATCACTAAGAAAAAAAAATAACCTTTTTTGAAACCTTTAGTGACTAGAGAAACCAATTTGTACTAGAACCCTTACGATTCCACTAAGCCTTGTTAACACTCTCTTCTTCCCGCCAAACCCTGCCCTATGCTGCTACCCTGTCAGTGCTCTGGGTTTCCTCTATTCTCTTGTCCTTTGCTCTGCATCTGATTTGGCTGAATCTCTGCTGATCACCTTCCAGTACTTCCTAATTGAATGGGAGTTTTCTAGAACCTCTCATGTGCTCACCAGAGTTTTGCTCACCATTGCCCTTTTCTTGCTCCAAGATCATCATCTTCTCTCTACGACTCTAAGTGTCTCTGGGGCTTCCCATCACACTTGGTACTCCAGCTGTTCTTCCTCAGAAAGCTGAGCTGAGGAAAGTATACAGTGTAGGGCTGCCCTGGGCAGGGCTCTCCAGTGCACCTCTCAGAGCCCTACCCTTCAGCATCTTTCTTAAGCATTGAGGGAGGGAACATGTCCACTAGCTCTCCCTTGGAGTGGGCCACTCAATTCTTTAGGTCATTAAGTTTAATGCTTACTATGGTAGACAGTATTGCCCCCAGTTGGAGAAATCTTGATCCAAATGTGATTTGGGTTGGGGAGTTGATTGAAGGTGCTTAAATCTTCTTTTGCAGAACTTCTCGTAGCATGAAGTGACCCTCAGAGAAATTGGAAAAGTGCAAACCAGACCTGACTTCCTTGGCCCTGTATAAATGCAGCCCACACTAAATTATAGACATCCTGCTGCTTCTCCTCACCTGACCCAGAAATTGAAAGATGCTGTTATAGGATTTGTTACAGGATTCAATTACTATATTGAAAAAACAAGAACAATGGCTAAGTGATCAGTAAACTCAAAGTAATATTAGGCATCCATATGAAAAATAATCATATGAAGACTTTGTAGCAACCTAGAAAATATTTTTGCCATAAAACTAAAGGAAAATGTAGACTACAACATTGGCATACAGCTAAGATAAAAAAGAGAGTAAAATATTTTGATCATACAAATAGTATAAATCATAGCTTTCACTTTTAAAAAATACCATAGAAAATTATATATAATCCTTTCCTAAAATTCATTTTGTAATCCTAAAATGAAGCATCAAATGTTTTCATTTTTTCTTGTCATTTTTGGCCCATTATGCACTTGCCAAATTCTTTTACTACTTTGCCTTCAGACAAGTTGTTCCGTGTCCTTGGAATACATGTTATTATATTCTCTAAGCAGAAAATTAATTCATTTAATCATTTGGCATATATATGCCAAATGGTATATAGAGAGGTATATATATACACACACACATATTCTATATAGGTATATATATATAATAGGTATGTGTGTGTGTATATATATATATAACAGGTATATATATAAATATTTATTAGAGGTCCAATAACATATACTAAGAATACATTTACAAAATATTTAGAGGAGTGTTTACTCCTTCGAGGTCTTCTTATCAAGACAAATTTTAAGGGGAATTCCCTTTGTGATGCTTTCTTAGTCCCTTTTGTATTTAATCTGGCATTTCCTCCTCTGTACACACCACTTTAAAGGCATCTATCAGATTACATTGTTACCAAGTGTTTATTGCATTTCTCCTTAGCTATACTCAGGATACTGAAAACAAACAACACACTGTCTTATTTCTTGTTGTAAGCCTTTGGCCTAAAAATGTACCTAGTTTATGATAGATGTAGGTTAGAGAAAATGGAGAGACAGAAAAAAGAAGGGCAGAAAGGAGATAAGGACGTAAGAGATTGGTGCTAAAAGGAAATAAATGATTTCGACATATGCAGATACAGTCTGACTACAGCACAGGGAAGAGCAACTTCAGTCATACAAAACACAATGCTACTAGGCTTGCAAGGGGGCAACATCCATGCCCTTGGATTCATTAGCTTGGTGCTTGTTAAACTGAACAGCCAGCCCTATTGTCCTACATTGTTAATTGTATTTATTTTATTATTCATCTTTAGCTAGAACAATACAAGTAGTGGATCATCATTATGAGAATTTAATTACCTCTAATGATTAGTAAGAGAGATGTTTTGAAGATAAATTTTGCCTCTTAGAATAATAAATTGCAGATTGTTTTTTCCTATTAGTTTGTAGCAGATAGACAAAATGGTGTTTTTTTTGCTATGATTTAACAACAGACTCTGATTTTAGTAATTATTGATTTATCAGGATTTCATGCACAGGGAAAAAATACATATACATAATGTCTCTTTCTCTCCCTCTTTCCTTCCCTCCCTTTCTATCCTCTTTCATTCATCCTTCTCTCACATACAAACCTTACCTCAGTGTCAGAGGAAAAATTACTCTCTTTGTCAGGCTTCCCAAGAAGTCCATGATGAGAATTCAATATCCCTTCCACAGCAAATGTGCACATATACATTTATATATTCATAATTCACTAAATGGTTTCTCACAAGTTTACACTAGAGGAAGGTTAACATTGTTTATCCCTTTGTTAAAAGCAGTATTGCTTGGTCCTTGCCTATGACAATGATTTGATTTTAGTAGTAAAAACAGTATTTAGAGACTCTTCTTACAGAAATTGGACACGTACAGGTATCATGATTTTAGTCTTTGAATTTGTGTAGAGAGTCAAGCATTCATTCATCTATCCATTCATTCAATTATTCATGAAAGAAACATTTGTTGAATGTCAATGTACATGGCTGGGACTAGGTTAGGGCACAGAGATACAAATATTAATGAGATCAGATCACTTGCTCCTAAGAATCTCACAGTTGAGAAGAAAAAACATAAGTAAAATCAACACATAATTACAAAAGAGAAGCACATACAGGATGGCATAGAAGAGGGAAAAATGAAGTGTTTCATTCTGCTTTTGGGGATCAAGGAAGGCATTTAGTGAAACGTACCTGTTAAATCCAGATCCCAAACATATAATAAATTCATGGTGAGGTTCAGTGGGTGCCTCATAAACTGCCTACCTTGAGAGTTGGAAGAGCAAAGTTCTCTTTATGTGTAAGTGTGCTTAGTGTGGTGACAAATGTGAAAACTTGGCCTAGGTTTCCAGGAAATACCCCAGAGATGAAAAAATTAAGCAAGATATTTTTTCATCTAAATGATACAGACATAATTTGCAACAAGGATCCAAAAAAGTGGAAAATAGTGAAGAAATATGATTGTAGACCCAATGTCTCCTAATAGGATGATAATATAGGACTGAGAGCCAACCAGACTCTGAACTAATTTTCTGCAAGCCCATCCTTGTATGTATAATTGGAGAGGCCCAGGATGTAGCCTGATCTAGAAACACACCAGAGATCACCACTTCAGGGCCTCATGCAGCTAGTCAAGCTTAAGGTAATACCATGTAGACTGAATGCCAATGGATCATATGGACTACTGAGGCTGGAACAGGCTCCTCATCCATCACTCTCAATTCCATCATGCAATAACAGCTTCAGAGAAGTGCATTCAAACGTTTATTACTATGAAACTAGAATGAGATTAGAGTCCCAGAATTCTGGGAGGATCATGCTAAAAGGTACTTAGACATTCTTAGGGATTATCCTGCAGTGCATTATGAGGAGTGTGTGTGTGTGTGTGTGTGTGTGTAAAAAGTTGGGGAAGGGGGTGCATATTAGAGAAGTACAAAGTAATCTAATAGAATGCAAGGGCAAAAATCTTGCTCAGCCTCGTGAAAAGACTAGAACCACCAGAAGATCCCATCATCTCTTCTCATTGTGGCTTTCTCCCAATTGTTTTCATTCTTTATTATTAGTACAGAAACTGACTTTCTCTCCTTTCCAATCTATTCTACATCAAATTGCCCTCAGGGCTTATGAATCTCTCAGCAAACTTTACAAATCCCTGGGGAACAGATTAATTCATTCTAAATTCAGAGGTCCAAATCTGGTACATGAAGCTTACTTCACATGGATTAGGATATGCAGTTTTGAAAAAAAGAGGTTGGATGTAAACTTAGTCATGACCTTTTCATCTTTTCCCAAACTCGCCATACTCTTTTAAACACATTGAATAAATATAAAAAAACTCAACAATGACATTTCTATTATTAATTAGAAAGAAAATTTCTGTTTCAATCAGACAATGGAAACGATTTGGAAAGCATCCACAGGTCAAATAAATTTAGTATCAATTTTATTATGGAACTTAGGAACAAATCAATCTCAAAACTGAAAATTTAAAAATATATGTTTATAACCAAAATACGTGTGAGAAAATGTGATTTAACAAGATGATATTGATTCCTGTGATATTGCATATTGCTACAATGATAGATAACTCCAATACATATTCATTTATGCATGCATGCATCCATCCACTTCTTATCTGTTGAGTCTACTGTTGCACTTCATACCCTCTGCTAAGTGCTAGAAATACAATGAGGAACAAGTTAGAAATATTGGTCTTATGGTGAAGATGAAGGGAAATCTAATTTATCAGATAACTTTTCTCTAGGAGCTTAAGGCTTTTGTACATTTGTGGATTGCCTGCTGTCTTCTTATTAATGGCTTGCAAAGGTTTTAAAAATATAGTCTGTGATTCATTAATCTTCATGAATGTGTGAGATTAATTTTTTTCCATATGAATATCCACATGTTCTAGCATCTTTTGTTGAAGAACCTATACTTTCCCAATTAAAATAGCTAAACAGTTTTATAAAAAATGAATTGACTATATATTTTGGATTTATATCTAGACTTTCTGTTTCTTTGATCTATAAGTGCATTCTTCTACCAACAGCTCCATTTTAATTACTGTTGCTTTGTAGTAGAAGTCCTCTAATTATTTTTTCTTTTTCAAAATTATCTTGGCTGTGTAGACTCCTTTGCATTTCCAAATGAACTTTAGAATCTGCTTGCCATTTTTGAACTCAAAAGGGACTCATGGGATTTTGATTAGAATTGAATTTAATCTATAGATTAATTTGGGGAAAATGTATGTTATATCATCTCATTTATGTAGGTATCCTTTAATTTCACTCAGCAATGTTTTGTAGTTTGGAATATCCAGACTATGCATGCATTTTGTTAAATTTATCTGTACTTCATAATAACCTCAATAAAACAAAACTTGCGATGGGCAACAAACTAACTATATCCTTCTCTCTACCTACTTATGGCTAACTTTAGAACAATCTTTACCATTGTTCTTACTTCTCTTTCTAGTTCTTAACTGACTGAAGCATAATATTCACAAACAAAAATAATTTAAGCTGTATGATTTTTTGCTGTCTGAACTTTCACATATGAAAATCTTCAACTGGTCATAGTTAAGCAGAACTTGGACAGTCAGACTTGTGCAGAAATATATAAATGAGTACTTATACAGTTATACCTCAGGTCATTTGGACTCTATTTCACTCTCCCATGTATAATTCTATGGGAAACAGCACGGAATCTAGGAAGAAATTTTGTACCAAGAAATAAGAGGACCTAACTTCTACCTTTGTATTTTGTTGTTTACTATTCACATACTCTTCAGAAAACTAGTTATGCTTTTTTGGCTTTTGTTTCTTCATCTCAAATAAGTAATAATAATATATCATGTTCACAAAGGCAGGAGACTGTACACAGTGACTTCTTGGTGGTATTTTTCAGTTTTGCAACTCAGAAGACAATGTCAGGGACTTACAGCAAGGAAATCTTTCCGTTTTTAAAAATTGAAATAAGCCACTCCTTGATACTTTATTTATGCTTATAATTGCAATGTATTGTGACTATTAGTTTGGCTTGTGTTGAGGACTCAGCTTAGGTACTTCATAAATGTTGCTGAATCAGATTGCATTTCTAGGTCATATAAGGTAATGTAATATGAGACTTAGTTTAACAGCCTTCAGAACTGATGATTCAGAAATACAGTTCAATTTTGCCCTTCATCCTTGTGTGACAAACACATTTAGTCCTGACCATTGGACTGGTAGGAAGTACTTTCTGTGAGGCTGTAAAATTTAAGATCTAATCTGGTGTGATTACACATTTTATGCCCTATGACCCACCATTTATTAACAGCATGCTTGATCAAAAGCCAGCCTTCTAGTCTGTTTACCCATGTTGCTGTTACTGAGAGATGATTGCGGGTTTTTTGGTCTACACTATGGAGATATTTTAGTTGTGTCAAAATTAATGAAAATCTGTAAATACCACAATCATTCAGCGATTTAGTTAATATGATGGAATTGGGGAGAAGCAGACAGTCTGAGTTTTGTGAGTCATTCAGTCTTGAAAGATGCTTCTTTCCAGAGTATTTAAGGTCATGACCTAAGTTTGTTGGAATTTCAGAAACCTATAATAATAATTCAGTGGTCTTGTCAGTTCAAAATTTCTAGACAAGTCATTTGTTGATATATCCCAGATTTTGGTGAGTCAAGGAGTAGCTTTATGCTGCATTTATTCTTTGTTACACCAAGACTTAAGAGTAATGTCCCTTCCCTCAAAATGGATTTTAGGTAGCAGTTGACTTTCCAGCTTTAAACTAAAGTTATTTTTCCCCTTCACTTGGTGAATATCTGTCAATAAAGAGAGAATAGTGCTGTTGATTTATGGCCAAGCTCTTCTGGAATGATTTACTCAACAAAGAAAGAAATGAAGCATAGGGAGTCTAAAATAGATACAAGTGCCTCAGCACCCAAGTTCTATGTAATGACTTCTTTATTGTCATCAACAACTAGTTCTTGTGCTTCTGCTCTTTCTTCCCAGGCATTCATTCACTTCATTCAACAAACTTACTGGGTGCCAGGCACTGACGAGGCACTGGACATATAGCTCTGAGCAAAAGAGGTTTAGTTTGCCCCATGTCCACTTTGGTTTGTTTTAGTCATGACAAGCTTCATGTTTGATTCCTTACTCTATTCTTCTAAAGCAAAACCATCCTTTCTCATGATGTATTTGCCCTGACCATTGAATCCCATGGTTACACACTAGAAGGTTTTGTAACCTGAAAATCAGATTCCTGTGTCTTCTAGAATCCAGATTCACATTAAATTATTTAACATATTTATTCTAAATTTTTAGATCTTTGGTTTTTGAACATTTGTGTTATTGATTACAGTAACTGGCTTTATAGAATATTTTTTATCTGTTGTGTTTCCCTCATCTTGTATGCCAAAATATCAAATGCAGTAAGTATTTATGTTTGGTACATTTTTAAATAGTACTTAAAAAGAGAGAGTTCTTTTGGTGGATCTATTCTGATGTTCTTTTTCTGTGTGTGTGTGTGTGTGTATACACACATATAAACACATACACATATACACACATAAACACATTATACATATTTAAACACATGTAAATATGTGTATATCTATCCATATACATCCATACGTATTTGTATGTCTATCTGATATGAGAGGGCATACTGGCTTTGCAATTTACAAATTCTATGCTTTTGTGCAGGTCATTTCACTTCTCGTTTTTCTCATATGCATAAAGTAGGGTGGTAAAATCTATTTCATAGAGTTAACTGGATCTTAATATATAGTAGCTATTATTTTGTTCATTTTTATTATTGTCATCAAGTTTGGCAATCTCTACCTTGGTCAAGTATTTTTAAGATGCATCATTACACTTTAGACCAAAGTTCCCACAAATATTCAGTATAAATTTGAAAAGAATTAACTCCATCCAGAGTCTTTTCCCATCTTTTTCATGACAATCAAACCTATATCTCAGAATTTTGCCTCTATTATCATTGGCTCACATCCTTCACACAAGTTTAAATATTTTTCTAGAATATGGCTTTCATTTTCACAGTATAAAGCCTAGTCCTGTGTGAAGAACAGACAGTGTGCTAAGATTTGTACAATTTTGTGGTTCTTCAGAAGAGCCTTCAAGGATATAAGATGGGAATATTGAGTCTGTGAAAGAATGCACAATTCATACAGACATTACATATTTAAGTAAGATTGTAACATAATAAGCAGCGGAGTCAGGAATCTAACCCGTGTTTGTCTGAACTCGAGACCCATTCTCTCCTATATTTGGAACCTCCATGTAAAGGCACTCCTACTTGCATTAAATTTGTTGACTTTAAGGAAAGGTTGGCAATATCCTTGGGCCCTACTCTCTCATTCAAAGCCATTAGATTTTCACATTGGTTCCACCATGCCTACTTCGAAGACCACATATTAACTTTGTTTGTTTGTTTGTTTTTGAGACAGAGTCTTGCTCTTTTGCCCAGGCTAAAGTGCAATGGTGATATCTCGGCTCAGATCCTGAGTTCAAGCGATTCTCCTTCCTCAGTCTCCCAAGTAGCTGGGATTATAGGCGCCCACTGCCACACCTGGCTAATTTTTGTATTTTTAGTAGAGATGGGGTTTCACCATGTTGGCCAGGCTGATCAGCCCGGCTCATCTTGAACTTCTGACGTCAAGTGATCCGCCCACCCTGGTGTCCCAAAATGCTAGGATTACAGGTGTGAGCCACCACACTTGGACTTAACTTTTAAAAGTCATAATTCCACCAATTTCCAAGTGCCTACCCAGTATGCATACATTATTTATGCCAGGGCCACAGATCTCTTTTCTACTTGATAATTTTCTAGGTGCTTAAGTAACTTCATTCTTCAAATGGACAACCCATTATATACTATGGATTCATAATGCTTTTACTTTATCTTCATTCCACTTTAGCAATGAATCCACAGTTATGTCCTAAACAATGTCATCACTTTTCATCAGTTTTTCACATCTGATATCTTGAAACTTGAAATGTGTCTTTCTGACTATAATTTTCTTCCACATTTTCTTACTTCTAAGCAATATGCATTATACTTCTAATATTTCCATATCTCATTATTCTCTCAAATTATTGAGGCTTTGCTTTCCGCCTTATCCAGGCTGGAATACATGGTTCACTGATTTATCTTTATTTCACAAGCCTCTAGAATTTTGTTACACCTCCATATTTTATTATGATCACTTCGTCAATTTCTAGACCTAGACAAATCAGCTGCCCATTTTCTCTAGGCCTTTTGTTAAACTGTGGAATTGTGCCAAATAACATCATATAATTTTCCTGGTTAGATCCATTACCAATGAATGCAATCCAAATACTGACAAGCCTTTAATATTGCTTTATAAATCCACTTATTCAATCTGACTTAAAGCTTCATTGAACATTTCTCCAACTGTCTCCTGCAAGATATTAGTATATGTTCCTCTATACAGAAGCTCTAAAGTAAAATAAATTTGGAAATGCTACATATTATATCTAATTCTTATAGATTCACAATTTTCATTTGCATACTCAAGGCTCTGAGAACTACTACAGCAAAAGAATTTGTTGTCCTTCGCATAACATAAAACTTCACAAATTTATTTGACCTTGAAATTCTTTATTCATTTATTAATTTGTAGGAATCATAACATCTCAGTCAATACATTTTAGGAAATGCTGTACTCTATAAAGGGTGAGGTCCTTGCCTGGTTAGTTCACCACTGTATTCTCAGCTGTTAGAAAGATGCCCATCTCAGAGTAGGCTCTCACACATATGCAAATATTGGATGAATAAATAAATGAAATAACTAAAGCAATTTCCGTGACTTTTTCCTGATCTTTTCAATTTTATTAACCACACTACTGCACCCTTATTATTAAGTGAAGCTACTGTACATGACTCTTTGTTTTCCTATCACCTCAACATCTTTTCAAAACATTGAATATGTTTTCATAATTCCCCTGTCTCAGAAATATGTTTGAGTTTTCATGCTTAATAATACATATAGATGCTTAGGAGATATAGCTAGATGGCAGTCTCTTTCAGATATTTCATTTAATCTCTTAATCCTGTAAAATAAGTAAAATGTTCTCTTTTATGTAGGTGATAAAATTAAAACTGACACACCACGGTTAGAATTTGAACCCAGAGCTGTTGATCTCCAAGATATAGCTCCTTTCCCAGCCCCATTGTTAACCCCCGCTTTCCAAAGATAATAATCTCATTTTGTTAGATTCCATACCAGGTACAGCTTATGTAATAGCTAGATCTACTAGTCCTTGAGCCCCACATGAGATTACAGCCCCAGCTAATACCTTAATTTCAGCCTGGTGAAACCCTGTGCAGAAGACTCAACTAATATATTCCTAAACTTTTTGCTTCCCAAGACTGTGAGATAATAAAAGGGCATTGTCTTAAGATGCTAAGTTTATGGAAATTTGTTACTCAACAATAGAAAACTAATAGAGTCAAAAATGACAGATGTGACAAATAAGACACAAAGAGCCTGACACATTTAAGCATATAAGTAATTACCTTAAATGTGAAGAGTGCAAATACTCCAATTAGAAAATAAGATTGTGAAACTAGATTTTATAAAGAAAAAACATATACGTGATTTATGAGACATAATTTTAAAATAAGATTAAAGAAAAAACTGGAACATAAAAGAACTAAAAAATATATATTATACAAACACTAACCAAAAGAAAGATGGCATATGTATATTAACATAAGACAAAGAAGACTTTAAAGAAACAAATTTCAAATACAATACAGGTTTTTGTCCATGGAGAGTTAAATTAGAAGTCGAAAACAGATAGAAAAATGGAAATTTTTAAGTTCACGTAAATTAAGACACATGCTTCTAAAGAACTCATGAGTAACATAGGAAATCACCATGAAAATTATTTTGCATGGAATTATCATTAAAAATATTTTGTACTAAAATTATAACTTACAAACCTCTGTAAGATGTAGCAAAAGTAGTATCTAGAGGGATTTTATAGCTTTAAATGCATGTATTAGAAAAGAAGTAGAGAATCAGTTATTTAAACACCCAACTCAAGAAGCTAGAAAAAGAATAGAAAATTATTCCCAAAGAAAGTAAAGGAAGAAAATCTAAAAAAGTAAAAGTAGAAATGAATGAAGTTGAAAACAAACATAGAATAGAGACAATCAATAAAAGAAAAATTAGTTATTTTAACATTTATAAAAACAATTAATACCCCAAGAACATTACTCTTTTCAAATCATGAATATTAGAATAAGAAGGTATTATGAAAAGCTGATATCTTTGACAACTGAGATGAAATGAACAAATTTCTAGAGAAATGTCAAATATCCAAACTGACAAAAGAAGAATTAAAAATCTAATAGGCAACTTTGGTTGCTAAAGAAATTAAATCTGTAATTAAAAACCTTCCTACAAGAAAAACTGGCCCTGGTGAAATATTAGTTTTATACAAATACTTTCAAAGAATAAGAAAACAGAAATACTTCCCAACTTATTTTGTTAGTCTTCCCAACTTAGAATAACGCTAATACCAAAATCTAATAAGACATTATAAGAATGAGAAATTACAGGCCACTAATTCTCATGAACATAAATAAAAACAAAATATTAGCATATAGGGCCAGGCAAGGTGGCTCATACTTATAATTCCAGTACTTTGAGAGGCCAAGGCAGAAGGATTGCTTGAGCCCAGGAGTTTGAGACCAGTCTGGGCAACATAGTGAGATTCTATATTTATTAAAAATATAAACATTATCCAAGTATGGTGGTGCATGCCAAAGTACCAGATACTTGGGAGACTGAGGAGGATGATTGCTTCAGCCTGGGTGTTTAAGGCTGCAGTGAGCCATGATCACACCACAACACTCCAGCCTTGGTAACAGAGCAAGAGACATTGTCTTAAAAAAAAATACACACACACACACACACACATATATGTGTGTATATATATATATATATATTAGAAATATATATATAAAATTTTGGTCCTCACTTTTGGCTCAGAATCTCTCCAAGTATTTTACAAAGTTTGGTTTTTTCCATCAACAGTGTTTCACTAATGGTTTTAGTCAAAGCAAGAAAAATAAAGAAATCATGTTAAGATTGGAGAAGAAGAAATTATTTACCAGAATATTCTGTCATTATTTATCAAAATTACTGGATACAAAGTCTATTAAATAATCATTTTTAATATACTTAAACAAGTGGAAAATTAAAACTTTAAACTTTCAGTTAAAACAGTATCAAATAATATTCAATATCTAAGAATAAATCTAATAAAGGACCTCTACATTAGAAATTATAAAATATTTCTGTGACAAATGTAAAAAAGACAAAAATAAATGAAGTGGTATCCTACGTTCATGGAATGGAATATTCTACATATTTAAAGGCGTCTGTTCCAAACTGACCTATAAAGTCAATGCTACTTTGATAATAATCCAAATTGTCGTGTATGTATAAATTAGCATTCTAAAATGTATAAGAAAATGTGAGGAATTAAATTAACCAACACAATCTCAAAGAAGGAGAAAATTTGATAGATTTACTCTACTTATAGTGTTATTATCTTTAAACAAAAAGTAATTAATTTAGTGTGGCTGATTGAAGGATGAAGGATGGATTCAGTCTAACCAATACAAGAATAGAGAAAGAGATCAACAGAATGGCATAGAGTCCTGAAACAAATCTTCCACATGTTTAGTAACTGATTTACAACAAAGTTTCCGTTACCAATCAGAGGGGAAAGGTAGTCTTTTCAAAATATGGAGCTGAGTCAACTGAATTCTAAAATATGAAATTTGACCCCTCCCAACACCTTAGATTATAGATCAATACAATCAAAATAGATCATGATGTAAAAAGTAGAATCATCAGTCTTCTTGAAATAAAAAGGGGAATACCTTCATGATCTTGGGATAAGCAAATATTTTTAAATTGGGACAAAAATCACTATGAAATAAATGTTTTGTTGCTCGTTGAATTACACTACTTATGTACTACAGAGGAAAGCTACTGATTGGGAGCAGAGATTTACAATACATATATTTGTGAAGAAGCTTGTATCCAAGACATATAAATAATGCATACTAAACTATATGAAAAGGAAAAATGTACATTTTTTTTTAAAAAAAGACAAAAGACTTAACCAAATACTTCACGAAAGAGAATAAAATCAGTGCTATATATATGCAGAGGTGTTCAACATCATTAGTCATCAAAGACAAGTTTAAAGCCACAAAAAGGATACAAAGACATACTCACCAGCAGAATAGCTAAAACTAAAAATACAATTTCAAAGTTGCTGAGGTTTTAGACCATCTGGCAGTCTTTTATATTGCTATCAAATGTCTGAATATGCACATCTACAATCTTGCAATATCTGCTAAAGCTTATCGTATGTGTACTCTTTGACTAAGCAATTATACCCTTGAGTATGTGTCCAACAAAAGCAGGTGCTTATGTCCACTTAAAGTCATGTAAAAATGTTTACAGCAGGTTTATTTATGATAGCCAAAAGCTGGAAAGAACCCAAAGCCCATTAGCAGGAAAATGAGCAAATAAATTACAAGATGTTTATATAACGAATACAATTCTGCAATAAAAAAGAATAAATAAACAAAACAGTAAGAGAAGACCTAAGTAACAAGAACGGAATAAATATTCATGAATATAATGATGCAAAATTTTAAAGATACAATTTCTCTCCAAATTGCTCTATAAATTCAATGCATTTTATTGTAAAATCCTAAAAGTTTTTCTTTGGATTAAATAGATAAGCTGATCATAAGATTTATATAAAAGAGGATATTGCCAAGAGAAGTAAATGACACTGGCAGGTCCTCAGATTTTAAGTCTAGTAAAGCTAGACTTATAAGTCTTCCATCATACAGACTTGTATGGGTGAAAGAATAAGCAAATGAAGCAATTGAACAGAATAGGGAACACAGAAATGTACCCATAAAAATATGAAAATGTCATGACAGTTGGCATTACTAATCAAAAAGAAAAAGACACATTAATCATAATGTTAACCACAAATACTATGATGAATGATAGTATTAATCGAAACACTATGGGTGATGTAGTTTTATTGATTAGTAATGCCAATTATGGTTATAATATGTGGTTATCAATATGAAAAAGAATACAATCAGTCATATCTCACATTATGATTAAATTAAATTCCAGATAGTTGAAAGACCTAGATCTTTTTTTTTTTCTTTTAGACGGAATCTCACTCTGTCGCCAGGCTGGAGTGCAGTGGCACGATCTTGGCTCACTGCAACCTCTGCCTCCCGAGTTCAAGTGATTCTCCTGCCTCAGTCTCCCAAGCATCTGAGACTACAGGTGCGTGCCAACACACTCAGCTGATTTTTGTGTTTTTATTACAGATAGGGTTTCACCATGTTGGCCAAGATGGTCTCGAACTCTTGACCTCGTGATCCACCTGCTGGGATTACAGAAGTGAGCCACTGCGCCCAGCCCTAATGCTATATCTTTAAAACTTTTTGAAGAACATATTGAAAATATACTTATGATTTCAGGAAGGAGATGGTGACAAAAGAAGACACAAAGAGCAAAATCCATAAGCAAAAAGTTGTTACATTTACATTAAACTTTCTGTTCCACAAAAGATCATAAACAAAGATAAAAGACAAACCACAAACTGAAAAATGATATTTGCAACTCAAATCCATTCAATAGAAATATGGGCAAACATTATGACCAAAGCAATTTACAGTAGAGAAACATCCAACTCCAACCATCATATTCAAAGATGCTTTACTTCATTAGTAATCAAAGAAATGGAAATTAAATGAAAAATAGAAGACCAGTTCCGGGCTTCCCACTTGCACGTCCTTAACCCCAGATTGGCAAATAAGTAAAGTCTGTTAATGCAAATAGTATCACAAACATGAAGCAAGATATCTGTGACATCATATAAAAGTACTGAGATTTGGGGCCGGGCGCGGTGGCTCAAGCCTGTAATCCCAGCACTTTGGGAGGCCGAGACGGGCGGATCAAGAGGTCAGGAGATCGAGACTATCCTGGCTAACACGGTGAAACCCCGTCTCTACCAAAAAATACAAAAAAAAAACTAGCCGGGCGAGGTGGCGGGCGCCTGTAGTCCCAGCTACTTGGGAGGCTGAGGCAGGAGAATGGCGTAAACCCGGGAGGCAGAGCATGCAGTGAGCTGAGATCTGGCCACTACACTCCAGCCTGGGTGACAGAGCAAGACTCCATCTCAAAAAAAAAAAAAAAAAAAAAAGTACTGAGATTTGGAACTGGTATAGACCTTTTGGAGAATGCTTTGACAATATCTAGCAAATTTAAATACATACATAGTTTTCAACCCACAAATTTCACTTCTAGATATATATCCTAGAGAAATTCTCACATTTATGCACATGATGATATACACAAGATTAATCACTGCAGCATGGTTCATAATGCTGAAAATTTAGGCAGCAATCTAAATATTCATTAAAGCATGTATAAACATTTTTTCTATATTTTTATGCTGGAATACCACAAAGAAATTAAAATACATGAATGTAAGTCTATGTACTATGGATAAATCAAATTAAAATAATGTTGAATGGTGACTAGTTTCAGAATGATATATATAGTCTGATAACACATATATAAAATGGCATGAAAAATAATACTGCATAATATTTATAGACACATAATTATGTAGGAATGGCATGAAAGCGTATGTAAGATTTCTAACATGAGTTTCCAGAAAACAGTTATTTTGGGAGAGGAGACAGTGATTTAAATATTAAACCCTCCTTTAAAGGAGGTTTTATTTTATCTCTAATATTACCTAAAATACTGATTTAAATCATATATGATAAAGTATGAAGACCTAATAAGATTTGATGATAGTAATTGTCTTTTCATTACTATAAATGCCTCAGTTTTCTAAATAATTTATATTTAAAATATCTAAAACTGAGCACTGGCCAGTACCCTGGTAATTTGTAAAGTTTTTTCATAATTGAAAAATATCTTAAGAAGAATTTTCACTGAATTTTACCAGTATTTCTTACTTGAAGAAGATTATTTCTATAGAATAAATTCATTTATAGGTTTTTTAATAATGACTTCTTAGTTTCTTTTTGAGAGTTAAGAAACACTCCATTGCTATGAAATACATTCAAATAGAAATGTCACTGTCACACAAATGCATAAAATCCATAACAAAATTGAAACCAAATTCTCTGTACTCTCAGACCAGTTATCTTTCCACTGAACCAAAATTGCCTTTTATTTAAAAAAAACTTTACATATGAAATATGGAAAAGAGAACAAAAAATCATAATAATATTATCTTTTGTGATTGGCATTATGACCTATAATAATATGAGACATTCCGCAATTTGTTCAAAGCCCTGACAACACAACATTATCTTGTTTAATCATGAGGCACTGCTAAAGATTGAAAGTGTAGGTAATTTGGGTCCATTACTTCCCTTCATTATCTCTCCTGCTGCTTCTTTTTTTACTGATCACTGTGTGACAAGAAAAAAAATTGGTGAACTAGAAAAAAATAAAACCAAAATTGATGAACTAGAAGTTGTATGAAACACTTGGTTTCACAAGAGATTGTCTAAAAGCGAACATTTTAATAATATGAGCCAAATCTTGCTTTTACTACCAAGGTTTATGTGGTTTCCAGTAGAGATTCCAAAATATGAGAAGACATGAAATAGTATTAGGTTTATTAATTTCAATTTTTGTTTTAAATAAAAGGGAAAATATGCTTTGCCAGGCTGTCTGAACATCCTGATTCAGTCACAGTAACATCTCCAGGGATGCTGTCTGAAGCTAGCATAGAGATAAACCTATTTAGTTCCCTTTTTGATTCTTAACTTGGACATAAAATTTTTCTGCCCTGTGCTAGGATAGAATTGAGCACCACCTCTGATGAAATTGACTCAGAGGTAGTCAAGAAACTGAACAAATTGATAACAAAAGCTCTCTTTCTCTCTCTCTTCTATTTTTCCCTTTAGTATTAGTCCATGAAAGCGATTTATTTTATGTTTCTCTCTTGCAGAAATCCTGGACTCACAGATCATTTATTCTTTGTTAACAGCTATAGTTTCCACACCATAGTGTAACTCAGGACATTAAAGGTACTACAGACAACTCAATGTATGCAAACCACAATGACTAACCCTGGAACCCTGGAAAGAATGTATCCAGTAGCAGGAGCCTACAGAAGACTGCAAGAAGATGGGGAAATGCAGAAATGAAATATACAATGAAACAAAGTAAAATCTAAATGGATACCTGAGATGAGTAATGAAATTTTCATTGCCATTTTTGGATTAACTCTCCTAACTAATCTCCAAGGTAATGCAAACTAAGTTAGAAGAAAGCTTTTCTGAGTCCATCAGGGTCCCAAGAAGCAAACTGAAGGCCCACTGTGTGTAGGCACTGGTTTTCTGCCCCACACCCTGGCTCACTGCCTTCTCCAAGCCCTCCAAAGACTGTTGGTTTAGGCATCTAGGAAAAACATTCCAGAGACTTGTATGTCCCAACATCATGCTATTTGAAATATTACTTCTCTCAGAAAAGTCTTGGAAGGAGATCTGATTTAACCAGATAGGTACTGGGTTAGTAACACAATATATAGTAGCTCCTCCAATGAAGAAGAAATGTGTTCTGGTGTTCAGAATACACACTTAGGCTATTACTCAGGTTCTGCCACGTGCTAGCTTTGTGGAGACTGTGGTTAGTAGTATGTATATTGTATATACATACACAGTACAAAGACAAGTTCCTTAATCTCTCTCTATGAAATGTTTATATGCTCTCACTGCATAAATTAGTATGTAACAGCCTCCAATAAACATTTCCCATCTGAGGGCTCTCTGATTTTTGGCTCAGGATCATAGACCATTATTCTATTAATGCCTGGATAATTTTCAGAGTTTCATATCTCAAAAAAAAAGAAAAGAAAAAGAAAAAATAAAATTCCAAAGCAAGATAGGATATTTTGCAAATAAGCAGACATCTTACATCATTCTCTTTGCTTCTGTATTCCTTGACGAATAAGATAATTATTAATTTGTTGGTATATAGCCTTAAGTTACTTATTTTCTCTACTTAGTAGGAGGATTGCATTTAGTGGAACTTTCTGAAGAATTTTATACTTTCAAATAGTTCATTTTCCTTGATTTTTCTCCACCCTAATATTCTTAACTTTCTTAATATTCTTATGTCTCTGTTTATCTCCTTGAAAATTCTAAGTATCCATCATGATTTCTTTTTGTTCTCTCACTTCTTTAAAAAAAATTAGTTTCCTTCATTGGTCGTCCTCAAGGTTTATCATCAACCATTTTCCATTCTCATTCTACCATATTCCTCTCAATCTTTCTGAATCATGAGCCTCTTTC
This sequence comes from Trachypithecus francoisi, assembly GCF_009764315.1. Taxonomy (NCBI): domain Eukaryota; kingdom Metazoa; phylum Chordata; class Mammalia; order Primates; family Cercopithecidae; genus Trachypithecus; species Trachypithecus francoisi. Next base: position 65,120,370 of record NW_022681472.1, read on the forward strand.
AAAAATCTGTTGAAATGATGAACTCTTTCAGAGAAGTGTGAGGACTAGGGGTAGGGGGCATATTCACAAATTTTATGTATCATTTCGAGGGCCTTATTGATCTCCCTGCTTTATGCCTGCTGATAGACAAACACCTGCTCTCCAAATTCAATATCTAATCTGTGTTAATTGTCCCAAATCTTCATTTTAAATTCCCAGTCTCTATCCAGTACTCCAGACCCATATGTACAACCAACTAGTCAATGTGTCCATTTGGAAATTCCATAAACATCTCAAACTCAACATGCCTAAACTAAACATATCTTTTTCCCATCTAAATCTTGTATTTTCTGCCTTGTTGTCTGATACAGTAAATATCGCCATCCACTGAAGTATCTAAGGTTAAAATCTTGGTCACCCTAGACTTTTCCTTGTCCCTCATTTTTTACAATTATTCACTAAGTTCTACAAATCTCAAAATTCTTTTTGCAATTGTCATTGATCAGATCCCAATAACTTCCTGCCCATATTAGTGATATAGACTACTAAAATAATGTTTAATTACATAATTAATAAACAAATACTTTCTCCTTGTAAAAAATCCAAATAATATAAAAGTACAAATGGTGAATTTTTTCTTTCCATAGCACATCCTAATTCTCTCCTTCCACATATACATCCACTGTTAAGCATTTCGTGTATATCCCTTTAGTTCTTGTTCCTTTATATTTGCATACATGTATATGTATGGATGATAAGACATAAGGTTTGAGTATTTCTTTACACAAATGGGAACATGCTGTATTAGTTTGTTTTCATACTGCTGATAAAGACATACCCAAGACTGGGCAATTTACAAAAGAAAGAGATTTATTGGACTTACAGTTCCACTTGGCTGGGGAGACCTCACAATCATGGTGGAAGGCAAGGCGGAGCAAGTTACATCTTTCATGGATGGCAGCAGGCAAAGAGAGAGCTTGTGCAGTTAAACTCCTGTTTTTAAAACCATCATATCTCATGAGATCCATTCACTATCACAAGTACAGCACGGGAAAGACCTGCCCCCATGATTCAATAATCTCCCAGCTGGTCCCTGCCACAACACGTGGGAATTATGGGAGCTATAAGATGAGATTTGGGTGGGGACACAGAGCTAAACCATATTGCATGCTTTACATAATAGTCTCTCACTTAATCTTTTTCACTTAATAAAAGATTTGGAGAGCTTTCTATTTAAGTATGTGTATGTATGTGATATTTTTAATGGCTACTTAGTATTCCATTATAAAGATGTAGACTATAGGATTTAACCATTCCCTTTTGATGAGAATGTAGCTTGTTTCCTGTTTTTATTATGACCCACTGTCATCCTTGTGGATGTGTGAGTATACTTTCAAAGGTGAGATTCCTAGCAGTGGATGTCAGAGACTCCTACCTGCCCTCTCTACCTCTAGTCTCAATCCTCTTCAATCCTCCTTCACTTATTCACCAACACTCAACAACTCTCTGAGCATCTACTGTTATCAGGCCCTATGCTGGGCATTTGGTAATAAAAGAACTAGTTGACACAGCTCTTGCTTCCAGGGAGTTCAAAATAAAATAGAAGAGAGACAGACATAGTATAATAGTGCAGTATTATATATATATATATGTGTGTGTGTGTGTGTTTATATATGTGTGTGTGTGTGTATATATGTGTGTGTGTATATATGGTGTGTATATATGGTGTATAAGATATTATATATATATAGTGCAGTATAAAGTGCAGTATAATAAGGTTGAAATAGAAATGTGTACAAGGTACTCTCTCAGAGGACATTTTTTAAAAATCACCTCGGTCGGCCACAGTGGCTCACACCTGTAATCCGAGCACTTTGGGAGGCTGAGGTGGGTGGATCACCTGAGGTCGGGAGTTCGAGACTAGCCTGACCAACATGGAGAAACCCTGTCTCTACTAAAAATACAAAATTAGCTGGGCGGGTGGTTCATGCCTGCAATCCCAGCTACTCAGGAGGCTGAGGCAAGAGAACAGCTTGAACCCAGGGGGCGGAGGTTGCAGTGAGCTGAGATTGTGCCCCTGCACTCCAGCCTGGGCAACAAGAGTGAAACTGTCAAAAAAAAAAGAAAAAAAATTACCTCATCCTGGGAGCAATGAGGAAGTAGGAGAGATAAATGTAAAGGAGATTCCTAGACACCTCTTGAAGGTTGGAATTGGCTTGGTGCAGAAATGATGGGACTTTCTAACAGAAGGAAAAGTCTGTGATTTATTGATTGGGTATCAATGTGTGTCATGCTCTGTTCTGGGCACAGAATTACAGGTGTGAACAACACAGAAAAGGCCCCACTTTCATGCAGCTTTCTTTCTACTGGGGGGAAGGAGATTAATTCAAACACAAACAAGAAAGTGTATGATACAAATTCAAATTATGATAAGTTGTTAGGGGAAAACTATTAAGAGACAGAGTCAATAAAGGCTTTTCTTCAGAAGGTTACATTTGCCTTGAGACCTGAGTTGTAAGGAGCCATCACAACAAAATATTGGAGAAGAGGGGCTAAGCAGAGGGAACAACATGTGCAAAGACCTTGAAGAAGGAATGGGCCAGATGTATTACAGTAATGAGAAGAAGGTCAGTTTTAGAGTTAACAGGGAGATTGGTGGCTATGGACTAAATGTTTATGTCCCTTCAAAATTCATATGTAGAAACCAAATCTCCAATGTGATGGTGTGTAAAGACGGGATTTTTGCGAGTTAATTAGATCATAAGGGTGGAACCTCCATGATGGGATTAGTGTTCTTATAATAAAAGACACATGAGACAGCATGCTTTCTCTCCCTTGCCCATGTTAGAATACAGGCAACCATCTGTGAACTGACAAGAGGGCCCTCACTGACAACCTGACCATGCTAGCACCATGATGTCAAAATTTCAGCCTGCAGAATTGTGAGAAATAAATATTTGTTGTTTAAGCCACCCAGTCTATGATATTTGGTTATAGCAGCCCAAACTAAGATAGTGCTACATTCGGGAACTGCAAGCATTTATGTGTGACTAGAACCACAGCCTGGCAGAGAGAACCCTTCATGACCCTGTTTCCACCCTGGCTCCACCTCTGTCCACTTTTCACATGATCTTTAAGCTCCAAACACATAGCATATTTTTAGTTACCCAAAACACTACCTTTTCTCTTGCCTTTGCTCCTTCTGTTTCCACTGCCTGGAATGACCTTCCTTGCCTTGCTAACTCCAATTTTCACTTCCTGGCTCAGCTCAGGCAGCTGGAATCCTTCCCCAGTCCTCCCTGGCTGTGTTAATAAGCAATCCTCTTTACAGCAGAGTAGCTTGTGCACAAATAACCCTTGTGGTTAATTGTGTTTCCCTGAAGGCAGGGCTTATTTAACTTGCACTTATGTCCATAGACTTGGCATAGAACCTGACACTTAGTGGATGAGGCTGCTGATTGGGGTTGATACCTGGCCTGTCTCCCAAAGGCTTTACTTCCTGTAGTTCATCTGAGTTATGAGTCCTATCTCACAATCCTTCCTGTAGATATCCAAAGAGTCTCATTATTTTTCCTGCCTCTGATCATAGCAACACTTTAGCAGGAGTTCTTTGAGTGTGTCTCAACACACATTATGCTTTGAGAATTCTATGTATATATTATAGGATTAATTCATTCCGAATATGCAGCTTCTCTAAGCTTGCAAGCCTTAGTTTTTGTATTTCTTTTCTTTTTCTTTCATTTTGCACTTTTAAGAAAGATAATAAAAACAACTTTGGTTTTCAAATTTTTTGAATGACAATAATTGCATATATTTATAGGGTACAAGGTGTTTTTATACATGTACACATTTTGGGATAATTAAATCAAGCTAAATGACATAGACATCACCTCACATACTTATCATTTTTTTGTGGTGATTACATTTAAAATGTACTCCCTTGGCAATTTTTCAGCATACAATACATTATTATTAACTACAGTCACCATGCCATGTAGTAGATCTCAAATACTTATCCTCCTGTCTATGTGACCAACATCCCTCCATTCCCCACTACCGTCCAGCACAAATAACATTCCTTATGTTTTCATGTATTATGTGCCAGCCCATTGGGTAAGTCTTTTCCTGTTACCATATTGAATCCTCAAAGCACCATTAAGAAGTAGTTGTCTCCAACATGTAAATAGGAACCTGAGGCTTAAGCAAATAAAAAAGCTAAGTTGCAATTGGGACCCAGGTCAGTCTGATTGCCTCCTGCAGTGACCAAACAAGGAGCTATGTCTGAAGTCAGAAAGTCTCTTTATTTTTGTTTTAAAAAAATTCTTAATTTAGTACTTGTAAAATGAGAACATTAACACAAATAATAAACACAATCTTGATGTAAAATTTTCCAAGATTGAATCATTGAAAAACTAGGGAGATTTGGAAAAGAATAGAATTGACATTATGTAAAAACAAATTAATTTTCCTATCTCAACATTTTATCTGTAAATACAAACCAGACCTAATTGCCAAACTGAGTGACAAACCATTACAGACCAAAAGAATATTTTTTCCTATAACTCACAATAAAATGTAAACATGACTATAAATACTGCTCATCATGATGAGTGCTTACGGATTCTTTATTACACATGGGAGGAGCAGTCATCTTGATAAATGTCTAGAGTTGGACTCCATTTGAGAAGTACTTCTTGTTCCAGAAAAAAAAATCTTCACATTGTTACCATTTTTTGATCCTAAGTAACACTGTAAAGGGAGTATCTTACAATTTGTTCCATTCAAAATCTCCTCTGAGAGATTTTGAGCAACACATGCCATTGATCAAGAATTTCAACATTACTTATAGTATCCATGGAGGACTTTTCATTTTGCAAAACGCATTTCCATTTCACAGATCTTTTTGAAGTACACAAAGCCTGTCTCAAACACAAAGTCAAGCAAACCATGACCTCCGTTCTCCAACTAGATCCTAGAAACTTAAAGTTTTATTAAAGATCACTACCAAAGGAGGTGAATATGATTTGAATATTCTGTATAAAAGTTGGCCACGTATTATAAGCTGTTTCTTTTATAGGACCAATTTTCTGAGGCCTTTAAGGAAAAAATATTTGGCACTTATGAAATAAGACAAAGTTGCTATAAAGACAACATCCCAAGACTATTTGGAAATTTAGTTTCAACTATTTATCACATTATATATGTTGTTTCTCTCAGGCTAAAGGAATATAATATATTGTACGATCTCAATCACTTAAATACATGCAGTTATGTGTTAGAAAAATAATTGAGGAAATACCTCCAAATACTACCAAAGTTATTTATTTGTGCTAATCCTACAATCTTTTTTTTTTTTTTTTTTTGAGACGGAGTTTTGCTCCTGTTGCCCAGGCTGGAGTGCAGTGGTGCAATCTTGGCTCAACACAATCTCTGCCTCCCGGGTTCAAGCAATTCTCCTGCCTCAGCCTCCCAAGTAGCTGGGATTACAGTCATGCACCATCACACCCGGCTAATTTTATATTTTTAGTAGAGTCAAAGGTTCTCCATGTTGGTCAGGCTGGTCTCGAACTCCTGACCTCAGGTGATCCACCCACCTTGGCCTCCCAAAGTGCTGGGATTACAGGCGTGAGCAACCACGCCCCACCTGATACTACAGACTTTTTAAAAATATATTTTTTGTATTCCAAGTTTATAATCAGATAATAACAAACATTAATAATAAGATTAAGAATCTGTCTTGCAAAATATGGCATAATAATTAAAAGCTAAGGCTTTAGAGATAGGCAAACCAAAGTTTTAATTCTGTCTTTGCAAATTAATAGTTGTGTAATCTTCAGCAATTTACTTCACTTTTCTAACCTTCATTTTTGTTGTATTTTATTTTATTATTTTTATTATTTTGGTTTTTGAGACAGGGTCTCAGTCTGTCGCCCAGTCTGAAGTACAGTGGCATGATCTCGGCTCACCACAACCTCTGCCTCCCAGGCTCAAGTGAGTCTTCTGCCTCAGCCTTCCTAGTAGCTGGAATTATGGACACCCATGACCACACCTGGCTAATTTTTGTATTTGCAGTAGAGACAGAGTTTCACCATGTTGTCCAAGCTGGTCTCAAACTCCTCACCTCAAATGATCCACTTGCCTTGGCCTCCCAAAGCACTGGGATTACAGGTATGAGCCACCATCCTGGCTGTTTTTGTTGTATTTTAATAGAGTAAATAATATCTAGAGTACAGTTATTATGAAAGTTAGATGAGATTATCTGGGTGGCACGACAAGAGATACTGAATGGAAATTATTAAAATTCTCCCATTCTTTGCCATTCAATGTGTCTGAGTTCTAAAGAAGATCTTTTGGATTTGCTGATCACTGTCACAAAGACACAAATTATGTTCCAAATACAGAACAGTTTTGAGAATAAAACAGGACACTAAGATCACTAAAATTATACAATTTTAAATATATATAGACTGGCAAATGGGTTTAAATACAACTATGTTGTAGGCTAGTAAGAATAATAAACCAATTTTCAAAAATAAAATTTTTTCTAAAATAAAATACTATATAATACAAAATTTTAAAAAACTTGTAGTTGATTATCTAATAGAATACAAGCAGAATATTTTGCATATATGCTCATTCACTTTAATCAGTTTCTTAGCTGTATCCATTTTTAATATTGCTTCTGCTATTCTTCTGAAGATTATATTTTTATCCCTATTATAGAATTGTCTTATTTTTAATTGCCTTCAATCTTCTTCAAATTTGCATTTCAGGATTAAAAAATTTGATATTATGATGCCTTCAATTGGCTCGTCTCTGTAAAATATGAAGTTTTGATTGAGAAAAAATAATAAACTTCCTCTCTTAGTGCTCTGCTACCTACTAAGCTCAGAAACATTCGGCTTAACAGGGAAAATGATCAGTTCTATATTTTTAATGTGTAATACTTTAGCCAAAATATTTCCATAGACACTATCTTTTTACCTTTATTTAGAATATCTTTATTCAATAAATGTTCGTACAGGATACAACCTGTCAAGTAATTTGTCACTATTTACAATACTTTTGAACATTTCACAAAACTTATATGATGTAAAATCATAGACCTCAATTGCATTCTATTTATGCAAAATATACATATAGCCAATTAAAATAGCAGCTCTATCAAAAGATTATTTCCATAAGTTGTGATGCTTGAAAGTATAGGTTTTGAATTTCAAAAAATAATTGAGCTAAAAAAATTAATTTATTCAGGTCCTCTCTTGCTATGGAAGAATAAATTTCAATGTCTCCCTGCTTGCAAGTTTTGTTTTCAATGATTACAAAATGCTAAAAGCTTCAAACACTGGAATTTTTGGCAGTCCATTTGTGAACATATTGATTTAAATTTTCTAATTTTGAACACAATGCAAAGTTTAGGGCAGTCATTTCAAAATAAGTTCAATATCACTGTAGAACACTTCAGTTAATTTGCAAAGTAGTTATTCAGAGATTCAAACACTTATGAAATGTGATATCGAGTACAAAAGGAGACTACTGTAAGTGGTACTATTATAATACTGCTTGTATTGGATATGTTTCTTCTTTTTAACTGCAATTTCAATACAGCTCATTTGGATGCTGAAGAATTAGGGCAGGCTTTGGCAAACTATAGTCCTCTGGCTAAATCTGAAATGTTGCCTGTTTTAGTAAATAGTTTTGTTGGAACACAGCCATGCTCTTCTCTTTGTGGATTGTCTGTGGCTGCTATTGCACTAGACAATAGTTGCAATGAAAACCATATGCCCGGCAAAACCTGAAACGTTTTCTATCTGGCCCCTTATAAGACACAAATTTGCCAACTTCTGAATTAAGAATACACTACAACAAATTCCAAGTATATTTTTGTGTCATGCATTTTTTATTATAATAGAGTAATAATATCATTTTTGCAATGATACTGTGATCCACCAACATTTATATTTATGTTTCTCCATTGAAACAAATAACGTTATCTTTAATGGTGAATTTCTTAACTGAATTTACACTAGCATTCACAACTTAATGGAGTAAACTCTCAAAAGTTTTACTTTGATTCCATGAAATGAATGAAAAAAGATAACCAGTTATTGGAATTAACTGATTTTCCACTTAAAGCGGTTGATAACTGTTCATGGAAGCAGACTCAGGCAATTTCAATGATTAGCATGTTTACTAAAGAGTATTCTTGAAATCAACTCCTGTGGAAAAGAAAAAGAAGGAGGATTGAACAGATGGATAAGTCAACTGTCCCAAAGAAAACCTCTCCCAACCCCATCAGACTTATTCTGCCTTGGGCCAACAGGGCTGAACCTTTCAACTTCTGCTTGATTGGTCATTCCCAAAAGAGCGTGACCTTGCCCAGGCAGCTTTCTGAAGCTGAGGTCATCCCTGTGGGACTGACAGGTGTAAACTGTCTGCCAGCAACCCTTTTAGTAACTGAATCAACCAGTCCTTCCTTGAAGGGAGACCCAGAAGCTACATCACCATGTCTACTGCAGTCCACCCCTAGTACCATGCTGATCCACTTCTTCATATCTGTTTAGGGAGCAACTCCTTCAAGATTCTGGTGGGCCTTGCTTCCTAAGGGAAACTTATAAGTGGAAGGTTAATGATGAACTATAATTAGCTGAAGTTGATCTAAGTCTCTTTGTCTTCCTTTTCTTATTCACTCCAAATTCCCCTCACCCTCAGATAGCACCTCTGTTGATCTTGGCTGGTCACAATGCTTCTTTGCAGGCTGAGATTGCCTGAGAATTGTGAATTTTCTATCAAAATTGGGCAAAGGGGGTCCAAGCAGTGCCCAAATAGGTCATCGAGGTGTTAATGACATTCCACCATTGTTTAACAGCAGCCCTTCCTCCTGTTGATCAGAATCAATTATCCTCACCAACATGGTGACTTTTCTTCTTGTTTCATGACCCGTGGGTCCAAAGGAGCCTGAAATTCTCCGACGTTAATCATAGCTTATCTTTGTTATCTGGAAGAAGCATTCTCCCTTAAGGGACCAGGACATATAGGCTTAAAGAGCCCAAAGTTCTGGGGTCAGAAGGCACAAATTCTCCAAGATGTTCACTGGGAGTAAGTAAGGCTATTCCTGCTTCTACCCCTAGATTCATGGACCAATCTTTTTTTTTTTTTTAGTTGAAGACATAGTTCCATAAAAAGGTCTTTGATTCAAGCTATATATAGTGACCTGTAGGATGGTGCTCCATCCTCATAGAATTATCACCTCTGAGCTGACACTTTAGCTATGCTTGTAAAATACTGTTTCCAAAACCCTATCAGGTGGCAGTTTCTGGATGCCATGGTATGTAATATGACCAGTGAATTCCACGGTCATGGGCCTACTTCCATATCTCCTTTTCTCTGAAATGAGTCCACATTCTGATGAGATCCTGTGATGGTGAAATCAGACATGCCATACACCTCCAGAGAGTAGTGTTGGTTGAAGCTCTGTGGGTTGAATAGGCAAACCTATAAAGAGAGTGTATAGCTATCTTTGCTTGAATAAATTACTGGCCTTTCCAAGGTGGAAAGAGCTCAACATAGTCCCCTTGCCACCAAGTAGTCAATTGGACTACTTGAGGGATAATGCCATATGATATGGTTTATCTTTGTTGCCAGCAGGTTAGAAATACAGCAGTAGCAACCAGATGGGCCTTGATAAGTGAGATCCGTGTTGTTCGGCTGATTGATAGCCAACATGGCTAATCCATTTCTGTAGTCAGTGACAGAGCCTGACTGACATCCACTGACTAGAGTGAGACAAGCAAGGTGCCTAGGGCAAAAAATTTAAGGAAGTACTCACCCCAGGGTTGTGCACATGCAGGGTCAGCACCTAAGAGTGAGGGCCTCCTTAAATTTTTACACCCTAAGTGCTTCACTTGCCCTAATGCTAGTTTGAGCCCTGCTTAAGTTGTTTTGTTTACTTGGTTGTTAAATGCATCTTTCATGATAGTCATTCCCTGTGATAAAAACCATTAAATCATTTTGTGTCCATTCCCATATGCCTATCCACATGCGTCTCCCCTAGACCTTCTGGTGTTTAGTCCTCTAATCTTTCTCCTTTTTCATGATCAATCAGCTATGCCATTCTCCACTTTTCATGATTCACTATCTGTAGATCTCCTAAAAGTGAGTAAATTCTCTGCCCAACAAAGTGGATAACCTGTGCACTATCCATTAGAAGGATTATCATCTCAACTCTGTCTCTCAAGGCTGCCTTAATTAAGCCTTTAATACTGTCACTGTCTGTTTTATGCCTGCATCCAAATGCCAACCTAATTCATCTGTGAAGGACTCAAACTTTCCTTCCTCCATTAGCTGGTCATACATGACCTTAGGTGTGAACTAAAAGAGGGTTACTGGTACAACCGTGTTGGATAATATGGGAGTCTGGGGCTACATTCTCCTGCAGCCTGTTTTTACTACTCCATCATAGTCATGCTCAATCCTGATGTAACACTTCCGTTTAACAGTACATTGTTGCTGGGCCTGCTTAACCTAATGACTTAGCATGATATCCTCTATATAGTTGATAAGTGATGTTTTGTAGCATAGACCCATGCTCCTCATGGAGGGCTGCCAGTTTTGAGTGGAGCCCCTAGGAAAGTGTTCAACAGTAGGCTCACGTTGAGGTACAAAAAATCCTTCCACTTGTGCCATGCAAACCTGACTATAATTAGAAAATTGTAGAAATGATCACAAGGTACATGTGTGGTCCCAGTGGACTGACGTAAAATCTACCTTAAAAGGATCGCATTTATTACATGGCCCTTATGCTTCCACTATAACCAGAGGATTGGAAGGGAAGATGATGATGCTTTGAGTCTTCTGGTATCAATGTGTGTTTAACAGCCCTCAAAATGTTTGGTAGTTTTCCTTTCCCTGGTGTATAGTTACTGAGTAAATGGCCATAAGTCCCTCTGGAGGAAGAACTGGGTTGATCTTTATCAAGTGTACTTTCTATAGTTCCTTCTTTTTAGAAACCCAACCTCTTTTCAGTCAAGACATTCTGAAACAAACAAAAAATCTGCTCAAGGTCTAGAAACTGCGCAGGAGATGATTACTCTTTTTTGAGACAACTCCTTAGATTCCTAATTATCCAGCCTGATTTTCTTCTGATGGTATAAATTGACTTCCAGCTAAGAAAGTTGAAAGGAAAACCATGGACGGGGAGATAATATGCACAATATTTCTAATCAAAAAGGAATTTTAAATACCCAGGCTGTATAGAGACCTGCAAGTTAATAAGAAAAAGATGAAAAAGAATAAAGATGCTTGAACAAGGACTTCAATGAAATGATACATATGTAGCCAATAAGCACATGAAAAGGTACTGAGCATAGAGAGACTCCTGCTTTTGCACATACTGGAGTAACTAGTATTAGACTACCAAACTGCCACAAACAACTTTAAAACTGGACAAAATGTATAAAAAATGGCTTTCGGACATTAGATGACAGATAGAAAAGTGCTGTAATCCCTTAGAGAAGAGAAACCAACAAGGCTACCCTTACAATTGCCTCACTTTCCTTTTCAAGGCAATTTCTGGAATGAGACCCAGAAAGGAATCCCTGATAGAGAATAAGAATCTCTTAGAGCTATGGAGACAGCATTTAAAGTTTTGGGCCGCTGCATAGGCTAAGATTTACAAGGCAGGTTATAAGAAATAGAGAGTGGTTTTGAGGAGGTGATACAGAGGAGTCCCCTTGAGTCTGGCTGATCATGAACAGGGTATGTACAACACTGAGAAAATGAAACAACCGGGGAAAGAACTACCACTGAAGAACTGTAAGTCAAACAACAACTGAAACTCATACAGGGCTGTGAGATATTAGAATTACAGTTAGAGTTGGAAACCCTGATTGAATACCATCATTTTAAATAAAAAACAGAAAAAACCAGGCCTGAGGAGTGGAGCTTATCTAGTCTTGAATAAAGGCTATTCTAGACTCAGTTAACTTAAAGATGGGTCTCAAAAGTATCAATCTAATCTGTGAGCAAATTAATGCCTGCAGAGAAAAGTAATATTTTATTAAAGAAAATTTTTTAAACTCCACTCAACACGTTAGAAACTATAATGTCGAACATACAATAAAAATTACTAAAACTGCAAAGGGGCAAGAAAATGTGGCTAATAACATGAAAAAAATCAGTCAGTTATATGCAGAATGGCTGAGAGAGGTGATCAAATTAGCAAATGATAACTTTAAAAGAGCTGTTATAAATATGTTTAAGGCTGGGTGCAGTGGCTCACGCCTGTTATCCCAGCACTTTGGGAGGCTGAGGCAGGTGGATTATGAGGTCGAGAGATGGAGATCATCCTGGCCAACATTTGGTGAACTCCCGTTTCTACTAAAAATACAAAAATTATCTGAGCATGGTGGCGGGCACCTGTAGTCCCAGTTACTCGGGAGGCTGAGGCAGGAGAATTGCTTGAACCCAGGAGGCGGAGGTTGCAGTGAGCCCAGATTGTGCCACTGCACTCCAACCTGGTGACAGAGCGAGACCCTGTCTCAAATAAATAAATAAATTAAAAATAAATAAATAAGCAAATAAATATGTTTAAGGCTATAAAGAAAAGCATGAACATAATAAGAAAGCAAATAGAAAATGTTGATAGAGATAAACAAATAAAATGTGAAGTCTAGAACTGGAAAACACAATAACTAAAATGAAAAATTCACTGGATGGCTCACCAACAGATTAGACACTAAAGAAGAGAAGATCAGTGAATATGAAAATAGCACACAGAATCTATACAAATTGAAACACAGGTGAAAAGCCTTATCAAATAAATTAAAATGAGATACCACTACAAACTTACCGAAATGACTAAAATTAAAAGATTTACCAAGAAGAGTTGCTGAGGATATGGACAATAAAAACATTGCTGGTGTGAGTACAAAATGTTTACATCCACATGGGGAAAGTGTTTGGACACTTTTTAACTTTTTAATAAAGTTAAATATGTGCTTAACACATAACCCAATAATTCCAGTCCTATGTAAATCCCCAAAAGAAACAAGTGCACATGTCCACACGTGCATGTACACACTCACACACACAACTTGTATAAGCATGTTCAGAGTATTCTATTTGTGATAGCCTTCAGTTAGAAACAACCCAAGTGTCCAGCTAGCAAATGGATAGGCACTGTGTGGCATATCTTTTTAATGGTATAAATGAAAAAAAAAAAAAAAGAGCTACTGATACACAAAACAACATTAGTAAATTTCAGGGACATTATGCTTAGTGAAAGAAAACAGAGAAAAAGCACTATATATTCTTCATAAAGCAGTGAAGCTAATCTATGATAATAGAAGTCAGAGTGGTTTCCTCTTAAGTGAGTATTCACTAAAAGGCCTGAGTGAACTTTCTGAGGTTTTGAAAAATTTCTTTCTAGGTGATGGTGACAAGGATGTGTACATGCGTAGTTTCATCAAGCCACATTCAAAATTTTTGCATTTTACAAAGACATGAATTCTCCTAGAAGAATCTTAGAGGAAATAAAAAGACCCAGGAGTGAAAAAAGTAGAGAAAGGATGTATGTGCAATTATTATTTGCAGAGGTGTATTTTTCAAAAGAAGAGATAACTGTAAAGGATTTTTGGAAGTGTTGCTTTGTATGTGCTACATAATACACTCCTTTTTTTTTTTTTTTTGAGACGCAGTCTTGCTCTGCCACCCAGGCTGGAGTGCAGTGGCCGGATCTCAGCTCACTGCAAGCTCCGCCTCCCGGGTTTACACCATTCTCCTGCCTCAGCCTCCCGAGTAGCTGGGACTACAGGCGCCCGCCTCGTCGCCCGGCTAGTTTTTTGTATTTTTAAGTAGAGACAGGGTTTCACCGTATTAGCCAGGATGGTCTCGATCTCCTGACCTCGTGATCCGCCCGTCTCGGCCTCCCAAAGTGCTGGGATTACAGGCTTGAGCCACCGTGCCCGGCCATAATACACTCCTTACAGTCTTTAAGAAAATACTAGTAAAGATTTTTGTGTGTGTGCACATAGAAGGGTAAGAGAGAATAAGATTTACATTTTTTGGACGTGGAATTATGCTGAGACGCATACATATATATATATATTTTCCGAGATGGTGTCTCCCTCTATCACTCATGCTGGAGTAAAGTGGTGCTATGTTGGCTCATTGCAACCTCTGCCTCCTGGGTTCAAGCAATTCTCCAGCCTCAGCCTCCCAAGTAGCTGGGGTTATAGGTGCTTGCCACCACAATCGGCTAATTTTTTGTATTTTTAGTAGAGACAGGGTTTCACCATACTGGTCAGGCTGGTCTCGAACTCCTGACCTCAGGTTATCCACCTGCCTTGACCTTCCAAAGTGCTGGGATTACAGGCGTGAGCCACCATGCCTGGCCGAAGATTTAATACATTCTTATTTCATTAGATTTCATATGCCAAGTCACCAGCATATATGTACCATTTCTGGTACATATATGATGTTCAAAAATTATTTTAAATTATTGTTATTGTAATATTGTTTATTAACCCATTTCTAGGTAAGGGTTGGTATCCTGTCCTATTATCATCTTTTGCATAAATATTCATATAGCCAGTCAACATACAACTAAAACCTTACATTCAGACCTATAACTTGCTTAATTTGAAGAAATGTTCAGACTTGGGTATGACAGACCATTCTAGTTATTGTGCTTAGCCACAAATCTTTACCATATTTCTGATAATGGTTTCCCTAGGCTACATTTTTGTTGGGGATGGGATGTATCTTTCCTTTAATTCAAACAATTTGGGGAGTTTGTAAAAACAAATATGATGATTTGGCTCCAAATAATCTATGCCAAGCATTTGGTTAGGCATCTGCCTATTTTTTCAGCCATATTTCCAATTAAGAATATGAGACAATTTGTGCCAAATTGTCAGCTAACTCTGCCCTTTCCCTGCACAGAGATGAAAATTCTTAGTGAGAGTGCAGGTATCTCCATAGAAAGATAATTCTCACCCTTTTCTGGAGACACATGTCTTTGGAGGCACATCTTGACTTTCCAATCTTACATAGTATTCTAGTCACATTCTACACACCACCCAGTTTTATTTTCACTATAGTACTTCTTACTAAAATTATCTTCCTTATTTACTTGGGATTTTCTGAGTTATTTATATGTTTTTTTGTTCAATGGCTGTCTCTCATATCTTCCTTGATTAGGGCTCCCCTCATCTTTCAACTACAGTTACAGTTATAGTCCCTACAACCTTAATTAACTGTTGTCTTCTTTTTATATTGAAGTGGCATCACTGTCTGAGGTAAATACCTGAGGTTCATGATCTCATGCCAGGGAAATCAAGGATGCAAACACACAAGAAGTGAGTCTAAGAGTGGAGGTTTTAATAGGCAAAAGAAAAAGAGAGTAGCTCTCTCTCTCTCTCTCGAAGATGGAAAGGGGCTCCCAAATGGGCCTTCTGGTTTCATGGTGAAATACACAGGTTTTTATAGAGCAGCTTGAGGAAGCAGTGTCTGATTTACATAGGGCCTGAGAGATTGGTCAGAACAAGTGTTGTGTCCAGAATTGGTGGGTTCTTGGTATCACTGACTTCAAGAATGAAGCTGCAGACCCTTGCAGTGAGTGTTACAGTTCTTAAAGATGGTGTGTCTGGAGTTCCTTAAGACGTTCAGATGTGTCCGGAGCTGCTTCTTTCTGGTGGGTTTGTGGTCTTGCTGTCAGGAGTGAAGCTGCAGACCTTCGTGGTGAGTGTTACAGCTCTTAAAAGTAGCATGTCTGGAGTTCGTTCTTCCTGGTGGGTTCATGGTCTCACTGGCTTCAGGAGTGAAGCTGCAGACATTCGCGGTGAGTGTTACAGCTCTTAAAGGCAGCACGGACCCAAACAGTGAGCAGCCGCAAGATTTATTGTAAAGATCAAAAGAACAAAGCTTCCACAGGGTGGAAGCGGGAAAGTGAGCGAGTTGCCACTGCTGACTCTGGTAGCCTGCCTTTATTTCCTTATCTGACCCCATCCACATCCTGCTGATTGGTCCATTTTACAGAGTGCTGATTGGTGCGTTTACAATCCCTGAGCTAGACACAGAGTGCTAGACAGAAAAGTTCTCCAAGTCCCCACTAGGTTAGCTAGATACAGAGTACTGATTGGTGTATTTACAAACCTTGAGCTACATACAGAGTAGCTGATTGGTGCTTTTACAATCCCTTAGCTAGACCTAATCTCCAAGTCCCTGCTAGACTCAGGAGCTCAGCTGGTTTCACCTAGTGTATCCCACACGGGGGCTGCAGTCCAAGCTGCCGGCCAGTCTCCCGCCATGCACCCATACTCCTCAGCCCCTCCGTGGTTGATGGGACTGTGTGTCAGGGAGCAGGGGGCAGCGCTTGTTGGGGAGGCTAGGACCGCGCAGGAGCTCACCTCATGGGGGCGGCTGGGACATGGCAGGCTGCAGGTCCTGAGCCCTGTCCCACAGGGAGGCGGCTGAGGCCCTGTGAGAATTGGAGAGTGGTGCATGCTGCTGGCAGTGCTGGGGGACCCGGTGCAACCTCCGCAGCTGCTGGCCCAGGTACTAAGCCCCTCACTGCCCGGGGCTGGTGGCCCCGCGGGCTGCTCCAAGTGCGGCCCCTCTGAGCCCGCGCCCACGACTACCAGAACTTGTGCTGGACTGTGAGCCTCCGCGCATCCCCGGTTCCCGCCCACGCCTCTGCCTCCACACTTCCCCGCAAGCAGAGGAAGCCGGCTCTGGCCTTGGCCAGCACAGAGAGGCTCCCACAGTGCCCTGGCGGGCTGCAGGGCTCAAGCACGGCCAGAGTGGGCGCCAAGGCCGAAGAGGTGCCCAGAGCTAGGGCTGCTAGCATGTTGTCACCTCTCAGTGTGATGTTTGCATAGCTCACGAAGATGCTGGCCATCCCACTATAATCTTTTATTATGCAGATGAGTTCTCTGCCTGGCCGCCACCATGTTGTTTGTTCCTTACTATACACGTGGTTGACAAAGAAAGGGGAGGATGGAGGCCCTAGGCTGAGCATGTCTGGCGCACAGGTAGTCTTTTCCTATTGGCACCGCTGGCAGCATTTACCTATGCAAGCTTTTAGGTAGCTTATCAATGTCTGCAGCTCGATTTTACAGGCTACTCTTTGTTAGAAAAGAAATGATTTGGGGGCTGCTTTTTATTAAAGGAAAAGCCTTACCAAGGGCTCTTTTCCCCTCACTGTCTAAATAATTTCTTTTTAGTTCCTATATCCATATTATTTGTAGTTTCTCTACATGTGTTATTTACTGTCATCCTCCCATCTGGACTCTAAGTTCCTTGATATTCTTGTATTCTCCAAAAGACCTATCTCGCACAGTGCTGAATATATAGTACAAAGACATCACAAGCTCAGATTTCTAAAAGGATTCCTATGATTCCTCAAAACATATTTACATAAGGCTTTTATTTAAAGGCAAATGCTACATCCAGTAAGAGAAAAGAACATCAGTCAGCATTGGGAATCCAAAAAACATCAAGATGCTAGTTTGTTAGGGTTCTTTTTCATGCAGTAATGTGCTTCATCTCTGGATTGAACTGCCAAGTTTTGCATGATGAATCTTAATTCAGGTGAAGTCAAGTTCCCAGCAGGGTCTTTTATGTTCCCCTGGTCACAAAGCGAATCCCAATTGTCTAAATGGTTGAAACAGCTAAAAATGAAGAGTAAACAAACCAGTCTTAGCTGTCCTTAGGGGAGTTTTGGACTTTAAATAGCACATCATAAGTCTCATTTCGCTTTTCTTGGTCAAGAGTCAAAGTCAGACATCCAGGTATCCTCAGAATCAGGGCAGTCTCAGTTCTCCATCCACAGGTTCTCAGCAAATGCTTCTTGGTTTATTAACAAGTTCACATACTGAAAAATATAATTTGGTCATATTTCTAATCTGTTTTCGCCTATATGAAGCTATAAAATCGTATTTTTGTTTTTTTTCATAAACTCTTAAAATACTTAGTTTCCTCGAGGAGGGAGAAGATAATTGATTTCTCATCCCAAATCTTGAATTATTTCTCCGTTGGCTCTCTTCTTAGAAAAGAATGATTTTTTAATCTTGTTACATATATTCCAGTTCACAAGGCATGATTGTCTGTGTGTCTGTGAATGCTTCATTTTAATTTAATAGATCCTTCTTAAAGTCTTAGATTATTAAAGACATAATAAGGGAATGGCCAGCATGCCAGAGGCAAAGTACCTTCACTTAGAAGCATAAAATTAATTGAAATTGTCTTTTGTTTGAAGACGGTACTACTACTAAGAACATGCCACAGAGTATATATTTAACAGTGACTATAAATCCAGCCACCTCGTTGTTATAAATACATCAACCTGGCAAATGAATGGCTATTTGAGAATTTGGTGGCCAAGCTGATCGAGCCCCTTGGTGTGGAGCAGTATTTTCTGAAACTGGAGTAGTTTTAGCTACTTGGGTCCAGGAAAAGCATGCCCTAGAATCACATGGAGGTCAATGGACTAGAATATCTGTGAGGATAGAAGCCTCTATCTCCTTTATGGTTGTACCTTTGGTGCTTAGCATAGTGATGGCACATAGTAGTGAATGTAGATAGTCAATGTATACTTGTTGAATGAGTGAAGGCCAAACAAAATAAAAATGAATAAGGACTCACAATTGTGAACTACATTCTCACTGAAGTTAAGGCCAGAGGTTCTAATTTTTATTTTCATAGAGAGAACAAGATTCAGATGGTCTTTTTATGGGGCATTTGAACTGGCTACAGAGGCACCCAGCCAATTCCACCCCATAGATGGAGCTATAATGGCATGACCATTCCCCACTCGTTAGTGGAGCCAGTTTCCAACTTACTCAGGTTTTGGTAAAGGTATGACAAATGTGGAGATTGGAGAGAGAATGATTTTGGCAAAGAAAAGGATAAAGATAATACCCACTTAAAATGCAAATCAGAACATCCCCTCCCTGTTCTGACCATCCGGTGACTTCCTTTCTATGTATGATAAAGTCCAGAGTTCTTATCCTGATCTACAAGGCCCCATTCTGACCTTATCTCCCAGAGCTCTTCCCTGTGCTCATGCACTCAGCTTCATTGGCTTTCTTCCTGCTTTTCAAACACACCGAGTGCACTTATATTCAGAGACTTTGACATGGGTGGCCTCTGACTGTATCACTTACTCCAGGGCTCCCTGGCACTACTTCCCTGGCTTCCTACAAACTCCTGCCCAAATGATAGCCCCTCACCTTGGCCTTCTCTGCATGGGCAGAGTATTTGTGATTCCTGGGCATTATATTATGGATTTATTTACTTACTAAGTGTGTGAATTTCCCTCCAGAACTTCTCAATGGCACAAACTTTGTTTTTTGATGATGTTGTTTTCCCTTTTGTTTGATTTCTTTATGCTGTTTCTCTAGTTCTTAGAGCAATGGCTAGAACATACCAGAAACTCAGTAAACACTTGTTGAATAAATGCATGAAAACTGGAAGAAATGGATGAATGAATGGCGTGATTTGATGGGTTGGTTCTAAAACAATTTAGAGAAATCAGAGAAAATTTCCCTTATTTCACATAAACACTAATATACTGAACTATGAAAGCAAACATAAGAATAATGGGGAGGGGGGAATTTCTCTTTCTGCAGCTACATCTAACCTTCATTTGTGCTTGAGTGTTGTACCTCTGGGGTAAATATTGGTGCACAGTTCTTGGTATAGTTCAGGCACCTGAGGCTAATTAACATTTCATCTAATAATGCTGATACAAAGTAGTAGATTTAGTAAAACAGTTTAAGGCAAGACCTACATGCCTTTTCTTGAGTGATAGTATTGAAAAAATAACAAGAAGCCAAATAACTAATTTTCTTAAAAAGTAAAAGAAAATGAAAATTTACCCTTAGTTGATTTGCGGTTGTTGAATTTTTTTCCTTGAGGAAATCACTAAAATTTTACTGAGGAACAGAAGTACATTTGTATGGGGTATTTATCAGAATCACTGAAAAGCAAGAGCAAACAAATTCAGCATTTTTTAATAATAAAAGCAAATTACCAAACTATCTCACATTTATAAATTCCTTTTAGATATAACACATCCTTCACTTAGTTAAATCTAAATAACAATTTGTTACCTTAATTATTCTCCTTTAATAGAAGATAATTATTTCTGAAGCAGATATAAAGAATGAAGAGTGAATTTCAACAAATATATCTTACTCCTGCTACCATTAAGAAAACAGATAACACCTATTGAATCATGGTCTGTGCTGGGCATTATTCTAAATTATTTCATGAACTAATTAATTTAATCTTTACAACAACCCTACAAAAACTATTATCCCCGTTTTAAACTTAATTGAGGTATGAGAGAATTAAATAATTTCCCCCAAATTACAAAGCCAGAAAGTTGTAGAAATGATATTTGAATCCAGGTGGTCGTAACCAATATTCTACCCTGCCATGACCACAACACTCTATGCCTCTCAATGTGCTACAAGTACTCACTGTACAAGGCTTTATTTCTGCAAATCAGAGATGGGCAAATTAAGACACAAGGGAAGGTGTGTTATTTCCCTGGAACAAATTAAGAAACAGATAGGAAAAAGATAAATATCTGTATATATAGCAGAAAAAGCATAACAGAAAACAATGCAGAAGGGCTAAAAACTGACAAATACTGCAGTGGTTTTCAAGTTAGTTCAGTTCATATACATACATATTGAATATGTTATATTTTTAAACATATATTTAAAAATATATCATTTTGAGAAGGAAAAATAAACATAAATAATGTAGGTACACAAATATTATATCCAAATTAGTATTTATCTAAAATTTAATTTATGGCAGACTACTCAAATGATTTTTTTGTTTGATATTTAGGGTGTGTATAGGATTTTGGATGAAATGATGTTAAATTTTACATTGAAAAAAATTGCCAAAATAGTCAAAAAAGGAATGAAATAGGGTTGAAGTCCTGCCTTACAAACATCAGAAAACAGTAGAAAGCACTGTAATAGACTCGATATCATTTTGGCACAGTAATAAACACTAGATTAATAGGTCAGAAAAGAGGATGTAGAAATAAATCCTAGTCTCTATGATAACTTAGTAGGTCTATGTGACTAAGATGGTAGTTCAATTGGGGTGGGGAGAAAATTAACAAATGATGTCATCTATCATCATTAACCATGTGAAAGAAAATACAATTCTACTTCACATATGAAAATAAATTACCTATGAGTTTAAAACTTACCTAAAAAATAAGAAAAATAGAAATCCTGCAAGAAAATAGAATGGACTTTATATCAGATCAAATGCTAATGGAGACTTTCTAAATCAATTCTGGAAACCCAGAAGCTAGAAAATATAAGATATAGATATGCGCTTGTGAAAAATTTTTAAAAAGTATTTCATAGCAGAAGACACAATAAATAGAAATAAGCAAATATATAAATCTAGAAAAAAATGCTGCAATACAGAGAATAAAGAGATTGCATCATGACAATACATGTGTGTACATGTGTGTACCATACTATTTTTCTCTTCATAAGCACATAGAAAGACTACATGGTCAACTTTCCATGTAGTTTGGTTGGGGTCATGAAACTGAATTCTGGCCATTGGGATGTGGACAGGTATGATATAAGACACTTGCTGGTCTTAAAAATACTCTCCTCTATATTTTATTACTTACTTTTTGCTATATAACAAACTACCTTAAAATTTAGAGGCATGAAACAACATTATCTCCCAGTTTCTGTGGGTCGAGAATCTGGATGAGGCTTCACTGGGTCATCTGGTCTGGCTTTGGGGGTCTCTCACTGACTCTAGTCACGGTTTTAGCTGGTGCTTTTACCTACTCTGAAGGCTCGACTGGGGAAGAATTCACTTCTAAGTTTTTCCTTAGAGCCTCCAGAGGGGACATAGTCCTGCTGACACCTTGATTTCAGCCTAGTGATACTTATTTGGTCTTGTGGACTCCACAAGTGTTAGAGAATAAATATCTGTTGTTTTAGGTCACCAAGTTTGTAGTAATTCGTTACAACAATCACAGAAAACTAATACATAGGTAAGGGAAAACTCAAAGAAAATGAGAACAATGATAGACCTTAAGTCACAGAGAGCATAGAGGAATTGAGAGGAGACAGAACTGCAGAGGATATATGAAGTCATATGAAGCAAAGTCAGGAAAGATAAGCCTGGGGTCCTTGAGCTACTGGTGGTCACCAATTAAACAGGGATAAAGAGGTTGATGGGATTAACTCTGACGACCTAAGAGGCAGACTTTGAAGGTGGGTGTTAAAGGGAGGAAGTGGGTGTATGGCAATGACCTGAACATGTGTGTCTCCCCAAAACGCATATGCTAAAATCTTAACCTCCAAGATAATGTATTAAGATATTAGACTTCTGGGAAATGATATGGTTTGGATCTGTGTCCCCACCCAAATCTCATTTTCAATTGTAATCCCTAATGTTGGAGATGTGGTCTGGTGGGAGGCAATTGATTGGACCATAGGAGTGGTTTCTTGTGGTTTAACATCATCCTCTTTGGTGCTGTCATCATGATAGTGAGTTCTCATGAAGTCTGGTTATTTAAAAGCATGTAGTACTTCTCCACCTCTCTCTTCTTCCTGTCCTGGCCATGTGAAGTGCCTCACTCTTCCTTTGCCTTCTCCCATGATTGGAAACTACCAGAGGGCTCCCCAGAAGCAGAAGCTGCTATGCTTCCTGTACAGCTTGCAGATTGTGAGCCAATTAAACCTCTTTTCTTTATAAATTACCCAGTCTCAGGTATTTCTTTATAGCAATGCGAGAACGGTCTAATACAGGGTATGATTGGGTCATGGGGGCTGAGAGCTCATGAATGGAATTGATTCCCTCATAAAAGATTCTCCACAGCATTCCCTCACCCTTTCTGCCATGTGAGGACATGGCCAGAAGACCATTGTCTATGAACCAGAAAGCAGCCCTCACCAGTCACCAAATCTTCCAGCACTTGATCCTGGACCTCCAGCTTCCAGAACTGTGAGAAGTAAATTCCAATTGTTTATAAGCCACCCAGTATACAATATTTTAATATAGCAGCTCATGTTGACTAGACATATATTATGCCAGGATACAGAGTTTTGAAGTCCCCCTTTCATTTTTACAAACTAAGGTGTGGAGAACACAGAAGGAAGAAGTTAACTGACAGCAAAAGATATATATGTACATACGAATGTGTATGTATATTTATAGTTGTAAATATGTGTGCATATATTTGACTATGTATGCATAATTTGTTTATATTTTATATGTACATTTATTTTTATGTTCATATAAATATACCCACATATATGTATATATTTGCATATTATTTTTAAAGCACAAATACAAATGGAAGGATAAGACTTTGGGTAGGATAGCAGAAATAATAGGGATGAAGAAGTAAAGAGAAATGCTGGTCCTGAGAAAAACAATAAAACAGCAAAAAATGATAATATATGCAACAATCACATATAGGCATTTATGTAAAGCTACAAAGGTCTCTATATGTCTAAGAAATTTTTAAAATAAATTTATAAAATATTATTTGTATAGCCATGGAAGTGCCGAAGGACTCTGTTAGAAGCTAAAGCCAGACATCACATGGTAATAACATTTCCATCGTAGTTTCCCTGCATTTACTCTTTCTTATTTGCATTTCACTGGGTTTATGGTTATAAGTCATTCAGCATTGCAGACAATTCAACTTACCACAGCTCCAGTTCTCACTCTGAATCACCTCTTGAAACTTTCTTTGTGTCTTTGAAAGAGGGAGGTTGCCAGTGCTCAGTGCACTGTAAGCACTTGCCTGAGTTGACCTTAAGGAAAATCTATTTCAAGAATCTGATCTGTTATTTTGACACAATTAAAGTGTGAGTAAAAATGTCTTTAAACATTTTTTTTTTTTTTTTGGTAAATGGGTGTCGCCTGGCATCCAAATTTTTCTGTTATCATTTGCCACCATATGATTTTAAATCCAGCGTCTTTACATGAATGAGTATTAAACAAGCTGTTCTACCCTTAAACTGGGATGCTAAAGGTATTTTTTTTATTTTATTTTCAGCATCTCCCAGCCCCAAAATCTCACTCTTGTCACAATTTAATACAAGTCTTGGAACTATGCATTCTTCTCCTGGATAGTCTTCAGAGAACAGACCAAGGGAAAGAAAAAGCATGGAAATTTGCTAGATGTTTCTGTGGAGTTATTATACATCACTTCCACTCATATTGTATTGAATAATCCATTATTTGTATACTAGTCACAGATTCTGAAGCCTGTCTACCTGGACTCAAATCTTGGCTTTACCACTAACTGGCTGTGTGTTCTTGAGAAAGTAACTTAACCTCTCTGTGCTTCTTTAAAATGTGGAAAATGGTCAATAGCAATGACCTCATAGGATTGTTGTGAAAAGAAAATGAATTATCCATGCACTGCACTCAGTTCCTGGCACATAGTAGATAGTAGGTGATATGGTTTGGCTGTGTGCCCACTAAAATTTCATCTTAATACCCACACGTCATGGGAGGAACCCAGTGGGAGGTAACTGAATCATGGGGGCAGTTACCCCATGTTGCTGTTCTTATGATAGTGAGTGAGTTCCCATGAACTCTGATGGTTTTATAAGGGGCTTTTGCCCTTTTTTGCTTGGCACTTATCCTTCCTGCTGCCATGTGAAGAGGACGTACTTGCTTCCCCTTCCGCCATAACTGTAAGTTTCCTGGGGACTCCCCAGCCATGCTGAACTGTGAGTCAATTAAATCTCTTTCCTTTATGAATTACCCAGTCTCAGATATGTCTTTATTAGCAACGTGAGAACAGACTAATACACTAGGCAACTGTGAACTGTTTATTATACTGGGAGTGTTGGGAGATATTTAAGTGAACAATTTCTACCAAAAGTGGAGTGTGGAGAAGGAGGAAAGGGTGAGATGAAAAACTAAAAAGAATAAGGGAAAGAAAAGCCTATGACTTTGTTTAGAATTTGAGAGTGCTTTGGAAGTAATGAAGCACCCTAGAAAAACTACTTAAGAGGTTAAGAGTAGAGGCCTGGGGACTTGAATGCTATGAATATGCAGAGTCAGTACAGTAAATACTGCAGTCAGGGAACTTAGATAGGTATTGAGTATGTGTGGACAAAGTTGTAGGGTTTAGGAAAAATAAATCTATAAAATTACTTTCATTAAGACTAAAAATGTATCTTAGGGAAAGTTAGAAAACAAAAACCACAATAATACATACTAAATTGCACATAGTAAATATAAAGTCAAATAGGAAAGCAGTTACCTCTTTATACATATTTTTCAGTGATTTACTGGGATAACAAAAGTTCCATGCAAATAGCTAAATACACATTTCCTTCCTTATTCATGAACCCAATAGCTTGGCAATAGAAAACTTGGTTTTTAACCTCACATTGCTCAAGGACAACTTTCCCATTCCAAAAAGAGGTTTCAGTGTCAATTCATAAAAGCCTCTGCTTGTTTTTAAAATTTGATTTCAGAGAACACAAATATATTTGTAACAGGCAGTAGGTTATTAATGAGAAATATTGGCTCACAATCTTCTTATCAATCTTTTAAATTAGTAATCAAATGAATTTGTTGAAGCACATTGAACATCTCACACAAGAAAATACTTTGTTATAATGTATTTATGTATAATGTTATATATATATGTGTATTATATATATGTATAATGTATAATGTTACTCAGATTTTACAATTTCTGGGTTTTTCTAATATAAAGTACAGCCTGATCTGAGGTAATACAGTTGATTTTATATAGACTTCTAAAATAAATCTCTTAGCTTTATGTTTTTGTCTTTCCCACTTTCTTTTTTATATTTTGTATTGATACATACTATTTGCAGATAGTTATGAAGTACAAGTGGTATTTGTTACATGAACAAATGTGTAGATCAAGTCAGAGTACTTAGAGTATCCATCACCTGGGGCATTTGTCATTTCTATGTGTTGAGAGTGTATTTAATCCTCTCTTCCAGCTACTTTGAAACACACAATACATTGTTGTTAACTATAGTCACCCTAGTCTCTTATCAAACATTAGAATATATTCCTTCCATTTAACTGTATCCATTAAACAACCTCTCTTCACCCCCTCTGCCTCCCCTACACCCTTCCCAGCTTCTGTTAACTATCATTCTACTCTCTACTTCTAGGAGATGAACTTTTTTAAAAATCTCCCACATATGGTGAGAACATGTGATATTTGTCTTTCTGTATCTGGCTTATTTCACTTACCATGATGACCTCCAGTTCTAACCCTGTTGCTGCAAATAACAAGATTCCATGTTTTATTATGACTGAATAGTATTTCATTGTGTATATATGCCACATTTTAAATCTGTTTATCTGTTGATAGGCACTTGGGTTGATTCCTTTTCCTTGTTATTGTGAATAGTGCTGCAATAAAAGTCGGGGGTGCAGGTACTCCTTTGATATAATGATTTTCCTTTGGATAAATACCCAGTAGTGGAATTGCTGGATTGTATGGTAGTTTTTAGTTTTCTGAGACATCTCCATACTGTCTTGCATAATGGCTGTAATAATTTACATTCTTACAAACAGTAAATGAGTTCCCTTTTTATGCATCTTTTCCAGCATCTGTTTTTTGTTTTTTGGTTTTTTTTCTTTTTAGCAATAGCCATTCTAACTGGAGTAAGACAATATCTTGTTGTGGTTTTGATTTGCATTTCTCTGAGGATTAATGCTATTGAACTTTTTAAATATACCTGTTGGCAATTTGTGTGTCTTCTTTTGATAAATATCCATTTATATCCTTTCCTTATTTTTAAATGAGATTTTTTGTTATTTTTTTTTTCTGTTGGGTTATTTGTATATTCTGGATATTAGTCCCTCGTGGCATGAATAGTTTGTAAATACTTTCTCCCATTTCATAGGTTGTCTCTTCGCACTGTTGATTAATTATTGTTTCCTTTACTGTGCAGAAGATTTTTGGTTTAATATAGTCCCATTTGTCTATTTATTGTTTTTGTAGACTGTGCTTTTGGGGTCTTAGCCACAGTCTTTTCCTAGACCAATGTTTTAGAGGGTTTTCCCTGTTTTTTCTCTTGATAGTTACATAGTTTCAGGTCTTATGTTAAAGTCTTTAATTCATCATGAGTTGATTTTGTATATGGTGAGAGACAGTGGGGCAGTTTCATTCTTCTGCATATCGTTATCCAGTTTTCCCAGCACTGTTTATTGAAGATAGTATTCTCTGCCCATAGTATGTTCTTGACAGCTTTGTGGAAGATAAGTTGGCTATAAACATGGGGTTTTATTTCTGGATTTTCTATTTTGTTCCATCAGTCTATGTGTCTGTTTCTATAATAGTATCATGCTGTGTTGGTTACTATAGCCTTGTAACATATTTTAAAATCAGATAGTATGATACCTCCAGCTTTGTTCTTTTTGCCCATGATTGTTTTGTCTAGTAAGGCTCTTTGTTTGTTACATACAAATTTTACGTGTGTTTTTTCTATTTCTGGGAAAAATGTCATTAGTATTTTGATGGGATTGAATCTGTAGATTGGGTAGTATGGTCATTTTAATAATATTAATTCTTTCAATTTATGAACATGGGATATCTTTTCATTTGTTTTTGTCCTCTTCAATTTCTTTCATCAGTCTTTCTAGTTTTCCTTTTAGAGTTTTTTCAGCTCTTTGTTCCTAGGTGTTTTTTTTTCTTTTTTCTTTTTTTTGCAATTATTGTAAATGGGATTTTTTTTTTAATTTCTTTCTCAGCTAGTTTGCTATTAGTATATAAACACAGTCCTGATTTCTGTGTATTAATTTTATATCCTGCAACTTTACTACATTTATCAGATCTAAGAGTTTTTTGATAGAGGCTGTAGGTTTTTCTAAACATAAAATTATGTCATCTTCAAAGAGAGACAAGTTGACGTCCTCTTTTCCAATTTGGCTGCATTTTATTTCCTTCCCTTGCCTGATTGCTCTGGCTAGCAGTTCCAGTTCTACGTAGCATAAGAGTCATGAAAGTAGGCATTCTTATGAAGTTCCATTTCTTGGAAGAAAGGCTTTTCAGCTTTTCCTCATTTATTATAATGTTAGCTGTGTGTTTGTCACATTTGGCCTTTATTATGTGGAGATACTTTTCTTCTATACCTAGTTCATTGAGAGTTTTTATCATGAAGAGATGCTGATTTTATCAAACTTTTTTCTATATCTGTTGAGATGATCACAAGGTTTTTGTTCTTCATTGAACTGATGTGCTGTATCACATTTATTGCTCAGGGGGCGGCTACAACAAAGAAAGGAAGAACCTTTCTTCAGGGTGCATGCATGTGCAAGGGGACCCTGCTTCTGGAGGAATGTGGCAGGGGAGGCAGTGGTTTGTGGTGGATGCCCCAGACAGGCGGCTCTCAGGCTCTGAAGAGTGTGCTCTCTGGCCCCTCGTAGCGGTGGTGGTGGTGGTGGTGGTGGTGGTGGTGGTGGTGGTGGTGGTGGCGGCAGTGGGTATCAGGGAGCATGCAGGTGCACTGTGGCCTCCTACTGCTTAGGGTGGGGTTGTTGTCATTGGCAGTCGTCACTGGCAGGCAGGTAGGTTTCCAGCTCTGGGGAGTGCTCTTTGCCTCCCTTTGTCCTGGGGGCAGCCTCCTCAGTGTGCTGAACTGCCCTTTCCCCTGGGTGCAGGATATTGTGCTAGGGGTCATGCCACTGCTCTGCTGGGTAGGTCCAACCAGTGTCATGACACACAGCCTTCTTGATGGACATGGAGGGATGTCAGTGGGGTTCCCAGGATGTGGATTGAGCCCGGGGCCAGGATGCAGCCTGTTGGAGGGTGCACTCTCAAAATGGCGTCATGTTGCTGCTGCTTGGGTCTCCAGGGTGTGTGGGATACAGTGTCAGCTCCCTTTCTGCAGCAATGCTATTGCATGGTACCTACAGGCAGCTCCTTCTATTAGTCTAAGGGTTGCCAGGGTCAAAGGACTATCCCATGGCTAGGACTGCAGGAGTCCACGGTGGGAATGTGAACTGCTGGGGATTTCTCACTTGCCCTTTCCTGGAACAGGGGAGTCTCTCCAGGCTCCTGGCTGATCCTGGCTGGGCTATTTGCCTGATTCTCACTCCTTCTGTGTCTCAGGTGTTGTTTCCTGTCAGTACTTTGCTCAATTCCAGCATTCTGTCTCGGATGCTCTATTTGAACTGTGGATCATCTACTCGCTATTTCGGTTCTTCTTTGTGGAGGAGGGAATGTCTGATGCCTCTAGTCAGCCATCTTGAAGCCTCCAGAATTCTGAAACACTGAAAGAGTTGTTTGAGTGGCATTAGACAGAGTATTTTAAAGGTTGATTTTTGTGTGTGTGAATGCTGGCCTATTAAAAGAGAAATGCAAAAACAGAATAACCAAAATTGTCAAAATTGTCATCTATATTAAATGGTATCTGTTTAACACTTGCAATGAAAAATTAATATAACTATGTGAGTTCCATCACAATTAGTGATTTAAAAAAAGGTATATACTGATTTGCACCTTAAGATGATGTGTTGTTGTAATGGAGCAAAAGTTAAACTTGTGTAATGAATATCTTAATCTTTTAAAACCATAATCCCTACTAAGTAACCCCATCCTCCCCCTTCCCCCAAACCTTATCCATATGTCCAACTAATTCTTCAAGCATTGAGTATTCAACTACTACTCTTTTTGGTACTGAGGGTAAGAAATGAGTAAGATATGCATTGTTCTTGAGAAATGCAAAGTTTTCAGAAAATGGTTGGATTGGAAGCTTTGGGAAGTAAAGTTTCCTCTAAGAAGGGCATGGTAGAGACAGCAGCAACACAAATAGAAAGTCAGTGGTAATGAGCTGAATTACACCTGCGAACAATATGTATGTTGAAGCCTGAACTTCCAGTCCGAATGTGACTGTATATGGAGACAGGATATTTAAAAGGGTGATTAAGTAAAAAAGAGGTCATTAAGGCGGGCCTAAATCAAAGCGAAATCATCTCCTTATACAAAGAGGAAACCTGGACACACAGAGAGTCGCCAGGCATGCACACAGAGGAAAGACAATGTGAGGATGCAGTGAAAACACAGCCACCTAAAGACAAGGAGAGAGGCCTCAGGAAAAAACAAACATTCCACCATCTTGATCCTGGGCTTTGAGGCTCCAGAACTGTGAGAAAATATATTCTGTTGTTTCAGCCACTCAGTCTGTGGTGTTTTGTTATGGCAACCCTAGTAATTGAATGTCCCTCGCTTGATAAATGACTCTCAAGGTCTTTACCATCGCTTTTTGCATTAGGCCTTATCAAAGTAAAATTGTACCAAAGTTAAGCAGACCAGGAAGATTCCTTTGAAGACTATTGCAACAAAGGTGAAAGACTGAATTCAATTATGTTGAGACAAATGGTGGGAGTATTTTTTAAGCCTTGGGGTGAACTAGTGGAAAAGTACTGAAGAACAGTAGGGAGAGGCTGATCAGTGGGATGTGTCCAGCATGGCTGGTTATTCCTGGGTTTGTGAAAGTTTCTGCAATTAGGCCACCTATGTTTGCTAATTGGCACCCACTGAAGTTAGGCCCTTACTCTCCCATAGAGACAAGGAATTAGGATTGCTCTCTCCCTCAGTATTTACATTTCAAAGAGATGGTTCTCAGCTCTTGGAGAAAGACATTCCTGGGTTGTAAAACGTACAAGAGACTGGGAAAAGATTTAAATATATTTCAAAGGGGTGGAGAAAGAATTTACAATTGCTAGTTTTCTTAAGTCAATGCTCTAAGAACAGGGAGGTCGGAGCCTATAGCTAGAAAGAAAACTGTCTATCATCAAGTGCGGAGATTGTTAAAGCCATATTAGTCAACCTCTTTGGGATGGAACAGGCTGCCTTCTAGTCCTGGAAGGACAGCAGGTTGCTAGCCATTGATTTGCCTGTGTACCTGCACAAATTGATGTCACCAGAAAACATTTTTATGGAATGGAGAGACATCACACAATACTGTACTTAGAAAATTCTAAGCCTTCCACAGAGACCAACCAGGAGCCATCAGAAAGCATGAAATAACTCTCTGCTATTGCCATTCTGGGCTTCCACAAATGGTGCCCTAGGCTGGATCTCATTAAATCTGCATCCCATTTTCTACCTCAAATCACTCAGAGCTCAGCAATTACCCAGTAAGTGCTTTCCCAAAGAGCAAACACAAGATTCATTTTCTTTTAAATCCTCCATCTGTTTCTTTGTTTTAAAATAGCTCTGCTTTGAAACTGGTGTCTCCACACAAAACAGGTAGTGGTCTGTTTTCATTCTATTTCCTCTGTCAGGAGTTGCCTAAAGATTGAGAGAAAATCCTCCTCCGCCTTGCAGCCCTAGGAAACTGAGTGCTGGTGTGAAAGCATCCACAGGTAGACACAAAATTACCCTGTAACTGCTCTATACAAAACACCAGTGGGACTCAACTGCTGGAGAGGCACATAATCATGGTCTGAGTTACAGATTGGAGGAATAGCCCATGCTAGAACGTATACTAGCTGTCTTGTGCTGCAGGCACAAATTTCCAGCCCTTTCCTAAAGCTGAGTCTTCAGTTGTAAGTGAAAGGTCAAAGTTTCTTGCTGAAACTTGGGGGACAGTCCATTCTTTACAATCCAAACTAGCTATACTAGCAATTTTCTCTCTTCTTGGGGTAAGGAAACAAGTGAATTAAATAGAATAACTTTTCCTTCCTGAGTGAAATTACAAAGGCACAAAGTTTAATGCTGTGATCCTGGCCTGTATGTTTGGTGGAGAGAAGAATATGGATTAAAAGGTAGACAGATTAACATTTAGATATATGCATAATCCTTTTATTTTATAAATATATTCATTCGAATTGCTGACTTCATATTAGGATAAATGCATTCATAGTTTCTTTGAATGGCACAGCTGGCTTTCTGCCTTTTAGGTAGATGCCATGTTGCTATCTCTAAGTATTTGTAAGCAGAGGAGCAAAAGAAAGAAGTGAAAGAGAGATAAGAGTAGAATCATGGCAACAGTTCATTCCCGTGTTGGACCCAGACCAAAAACACCAGCACTGTGGGATTATGTACTCCCCACCAACCCCAATACCTCCAAAACCTCTTAAGTGACTTATACACTTCCTTCTTCTCTTTTCTTTTCTTTTCTTTCTTCTTTAAAACAGAGTCTCGCTCTGTTGCCCAGGCTGGAGTGCAGTGGTGCGATCTCGGCTCACTGCAACCTCCACCTTCCAGGCTCAAGCGATTCTCCTGCCTCAGCCTCCTGAGTAGATGGGATTACAGGCATGCGCCACCATGCCCAGCTAACACATTTCCCTTTTCCTGCTCAAGTTAATTGCTACTTCCAAGTTGGCCTTTATTCGTCTCTTCCTCTTTCACATATTTTTTATATTAGATGATTTTGGAGATACAGGACTTACTGACTGAATTATTTGAGGCATGCACAGCATTCCTTTCACTAATACAACCAGGTCAGAGCATTTCTAATCTTTACAAGGTACACTGCCTCAAATACAGATGGTGATTTTCTTCCTCCACAGACCTGTAGATCTAAAGGTACAATATGTATGATAAGAATAATCATTCAGCAGACATTCATTGAGCACTTCCAATGTGCATGGTGCTGGAGATACAGCCTTGAGTAAGACAGACAGGGCCTCTCCTGCAAAGAGCTTCCAGTGTTTCAAGGAAAACAAGTAATTACAATAAAAAGTAGAAAAGGTATAGGATTCCTTGCAGGTGATCTAACCTAGTCTTGGCTGAGTGGAGTTAAAAAATGAAGAGCCTAGAAAGAGCAATATTTAATTCAAGAATTAAAGAGGAATTAGCCATATGCAGTAATGTGGGAAAAGGAGCACAATAAAGAGAATAGCATGCAAAAGTCTAGGCTCTAGAGGTAAGAGAAAGCCTGCCTTTTGGGAGAAACTGAAAGAAGCTCACTATGGCTAGAGAAAAGAGGAAGAGAGTGACAGACACAGAGGAAGACAAGCCAGAAGAGATAAATGCAGGGAAATTTCTAAATAGTCATGTAAACCTGTCCAAGGAGTTTGGGAAGTATCTTCAGGCATCAGCAACCAGCAGAAAATGGATGTTCCATGAGAATGCTCCCCAGTCACCAAAAAGAAAACAAACAAACAAACAAACAAACAAGAAAACCATGTTCTCAGCATTGATAGACTCTGACCTACAATAGACCCATGTATGATCCTCAACATGTTGCCTCCTACTGCTATTCTGCCAAAAATCCATTCTAGAAGAGAAAATGAATACAAACATTTAACAATTTTATAAATCAGTAACCATAGACTGAAATTAGCTGGATAAAGCAAAAATGGCATGCCCAAGTTGTGATCTTTTATGTAGAGCTGGCCTCTCTTCAGTGTCCTTTGCCCAAAATTAGCTCACCTGCCCCGGGGATCATTGGTAGCCATTGCCACATCTTTATACAAATTAGAAAAATGCGTCTACCCCGTCATCTGAAGATACTTGGTACTTGGGCTCAAGGCTTGACTAGGAGAACAGATAGATTTAATCCCCTACTCATACCTCCTAATCCCACCTCCTCAGCCTTGAACCTGAATGACAGGCAGCAGCCATGCACACACAGACAATAGCTTGTCTTTTGCTTTAACTTTACCTGTTATGTGTCCTGAAATTCCACCTACTAGGTGTCAATTTGGGAGGATAATAATTTTTTGCAGAAGTGAAAAACTGTTAGCTGGTAAAATCATAGATAATTCACTTTGCTACCAATTAATTCAACCGTCTTGTTTATCCCTAGTTGAGAAGAGTGGCACTGAGGAAACAAGAGTTTGACTTGGAGATGAAGGAAAGGTGAGTCATGGTCACAGTAAAGCATAACGGCTTTCCTGGGAGAGACAGGGAGAAGAGGGAAACTTAATAGAATGTTATGGAGTGTTTTATTAAAAAGCAATATGTGAGGCCTGGGAAAAGAAAGATTAGCAGTAGTTGAGAAGTGCTGAGTGGAAAATGTAAAACGGCCAAATTTAAACTTGAACTGTTTTAACAATTTTTCTTAGCTGATTCTGCCCCCAAGGGTCATGGTGCTTTCTCTCCAGAATGCAGACCTCAGAGTAGTACTATTAATCCGACAGTTCAGGGACTTTGTGAGTTGTATTGATCTTACCTTTTTCCCTTTTGACTGTCCTGGAGACCTAATCAACATGGCTAATATTGCTTCTGTGGGCAGATGTGGTTGGAATTCCAAATGAACGTACAAGTCTATGTGTCGACCTGGAGCTACTTTAAATAGAAATCAAGGAATATTCTTTTTAAACAAGTGACTTCAACCTGGTATGTCTTACCATTATATTTCAAAAGATTAAACAAAAACAAGGAAGCAAAAACACAAAATGGGACATTTGTCTTGGATTATAGCCTGTGTAAAGCAGGTTGCATGGCAACCAACTAAACTGAATTTAGTAGATTTAAGCATGTGCTGATTAATGTCAGGGGTCACAGGCACAGACACAAGGCTGATTGCTTCCTAACAATTTCACTATAATAGTGTTATTGGAAGACATATTTGAAATTTAATACATTGAGATTTTTAGAAAAGCCACTTGGGCTCCAGCTTTCCAGTGAAATTCAAATTGATTCAACTTCAGTGGGTGTCATACCATCAAGCAGACACTGTGTCAGGTGTTTTATGCATGTCATCGTATTTCACCTCCAAAATAACTTTACGGTAAGGACTATATTTTCACTAGTCAACTGTGGAAACTGAGGCACAGATGCAAGGTCATACAGCTCATAGGTGATGGATACAAACCCTGATTTAGGTAGCTCCATAACCCTTACTTTTTCTAACATACCATTTTGTTTTCTTTTTTTCCCCGGAAATTCCTTAGATGCTTATACACGCCACATACATTCACATAATTTGTCCCCACTTCATCCTCACAGCATAATTCTGGTAAACACATAGTTATTTACACTTTATACATTAGGAAAATGAAGTTCAGTAATGTTAAGTACATTTCCAAGGTCATACATTGAGTACATGGCAGGTCATATCAAGAATTTAAAGCCAAGTCTCCAAAATCCAATTTCAATCCTTCTCCTCCCCCACAGCTTCCTGTAAAGATGTTCTGTCTTGAATTCCTCAGCACATCATTATTCCACTTGAAATAAAACTGGCCCTCTCTCATTTTCAAAACATACCTGTCTCTTGACCTCACCTAAAAAACATGTTCTCTTATTTCTACACCTGTAGAAAAAATAATCTTAGCTACTAATCCAAAACAAGGTATTGACAGTTGATTAGGGAATTCATTCACTACAGCTGGTATGTGCATGTTTCCTAGGAGACAGCAGAAAACAGAGCATCCCAACCCACTGCCATGACCCTCTCTTGTTGGAATATTAGCTACTGAGGCAGTTAGCAAAGGAGATATACATTTGAGCAAAACAGATTTTACCACACCCCTAAAATCCTATGATAAGTAATCAAATCCAGAATATGCATGGATATTTTGGTGGAAGATTCCTGTGGTATATATTCAGGTATATATTCACATGCTCACATTAGTAATATATAACCATAGACTGAAACACCAACAGAGCAAGGTCTCATGAACCTCCAACAGATCTGGAACATTCTTTGGCTCTAATTTTTTTCTCTTTTTCTTTAGAGGAACATGACACTGTGGTTACAGTCAGGAACATCTCACATACAGGTAATAGCTGAAAGAAAAGATATAGAAGTGCTGTTGAGCAGGGTGATAGTCCTTAATTGTGGCATATATTTAAAACCCAACACAAAATGCTATATATAGAAGGTATAGTGATTTCTGCATTTAATTAAACAAATATGCATAATTGCTAAAAATATTGAAAGGAAAAACGGTATTTCTTTGGCGCTAGCAATACTCAATTTCTTAGATTGCTTCTAAAGTAAAGTTAATGATATTTTTGTCTTGTCTGCTGGATTTAAAAATTTGGCCTACTTTTGTCCTATATCCACATTTAAACCAATCACTCTGGCTAAAAGAAAGTTGATGACCTGATGGACCAAGCCTGGGTCATTTTTAACCCTCACTGCTGAAGTTGGTATCAACCCGAGTGGAACTACAGGGACTGAGAAAAGGAGATGGTAGTTTCTCAAAGAAATGCTGTGCAGATGAAAAAAAATCAATGCTGTGCAGAGGAAAAATAAGACATAAAATGAATTAGAATATATTAAGGAAACATCTATCAAAGGCTTAGCTGTTGATCGAAATATGATTGAAATAAGATGGCTTTCATTGTGTACAGAGAATTAGGGGTAGACCCGAGAAAGCAAAGAAATCTTTTTCTTTGAAGCACAGTTAATAAGTATGAGATTGTGTTGATCAGGTTGGCAGGAGAGAGTGTTGATTGAACAAGCTTTGATTAATAATGCAGTGACGGCACAACCTTGAGTAGGGAGGAACTGCCTGAGCAACACTCCCGAGGTTTGTATGACCCTGTGGTTCTTTCTTCAGAGCCTATAATGTCAGAAGAGAAGCATGTGTCCAGAGAAAATTTTATTTATTTTTATTTTATTTTTCATGATACTTTAAGTCCTGGGATACACGCGCAGGTTTGTTACCTAGGTATACGTGTGCCATGGTGGTTTGCTGCGCCCATCAACCCGTCATCTACTTTAGTTAGGTATTTGTCCTAATGCTATCCCTCCCCTTGCCCCCCACCTGCCAACAGGCCCTGGTGTGTGATGTTCCCCTCCCTTTGCCCATATGTTTTCATTGTTCAGCTCCCACTTATGAGTGAGAACATTCGGTGTTTGGTTTTCTGTTCCTGTGTTAGTTTGCTGAGAATGATGGTTTCCAGCTTCATCCATGTCCATGCAAAGGATGTGAACTCATTCTTTCTTATGGCTGCATAGTATTCCATTATGTATATGTGCTACATTTTCCTTATCCAGTCTATCATCGATGGGCATTTGGATTGGTTCCAAGTCTTTGCTATTGTGAATAGTGCTGCAATAAACACATGTGTGCATGTGTCTTTATAGTAGAATGATTTATAATCCTTTGGGTGTATACTCACTAATGGGATTGCAGGGTCAAATGATATTTCTGGTTCTACATCCTTGAGGAATCACCACACTGTCTTCCACAATGGTTGAACTAATTTACACTCCCACCAACAGTGTAAAACTGTTCCTAATTTTCCACATCCTCTCCAATATCTGTTTTTTCCTAACTTTTTAATGAGCACAATTCTAACTGGCATGAGATGGTATCTCATTGTGGTTTCGATTTGCATTTCTCTAATGACCAGTGATGATGAGCTTTTTGTGATATGTTTGATGGCTACATAAATGTCTTCTTTCGAAAAGTGTCTGTTCATAATCTTTGCCCGCTTTTTGATGGTTTTTTTTTTTCTTGTACGTCTATTTAAGTTCTTTGTAGATTCTGGATATTAGTATTTTGTCACATGGATACATTGCAAAATTTTTCTCCCATTCTGTAGGTTGCCTCTTCACTCTGATGATAGATTCTTTAGCTGTGCAGAAGCTCTTTAGTTTAATTAGATCCCGTTTGTCAATTTTGGCTTTTGTTGCTATTGCTTTTTGTGTTTTAGTCATGAAGTCTTTGCCTATGCCTATGTCCTGAATGGTATTGCCTAGATTTTCTTCTAGGGTTTTTATGGTTTTAGGTCTTAACATCTAAATCTTTAATCCATCTTGCATTAATTTTTGTATAAGGTGCAAGGAAGGGGTCCAATTTCAGTTTTTTGCATATGGCTAGCCAGTTTTCCCAACACTATTTATTAAATAGGGAATCCATTCCTCATCGCTTGTTTTTGTCAGGTTTGTCAAATAGCAGATGGTTGTAGATGTGTGGTGTTATTTCTGAGGTCTGTTTTATTCCAGTGGTCTGTATATCTGTTTTGGTACCAGTACCATGCTGTTTTGGTTATTGTAGCCTTGTAGTATAGTTTGAAGTCAAGTAGTGTGATGCCTCCAGCTTTGTTCTTTTTGCTTAGGATTGTCTTAGCTATATGGGCTCTTTGATTCCATATGAAATTTAAAGTAGTTTTTTCTAATTCTGTGAAGACAGTCAAAAGTAGTTTGCTGGGAATAGCATTGAATCTATAAATTACTTTGGGCAGTATGGCCATTTTCATGATATTGATTCTTTCTATTCATGAGCATGGAATGTTCTTCCATTTGTTTGTGTTCTCTCTTATTTCCTTGAGCAGTGGTTTGTAGTTCTCCTTGAAGAGGTCCTTCACATCCCTTGCAAGTTGTGTTCCTAGGTATTTTATTCTCTTTGTAGCAATTGCGAATGGGAGCTTGCTCATGATTTGACTCTCTGTTTGGATATTATTGATGTATAGGAATGCTTGTGATTTTTGCACACTGATTTTGTATCCTGAGACTTTGATGAAATTGCTTATCAGCTTAAGAAGATTTGGGGATGAGACGATGGGGTTTTCTAAATATACAGTCATATCATCTGCAAACAGAGATAATTTGACTTCCTCTCTTCCTATTCGAATATGCTTTATTTCTTTCTGTCGCCTGATTGCCCTGGCCAGAACTTCCAATACTATGTTGAATAGAAGTGGTGAGAGAGGGCATCCTTGTCTTGTGCTGGTTTTCAAAGGGAATGCTTCCAGCTTTTGCCCATTCAGTATGATATTGGCTGTGGGTTTGTCATAAATAGCTCTTATTATTTTGAGATGCATTCCATCAATACCTAGTTTGTTGAGTGTTTTTAGCTTGAAGGTATGTTGAATTTTATCTAAGGCCTTTTCTGCATCTATTGAGATAATCATGTGGTTTTTGTCATTGGTTCTGTTTATGTGATGGATTATATTTATTGATTTGTGTATGTTGAAGCAGTCTTGCATCCCAGGGATGAAGCTGATTTGGTCATGGTGGATAAGCTTTTTAATGTGCTGCTGGATTCGGTTTGCCAGTATTTTTTGGAGGATTTTCACATCGATGTTCACCAGGAATATTGGCCTGAAATTTTTTTTTTTGTTGGGGCTCTGTCAGGTTTTGGTGTCAGGATGCTGCTGGCTTCATAAAATGAGTCAGGCAGGAGTCCCGTTTTTCTATTGTTTGGAATAGTTTCAGAAGGAATGGCACCAGCCCCTCTTTGTACCTCTGGTAGAATTAGGCTGTGAATCCTTCTAATCCTGGGCTTTTTTTGGTTGGTAGTCTATTAATTCCTGCCTCAGTTTCAGAACTTGTCTGTTCAGGGATTGGACTCTTCCTGGTTTAGTCTTGGGAGGATGTATGTGTCCAGGAATCTATCCATTTCTTCTAGATTATCTAGTTTATTTGCATAGAGGTGTTTATAGTATTCTCTGATGGTGGTTTGTATTTCTGTGGGATCAGTGGTGAGCTCCAATTTATCATTTTTTATTGTGTCTATTTGATTCTTCTCTCTTTCCTTCCTTATTAGTCTGGCTAGGGGGTCTATCTATTTTGTTAATCTTTTCAAAAAACCAATTCACTGATTTTTTTGAAGGGTTTTTCATGTCTCTCTCTCCTTCAGTTCTGCTTTGTTATTGGTTATTTCTTGTCTCTGCTAGCTTTTGAATTAGTTTGCTCTTGCTTCCCTAGTTCTTTTAATTGTGATATTAAGGTGTCAATTTTAGATCTTTCCTGCTTTCTTCTGTGGGTATTTAGTACTATAAATTTCCCTCTAAACAACACTGCTTTCTCTGTGTCCCAGAGATTCTGGTACATTGTGTCTTTGTTCTCACTGGTTTCAAAGAACATCTTTATTTCTGCCTTCATTTTGTTATTTACTCAGTAGTCATTCAGGAGCAGCTTGTTCAGTTTCCATGTAGTTGTGCAGTTTTGAGTGAGTTTCTTTATCCTGAGTTCTAGTTTAGTTGCACTGTGGTCTGACAGACTGTTGTGATTTCTGTTCTTTTATATTTTCTGAGGAGTGCTTTGCTTCCAATTATGTGGTCAGTTTTAGAATAAGTGCAATGTGGTGCTGGGAAAAATGTATATTCTGTTGATTTGGGGTGGAGAGTTCTGTAGATGTCTATTAGGTCCACTTGGTGCAGAGCTGAGTTCAAGTCCTGGATATCCTTGTTAGCCTTCTGTTTTGTTGTTCTAATATAGACATTGGGGTGTTAAAGTTTCCCACTATTATTGTGTGGGAGTGTAAGTCTCTCTGTAAGTCTCTAAGAACTTGCTTTATGAATCTGGGTGCTCCTGTATTGGTGCATATATATTTAGGATAGTTAGCTCTTCTTGTTGCATTGATCCCTTTACTATTATGTAATGCCCTTCTTTGTCTTTTTTGATCTTTGTTGATTTAAAATCTGTTTATCAGAGACTAGGATTGCAACCCCTGCCTTTTTTGCTTTCCATTTGCTTCCTTCCTCCATCCCTTTACTTTGAGCCTATGTGTGTCCTTGCACATGAGATGGGTCTCTTGAATACAGCACATCAATGGGTCTTGACTCTTTATCCAATTTGCCAGTCTGTGCCCTTTAATTGGGGCATTTAGCCCATTTACATTTAAAGTTAATATTTTTATGTGTGAATTTGATCCTGTCATTATGATGCTAGCTGGTCATTTTGCCCATTAGTTGATGCAGTTTCTTCATAGTTTTGATGGTCTTTACATTTTGGTTTGTTTTTGTAGTGGTTGGTACTGGTTTTTCCTTTCCATATTTAGTGCTTCCTTCAGGAGCTCCTGTAAGGCATCTCTTGTCTGTAAGGCATTTTATTTCTCCTTCAATTATGAAGCTTAGTTTGGCTAGATATGAAATTGTGGATTGAAAATTATTTTCTTTAAGAATGTTGAATATTGGCCCCCACTCTCTTCTGGCTTATAGAGTGTCTGTCAAGAGATCTGCTGTTAGTCTGATGGGCTTCCCTTTGTGGGTAACCCAACCTTTCTCTCTGGCTGTCCTTAACATTTTTTCGTTTATTTCAACCTTGGTGAATCTGTCGATTCTGTGTCTTGGGGTTGTTCTTCTCTAGGAGTATCTTTGTGTTGTTCTCTGTCATTTCCTGAATTTGAATGTTGGCCTGTCTTGCTAGGTTGGGGAAGTCCTCCTGGATAATATCCTGAAATGTGTTTTCCAGCTTGGTTCCATTCTCCTTGTCACTTTCTGGTACACCAATCAAACTTAGGTTTGGTCTTTTCACATAGTCCCATATTTCTTGGATGCTTTATTTGTTCCATTTCATTATTTTTTCTCTAATCTTGTCTTCATGCTTTATTTCATTGCATTGATCTTCAATCTCTGATATCCTTTCTTCCATTTGATTGATTCAGCTATTGATACTTGTGTAGGCATCACAAAGTTCTTGTGCTGTGTTTTTCAGCTCCATCAGGTCATTTATGTTCTTCTCTAAACTGAATATTCTAGTTAGCAATTCCTCTATCCTTTTTTCAGGGTTCTTAGTTTCTCGCATTGGGTAAGAACATGTTCCTCTAGCTCAGAGGAGTTTGCTGTTATCTACCTTCTGAAGTCCACTTCTGTCAATTCATCAAACTCCTTCTCCATCCAGTTTTGTTCCCTTGCTGGTGAGGAGTTGTGATCCTTTGGAGGAGAAGAGGCATTCTGGTTTTTGGAATTTTCAGCATTTTTGCACTTTTTTTTTTCTCATCTTTGCAGATTTATCTACCTTTGGTCTTTGCTGTTGGTGACCTTCAGATGGAATTTTTGCATGGTCATCCTTTTTGTTAATATTGATGCTATTGCTTTCTGTTTTAAGTTTTCCTTTTAACAGTCAGACCCCTCTTTTGCAGGTCTGCTGCAGTTTGCTGGAAGTCCACTCCAGATCCTGTTTGCCTGGGTATCACCAGCGGAGGCTGCAGGACAACAAAGATTGCTCCCTGCTCCTTCCTCTGCAAGCTTTGTGCCAGAGGGGGCACCCACCAGATGCTAGCTGGAGCTCTCCTGTATGAGGTGTCTGTCAACCCCTGCTGGGAGGTGTCTCCCCATCAGGAGGCACAGGGGTCAGGGACCCACTTGAGGAGACAGTCTGTCCCTTAGCAGAGCTTGAGCACTGTGCTGGGAGATCTGCTGCTCTCTTCAGAGCTGGCAGGCAGGAATGTTTAAGTCTGCTGTAGCTATGCCCACAGCCGCCCCTTCCCCCAGGTGCTCTGTCCCAGGGAGATGGGAGTTTTATCTATAAGCCACTGACTGGGGCTGCTGCTTTTCTTTCAGAGATGGCCTGGCCAGAGGAGTCTAGAGAGGCAGTCTGGGTACAGTGGCTTTGCAGTGCTGTGGTGGGCTCTGCCCAGTCCAAACTTCCTGGCAGCTTTGTTTACACTGCGAAGCGAAAACTACCTACTCAAGCCTCTGTATGGAAGACATCCCTCCCCCGACCAAGTTTGAGCATCCCAGGTTGACTTCAGACTACTGTGCTGGCAGTGAGAATTTTGAGCCAGTGAATCTTAGCTTGCTGGGCTCTGTGGGGTGGGATCCACTGAGGTAGAGCACTTGGCTTCTTGGCTTCAGCCTCCTTTCCAGGGGAGTGAGCAGTTCTGTCTCACTGGCATTCCAGGCACCACTGGGGCATGAAAAAAAGACTCCAGCAGCTAGCTCAGTGTCTGCCCAAATGGCCACCCAGTTTTGTGCTTGAAACCCAGGGCACTTGTGGTATAGGCACCAGAAGGAATATCCTGGTCTGCAGGTTGCAAAGACCATGGGAAAAGTGTAATATCTGGGCCAGATAGCACCATCCCTCATGACACAGTCCCTCAAGGTTTCCCTTGGCTAAGGGAGAGAGTTCCCTGACCCCTTGTGCTTCCCAGGTGAGGCAACACTCCACCCTGATTCTGCTTGCCCCCCATGGGCTGTATCCACTGTCTAACCAGTCCCAATGAGATGAACCAGGTTCCTCAGTTGGAAATGCAGAAATCACCCCCCTTCTGCATTGGTCTCGCTGGGAGCTGCAGACTGGAGCTGTTCCTGTTTGGCCATCTTGCCCCAATCATCCCCAGAGATAATTTTAAATTGGGAAAAAGCTGATTCAATATATGAGAATCATTTAATAGGGTGAATCATTTCCAAGGCCCAGCGTATGCCCCCACTCACTTCTGACTGGCTAGTGGCTTCTTTTTCAGATATAACCTGTGCTACCCACCTACCTAAAGAGAGCAAGAGGCTTAGGGATGGTCTAGCCTGGCTGAGGCACTGGCAGTTAAAATTGACTTTTGTTTGTAGAGCAGAGAGAAAATTGGAACTATAGTTGTACTGTGGACAAGAGCAAGCTTACAAGACAAAAAAAAAAAAAAAAAAAAAAAAACCACCATGAGGACTTAAATCTGAATACAAGGCAGTGATGAAATCTGAAAAAGAGCTCACCAACAAAGGGCAGAAAAGAGATGTAGGGCAGATTTGGGGAAAATACCCTGACTAGATGCCCTGAGTCCATGGAGCCTGGGAAGAGAAACCTTTTTGTTGAGAACCTATTGCCCTATGCTCATCAGCTTTGAAGGGCTTTGAAGTCAACGGTCTTCTTCTGAAAGCCTTCCCAGCCTGTTACCCACAAGGAGACACAGGAGTCCTTGATTTCAGTGTCACCCACCCTATAAGTGATACAGAGAAGAAAGAACCCCAAAGAATTAGTGGTGTAGCTACAAGAAAGAAGAGAATAGATCATGGACATAAATAAATAAATGCCAC
Organism: Trachypithecus francoisi; assembly: GCF_009764315.1. Classification (NCBI taxonomy): domain Eukaryota; kingdom Metazoa; phylum Chordata; class Mammalia; order Primates; family Cercopithecidae; genus Trachypithecus; species Trachypithecus francoisi. The sequence goes on from NW_022681472.1 coordinate 65,163,979, forward strand.
AAAAATGGATGCCTTTTAGATAGTTTTGCTAACCACAGGCAGAAAGTGGCTGGCATTTCAAAAAAAGTGAGTGACATTTCTTATCTTCCAGATATAGCTAAATATTTATGTAACCCTATAGTGTGTAGTGGGTTATGTGTAGTGATGGGACTCTGTGATTGACAACCATTTCCAAAAGATACAGAAGGAACCAAGTGCTATCAAGAGATGTTTTGCCATTGAGTACATGTGGACAAAAAGAAGGGAACAACAGACACGGGGCCTCCTTGAGGATAGAGGGAGGGAGGAGAGTGAGGATTGAAAAACTACATATCAGGTACTATTCTTATTACCTGGGTGATGAAATAATCTGTACACTAAGCCTTCATGACATGAAATTTAGCTATATAACAAACATGCACATGTACCTTTGAACCCTAAAACAGAAAAAAAGAAAAAAAATTTTTAAAAAAATTAGAAATATTTCGCTTTGTTTTGAAAGGCGCTTTCTCTTCCTAGGGGCACTATCAATACCTCCAGTTACGACTGCCCAAATGAAAGGAATTTAAATAACTCAGCCCACCAGGAACAGTCAGAAGCAAGACAATGAGTAGGTTGCAAAAATTTTCTCACATTCTGTAGGGGCTGTTCACTCTGATGGTAGTTTCTTTTGCTGTGCAAAAGCTCTTTAGTTTAATGAGATCCCATTTGTCAATTTTGGCTTTTGCTGCCGTTGCTTTGGTGTTTTAGACATGAAGTCCTTGCCCATGCCATGTCCTGAATGGTACTACTAGATTTTCTTCTAGGGTTTTTATGGTATTAGGTCTAACATTTAAGTCTCTAATCCATCTTGAATTAATTTTCGTATAAGGGGTAAGGAAAGGATCCAGTTTCAGCTTTCTACTTGTGGCCAGCCAATTTTCCCAGCACCATTTATTAAATAGGAATCCTTTCCCCATTCTTGTTTTTGTCAGGTTTGTCAAAGATCAGATGGCTGTAGATGTGTGGTATTATTTTGAGGACTCTGTTCTGTTCCACTGGTCTATATCTCTGTTGTGGTACCAGTACCATGCTGTTTTGGTTACTGTAGCCTTGTAGTATAGTTTGAAGTCAGGTAGCGTGACGCCTCCAACCCCATCAAAAAGTGGGCAAAGGATATGAACAGACATTTCTCAAAAGAAGACATCCATACAGCCAACAGACACATGAAAAAATGCTCGTCATCACTCGCCATCAGAGAAATGCAAATCAAAACCACAATGAGATACCATCTCACACCAGTTAGAATGGCAATCATTAAGAAGTCAGGAAACAATAGATGTTGGAGAGGATGTGGAGAAATAGGAACACTTTTACACTGTTGGTGGGATTGTAAACTAGTTCAACCATTATGGAAAACAGTATGGCGATTCCTCAAGGATCTAGAACTAGATGTACCATATGACCCAGCCATCCACTACTGGGTATATACCCAAAGGATTATAAATTACTCTACTACAAAGACACATGCACACGTATGTTTATTGCGGCACTATTCACAATAGCAAAGACTTGGAATCAACCCAAATGTCCATCTGTGACCGACTGGATTAAGAAAATGTGGCACATATACACCATGGAATACTATGCAGCCATCAAAAAGGATGTTTGCGTCCTTTGTAGGGACATGGATGCAGCTGGAAACCATCATTCTTAGCAAACTATCACAAGAAGAGAAAACCAAACACCGCATGTTCTCACTCATAGGTGGGAACTGAACAATGAGATCACTTGGACTCGGGAAGGGGAACATCACACACTGGGGCCTATCATGGGGGGGGGGGGGGGGGGGGGATTGCATTGGGGAGTTATACATGATATAAACGTTATGCACATGTACCCTAGAACTTAAAGTATAATAAAAAATAAAAAATAAATAAAAAAAAGAAAAAAAAAAAAAAAAAAAAAAAAAAAAAAAACAAAAAACAAAAAAAAAAAAACAAAAAACAAACAACAAAACAAAAACCCAAAAAATAAAAAAAAAAAAAAAAAAAAAAAAAAAAAAAAGAAAGCAAGACAAGAAGAAAAAACAGGCTGGGTGCAGTAGCTCACGCCTGTAATTCCAGCACTTTGGGAGGCCAAGGTAGGTGGATCACCTGAGGTCAGGAGTTCAAGACCACCCTGGGCAACATGGGGAAAACCTGTCTCTACTAAAAACACAAAAATTTGCAGGGTGTGGTGGCACATGCCTGTAATCCCAGCTACTCAGGAGGCTGAGGCAGGAGAATCGCTTGAGCCTGGGAGGTGGAGGTTGCAGTGAGCCAAGATTGTGCCATTGTAGTCCAGCATGGGCAACAGAGCAAGTCTCCATCAGAAAGAAAGAGAGAAAGAGAGAGAGAGAGAAAGAGAGAGAGGAAGGAAGGAAGGAAGGGAGGGAGGAAAGAGAGAGAAAGAGAAAGAGAAGAAAGGAAGGAGACAGAAAGAGAGACAGAGAGAGAGAAAGAGAAAAAGAAAAGGGAAGGAAAAGGAAGGAAGGAAGGAAGGAAGGAAGGAAGGAAGGAAGGAAGGAAAGAAAGAAAGAAAGAAAGAAAGAAAGAAAGAAAGAAAGAAAGAAAGAAAAGGGAAAGGGAGGAAAGAAAATAAGTAATGTTTACAAGGGCCTCTCAGGCAAATAAGTAGGTGGGGAGTGAGATGGGTAAGAATTAAGGGAGAGGTTGCAGTGGGAGCGTGATTTTAAAAGAGAAAATTGTGAAAACATCAGGCTTTTTATCTAAACCCAACCAGCCCTGCTAGTAATAACAAAAGCTGGTTTTTAAGATAGTCAAAGAGAGATTCTACACCCTTTCTCTGAAATATTTACGAGAGATGCTAGAAGAGATGATAACCAGGTATAACAGCAGTATCAATAGGGGGAAAAAACGGCACACATGGAAAAAGCACAGTAAATTATGCCCAAAAGGCTGAAGATAACATGAGCAAAGAACTTAGCCTCTAAACTGCTGAGCAATAGAACTACCTAGGAAAAAATGACCAGTAGCTAAACTTTAACTCAAAAATATAAATTTATTTTTAAAGGTCTCTGAAATTGAATTATAGTTTTAGTTTAACCACAGGCCTAAATCGTGTAGAGCATTTTATTCATCTTAGTTTTCTTCTGCTATTCTTGAGTGAATTCTTTTCCTTAAAAGTTGCTCATGAAGAACCATGAAAATATATTCTCTGAGATAGAAATACCTGACTCATGACAGACCTGTGGCAGAAACACCTGATTCATGCTGAATCTGATGCATTTTACTCTTTACCTGGTTATTATCTGACCCCCAAGTAGGTAGAAATTATAGCTTCCATTTAGTCCATTCACTTTTAACTACTATATACAGAGAGGGGGAAAGAGAGGCAACAGGATTATTACAGGATAAGAATGATGAGAATAATAAAAATATAGGGTAGGCTTAATTTGTGAGCCTATATAGATACAACATTCTATCCAGACTAAGTTTTCTACTTAGTTGAAAATCCATGCTAAGAAATCTTTAGCAGATGAAATTCTAAAACTCAATAGAAATATATGATACAAATATCTGATACAAATATCAGCCCTGGTATTTGTAAAATCTTTCACATAGGTTTCTCTCCCTTGAAAAAGCAAATGGTATGAGTGTAAAGAAAAGGGTAGGTAGATCAGAGAAAAAGGATAGAGGAAACAGTCACTGTTCTAGAAACTTCTTCCTATGACACAGCAACACAGATCTTAGCCTTTGCCAATAGGAAACTAAGGTCACCACTGCTTACTGGTATGCACTGCAGGCAGATTAATAAATGTGGAGATGTGCTGCTTTGCATGGTAAATGCATTCAGAAATGAAAACATCATGCCCTGGAATTCTACTTCTTCTTCCAAGGGAGCTTTGAAAACTCATGCGCTCTGGCCGGGCGCGGTGGCTCAAGCCTGTAATCCCAGCACTTTGGGAGACCGAGACGGGCGGATCACGAGGTCAGGAGATCGAGACCATCCTGGCTAACACGGTGAAACCCCGTCTCTACTAAAAATACAAAAAACTAGCCCAGCGTGATGGCGGGCGCCTGTAGTCCCAGCTGCTCGGGAGGCTGAGGCAGGAGAATGGCGTAACCCCGGGAGGCGGAACTTGCAGTGAGCTGAGATCCGGCCACTGCACTCCAGCCTGGGCGACAGAGCCAGACTCCGTCTCAAAAAAAAAAAAAAAAAGAAAAAGAAAAGAAAACTCATGCGCTCTACATTTCTCCATTTGCACAAAAGAAGCATCGACCTCTCATCTACCTCCAAGATGTGTTCTCAGAAATAACCAACAAATCTATTTGCCCTTCACAAGTAAAATGTGATAAAAACACTAGTAAGACTAAGACTCAGGTTTTTCTTCTTTTGAAAAATGTTTTGTTATGATATTGAAAAACAGGGCTACATATAGTCCTCATTTAAACTTAAGCATCAAAGTATTTATTAAAAAGTTAGGAAACAACAGATACTGGCAAGGCTGTGGAGAAATAGGAAGACTTTTACACTGTTAGTGGGAGTATAAATTAGTTAAACCATTGTGGAAGACAGAGTAGCAATTCCTCAAGGATCTAGAACCAGAAATGCCATTTGACCCAGCAATCCCATTACTAGGTATATACCCAAAGGATTATAAATCATTCTGCTATAAAGACACATGCACACGTATGTTTATTGCAGCACTATTTACAAGAGCAAACACTTGGAACCAACCCAAATGCCCATCAATGATAGACTGGATAAAGAAAATGTGGCACATACACACCATGGAATACTATGCAGCCATAGAAAAGAGTGAGTTCATGTCCTTTACAGGGACGTGGATGAAGCTGGAAGCCATCATTCTCAACAAACTAACACAGGAACAGAAAGCCAAACACTGCATGTTCTCACTCATAAGTGGGAGTTGAACAATGAGAACACATGGACACTGGGAGGGGAACATCACACACAGGGGCCTCTCAGGGGATGGGAGGCAAGGAGAGGGGACATAGGACAAATACCTAATGCATGCAAGGCTTAAAACCTAGATGATGGGTTGATAGGTGCAGCAAACTACCATGGCACATGTATATGTATGTAACAAACCTACATGTTCTGCACATGTATCCCAGAACTTAAAGTAAATTTTAAAAAATTTAAAATAAAACAAAGTATAAGCAAGTTCCAACTTCTAAATAAATAAGAGTAAAGTTTAGTAGCCTTAAATATAAAAATCTGACATTTAATTTACAGTTTTACATGGTGACAGATTTCACAATATCTTTGTGCTTCTTTAGCCTTTTATTAATGTAAGCTATAGAAACAAACTGTAGTAACGTACTGAAACTTATTTATTGGCTTAGGATAATAGCATTGCACAATCATGTACAACACATTCTCATTCCAGACTGGTGAAAAGTGAATGATTACTATCAAGATAAATTATGTCCTATGGTTGGCAAAAATTAGATGAGAGGGTTATAAGAAAAACACACACACATACAATGTGTCTTCAAATACAGTTCACTGTTTTTGTTTTTCTTATCATAACTTCAATGGTAGCTATTAGAAATTTAAAATATATACCAGCACCTTATAAAGAGTTTATAAAACATTTGCTTTCAGATGACTGGAAAATACTTGCTATTTTTAACTCATATATTTTCTAAACAAAAATAATCTCATCGATCTTCAGAAAAATAGAATGTATTAGTTTGCTGTTACTACTGTGAGCAAAAGGAAAATAGCTGCATTTTAACAAAATGTAGATTTCAAGGTGCAGCATTAAAATAAAGAGGGACATAAGCATAAATTGTTGATGCTTAGTTTCCGTCAAAGCTTCTCTTTTGTTCTTGTTTACTATTTTTCCAAAAGTAATTTATGCAATTGACACTGACAAAATATGTTCCTATGAAACAAATTATACCCAGTCCTTATCTGCTGTAGAATTTTAATCCTTAAGATAAGCTTAATAAATCAATATATTTAAATAAAATAATCACTGATATAAATGAGTTTCTCTGCTGAGGAACAGTATGAGACTCAATGAACAGTTAGTAGTGTTGTCTTAGGTGTAATTCCTAAAACAGAGAAAGATGCAGCATATTTGTTGATTTTTAATTTGTTATTTTCTGAGCAAGGACATGTAGACAGAACTTTTAAAAAATGAGTTGAAACAGTGATATGCGTCGACACAGTTTAAATGATACCATTATTTTCTTTCACTGAAGACCTTCAAAAATAATGGAATTCTCTGCAATAACAATGGATATTTGTAATTTTTACCGTCTAGACTGGAACAAAAATGGCCAGATAACTATTGACACTTTCATTTCATCTAGTTTATCATTTGCAATATATTTTGTTGTTGTGTTGTTGAAGAAAGTATAGGTTTGATATATTGAACTCTATTTTATGCTTGAGTACTAACTCTGCACAAGTTCAGAATGGATTTATCACTGATATGAGACATCTCAAACTCTATAGACAATTGGGGCAAAGAAAAATAACTTCAAAACAACTTGGCCAATTATGATATACTCATAAACACCATGGTGAAATTCTGGATAATGCCTAGCACATTGTTTTCAGTACTGATAGAGTTTTTTTTTTTTTTTTTTTTTTTTAAGACCGGAGTTATACTCAACAACAGTTATAGATATTTGGACACAACCATTATGATCCACAATCAAAGCTCTAAGTGATTATTTCAAATCACATTATCTACTGTAAACTGAAGTTAAGAAGTTTTTAAATCAGTTCTGAAACATTTGTAACAAAAGAGGAAAATATACAGTGCATTGATTTATAGCACAAATCTTGCTTGAAGAGTTTATATAGTTTCAATCTCAATCTCTCTCTTGCTCTCTCTTTCTTTTGGATATTGAGTTCAATCAGTATTCTAATGGTAGTCTACAAATTGATGTGCCGAGTCCCAGGCTGCACAAAATGCCAGATTCCACTTCTCCATAATTCCATCAATGTGATAGACAGTAGCTATCAAAGCTGCTATTTAAACTGCCCATATGCAGCAGTAAGCTGGGCATCCAGACTCTCATGACAAGCCAGGAAAACCCCGTGTCATGAGAAAAATAAAGAATGTTGCCTTCTTTTGAGGAGTGCCTTACCATCCAACTAAGAGGAGGAGGAGGAGACTAAAAGCGGGAAGCAGCTGGAGTAAAATGCCTAAGTGCCAACATCCTATGCTTTATAGAATGCACTCTACAAAACTTCCTTCCATACCACTCTGAGCTGATGATTGCCCATCATGCTATTTTTCAACTTAAAAACTGAACAGTCAAAAAGTAGAGAAACTCATTACTATTTCTCAATACCACCTTATTTTGAAGAACACGAATGTAACAGATCTTTACGTGTTCAAATATTTTGGAGCCCTCAAACAGCCTTGTTCCTTTTGGAAACTACTTGAATCCAAAAGTCCTAGATTAGGTGCAACACTTTGGGATTTTAGGGGTAAAGAAGTTAGAAGAAGATTGCAATGATGCAAAGAGGCTTCTGAAGGTTCAGTTCAACTTCTATTGAAGAATTGAAAAAGAAGAAAGAAGGCCTCAGTTTAAATCTATGTTGTATATGTTTATTGATCTTTAAATTCTGTCTCATTCAAGGTTTTTTGATTTTTTTTATTTTGTTTTATTTCAGGGACCTCCTTGGGTAAAGTCTGTGTTCCCATTCTCAGAATAATATTTTTAAATAATAACATAAAATGCATAGTGTTTATAACAAAAATTATATATATAATATATGTATTAGATAGATGGACAATAGATAAATATACAGGTAGATGGGCAGATAGATACACAGATGAGAAGGTCACAAACGCAGTCCACTTTAAATGAAATAAAATTCCCAATTTAGTTATCCAAGAGCCAAAAAGACTGATTAGCAACAAGGTGGTCCCTAGAAACAGAAGGAGACACAGCACCTTTCAAATAGCGTCCCTTAGATGACAATGTCAGTCCAACGTCAAGCACTGATGGAAGTGAGAACTTCATTTCTTGATGTGCCACAACCCTTTTATACTCTTATTTAGCTTTTGCTAAATTTAGGAAGAATATAGACAAATACTCTATGCCTTTAATGGAAAACAACTGAGTCCCTCCTGATTCTAAAGCCAAACTCAGCCATAAAAAGATGACACCTTCTTTCAAAGAAAATAGCAGAGTTAGAGACCAGGAGTCCATAAATAATATCTCTACCTCAATATCCTCAAAAGCCCCATTCGTCACCGGTCTGGACAATACATGTTGTTCTGGTCTTTGAGGAATGACTAGATTATCAGTGATAGAGACTGAATTGTGGTTTATCTTAAGGTGCTCCATCACAGTACAGGGAGAAGCCTGGATGCGATGAAGAAACAGCTAGCAGTTCAGTCCACCAAATTCTAACCTCCTTTCATTCCATAGTAATAGAAGTGTCAGCCTATGGCTGCCCAGACCCATGATGTTGCCCTGCTTCACTGGTGTTAAGGTAGACTCTCCAGCATAAGAAAAAGTGGTGGTGCCATTTCCTGGCTATTGCCCTTAAACAGTAGATGTACTGCTTACATGTTCTATTTGCCCTTCCCTGCTGTCTGCTACTCAGATGCATTAGTGACTCTTTTGTGACCATGCATACTAGAAGATGTTTGAAAAACAAGACGGAAGGAAGCTCTTCCCTGAATGATTGGGTAGTATTTGTTCACCTGTCGATCTCAAGAATTTTCCCCATCCTGCCCCAGCAGAACTATATGAGAGAGAGAGATAAACTCCTAACTTGTTTGAACAATTGGAGAATTTTTTTTTTATGACAGTTTAGCCAACTCTAATGAATATAAGCCTTGTGTATATAATATCTCATCCCCACACACCATTTTGGGCTGTATATCCAAATTGTGTAGCGAACAAAGTCAATTCAGTCCCAGTGCTGGAAAAACAAATAAGCTTTGGGAAAATCATTTGGCCAACGCCACTCAAGATAGGCCAACGCCTTGAAATGTGGTACAATCTTGTACTTACAAAGTGACTATGGCACTGATTCTTCCCAGAATATTTATTAACAATAAATGAACAGGTAATTTCTCAGTTTTGAATACAAAGTTTTAATTCAAAGTGTTAGTATACTAACTTTGATTTAAAGTTCTAATCAACTAACCCAACAGGGAGAAATTACTCATTGAGTGGTTCTTAATATTCACTTACAAAATTTAAACTTGTAAATCTTAAAAAGTCAATAAATCTAAGTGGTGGAAGTATTCCCAATTCACATATTATCTGGCTACCTATCCTGTGTTTGAATTTTCTCTAAAATAATACCTCAGATAATTATAATAATAATGATAAATGCAAAAAGGTAACCATTATTATATATTACTACAGCTACTATCATCATCCTCATTATAAACTTCTACCATTATTTTTAATGGGCACTAACTATGTACTAGATGTACTAGGATACCATAATGATAATTCTACTTTATGGTTAAAATTCTGTAATGATAGGAAAACTCAGTACTTTGAGAGACAGATGATTCTATCATTGTATAGTTTTACTATTGGAGACTTTTGATTAAAAATTCAAACTTAAGCTATAAATAAAATCTAAGATTAGTCTTTCAAAAGGTACTCGGAAAGATCTGGGAAAAAACAGAGTTCTATTTGAAAATGAAGGCAATTTCACATTCTTTTATGATCCATGGCTCATTTACCTGGGTTTACTGTCCACTATTTATTCTTGAAGTCATCTGAAAACCCTACATAATGATACAGCATCCACTGTAAGATAATATGATAGAGACTCTGTGAACTTCTTTCCAAGGGAAACTCCAATATTGAGAACACATAAACTCTGACATAGCATGAAATCAATCATACCACTGGAAAAAAAATCACTATTGCAACAAATACCTCAAGATTCAAAGCTCTTGTCTATTTATATAGTTGCCAAGGAAACCTTTCCCTGATTCTCTAGTGAAATACATTTTATGAAAGATAAACAGAATAACCACCCAGATATGAAATAATGTCTAAAAAATGTGGTTTTAAAAAAGAACTCAGAAAAGTTTAAATAATTTTTTAATTTTAAACTCTCATATAAAGCATTTCAAAAAGCAGAACAACCTTGAAATTGTACTCTTGAATCTGATAATGTGCTCCTCTAAGTCAATTTATAAATCCAATGAGATTTTAAAACCTGAAAAATTAAATATGCAACCACAATTATCTACACAGTCAAGCGTTGAAAATACAAATGAAATTTGACATAATTGTGCTTTTAACTAATTTAAGGTATAAAAGAGCACATAGAAGTATTCAACTGGAAGAGCAAGATATTAGAGAAAAGTTGTATCTATTTTTAAAACACAACTTGTATAGCGAACATGAAGAAATTTTGGTGAGATTTAATTGTAGTGATGCAGTTATGCAGATCCAAACTGGTAAAATAATTGTTCTCAGAGATATTAATTTAAGGGTGGACAAAATACAATAAAGATAACTCTCCAAATACTCAGAAAAGAAGATGTAAATGTGAGCAACTGAATGAAAGATATCTCAGGCTAAAGTTAGCCAACCTGGGCTTAAACCTCTGAGAGGCAGAACAGCAACCAAGTCTTTCTCATTCTTTTCTGCATTTTCAGGTACTAAACACGGGGTCTGAAAAATTATAGATACCCAATAATTATTGATTAATCAGTTCATCTGAGCTTCACCATTAAAAAACAGTTGTTGGATAAGTTACTTCGGGCTCCTATAAATTATTGATACTGGACTAAATGAGCTTTTCCAGATTTACCAATCTGTCATTATTATTAATCTGTGATTATCAGAGCAATCCACCCAGTTACTTAAACCAGAAACCTGAGTTTCCTTATCCGTCAGGCCTCATACCCAGTATTAGACCCAGATAGGCAGATCCTACGAACTCAATCCCACCACTTCTCCAGTGCTACTGTTGCCAGGCTAATCTAAGCTTCCATATTTTCATTTATGAATTTCAAATGCTCTATAACTTTCCTCCTTTCCATTTTCCAAAGGCAGTTAGAGTAATCCGTTAATATAAAAATCGAGTCCCATCCTTGCTAACCCGATGAAACCCCGTCTCTACTAAACACACACACACAAAATTAGCTGGGCGTAGTGGTGGGCACCTGTAGTTCCAGCTACTCAGGAGGCTGAGGCAGGAGAATGGTGTAAACCTGGAAGGCGGAGCTTGCGGTGAGCAGAGATCGCGCCACTGCACTCCAGCCTGGGCGACAGACCCCGAGACGCCTTAAAAAAAAAAAAAAAAAAAAATCGAGTCACGCACCACTCATATTTAAACACCTTCCTTGACTTCTCATTGATCTTACAAGGATTGGAGAACTAAGCATCCCCTAAGAAGTCCATCATAATCTGGCCCATTTCTCTGGCTCTTGTTTCTTTTATTGTGACTCTTCTCTTCAAATTTTCAATGCTCTGGCCACATTGCATATTTTCCATGCATTCATGTTTTCCTCCTCTTCCACAAATCTTTCTCAGATACTGTCTTTCTGCCTGAAACCCTCTTGCCTTCCCAAAGTCTTAGACTTACAAACTCTTACTCATTCTTTAGTTCTCATCTTATGGCTACCCAAATCACATTAGGTATCCATAATATTTATTTATGTACAAATTATACTTCCTTTTTTTATCAGGACTCATCCTATTTCCGCACATTCTGGACATTTTTCTTATCATTTTACCGTAAGATTCTGGACATTTTTCTTACCACTTTATCATAAGATACCAGAAGAAGTCCTGCCATTCATTTAGTATTTTCTCATTAATTTTTTATCGATAAGTTGGATTCTATGTCTTCTAATCATTATTGGTTCCTCTACAGTCACTGAAAATGTTACCAATAGGTTATCAATATGGTCAAAAAAGGAAGAACAGTTTAGCATGCACCACTGGCTTCCTGCAACAATATATACCTATTCTATAGTTCATAGTCCATCAACTCTCAGCCATCTTTTTAGCTAGAAGTGGACATTGACTTCTGCTGTTTTCTGTTTTTATTGTTACAGATTTTTAAAATAATTCCTATAAAATTATCACATGTAATTACATTTCCAAAAAGCCTATATACTGCTCACAGTAAAGGAACATTAAAATTCTACCAAAGGAGGCAAGAGAAGACAAACAGAAAAACATACCTTGTTTCTGTATAGAAAGGCTTCATATCACACAGATACAACATTTCCCTACAAGAGTTTTTACATTCAATAAAAATTTTTTTTCTTTTAGACGGAGTCTCACTCTGTCACCCAGGCTGGAGTACAGTGGTGCGATCTCGGCTCACTGCAACCTCTGCCTCGCCAGTTCAAGTGATTCTCCTGCCTCAGCCTCCCAAGTAGCTGGGACTACAGGTGCCTCCCATGATACTCAGCTAATTTTTTTGTATTTTTAGTAGAGATGGGGTTTCATTGTGTTAGCCAGGATGGTCTCGATCTCCTGACTTCGTGATCCACTAGCCTTGGCCTCCCAAAGTGCTGGGATTACAGGCATGAGCCACCGTGCCTGGCTGAATATTCTATTTAAAATACTAACAAAAATTTTTGAGAAATTTTAAAAATGCTTTAAAAAGTATTTTTGAACAAAATATGTTCCCAGTCCTACATCTGCTGGTAAGATGTAGGAAGACATTCCTTAAGAGGGTTTCTTTTCCCAAATTAACTCTCCTGAGAAGAAGCCTTTTTTATTTTGCCCATTATACATGCCATTCTCCTGGGCTGGATAAGAATGTAAGGTCTGGAAGTACAGCTGCCATCTTATCAGGATGAAAATTACATAGTGATAATGATACAACAGTATTATTGAATGAGCTTAGTTCATTGCTAAATATTCTTGAGCTACTGTACCATCCCTGGGCCACTGTTTCCCAAATGTCCTGTTATTAGAGAATAAGCTCTTTAACTTGCTTATTCTGAAGCGTATGCTAGTTGCTCCTGAACACATTCCTAACTCATCCACTTAGAGTCTGTAAAAGGAAACACATATTTTACAACTTTTTAGTATTTGAACACTGCTCTACATCTTTCCATGGTGTGACCTCTTTAGTTTCAGTACACTCATCAATTAAATGAGCATAATGATGTCTTTCAGGGTATTTATGAGTATTAAGAGCCAACAATTACAAAGTTTTTAACTTATGGCTTGATATAGTAGGTACTCAAAAAATAATAAATTCCACTGCTTCTAACAGAAAAAATTAATGTGTATAGGCTTTATCACCACATAGAGATTCTACCACTTATCTACTCAATAAGTACCTTAGGTTTTTGGAGTCTCAGATTCCTAACTGTAAAATAAGAATAATGTTTACTTTCAAGAGGTCTATGAGGATTAGAGATAAATGTTTAAAGCAATAAACATTTAATGAATGATAGTTACCATTTAATAAAAATGCCAATTCACAAAACTATGTGTATTTTAATAGACTATAGCAACCAGATCAAGATGTTTAAATTTACAGAGCATTTTAATTCAATTCAAAATATACATTTTATCTTTTTCATAAGAAAATTTTAAAATTTTGATAACATCTTTAATTTTCTTCTGTAACATTGATTCTCATATGGGAATTAGGAGGCACAGGCCGCTTTAAAAATTTCAAGAACTCTATGGGTCTTATCTCCAGAAAAAAGCACATATACAAAAACTTTTATGTTTAATTTTAGGGCATTATGGATTCTCTTAAATTCCATGCATCCCAAGATTATATCACACTCCCTGATAAGCAGTTCACAAAGTTTCAAGGGGCAATTCTGATATGGTAATTATAATGTGTACCATATGTAAAATATATTACAATAAATTATGTTTATATATAAAATATATATTACAAGGAATCATAATGTCTATATATAAAATTATAATGTGAAATAAGCTCTAATGCAAGTGTCTTATATACCTTTAATAAATTATATCATTGCTTTATCTGCTTATCTACTGTATTACATCATCTTCATATAATTTGAGAATGAATACTTTTGGGAAATTTACATTTAGATATTTGTGTCGTACAAATTTCTGTTTGGAAGTTTTTTAGTTTTATTTAAACCTTATTTAAGGAAAAGGAAAAAGAAGAGAAGATATCTAGACAATAAGGAAAACTAAAGTCAGTAAGCTAGGATGTAGCTATCTACAATGCAATCCAATTTTCCACTTGTGAGAAGACCAAATAAAACTTTGAGTGATAACTCCTCAAGAAAGACTTTCATTTCTGCCAAAATACAACTGAGATTACATATGGGACTTCCAGCAGTTGTAGTTTATAAACACCCTAGTGCTACTTTATAATTAGAGCGCAAGGTAGGGCCGGAGAAAGATGCTATTTCAGATTCTCCAAGTCATTGAATTTCATTATGGTCTTGACTAAGTTATCCAATTTTGCTTGTTTCCTTCTATATTAGTTGGATAGGGCTACCATAATGAAGTATAACAAACTAGGTGGCTTATACACCAGAAATGTATTTTATCAGTTCCACAGGCTAGAGAACACATTAGATGTTGGCAGGGCTTGTTTCTTCTGAGGCCTTTCTTCTTTAACTTGGGGATGGCTGACTTCCCCTTGTGTCGTCACATTGTCTTTTCTCTGTACCCATCTGTGTACAAGTTTCTGCTTCTTATAGGACACCAGTCATATTGGACTAGGGCCCACTATAATCATCTCATTTTAATTTAATTACCTCTTTAAAAATTCTATCTCTAAATACAGTCATATCCTGAAGTATTAGGGGTTAGAAGTTCAACATAAGAATTTGAAGGGTGCACAATTCAGCTTATAAAACCTTCCAAAAAAAGAAGGAAATATTTGATCATCTTCATCTGAGCTAGTACCTAGCAGACAATAAGTGTGTGACAAGTTTGATATGTGCAAAGCGTTATTTAAATTTAAAATACCATAAAATACCAGTTATATTGTGTCCACTCACTATAGTAGTGAAGTCCTAGGCAGAAGGCAGGACCCTATTGGGACATCTGGTTCAATTCGACAGGCTGTCCTTCCCAGGTGATGCCACATCTCACCCTTCACAGCCATGACTGTCTCCCTGGCCATTTTTCTATCTTTATCTTTGCATTATGGATGATACCTAAGATAACTTATACTGTCACCAGAACTAAGGAAAGCAACTTTTGTTACTTAGGCATTACTAAGCAAGATAATGATGGATAATTATGAATCTTAGAGTTGATTTTCAGTCTTTTTGCACCTAACAGGAGAGTCTCTTAAAAACTTAAATACATCCTAGCACTTTGGGAGGCCAAGGTGGGTGGATCACTTGAGGTCAGAAGTTCGAGACCAGCCTGGCCAACATGGTGAAACCCCATCTCTACTAAAAATACAAAAAGTAGCTGGGCATGGTGGCAGACACCCATAGTCCCAGCTACTCAGGAGGCTGAGGTGAAAGAATTACTTGAACCTGGGAGATGGAGGTTGCAGTGAGCCAGTATTGCTCCACCGCATGCCAGCCTGGGCAGCACAGCAAGACAATGTCTCAATAAAAAGAAAAAAAACCTTATGTACAAATTGATCAGGGATCATTTCAACAATTTTCCTAGAGGACAATGTATGATTTCTTCACCTACAGAGAAATAATTGAGTAAAACCTATTTACCCTATTTATTCTACTGAATGCTAGGTTTTACAAAGAGACTAGAATGCTCTCTTTATCTCACAGATCTTTAAATTTATTTTGATCAGTTAAAAAAGTATTTTTGAACACAATATGCCCCCAGTCCTGACAGCCCAAGCCCTGGCAGAGCTTACACTCACACTGGAAGAGTGAGGCATACACATATGAAGATGTTACATCATGATACAAGATAGCCCGTGGGAAAATAGTGATGAGGTAAGAGTTTATTTCTGATATCCTGTGATTTCTCTTTCTTTTTGCTACCTCCATCTTCCAACAACAACAAAATCTACTGTTTATTTCCTTAACCTCTTTAGTTAAATTTGTTCTGAAGAAATCTATCAGTAGATTCTATCTTAGTTAGGGTTTAATAGGTGCACTTAATGTCAAGTGTATTTTCCGTGTACTTTAAGTTTTTCTTCCTTGTTGTTTGTTTAGCTGGTTGGTATTTGCCCAACTAAGAAAATTATAGGCATTTGAGAGCAGGAGGAAGAGATATGTTGAGGAAACAGGAAGCCTGTGACAGGCAATATATGAATAAGTGCCAAAATGAGTGAATAGTGAAAGAGCAGTGAGGATTTTAGCATATAAAGGACCTAAAGTAAGTGATGAGCTCTCACCCAAGACTTGACAGTCAGGGAGCACAGGGTCATTGCTGTGTAGGGGAAGCAGTATTTCATACCAGAGAAAGCTGAGAAATAGTATGGAGCATTTAATGAGTTGTGGATATTAAGGAAATCTTCCTAACAAAGGGATATTAGAATTAAGCTTTAAAAGTTAATGAAAGACACTTGAAAATATAAAACAGTACATAACTGGTAGCTAACTGGTTGATGCAACTTTAAGAGTTGTAGTAATTTAGGCAAGAAAGACATAGATGAGGATAATATCTGTATAATCAATTATTTTAACTGCTTGAGCAAGGCAAGTATATTGAAGAATTCTTAAAAAGGTAAGTATATATGTCGATAAGTTGATGATGGATAATTATTTCAATATTCATTAACTACAAAGAATAAATATCATTTAGCCTATGATCATTACATGGTACTGGAGGCAGATTTGGAGAATGGAGCTCTGGAAAGTCTGTGCATGGTGAAGTAGGCAAACTCTTATTTTATTTTAAATGTGAATCCAATGTAACACTGTTTATTTTGTTATTTTTCTTAGTAAACATAGCAAGTTGTATTTTTTTTAAAAAGTCCATAACAATATTTCTACTCTACAGACTCTTCCTATAGTGCAGCTTTGACATTCATTCTACGAAGAGGTTGACTCTAGTGTTTCTTCCCCTTGGTGGTGAATTTTCATGTAGTTACTAGCATGACTCCTATGGCTATGTCATAAAAGACCATAAAGTTTCTGTTCAGTTCTCTTGGGTTGACTGCTCTGAAATTCAACCACCATGCAATGATAAAGCCCAGGCAGTCCATGGAGGTACTCACTAGAAGAAAAACCAAGATCTCAAGTCTTCAGCTTCTAGCTGAGAGTGAACTCCAATTTGCCAACCTTGTGAATAAGCTCTTTTAGGATTGGATCCTCCAGCCCCAGTTGAGCCACTTCAGCTGACTCTGCTAGGTAAGAGATAAAACTTACGTATCAAACCTTGCCCAAACTGCAAATTCATGATAAAACAAATAATTGCTCTTACTTTGAGCCAATAAATTTTAGGATGAATTGTTATGCAGCAATAGGTAATTGGATCATTAAGTATCATGGTAAAATAGTTTGAAAATGAAACATTAAATTTTTACTTTCTGAGAAAAAGATAAATATATAGAATCCAAATAATTCAATGCTATTAAATCCAGACTTTTAAAAATGCAATCTTAAAGAACATTTAAAAATGGAAGTATCGGCTGGGCGCGGTGGCTCAAGCCTGTAATCCCAGCACTTTGGGAGGCCGAGACGGGCGGATCACGAGGTCAGGAGATCGAGACCATCCTGGCTAACACGGTGAAACCCCGTCTCTACTAAAAAATACAAAAAACTAGCCGGGCGAGGTAGCGGGCGCCTGTAGTCCCAGCTACTCGGGAGGCTGAGGCAGGAGAATGGCGTAAACCCGGGAGGCGGAGCTTCCAGTGAGCTGAGATCCGGCCACTGCACTCCAGCCCGGGCGACAGAGCGAGACTCCGTCTCAAAAAAAAAAAAAAAAAAAAAAAAAAAAATGGAAGTATCAAAAAGAAAGATTAACTAGTCAATCAATTCGTGAAAAAGAACCTTGTCTCATTCATTAAAAAAAAACTCATTTCTTCTGAAAGTGACTGAAATCACTAGCATTTGAGTTTGCAGTTAAAGTTATCTCTGGAAACATACTCTTACTCTAGCATAGAAGACTGTGGATATTGCCAATGCATACAAGTTATCTTCATGTTGAAACTAAAGAACTTCCTATTAAAAATTGGGTTTTATCAAAATTATATCCAGAGGTAAAGTCTTGGGATTAAATTTATTTAAAAAGAAGGAATAGAGTGAATGAAAGCCAGCAATAAGTAATTTTCTTTCCTATTTTTATATTGAAATTAGTATTTATAAAAACCAAAAACAATCATTTATTCCCAAGCATTAAAAACTAGAAACATTTGTCAAGAACTTTCCACTAACCAATGCATAGATGAAACCATAAACTATTAAAGTGGGACCATATAGGAGAAAACAAAAGCAAAGAAAACTTCTCTCACTGTGTACCCTGGCTAAAAGAACATTGGGAATCTTTGCTCAAAAAGGGAATGAAACTACTCAGTATTTTTAGGGGAGCAGAAATATTTTTGCTTCACTTCATTATTTATTAATACTCTCTACATCCATTCCAGGACTCCAGTTCCCAGTTAGGCAATGTGGCTGGGGTCAGAGAAGAGAAAGTGGCAATTAACATCCAGGGATCTGTCATCATCAGGGTAACTGGATTGGAATAACTATGGGAATCTCATAAAAAGGGAGTCATAGTTATTCATTTACTTTATCTGATAGAGAAAGAATGCCCTACTAACTGCTTCAGTTTACACAAGCAAAAATTTTAGTCCTCTCATTAAGTACAAGAAGAATTAACTCAGTCAATGGATTTATGTGAAATGAAGAATGGAATGCTAAAATCTTGGTGAAGGCTTAAATACATCAAACAGATACCCACAGTAATATTTCTGAAAAGAATTCTTACAATAAGGTAAATGCTGAGGAGAACCATACAAATCCACTTGCTTTATCTATAGGCAAACCTAAAGCTGGGATAAAATTTTCTCATTGAAAGATAAAGAAATGGAAAAATCCTGTATGAGAAATTTGGAAAGATTTTGGAACTTAAAAATGTACCTATATTGATCTTAAGGTGCAGAAGAAAAAGAAACTTTAGGAAGTGCTTTGCTAAAGGACGTAACACATAATCTTAAAGAGTTACTTACTTGATAAAATGGTAAGCAGCATACAGATGAGAAGATGCTGATAATGCACAGAAATAGAGCTGGAATATTTAAGAGACAGGATTAGAAGATAAACCACAACAGCAGAATTTATGATAATTAGTAAAGGACATACATATGTCAGAGGAAAAGTAAATTACCCTAAAGAATTCAAGGTTTCTAGGAAAGTAGAGAAAAAGAATATTTTTAAACCATAAGTCAAAGTGAAAAGAGAGTCATAACAGATGGAGAATGAAAATACCTCCTATGTATGATAGTTTACTGGAGAATTGAAAGAAATTTAATGAAAGCCCATAAGAAAAAAAATAATATTAATACCAGAAAATAATCCTAGGCTGAAAAAAAGACCTGAGTTTGAAAAATAAAAAAATACATATTTTTACAAAGTCCAATTCTCAGCCATAAACTGGAGATCACTAAGGAAGTTAAAAAAAGAAAAGCATAAAAGTGAGGCTATATTAAAAAAGTAAAGTGAGAAAGTATATAATAGAGTACTATTTATGTCAGAAAGGTAGTGAAAAGATAGAAATACACACAGATACACACCCATATATATAATGCACACACCTTTGATTTTGTTGGAAGAATAGCTAATAACCTTTTTTCTTAATGGTTACATATTATAAGAGGAGGAGAATAAAATCAAGAGATAGAGAAGCTGAAATTCTTTAAATACAGTTTGTTTTGTTGATTTTACATTGACACCACTCAATACCATATACAATTATTAAAAATCAGATGAAAATTAATATACCTAAAAATAAAAAGGAAACTAAACAAATGAATCTAATTGTGTAATCATTTCATGGCATAGCCAATAGAGATGAAGAATCCAAATGGCTTGAAAATTCACACATTTGACTGTACATCCCTAACAAGATATAAGCAAAGGATGAAAACAATTAGAAAAGATATTAGGTTTGTTTTCAGGATTGTATTGTGAAGGTAGTGTCACCATTGCTATCCTGATATTTTTGTGTATATGTTTTGGGATAAATCAAGTAAACAATTATGTTGAGATCTAACTTTCTGACAAAGGAGAAGGGAGATAAATGAGATTGTTAGTAAGATTGATGAGGTTAAGGGGAAAACTTCTGGTCCTGAATTTGAATTGGAATCATCAACATAAACTCAAGATGATTTTCTCTTTTTATTCCTTGATTTTATCTTTTAAAAAATATTTTGACAGCTTTAATGAGGCATAACTGATATACAAGGAACTGAACAGATTTAATGTATACAATTTGATGAGTGTAGACATATGCATACTCCCATGATACCATTGCCACAGTCAAGGGAACATATATCCAGCACCTCCCAGAGTTTCTTTGTGACCCTGTGTTCTTGTTTATTGTTCTTTTGTTTTCATGTCTACCCAGAAAATCCAGAAAAGGTAACTATGACCATGAGATAATTTCATATAGTAACTGTATCTTATTTTTAAATAAACACATTAATTTTGAATAGGTAAAGAATGTACTCAGTGGTAAAAATAAATAAATAATGCAAAAGAATACATACTAAAAAGTAAATCTCCTTCTCACTTCTGTCCCACAATTTGCTCTTCCCTACCATAGAGGTAGCCATAGTTATTCAGTTCTTTTCTTTTTTTAAAGATATATTCTTGTCATATATAGGCATGTATAGCTAGATAGCTAAATATAAATATAGACAGATGATAATTGATCAAGACATAGAAAGATAATCGCCCATATTTAGTAGCATATTATGAACTTTCTCCTGTATTTTGCTTTTCTCACCTAATTTATCCTGGAAATAGATCAGTACAAATCAAGTTGTTTGATATTTAAACACATGCATACTATTGCATTTAATCAATTTCCATTGATAGACATTTATGTTGTTTCTAAAATTGAGCTTAAAGTACTTGAGCAATTAAATGTATATTAGATAATACCAAGTTGGTATTCAATGAACTCTATCAACTTACACTCTTAATAATAATCCCTAAAAGTGTCTGTTTAACTATGCCTTCAAGGGTCAGGTATACTATCCCTATTTTATCTTTTTTTTTTATTTGATAGAAATCAATATAGTATCTCATTGAAAAAACAATGTACATTCCTTTTATGATTTAAAAAAATTGACCATTTACATATTTTCGTAAGCCATTTTTATTTCCTTTTCTGTGAATAGTTCATTGATTTTCTTTGCTTATTTGTTGACTAAGATGTTGCTTTTCTTATTGAATTCTGGGTGATTTTTATACATTATAAAAGTTAGTATCTTGTCATGTGTGTTAAAAATATTTCTTTCAGTTTGTGATTTGTCTTTGAAATTTTCTTTCCAATAGATAGCAAAAAATGTAGACATAGACATAGAGTCAAAATAATCTTTATTTTCTTTTATAGGTTTGATGTTTCTATTATACTTTGAGATACTTTCCTTACTCAAATAAAATTATTTCTAATTTTTTCTCATGTTTTCTCTACTACTTTCATGAATTAATTTCTTTTTTAAGAATTTGTATAAATTTAGGGAGCACATACAGTTTTGTGACATCAATATATTAAACCAAAAAGTTTCCACACAGCAAAAGAAATAATCAACAGAGTGAACAGACAACATGCAGAATGGGAAAAATATTTGCAAATTGCACAGCCAACGAAGGACTAATAAGAATTAATTTTTATGTTTTATTTTATTTTATTTATTTATTTATTTATTTAGAGACAGAGTCTTGCTTGTTCTGTCATTCAGGCTGGAGTGCAGTGGCATGATCTTGGCTCACTTCAACCTCCCCCTCCTGCATTCAAGTGATTCTTGTTCCTCAGCCTCCCGAGTAGCTGGGACTACAGGTGTGCAACACGATACCCGGCTAATTTCTTTGTGATTTTAGTGGAGATGGTGTTTCAACATGTTGACCAGGCTGGTCTCGAACTCCTGACCTCAAGTGATCTGCTTGCCTTGGCCTCCCAAAGTGCTAGAATTACAGGCTTGAGCCACCGTGCCTGGCCTATTTTAATTTTTGATCCAGCAAGAGCTTATTTTGTTGTAAGAAGCAATAGAGATGAAAACATTCTTTTTCATTTAAATACCCATTTGTTCCATTACAAGTTGTTGAAAAAAGGCTAGTCTCTATTTATCTGAAATAAGATGCTTGCATTTCTTAAAATATACAAAATCAGTACCTTTCTTACATAATAGAAAAATATGTAATGTATATTGAAAAATGTAACAGAGAAAAATAATTCATCATAATAGAAACAATATATGAGGTGTCTAAAGACAAAAGTAATCAAAAAGTGTAGATCACATTCCAAAAAATTTCAAACAGTTCTTAGGATTACAAAAGATAGGATAAAGATCAAGAAGATATTAATGAATGGGAAAATGTATCAGTCATTGCTCAATCTTTTCTCCAAAACCAGATATGTCTCTGCATGTATAACTAAGCTTTTAATGCAATTATAGCAAAAGTCAATACAGTGCATTTGTTTTTACTTGAAAGTAATCTATGCACAAGAACCAATAAATTTAAAAAGCGAAAGACTGGGTGAGGTGGCTCATGCCTGTAATCCCAGGACTTTGAGAGGCCAAAACAGGAGGATCACTTGAAGCCAGGAGTTTAAGCAACAACACAAAGCCCTGTCTCTACAAAAAGTTTAAAAAAAAAAAAAAAAAATTTGAAGTGAAGAAAATTATGAAAAAAGATAGTCATTACAATACATTATCTGATGTTAAAATATTTCAAGGACACAATAATTATATGTGATATTACTTTGAGAATAACTGCAAAAACATCTCTTCTGGGTCTTGCCCTAAAATAAAAGAGGCACTATTCGCTTATACAATTGTGATCAAGTGCCTTGTCAGTGTCTCTTCTATTTTGGGCAAGAATGGTTTCTGCCTACCCACCTCGTGACACTCCCCACCCCATACAGTTACATCAGCTGGGGGTCCCAGCAGGAAACAGATGGCACAATCAGCTGGGAACTTTGCAGAGACTGTCTAAAGAAGGGGCTGTGTATTAAACTGTGGCAGGGTTAAGGGAACCAACGTGTGATTTTGAGGCACACAGGAACTAGCAGTATTTGGAAACTCTTCTGGTTCACAGGCTTGATAGGACTCTAGAGGGAAAGGTATTAGAGACCCTCTGGGGGCTAGGGCCATGGAAGACAGGCTGCCTGACAGAAGTTGTAAATTATAGAGGGATATAGTCACTCCCAGAACCATGGCAAAGCCAAGAGGAAATGGGGGAGGAAAGCCAATATACAAAATATTCTCCCCTCTTCTGTCTTCCAAGCTTCAATCAGTGGCTTTCCTTGATCGATCCCAGTAAGGAGGCTGAGCCCAGGTGATAGAATTGGCAGAGGTCAGTCTCTCAGGGTACAGAGAAGGGCAGAGAATCATTGGGGAGAGGATTGTTCTCAAAAGAGGATAAACATACACCCACCCTACCCACTTCCACCTTGAGAGTTATGGTGAGGAGTAATTGTCTAGGGGATATCCTACCATGGTAGATGTAATTATTTGGGATCATAACATGAAAACCCTTCTTCCTTGAAAACATTCTCAGAAATAATCTCCAAACCTTGCTTTTATTCCACTTCAGTCCCTCACTGCGTAGTCAGATGTACCCTAGAGCTTCTCATCTTCTGCAACTATGCCTTTTCCGCATATTGATCTCAAGCATTACACACTTTGACTTCCTTTCATAACCTAGTATCTCCACCTACACCCAGTTATTCCACTGTTAAAGCTCTCCAACAAACATACATGCATGCATGTGCAGATTGATTATCCATTACACCTTCCTGTTCTCATTTTCCTTTTTTCAGATTAGATTTTATAATCCCAGCATTTTAATTTTTCCCTTAAAATACCTTCAATTACCTGACTTCTTGCTCCTTTTCTGGAGCTCATTGTCAAGGACTGGGAAGTATCTATTTTTACTCTATTTGCAAGCTAACAGGTTAGCCTGCCACAATTTCATGGATGCTGGCTGAAGCCAAGTCTTCTGGATCAGAAATAAATAACGGTTTTATTACTCACAGCAGTAGTGGTAGCCAGAGGGTCAAAATTTTTCCTCTGGCTCCCTCAGCTCCTGTTCCCACAGGGTAACACAAAGAGGATAAGATAATGCAGTCCTTGGATTGCATCCCAGGAGAGGAGACCTACTCTTAGGGGACCTGCATTGTGTATAATGAGCATTAGCATACCCATTCTAGTCAAGATATTATGTTTATTAAGCTAGGCAGTAAAAACTAATAATGTCAGCCCTTTATTCTGGAGGGAAACATCATTTCTATTTTCTGAGTCCGTTCACTGCACAAACATCTTTCAAAAGATAGTCCACAACAAAATAAGTTAGTGCCCCTGCTTACAAGCTGTACAGAAACACAACAGTTCCATGAAAACTTTTCTCCCAGCCCTCATCCATGCCTGTGTTCAAGCAATTAAGTCACCCAATTGTGTTGAGAGGTTTCACCCTCTTGCATCATGGCTCTCTCCCTTTCTACTGGATTATGACCATCAGCCTACAAATTCCTTCATTTCTCATTTTAAAAATAAAGCTCCCAATTTCCTTCCATCTACCACACAACCTCATTGCTCCTTTTCCAAGAAAAACTTCCTCTAAAAAGATTGATTACGCTTCCTCTTCCTACTGTAACTTGCTCTATGGACCTGTCTGTCCCATATTCTTCTTAATGACTCCTGTCAAATAAGCATGCTGCCAAATTCACAGATACTTCTCCTACTTCATCTGAACCTACCTAAACACATTCAAAATAATCAACATTCTTTCTCCTTAGAAATTCTCCTAATCTGGCGTTTGGGAGATCAGCATTCTCAGAAATTTAAGACCCTGAATGCTTCTTCTCCGTCTCCTTTACTGGATCTCCTTTCTGTATCCACAGTGCTGGTTTCATGAATGTGCAACCCACACAGTCACAACCCCCTCCCCAACCCCCCACACCACTTAGAAGGCCCTCAGGCTTTATTTAATGCCTCTCATTGCCATGTTGAAATTCTTGATAATTTTTCAACAAAGGATCCTGCATTTTCATTTTGCACTGGTGTTCAGAAATTATGTGGCAGATCCTGTCTATCTACTTGATTTAATGTAGTGCTTTAAGTCTTCCCTTCACCCTTCAAATTCACTTTCTACATAATTTCGCCTGGTTCTATTGCTTTAAATACCATCTTTATTCTGGCAATTCCCATACGTTTTTTCCACCATAAACTTCCTCCCTGAGTTCATTGTATATGTCATATATCTTCACCTGGATGATGAATACCCACTTCAAATTTTTACATACAACTAAAAGCTCATGATGTTCTCTTCTCTGCAAAATTTCCATCTCCAAATTTCCCCCATATAAATGACACTACCATTCATCAAGTTGCTGAAGGCCCAAACCCATGCTCATCTTTTATGTCTCCTTTTTTTCACCCTTATGTCCCTTCTCTCATCCATAGTCAAGTCCTGTCAGTTCTATTTCCAATGTGTACCTTCAGTCTGTTTACATCTAGACATACCCACTTCCCACACATCCAATCCACGTCATGGCCATTTCTCCCCAGACCACTGGAATAACTTCTTAGATTTTCTTCTCTACTTTAATTTCTTCTGTACAATCTATTCTTTACAGAATAGCCAATATAATTTGTTTATTTTCTTAACTTCGTATTTTAAAATGTTCAGAATTACATAAAAACAACAAAAAAATTTCATATCATTATTTCAGATTTCCCAAATAAGAACATTTTTACTACATTTACTCTATCATTCTTTCTCATATATATGTTAAATTTATGTTACATGCGGGGCCGGGTGCGGTGGCTCAAGCCTGTAATCCCAGCATTTTGGGAGGCCGAGACGGGTGGATCACGAGGTCAGGAGATCGAGACCATCCTGGCTAACACTGTGAAATCCCGTCTCTACTAAAAAATACAAAAAACTAGCCAGGCGAGGTGGCGGGCGCCTGTAGTCCCAGCTACTGGGGAGGCTGAGGCAGGAGAATGGCATGAACCCGGGAGGCGGAGCTTGCAGTGAGCTGAGATCCGGCCACTGCACTCCAGCCCGGGCGACAGAGTGAGACTCTGTCTCAAAAAAAAAAAAAAAAAAAAAAATTATGTTACATGCATACATTAATAGATACATAGAGTGTATAGATATATATTGATATGATTTGGCTGTCACCTCCCAAATCTCATCTTGAATTCCCACATGTTGTGGAAGGGACCTGGTGGGAAATAATTGAATCATTGGGGCAGGTCTTTCTGGTGCTGTTCTCGTGATAGTGAGTAAATCTCATGAGATCTGATGGTAATTATAAAGGGGAGTTTTCCTGCACAAACTCTCTTTGCCTGCTTTCATACATGTAAGATGTGACTTGCTCCTCCCTGCCTTCTGCCATCACTGCGAGGCTTCCCCAGGCAAGCGGAACTGTAAGTCCAATTAAACCTCTTTCTTTTGTAAATTTCCCTCTCTGGGGTATGTCTTTATCAGCAGTGTGAAAACAGGCTAATGCAGTAAATTGGTACCAGTAGAGTGGGGTACTGCTGAAAAGATAACCAAAAATGTAGAAGCAACTTTGGAACTGGGTAGCAGGCAGAGGTTGGAACAGTTGGAGGCTCAGAAGAAGACAGGAAAATGTGGGAAGGTTTCAAACTTCCTAGAGATTGTTGAATGACTTTGACTAAAAACCTGACAATGATATGGACAATAAGGTCCAGGCTGAGGTGGTCTCAGATGGAGATAAGGAACTTGTTGGGAACTGGAACAAAGGTGACTCTTGTTATGTTTTAGCAAAGAGACTGGCAATATTTTGCCCCTGCCCAAGGAATTTGTGGAACTTTGAACTTGAGAGAGATTATTTAGGGTATCTGGAGAAAGAAATTTCTAAGCAACAAAGCATTCAAGAGGTGACTTGGGTGCTGTTAAAGGCATTCGGTTTTATAAGGGAAGCAAAGCATAAGAGTTTGGAAAATGTGCAGCCTAACAATGCAATGGAAAAGAAAAGCCCATTTTCTGAGGAGAAATTCAAGCTGGCTGCAGAAATTTGCATAAACAATGAACAGTCAAATGTTAATTCCCAAAGACAATAGGGAAAATATCTCCAGAGCAAGTCAGAGGTCTTCATGGCAACTCCTCCCATCACAGGCCTAGAGGCCTAGGAGGAAAAAATTGTTTTGTAGGCCAGGCCCAGGGTACCCGCGCTGTGTGCAGCATAGGGACTTAGTGCCCTGTGTCCCAGTCGTCCTAGCCATGGCTGAAAGGGGCCAACATACAGCTTAGGCTGTGGCTTCAAAGAATGCAAGCCTGAAGCTTTGGCAGCTTCCACGTGGTATTGAACTTGTGAGTGCACAAAAGTCAAGAATTGGGGTTTGGGAACCTCTGCCCAGATTTCAGAGGATGTATGGAAATACCTGGATTCCCAGGCAGAAGACTGCTGCAGGGGCAGGACCCTCATGGAGAACCTCTGCTAGGACAGTGCAGAAGGGAAATGTGGCATCAGAGCCCCCACAGAGTCCCTGCTGGGGCACCACCTAGTGGAGCTGTGAGAAGAGGACCACCATCCTCCAGACCCCAGAATGGTGTAGATCCACCAACAGCTTGCACTGTGCACCTGAAAAAGTTGCAGACACTCAATGCCATTCCATGAAAGCAGCTGGGAGAAGGGGCTATACCCTGAAAAGCCACAGGGGCAGAGGTTCCCAAGACCATAGGAACCCACCTCTTGCATCAGCATGACCTGGATATGAGACATAGAGTCAAAGGAGATCATTTTGGAGCTTTAAGATTTGACTGCCCCACTGGATTTCAGACTGGCATGGGGCCTTTAGCCCCTTTGTTTTGGCCAATGTCTCCCATTCGGAATGGCTGTATTTATCCAATGCCTGTACCCCCATTGTATCTAGGAAGTAACTAACTTGCTTTTGATTTTATAGGCTCATAGGCGGAAGGGACCTGTCTTGTCTTGGATGAGACCAGTGAACTGTGGACTTTTGAGCTAGTGTGAAATGAGTTAAGGCTTTGTGGCACTGTTGGGAAGTCATGATTGGTTTTGAAATGTGAGGGCAAAAGATTTGGGAGGGGCCAGAGGCAGAATGATATGGTTTGGCTCTGTCCCCACCCAAATATCATCTTGAATTCCCAAGTTTTGTGAGAGGGACCTGGTAAGAGGTAATTGAATCATGGGGGCAGGTCTTTCTGGTGTTGTTCTTGTGATAGTAAGTCTCACGAGATCTGATGCTTATTATAAGGGGGAGTTTTCCTGCCCAAGCTTTCTTTGCCTGTTGCCATCCATGTAAGATGTGACTTACTCCTCCTTGCCTTCCACCATGACTGTGAGACTTCCCCAGTCACGTGGAACTGTAAGTTCAATTAAACCTATTTCTTCTGTAAATTGCCCAGCTTGCGTATGTCTTTATCAACAGCATGAAAATGGACATATATATATATATATATATAACTGTTACTGCTTAATAAATATCATTTGAGAATAAATTGAGGACATGATATTCATGAGGCTTATTTACCCATAAACACAGCAGTGTACAGTTCCCTAAAACAAAATATCCTTTTAGCTAAAGACAATCCAGAAATTAACATTTTAATATTGATTAAAATTCTATTATCTAATCTACAGAACTTAATTAAATTTGACAATTTGTTCTAATGATATCTTTTATAGGAAAATATTTTTCTTCTCGTCCAGGAACTAGGCCAGGATCCACTTTGCATTCCATTGCCATGATCTTTAGTTTTCTTTAATCCAGAACACCTTGTTCTGCCAAAAACTAAGGAAGTGCTCAGAATGATGGAGGCATGTCAAAGGATGCAGAACCCAGCTCAAGAGGTTACTAGTGGTCAAATCTTGGACAATGGCAGCATCAACACAACTCATTATAGTATGGATTATAACCCATTGACTAAAATAAGCATCCATACTGATAAAAATAAACAAGCCAGTAAATTTAAAAAATTGGAGAAAAGAGAATGCACTTCTGCAAGTAGGTCAGTCACTAAATACAGAAGAAATAATGGAATTTGAAAATCAGCAACAAATGGAATACTATGTACTTGGCGCTGTGCTGAGTGCTGGGGTTACAACGCGTCTAAAAAACACACACCGTAACCTCATCGTGGAGATGGTAAGGTAACATCCAAACTCCACAGGTATCACACATAGGCCCTGAAGCTTGGTGCCCATCAGGTTTCTCCAGTCTCAGTAACTTCCTCATGACTCTTTTCACTCCAGCCATGCTAATTAATTTAGTTTCCTTCATGTGGCAAGCAATGTCACTCTCTCTATCCACACATTAACGGCTCCTTTACATTCATAGTTAACAACAACAGCATTACTTGTGGCTGGGCACCATGGCTTACACCTGTAAACCCAGCACTTTGGGAGGCTGAGGCGGGTGGATTGCCTGAGGTCAGGAGTTGAAGACCAGTCTGGCCAACTTGGTGAAATCACATCTCTACTAAACACACACACACACACACACACACACACACAAAAGTTAGCCGGGCACAGTAGCATGTGCCTGTAATCTCAGCTACTCAGGAGGCTGAGGGAAGGGAATCGCTTGAACCCAGGAGGTAGAGGCTGCGGTGAGCTGAGACCATGCCACTGTGCTTCAGCCTGGGTGACAGAGCGAGACTCCACCTCAAAAAAAAAAAAAAAATTAGCTGGGCCTGGTGGCATATGCCTGTAGTCCCAGCTAAATGGGAGGCTGAGCAGGAGAATCACTTGAATTCAGGAGGTGGAGGTTGCAGTGAGCTGAGATGGTGCCACCGCACCGCACTCCACCCTGGGCAACAGAGCAAGACTCCATCTCAAACAAACAAACAAAACAAAACAAAAGCACCACCAGCATCACCAGCATTACCTCTTCTAGAAACTCATCTTTATTCGTCCATACTCCTGCCACAAAGAAGTGCAGTTGTAGATAATAATGTTTCTGGCTTACCTGGCAAAAGAAGCAGTAAGAACATGGGGTGGGTGGTGAAAGCAGTCCCTGTACCAAGTAAGTCCTGTGGCATTTTGAGGATTATCCTGCTCTTTCTACTCTTCTAATAACTATTAAGTTTCCCATATCCTGTAATAAATCTCTACTTAAATCAGTTAGAGTGGCTTCTGTTGTCTGCAAATGAGAAAGAACATATAACATGAAAGAGATCTATTATGCATGAAATATTTGTTTAGAAGAAGTAGAGAGTACACATGATTTAGCCGCAAAGGGTATATAATATTTGGATTTGGAAAAAGGGAAAAGAGTAGTCCAGGTGAAGCAAAGACACAGAAATAGGAAAGTACAAAATGCATGCAGGAAGAAATGAATTGTTTCATTTGGCCAAATTAACACGGATATGGACAAGTTGAAAAACATAATAAACAATTCAATTTGGAACCAGATTTATAGCATATTGAGTGGCAAAGTGAGAACTTCATTCTGAAATAAATTAACCACTCTTCCTTATGACAGGTATCTCTCATCTTTTTGGAATTACTCTTTTTCCATGTCATTTAAAGGAGGATGCAAAGCTTAGCCCCATCACTGATTTCCATTATAAATCTAATCTCACCAGGCAGTAAATAGCTTCTGTACTCTTTACTAAAGATTTGTTGTGTCACAGGAACAAATACAATGGAAGAACTGATATTTCAATTATCTCCATCCAACCACTGCTGAGCTATGTTCTGTACCACCCATCTCCACTTTTTTTTCCTCAGAAGTTTAAATTCTATACACATTATTTCTTATGAATTAATGTAACAACCACTTTTTTAAGTATAAACATTGTCCTTGAGTCTGAACCCTTTCATATAATATGCCTCTGAAGGCATTTCTTGAGAACAATAGATTGCAAATCTTATAATACCATGGTCTCCATCCTTTCACAGGTGTATTTAGCTCCTACTATTGATCAATAACTGGAGAGAAAAAAATGAGTAGCAATAATGACCATACAACTCTATGATTTTTATTATTGTTACCATAAACACTTCAGAAGTAATGACTATTTTTTCCATAAGCAAATACCTTATTCACTTAATTATTAAAACATTGAAACCTCTCTGATCAAATGTGGGTGAATTTACCAGCATTGTTTTATAGACTATTTCATATTAACATGAAGCTTGGAATTATAGAAAAATTAGGGGTTCTTTTCTTTCCTCGGTCTTCAAAGGGTTAAAAATATCTGTTTGTCTTGCTTTGGAAAATAAGAAGCTTACCAGTTAGTATTACCACTTAAACTAAAATGCCTATCTGTTCAAGCTAAATAATGTTTCCTCTAAATAATTCAAAATGTGGGAAGCATACTTCTCATTTTCATGATGACTGGTACAACTCTTGATTTCCCAACTCTCAAGAGCAAGCAGTAAGAGCAGCACTGTGCTCACCATTGGTATGAGAGTCTTAGAGAGGACTGACTCTCAACGCAAAGCTTCCAGGAATGAGAGGTGTATTATGCATGTGGTCCAGTCCACTGAAGTTAATGAGACTACCAAAGGGTAACTCTTTAAAAGAAAAATACTAAGATGTCCTGCTAATTTGAAAATTTCAGGGTTTTCTTTGAAATCTATTAGGTTTTCACGCATCTTTGTTAATCAAAATTTTTCTGCACATTCTCTGTAATTCAAATAGGTTCTTTATATTTATGTAATGTGTATACACACACACCTATATATGCATATATATACATATATATGCCTCTTTGTATTTTTAAATTTTTTTTATATTCTGACTCCTGTTATTTTGACTTTTGATGTGTCTGCAGTTTAAGTAGGAGGGATTGTGGAAGATCTTTTCAAATGACTGAGTCCTTATGAGCAAACCACTACCAGAAAGGACAATACATCCTCTGCTAACATCACTTCTCTTCCTTTTTTCACTTGTGTATTCTGCTTATGTAACCTCCTTTTGAGAGAATCAGAAGAGAATTCTGTCTAACACTCCACAATTTGATTCTCAGAACTTTCATATATTTAAGGATACTTTGAAGAACAAAAGAAAAAGAAGGAAGAAGCAGAGGAGGAAAGGCAGAGGAATAAGAGGGAAAAGAAAGTTAAACAAAAATGTGTTTTTACCTTCAGAGCTCATATCCAAAATCTTTTCTAGGAAAGTCTCAAATATTCCTTGGAAGTGGCTATATATACACATCTACCATAGACAACAGCCAAGTTTGGCAAAAGTGGAACATTGTGTGCATTTTCACCAATGATATCCTCATTCTGATTTCTGATGATCCATCTTATCCTGAGAGTGGTGATTTTGTGCAACTGTAACAGAGCTCTGTTACATATATAAGTCCAATCCTGGCATGCTGCTGTTACATAGTTGTCCTTTATTTACTACGATGAACCAAAGACTGTGAGTAAAGTGTGATCATAACTCATTGATTCCAAATGTTCTGTATAATCAGTATCTCAGTTCCCTGAAAGGCAACTATATTTTAAAAACATGGAACCTGAGACAGTCACATTAAAGTAAAGCAACAACTCTATTAAGAAAAGGATACGTTTAAATAACATGTCTTTGATATTTCAAAAACATGACAAGATAATATAATATGGGAAGTTCAGGAATGCATTTTGGGTTATCAGAAAGGCATTACATATGGTAAGAAGAAAGATTAAAAGTTCTTAAATGGAGAAGTAACAAGATCTGGACTATTCCAGGAAATAAATAGCATTTTTAATTTGGAAAAGGTATTTTCAGTGAGTACTTCAAATGCACTGATTTTTGAGAACCAAGGAAACCCTTTTGTTCTTTCCTAACACAGGACAAACTCCCCACCTGACCACTAAGTGGAGGGAAGGAAAGTGTTTTGGTAGGCTAAATTAGTTCTCAACCCACACACTTCCTTTCAAGAATTTTCTGACCTAACTTGCCTAGAAGTCATAGCTACTCCTTTGATATGCAGAAGACCATTGACAAATATCCTAAAGATATTTCATATTTTCCTAATATATGGACTTTTTTAAAGGAGCCATAAATGTTACAGAAAATTGACGGAAGTATTCTCACTCAATGAAATAAGAATGAAAAAGACAAGGAAAGGTTATCAGGCATTGGTCAGATCACTTAAAGTCATTTTGCCTTACCAAATATCAAATAGAAAGCCAGTACTTGACTTGTTGACAACTCTGATTTTGTCAGGGAACCTGAAGACATTTGTTGGTTTTAGAGAAGATACATCCTTTTCCCATCCCCAGAGTCTGCTCTAACTAATTCTAATATAATTCTCATTTTCCTGATCTGAGTCTACCCCAGCTAATGTGACATAATGAAGTCTGCAGGAGAGAGCATCTATAAAAAGAAAAGACTTGTAAGAAAGAAATCTTTTACTCTTTACCCCCCTTTTCTGCCTGGCATTCTGAAGAGATGTCTGAAAGTACAGTAGCAACCAGTCACATGATCATGAGATAGTAAGCAGAAAAGAACCTATCTAGCAACCAGCTTTCTCTGGATTTTTTGTAATGTGAAAAAATTCACTCCCACAAGCCACTATAAATCAGATTTCATATTATTTGCATTTGAAGGCATCCTGGACTGATATAAGAAACTTCAGGTAAACAATTATATTTTAATACCAGTGTTGGCCCACATCAAAGACTGTCAGAAACACACATGTAGTCAAATAAAGATGAATTTATTGTCTTGTTGCAACAAGGGAGGCACACATCAGAGAGATCTCAGGGGTATTTTAGTAAGAAAGTGCTGACAGGGACTTATTATAGGGGTTGGGTGTTTATTGGGCGATTTTGATAAGAGATTAAGGAAATGGGCATTTGCTCTAGATTGTCTGCTCTCAGAATATAGAGGTAATTCTGTGGTTGCATATTTTAACAAATCTTATCTAGTATATGGGGGAACAAAGTGAAGTTAGCCTATAGTTAGTAATCAAGTAGTCTCTCATACTAGCCAGGAAAGGAGTTTCCTGATGTTTTCTGTGGTTTGTTCAGTGTTCCTCTGTTGGGTTCTACTTGGGCATGATTATGCAGAATTCTCATTTTTGTCTTATTTCATTGTGGAGTTCTGTGAAATGCTTTATGCTCAAAGGAGAACACACCTTGATATGAATGCCAGCCCAACTGCTAGAAAGACTGAGACCTTGCTGAGAATGCTAGGCCAGCTCTGTGCACTCATACACACTGCTTTGTTCTTTATTATCTGATTTTTTGTATGATGTATAGTATTAATCCCCAATTACTTCTGCATGTTTAAAATGCAGTTGTACATATTTACTTAGGACTTTGTTTTTAACTCCAGAAACTCCAGATGTGAAGTAATGGGCATCTGAACTAAGAAGGTGACAAAGAAGATAAATAACATATTTAGGTTTTGAAGTACATTTTTGATGAAGAATAATTGTAACAATAAAATAAATGTTTATGACCGGTTAGATGCATGTAGAAAAGAGAAAACTGGGACTGAATTTAAGGTTTCTAGGCTGGGAGACTAGATAAATAGAAATGGCAGTAACCAGAATAGGAAGTATAAGCGATAAGAAGACCTGGGGGCCAATGTGTTAAGTTCTGTCTTAGAATGTGAAGGTTGCAATATTTTTAAAACCTCTAAGTGAAAATTCCCAAAAGGCTTTAGGAAACTGAGCCCTGACACACAAGCCAGAGGCTAGCACTAGAGAAAATTTTTGGGGAAGCCATGAGATTCTCAAGAAATGGCTTGTGGATTGCTGTGTGCATTCATCTGAATGTGCAATACATATCATAAATATCCTAGATTTTTCTTTATGGAAACACAATAATATCCAAAAAGTTGAATTGTTTTGCCATCTTATTAACATGACAAGGAAAACTGTGCCAATACTCTCTCATTCTTGACTCTTATAGGAAACTTTACTAAACTAAAAAATGTTATCTTTGGTCGTGATGCCCATTAAATGCATTTACCTCCTGAACTGCATCGATGTTTATGTACATGTTTGTCTTTACTGGTTCTGTCTATGCCATTATCATTCAACATAAAATTTAATCCTCTACAGGAAATTAAACTCTGCTTATTTTTTCCTCTAAGGAAATGATTCCAAATGGATATTTCATCAAAGGCGCTTGGCATGCTTTTCACAGTAAGTAGCACAGCCAACAAGCATGTGAGTTCTTAGTAGTGGCTGGTGACTGTCCTATGTTTTGTTATTCAGGCCAAAGAAAACCTTATCAATTGTTATTTTTTTGTTTTGTTTTGTTTTGTTTTAATATTACTGCCAAACCAACAGGCCCCAACGTTATGACTGGGAACAAGCGCCTTACTGTGTTTGACGAGTTTTATCAAAAAGAGCATGATTCTTCTGTTAACCTCAATTACAGACAGACCTCATTTCTTTCTTCTCTTTGATTTGAAGTGGAATTTGAAAAGAGGTGACTCACACAGTTCTTGTTTTCAACTATACCTGCCATGTATCAATATTAGTGAGAATGATTTTTTAAAAACAGAAAGCTCTAAAATATTGGAGAATGTCAGAATTTGCAAATTCTTTTCTTGCAAAAACAATCTCTAACTGACCATGTAATAGAGAACCATATACCTGGAATGAATAGGCCAAATTCAACTTGCAGTCATCTTTTATTTGGGAAGTGTATTAGGCCATTCTTGGGTTACTGTAAAGAAATACCCAAGACTGGGTAATTTATAAAGAAGAGGTTTATTTGCTTCACAGTTCTGCAGGCTGTACAGGAAGTGTGGCACCAGCATCTGCTCGGTTTCTGAGGAGGCCTCAGGGAACTTTCACTCATGGAAGAAGTTGAGGTGGGAGCAGGCACATCACATGGCCAGAGCAAGAGAGGGGGGAGGTCCCAGACTTTTAAACAACCAGATATCCCATGAACTAATCAAGCAACAGCTCACTATGACTAAGGGGATAGTGATAAAGTATTCATGGGAAATCCATGGCTGTGATCCAACCACCTCTCACCATGCCCCACCTCCGAATTGGGGATTAGAATTCAACATGAGAATTAGCTAGGAGAACATTCAAATCATATCAGAAGGTGTAGTTTATTTCTAATTAACTTAGAAATTTATTTGAAGTAAACTTGACTATCTTCAGGTTGGATTTGAGCTCTCTAGTGTGTCACAGTCCCCATCCTTCCTATTATTTTACAACTGGCTGCAGCATATATTTAGAGCTCCCTTGCAAACTTCCTTCCCTTTATTAGTAATGAGCAGATGAGGTCAGAAGTGCAACCATGATTCTAATTTCTGGAACTGATTATCTCCATTGATATCACTTGTGGCAGAATAAATCCTATACGTTAGATACCTTTGCTTAAGCAAGAAGTATATCCAGAGCACTTAGCATAGTGTTACAGAGCAGGCACCCAATATATATTTTTGAATGAATGACTTTATTTGGCTATTGAATAGCCTTTGGGTCTGGATGAACTTCTTATGTTACAGCCTAATTTGCATAGAAGATACCAGAGCCTTATGTTTGCTGATAGCTAAGGTGCCCTTGATATGTTTGATGAATATTGAACTTAGATATACCTATCTTTGAAACTTACACTGTATCCTTTATATTGAAGAGACCCCCTGTGAATTTATAAAAATAATATGTAATCTATCCAAATGGTTACTCCTTGTCTATAAAGTTGCATTATATATTATCTCATTTAATGATAACAAAATCCTGCTTATATGCATTAATGTACCGTTTTATATTAGATAAAGGTGAAATTCAGAGATATTGAGGGGTTTTCTCAGCTCACACATTTCCCAAGTAACAAAATCAGACTTCAAACTCAAACAGGCATTTTGGTTTTTCCCCAGAAGCAATTGTGCTCCTCTTGTTTCTATGATTAATTAGGACAGTTATGTCCAGGCTTTTTGTTAAGAGGACACATTTTAAATGTTGTCCCTGCTCTTGGGATAAATGAGAATTGGGGGAGGGATGGTCTACCCATCTTCCCATTCACTCCTCCATGTGTTCATCACATAATAAGGTAGATGAGAATCTCTCTCCCAACTTCCATTTTACTCAACCTTCATGTATCTTTTTACTTATTCTTTATTTTCAGATATTTTAATACACTTGCTTCTATACTAAACACGTTTATGTACCAAATATTATAAGGAGGGCTGTAAGAGGAAGCACAGAGGTGGTTCACTCCAGGCTCTGCTCCTTCTAAATATATCTCTGGAGGTCTTGTAAGATTCCAAACTCAAAGAATTTACTTGAATCCAGCAATATTAATCCTGTTCTAACCTGTTAGCTATATAATTTCTCCTAAACTGGGTTGCAGGTGAGTATCTGAATACCCTTTCAGGTCTAAATGAATGTTATCTTAAACTATTCTTAAAATGCTACTGATTTCCATGTATTTAGACTACTATCTAAAAAAAAACAAAGTGAAAGTATTGAATGTCAGGAAATAGATTCTTAAAGAGAACTTAATCTGTGCAGGCCAGAGAAACCTAAGAGAAAAAAAATAAGAACTTGAGAACCCATGTTAAATTACTTTAGATATACCTGCTGGTAGTAAATTGGAGGGTGTAGAGGGGGCCTATTGGGTCTGTGGCTTTCCTGAAATGGAGCTTATTAAACCACATTTATGACTATTAAAGTTAGAATAACAGAGTTGATCTATGACAGCCTCTTGAGAAATATTAGATGTGAAACTTAGCAGAATAGGAAAATCTCATAGGATATTCCTGAAGATGAGATACAGACTAAATCTGAAGAGTGAGTTCATAGCTGGTAGAACAATCATGCTCAAAATGTGACCACTGAGGCTTTTTCTCCCAGTCTTTCTACTCAGATGTATTTCACCACATGCTGTGCTTACCCCAATCTCCTCCTAGATCCCAAAGAGGTAGCCTTGCAGAACGTAGCTATTATTTCCTCAAACACTTCATCATACATAGAAATAAGATTTGATCATTAAAACTATAAATATGTGTATATATATAATATACTTTATATATATATAAATTCTTAAAGCAAGATGATCTGTCAAAATATCTCTGGCTTATTTTGCTTTTTCACTAAAACATACTATCTAAGCTATGCATTTATCAATATAACTTTGCTTCTATTCTACTACAGCAGGGTAACCGTAAGCCCAAACCTTCAGTACAAAGAATGAACCCTGTTTAACTTTCCCCAGAGCCTCATAAAAAGATCCTTCCTGGGCTGGGTGCAGTGGCTCACACCTATAATCCCAGCAATTTGGGAGGCTGAGGCAGGTGGATTCCCTGAGGTCAGGAGTTCAAGACCAGCCTGGCCAACATGGTGAAATCCATCTCTACTAAAAATACAAAAAATTAGCTGGACATGGTGGTGGACATCTGCAATCTCAACTACTCGGGAGGCTGAGGCAGGAGAATCTCTTGAACTCGGGAGGCAGAGGTTGCAGTGAGCGGAGATTGCACCATTACACTCCAGCCTGGGCAATAGCGAAACTCTGTCTCTAAATAAATAAATAAATAATAAATAAATAAAATCCTTGCTTTAAACAGGCTGATCCATTCTACAATGTCACCTATTCCAAACCGCCTTTTACTGAGCGCCTTCTGTAGACCAGCCACTGTAGTCAACACTTTACATACAGTATTTCATTTAATCTTCACAACCACTCAATGAGTTAGGTATTATGTCCATTTCATAAATGTTGACAGTATGGCACAGAGAGAGTTAAATAGTTTTTACAGGATAACTCACAAAATAAGGAACAGAACTTATTAGCTGAACATGGTGAAAGAGAAACCATGTACTTTTAACCATGAAGCTGTTATAATGTCTTAGAAGAAGAAATGTACACAGTGCCTGGGAAGCTATCAAGCACATTGAAGATCCCCAAAAGGAAATGAAAGAACAGCTGATAATATTGTACTGTCATAGAAAAAGTCTTTAGCGAGGCATCTTGCTGGGTAACCAAATGTTAGATGTGACTTTTCCTGTGGAGTTGGAATATTGGCCCTGCTCTGAAGGCAAAAACAATAAGCAATAAGCACTGGACCATCTACACATGACCTGCCAAGAAACTGACCTCAATTTTGTGATGCTTAGCCCATTGTCCATCTCCAGGCTATATAAGAGAGGTAGATATGATGAAATTGGTTTAAAAATCTGTACAGATTTCTCCACATCCTCTCCAACACCTGTTGTTTCCTGACTTCTTAATGATTGCCATTCTAACTGGTGTGAGATGGTATCTCATTGTGGTTTTGATTTGCATTTCTCTGATGGCCAGTGATGATGAGCATATTTTCATGTGTCTGTTGGCTGTATGGATGTCTTCTTTTGAGAAATGTCTGTTCATATCCTTTCCCCACTTTTTGATGGGGTTGTTTGCTTTTTTCTTGTATATTTGTTTGAGTTCTTGGTAGATTCTGGATATTAGCCCTTTGTCAGATGAGTAGGTTGCAAAAATTTTTTCCCATTCTGTAGGTTGCCTGTTCACTCTGATGTAGTTTCTTTGGCTGTGCAAAAGCTCTTTAGTTTAATTAGATCCCATTTGTCAATTTTTGCTTTTGCTGCCGTTGCTTTTGGTGTTTTAGACATGAAGTCCTTGCCCATGCCTATGTCCTGAATGGTACTACCTAGATTTTCTTCTAGGGTTTTTATGGTATCACTTTTACACTGTTGGTGGGATTGTAAACTAGTTCAACCATTATGGAAAACAGTATGGCGATTCCTCAAGGATCTAGAACTAGATGTACCATATGACCCAGCCATCCCACTACTGGGTATATACCCAAAGGATTATAAATTACTCTACTACAAAGACACATGCACACGTTTGTTTATTGCGGCACTATTCACAATAGCAAGACTTGGAATCAACCCAAATGTCCATCTGTGACAGACTGGATTAAGAAATGTGGCACATATACACCATGGAATACTATGCAGCCATCAAAAAGGATGAGTTTGCGTCCTTTGTAGGGACATGGATGCAGCTGGAAACCATCATTCTTAGCAAACTATCACAAGAAGAGAAAACCAACACCGCATGTTCTCACTCATAGGTGGGAACTGAACAATGAGATCACTTGGACTCGGGAAGGGGAACATCACACACTGGGGCCTATCATGGGGAGGGGGGAGGAGGGAGGGATTGCATTGGGGAGTTATACATGATATAACGTCATGCACATGTACCCTAGAACTTAAAGTATAAAAAAAAAAAAAAAAAAATCTGTACAGATAATTTCTTTAGAGGAGAGTTGTGAGATTGTTGCCAGGCTTCACTGTCACTGACCTTCTCAAGCCATGTGAGGGTGATTTCAAAGGAGCCACTCCAAGACTGCCGCAGATTTCTGGAAAAATCAAAGTCTAAAGGTAGAGGGGTGGCCAATGGAGGCAAAATAAGTTTGCCTGGAGGCCTCTGTACTTCCTCAACAATGAGACTGGTGTGGACCCTATTAAAGGAGTTAGACTTGAATACCCTGGGAACTCCCTGAAGGATGTGGTGATCCAGCTAAGGTACAGGGCAGCCAGCTGCTGAGAAATCACTTTCATTAAGAAAACTGCTAGAGATGCCTCCAGAGGAGGAAGACAACTCCAAATATCTACAAACGTAACAATCAGAGAAAGAATGATTGAGTGACATCTTAGAAGGCATAAATGATGGATGAAAACTGTACTCATAAAAGCCTCCCTCCATCCCTTTCCCCTTCACTCTGCTGCCCTTACTCTTCCCCTATAGCCTTTGAAGCAGAATTATAAATGAGGGAGGAAAAGAGGCCAGGGAGTTTTAGAGAGAGGTGGAGAAGCCACTAACCCTGGCTTCTCTTCCACTACAGGTCCGTAACCTGAATCCAGGCTCATGAGGTGGGTTGGGGTGGGGATGGGGAGGAGTGTAGATGTTTATAGACTGAAAGAGGGTTTGGAGTTTTAATATGAGGCTACACTGGATTGTTTATTATCTTAACAATTGAGACTGTCTATGCAAATAATTTAGAATGAGCAGAGAAGCTGTGGAATCTACCTAAGCTTTCTTGCAGGGGCAGAGAAAGATAAGTCAATAGAGTGGGCTTGCAGAGGCAGTAGTGGAAAAGGGAGGCTATGATAAAATTTTACTCTTACAAACTATAGCTTACTTTAGAAAATGGCTATAGTTGAAACAAATCTTTAGTTAATTTTTCCTATACCAAGACCCCAGTTTTGCTCTTAGTTATTTGAACAATTCTCACACCCACTAGACTTGATTCCTGACTCTATTGTGATCTTTTCCTTATCTTTTCTATTACCTTATATTTTCTTCATTTCCAGATTTGGTTTTCTGGCTCCTTTTCTGTTTCTGAATAAATCAACTTCTGCTTCTACTACTTGATGTCACTCATTTCAGAATTTAAGATGAAATCCAAAATAAAATTCCTTATTCTCATTATTGACTCATACCTGGAAGAGAGTCTAGTTCCTGGTCTCAGCTCCTTCAATTTTGCTGTGTCCTAATGAATTCACTAATTGAACTATTTCTAGACATCACAAAAATGGAATTTGAGTAACTAATATGAACTGACCAAACCAGCACAATGATTTGCTTAATCTTCAATCAATGAAGGATGTAAGTAATTCCTAAAGAGTCATTTTCTAATATATTTTCCCACTTGCTTTTCTTATTTGTATATTATTACGTTGACACCATGAAAAGGGCTCCTCACATACCTTCAGATAAATGAATGTCTATTATTTATTTATTCCCTACAGTGGGCTCTGTACTATACCAATGCTTTAATATAGCTCCAGATTTTTCTGATCCAGAGAGCATTAGAATTTGGCAAAATCTTGATTACAGAAGCAATATGTAACAGATGTTGGGAGGAACAAAGTTGTTATAAGTCAAATTCCAAAAGTCATATTTAGGGATTCATGAAGAAGAGTAATTCAAAATGTTAACTGAGAAATGAGATGGATAAAGACAGACAGAGGAAGAGAGTTTAGCTTTGGCCAAGATCCAAACAGTGGAAACTGCCAGACACAATAAATTAAAGCCAATGTTTGGACTTGTCCCTGGTTGTAGACAAATATCTACTGTAGATCACTACTAGAGGGGTGGAATCCACTTAACTTAATGTCTATATTGCTCTAACTGGCATCAGTTGGAACTTAAACATTCATTTTCTAACTGGGGATGACAGGATACATAGTCCAAAGCTCCCTTT
This sequence comes from Trachypithecus francoisi, assembly GCF_009764315.1. Taxonomy (NCBI): domain Eukaryota; kingdom Metazoa; phylum Chordata; class Mammalia; order Primates; family Cercopithecidae; genus Trachypithecus; species Trachypithecus francoisi. Next base: position 65,206,129 of record NW_022681472.1, read on the forward strand.
CCAAACTTTGAGTGTTTGTACCACTGGTAGATGAAGGGCGCTTTGAAGGCTGGTAAGAAACACAATTTTGCTTTCTTCTCACAGGCTGCTTGCTCTCTCAGCCATGTGCTTGCAATTGACCTCAGAACCTGGCTGGGGAGAACTCTGTAGGTTATTTTATGTTAACTGAGAATTTTACAAAATACATGAGCTTCTCAGTGTTGCATAGAATGTTTCTCTGCGGTTCCTAGAGATGGAGTTCACCAAACAGAAGCATTTTCTGCTCCAGCTGTGATTATTCTAAGAGATGGGAGAGTGTGGTGTGGGTGGGAAAGAACATTCAGGAGTCCAGTGATACATTTGCAAGTTGTTTCTATGACTACCAAACATTTGTGATCCTGTTTATGAATTCTGCAACAACTAATTTTATACCCACGATTTTTATAATCATTGACACTTATAATTCAGCAGTATCAGATATTAATTCAAAAGTATCTATTGCGCATGTAACATGAGTCAAGCGAGGTTCTGAGAGTATAAACGTGGGCAAAATACACACAAATCCTGAACCTCACAATCACCTTTCTGACTACCAAATGGAATTCAGCAGAATACTCATCCACTATAGATTCTGCTGGATAATAACATTAATAGTGAAAATGAACACTTAAAATTGAGCAACAAAATAGTATTGGATCATAACCCAAAGTATAAAATAAATATCCATAGTGTACACTGATATAGATGATTGAATCAGTAAATAAGTGGGAGAGAATAGACAGATTTCCTGTGAACAATTTTCCAAATAAATTATGCAAGTACTTTACCACTGAGGAGATGGAATATAACTTCCTACTACTTAAGTGTGGAATGTACATGGTGACTTCCTTTTAAGGAATACAGAATAATAAAAGGAGATGAAAAAGAGTAACTTTACAGTGGTGAAATCTGACAAACACTACATCAACTAGGTGATCAGGGTTCAAACCCACAGGGATAAGTCATGTTGATTGCATGTACCATTTGTATGATGTAATAAAGATGGTACCTTACCTCTGTGGTCTTCCTTCCCAGAACACATAATTCCCATCTAATCCTGACAAATTCCAATGGAGGGACATTCTACAAAATAACCAACTAGTACTTCTCAAAACTGTCTAGGTCATCAAAAACAAGGAAAATCTGAGAAATGGTCATACTCAAAATGAGCCTAAAGAGACATGATGACTAAATGTAATGTGGTTTCCTGGATGAGATTGTAGAACAAGGAACAAGAAAAAGGACATTAGGTAAAAACTAAGGAAATATGAAAAAGTATGGGTTCTAGTTAATAATAATGTGTTGATATTGGCTCAATAATTGTAGTGGATGTATCATACTAATGTAAGATGTTAATACTAGGGAAAGATGAGTAAATATTTTATGGAAAGTCTTCATTCTATCATCACAAGTATATATTTTTTATAAATCTAAAAGTGTTCTAAAATAGAAAAAATTTATTTTAAAATAGTACCTTCAGTTCCCTTTAGAACTGCCAAGAAACACTCATATTCATTAATATATTTTAATTTCATAAATTCATGAAGAATGGATCTCTCCATTGTGTCAAACACTTTTCTAGGCACACAGAAAAACACAGTGCCTAACCCCCAAAAGTTTATAACCTAGTGGAACATGGATAGGAGAATTGGTCTGGCAAGTATTATAATGCCCATTTTGTAGATGACTAAACAGTTGCTTACAGAGATTGAGATTTGCCAAAGCTACATAGCTTGTAAGAGGCAGTACAAGAACTCAATAGTAGGTTTTATGACCACAAATTAGTTTTTTATTAAAATAAATGTATAACTGGGAGTAATACATTTTGCCTGAGAGACTTTATTCTAACATAGATTTCCAAGACCATGCTATCGGCGTGCTGGTGTGTGAAAATAAGAACATGTCTTTTATTGTGGGCCATTGCCTCATAGGGAATTGGGCATGCTTTATCAGGGCCAGACCTCTGAAGTTCTTATTCCCGAAACTCCTTGATTGATGTGAAACAAAAAGAGTTGAATCTGGTACAATAAGAGACTCCTAAGAGCTGTGTACCTCCATCTTTTAATCGAATATTTAATCAGGTTGAATTCAGATAGCATCTGATACACTCTGGAATTCATTTGGTTCAAGTCCTAGTTCTTGCTTAAAGAGTGAGCAGAGCAACTAGAATATGATGAATATACCACTGGCTTGGCATCAGAAGACATGGATTCTAATTCCAGCTCTGACACTGGCTAGTTTTATTAGATTGATTAAGTTAGTTAGTTTTATTAGATAGATTAAGGTGGCCAAATCTAACACATCAGGTAGCTGGGCCTGCAAACAGATGTGTTCTCATTTCCTGTTATTTTTTATTTTTCTTTCATTGGCAATTTCTATATGAGTGCCAGGGTCGACCATAAAGCTTACTTGGATGTACTCAAAGCCCTTTGTGGTCCTTTGTAATATGTTTGAACTTGAGAATTGAATCTGACCTATGGTTTGAAGTGGTTGGAAACATTTAAGTCCCCTTATATGGCTGAATAATCCGTTAAAGGCTTTCTGTCAAGAAAGCTGAGACTTAGAAAAAAACAATATAGTGGAAATAAGCATTATCTGACATTTTGCTTTTCCTTAATTTGCTTGATTTTTGCCAAATCCTAGATTTATGTAGGGGGTGCATGGCAACATACTCAAGCTTATCTACATGGCATTTGAGGTCGGGGCATGGAAAAGTACTGAGGCACTGTGTGTATGTTATTTGTGAATAAGAATGTTAACTCCTTGACCCTGAAAACAGGACAAGGAGTGGAGTGTGCAATAAGAAATGCTAAAAACAGCCTCCTAAAAATGCGGTTTGGGTGCTTTTACAAGGTCATAGGCGTCTCACGACCCAATCTCAAAAAGTCATCTAGTGGATGTTTGTAGTTGAACAAGCCCTTTCAATAAATACTTGGCAGGTGGATTCTGGGGTGGCACTCTCTCAGAAGAGCTATCCCCCTCCCTGCTTAGCTGGAATTGTCTAAGAACTCATTCTTGGCGTTCACTGCAAGCTATAAGCTTTGCAGATTTATAGTATCCAAGCTTTCAGTTCATACACCAGCTAAACGGCTGCATCAAAATTACCTGGCGTATAAACTAATAATACTGATATCCTGATCCTATAGCAAAGTACTGAACCAGGTCTTCCAGCAGTGGGACCCTGGGATCTACATATTTTTAACACTCAGACTATCAACTGGACTTGGGATTTACTAAGAAGGTTCTCTTTGACCCAAGATATTCCTTTTTTTTTTTTTTTTTTCTTGAGACGGAGTCTGGCTCTGTCGCCCAGGCTGGCATGCAGTGGCGCCATCTCCCCTCACTGCAATGCCCGGTTAATTTTTTGTATTTTTAGTAGAGATGGGGTTTCACCGTGTTAGCCAGGATGGTCTTGATCTCCTCACCTCGTGATCCGCCCACCTCGGCCTCCCAAAGTGCTGGGATTACAGGCGTGAGCCACTGCGACTGGCCCAGATATTCCTAAGGTGTCTAATCCTGGCTCAAGTTACCACTGGTCTAGATTTTTCCCAGGGGCCAGTTTTGATCTACAGCAAAGTCATAGTGCCACAGTAGAAATTGATGTTTAAATTATTTCAGTTTATCCTAGGAGTAATGCTAACTCCTAGAGACGGGGCAGGGCTAAAGGATAAAATGGAGAAAAGCACATCATCGACAGCTTTTACATACCAGTCTATGTGGAGTTCCTCCACGTGTGAGATGAAAAAAATACAGATCATATGTAACTTATAATCCTCTTCTATCTCGTAAAGAAGATGCACCCTGGAGACTTGAGGGTCCTTTGCAGACTGCAAAGAATGATGGATGGGGGATAAATGTTTGGAGAGAATGGATAAAGTTCAATTGGACTGCACAAAAAAGATGGAATAAGATGAAGGCATTAGACACAGTAAGGGAAAGACTGCAGCGTGCAAAGCCCAGCCCTGGAGCACAAGGGGAGAAAGGAGATCTGAGACCAGGAACTGGTCTCTGCATAATTAGAATACGGACTAAGCTGCTTTAACAAAAAGATCCCAAAATATAGTTACTTAAATGAGTTGGTTTATTTTGCTAGCATTTAGCAGTTTAAGAAGGAAGAGTTGGGAACTTAATCATTTCTAAAGTTGTTTCACTTGTCCCTACTTTTCAGGATATGAGATTTGGGGAAAAGAGTCTAAGATAAATAGCTTTAACTTTGACAGAATGACGGCAATTGCACACCTCATTGTTGTTCGTGGTTAGTTACATGGTTACATCGTTGCACCTGGATGCATGAGAGGCACAAATATTAAATCCCAAACTCATCATTCTCTTTAGGAGGGCAGCCATGTTCTCAGATAAAACTCGAGGCTTCTGCTACTGTTAGGAAGAAAAGCTGTATGGACCTATTATTACCATGAACAGTCTCTGCCCACTCAACAGGAAATAACTAATTGAGAGTTTTGGAGTAAAATGCTATATACTGTGCCACGTGAAGACCCATCTCGAGCTTTCCTCCAAAACATTTAGTGAAATATATATTGTTCACTAACCTTTTGCAGCAGTTTCCTTCTAGTAAATGTGAGCAGTCAAGTTCTGCTTCAAGGTTGGCACAATGGCAATCACAAACACTCTGCCCAGGGATGGGGAGAAATGAGTTGCACATGGGTTATCTTGTTTTATCTTCATAATAGCCCCACTGAGGAGCTATTGCCATCTCCTTATTAGAAGAGAGAATGGAGACTCAGAATGCAAATCACAACCTGGAGCCACACATCTGGGAAGTGATGAAGTTGGGATTCCAGCTGCAGGGCCCATGATCCCAAAGCCCTGTATCGTATCATGATGCTCCTCTACTTGCTGCATGTTCTACCTTCTTTCCCAAGGAAAGGCAACAAGCCTGATTGGGCCCAAGGACGTGGGTGATTTCACTCCACCCTTGTACAACTATTCTTGCTTTAAGTTTTCCCAGCGACTAAACCCCTTATAAGGAAAATCCAAATCACTTTAAGCAAATGTTTTTAAATGAGATAAGAACATATTACTTAATTTGGAAACTTAGCCTTTAGATAGCCTTTATTCCCCCCAAAGATTTGACAATTAACCTTTAAAAACATTTTAATTCAACAAAGTGATAGGCAAAAATTGGTAGGTAATTCGTCAGTGTCTGTTCAAGGACATTTAAATGTGATGAATAATGACACAGTTACATGTTAAGTTTGCTTTCACAGATAATTAGGAAACACATATATCATGTCATGGGGTGAGCATAATCTAAGGTTTCTATGATTATACTGTATCCATTAGCTAAAGAACTACTTTTAAAAGAATGAGCATGCTTCTTAGTGTGAATAACTTTGGCTCCAGGGTAACATTCTACCCAAAAGGGCATAACATTTCTCTTGACAAATCCAGAGTCCTGCCCATTAAAAACTAGCCATTCTGTGGGAAGCCTGACTTGTCTTCCCAGTTATGTACAAGATTCCATTATGCTCCTATTTCCTCTGGTAAATGAACAAAGGTGAAGATTTAATCAAAAGCTGGACACTACAGGCATAGATTAAGACTATGTAAGGCTTTAAAATTGTACATAGTGTCCTGATACTCTGGACAGAACTCTGAAAAAAATCTACTCTAACAAAGCCTTGCGGAAAACAGGAAACAATCTCACCAGGGTCAAATATTAAGGTCATAGAAGAAATTATGAGAAACTCTAACAGAAAACTTTTTTCTCAGTGATATTTGAAAGCTTCTATGTTTCTCAGAAGAGAGAAGATTTATTTAGGTGGTGTCTACATCACCATTGCCCTAAATGACGATAGAACACTAATCTCAAGAGGGTCTCAGAAAAGAAGATTTCTGTGGTTACGGTTGAGAATGTTCCATAGTCTACAAACTACTTGAGATATACAAGATTTATCAACATATTGACTCTGAAAAATTCCTTAATATTTACCTTACTTAATGTAGTGTTTCCAAAACTTGTTTGACCACAAAAACCTTAGAGAAAAAACTCTATTAATATCCTTCCCCTCATTCCCAATCCTCATATTTTCCAACTAGCAATCATAGGGAGATTTTTATTTAAAGCATGAATCAGATCATGTCACTCCTTTGCTCAAAAATGACTCCAATGGCTTCATCTCAACTCAGCATAAAAATCACAGTCCAAACCAAGATCCAAACCAAGATCCACAAAGCCCTACATTATCTGGTCTCTTATTTTGATCAATATCTGCCTCATGCATGCCTTCATGGGTCACGCTGACTACCTTGCTGCTTCTGGAATATGCCACACACCCTTTTGTCTTGGGGATGCTTCCCACTGCCATCCTTTTGCTTCACTCACTCTATTCTTATCTGCTGAAATGTCATTTTCCCACAATGTTTTTTTTTTCCTTTCTAAAGAAAACATCCTATATAAAACGAGCTCCTTCTTCACATGTTAGCCTTTTACTCTCTCTTATTTTTCTTCACAGTACTATTAACTACATGATATTTTATAGAATCACTTGTTTATTAGCTTATTTCTCATCTCTCTTCTTAGAATGTAAACTTTTTGAACAAAGATCTTTTCTGTTTTGTTTGCTCCTTTATCCCCAGTGTCGATCCCTGACATATAGCAGGTGCCCAATATGTAAGCATTGAGTGCATGAGTGAATGAATGAGTATCCCACAGGACCAATAAGCATCCCATAGAATACATTCAGGAATTGATGGTTGTCATAATGCCAAAATGACAGATAGATTTGATTAATTCAAACAAGTAGGAAAAGAAAAAACTACAAAACCAGTTATTTGGTTGATAAAATTAATGCAGAAAAAATGCTTTTGCTAAATTTTTATACTGTGTGGAGTTCCATAACCATTCCACAAAACAGCTTCAATCTTTTTTTTTTGTCGAAATATATGAGATTCTAACTCCTTAGAGGAATTTTCTATTTTTTTCATATCTGGGAATTTTTCTGCTCACAAAAATGATGTAAAGTTCTATGAATTACAGCCTGGCTTGATGTCTACCAGAGAATATTCAAAGATTCCATGACCTTCAGTGAGGAAAAATGCAAAAGTACTTTTCTGGCAACTGAAATCTACTAAGTAGGTAAAACGCCGAACTTTGTTGCTTTGCAGTTCCAGAAGTCTCACATCAAGAAATCAGTGGTCTAATTTCCCATTATTTGAATTATGATTCTAATGACATTGTGCACTCAATGTTATTAGAACCTTTGAGAAATCAGAGAAAAAGCAATTAAATAAAGTTGCGTTTCCTTAAATATGTCACGAATTGAGAACGGAGTATTATTCACAAACATCATTAACATTATAAGAAATTATTGCCTTAGCTTCGAAAGAGTCACTATCACTGAAGAATTGTCTGCTTAAGAGTCAAAATAAAGAAACAAGCATTGCAAGTTACTACTAATTTCTTCCCTCAGAAAGCTTTGATTTCTAGCTGCCACTTAAAAAGAAAAATTGTTACCACACTCTCTTTGCTTGGAAACCATTTAGATATTGCTTTTTCAAACACAGGCTTAGGGAAATTTGATGAAGAGACTCATTTTTCGTAATTATGTGAGCTGTAGTTAGTGAGCAGGAAAGAGTAAAAGCTTTTATGTAAGAAAATGTCATCGGTATCCAAAATTTAGGTATGGATTGGCTCCTTCTTGATGGCAATGATGGATTGGAATCCAAATCAGTCTAAGGACAGGAGAATAAAAGAGATTATGAGGAAATAGGGTAAAGCAACAGGATACTAATTTAGATGTTTCAACTGAGGCATAGAGAGATGCTATAAAATACCAATAGCATACAATGGGCCGGGTCCTCTTCTAAGAGTTTTTCTGACTTTAATTCTCACAATAAAAATACGAAGCAGGAACTTCTGTAAAACCTTCTATAGATGATGAAACTGAGGCACAGACAGGCCAAGTAACTTGTCCAGAGTCACACAGCTATTGTCATGAGTCTCAGATTCCAATTTAAACCCAGGCATTCTGGTTTAGAGTGAGGTCAAAAGTCATAGCCACATGCAGAAATTTATTAGGAATCAGCTTGCTGAAAGCTGGATTTTGCAAAACCAAAAACAAAAATTTATCTACAAAGGGGTGATGAGAGCTCCAAGAGAGCGCAGTGAGGAAAAGGATTTTGTGAGGAAGATTTCTTCGGCATAGTCTACATTTTGAACACCAACCCCTCTTTCTTCAAGTGAGAATGGTGGGTGGGTCCAGCCTTCTTAAGACAAGTCTAGTGATTGAGGGAGGGTTAGAGAGAGTGATTCAACAAGGCCACTTAGAGAGCCTTTGATATCAGAGACACAGTGGATCGAGCTCTGACCTCTGTCCATGGAAATCTGGAAGGCAACAGAGACAAGCACAGGAGTGCTTTGATGGTAGCGAGGAGGCAAGTTTCTGCAGCCTGGTGAAAGTGACTCCAATTGTTGAAAATGACCCCTTAAGGTGGGTCAAAGCTTGTGTGATTTTTTTTTCCTGTAAAACAAAAAATTAATCTGGAAAATACAGGTATTTGTTTTTTGTTTGTTTGTGCTGTTTTCCTAGTACCTAGGATAATGCTTGTTCTAGTGTTTAGAACAGATGTTCAATAAACATCTATAGAAGGACTGGATGAACAAAGCACTGTGGAAGGAGTGGCCAGCAAAAGGTGAGCCACTGCCACTTCACAGGAGATCAAGCTAGAGATACTATAAACGAGGCTCCAAAATACCCATTCCATCTTCAGTGGAAAAAGGTTCAGCATTTGTATGTCTATTACTCAGAAGGTTCCTTTTAGATTAAGACATTTGTGATTATCGTGTGATCTTTTCCATCAATTGCACTCCCCATCCTACCCTGGTGAGTTACTCTACTCTCTCACTCTCTGTATTGCTGTTGAGATCACTAAGGAGGAAGGCAAAGAGGAGATGGCCCTTTTCGCCAGTGATCTTGGCAGGCTGGACGGGACTGTGAGGAGACAACTCTTAATATCAGATCAATGTCAGGTTTTGACTATTTTTGGAGCCTTCTGACTCTAATTTCTGAATGGATATTCTTTGTACTTAAAGTAACTGCAGGACTGAAACTGAAGTTATGGGTCATGTTAGTGTTGCTGGAGCCTGGCAAGGGCCACTGGGCACATCTCTTCCCGGTTCTACCCACGTGCAGTGATGTCACACCAGTAGCTTGAAGTAAGTCATGATGGGAGTATTTAACCACGGAAGTCATCAGGCACTACAAATTCACCACCCCACCCTCTTGGCCCTGACCGAGAGCCACATGCTATACATTTAGCAGTGTTCCATTGGTTACCCAAAGTTTATCCATGAGGAAAGAAGACAATCTATTATCAGAACAGCTTGTGGGAGACAGAAATGAAGTGGTATTTGATTATGGTTTCTCCTGTAAGTTATCTGGAAATAAGTTATTTAAATTCCAAATATTTGTGGGTTTTGATATTTTTGTTATAGATTTCTAGCATAATTTCTTTGTTAATGTAATCTACATGATACATATTCTTTGACATTTATTGATATGATCAATTTTTGTAAATATTCTACATGTACTTGAAAACATATATATGTGCATTCTGTAATTGTTGTTTGTAAAATACCATCTATGCCTGCAAAGTTAAATTTGTTATTCTACTGTTCATTCCTCTATATTCTTGCTAATTTTAAAAATCATCCTGACATGTCAATACTTGAAGGAGATATATAATACCCCACTGTGGTGGTAGAATTGCATATGTCTGTCTGAAATTCCTTCAAATATATACTTTTTAAATATGAACACACATATTTAGAATTTTTGTAGCTTTTTGGTGAATTGAAACTTTTATCAATATGTAGAGATCTTATCACTAAGAATGCTTTATATCTTACAGTCTATTTTGTATAGTACTAATATAGTAATATGCAGCTTTAAAAATTATTTGTTCAATATTTACTTTTCTATATTTTATTTTCAATCTTTTATGCTCTTATATTTTAGGTGAGTCTATAACTGAATGATTATAAAGATACTTGTTGAATTCAACAAAAGTCGTGCTTTGTGAAAAATTTTTAGCCTCAAATGAACATAAAAGAAGGGCTAAAAGTCTATGACCTAAGTATATAACTTAGGAAGTAAGTAAAATAACAAGTAAACCCAAAGATTTTTGAATGAAAATAAAATAAAAAAGAATAGAAATCAATGAAATACAAGAAATGTTTTTAAAAATGGCCAAGAAGCCTCCAGATTCCTTGAAAAGACTAACAAAATGGACAAACTTCTGGCAAGGCATATAAATTGAGGAGGGGGACAAAGAAGAAACAAATAATGGTAAGAATCAAAAAGGCCACCATAGTATCTATGAGTGAGTCTCAGCCAGGGATGAATGACTCTTCCAGAGGATAATTGACAATGGTGGAAGACATTTTTGACCATCATTATTTAGGGAATGTTACTGGCATCTAGTGGGTAGAAGCCAGAGATGCTGCTAAACATCCTACAATGCACAGGGCAGCTCCCACACCAAAGAATTATGCAGCCCAAAATGTCGCTAGTGTCAAATTTGAAAAATCATGCAATCTTACTATAGATTACAATGATATCTAATAAATAAATTAATCCCATCAACAACTATATGCCAACTTTGAACACTTAATTGAGAAAATTCCTAGGAAAACTTAATTTTAAACTGACTTAAAAAATGAAAACTCTAAATTATTCTTTAACAATTAAAAAGAACCAAAAATCTTTCCACAAATAAATCACTAGATTCAGATAGTTTTGCAGGCAAGTAGTGTTAAATTTCTAAGGCACCAATCTCCTACAAACTCTTTTAAGGAAGAGAAAGATGAAATATTTCTAAATTCCTCTGTGAAGAAAGCGAACGGGAGAGCCAAGTCAGACAAAGAAAAACAAGCTCAATTTCTCTCCTAATCATAAGTACAAGATATTATACACCAAATAAGAATTGTTTCAGTTTAACAATACGTACAAGTGATGGTACATAACGAATAACTTGAGTACATTCCAGGGAGGTGGAAATGATTTATAAAATTTATAAATGTAATTAACTATGCTAACACATTACAGAAAAAGCCACAGTACCTTTTTCATAAACCCCTCTGATAAAAATAATAAAAATGAACCCAAATTCAGGATAAAACCCTCCATAAATTGCAATAATAAAGGATATCTTAACAACAACAATATACTCTACAGAACACATCATCCTAAATTGGAAAAAAAAATAGAAAATAGATTAAGATGCCATTTTCACCATTTTTATTAGCATTTTATTGGAGGACTTAGCCAAAAAATTAAAGCAAGAAACAGTAAGGAAGGTCACTGAAAATTCTTAAGAAAACATTTCTTTGCAGGCAACATTATCATTTACATAGGAAGTCCAAAAGAATCTACAGACAATTTATTAGAAATAATTAAAGAGACCGGGCGCGGGGGCTCACGCCTGTAATCCCAGCACTTTCGAAGCCGAGGCGGGCGGATCACAAGGTCAGGAGATCGAGACCATCCTGACGAAGACAGTGAAACCCCGTCTCTACTAAAAATACAAAAAAATTAGCTGGGCGTGGTGGCGGGAGCCTGTAGTCCCAGCTTCTTGGGAGTCTGAGGCAGGAGAATGGTGTGAACCCGGGAGGCGACGGAGCTTGCAGTGAGCCGAGATCGTGCCACTGCATTCCAGCCTGGGAGACAGAGCGAGACTCCGTCTCAAAAAAAAAAAAAAGAAATAATGAAAGAAGTTACTAAAGCGGCTCTCCATTTTTATACAATAGGAATGACTCTTAAAAGATATTTTTAAAAAACTTCGCTTTGAAATAATACCCAAAAAATAAAAGGTATAGAATTAAACTTAGCAAAATATTTGAAAAATATTTTGGGAAATGTATAGACCTTATTGAAAGACATTTTACAACACTAACAAAAGAGGTTAGTGTTTATGAGAGGTGGAGTTGATTTTAAAATAAATATGAAAGGAGAATGGGTCCAAAATATCTCAGACATTACTAAATAGCCAGGCTCATTTTGAAGCTATGGCAATTATATCTTGGTACAGAGACAGAAAAATTGGCCAGTGGAATATAGAATTCAGAGACATACCCACACATCCGTGAAACTTTGGGCATGCCAGGTCATTTGGGGAGAAAGGCTGTTCAATAAATGGAATTAGACTGGATGCCGTGGTTCATGCCTGTAATCCCAGTACTTTGGGAGGCCGAGGCGGGTGGATCACTGGAGGTCAGGAGTTCGAGACCAAGCTGGCCAACATGGTGAAACCCCGTCACTACTGAAAAAAAAAAAATACAAAAATTAGCTGGGTGTGGTGGTGAGCACCTATAGTCCCAGCTACTTGGGAGGCTGAGGCAGAAGAATCGCTTGAACCCAGGAGGCAGAAGTTGCAGTGAGCCAAGATCGTGCCACTGCACTCTAACCTGGGCGACAGAGCAAGACTCCATCTCAAAAAATTAAAAAATAAAAGATAAATAGAATTAGAATAAAGTTATCAACAGGAAAACAGATAAAATCAAGTTCTTCTTTAAACCACACTCCAGAATTAACTCCAAACATCTCAGGATTTTAGACATCAGTTTGGCTTTGCCTGAAGTTGAAGATACACAGAGCTTATGACCCAGAAATTTTTCTGCTAAGCATATATCTAAGAGAAGCTCTTGCACGTATGTACCAGGAAATCTATACAAAGATGTTTATAGCAGCCCTGTTGCATAGTAGCAGAAACCTAGAAACAACTAAGTTCAAAGGAAAATGAATAAATAAATTCTGATATTGTGGTGCGCATACATGATAAAATGGAGCAGTCAAAACAAATGAACTATACCTAGACACAAAGACATGGATGACTCTTTGCAATATAATTTTAAGTGAAAAAATATGTCACAAAAGATTATGTGCTTTATGCTACCTTTTCTTATAAAGTTAAAACAACTAAAAGGTTTTGGGTGACCAGATACAATAGAAATATATTATTTAAAAAGTGAGCAAATGATAAGCACATTTGAGATAGTGGTGCCTTAACATAGAGGAGAGAAAGAGGGACGAGATGGGAAAGACACATATAGGGAGATATTAGCCATTATCAATATTCTCATTTTTTAAATTTCTGGTGGTAGTTGTACAGGTGATTATCCTAGAGAAATGGTTAGGAAATGGCCTTGTATGGACAATAATGAGCGTGGGCCATAAATCAAAAATCATAATTAATTCAATTCTATGGATCTGAGACCCAGTTAAAAAGAAGAAACTTACGAAGGAGGCGCTACCATGAAATCCTTGTTACAGGAGGGGCCACTGAGACACAGAGATCTAGTAACATGATAATAAGTGGTGGAGCCAATGTTTTTAACCCAGGTGGTCCCATCTAAGGCCAATGCTCTTAGTCATATGCTCCAAAAAGAAGGAAATTGCTTCTTAACTCGTGGTAGTATTAATATCTGGTAGAATATGTAGATATAAAAGAGAACATCAAAGAAATAAAACAGAATATGAACAGTAGCAGATATATCAGGAGCAGACAGTACCTTTCAATTGACATAGAAAGTCCTTGTAGCATAATTACTAGACTCTGGGTAAACAAAAAGGGCATCAAAGAACCTATGCAACTCACAAGAAAGAGGAAGACTGAAGATTTGAGGATTTGGAATAAAGAGTAGCACAGGAGAAATTACTGGAAACTAGAAAACGGACTGAGTGATTCAACCACCTTTGAGAAGAGAGATATTAACAATGCTTAGCAAGAAAGCACTGGGGGTAATAAATAAGCTACAACTGCAGAATATAAGTTACCTATTCTGAGTCATATGTATGAATGAAATATCAACTGGAGTTACCCTATATACCAGTATTTAACTAAATTTTTATAAAACGCTGGATTTCCCTCCCGCCATATATACCAAATTCAAAAGAATTCTTGATAGCGCACATTTCTCCTATTGCCTACGTTGTGAATTGCTGCACTCATGAATTCTCAAATTCACTCACCTCTTACTTCCCAGGACTGTTCTCTTCTCTCTTTTCTTTGCCATCCCAGACACAGAACAGAACACATCTTCTTTTACATTATTTCTTCCAAAACTTTCTTCATAAGGTATTTTGTATTCTACTTTAACAAAATAACCAGTTTAAAATTTAATATTAAACATCCCTGTTTAAAAGTCCTTTAGCTGGGTCAGGCATGGCGGCTCACACCTGTAATTCCAGCATTTTGGAAGGCCAGAGTGGGAAGATTGCTTGAGGCTTGGAGGTCAAGACCAGCCTGGACAACCTAGCAAGACCTCACCTCTACAAAATAAAAAATAAAAAATTAGCCATGTGTGGTGGTACGTGTCTGTAGTCCTAGTTACTCAGGAGGCTAAGGTGAGAGGATTGCTTCAGCCCAGGAGTTTGAGGTTGCAGTGAGCTGTGATGGCACCACTGCATCCAGCCTAGGTGGCAGAGTCAGACTCTGTAAGTCCTTTAGCTTTCATGCCACCAAGCATTCCTCACTACCTCTCTCCATAGATTCCAGACAGTGACTGTTCATACTTATTCTCTATATTTTTCTTCCCCTCCCCTCTAACTTCTTCCTTACAAACTCAACTTCATGTTAACTTCTTACAAAGCATATTTTAGCTACCTCTTCGTCCATTATTTAATAACATTGCCCAGTCTGTCACAACATCCCATCAAGGTACTTTTTCTAAACAAAGACAATAACTTTCTTAAAGGTTTATCCTTGTGCCATCTAATATATCTATACTGAGCAATAAATAGCTGCTACCAAGATCCCTTATTCCCCTCCTACAACTTTCCTGGATCCTCCACTGGAAGCACAGACCCCCTCACCACAATCCAGGAACTAAACAGATAAAATGCAGCACAGCAGAGGACCTTGATCTTACTTTTCAACATTTAAACAATATTTTCAATGTCACCCAATTATATGTGTGTATGTGTATTTGTGTGTGTGTGTGTGTGTGTGTGTGTGTGAACAGCCATGATAAACATATAGATTGATGATAGATAATATAGATGGATGGATAAATTGATGGATGGGTGGATGGATGCTGAATGGGTGGATATATTTTGACATCTGTTTTGACATCTTAACATTCCTTGCTCCTTTCTGTTTGGAGATATATCTTTACTCCATTATTTACAGTCTTCCTAGATGGTGCATCCAGGAGACTAAGGAAAAATATGTGACCCAAATTAAACAAATCAGACCCTGACTTTGACTTATTAGGATTGCCAAAGTAAAAATATTGCATGGAATGTACTTATAAATTACATAATATAAATTTAGCATAAGTTTATACTAAAATTATTGGCTGTTTATCTGAAATTCAAATGTAACTATGCCTTGTATTTTTATTTGCTAAATCAGGCAATTCTATCCATAATTCAAGCCATAGCTGCTTGTCACAACCAGAAGCCTCCTGAAGTGCAGATACTCCTCTGCTGCTTTCTAAAGCAACTGGCCATTAGTTTTTGCCTCCAAGATTCCCTAGCACTGCCCAGGTTCTGTACTGCCTTGGATCTGGTTATTCTGCTATTCATTTTTATTTTTTTATTGAGACAGAGTCTCACTCTGTTGCCCAGACTGGAGTACAGTAGTGTGATCTCAGCTCACTGTAACCTCCACCAACTGGGTTCAAGTGATTCTCTTGCCTCAGCCTCCCGAGTAGCTGGAATTACAGGCACGCGCCACCATGCCCGGTTAATTTTCATATTTTTAATAGAGACAGGGTTTCACCATGTTGGTCAGGCTGGTTTCAAACTCCTGACCTCGTGATCCACCTGCCTCGATCTCCCAAAGTGCTGGGATTACAGGCGTGAGCCACTACTCCCAGTCTCTGCTATTCCTATAATGCGTTGAGTATCCTTTACTCCAGTTTTCTTCCAATGAATTTCTTCTTTTTTTTTTTTTTTTTTTTTTTTGATCTGGGATATCAAGCTTTGTTTTCTATAGTTTGTAAGTGAAAAACTCTAGGAAAAATCTTACAGCCCAGACACAAGTGGTAGCCCCACTCTGGAAACAGCCAGGGTTTTTTTGGCCCAAAGAGAATATTTAAAACTGGATTTATTGCCACTAACATCTGAGATAGGAATATTTACATTAAAAATCCATCATTCTGGCTTCTCCAAAACCTCCAATCTGGCAATATGAGTCTGCACTCCCACATGACAACTGGCTGGATTGGAACAGTTGTTTCTCTTAGATGGAGCATATATTCATTTATTTCTATTGTCTGCCAGACCCTGTAGGGATTGGAGCATTTGATCCATGGTATTTATAATGCCTTCATGCTCCCTGGTTTTTTGTTGTTTGCCTGATTCATTCAGTTTAACTCAATAAATCTTTTCTTAGGACTTAAAGTCTACAACATCAAAGAACCTCTTGGTCTAATAAAAAAGACATGTCAAAGGAACGTTTCATAGGTAATGTGGTGAAAGAAACAATGGAGATAACTACAGGGTAGTGTGGGAACTGATAAGGAACATTTTGCTCAACCTGGAATCTCAGACAAGGTACCTGAAGGATGAGGGTATAAGAATTCCTGGCAGTAGAGTAAGTTGAACAAAGGGAAAACGCATGAAACAACAGACAGGGTATGAATAAATACAACTTTTATTTTTACTATCAGACGTAGCAATTTCTGATGTCACAGCTCCATTTAACCTCTGTTAACCTTTAACTTCCACTGACTAGACAGTAGCCCTATTTGCTTATAGGTTTTCCCTCTACCTTAGCCTACTCCAGGATATACTTATTGGTTCTACCAGTCTTAATTTCCTATCCATCTTTTGAATCACCCTCCAGGGAAGTGTGAGCCTCCCTCTCAAAGAAAAACATCATGGCACCACCTCTAGGCCAATGACTTTTCAGGGGACCAAAGCCATTGAGTGAGTCAAATGCCATTAGGACTTATTTCTCATTTTTTCCTTGATCTACCTGACTCTGTACCTTGAAAGTCAGATGAGAGATCTATGATTTCCCTCCAATAAGTAACAAATCTCTTTAAAAATGCCTTGCATTTGTAGCATCAAAATTCATAGATAAGTATCAATGAGATAATATTGGTATACATTTGTTCCAGTTGTTTTTCAATGCTTAGAACCACCTACAATGATACAGGTCTTCTATAGTATCAAAAGGAAGGACCTTGTCTTGTTCACTGCTATATCCACAGTGGTGAGAAAAGTATTTGATGCACAGCAGTGCTTAACAAATAGCTACGTAGTTTAGTAAATGACACAGTATTTTTCATGAGCAAAAATATGTAATTTTTTATACTTCCACTTACACAGCTTTTAAAAATATAACTGCAATCATATTTATCAAGCAAATAAAATTAGTGTGACTGAATGATTTAAATATAGACCACAAGCATTCCTTCTTTTTGATATTTAAAGAAGAATTTGCTTTAAATCACAGGCTTACTTTAAAAGACAGTGCATCAGTTGCAACAAAAATTCTTTCAATCTTTTTACGTGATGTAGAGATCCAAGCAACTATGTTCCTCTCTTTAAGTTGTGAGGTTTATCAAGTGGTAAGCTGGGAGCTGTTTTGTTGTGCTATTTTTAAGGATTTCAAGGAGAGAACCAAAGAGCTATATTAGCATTTTACTCGCTTTTTTCCCTATGACCTATCTAGTTATAACCAATCTTGTTCTAGAAAGAATTGAATGTGGCTTGCAAAGTTACATAAAATACATTTAGCATACATAAAAGCAGAGCAAAAGGAAGAAACAAAGGAAACAAAATCCTAGTAGGAATGATGTTACAGTGCACATAATAGAACTACATGATTGCTCTACACAATTTGACCCTGAGTATTCTACCAGATTCACTAGAAAATGGAAACCTGCTCAGTTACTCAAAGCACAGCATCCGTAACATGGAAACAGCAATTCGTTAGGACAAGTACAATAATTATTGCACTAAAATCAGAAAGGAGAATGTGTTCAGTAATGTTCCTACATTTTACCTCAGTATAAGCTGATGATCACAGTACAGCACAATTTAGTAAAAGCAATTCTGTGAGGAGGAAATATCTCCTGGTGGCTCGCCTCTTCCTATTTACCTGACATAATTGGCATGAGCAGCTTAGAATTATGCAGTAGCTGGAACAGTATCTTATATAGAATATTCCTACTGATTTTTGTTTTCAGATTACCTTTCATTTTTCATCAATGTATTTCTAAATATCAAGCACAGAAATAAAAAATAATTTCGTATCTTCAACAGTGCCATTCAAGAAAGAAAAACCACTAGTCTTGATTTACTTTATAAGTTTTTGCTTGCTGATATATAAAGATAACTATAAGCTTTACCACTTAAAAACTCAGAAATACTCCACTACCTCCTTCCTATTTGTAGAAAAGTCTGTGGTGTTCATCACTGTGTTAAGTACAGCATTTAAAAATTCCCATTGTTATTTAATTATTTATGACAAAGATGCATAAAAGTTAAATTGTTTGACAAAGTCATGATGAATAAGCAAATAACAATGTTTTTTAAAAAGAAATTTTATTTTTTGACATATAACAGTTTCAACTTGTAAAAGTAAGATTAAAAAGACAATAGCTCAGTTTTTAAACCTACTATCAGGAGGACAGTGGAACTTTTAGGTTTAAATTTAATAAGCATTTGTCGTGCAATGCTATGTGCTAAGCACTGCACTAAAGATTTTCTTTCTTTCTTTGTTTCTTTTTTTGGGGGCGGGGAGGGGAATGTAGTCTTGCTTTTTAACTCAGGCTGGAGTTTAGTGGTGCGATCTTGACTCACTGCAACCTTGTCCTCACGGGTTCAAGCGATTCTCGTGCCTTAGCCTCCCAAGTAATTGGGATTACAGGTGCTCAGCACCACACCTGGCTAATTTTTGTATCTTTAGTAGAGACGAGGTTTTGCCATGTTGGCCAGACTGTTCTTAAATTCTTGGCCTCAAGTGATCCTCCCACCTTGGCCTCCCAAAGTGCTGGGATTATAGGTGTGTGCCACCACACCTGGCCTAAAGATATTCATACATATAAACATAGTAAGTATCCTGGCAATAACCCTGTACAGAGGGCACTATCATTCCTATTTTACAGATAAGGAAGCTGAGGCTCCAATGCAGAGGTCAGCAAACTTTTTAAATAAAGGGCCAGAGAGTGAATATTTTAGACCTTGTGTGTCATTTTGTCTCTGTCACAACTGCTCAACTCTGCTGTTGTAATGTAAGAGTGGCCATAGACAATACTTAAACTAATGGTTTTGGTTGTGTTCCTATAAAGCTATATTTACAAAACAGATAGCAGGTCCTTGGGCCATAGTTTGCATACGTATTAGTCTGTTTTCACACTGCTGATAAAGGCATACCCAAGACTGGGCAATTTACAAAAGAAAGAGGTTTAATTGGACTCACAGTTATACTTGGCTGGGGAGGCCTCACAATCATGGCAGAAGGCAGGGAGGAGCAAATCCTGTCCTACATGGAAGGCAGCAGGCAAAGAGAGAATGAGGAAGATGCAAAAGTGGAAAACCCTGATAAAACCAATGGATCTGTTGAGACTTACTCACTACCACGAGAACAGTGTGGGGAAAACCACCCCCATGATTCAATTATCTCCCACTGAGTCCCTTCCACAACACATGGTAATTATGGGCGTACAATTCAAGATGAGATTTGGGTGGGGACACAGAGCCAAATCATATCATTCTGCCCCGCCTCCTGCCAAATCTCATGTCTTCACATTTCAAAACCAATCATGCCTTCGAAACAGTCCCCCAAAGTCTCAACTCACTTCAGCATTAACTCAAAAGTCCACAGTCCCAAGTCTCATCCAAGACAAGGCAAGTCCCTTCCACCTATGAGCCTATAAAATCAAAAGCAAGTTAGTTACTTCCTAGATTCAGTGGGGGTTCAGACATTGGATAAATACAGCCATTCCAAATGGGAGACACTGGCCAAAACAAAGGGGCTGCAGGCCCCATACAAGTCCAAAATCCAGTGGTGCAGTCAAATCTTAAAGCTCCAAAATGATCTCCTTTGACTCCATGTCTCACATTCAGGTCATGCTGATGCAAGAGGTGAGTTCCCATCGTCTTGGGCAGCTCCATCCCTGTGGCTTTTTCAGGGTACAGGCTCCCTCCTGTCTGCTTTCATGGGCTGGCATTAGGTGCATGGTTCATGCTGTCAGTGGATCTACCATTCTTGAGTCTAGAGAATGGTGGTCCTCTTCTCAGAAGTCCACTAGGCAGTGCCCCAGTAAGGACTCTGGGGACTTCAACCCCACATTTTCCTTCTGCACTGTCCTAGCAGAAGTTCTCCAGGGGGGCCCAAACCCTGTAGTAAACTTCTGCCTGTGCATCCAGGCATTTCCATATATCTTCTGAAATCTAAGTGGAGGTTCCTAAACCTCAATTCTTGACTTCTGTGAACCTACAGGCTCAACACCACATAGACGTTGACAAGCCTTGGGGCTTGCACCATCTGAAGTCATGGCCTGAGCCCTACATTGTCCCGTTCAGCCATGGCTGGAGTGGTTGGGATGCAGGGCACCAAGTCCCTAGGCTGCACAAAGCTCAAGGACCCTGGACCCAGCCCACAAAACCACTTTTTCCTCCTAGGCCTCTGGGCCTGTGATGGTGGGGTGGTGGGTGGGGCAGGGGCGGCACTACCAGGAAGACCTCTGACTTTCCCTGGGGACATATTTCCCATTGTCTTGGGGATTAACATTTGGCTCCTTGTTACTTATGCAAATTTCTGCAGCTAGCTTGAATTTCTCCTCAGAAAATGGGATTTTCTTCTCTATTGCATTGTCATGCTGCAAATTTTTCAAACTTTTATGCTCTGCTTCACTTTTAAAATTGAATGCTTTTAATACCACCCAAGTCACTTTTTGAATGCTTTGCTGCTTAGGAATTTCTTCCACCAGATACCCTAAATCACCTCTCTCAAGTTCAAAGTTCTGCAAATCTCTAGGGCAGGGGCAAAATACTGCCAGTCTCTTTGCTAAAACCTAACGAGAGTCACCTTTGCTCCAGTTCCCAACAAGTTCCTCATGTCCATCTGAGACCACCTCAGCCTGGACCTTATTGTCCATATTGCTATCAGCATTTTGGGCAAAACCATTCAACAAGTCTCTAGGAAGTTCCAAACTTTCCCACATTTTTCTGTCTTTTTCTGAACCCTCCAAACTGTTCCAACCTCTGCCTATTACCCAGTTCCCAAGTGGCTTCTACATTTTCAGGTATCTTTTCATCAGTGTCCTACTCTACTGGTACCAGTTTACTGTATTCATTTGTTTTCATGCTGCTGATAAAGATATACCTGGGACTGGGCAATTTACAAAAGAAAGAGGTTTAATTGGACTTACAGTTCCACATGGCTGGGGAAGCCTCACATTCATGGCAGAAAGCAAGGAGAAACAAGCTACGACTTACATAGATGACAGCAGGCAAAGAGAAAATTAGGAAGATGCAAAAGTGGAGACTCCTGACAAAACCATCAAATCTCATGAGACTTATTAATTACCTTGAGAGCAGTATGGGGGAAACCGCCCCCATGATTCAATTATATCCCACTGGGTCCCTCCAACAGCATGTGGGAATTATGGGAATACAATTCAAGATGAGATTATGAGATTTGGGTGGGGACACAGAGCCAAAGCATATCAGCATACCTTTGAAAGTCATAAGTAACTTGCTCAAGATCACTCAGCTAATCATTAAGGGAATCTGGATTCAATTTCAGTTTTTTTGCTTTGAAGACCAATGTTGTTTCTACTCTCCTAAAGCTTCTTCAGCACCTAGACACCCACTTAAAAACAAGTAGTTATTTGTGAATAACTTTTCATTAGTTGTTTTCAAATGTAGCCAAAATTATATACCAGCACACTTGTTAGAAAAGTGTTTTAACATATTCAAGCAATAATCCACTAGTAGTTTTATTCACCTGACTGACTTTAACTATAAAGAGACACATAGGTTAAAAGTAAAAATGATAGAAAAAGTGATACCATGCAACCCCAAGCCGCCCCCCAAAAAACTGGAATGGATATATTATTTTCAAAGTAGATTTAAGAATAAGGAATATTATCAGATACATAGAGGCACATTTTATAACAAAGAACTCACTTATGACAACCCTAAATATTCACTAACATTAGTAGAGCTTCAAAACAGATAAAGCAAAAAAACTGATAAAACTAAAAAAAAGAAATGGATACATTTACCAATTATAGCCGAAGATTTCAACAGTCCTCTCTCAGCAACTGATAGAACTGGTAGAAATAAAATCAGTAAGGTTATTGAAGACCTGAACACTATCAACCAGCTTGGCCTACTTGACATTTATAAAACATTTCACTGAACAACTGAAGACCACACATTGTTTTCAAGTGTGCAGAAAACATTTGTCAAAATAGATCTTATCGTGGGTTACATAATGTTCTCAAGAATTGTTAAAATAAAATTGAAATCCTGCAAAGTATACACTCTGAACACAACAGAATTTAATCAGATAGCAATAACAGAAACATATCTTACAAACGCTTAACAATTTGGACATTAAACAACACAACTCCAAATAACATGCATGTCAAAGAAGAAATCTGACATAACATTTAAATATATTTTTAATTGAATCAAAATAAAAACAACATAAAATTTATGTGACTGCTACTAAAGCAGTGCTTAGCAGAAAATTTCAAGCATTCAATGCTTATTTTATCAAATAAGAATGGTCTAAAGTCAATGACCTAAGCTTCCACATTAAGAAATAGAAGAAGAAGAGCAAATGAAACCCAAATAAAGCACAAGGGAAATTAGAAAGAGTAGAAATCAAATAAAACATTTAAAATTTAGAGAATATCAATAAAACTGAAAGCTGACCAGATACAATAATAAAGTGAATAAACCTCTAGCCAGAGTGACTGTGAAAAAGAAGACTAAAAAGTACCTTGACCCTTATTTCACACATTATAAATAAGTTAACTCAAAATGTATCATACCTTTAAGGCTGGGCATGGTGGCTCACGCCTGTAATCCCAGCACTTTGGGAGGCCAAGCGGGTGGGTCACCTGAGGTCAGGAGTTTGAGACCAGCTTGGTCAACATGAGAAACCCCCTCTCCACTAAAACATACAAAAATTAGCCCGGTGTGGTGGGACATGCATGTAATCTCAACTACTCGGGAGGCTGAGGCAGGAGAATCGCCTGAACCTGGGAGACAGAGGTTGCAGTGAGCTGAGATCATGCCACTGCACTTTAGCCTGAGTGACAAAGCATGACTCCATCTCAGAAAAAAAAAAAAAAAATGGATCGTATTTTTAAATTTAAGAACCAAACTATAAAGCATCTAGAAGAAAAACATAGAGGAGATCTGTGACCTTGGGTTATACCATTTTCCTTAGATAGAATACAAAGAACCATAAAAAAGCTAATAAACTGAATTTTATCAAAATTTTAAAAACATGTACTTCAAAAGACATCAAGAAAGTGGAAAAGTGCATTAGGAACAAATATTTACAAAATATATATCTGATAAAGCACTTGTTTCTAAAATACATTGTTTTTTCTTTCAACTGGAAAATAAAGACAACCCAATTCCTTTTAATGACCATAAAGATTTGAATAGATACTTTACAAAAGAAGCTATAGGAATTAGCATCTGAAGCCTTCAAAAACTTTATTAGTCATTAGAAAAGTACAAGTTAAAAACACAACAAAATACCACTACACACATACTAGAATAGCTAAAACTAAAAGGACTGACAAAACCAAGTGTTGGTAAGGATGTGGAACAACTAAAACTCTCACACACTGATGTCAGAAATAAAAAATAGTATAGTCATTTTAGAAAAGTTGAGCAGTTTCTTATAAGTTAAACATACACTGATACTATGAACTAGCAATTCTACTCCTAGGTATTTTCCCGAAAGAAAATTAAAAACATATGAACACACAAAGTCTTATATTTGAATATTCATAACAGCTTTATTCACAAAGCCCCAAACTAGAAACTACTAAATGTCCATCAGCTGGTGAATAGATATCAACAATTTGCAGCACATTCATACAGTGGAATATTGCTCAGCAATATAAAGGAACAAACTGCTGACACACAAAACACGAATGAATCTCAGAAGCATTATACTAAGTGGAAGAAGCCAAATACAAAAATGTGTATATTGTATAATTCCATTTATATTAAATACTAGAAGGGCAAACCTGTAGCATAGAAAGCAAATCAGTGGTTGCCAGAGGCTGGGAATGTATAATGTAGTCAATACTCATTGCGTGATGCACTTAAAATGGATTAATTTTATTGTATGTAAATTATACCTCAAGAGCTGATTTTTAAAATGTGTGCATACACGTTTACACACACATACAAATCTATACACAGTCAACCTATCTGCCATATCCTTACTAGAGTATTCATTGTAAAACTACAATACATTCTCCAATAACTCTTTGTTTTTTTAGAATTATATACAAGCCCCTTTTCCATGTTATTTACATAGGGTCCTTCATGTTCAGTTTTCTGTCTTTCTAAATAGCTGTGTTTCCCATTATTACTTTAATTTTTCCTACTCCCCATCTACACGATACTACTTATAGTTCTCAGAACCTACTGTGGCGTTTTATGATTACATGCTTTGGGACATACTGTTACCTTTTCTTATAATGTCCTTCAAAATTCTGCCGAAATATCAATTCGTTTATGAAGTCTTCCCAGCTCAGCACACCACAGTTAATCTGTTTTCTATAGCGTTTTGTACATTAATATGTGTTTCACTTGATTGTAGTTTTCCATATATGTGTCTGAATCATTTTTTATTATTCATTTAAGTATTTTAAGTTAGACTCGCTACCACAGACAATCATTTATTAGACAGTAATGTTGCTAGTTCATTTCCAAAGTCACAGCATATGGTTGTGCAAATGCAGAATCCAATTCACACTATAATCTATGTAAATGGTGCTTCTGCAGCTGTGCAGCATGTTACCTTCATGGCCATAGGTAATGGCTGCTCTGGATCATCCATTAGTTATATTTATTGAGTGTCTGCTATGTGCTAAGCTCCTGATCAGTTTCTGAGAATACAAAGGTTGGTAGGGAACTTAGAACTTACTGGAGAAAATGGACAAAGGGACAGGTAATTACAATATATTATAGTGAGGGTAAAATGGTGTGCTAACTCCAAGGAGAGACTTCTAATTCAAAGACCAGATGAGCGTCAGATATTTTCCTCTAACCTCTTTCTTCTACACTTGCTTTTTATTCCTCTGTCACCAGCTCAGTGTTCCTGTTCCACAGAGGTGATAGTGATCAAGGCAGGAATGACCTTGCCCACCCTCCCGCCTCCCCCACCGCTTCTTTTGTGAAGATGATGGGGGAACCCTTAGAGTTGTTGGCTTATTGGTTTCTTAGGTAAATTAATCTAGGAGGGAAAAGAGGCTTTTGTCTCTAACTATTGTAAGTCTTTCTAAACATATGGTCAAAGTTATTAGACTAACAAACTCATCCCATCAGGAGCAAAGCTAAGAAGAAACACAATAAAGAAAAAGAATGTAGAAGCCACCCTCCATCAGAGTTGTAAATCCCCTAGGGGAGGAGCCATGAGTGTCTCATTCATTGCTATACCCGTCTCCCACCCACACTCTGTACACACACTAGTGCTGGATCGTACTTGAATGTCCAAAGAATGAATGGATGATTGAATCACAGATGCATGTATTAGCCAGGGAATGTGGGCATTTCACTGAATGGGAGAAAATGTTTCCAGTAGAGAGAACAACATATGTGAAACCATATGCAAAAGAAAAAATTAAAGCTAGGAAAAATATGACAAGTTCTGGGAACTGCAAATAGACCACTCTGGCAAGAATTGAGAGTAAAGCTGTTAATAAATGATGGAAGCTAGAGGTATAATTCTGAGTCAGAGCTGGTCAACAAAATCGTCTGGCATCACAAAGTTACTGAGTAAATGGCTTCCTTTTCCACGGGGTGGGTTGGCATTCTTTAGCATGTTATAAAATTGAGTTAATAAAGCATTAAGCCGCCTTCCACATATAAGTGTGGATTTATGGGGGTATCACAAGAAATATACCTATCATTTTGAACATATGCAAACATAATACTTTAAAACACATAACAATCTTTTTTTTTTTTTTTTTTTTTGAGGCGGAGTCTCGCTCTGTCGCCCGGACTGGAGTGCAGTGGCCGGATCTCAGCTCACTGCAAGCTCCGCCTCCCGGGTTCATGCCATTCTCCTGCCTCAGCCTCCCGAGTAGCTGGGACTACAGGCGCCCGCCACCTCACCCGGCTAGTTTTTGTATTTTTAGTAGAGACGGGGTTTCACCGTGTTAGCCAGGATGGTCTCGATCTCCTGACCTCGTGATCCGCCCGTCTCGGCCTCCCAAAGTGCTGGGATTACAGGCTTGAGCCACCGCGCCCGGCCAACACATAACAATCTTAGTAACTTTTCCTAGCTGTCATGGGTGGGAAACCCATAAAATCATCCTTTAATTTAAAAATACTGTTACTCAGTCTGAAAATTAACATTTTCTTTCTTGTGCCTACAGCAATGGCTTCTGAGAGCTTCATGTTAATTAAAAATGTCCAATTACAATAAATGCCTCTAATGAAGATGTAAAAGAACAAAAATAAAAGCAGAAGTAATGTGAACACACAAAAAAAGAAAGGTTCTAAAGGGCAACCATTATTTAGTTTCTTGTAATTGCCCTTAGGAACTTACTATCTCCCTTAAAAGAAGGAAATTTGAATTATATATTAGTAATAATTGTACTTTAGGAGGATTTCCAGTGATTCACACAAATGGAAAAACAAGCATATACAAAGCCATGCATTTTCTTTGTCTGAATACTTAAGGGTAATAATATTAAGTTTAAAGTACACTAGAAAAAAAAGAGTTAATCCTTCCCTATTGCACTTAGATCCCTGTTGCCTTGTCCAGATACACTTGAGAAAGACGTACAAGAAGAGAACTTGTCACGTGTCAACTCTTATTAATTTTAACCTATGAGTTTATATTTTAACTGCTGAAAAAGTTTTGATTTTCTCAGCTTTAATTCTTAATTACTAGAACATTAAAGCAGCCATCTCTGGGCTCATGTGGTATATTTCCAGTGTCTATTTCCTGACCAGCTCTTAAGAAGCAATTGAAAGTCTTGGGCTCTGGCTGCACTTGAAATTACACAAGATTTGAATTAAAGTCTATTTGAATGAAACCTATAAGCACAACATTTTCTTTCAACATATTAACATTTGTCTAAGGATGGAAGAGCATATTCAAATTGATGGTCTGTATAAGCAGACATTTAAATTCAGAGGCAGGGAAAACTTTAATAAATGTGTCCTTACTAATAATAATCGGTTTTTTGGTCTAGTTTTGCCCATAAGGAAATCTAGAGCTGTTAGGAAACATATTGACAGGAAGTCAATGTAATAAACATATGCCTACTATTTGTTTACTATATGTTAGATTTTTTTTTAGTTCCATGATATAATTATCACACTACTATAAGTTAGATAGATTGGTAAAAATTCAACTATATCTAACTCCAAAGCTTCTGCTTTCTCCTCTATACTCACAAGTGCCAAGCCTATGTAAGCTATAAAACATGCAATTAATGGTTTGGAATATGCATCAACTTTCCTCCTAGTACCCAAATGTCAGTACCCTTCTTTCTTTCATAATAAAAAAAGATACTTCATTGTCATTGGAAAAGTCTGAAATAATCCATCCTTATTTAAAATAAAGCCCATTAAAATATTCTGAACAGAAAAGACCAAGAATGAATATTTCTCTTAAAGTGTGTGACTGCATAGTTGAAGTATACTCTGTGTACTACAGCTCTTATGCAAATATCCTGTAAAAATAAACTGACGCCTGTAGCTCTCAGTACGAGCAATCACGGAGAACATTCATCTCCATCTTGAATATCAAAAGTTATAAAGAACCTTTCTAAAGGAGCATCGCTATAATAAATCAGACATTAATTCTCATATTCCAATAATGAAAAATCTACCTCAACAAAATTCCATTTAAAAAAGAAAAATGATACAGAATGAACCACAGATTTCCTCAGGAAAACTGTGTGTTTAGAGGGGAAAGGAATTGCTCTACAGATTTGACATTTTCTTTCCTTCAAATCTTATTTAGGTATTTTAAGGAGGTAAAGGTAAAGGAAGCTAGAAGACTGCTATGGAAGGTAGGACCCTACTTGATAAGAACACAAGGAAAAAGGGATAACAATGCATTCAAGATGCCATTAATAATGCAACAGTCAGTATTCCTTCCAAGATTTGACTGCTAACCTTCCTCCTCCTTCTGCTTCTTCCCTCTCCCTTACTTCCTACACAGTTGGAAGTGATTTTGTTATTAGGAAGTGTGGTCATGTTCAGTTTTTGTTTAATTTGGAAGAAAGAATTTAGTTGAGAGATGTATAGTACATGTTGTTTTGGGAAGTCTCTTTGGGCACACACTTTCTGTGGTTGTACATGCTAGTACCCATGTCGCATGTCTCATTAGCATCTAAAATCTCCACCCACGGGTGTGTTTTTTACTATTATAATGAGCAAAAGGCTACTCAAGGGCAAGCTTTTGGAGGAGTGTGCATGTTCGTCAGTGGCAAAAATCCCTAGCATGGTTATCTCCGACTTGGGCCTAATAAATCTCCTTTAAGACTTAAAAGAAAACCCAACCACAAGTAGCCCATATAGCAAAAGCCAGTATAGTCCATTGTCTTTTTTTACGGCCAATAAACACTACTATCAGAAGACAATGTCTCCAAGACTTCTTTTCCCAGAAGACTCCCCTGCCTACTCATGTCTGATTATCTGACCACTCTATTTCAAAGAGAGAGGCATCCATAAACAGATGTACCCCCACTTCCTGCCACACCCTTGACTGGATGCAGCGTAGAAACTGAGCACATGGAATCTAGAACTATTTGGCTTAATTTGTATTAAAGCTTTACCACAGACTTGCCTATTTCCCCATGTATTATATAAATGGGAATAAGAATCTTCTTCACAAAGTTGTGGTGAGAATTGAATGTGAAACATTTACAGTGCCTGGGACTTGCACTGTAGGCTTGCAAACAATGTTAGCTAATATTTTGAAAGAGTTGTAAAGTTAATTCTCCAACTCCATACGGATGTAATTGTAGAATTGCATTCATCCCTTCAATTTAATTCTAAAAAAGTGGTTTTGTTCCAAGCTTCATCAGATTCCCACTAAATAATCAGGAAAAATATCACACCTGTCTCTGAACAATACTTCAAACCTCACTGGTCACTAACTTCCCTTCCCTTAAAGCTTTTCCATCCTTCTAGACTTTATGATCCTGTGTTTATAATCTGTTGAAAAGGGAGTATTTATACTTTGCCATCTTTATTTCTTCCAGCTTTTCTTGGGAATAATATTATCATCTACTTATTAATTCATGCTCAGTCACAACCTACCTAATAGCATGCTAATCTTTTCATGGTTTCCTTAATATACACACATGGCCATTGCAACCAACAATTGTTTTGCTTTGTTTCTTATGTCAAGTAAACAATCAGGTTTACAGAAGGTGATGCATTCATCCCAGTTTTCTGGGAATTTTCTAGGTTTAAGAACTGAGAGTCCCACATCAAGAGAACCTCTTAGGTCCTACCCAAACTGGAACAGTTGATCTTTCTCCATGATTCATATTGGACAAATTTATTCCAATTTTGTCTATAAAATATCCAAATCATTAGAATATGAAGCAAAGTGAAAACAGCATTGGACTGTTAATTCCTAATTTCTGGTTTCAGATAATGTCCTGGCTTTGCCTTTCACTCTGTGTAAGTTTAGCAGGTCAGTCAAATATGAAAGATTTTCATTTATAAACTAAAATAGGAAATGTTAGTCCTTACACAACAGGGCTGTTGTGAATATCCAAAGTAATAATGGTCATGCAGACAAAGTGTTAATAAAGACAAAGCTTCACATGTTATCTCTGCTGATCTTAAAACTCAGTACAAATTTGCCAAATGGTGCTCCTTTCAATTCATGGTGGTAACTAAAACTAAGAAGTAAAAATGAAGTATTTTATGTGAAAGTTTTGTTCTTTTTCACAAATATTTCATGTCCAACCATATCCATAAGCAACTTTATTTTATATTTAGTGACTAACAAAAATTCATACCCCATGTGGTATTTCAATATTCTCTGCCATATCTCCAATATTCCAATATCTCCAATATTCCAATATTCTCTGCCATAAAAGAACATCCGATCCCTCCCTTAAGCATCTGTAGTACAGATGTCTTCTCAGTTCACAGGTGACAAGAATACATCATTTTAAGTGTTACTTTCACAAGTGGGCATTTTCTCACATAGTTTTAAATATATTGTTTTTCTAGGATAACCATTTTAAATAAGTGGTACAATATGCTGATATGCACCTGGCTTGTAAAAGCAAACCTCTGGTTGTCCCTTTATGAACTATGTGACTGAGTTAGTTGTGGAACTTCACTGTGCCTATATTTCTGCTCTGCAAAAGAGAAATAATAATAGCACCCACCAAATATGAGTGTTGTGAAGACTACATGAACGGATACAGGTGAAAAATCTAGAGCAGCACCTGGGATATGAACAGACACTTCTCAGAAGAAGACATTTATGCGGCCAGTGAACATATGAAAAAAAAACTCATCATCACTAGCCACTAGAGAAATGCAAATCAAAACCACAATGAAATACCATCTCACGTCAGTTAAAACAGCAGTCATTAAAAAGTCAGGAAACGATCGATGCTGGCGAGGCTATAGAGAAATAGGAATGTTTTTATACTGTTGGGAGTGTAAATTAGTTCAACCATTGTAGAAGAGAGTGTGGCAATTTCTCAAGGATCTAGAACTAGAAATACCATTTGACCCAGCAATCCCATTACTTGGTATATGCCCAAAGGATTACAAATCATTCCACTATAAAGACACATGTACGCATGTGTTTATTGCAGCACTATTTACAATAGTAAAGACATGGAACCAACCCAAATGCCCATCAGTGGTAGACTGGATAAAGAAAATATGACACATATACACCACGGAATACTATGCAGCCGAAAACAGAATGAGTTCATGTCCTTTGCAGGGACATGGATAAAGCTGGAAGCCATCATTCTCAGCAAACTAACACAGGAACAGAAAACCAAGCACCGTATGTTCTCACTCATAAGTGGGAGTTGAACAATGAAAACACATGGACAGGAACATCACACACCTGGGCCTGTCAGGGGATGGGGGGCTAGGGAGGGAGAGCATTAGGACAAATACCTAATGGATGCAAGGTTTAAAACCTAGATGACGGATTGACAGGTGCAGCAAACCACCATGCAACATGGATACCTATGTAACAAACCTTCACATTCTGCACATGTATTCCAGAACTTAAAGTAACATTTTTTTTAAAAAAAGCAAATATTTTATCATTCTTCCTGCTTTGAGCCAATCACTGCTGTAGGTTCCAAGATGTTGAATAAGATTGATTACTGCCTTCAGAGAGCAGTATCTGAGTATTATAAATGTTTTGGTGGAGGTGATCCTGGGTCACAGTGTCAAGCAAGGCTTTCATAAAATTACCATGCTTAGTCTCTCCATTTACCTTCAAAAGAGGTTTACCTTTCTATGCATTCATTTCCCCGTAAGCTTCATAGAATCTCCTGTTGAAAACTTTAATCTCAAATTATATCCAGGTTTCAAATATGTTTAGTCTTCAATAACTTCTCTACCAAAATAAGATGTCAGGACTTTTAACATTTCTGGTATACACCAGGGTAAAAATAAAAAATAGCTTTTGTTTATATCTCAATGCCTTATTTTCTAAATATTTTTTGTTAATAATGTGCTTCCTCAGTGCCTCAAATCAAAAGATTTTGTGTTTTCATCTTAATCTTTTCAGAGATTGTTTTCTGCAAGGAAATGTTGCCAGAACATCAATATTTGTCTCATTAGAAAACTAAATAATTGGTTTCCACATAATACAGTAAAAATGTGGATACAACCAAGGATGTCTCACACAGCCAGCTAAGCTGAAATGTCCTCTGTAGTTACCTGAGGTCATGGTGACCATTTGGTCAGACACAGCACTCCTCACCTCCACATGGCCTCTGCTGGGGCTGCCTTCTCACCCTCTCTGCAGCACCTCATGGATTCTTCAGCATGGCTCACCCTCATCATACAAAGGCAGCTGTTCAAGGTGAATAATGTGCAGTTAGCCAAGGCGGAATGATTATTTCCAGCTGAAATGAAGCCCAGTCTATCTCAATTGGCCTTATTAACTGCTAAACTTTTTCTTTCATGCCCTTAACAACATAGAACATACTTATAAAGGAGACTTAAAGATAATAATCAGACCTTTTACTTTTCTCTACCTTGTATTATGTGTTTAATCATGAAGGACAAATGGGAACGGCAATCTTAGGACTGTGCAGGGACTTCAGGGAAGTTTACTTGGCAGATGCAAGGCTTGGTGCCCACCTCCATTTCCACCGACGGACCAGTAGCCAAAACGACTGACTGTTCAGTTGAGCCCCATCACACCCCAGGCTGCCTCCTCAATTTCCTTTGTGATCTGGTCCAGGAACCAGCAGAAACTATCATCTGAGAATCTGATGATCATGAAGTTACACAGGCTTGGAGCTGTGTCCCTCTAAGCAAAAGACACTAAAGCAGTCCATTTTTTACCTGTTTAAATCTCTCATTAGAGCTCTTCACAGACACAGATTCAGCAACATACATAGGGTTTTACCACATGGATGCTCTCCTGTTCCCCCTTATGGTCATTTACATTCTTTCCTGACACATTTCAGGCTGCCTTATCTTGTCTGGCTCTCCCAGTAAAGTTTTTCTTTTACTCTCTCATCAATATGTAGAATAACGCCTTCCTTTCATTTAATTTTCTCATATTGTAGAGGCCAGAATTCAACAAAAGTCATCAGTTACTGAATTCTAATGATTCCTCCTCTATGGATTTGTACCACATCTTCCTCCTCCTTTTCACCCCTTTGCCACAATCCTAATAAAAACATTAATAACTGTAGTTTTTGGAAGATCTACCCTGAGTCAGGCACTTTGCACATATGGTCTAGAAATCCTTGCTACTACCATGCAATGTAGGGGTTATTCCTTCTACTTGATTTTTCTTTATTTCATTTATAGTCTGATGTGTACATATCATATATAATACTTTGTTTTGTTTTGTTTTGTATTGTTTTGTTTTTTGAGATGGAGTCTTATTCTTGTTGTCCAGGCTGGAGTGCAGTGGTGCAATCTCGGCTCACTGCAACCTCGGCCTTCCAGGTTCAAGCTATTCTCCTGCCTCAGCCTTCCGAGTATCTGGGATTATATGCACGTGTCACCAAGCCCAGCTAGTTTTTGTATTTTTAGTTGAGACGGGGTTTTGCCTTGTTGGCCAGGCTTGCCTTGAACTCCTGACCTCAGGCAATCTGCCAGCCTTGGCCTCCCAAAGTGCTAGGATTGCAGGCGTTAGCCACCGCAGTGGCCTGTAGATATTTACTGAATGTCTCAACCAACTAGAATGTTGGTTGAGAACTAGAATGCCTCCATGGGGGCATTTGTTTTGTACATTACTGTATGCCCAATACCCAGAACAATAAACACCAGGTTGGAAAGACCAAATCTATTGTCCACTATTTAAATTTCAGTGCATAGCGCAATGTCTTACATTTATCAGCCAATAAATATTTGTTGAATTAAATAATCATGTAGGAAGGTCAAAAATGACACAGAGGACTCCTGCTTTTCCACTCTGTCTAGTTCTATTTTATTTTGGGCATTTTATCCCTAATTGGCACATCTTACATTTATTTATTCCTCTTCAACTTCAAACTATTTTGGAAGGGTGCATTGTATCAGTTAAGATGCAACCAGAAAAGCAGAACAACTAGAGCAACCTATAATGTGAAAGAACCTGTCTCAGGGATTCGACCCTCTGCAATTGTGAGAGCTGGCAAAGTGGTCTCTGTAAGGGTATATTCTTTGTACTTGGTAACAGAACTTGAAGTCCACTCATGCATTAGTCAGGAAAAAAAAGATGAAGGTAAAGTGAGTGTGTTAAGTTATTCTTGCATTGCTATAAAGAAACACCTGAGACTGGGTAATTTATAAGAAAATACGTTTAATTGGCTTATGGTTCTGCAGGCTGTACAGAAAGCATAGTGGCATCAGCTTCTGGGGAGGCCTCACGAAGCTTCCAATCATGGCAGAAGACAAATGGTAATCCCAGCACTTTGGGAGGCTGGGGCGGGCAGAGCATGAGGTCAAGAAACCAAGACCATCCTGGCCAACATGGTGAAACCTCATCTCTACTAAAAATACAAAAAATTAGCTGGGCATGGACCTATAGTTCCAGCTGCTCTGGAGGCTGAGGCAGGAGAACCGCTTGAACCCAGGAGGCAGAGGTTGCAGTGAGCCGAGATCGCACCACTGCACTCCAGCCTGATGACAGAGTGAGACTCTGTCTCAAACAACAACAACAACAACAACAAACAACAACAACAACAAAACCGACAAAGGGGAAGCAAGAACAACATCACATAGTGAGAATGAGAATGAGAGAGAGAATGGGACAGGGAGGTGTCACACAATTTTAAAGGACCAGATCTCAGATCTTGTGAGAACTCACTATTGCGAAGACAGCACCA
The DNA here is from genome assembly GCF_009764315.1 of Trachypithecus francoisi. Classification (NCBI taxonomy): domain Eukaryota; kingdom Metazoa; phylum Chordata; class Mammalia; order Primates; family Cercopithecidae; genus Trachypithecus; species Trachypithecus francoisi. Next base: position 65,240,852 of record NW_022681472.1, read on the forward strand.
AGCCAGGAGGGATCCATCCCCATGACCTAAACACCAGACCCCAATGCCTGCATTGGGGATTACAATTCAACATGAGATTTGGGTGGGGACAAGTATTCAAACTATGTCAATCAATCAGGGAAAGCAAGAAAAAGCTAGAATCCCTAGATAAGGGCTGGAGTCCACAAAGACAGACTGAAATCCATGTCAGTTCCTGTTGCCTCTGACCTTGATGATGTGGTTGTCTACAGAAATCCCAGCCTTTCAGCATGGCGTTAAGCACATACATGTGGCCCAGGATTCCAAAAAGCTGAAGGAGGATCCAGAGGAAGGTGGAGTAGTTGCAGGTCTGGCTGCTGCCTCACACTAACGAGATGACCCCGTGATATGCAACAACATTGTGTAAGCTACAAAATCCCCAAAGCTTGCTTCTGCTTTCCAAATATTCTAAGAGATCTTTCTCATGGCCCACTCTCTCTGTAAACACACAGGCAAGGGAATTCTGAGAACTGCTGTTCAGCCTAGGCCAGTTGACCTTTCTCAAAGCTGTCCCCCACATCTTCCAGTTGGTCATGACAACTTTGTGTTACATTCTTTCTTGTCAGTTGTTAAAAATTCACCCTAATGTAGACTAGAAACTTGAAGAACAATGTTTCATTCTTTTAGAAGTCTTAATAAAGAAATTCTTATTAACATCTTAACTATACCAAACCATTAAACATTTGATTGAATATTCACTTAAATCAACTGCCCTTTGGTTAGAACTGAGTTTGTCTGTAAACAGCATTAAGCCAAAAAGATGAAAAAAGAAAGCAAAACAATTTGATAGCCTTAAACAAAATAGAAATATATTTGTTTCTCACACAAAAGAAATAAAGAAATAGGAAGGCTAGGATAGGTCTGCCTGTGAACATCAGGGACTTGGGTTTTTTCTATCAAGATAAGCCTCAGCATCTTTAGAGTTATGTCACGCTCCATGAATAGCTGTTAGATCTCCAGCCATCACACCTGCTCCCCAGGGAGAGAGAAAATCCGAAAAGCTCACTTCCTAGCTTACTGCTTCCTTTAAGCCCTTCTGGAAGTCCCAAAGAGCAACTTCTATTTACATCTCAGAGCTTAAAGAGAAGCTGGGAATTATAGCCGAAAGGCATGCCTGTTGCTTAAGGGGAAATGAATACTGGGAGGCAGATAGCAACATTTGCCAGGAATAAAGATTGTCTATACAAATCATACTTACCAAGATGAAACATTCCTTTCTTTCCTAGAGATGAAAATGTTATCAAATATAATGATGAGCTTTACACAAGTTAATTTTGTGACAGGTGGCTTCATTTAACATTGCCGACAAATACTTCTGAAGCTCTGCACTTATAATGGGAATGTTATAAAGCCCTCAAACTTTTAAGCTGAAGCAGTGGGAATAAAAGATACCCAAATTTTGCAGTCAAAGGCATGAAATTACTGTAAACGTTGTGCAGAGTGTTATAAAAGCTCAGTGGGACTCTGGATGCTGGTTAGCTGAGAGTAGCAACCACATGAACTAGAGATTCATTCAAAGAGGAGTTTCAGTAGGGCCAAGGCTGGCACATTGCAATCCACAAGAAACAATCATAACTTGAACCAGATTATGGAGAGTGCAGGGGCCAAACAGGGGTTCATTCATTTATCTGAAGACATTTCTGCAGTTAAGAGAAGGAAAGATCCCTAAGAAAAGAAACTTGACAGGAATCCTGGGGACCTACAGAAATAGAGGGAGCTATGTAGAATTTACTTTGACCACAGAGTTATTATGTTTTATATAGCAGCATGTAAGCCTGAACTACCCACTATTCGTCTGTGGATACTAAACGTAATTATTCATTCTACCATCACAACATTTTCCTAGAAGAATAATCTTCATGAAACCAATACAGTGCTCCATCTTTGCTTTTACTTCCTTCCTTCTTTAGCATTAAAAAAAGAAAATTAGTTGGTTGATATTAGCTTGTCACTTAGCCATGTTGATTACTATATACGGAATGTGACCACAATGTAATGAGGCTAACAGCTTACAAATGTAGTGGCATTTATGTACCCTAATGAACACTACAAAATAGCTATGAGGGAAAAAGACATAGCTAAGGTGGTTACCGTGGTTCAAAACATTTGGGAGCTCATCTTTTAGAATTCCACTGAGACTGCGGCATTTTTTGGCACTCAACATGTGTGCTTCCTTTTTCCCCTCACGCTTGGTCAATGAGAAATAAATGGCTCAAGGAGTTGGAGGGATTTCGGAATGAGTCTCTTCTATACTGTAGGCATCCGGGAGACCCCAAACATCAAGACCAAGAGTAGAGGCTCCAAGGACAAAGCATGCAAGTTCAAATCCCAGCTCTGCTCCATGCTAACTGGGCAATGCTGGGAGAATTTCTTACCACCCGCTTGCCTCAGTTTCCCCTTCTGCAAAATGAGATACTAGGAATAGCCCTACAGCATAGGGTCTGAGGTAGGGCTTAGGTTTCAGGTAGGGTTTAAGTTTTTTTAGCTGTCAGGTTAAGGTCCCCGGGAGTGACAAGAAGAGAAATATGGTATTGGTGAACAAATATATACAAATGCTAAACTTCTGATTTTTTCTCACTAAATATTCTTAAGCAATTAAGTCTGAACAACCAAGTATGTGCTGTTAAAAGAAAAGTGGAGCACCTTTATAATTCATGGTCTTAAATATTTTTAAGATCATAAGTTCCCAATAATGTAAAGAAAGAGCAGAACAGGGCATTTCTAAACTCACACTGCTGCTTTGAAGACAAATTAAAAGTAACTGAAATATTAAGGGGCAGTCTCTAGTTCCTCTTTTCTTTCCTTCAAGACTGTGCAACCCAAGCTCTATGCTCTGGAATGATTTTTCTGCCTTTCTTCAATAATTCAATGTACATGGAGCTGTGTCAACCTGACAGGTCAAATTTAGGTTGAGGGAACAAATTAGAAAAATAGAATCAGTTATTGGATAGTTTTAAAGACCTTTAACTCGTTTAATTACAGGCTTTACTAAGGTTATTAAATCCATCTTTATTCTCTATTAAGAACTGAATGATTATCCCCAAACCGCCACGTACAAATAGGCCTGCCATCTGCTTTAGTTATGAAGCCCTGGTTTAGATAAATCCCTCAGGACAGAAGAGTGACTAAGCATGCCTGCCAGCATCGCATGGGTCTTGCCATGAAACTGTTCACGTGCTTTAGAAATGTTAATTTGCATTTGAGGTGTTGCAGGATTATGTGAATGCACTTTTTGGGGGGTGGCTATAAAAACAACAGTTTAGACCAAAAGTGTTTTTTTGTTTGTTCGAATTCCTAGGTAGACCTGGATTTGAAAAAATTTCCACGTGGACTCCTGATGATCTATGTAAGCACTTTACAACTCATGGCCATGGGTAGCATGTTCTGGTAGCTGACCTTGGCTATTGCCATTTCATTCATTCTTCACAAAGATACATTTGCTTTCAGGCAACATATCCTTGCCTATACAACATGAGTAGTTATGGTTATGAACATATCTTTCTGGTTATGGATATTGTACAAGCATTACCTGAAAGTGAGCTTGAAGCAGACAGAGGGGAAATCTTTATTAATGCACAAAACAGGATTCTTTCAAATCTGAGATGAAAGACTGTTGGGAAGTATATATTTGCAATGGATTTCAACTATCACTTTTTTTCTCATTATTTGCTCTTTTTTTCAATTTCAAAGTGTTAATCTGATGGTTTGAGAAAGATTTCCTTTAAAAAATATTTTAAGATGTTCATGATTAACTCACTGTAGGCAGTTCAAAAGAAAATCTCTAGTACTCCTTTAAGGTCTAGAAAATAGGAAGAACATGTTTGTGTCTGGCACGATATTATATTTTGACCTTCAGAACACCAGCAGGGATGTTGCTAAGAGGCAATGCAGCAGACTTACGTGAGTGTTAGGTGAGAGTATAAAAAGATAAAGCATTGAGCATCATTTTCCAAGATGAGTTCCACTGGACAAAGGCAAAGAATAACACACACACACACACACACACACACACACATACACAGACAGAGAGAGAGAGAGAGAGCAAAAAAAAGGGGGGGAGGAGAGAAAGAGGGAGTACCATGATCAAATAAACTTGAGAAATGCTCATGCTCTATCCCTGCCAAGAGACACCCAATACACTTTACTATCTTAAAAGAGTATGAGGTGCTCTGCAGTAAATAAATCTGTAATCCTTATCACTTGAGATTAGCAGGATTTATGTTTTGATTTTTTTTTTTTTTTTTTTTTTTTTTAAGGCAGAGTCTCATTCTGTCAGCCAGGCTGGAGTGCAGTGGGGCGATCACAGTTCACTAGAGCCTCAACCTCCTGGGCTTAAGCAATCCTTCTGCCTCAGCCTCCTGATTAGCTAGGACTACAGATACATGCCGCCATGCCCAACTAATTTTTTTTACTTTTTGTAGCGACAGGGTCTCACTGTGTTGCCCAGGATGGTCTCAAACTCCTGGGCTCAAGCCATCTTCCAGTCTTGACCTCCCAAAGTGTTGGGATTATAGGCGTGAGCCACCGCATCCAGCCAGGACTTTGTGTTTTTGATAAAAACACTTTGGGAAATATTCTCTTAATAAACAACAGTTGATTCTTGTATCAAAGATCAGAAAATGCAATAATTACATACATGGGGCTTTTTAAAAGTGAATTTTATTTTTAAAGAGATTTTAGGTTCACAGCAAAACTGTGAGGCCAGTCCAGAGATATTCCACATAGGTCTTGCACCGTCACATGCACAACCTCCCCTATTATCAACATCCCCCCTCCCCAGAGTGGAACATTTGTTACAATTGATAAACCTACATTGACACATCATTATTATCCAGAGTCCATAGTTTTACATTAGGATTTACTCTTGGTGATATGCATTTTACGAATTTGCACACATGTATAATGATGCGTATCCACCACTGTAGTAGCATATAGAATAGTTTCACTGCCCTAAAAATCATCTGTGTTCCATCTATTTACCCCTCCCACCTCCCAAACTCTGGGAATCGCTGACCTTTCTACTGTCTAGGCTTGCCTTTTCCAGAATGTCATACAGTTGGAATCATATAGTATATAACCTTTTCAGATTGGCTTCTTTCACTTAATAATATGCATTTAAGTTTTCTTTATGGCATTTCATAGCTTTGTAGCTCATTTATTTTCAACACAGACTATTATTCTATTGTCTGAATGTACCACCATTTATTTATTCATGCACCTACTGAAAGAAATCTTGGTTGCTTCCAAATTTTGACAATTATAAATAAAGCTACTATAAATATCTGCATGCAGATTTTGGGGAACGTAAGTTTTTAGTTGCTTTGGGTAAATACCAAGGAGCATGATTTCTGGATCATATGGTAAGAGGATGTTTAGTTTTATAAGAAACTGTCAAACTGTTTTCCAAAGTAGCTATATCATTTTACATTCCCACCCACAATGAATAAGAGTTCCTGTTGTGCCACACCCTCATGAGCATTTGATATTGTCAGTGTTCTGGACTTTGGACATTCTAACAGGTAGTTAGTGTAGATAGTGGCATCTCACTGTTGTTTTCATTTGCATTTCCCAGATGATATATGATGTGGAGCATCTTTACATATGCTTATTTACCATCTGTATATCTTTTGTTGGGGAGGGAGGTATCCATTCAGGTCTTTTTTGGAGCCCGTTTTTAATTGGGTTGTATTCTTATTGTTTAGTTTTAAGAATTCTTTGTATATTATGGACAATATTCTTTTTTTTTCTTTTGAGATGGAGTCTCACTCTGTCACTCAGGCTAGAGTGCAGTAGTGCAATCTCAGCTCACTGCAGCCTCTGCCTCCTGAGTTCAAGCAATTCTTATCCCTCATCCTCCCAAGTAGCTGGCATTACAGGTATGTGCACCCTGCATGGCTGATTTTTGTATTTTTAGTAGAGACGGGCTTTCGCCATGTTGGCCAGACTGGTCTTGAACTCCTGACCTCAGGTGATCCGCCCCCCTCCTTGGCCTCCCAAAGTGCTGGGATTATAGGTGTGACCCACTGCGCCCAGCCTCTTATGGACTATATTCTTTTATCAGGTATGTATTTTGCAAATATTTCCTCCCTGTCTGTGGCTTGTGTTTTCATACCCCTGACAGTGACTCTTGCAGCACAGAAACTTTTAATTTTAATGAAACTCAGGTTGTCAACTCTTTCATGGATTGTGCCTTTGATGCTGCAACTAAAACGTCATCACCAAACCTAAGGTCATCTAGATTTTTTCCTATGTTATCTTCTAGATTTTACACATTTGCATTTTACATCTAAGTCTGTGTTCCATTTTGAGTTAATTTTTGTGAAGGGTGTAAAATTTGTGTCTACATTAATTTTTTTCACATTCAATTATCTCCGTAAGTTTATAATGGTAGAATGTTTAAGTTTTGTCTACAGAGGCCAAGAGACAAGGCCTTATTTTTGTTACCTTCAACGAAGCACTATCTGTACACACCTCTGCCATCACAATGATCACACTCTGGCTTAATGATCTCATTTACCAATTTGTGAGTGGACAATGACAGCAGCTGTTCCCTGAAACCCGGAACTTACTAGAGGGCCTTGGCAAATTACAAACATAATAATGGCTAACACTTACTGAACAATTACTATATGTCAGTCCTTGATGTAAATGCTTTAAATGTATTAGCACATTTTCTCCTCACACCAACACCATTAGGTAAGTTCTTATTATCCTCATGTTACAGATGAGAAGCTTGAGTTTCAGGGAGGTTGAGCAACTTGCCCAAGGTCACACAGCTAGTAAATAAAAAGGGCCAATGCCTGAGCATTATGAGACACATGAAGTCAAGGCTAAATGAATACATGAATGAAAAGAGATAACATTTACTAAATGCTTACTCTGTGCTAGGCACAATTCTAGGAGTGCTATGTCTGTTATCGCTTTTATTCTTCACAATATTTGTATGAGGTGGGTGCAATTATTACCCTCTTATTTCTTTCAGAGGAGGAAACTGAGCAAAGAGAGTTTAAACTTACCCCAAATCACAAAACTAGTAAGTGATGGGGCCAGGATTAGAATTGACTCCCAAAGTCATGTTTTTATGCTCTGAATGAACAAATAAGTGTTAAAAAACGAATTATAATACAACTTGGTAGGGAATCACACATCTAAAAAAGTTTTCATAGGAATCACAACCCTATGAAAATAACTAATCTCAGAAAATGACAAAACCTTCAAGCAGCAATACAAAGTACGGTTAGTGGTCTCCACTATGAAATTCTCCAAATACATGTATGTGTGGCCTAAATTGGAGATAATATTTTGGTGCAGGCTTTCTTTTTGTGGCTGGTATCTCTAAAGAAAAAATCCATTTGATTTGGCCTCTCTTGGGAAAACAGATTTGAAAGATTTTAAATCAATCATGTACAAAAAAAGAAAGTAAATCATCATAGAAAAAACTCTAGATAATTTTCAAAATTCTTCACAAATAGAACATTCCTATCCTATATCCTCCACACTTCCCTCTTCAAAAATATTCCTCAGCTACAAACTTCCCTGAAGGAGCAGGAGCCAGAAATAAATGGAAGCAGTTAAATGAGGAGAGAAAACAACAAGCATCATAAAAAAACAAAACAAACAAAAAAAAAACCAACTTTGTATTTTCATCAACAGCACCGAGAGGGCAGTTCTCCACTAGCCAACAGCTGCATAATGTTCAACAAAATTTTGCCTGTCTGGATTTATGAAGTATAAAAAATGGCCATCATAAGATCTGAAAATGATGAGACTAGTCCTGAAATCACCGTGTCAACATTCAGAAATTGCAGTGTAAAGAAAATAAAAATGATTAAATTTTTTTTGTGGCAGAAGGTGCCGGCACGCAGAGCACAAGCAGCCGTTTCCACAGGGAAGCATTCGTCATAAGTGCGCCATAGATGGCGGCCAGGAACAGGCGGTTGGGGCAGATGGGTGAAAGCTTGCATTACTTTCGTGCCTGCAGAAGAAGGGAAGCGTGGTTATATCCTCACTCTAAGTTACATTAGCTCTTTCCATGAACGTCAAATCTTGCTACCTCAGTTAGTCCCAGGGTGATCAAGCATCTTCTACAGTCAACAGAGGCACTCTGTGGGTAATGATTACGGCTATTAGTGAGCACACCATGTTAAGAACAATTCTGTTCAGCTGATATATTCCCCTATTTAATTTCCAAAAACTCTGAGTAGGTGCTATTACCAACTTCATTGTATACATGAGGAAACTAAGACACAGATAAATTAATTATGCACAGTAAAACAGAAGGGAAAAGTCTGGGATTAAACGAGAGACAATCTGATTCCAGATACCATAGATACCAACCCCTCCTTTTTTTCTCTCTCTCTTTTGAGACAGGGTCTTTCTCTGTTGCCAAGGCTAGAGAGCAGTGACACAATCATAGCTCACTGCAGCCTCAATCTCCTAGGCTCAAGCAGTCCTCTTGCCTCAGTCTCCTTAGTAGCTGAGACTACAGGCATATGCCACTACATCCGGCTAATTTTTTAAATGTTTTGTAGATACGGGGTCTTGAAATGTTTCCCAGGTTGGTCTCAAACTCCTGACCTCCAACAATTCTTTTGCCTCCCATCTTGCTGAGATTAAAAGTGTGAACTACCGTGCCCAGCTGAAATCCACCCTTCTAATATTCTGTGCCAGAGGACTGCAAACAGCAACAGGCTGACCAAATCAGTTCACTGCCTCTTATTCCAGTGACCCATGAATTAAGAATAGTTTTTACATTACTGGTTGGGGGGGAAAATAAACAGAAGAATATTTTGTGATACATGAAAATCATGTAAGTTTCACATTTCATTGTTAATACATAAGTTTCATTGGAACACGCTGTCTATGAATGCTTCTGTGCTACAGTGGCAGAACTGAGTAGTTACAACAGGTGGAGGACCTGCAAAACCAACAATATTTCTTCTCTGGATCATTACAGGAAAAGTTTTCTGAGGCCTTGTTTGAGCAATACTGAGCAAGGGGCTGAGGAGGATGTTTCAAATACGTAGTACCTGAGTGATGATCTGTCCTTCCACTGCTGTCCAGTTGAACCTTCCATTCCACCTACTTCCATCTATCTCATTTTCCTATCTTTGCTTTTGTGAGAGAATGTGGGACAACAAATTTCTGACCCACTCCTCATAAGTTGACTTATTTTGTCTTGAAACATATGGAGAGGAATATAACTATGATACACTAGCAAAGATGAATGAGGACATTCTATGCAAAATTGAATTAGAAAGCCAAGTCTCCCAAGTACAGTTATTGTGACTTGAAAAAATACTCAGGCCATTGTTCAAGGTGGAAAGGGGGCATAAGCATCCAAAATTTTACTCTAATTAGATTTCTCTCGTCAAAGAATAAAAGGTTAAGCTCTTGCCCAGAGAAGGCAGTCTCTTTAGCTGATCTAGTCACTTAACTACCTTCACTGTAGCTCAGCAATTCTCATCTGAGAATAAGAAAATGCAAGTGAGTCACTCTTGCTGAAGACACCTGTGTGCATAAAACAGCAATCAACAAGGAAAAGGAAAAGGTAATTGGGAAAGTAGTGCTTCAGCTTCCCAGATGGCTGTATTTTAAATATTTTAATACATAAATTAAGTCCACATTTAATTTAAACATTAGTTTGATAAAAAATTCAGCTGAATACTTCATGCATGACTTTTATCGCCCAGAAATCGCTATAGCAACAGCACAGGAGATTGACTCAGCATTTCCTTAACCACAGTTAAGTGGGTAACCAATCAAAGATGTGAACTCTATGAAAAGACCATAAAATATACATCATTAAACTAGTAAAGCTCTGGTTTTCTCTTGAATTAATATGCATTCCATAAGAACAGGAAGCAAATGGGTAAATATGATTATCTCCAAAGAGGAACTATTACCCTGTGCTCTCAAAGGGACTCATCTGAATATGTACAGTGGATTGAAAGGTCCACAAGAGCTTGATTCTTTGACATCACATGGGTTTTTCTCTCTGTTCCTTTATGCAGCTCTTAACCTCCACAGACTCTCTACTAGCTGGCGGCATTAAGTCTTCTATACAAAAGGTTTTTCCATGATGGAGGTAAAGCAGCAAAGGAGAAGTCAAATAGAGCAGCCTTGTAAGGCTGCCAGTAACGTAGGTAGTGCAGTTTTACAGATATGATGACATCCCAGGGGCAACACCAGAGGATCTAACTTCACATTCTTGACCCAGAATATAGCTAAGTCTATCAAGAGAAGAAACTGGCTTCCATTATGGTTCCTTCAAAATAATTAAATAGGAGATATGATATAGCATGACTGTGAGCTATCTGAACTTTTGATGGCTTTTTCCTTTGGTTCTCAAGAAGAGTCTAAGATGCCCGCAAAATCAAACATTTAAAAATCGAACAACCTCATTTTATAGATGAGGAAACTGAGGCTGTAAGAATTGAAGTACATGTCTAGGTTCACCCAGCTGATTTATGGAAGAGTGAAGTTTTTATAGAGCCTCCAAGTATTTCATTTCCATTACATATACCACCCTGACTCCCTGTTCTTCCAAGCAAGGAGCCAATTGTTTCAAAAGATGATGCTGGATCACTATGCATTCTACTGAACTCTGGGTTACCAAAAGCTAGCATTGCTTATTGAAACACATGGTTAAAAACATGTGTCTAGAATAGGAGAAGATATTCTCATGACTTGTTCTGTCCTGGAGAAGCGGTGAACACTCAATGTAATATAATCGAGGCAAGTGAGGCAAGTTTAAAGTTGCTGCCTATGGCATCACCCTTGAAAGGCAGTGAATCAATCAGTAGAAAGTGTTTTGATCTTTGAAGTACACTAACACTTTAGGTAAGCTAATTCAGCAGAATCTATTAGGAACAGGCATAATATGGTAGACATTTTCTTTTCAACTACAATAGTATTCCATTATACATACTCAACAGAGTCTAGGAGAAAACAGTTGTTTTGGCAGGGTTCAGTATTTCTTCAGTTATCAGGATGTTATAGAAAAATAGGGAATGTTTATTTGCAAGGTCACTCTCATTACTAGGAAATACGGTAGTAGGGGCTAAGTTGGAACAAACCCATAGTTGCAAAAATATGCCCTGCCCTCCCACTCCTTCACTTTATTGCACACATTCCTTCCACAGCCTGAAAAAAAATCTCACTCTTCTTTCTACTTTCAAGATTCAAGTCAAGGATTGGCTCTTCCAGGAGCTTTGTAGATCTTCCAAGCTGAGTTGGTGGCTACTCATGTACAACTGAAGACCTCACTGCATTTCTTCAGATTTCTATCATTGAACTTACAAAGTTATATTGTGACTCTTATTTTGTGTTTGTTTCTCTCTCCCATTAGACTATAAAACACTTGAGAACAAAGGACTCAATTTTATTTACAATAGCTCCCCATAATACTTAGAACACGTAGGTGCGGCCATGTACAGTGGCTCATGCCTGTAATTCCAGCACTTTGGGAGGCCAATGTGGGTGGATCATGAGGTCAGGAGATCGAGATCATCCTGGCTAATACGGTGCAACCCCGTCTCTACTAAAAATACAAAAAATTAGCCGGGCACGGTGGCACGCGCCTGTGGTTCCAGCTACTCGGGAGGCTGAGGCAGGAGAATCACTTGAACCTGGGAGGTGGAGGTTGCAGTGAGCCGAGATCATGTCACTGCACTCCAGCCTGGGCGACAGAGCAAGACTCTATCCCAAACAACAACAACAAAAGAACAGGTAGGTGCATGGTAAATGTTCATTATTTCAAATAATGTTTTGTGAATGATACTAATTTTTTTATTGTGGGCACATTCTAGCAGTTCACCAATCTCTTTCCTAAAGGCATGCCCTTGAAGACTTTGATATTTTGTTCTTTCACATACATTGACATTATTCTTTCATTCTTAAATGGACTAAATCATTTTGCTAAAATTCAGAAGTAGCCTGAATGCTGAAGCTGGCTGTGATCATCCAGCACGTTGAAGGTCTCCAAAAGTAGTGCACTTTGCTAGGGATGCTGGGGTGGTGAGAGTTGCACATGTGTTGCACATGCATCATAGTGGTTTTCCAACTCTTTCGACCCAGATCCACAGTAAGATATACATGTTACATTATAACCATGTAGTTCATAGCTTTAGAGCCAGGCTTCTGGGTTTGTGCTCTGGATCTAGAATTTACTCTTTGTCCTTGGGAAGTTGTTTAACCCCTTGGTTTACTCATTTGCAAGTTAAGATCTATCTCTTAGGACTGTTATGAATATTCACTGAGTTACTATACAAAAGTTCTGACAACAATGTTGGGCACTACCTCAGTGTCAATCATTATATTATTCCTTATTTGCATAAGTGAAACTAGAAGTTTATAAAATAATACCCATATTATCTGAAATCTAAAAAAAAAGCATTTGTCATAAAACTTTAAATTGATTTTACAACCCAACATTGAATCTCAACTTCCAGTTTGAAAATAACAATGTGTATCAATTTCTTATCAAATTTCCAATTTGAAATTAATAACACTTATCCTTCTTAGTATATTCATTTTGCTAGAGTTTGGTAAAAACTCATTTTGTCATAGAATGGGCATAAAGACTATAAAATTTCAGTCAGAAAGAGACAATAAGAGTGGGTGCTTTCATCTCCCTGACTTATTTCAAGTATTTGATGAGCAAAAAAGGAGTTATGGAGCTGGGTGCGATGGCTCATGCCTGTAATATCAGTACTTTGGGAGGTTTATGTGGGGGGATTGCTTAAAGCCACTAGTTTGAAACTAGCCTGGGCTACATAGCAAGACCTTGTCTCTACACAAAGTAAAAAATGAGCTGGGCCTGGTGGCGCATGCCTGTAATCCAAGTTACTCAGGAAGCTGAGGTGGAAAGATCACTTGAGCCCAGGAGTTTAAGGCTGCAGTGAGCTATGATCACACCACGGCATTCCAGCCTGGGCAACAGAGTGAGATCTTATTTCAAAAAATAAAAAGTTACCCTATTAATTCCCTTCATCATTGAATAGATTTGAATGTCTTTTCCCTGTCAGTTCTCTGCAATACAATGAGCACGTAGCTTTCTGTAAATAGCCCTGCCACTTCTTTTTTTTTTTTTTTTTTTTTTTTTTGAGACGGAGTCTTTCTCTGTCGTCCAGGCTGGAGTGCAGTGGCGCCATCTGGGCTCGCTGCAAGCTCCGTCTCCCGGGTTCACGCCATTCTCCTGCCTCAGCCTCCCAAGTAGCTGGGACTATAGGTGCCTGCCACCATGCCCGGCTATTTTTACTTTTTTTTATTTTTTGTATATAAAAAATACAATTTTTTGTATTTTTAGTAGAGACAGGGTTTCACCATGTTAGCCAGGATGGTCTCAATCTCCTGACATAGTGATCCACCCACCTCGGACTCCCAAAGTCCCTGCCACTTCTTGAAACCATTTATGAGGTAGGTACAACTTCAGAAGGCCATGCCTCAAAAATCAGAAGAATTAGAAAACTGTTATTTTTTTCTACTATAATTATAATAATTGCTAACATTCACTCAGTACTTTCCTTGTGTGAGCTTAGTTCTAATAATTTTAATTTATATTATTCTACTTAATCCTAGAAAAAAAAGCACACAACCCTATGAGATAGCTACTATAATTATTTACTTTACAATGGAAGAAATTGGGGTACAGAAAAGCTAAATGACTTACCAAGTCACACGGATAGTAGGGAGTGCTCTAGGACTGACTAATGACCACTCAGCCTGAATCAGGAACCGTGGGCTTAGCATGTGTCTCTGCAGTAGGACTCTGTGCTCAAGGAGGACTCAGGACCTGCATGGGACATTCTTAGAGAAAGACAAGGCACCTACTGCTGTGTCCTGTGAATTTTCTGTGATGGTACCTTTCCTCTACCCCAACTGGTTGGTCAGGGGCTATTTATCCAACCCATTAATTTTTTTCTAAATCCTGGGCCTGGTCCTGTTGACATTTTCTCTGGTCTTGCGAAATTACGCTGTACCATTTCACATGGAATGAGTCACTTTTAACCCTATACACCCTTGAAAATGCGTACATATCTCAATTACAGGAGCTGACACCCTGCAGTATAATTGGCACTCTGTATAAGTCACCCATGCCAGGCCGGGGACTCCTCTATGCTGTTCATATTCACATTTCTATCTGCAGTGTCTGGTATAGAGCCTGTGAAGTAATTGGCCCTCAATAAGTAAGCACTGAACAAGCATGAATGGACAACCAGTTGACTCTTCACAGCGAAGGTGAGAAATCACTCTGTAATATCTCCTCATTCTTATTTCCCACCTTTCTTCTTCACAGAGGCTTTGCCAGCAGACTGGAAAGTTTATGAGAATAGCTAATAAAATATTTCAGAATTGTCTTGCTTTGAAGGAAATGACTGTGATGATTTTACAAACTGAAGTGTTTTCCACACTAATGTCTCTTTTTAATTTTTTAATCATTTCCAATATTAAAGTGGTTTCCGATTCTCTAAGATGTTATACTTTTGACTTAGGCAGATCTTGCTTACCTCCTTCAAATAAATCATCATTTCCTGTCATTGTCAGTCTCAACAAGTTCCCACCCCACCCACCTTCTCTGCAGTTGTGAGCCACTTCTGACTGTCAGAAAACATTTCCTCATGAAGATGTGGTGTGTTCTGCACATCAGTGCTAGAATAGTCTCATCAATAAACCCAAATATTCAACTACTATTAACAACCTAAAAATTAAGTGACTAAATTTCTATCCGTAACTACTGTCCTTTTCTCTTTCAAAAAAATATATCCAGCTTCAATATTCTGCATTCTTCTTCCTATCTTAAGATACTACTTAAGCCAATAATTCTTAACAACTCAAATATTTTGTAAAGGTTTTCTGTCACAATTATAATTTCAAAAACATCGGGGCTGGGCACAGTGGCTCATGCCTGTAATCCCAGCACTTTAGGAGGCTGAGGCGGGCAGATCACGAGGTCAGGAGTTCGAGACCAGCCCTGGCCAACATAGTGAAACCCCCATCTCTACTAAAAATACAAAAATTAGCCGAGCATGGTGGCAGGCACTTGTAATCCCAGCTACTCAGGAGGCTGAGGCAGGAGAATTGCTCGAACCCAGGAAGTGGAGGTTGCAGTGAGCCAAGATCACACTACTGTACTCCAGCCCGGGTGACAGAGTGAGACTCCATCTCAAAAACAAAACAAAACAAAATAGTTAGAAATGCATTTCTACAAATGCCCTCATTTGTCATAATTAGGGTGAAAAAATTCTTACATTTTTATTACTTTTTAGTTCACAAATTTACTGAGGCTTGAAAACATTTAATGTTATACATTTGATTAACTCAGTTTTAGAAGAATAAGTGTTTACAATCAATAATATGGCACTAGGGTCTTCATAAATATATATCGTACCGAAACCACCAAAAAACCCAGCAAGTTTAATCATATTATTTTTCATCATCCAAATGTGTTTATACTGTCATAAATGTATTAAGCTTTTATTATGTGCCAAGTACTGTACTAAGTTCCTGAGGTGTATATATCATGTACACACAACTACTCTATGGATTGTATTTTAAGTCAATCACTTCAGAAAACCAATTCACTCATTTATACAACATTTTGTACTATACACAAACCACTTTCTTTGTGTGGCGATGTACTCTGTTACGTGCTGGAGAACACACACAATACATTAAGGAAAGTTTGCCCTAAACACAAAGAGTTACTTTCTGCTTTGAATTCTTTATATGTGGTCCTTATGTAGATTTGTATGAAAACAAATTTGAATTTTCTGAACTATAATTTCAAATGGCCTGGATAGCCTTTTGGGTGAAAAAAACAATCTGATGTATAGAACTGCAGAGTGACTCTTTGGGACACAGTAGAACAAATTAAGTGTACAGATTTTGGTGGCTTTTAATTCCTGCTCTGCTACTCATCAGCTATATAGTATTGAAGAAATTGTTTAACCTTAATGTCTCAATTTCCTTATCTGAAATATGGACAATAATATTCCTTTGTGGTGTCAGGCTTAAAAGGTTATCAGGCTTAAAAGTATAGTGCTGGCCGGGTGAGGTGGCTCATGCCTGTAATCCCAGCACTTTGAGAGACTGAGACAAACAGAACACAAGGTCAGGAGATCGAGATCATCCTGACTAACGCGGTGAAACCCCATCTCTGCTAAAAATACAAAAAATTAGCCAGGCATGGTAGCACATGCCTGTAATCCCAGCTACTCGGGAGGCTGAGGCAGGAGAATCGTTTGAACCCAGGAGATGGACGTTGCAGTGAGCCGAGATCACACCACTGCACTCCAGCCTGGGCGACAGAGAGAGACTCTGTCTCAAAAAAAAAAAAAGTATAATGCTTATACAGTGCTTAAGACTTAATAAGTGCTTAATAATCAACAGCTCTTCTTGATCATGATCATCATTATGAGATAATATTAATAAAAATAGAACAAAAAGAAAAAAGTTGACAAAGTATGCTAACATCTTAAAAAATAACAGGCTTTCTGTTGACACTGTATTGTACTTTCACAAATGTTATCTTTTTAAATACAAGTATATTAGTAAAATATAAATTGAGATTTGTATCTTAAATCAAAATAGATGCCAGATGAATTAAAGAATTAAATTTTAAAATGAAATTGCTGAAATATTAGGAAATAAGATTTGAGGTCTGTAGTGATAGAAGAAAAGATTAAAATTTTACACTATGTAATATTAAAAAGTTCTGTATGTAAGAAGACAATGATATAAAACCACAGATACATTGAATGGATAATTTAATGGATATATCTTTTATATAATGAGTTCAAACAAATAAATAAGAAAAACACTAGCTTCAAAAGGTAAACATGTACAAACACTTCACATAAAATATTTCTAAAGCATTAAAAATGTGAAGTTAAGTTGATTTCAATATTATTTTGCCTATTGAAGAAAGATATATTTAAGAAAGGAATGTTTTGTGCAGGAAAGGATACAGCATGAAGAAATAAATATAAAATAAGTAGCCACATAATAGATTTAAACCTAACCCCAGTGATAACTACATTAAGTGAAAATGATTTAAACACTTTGATTGAAAGTCACGTTATAAGATTGAGTAAAAAAGTAATATTCAACTATATGTTATTACAAGAACCCATTTAGAGTAAATATATAGAAAGGTAAAAGGATAGAAAGGAATCCAAATGAAGAAACTAATTATAAGTAAGCTAGAGTGACTACACCAATACCAGGTAAATAAACTTCAAGATAAGTTATATTAGGGATAAGGAGAAACATTTCATAATAGTAAAAGGGACAATTAATCAAGGAGACACCTAATAACAAAGTTTCACAGGACGTGGTTTAAGAAGTGACAGAAGTGAAAATAAATAGGAAACTCCACAGTTATCTTTGGATACTTTTGCACAATATCTCTGTAATTGATAAAACAAGTGAACAGAAAAATCAATAATGATATAGAATACTTAGCCCTACAATCTATCTTGAACTAATCGACATTACAGAATGTTCTACTCAACCAAAGCAGAACATATGGAGAATTCATCAAGATAGACTATATGATAGTCTATAAAATAAATCTCCATAAGTGGAAAAGGATTGACATCATGCAGAGTGTATCTTTTGTTCACAATAGAATTAAAGTTGAAATCAATAACAAAACCCTGTATGGAAAATCTGCAAATATGTGAAAGTTAAATGGCACACTTCTAAAGACTAAAAGATGACATAAAAGGAAAACTGGAAAGTGTATTTAATTGAACGAAAATAAAAATACAACATATCAAAATTAATGGAACTTAAAGTAATATTGGGAGGGAAATGTATAGTCCTAAATGCTTACATTATAAATGAGTTATAAATCAGTGATCTAAGCTTTTACCATAAGAAGCAAATGGGAGGGTGGTCAGGGGAGGGAGAGGATCAGGAAAGATAACTATTGGGTAATAGGCTTAATATCTGGGTGATGAAATAATCTGTGCAACAAACCCCTGTGATACAAGTTTACCTGTGCAATAAACCTTCACTTGTACCCCTGAGCTGAAAAATTAAAAAGAAAAATAGTCCCCTTAAAATAATTATTTCTCATACCTTTTCTACATGTATGCATAATAAACCATGTCTTCCTCATTTTATATTTGTGTGTTTTGTGAACTAAATATGTTATAATTATTTTTTAAAAGAAGCAAATTGAAGCCAAAGTAAGAAGAAGAGAAATAATAATAGAGAAAATCATAAACAATTAAACTAAAGGTTGATCATTTGTAAATGTCAATAAAATAAATAAACCTATAGCTAGAGTTATTATTGAAAATAAGGAGATTGCATGAATTTCCAATAGAAAAAAAAGAGTGAACATCACTATACATTGAGCAGATATTATAAAGAGGGAAATATTCTGAAAACTTAATGCAAATAAAATAGATAACATTAGCTAAACAGGATAAATTCATTGAAAGACAAAGTAATCAAAACTACTTACGAAGACATAGATAACATGAATAGCTCCAAATAAAAATCACATTTCTAATTAAAAACCTTTCAACAAAGAGAACTCCATGTTCATATGACTTCACTGATGAACTCTACCACATACTTAAACAGGAAATGATACTAATCCTATGAAAAATATTTCAAAATATATAGGAAATGGGAAGACTTATCAACTTTATCAGGTCAGTATTGACTTGTTAAAAAAACAGACAAAGACATTATAAAAAAAGAACTACCTGAAACTGGGTAATTTATAAAGAAAAGAAGTTTAATTGACTCACAGTTCCACATGGCTGGGGAGGCCTCAGGAAACTGATAATCATGGAAAAGGTGAAGGGGAAGTAGGCACCTTCTTCACAAGGTGGCAGGAGAGACAGAGTGAGAGGGGAAGTGCCACACATTCAAACCATTAGATCTCATGAGAACTCACTGTCATGAAAACAGCATGGGGTAAATCCATCCCCATGATCCAATCATCTCCCACCAGGTCCCTCCCCTGACGTATGAGGATTAGAATTCGACATGAGATTTGGGTGGAGACATAGAGCCAAACCATATTATTCTGTGCCTGGCCCCTCCCAAATCTCATGTCCTTCTCACATTTTAACATACAACTCTTCCTTCCCAACAGTGCCCCAAAGTCGTAACTCATTCCAACATTAAATCAAAAGTCCAAGTCCAAACTCTCATCAGAGATAAGGCAAGCCCCTTCTGCCTATGAGCCTGTATAATCAAAAACAAGTTAGCTACTTCCAAGATACAATGGGGATACAGGCATTGGGTAAATGCTCTTGTTCCAAATGGGAGAAATTGGCCAAAACAGAAAGGGTACAGGCCTCATACAAGTGGAAAATCTAGAAGGACAGCCATTAAATCTTAAAGCTCCAAAATAATCTCCTCTGACTCCATGTCTCACAGCCAGGGAACGCTGATGCAAGAGGTGTATTCCCAAGACCTTGGGTAGATCCACCTCTGTGGCTCTGCAGGGTACAGCCCCCACAGCTGGCTTCATGGACTGGCATTGAGTGCATGTGGCTTTTCCAGGTGCACAGTGCAAGCTATTAGTGGATCTATCATTCCGGGGTCTGGAGGACGGTGGCTCTCTTCTCACAGCTCCACTAGGCAGTGCCACAGTGGGGACTCTGTGTGGGGGCTCCAACTCCACATTTCCCCTCTGCACTGCTCTAGTAGAGGCTCTCCATGAAGGCTGTGCCCCTGTAGCAGACTTCTGCCTGGATATTCAGGCTTTTCCACACATCCTCTGAAATCTAGGTAGAGGTTTCCAAACTTCAATTCTGGCCTTCTATACACCTGCAGGCTCAACATCAATGGAAGTTGCCAAGACTTTACATACTGATTCCAGTGACCAAATCTTTGCCATGGTTTCTGTGTCTGAATCTTGACTCACTCAGTACACTGCACCACATTCAGCACTTCTAAACCCAGAAACCCGAATAGTTATTTCTCACAGGAACCAGAGTCTCAGACCAGTGCTCTCTGTTGCCAAATTTTCTACAACTGTCACCTTTCTGGACGTTGGTGGTTACTTAAGACCCCGTTTATTTCAGCTGCCTGGCCCTCCCACAGCCTGGATTAGCCCACACCACCAATTTCCCATCTCCAGACACCAAATTTTATTGGCATGGCTCAGTGGTTCTCAAACATCATTGTACACACCAAAGCTCCGGCTTCACTTTATGGCTAATTAGATAAGAATGTCTGCGAGAGGGACCCACATTTCTGTAATTTTAAAAACTCTCCAGTTGATTCTGAAATTCAGCCAGGGATGAGAAGCCTGAGAATAGAATCAGGTAAGTGACGGTACAAAGTGCAGGGAGCTCCAAAAAACTCAGCCATCAAGATAACATTTGTACTATTAAAATACCTTTAAAAATCAAAATCATTGGAAAATATTCCATAATAAACAAAATATCAAAAATCTAAGTAAGGGATTAGTACTTGGAGCCTGAGGCAAAAGGCAAAATTCATAATACTGATCCTGCCTTTTAGAAAAAGAAATATTCTCCCATTTTTGTGCAGTTATTTGCACATAGGGAGCATTTATTAGATATTATCTGAGTTTATAAATAGAAAACCTACCTTATGAAATCACGCTTTGAAAATATAATTTTGCAAAGAGCATGAAGTTGATTGAAAGTTTATTGAGAAGATGAAAGTTGACTGATAGTACCATACTGAATAGGCAAGTCTGGGGTGGTAAACTCAGAAATGTAGCCTCTCCAGAGTTGAAAGAACAAGTTTAGGGGTAGAAGGAAGCGGGACCAAGGACAGTCTGAGTCAGTGCACAAGGGAGACTGCCTTATTAGAAAACCTGCCTGGTGGTCATCAGATGGTTGTCTCATCACAAGCTCAAATGCCTCATGGCCAAAGCTGAGTCATAAAATCACTCTCCTGTCTCCCCAAATCCCTGACCATTTTACACAGCTGTCTCTTGTAATCTATCACTTCTAGTCAGAATGTCTTCACTTTCCCCACCTTTCAAAGGAAAGCTGTGCTTTTCTTCAAGACTGTTCTCAGGTGTTACGTTGCCTCAGAAGCCCTCTCTGTGCCTCAGTTGACTGCCCTGACCACTCACAAATGCCTTCCCTTCATAGTCCAAACCCTGTGAGTGCACATTTTTAGTGCATATCTCACTGTAACTGTTTACAAACCTGCTGCTCCCAATAGACCACAACCTACTTGGAGGTAAAAACAAAATTTTATGTACTAGCTGCCTGACACATAGTAGGAGCTTAACAATTATGTGTTAAAAAAAAAAAAAAAAACAGACACAGAAAAGAGACTCTGAATAATGGCCTTGCCTGTACGTGTTGAAGAATGGCAATAAGAAGAGAATTGGAGTGGAGGTGGAATTGAGACAGCAGGTAGCATTATATGGGTTCTCTCCTCTCATCTTGACAACTTAGCTATAGACTTGAAGTAAGCTGTTTTTAGGAGGCCTGAAGGCTAACTAAACTCCTTGGGGGAACAAGATGGGAAGATGGGCTTTACAAAGTAAGACTTTTCGAGAGGAATTTTGGTTTGGAAGTGATGGGGGTAGGGTGCAGTAAGGAGGAAACACCTTCATTTTAGAAAGCATTTTTCATTCTGAAAAGCAGGAGGCTAGACAAGAGACAAGCTTGTTAGAGTAATCTCTGTCGTCTAGGCCAGGGAGAAAGTCATAGGGGATATCTACTGTCCAGCGTGCTAAACCAGGTGGAGGAGAAAATTAGAACTCAGAGAAAAATCCTGCTTGGGATAAAAGAATGCATTTGGATGGTGCCCTCCCGTCTCTCTCAGGAACTTGGGTTTGAGGCAGGGATCAGAACTCAAATGGCGGCAGAGGGCAGGTATACATGACTGAGAGATGCTGGAGGTAGTGTGGAGTGAGGAACAGGATGCACGTCCTGCACCAGGGACCCCTACAAACTCCTGACCACAACACCCACTCAGTCGTAAATGATTATTTCTGTGAAGAAATGTAAGCCCCTCATTGCCAGATCTTTCAAATGTTTATAACAATCCCAGGGGGGCGGAGCAAGATGGCCAAATAGGAACAGCTCCAGTCTCCAACTCCCGGCGCGAGCGACACAGAAGACTGGTGATTTCTCCATTTTAAACTGAGGTACTGGAGTCATCTCACTAGGGAGTGCTGGTCAATCGGTGCTGGTCAGCTGCTGCAGCCCGACCAGCAAGAGCTGAAGCAGGGCGAGGCATCGCCTCACCAGGGAAGCGCAAGGGGGAAGGAAATCCCTTTTCCTAGCCAGGCGAACTGAGACACACAACACCTGGAAAATCGGGTACCTCCCACCCCAATACTGCACTTTAAGCAAACGGGCACACCAGGAGAATATATCCCACACCTGGCCGGGAGGGTCCCACGCCCACGAGCCTCCCTCATTGCTAACACAGCAGTCTGCGATCTAACTGAAACGGCAGCAGCGAGGCTGGGGGAGGGGCGCCCGCCATTGCTGAGGCTTAAGTAGGTAAACAAAGCCGCTGGGAAGCTCGAACTGGGTGCAGCTCACAGCAGCTCAAGGAAACCTGCCTGTCTCTGTAGACTCCACCTCTAGGGTCAGGGCACAGATAAAAAACAACAACAAAAAAGCAGCAGAACCTCTGCAGACGCAAAAGACTCTGTCTGACAGCTTTGAAGAGAGCAGTGGATCTCCCAACACGGAGGTTGAGATCTGAGAACGGACAGACTGCCTGCTCAAGTGGGTCCCTGACCCCTGAGTAGCCTAACTGGGAGACATCCCCCACCAGGGGCAGTCTGACACCCCACACCTCACAGGGTGGAGTACACCCCTGAGAGGAAGCTTCCAAAGGAAGAATCAGACAGGTACACTCGCTGTTCAGCAATATTCTATCTTCCACAACCTCTGCTGCTGATACCCAGGCAAACAGGGTCTGGAGTGGACCTCAAGCAATCTCCAACAGACCTACAGCTGAGGGTCCTGACTGTCAGAAGGAAAACTATCAAACAGGAAGGACACCTATACCAAAACCCCATCAGTACGTCACCATCATCAAAGACCAGAGGCAGATAAAACCACAAAGATGGGGAAAAAGCAAGGCAGAAAAGCTGGAAATTCAAAAAATAAGAGCGCATCTCCCCCTGCAAAGGAGTGCAGCCCATCGCCAGCAACGGATCAAAGCTGGTCAGAGAATGACTTTGACGAGATCAGAGAAGAAGGCTTCAGTCCATCAAACTTCTCAGAGCTAAAGGAGGAATTACGTACCCAGCGCAAAGAAACTAAAAATCTTGAAAAAAGAGTGGAAGAATTGACAGCTAGACTAATTAATGCAGAGAAGGTCATAAACGAAATGACAGAGATGAAAACCATGACACAAGAAATACATGACAAATGCACAAGCTTCAGTAACCGACTCCATCAACTGGAAGAAAGAGTATCAGCGATTGAGGATCAAATGAATGAAATGAAGTGAGAAGAGAAACCAAAAGAAAAAAGAAGAAAAAAAAATGAACAAAGCCTGCAAGAAGTATGGGATTATGTAAAAAGACCAAATCTACATCTGATTGGGGTGCCTGAAAGTGAGGGGGAAAATGGAACCAAGTTGGAAAACACTCTTCAGGATATCATCCAGGAGAACTTCCCCAACCTAGTAGGGCAGGCCAACATTCAAATTCAGGAAATACAGAGAACGCCACAAAGATACTCCTCCAGAAGAGCAACTCCAAGACACATAATTGCCAGATTCACCGAAGTTGAAATGAAGGAAAAAATCTTAAGGGCAGCCAGAGAGAAAGGTCGGGTTACCCACAAAGGGAAGCCCATCAGACTAACAGCAGATCTCTCGGCAGAAACTCTACAAGCCAGAAGAGAGTGGGGGCCAATATTCAACGTTCTTAAACAAAAGAATTTTCAACCCAGAATTTCATATCCAGCCAAACTAAGTTTCATCAGTGAAGGAGAAATAAAATCCTTTACAGATAAGCAAATGCTTAGAGATTTTGTCACCACCAGGCCTGCCTTACAAGAGACCCTGAAGGAAGCACTAAACATGGAAAGGAACAACCGGTACCAGCCATTGCAAAAACATGCCAAAATGTAAAGGCCATCGAGGCTAGGAAGAAACTGCATCAACTAACGAGCAAAATAACCAGTTATATTATAATGGCAGCAAGTCAAGTTCACACATAACAATATTAACCTTAAATGTCAATGGACTAAATGCTCCAATTAAAAGACACAGACTGGCAAACTTGATACAGAGTCAAGACCCATCAGTCTGCTGTATTCAGGAGACTCATCTCACATGCAGAGACATACATAGGCTCAAAATAAAGGGATGGAGGAAGATCTACCAAGCAAATGGAGAAAAAAAAAAAGCAGGGGTTGCAATCTAGTCTCTGATAAAACAGACTTTAAACCATCAAAGATCAAAGGACAAAGAAGGACATTACATAATGGTAAGGGATCAATTCAACAGGAAGAGCTAACTATCCTAAATATATATGCACCCAATTCGGAGCACCCAGATTCATAAAGCAAGTCCATAGAGACTTACAAAGAGACTTAGACTCCCATACAATATTAATGGGAGACTTCAACACTCCACTGTCAACATTAGACAGATCAACGAGACAGAAAGTTAACAAGGATATCCAGGAATTGAACTCATCTCTGCACCAAGCGGACCTAATAGACATCTATAGAACTCTCCACCCCAAATCAACAGAATATACATTCTTCTCAGCACCACATCACACTTATTCAAAATTGCACACATAATTGGAAGTAAAGCACTCCTCAGCAAATGTACAAGAACAGAAATTATAACAAACTGTCTCTCAGACCACAGTGCAATCAAACTAGAACTCAGGACTAAGAAACCCAATCAAAACCGCTCAACTACATGGAAACTGAACAACCTGCTCCTGAATGACTACTGGGTACATAACGAAATGAAAGCAGAAATAAATATGTTCTTTGAAACCAATGAGAACAAAGATACAACATACCAGAATCTCTGGGACACATTTAAAGCAGTGTGTAGAGGAAATTTATAGCACTAAATGCCCACAAGAGAAAGCAGGAAAGATCTAAAATTGACACTCTAACATCACAATTAAAAGAACTAGAGAGGCAAGAGCAAACACATTCAAAAGCTAGCAGAAGGCAAGAAATAATTAAGATCAGAGCAGAACTGAAGGAGATAGAGACACAAAAATCCCTCCAAAAAATCAATGAATCCAGGAGTTGGTTTTTTGAAAAGATCAACAAAATTGACAGACCGCTAGCAAGACTAATAAAGAAGAAAAGAGAGAGGAATCAAATAGATGCAATAAAAAATGATAAAGGGGATAGCAACACTGACCCCACAGAAATACAAACCACCATCAGAGAATACTATAAACACCTCTATGCAAATCAACTAGAAAATCTAGAAGAAATGGATAATTTCCTGGACAATTACACTCTTCCAAGACTAAACCAGGAAGACGTTGAATCCCTGAATAGACCAATAGCAGGCTCTGAAACTCAGGCAATAATTAATAGCCTACCCACCAAAAAAAGTCCAGGACCAGATGGATTCACAGCTGAATTCTACCAGAGGTACAAGGAGGAGCTGGTACCATTCCTTCTGAAACTATTCCAATCAATAGAAAAAGAAGGAATCCTCCCTAACTCTTCTTATGAGGCCAACATCATCCTGATACCAAAGCCTGGCAGAGACACAACAAAAAAAGAGAATTTTAGACCAATATCCCTGTAGAACATCATGCAAAAATCCTCAATAAAATACTGGCAAACCGGATTCAGCAGCACATCAAAAAGCTTATCCACCATGATCAAGTGGGCTTCATCCCTGGGATGCAAGGCTGGTTCAACATTCGCAAATCAATAAACGTAATCCAGCATATAAACAGAACCAAAGACAAGAATCACATGATTATCTCAATAGATGCAGAAAAGGCTTTTGACAAAATTCAACAGCCCTTCATGCTAAAAACGCTCAATAAATTCGGTATTGATGGAACGTACCTCAAAATAATAAGAGCTATTTATGACAAACCCACAGCTAATATCATACTGAATGGGCAAAAACTGGAAAAATTCCCTTTGAAAACTGGCACAAGACAGGGATGCCCTCTCTCACCACTCCTATTCAACATAGTGTTGGAAGTTCTGGCTAGGGCAATCAGGCAAGAGAAAGAAATCAAGGGTATTCAGTTAGGAAAAGAAGAAGCCAAATTGTCCCTGTTTGCAGATGACATGATTGTATATTTAGAAAACCCCATTGTCTCAGCCCAAAATCTCCTTAAGCTGATAAGCAACTTCAGCAAAGACTCAGGATACAAAATTAATGTGCAAAAATCACAAGCATTCTTATACACCAGTAACAGACAAACAGAGAGCCAAATCAGGAATGAACTTCCATTCAAAATTGCTTCAAAGAGAATAAAATACCTAGGAATCCAACTTACAAGGGATGTAAAGGACCTCTTCAAGGAGAACTACAAACCACTGCTCAGTGAAATAAAAGAAGACACAAACAAATGGAAGAACATACCATGCTCATGGATAGGAAGAATCAATATCGTGAAAATGGCCATACTGCCCAAGGTTATTTATAGATTCAATGCCATCCCCATCAAGCTACCAATGACTTTCTTCACAGAATTGGAAAAAACTGCTTTAAAGTTCATATGGAACCAAAAAAGAGCCCGCATTGCCAAGACAATCCTAAGTCAAAAGGACAAAGCTGGAGGCATCACGCTACCTGACTTCAAACTATACTACAAGGCTACAGTAACCAAAACAGCTTGGTACTAGTACCAAAACAGAGATATAGACCAATGGAACAGAACAGAGTCCTCAGAAATAATACCACACATCTACAGCCATCTGATCTTTGACAAACCTGAGAGAAACAAGAAATGGGGAAAGGATTCCCTATTTAATAAATGGTGCTGGGAAAATTGGCTAGCCATAAGTAGAAAGCTGAAACTGGATCCTTTCCTTGCCCCTTATACGAAGATTAATTCAAGATGGATTAGAGACTTAAATGTTAGACCTAATACCATAAAAACCCTAAAAGAAAATCTAGGTAGTACCATTCAGGACATAGGCATGGGCAAGGACTTCATGTCTAAAACACCAAAAGCAACGGCAGCAAAAGCCAAAATTGACAAATGGGATCTCATTAAACTAAAGAGCTTCTGAACAGCAAAAAAAACTACCATCAGAGTGAACAGGCAACCTGCAGAATGGGAGAAAATTTTTGCAGTCTACTCATCTGACAAAGGGCTAATATCCAGAATCTACAAAGAACTCAAACAAATATACAAGAAAAAAACAAACAACCCCATCAAAAAGTGGGCAAAGGATATGAACAGACATTTCTCAAAAGAAGACATTCATACAGCCAACAGACACATGAAAAAATGCTCATCATCACTCGCCATCAGAGAAATGCAAATCAAAACCACAATGAGATACCATCTCACACCAGTTAGAATGGCAATCATTCAAAAGTCAGGAAACAACAGGTGTTGGAGAGGATGTGGAGAAATAGGAACACTTTTACACTGTTGGTGGGATTGTAAACTAGTTCAACCATTATGGAAAACAGTATGGCGATTCCTCAAGGATCTAGAACTAGATGTACCATATGACCCAGCCATCCCACTACTGGGTATATACCAAAGGATTATAAATTATTCTACTACAAAGACACATGCACACGTATGTTTATTGCAGCACTATTCACAATAGCAAAGACTTGGAATCAACCCAAATGTCCATCTGTGACAGACTGGATTAAGAAAATGTGGCACATATACACCATGGAAATATGCAGCCATAAAAAAGGATGAGTTTGCATCCTTTGTAGGGACATGGATGCAGCTGGAAACCATCATTCTTAGCAAACTGTCACAAGAACAGAAAACCAAACACCGCATGTTCTCACTCATAGGTGGGAATTGAACAATGAGATCACTTGGACTCGGGAAGGGGAACATCACACACGGGCCTATCATGGGGAGCGGGGAGGGGGGAGGGATTTCATTGGGAGTTATACATAATATAAATAATGAATTGATGGGTGCTGACGAGTTGATGGGTGCAGCACACCAACATGGCACAAGTACACATATGTAACAAACCTGCACGTTATGCACATGTACCCTAGAACTTAAAGTATAATAATAAAAAAAAAAGAGCAGTTTCAAAAATACGAAAGATAGAATATTCATAGATCCCTGAAGAAACTTCTACAGTATCCCACAGTTCCACAGTCTCTGATTCAGGAAATTGTATTAAAAGTTATATGTTGGCATTTTGGAATTTCATTTGGTATCAGCAGGATCAGAAACTTACCGGCAGACAGAGGCAATAAAATCACATCAGTGGTTGGTTACAAAAAAAAAAAAAAATCCCAATTTAACATTCAATTTCTCTATTTTGAAAGGTAAAAAATAATAAAGTATGTTAAATCCCTTGTGCCTACCATGTACAGACCAAACAATACATGTCTGAAGGCTGAATGTGGGCTCACACATCATTAATTTGTAACTACAAATAATTGGGAAGGAGAAATGGATACTCAAGGATTCCTCAGCAGTTCAATGGGTCAAAGTCATTCAGTATCATCCAGAACTTCACCTTTACTTTCATCTCGTTATTACCCAGATTTGGGCATGTTTTTGATATCCCTATGGTCCCGTCTACTCAAAATAGACTCTTCCATTGACCCTTTCTAGAGGGTTTTATTATTTTATTTTATTTTTTTATTTTTTGAGATGGAGTTTTGCTCTTGTCACCTAGACTGGAGTACAATGGCATGATCTTGGCTCACTGCAACCTCTGCCTCCCAAATTCAAGCGATTCTCCTGCCTCAGCCTCCCGAGTAGTTAGGATTACAGGCACATGCCACCAAGCCCAGCTAATTTTTGTATTTTTAGTAGAGACAGGGTTTCGTTGTGTTGGCAAGGTTGGTCTCAAACTCCTGACCTCTGGTGATCCACCCACCTCAGCCTCCCAAAATACTGGTGGGATCACAGGCGTGAGTCACTGTGCCCGGCCTACAGGTCTATTCTTAATCCACCAGATACCTTACAGGAAATTTAGCTAAGGGCATTTTTTCATTGTCAGTTAATAAAATAAAAGTGGAGAAGCATTAGCATTTGATGTATTCAGTTGTTATCTTGAGAAAAGACACATGTTTTCCGAGCTTCCATTAAAAAAATACAGATTTAAGACCTCGCATAGTGCCTCACACCTGTAATCCCAGCACTTTGGAAGGCTGAGGTGGGTGGGTCATCTGAGCCCAGAAGTTCAAGACCAGCCTGGGCAAAATAACAAAACCCCATCTCTATAAAAGAATACAAAAATTAGCTGAGCGTGGTGGTGTGTGCCTGTAGTCTCTGCTACATGGGAGGCTGAGGTGGGAGGATCACTTGAGCCCAGTAGGTCAAGGTTTCAGTGAGCTGTGATCATGCCAGTGTGCTCCAGTCTGGGTGACAGAGTGAGATCCTGTCTTTAAAAAAAAAAAAAAAAAAGTATAGATTTGCCCACTGGCTACGTTAGAGGAATAATAAAGCTGAAGCGTACTTTTCTTCAAAAGATGTGTCTATAAATTTTCATTTCAGAGGTTTGGTAACAAAGGCACTGGTATAGATTTTTACTAGATGATTTTTCCACCTAGAAATAAACTGAGACAAAACATTGCTAGGTGGTTCATGTGACTGGAAATCCAGAGGACAGGTGAAGGGGAAAAGCACCCAGGGCCGATAGATTCTATAAAGTGGTCCAGAAATAGGAGTTGAAAAACTTAACAGACCTCACGCAGTTTAAATTGATGTTCCTAGCTCAAAGAGGCCTTTTAAAAATAATTGTTATAAGCATCAGCAGATTGCAGCTGAAATGGTTTGAAATCAATTTTAACTCATTTTCCATTCACAAAATACGAGAGGAGGAAGCCAATGGTACTGATTCACTTGAGAAACAGTACAAGGGTTTTCATAGTAGAGAAAGAGGTTGATTTCAGCTCAGACAGATATTTCAAGCTTCAAGCGCCGTGTCTAGACTGAGAAGGATTTGCTAACCCCAAAGTCCTATCAAACAAGGAGTGTAAATGTATTTCAGAGCAGCTTAAGTACTGGAGTTTCTGCAGAACTTAGACGATCAACAAAGACAAGGCCAGCTGCTTCTAGACCCCTGGCTTATGATTTCAGCTTTCCAAATTAAAGACGGTCTCATCAGCACATTTAATAGTAAATCCTCCAAGAGCAGAAGACTCTGAGTCAGTGAGGACTGACTGGCATTTGTGAGTGTGTGTGTGAGAGAAAGAGAGAGAGAGCGCGAGCGAGCGAGCGTGTATGTTCTCATTAGGGGACGATCTATGATTTGACAGCCTCACTGCTGCTGCTCCTGCTGCTGCTCCTGCTTCTGCTGCAGCTGTATGGTTTGTCATTAGTTGGAAAGGGCTGTAAGGGTTTGCAGAAACTGCAGTTTTAAAGACTGAGCACTGCTAAGTGGTCTCCATCTCAAATAGAGTAGATGAGATTTTCTGCAAGATTAGAAACTTGGAACTATTACCACTTCATCTACCCAGAAAATCAGGCAGTGCAACAGAGGATAAGGTAAGAGAAGAAATTGTCCTCTCTTGTATCTATGGGGCAGGGGGCATGGGGAAATGTCATCTCAATGGTTTTCTATTTTACACCAAAGACATCTCACCCTCTGAGAGCAAAAGAGGCAACAGCTAAATTTGTAACAAGCTTGATTATCGAGCTTCTTGGCTTTTTCCTCTGGTATCTTTTTCTTCTTCATCATACTTTTGCCAGGCATCTAAGAGGTGTATTAGTATTTATTTTTCAGTTAGCAGATATTATTTAATTTTTTTTCGATTGGGTACTGTTTCAAAACAAGGAGTTTTTACTGTTTCTCTTTCCCTAAGCATTTTTCTCCATTAAGAGGGAACTGATCCCTCTTAATGTGAGCTGGTCAAAACAGTTACTCCATTCTACACTGGAGACGCAATAAAGGAAGTTTTAAGAAGTTCACATGAACCCCATTCCCATAGAAAAACGGGAAGTGAAAGGAGTGGAAGTGAGAGTTATTTGTGATTGGGACTTGATCAGAAATTGTAACACTATTAATGAATATGTACTGTGACCCTTCACAGGGGGATGGCACTGCTGCAATAAAGGTGGGCGCTGGAAAGAAGATGTTTTGAGAAGTCAGTGTTTCAGAGAAACTTTAAGCCACTAAAGATGGAAAACGAGACAGTCAGTGAACTGAACCAAACACAGCTTCAGCCACGAGCAGCGGTGGCCTTAGAATACCAGGTGGTCACCATCTTACTCGTGCTCATTATTTGTGGCCTGGGCATTGTAGGCAACATCATGGTAGTCCTGGTTGTCATGAGAACCAAGCACATGAGGACCCCCACAAACTGCTACCTGGTGAGCCTGGCAGTAGCTGATCTCATGGTTTTGGTGGCCGCAGGCCTCCCCAACATAACAGACAGTATCTATGGTTCCTGGGTCTATGGCTATGTTGGATGCCTCTGCATTACTTACCTCCAGTATTTGGGAATTAATGCATCCTCTTGTTCAATAACAGCCTTTACCATTGAGAGGTATATAGCAATCTGTCACCCCATCAAAGCCCAGTTTCTCTGCACGTTTTCCAGAGCCAAAAAGATTATCATCTTTGTCTGGGCTTTCACATCTATTTACTGTATGCTCTGGTTCTTCTTGCTGGATCTCAATATTAGCACCTACAAAGATGCTATTGTGATATCCTGTGGCTACAAGATCTCCAGGAATTACTACTCACCTATTTACCTAATGGACTTTGGTGTCTTTTATGTTGTGCCAATGATCCTGGCTACCGTGCTCTATGGATTCATAGCTAGAATCCTTTTCTTAAATCCCATTCCTTCAGATCCTAAAGAAAACTCTAAGACGTGGAAAAATGAATCAACCCATCAGAACACAAATTTGAATTTAAATACCTCTAATAGATGTTTCAACAGCACAGTCTCTTCAAGGAAGCAGGTAAGCAAAACTGAAACTCCAAGTCAATAGAGAAAATGTGGGATAGAGTTCCTTGGAGATGGGAACATCTTTGCCCTGTTTAACTGATGGCAAAACCAAAATACAATCATGCAAATGTTTCACAGTGTAAGCTTCTGCCTAACATATTAAATCCATCTCTAAAGCAACTGGAGATCAAAAAATAGATAGGGAAAATTTGATAGCACATCAGCAGGTATCAATTCAGGTGCTATTAAGATACAAAGAAATATAAACAGAAACTCTGGAAATTCACCTTTAATATGTTTGTGCCTCTCTGGAAATGTTATCAGAATATTTGGACAATTTCTGGTTTCTGTAGAAAAGAGTTGTATTGCATGATAAAGAATTATCTTAAAAATCCATTGCACAACAAATATTTGACAGGACAGTTTGAAAACAGGTTAGTTAAAAAATAAATGAAACTTTCTTTGCCATTCTACAGTTACTCACAATGGAGACATATACCTGACAAAGGTTCCTGGACTTATTTTTGGTAGGCTTAGTGGGGGAAGATTCTATCACCCTCTCCTCCAGCTCCTTGCACAGTATCCCAGCATCCAGAAGCTGAAAATGCACTTTGCTTAGGAAATGTTCTAATAAAAAAGACAACATCAAGCTCAATTTTTCATAAAGAATAACTCAATTTTTTTAAATGTTTTTTTCCTAAAAATTCTTTTATGCGTTTAGATCACCTGAATGCCCATATAATTAGTTGAATAGTGGTTTCACTAGTGAACCAAAACTTTATTGCAGTACATATGATTTATAAAATGATATAGGAATAAAATACTTTTATATCATTTACACATTTATATTTATACACTTGTTCTAAGTTGCTTATAAACTTAGCTTTAAGTTTATTTTCCTTGTTTGGTAAATATAATGAACAGATGATAAATATTTATATTCTCATAGTTAAAAAAGAAAGCTAAACTTGAAATCAACATGCTGATTCTTTTAAATGGGTTGAATTTTCTCATATTTTTTGCAAGGAATATAGTTCTTTCTGTGTACCTAGTTTGAAACTGAGTGTACTTTGTAAAAAAGTATATATATGAATCATTCCCACTGTTACTTCATAAATTCTAGTTGATATATGCATTGTAACCAGACACAGCAAAATAAACTGCTAAAAAATTTAAGAGTATTAGATATGCATGAAATGAATAATGAGCCATAATTTAAAGGAAACATATACTGCATTTTAAATGGCGCTGTAATACTTGGTTTATATAACACTTATTACTTAAGATAACTAGATGACAGGAGAGAAGACCTAAGCAACTATTGCCAGCTCTTAGATTTCTTTTGCCCTGGATCTAGCAGTGCTACCTACTCTAAGGCTTATTTGGCCATTTTTTACCCAAAATTTGATTAATGGAAATTTAGAGATCTATTGACTATCTTCCAAGACAAATGTTGATAATATAATAAGAAAGTAAAGTATATGTACATCTCAATTAGACACCAAACATGGGTTAATGTCAGCAGCAAGGAAGGTCAGGGAGTAAATTCATTCATCAGACTCCAATTTGCATTCCTGTTATAAATTTTTAAAACTTGTTTGTCTTGCCTAATGTCCTTTCTTTCCATTACAGTCATTAGTACCTATCAGCATTAATATGTTTTAATTTTCTAATTGTGTTACATATTCACACTCTTATTTCAAAACTGTTACCGATACGCTGTCTTTACAGAGGCTGTATGATAGAAGAAAAAAGCCAAAGTTTTGGCTCCAAACAAACTTGGGCTTAAATGCCAGGATTCCGTTCAAACTCTATAACCTTGGATAAGCAGAACTCTGTGAGCCTTAGTTTTGTCATCTATAAAACGAGATAAGTAGCAATATCCATGATCCGTGTGAGGACCCATGAAATACCTCCTGAAAGATGCCTAAAGTGGAGTGGTGATTAATGCCTGAGTGTTAACTAGGCTCCTTCTTAATTTTAAAAATATATTTTGGCAATTGTGAGGGAACTACAGATTTTTCCTTAAAAATACACATTCACTGCTTTAATGAAGATTACTTGTTGAACACATGTGTATATGACATGGTAACTTCTTTACGGAGTTTTTTTTAATAATTAGAGCATTTGGAAATACATTCTGAGCATTTGGGGTTGTCACATTAACACCACCGTCAGCCTCCAAGAATAAGGAATGAAGTTCCCTTGTTGCAAACACCAATAACACCCTAATTGAGAAACATGGAGTGACATATAAGCCAAGAGGAGTGTATTTAAGCAATGTGTCTTGTAATTCAACCCTGATATAGATGGGATGGGAGTTCAGAGAAAAGAAGGAAAATTACCGGGCTACAGGAATCAGAGAAGTCTTCAAGGAAGAGGTGGCTTTTAAGATGGCTCTGGAAGGATGAAGATAATTTGAAAAGTAGAAGTCAAGAAGGACAGTATCCCACGCATAAAGCACAAGACATAGTGGCTGGGATGAGAAGGGCGTGGGTTTGGAGAGGGGCCAAGTCGGGGCATATAGAGTGGGACTTATGGGCTGGAGCGACTTAGTTGTCTGAAATGAATGATGTATTTAGGGGAGTGGTAAAAAGTAAGACTGGACTGATAGAAGTGTATGAGGGTGAAAGAAGAGAAAGAGACAGAGAGACAGAGAAGGCTGTGGAGGATCCAGACAATCGGGCAAAGAAAGGAATTTGAACTTAATGCAGAGGCAACAAAGAATGTGAATGATGAGCAGGGAGCAGTGATGATGAAATGGTATTTAGGGATGAGAAATCTGACAGCTCTTGGGGAGGTAGATTTGAAGAGAGAGAGATCGGTGGCAGAAAGACCACTTTGGAAGTTGTTAGTAGCGATACAGGCATGAGGCAGTAAGATCATCTATCAGGAGAATTTAAAGTAAAGAGTAAACCAGAAAGATGTTTCAAAGAAAGAAACGGTGTGATGTAAACATATTCAACATAAAGGATGAAGAAAGGACAATTCAGCATGGCCTCAGGATTCTGAGTCTAGAAGAATGTGGTGCCCCTGATCAATGGAAATAAGAACAGTGAAGGGGAGCCAGTTTTGTACAAAATTAGTGACCTGCTTTTTTCTTCTTCTAAAATAGTTATTTTCTTAAATCTTTGAAAGCTTCAAACCTCCACCTTCTATAGCCAAAGGACTTTAATTTTAATATTCTCTGCATTTTTTTCTTTTAGGCAAGTTTAATTTACAGTTTAATAAATACTCATCAGGTTCAGGTCTTTCTAACCAAGTTCTTACATTCAAATGTGCATAGCCTAAAAGAGTCACATTTAAAAAGGAAGTAAAAGAGCATTTACCTGTAAAGGACAAATGTGAGTTTTTTCCTTGCTTATTTGTTTTTAACTTAACATTCTCTATGCAGAAAATCCAGGCCAGAATCTTTGTTTTCTTTTTTCCAGAGATTCAATTATGTTTTAGGAAACCATCTAAATGCTGGGTAAATTAAGTAAGATAAATTACCCAAACTTATGGCTTGGAATTGTGTAAACCAAAAGGATTATCTCATTGACTAAATACATTGCTTTTATAGTTAGTTGTTTTAATATAAAAGAGGCATTGTTTAAATTTTCATATTTGCCTCATTTCAGCTCTATCTACACAATGCCTCAAGAGTCCCTCATTTCAGTCAATTCAGGGGTTCCACATTATGTAGATACAATATCTCTATTATTGACTGCATATTTCTATATAATTGATTGGATTTTTGGTATTTTGAAAGCACAGAAACACCTGAACATCTTAGTAAAATGTAATATCAATAAATACGTTCAATTCAAATAAATACTTTCTACAGGATGCAGAAATATGCAGAATATTTTATAGATTTATAAAACAGGCTACCAGTTTTGTTTTCAATGGAGTTACTTTAATATTTTTTTTCCTAATTCTTACAGAATACCTGGTAGAGAAACCATGTAACATAGTCTTAATAGAAGCTCTAAGAGTAATGGCAGAATTCTTACTATGGAATTCACTTGACTCATCAAGCCTTAAAAATATCAAACAGTCTTTGTTTCCAGGAAACTATTAAATATCTAGAAGGAATATTGGTAACCCAAGAAACAAAAACAACTTTCCTTTTTATTTATTTATTTTTGAGATGGAGTCTCCCTCTGTAGTCCAGGCTGGAATGCAGTGGCAGTATCTCAGCTCACTGCAACCTCCGCCCCCAGAGTTCTAGAGATTCTTCTGCCTCAACCCCCCGAGTAGCTGGGATTACAAGCGTGCACCAACACACCTGGCTAATGTTTTGTATTTTTAGTAGAGACAGGGTTTCACCATGTTGGACAGGCTGGTCTTGAACTCTTGACCTCAGTTGATCCGCCAGTCTCTGCCTCCCAAAGTGCTGGGATTACAGGCTTGAGCCACCGCGCCTGGCACAACTTTCCTTTTTAAAGTAATTCACACCTTTTGCTGTTATTGGTGATGATGACACTGATGCTATAGAAGCAATCATGTGTATTATGGAAAATATAGAAAACTAGAATAGGAAAAAGCCATCTCTTACTTCCTGACCCCATCTCTCAAGGACCAAAATCATTATCATTTTGTTATATTGCTTTTCTTATGTTTTCACTGGATCTTTTTTTTTTTTTTTAACACAATTATAGTCAAATGTATATGTAGTTTTGGCTTCCGGGTTTTCCATATAAAGTTTTGGGAATAATATTCTCAAAGAGAAAGCACAAGGCAAAGCAAAAGGAAATGATCAGGATTGAGTTCGTTTCTCTGAGCCTCAGTTTTCTCATCAATAAAATAAGAAAACAATGACCTCATAGTGCTGTTGCTGAAGTCATATGAGATATAACAGACAAAATTCAGGTTTGCTTTCCTCCCACCTGTCCAGCTACCTATTCTTCCCTCTCTCCTATGCGTCTCAGTGATCCCCACCTCACTGGGCACCCTCCCGACCCTCTCTTAAGCACACCTCAGTCATAAAATGCTCATGGAAAATGAAGACACTCAGATAAAGAACTGGCTTCCATGTATCTTCCCTCTTCTCCCCTGCCTCGCTCCAACTCCTACCTCTAGTGCTATTTACATTTTCTTTTCTTTTTTTTTTTGAGACAGAGTCTCGCCCTGTCACCAGGCTGGAGTGCAGTGGCGCGATGTCGGCTCACTGCAACCTCCGACTCCTAGGTTCAAGTGAATCTCCTGCCTCAGCCTCCAGAGTAGCTGGGATTACAAGCATGCGCCACCATGGCCAGCTAATTTTTGTATTTTTAGTAGAGACGGGGTTTCACCACGTTGGCCAGGATGGTCTTGATCTCCTGACCTCATGATCCGCCTGCCTTGGCCTCCCAAAGTGCTGGGATTACAGGCCTGAGCCACCATGCCCGGCCTATTTACTTTTTAAAGAATACATGTTTTGGGGTATAAATGAATGTTTAATTAAATTGGGGGAAGATATTGAACAATAATGACCTACTGCAAAATTTTACTTAATATGGACCCAGCTCTAGCTTTAGAACTTTTGCTTTCCCTCCAACTCATTAAAAAAAAAAAAAAAAAAGTAAAGGAGACTAAGAAGATAGTTACTGACCAGCCTTCACCTGTCTGGTGCTTGGATACCTCAAGTTTGCATTTTGAAGAATTCATGAGAGGCTATGTAAAACCTGCAAGACACATAGGAAAGGAGGCACATTGTTGGAATGTCAGGCAGTAGGGCTGACATTTGGGACCATAAAATCTTATAAATTATAAACGTAAGCAACTGCCAGTTCCACCTACATCTAAGAGAACCTTTACTCAACAGATTCATTCTTCTCCCCAGGTAGCTTAATCAATGATTAAGCTCACAAGGCAAATTAATGATATTAAACTCTTAAGCATTAGGCCTAAATTAGAGGTTTCCCAAGAGTACTGAGGCTACAGACTCATCTTTCATTTTATTTTTTTTTAATTTTTTAATTTTTCAATTTTTTTTTTAGAGACAGGTCCTTGCTCTGTCATGCAGGCTGGAGTGTAGTGATGCAATCATAGCTCACTGAAACCTCTACCTCCTGAGTTCAAGAAATCATCCTGCTTCAGTCTCCCAAGTAGCTGGGACTACAGGTGCACACTGTTGTGCCCAGCTCATCTTTCATTTTTAATTGTTTTATTTATTCCAATGTCTGGGTTCAACTATATACTTAATAGTGTAAATATCTCTAAGTTCAGGAGAAAAATGTATAATTTTTGTGACAGCTCACAGCTACGTGTGCCATTTTATTTTTATTAAAGAATAGTTATCTATTTTCTGATTCACATCCTATATAAGAAAAGATTTTGTACATATCCTATAAATTATCTCCTAAAGTTGTGTATTTTGTGTGCTTTGATTTAGATAAATACACATTGGTTATTCCTAATTTTATATTTGCATAAAAACTGCAAATATAAAATTAGGAATAAATAATGTGTATTATGAATAATTGAGCCATAAGTTCACTAGCAGAGAAAAATAAATTATTCTATATGCCTACAAAAAAGAAAGACCAATGCTCCTATAGAATTCAATCTGTTCACACAAGAAACATCATAAAATCAGCTAAAATTGAAGATGACAAACTACTTTATACTTCTTTACATAGCCTCTCATGAATTCTTCAAAATGCACACAGATACAACATGCACACAAGTTCCAGACACATGAAGTCTGGTTGGTAAGTATGTTCTTAGTTTCCTTTAGGTTTTTTTTTTTTAATGAGTTGGGGGAAAGAGCAAAAGTTATAATACTTGAGCTGGGTCAGTGTTGAGCAAAATTTTGCAACAGATCATTCTTATTCGATATGTTCCCTAATTTAATTAAACATTCATTCACATCCAAAAAGCCCCTAGCATTATCCTAGGTATAGAGGCTACAGGGATCTATAAAGACAAACTCTTTATCTTCAAGGAGCTTAATATGGGCCACGTACACAAATAATTCTGAACGTACCACTACATTCTATGAGAGAGAACATGGCATCCATGAAAGGAGAAGGAAAATGGGGGAAGGCTTTTGGAGTACATAGTATTTGAACTGGACCTATAAAGGTGGGATGAATGCCTGCAAGCGGCAATAAAGTCAGAGAGAAAAGAAGGAAAGTTCAACAGAAAGGGGGAAGTAGACAGGAGAAGACTGGGCATGTTCAGAGTGGGAATAATCTGGTATTGTTGAAGCAAGCTATGGAAGGCCAGTGTCTACAGAAGGAAGTCTGAGCCAGATTGTAGTCCTGCTACACCTAATTCCCACCTCTCCTCCCCATCCTGTCCCTTGTCATTCTACACGCTTTCTTCTATGGCCATGCTTACAACTTTCACCTGAGTCTTCGGTGTATAGCTTCAGAAAAGACATCTCCCGACCCATAAATACAATTGCTTTTTGGACATCACATAATTACATCAAATCCAGTAGGTCTAAAACAAAGCACATTATTTTGCCTTATAAACCTCTACCTCTTTATTTCTTTCCTGCGTTAGATTCCCAAACCAGAAACCTGGGGGTCCTTCTAAGGGTCTTCGTTTCCTGTTATCCCCCTGCTCCCCATAGCTAAGCAATAACCATGTCCTAGTGATTCCAGCTCATTATTCTCGTGCTGACCTACTTCTCCACTCACACCGCTGCTGCCCTGGTTCACCGCCTCTCACTGCACTATTTCACTGCATACCTTACCAGCTTCTCTTGCTCCCACGGCACTCTCCTCCAAATCATTCTGCACATTACTCACTAAGGGATCTCTCTAACACAGAAATACTATCAGCATAATTTTTACAGTTGCCTGAGCGCTGGAGTTTTAACTCCTTAGAATCATAAATAAGAACTTGTCCCTTTCCTACATTTTCAGCTTCCTCTCACGTGGCTCTTGCAACTTACACATTATGCTCCAGCAATTCTGAATTATTTGTAGTTCTCTGAACTTGCTGCATTCTCTCAGCTGGAACACCCTTCATCTGGCAAACCCCCAATTATCTTTCAAGTCATAAATCAAATGATACCCAGCTGCCCCATCAAACCTTAACTGAATTTCTCAGGTAGATTTATATAGCTACATTCCTAACTACATGTAAGGTAGGTGTTCTTCCTATGTTTCCACAGTACTTTGCATACACATGTGCTTTAGTAATTCTTTGTCCTCATAATTGGTAGCATGTCTTCCCACTCTCACTAACATCCCAAAGAGTAGGGCCCTGTATTCTGGTACCCTCAGCCCTGTGTTTGGCATACAGTAGGTTCCCAAAAGTGTACACACTCAGTGGTGTATAGCTGCCAAGGAGTACAGGCTTTGCAAGAGCAGGTGATTAGTCTCACTCCCCAACTCCGCATTCAGTGCCATCACACTGGTGGCTTCAAATTGGTCATGGTTGAATTACTTTACAAAATCAGCAAATATGACAAGCCAGGGTCCCCTCTTTTTTTGTGGAGAGATGGTTGTTCAATACTTATCAGCACACTTTTGTGTTACTGTGTGCATGTATATATAAAAATATATATGTGTATATATATATAAAATACGTAATTTTACAAATGTAGTAAAAGAAAGTATGAAAGAAAACATTCGTACAGACTTAGGGGCTCGGTCAGGTCCAACACTCTATTTTGCTTCCTGGAAAATTATCCTTTACATGTGACATATTCTTCTCTGATTTTAATTAAAATCTCCTTGTCTTTTATTAAATCCTTTTTGAATTCCCAAAATAACAATAGTGCAACTAGCCAGCACAATGGTGGTTGTGTTAGTACAGAAGATGTTTTAGGAAGATCTCCCCCTCCAAATAGGACAGGCTGATTTGGAAACATGGCACACTCAGATAATTGACTTCATTGTACAATAACCTGTTGGCTTTCCCATGAACCTTTAAATTCCCTCCACAATAAGATAGCTACCTTGGACAGAAGGCATAGAGAGGCAGAGAAATGACAGCCCAGGGAAGGGAAACAAAATGAACAGAGGTACAAAGATGAGAACAAATCCATCTGAGTGCTCCTATGTGACTAATTTTCCTTAAACAGTTTTCACACATTCATCTTCCTAAAAAAAAAAAAAATATATATATATATATATATCTCCCAGCTTCTCTGAGGGCTTTCAACACCCTTTAAAATATGACCCTTTCATCACTTTTCTTTCTTCATCAATAAACATTTATTAAGCTTTTCTCTTCAATTCAATAAACATTTATTAAGCACCAATTTTATGCCAAATACTGTCTAAAGAACCAATAATACTCTCTTCTGGAACATTCAGTAGGATATGAAAGATCTACATTAAAACACAAGGTTAAGCTGTGCAGTGTACAGAAGAGATAAGAAAATGGTACTTATTGTGCGTAAGGTTGAAGAGCAAGCCCCCAATGGGATACTAGTCACTCTCAGGCTTGAAAAATGAGTAGGCATTCACCAGGCCAATGTGAAATACAAGAAGACCTTCCAACCTGCAGAAGTAGTCAATGAGGCCAGAAAAACAAAGCCCAAGACCATCATCAACA
This sequence comes from Trachypithecus francoisi, assembly GCF_009764315.1. Lineage (NCBI taxonomy): Eukaryota > Metazoa > Chordata > Mammalia > Primates > Cercopithecidae > Trachypithecus > Trachypithecus francoisi. The sequence continues at coordinate 65,282,366 of NW_022681472.1, forward strand.
CCTGCCTTCTCAGTTTTCTCTTCAAGCTATTGAGCAATGCCAGAGAATATCACATTCTACAGACAGTGGCTTCTTCATCCTTGGAGTCTCCATTCCAAATGGGTCCTCAGGGATTTCTGTCTATCCATTTGCAGAACCATAATCAGTTTCCTCTTTTTATGTCTTAAATGCCTATTTCAAAATTCCCTACTGTCCTTGTGTCACTATACATGGGATTCTTTCCTCTGAAATTTCTCACACACCTAATATCTCCCTTCTATTGTTATGACTACAGTTCCAGTCCCATTGTGTCCTCTGCACTGTAGGGAAGAAGGCTGATCTCCTGCCTTGCCACATATGAAGAAGCCTCCTTCCAATCCCCCTGCCTTTTTTTCTTTTTTTTTTTTTTTTTTTTTTTTTTGAGACAGTCTTACTTTGTCACTCAGACTGGGGTGCAGTGGTTTGATCTCAGCCTCAACTTCCTGAGCTCAAGCAATTCTCCAACGTCAGCCTCCTGAATAGCTGGGACTACAGGTGTGTGCTGTGTGCCACCATGCCTGTCTAATGTTGTCATTTTTGTATAAAGACGAGGTCTCACTATGTTGCTCAGGCTGCTCTCAAACTCCTGGGCTCAAAGGATCCTCCTACCTTGCCCTCCCAAAGTGCTAGGATTACAGACATCAGCCATCACATCCCCTAACCCACACCCTGCCTCTTGATTGCCCTTCTCCAGTTCTTCTTCCAGGGTGCTTGCTGCTAGAATAATCTAAAATGTAAACTTGATACCATCGCTATGCTGCCTGAAATCCTTCAATCTTCCCATTTTCTATATGTTGAAATACCGAGTCACTATATTGGCGTATTAGGACATTTATGATCTGCTCCCTGCTTACTTTCCCAAACTCATCTGCCCTCTGTCCCCCAACACACCCTCATACAAGCAGTTTCCGTCACTGTTACACTCTCTCATGCCTGCCAACCAGCATGCAGACTCCTCCAGGCTTGAGCACTCGGTAGTCTCTTATTTGACCTGTTTCTTTCTATCCTCCCTGTGGTAGGTCACCTCTCAGAGCATGCTTTCCTTACCACCACTGGTAGGGTTTGGTGTTTCTCCCTTCCTGTTGTATCATTTTGTGCATTCATCTGTATGGTTCACCATTTTGCTGTTAAAAATTTGTTCCAATGCTCCTTTCTCTCAGCAGATTGTGCATCCCACAGTGATAGAAATATGATCCTATTTATTGTTGTGTCCACGGTGCCTCCGTGGTGCCTAGGGACATATTGATAAATGACTAAACTAGTAAAGCCTGGATATACAGGATAAGAACGTGGGAGAATCAAATATGACTCTAAAGATGTTTTTCAGGAAACAGAAAATGGTAGAATTATTGAAAGAAATGGTAAGGGAGAGATATTAAACAGAGATATTAAGAGGAGTTTTATGGAGGAGTTGGAAATATAGGATTGGAAATGAGTGGTCAAGATCACATAAAGTGGGTTTGTGAATCAATATAATAATAGAAAGAAGGTGTGGTGGGGGTTGAATTTAAAGTATGAAGAACAGACTGACAAACACTGAGGTCTAGAAGAATGTTTACAAATAGGAGGCTAAAATGGGATAGGAGACCTAGCTAGAAATAAAAGGACCTATTTTCTCCTCTTGGACATAGCTAGAGGTCCAAAGACATGTTTTAGTGGATTCTCTCAGTTGGGAGAAGAATTAAAGAAACGAAAATGAGCCAAGGAGCAAGGGAAAACGCAGTTAAAAGTGTATTTATAAGTGTATTTATCTAAAACAGAAGTCATGGTCTTGCCACTGGAGTCAAACACGACACTTGAGAGCTGCATGGAAGTACATGAGAAGAACTTGAATAAATTTAAAGCTAAATTAGCTCTGAAAATTAAACAAGGCCACATACATATGCACATGGATTAGGATGCATAATGTGAAACACTTGACAGCCATATTCAGTTGAAATAAAAATAGATAACGTTTCAAAAAAGAAAACACTGCAACCTTTCATAAACAACACTGGTGACTTTTGGCTATAACCCTTGGATAGATTGCCCTGAATATAATTATATAGTAGCTGCAAGAAAGTAAAGCATCCTATGCTTCTCCATTCTGGGCCTTTGTTGTTTGAGTTTTATGAGGATTTATGACTATGGGGAAACTCAGCATATTTTCTGTGGGTAGCAGCTCTTAGCTTAGAAAATAAGGAAGTGGCTCAGTGAGAGAGGTGGCACCACTGTGAGAGTGAGAGAGGACAGCGGCAGGGTGAATGCAGAGCACCCCGTGAATTTTTAAAGATCATTTTTGTATAGTTAAGTGACTCAAGCCCCTGGCAATGTGCAAAACTGACACCTTGCCACGTTTCTTCTGATAGGAGTTCAGCTTTGTGACTAATTTTACTTGACAAACATTTGAAAGATTATGCACACATAAAATTCAGTAGGGGAGGGCAGGAGAAAGTAATTCACTGGTAGATTTTCTGTTTTACCAGGAAAAATAGGAATAGGCTCAGATTCAGAGTATATTTACAAGAGAAATATTTAACTAGAGATTATAAGGGGCTAGGATGGACCTCCAGGGATTTCTTTAGGAATCCGTTGGAAATCTCTCTTAATAAGTTAAAAGCAATCGAATCGATACATTGGCATAAAGCAACTGCAGTACACAGTAGAAGTGCTATCTTGGAATTAAGCATGGTCTGTTTCTGAATTCCAAAATAGTAACTCTATTATTACAATCCCTTGCAGCATGTTATATTATATGGGACAGGAAAATGGTGAAATTAAGGAGCAGATAGATTCGGACAGATTTGCATCACCTCACCTATGATTTATTTAAAATCATACTAAATGTCAGGGACTTTATTAGCCATTAGGATACAAAAATGATTAAAACAAAGCTTATGCTCACAAAATGTTCACAGTCTAATACAGAAGACAGAATAGTAAACTGATAAAGTCATAAAGAAACAAATGTGATCATAGTGAAAACACAGATTAGTGGCACCTGATCTACATGGCTTGGAGAGAGGTGGGCACCAGAAAGGCTTTCTGGAAATGAGCACTCTTAAGCTGAGCATTGTGGATTCATAGGCATTTTGTAGGTGAAGGGAAGGAAGATGGTTTATATACTAGGAACTACACAGGTGAAGACCAGAAATCTAGAAATAACACAATCAGTCCATAATATGGCAAGTAGCTCCTTAAGTCTGGGCAACAAAAGGTGAGACTAGTGAGGTAAGCAGAGATCAGGAAATAAGGCCTTTATTTAGTATATATATGAAGGATTTGGGCAAGCTTCTAAAGGCTATGGGAAGATATTGGGAGATTACAAGGCAAGGAGTGTTATTATAATCAGAGTTAAGCTTGGGGAAGACCACTCTGTCTTCAATGTGGCCAAATAATTGAACCAAAGTCAAAGCCATTAGTTAGGAGAAGACTGGAACAATATGGGCAAGATATGAATCAATCTCCAAGGGCCTAACAGAATAAGGTAAATAGCATTTAGGATAGGGAAGAAAATGATACATTTGGAACAGAATCAATAGATTTGGTGTGAGTAAATGTGTAGGAAGTGGAATCGAAAGGATTCAAAGTGACTTTACTTGAACCATGGAGAGAGAAAGTGGTGTGACTGTTGAGAGCCTGAATTCCAGTTTCACCCCTTGGAGTGGGAGCCAGGGTTGGCTGCTGACTATGTGATGTGAACAAGTTAACTTACAACCTTGAGCCTCGGTTTGCATATCTGTAAAAAGAATAACAGTACCTATCTCACAAGGTAGTTATTAGGGTTGAGTGTAAAATTTCATATGTAGTACTTCTCACAGTGCCTGCAACATGGAAATAATAAATGTTAGCTACTGTTATTGTTAATTGAATAGTGTAACTTCTGTGCCTGGAACATGGAAATAATAAATGTTAGCTACTGTTATAATTAATTGAATAGTGTAACTTATGTAAATGTTGACAACAGTAGAGAAGAAACATATTTCAGTAGGGTAAGCATGTCAGGTTTAGTTTTGTCCATGTTGTACTTGAAGTGTCTATAAAATACCAGGATACAAATAGAAATATAAATTTAAGGCTCGGAAGAAACATATAGACTGGAGATATAGCTTTGGGAGTAATTAGTATACAGATGGTTTGTTGAAGACACCAGAGTAGATGTAATCACTAGAGGAAATTTTGTAACGTAGAAAAGAAACCCTGGCATAGCTAGAATTCTAGGAGAATGAGATGAAGAGCCTTTGAAATAAACATAGAAGGAATATTCAGAGAGGGAGGAGGAAAACCAGGAGAAAGAGTCACAGAAATCAAAGAAGGAGACTATTTCAGTAGTGGTCAATGATAAATGTAAAGATAAGGACTGAAAAGCACCCAGTTTGTGAATGCAGCTTCCATAAGGTGTTGGGGAAATAAATAAGATTGCATGATGTTGGTGAATGATGAATGGAGGAAAAACTAAAAAGAGGGTAAGAATATACAGCTGTTTTAACAAATTTGATTACGAGAGAGAACAGTAATAACATGAAGAAACAAGGCAAGGTATTTTTGTTTGCTTTATTTTGCTTTACTTCTTAAAAGAGAAGAAATCTACGTGTGGTTAAATTTTGATGGGAAAGAGCTAGTAGAGTGGAAGGAATTATTTGTAGATGCACAAGCAAGACTTGATATGGATGGCGCATGGTTCCTGAGGAGGCAAAAAGGAATAGGATAGGGCTCATCTTTCTTTTTCTTGTCAGAAAGGATTGTGTCTCATTCACTGATCTGTCTGCAGCACCTAGCACAGTATCTGGTACGTGGACGTATCCAATACATGTTTGTCCAATAAATAGATAAATGAGTGAATTAAAGAATAAATGAATGAGATGCAAAGAAAAGAAATAAGGATGATCATGGTTGCAGATTAATTTTAAGTAATGAGGAAGAAAGTTGTGAGTTTAGCAAGCTGGGCTCTATTTTTTCAGTGAGGTAGAATGGAAAGTCATTGATTGAGAATGAGGATAATGGCAAGGAGAAAAGGCATGGCTGTTAATTGTGGGAAATGGGAGAAGTAGGGATGGGTAGACTGCTAACAAATTAAGTTTCATTCATTTAAAAAAAAGTGAATTGGTATGGTAGTAAATTACAGCTGATCTGAATTTCTTTGTGACATCTAAACACTTTCCAGTAAGTCTGTTCTGGGACTCATTCCCAATAAACCATATTTAGAGGAGCCATTTTATTAGCCAGTAGCTAGCTGGCATGGTCCTCAAGGTTGTTTCCTTTGCTGTTGCAGCCAGTGACACACCCATAACAGGTATGATCTCATATTTAACACTCTATTCCCCTTCATTGAAGCAACGATCTTATAATTAAAGGCCAGACTGAATCATATTGGATGCATATCCACAGGGCAGGGATTTCTTCATTTGCCAAAAAATTCTATCTAAAGCCCTAATTCCCAATCAATAGAAGCCAAGTGTCTCAGTACATTCCTTATTCAAAAACATGTGAACAAGGCCGACTTATGAGTAATAGCTGTGTCCTCACAATCTTAAACCAGGTCTTTCCTTTATCAGCATTCCCTGATGATATGTCTTATGTTCACAATCCACTTTTTTCCTTCCCCTCAAATATCTTGGCTGTTTCCACTTTATCTTTAAAGAATTCTAGAAACACATTTAGAAGCAATTCAAGTAGCCTTGTGACAAAAGCAGCACGCTCCATTTTGCGCACAGTTCTTGACTTTACTTTGCTACTGCCTTAACCTCAAAGGAATGTGATAGTGTGAGGTACAAATGCTCTTAATAAACAGGATCGATCAAGGGTGCTTGACTCTTCTTTTCACGTGCAAGTATACTGGGTTTTTTGTGCCTCACCAAAACCATCAAGAGTACTAATGGCAAAAGCCAGAAAGGCTTTCTCTATCAATCTACCACTCTTCATACTTGAGCATCATGCAGAATGTTTGGTTGTTCCTTAGGGGAGCTCTCCCAACTCAAGAAGCCTGTGTCAGCCACTCAAAATGCAATGCAAACCCAAAATTGAGACAGGTGGGAAACTGCCTGATCATGGCTTTTAAGCTAATGAACAACAGTTTCTGTCGCTGGCTCCTCCTCAACTCCATCCACTTCCTCAGGATAATCAATCGGGAAAGGTTATTAAATCACACCAGGCACATTGTTCCCATCATTAACATGTTTTAAATCAGACCAATGCCCATGCATATACCACAAGTAGAGAAAACAATCTTGATTTTTTTAAAAAAAGCATGAACACTGAGGCACCAGAAGAAAGAAAATTCATGTTCTTATATGCCTTGTTAGTCAAAAAACAGAAACTTCTGGGTTGTGTTGAAATGAATTATCAACTCAAATAATGTTTAGTGCTCATTAAAAAGATCTTGGTAGCCTTTAAGGAAGGTAGACTAAATTTTTGCAAATTGATTCCTACATGTAAGCCCACTGCTAGGTAGCCCACTATGTTTAAAGCGTTACAGTAGAAAATTATTACTGTCAGAATTCTACATATTCAGTAAGATCATGTTTCTTCTTCAGCTAAAGTGACCAAACACAATTCCAAAAATTAATGCTAAAGAGTCAAGTTGCTTAGTAACACTGAGCAATATAAAATATTCTTTCAAAAGCACCAAAAATGTATCATAAAGACAACTTGAAAAATGATGATTAGCAAGGACAAAATTCACAAAACCATTTTTCCCAAAGAGAAATAGAAATGTCTACGTTCAGAAGTAAAACATCTTGGTAAACTGTTATGTAGTACTGCTAGGAGAAATGCTAGGCACAAAAGCCTTTGGAATGAGTAGTGATTTCCTTGTATACTGGCCAAGAGATGGGGTATTTATTTTTATATTTATTGCCATGTTACAGTCATTATGGAATATTTGAATGTATTGTATTTTAATATAATACCTTGTAAATTTATATATTACAAATTTGTTGTTGTCAACATTTCACCTCAAAACCCTGAAGAACAGGACATTTTCCAGTCAGTAGCAGAGGTACATCCCAATACAAATTCTAAAGATGAGGCAACATTGCAGACTCTCCAGAAAGCATGGAGAGTTTTGAAAATCCCCTCAAGTGATTTCTACAACCCTCACAAAACTTCCCCACCCCAGTTCAAGAACCACTGTTTACATATTCTAGCTTAAATTCTTCAGTTAATGGCACATTTGGTAACTGAGCACCGGGACTCATGCCTGTAATCCCAGCTACTTGGAAAGCTGAGGTGGGAGGGAGGATCGCTTGAGCCCAGAAGTTCAAGAGCAGCCTGAGCAACATAGAAATACCCCATCTCTTGAATAAATATATTCAATGCAACAGATTACATGTCTGATTATCTTTCTAACAATATAATCCAGAAAATAATCTGTCCCATTTGCATATGTGTCCATCATTAGTTAACCTTTATAATAGATAATATTGCTGAGCTGTTATATGTGCCAGGCATGGTGGTGCTAAGGGATTTTCACACATCGTCTCATTTGTATCTATGACATAAGTGTAATTTATCCTGTGATTTTTAAAGATGAGTGCTATAAGATTTAGTGATATTAAGCTCATGGTCACCCATTCAAAAAATGGAAAAGCAAAAAGTCTAGTTCCTAGAATCTGATCCAAAGTCTTTGATGGCAACACTATTCTCTGCTTCCTCACACTTGCCCATGGTACAAACATCACAGAAATGAGGTGCAGAGATAGTGGATATATCTGCCCAAGAAAAAGGAAACATTATATGTGTGAAAATTAAATTCATTCATTCGTTCCACAAAAATATGTTGAATACTTGCACATTTCTGAATCCCGAGCACTCTTTTAGACCTTGGGAACACAGCAATGAACAAATATGACAAACATCCCTGTTGCATGGAGCTTTCTAAGGAGAAATGGGGAAACAGAGAATAAAAAACAAATGCTCATATTATATCAGTTTATGACCTGTCTGATGGTGGAGAAAAATCAAGCAAATAAGGGAAATAATTAAATGCTGAAATGAGATGGGTCTAATTTAAATAGGGCAGTCAGAGATATTAAATAAACAGCCCATTTTCAGAGCATGTTGTTGTACTGAATCCATATTCAGGCACTGGTGAATGTCATTTATACATCAATACCTGAAACTTATACATTAAAACCTGAGTCTTTCCCATTGATGCAATGTTAAGACACCAGGCTGGCCTACTTAAGTCATTTGGCTTCTATGTGCAAGAAATATAGCATTAGTGATACTATTTAATTATATTTTAGAATACTTATTCTAAAAGAAAAATCATTCTACATTCTAATTCAAAACTGCAACAACATTTTCCAGTGGTGGAATAAGAACCTTTCAGTAGGTCAGTAATTAAGAGAAGTTTGTGATAGATGTTCCTTTATTCAAATAGGTCTTAGCTCTCTTCATTTTTGTAAGAGAAAGTATGGCAATCTCTACCCAGTCTTTCTCACTGGGAATAAGAAATAGTTACCTTTATAGGGACAGACTGAATAAGAGACTCTTCTGCCTGGTTCAAATCTCATTTTACCATTTGTAAGTGGTGTATGAGTTTCTTCATTTGTAAAATGAAGATAATAGTATTTTCCTTGTAGTGTTATTGTGGAGATTAAATGAGTTAATATATATGAAATACTTAGAACAGAACTTGGTGCATGGTAAATAATGGATGTTTTCTATTATTAGTTTCAAAAATAGTTTTACTTTTCTCAAATTTGCTATGTTGCCAGCACTAGCATAAGCACTTACCACATTTATTCACACAGCAACCCTGTGAGGCACATGAAAATTTCTGTCACCATTTTACTGAAGAAAAAACTGAAACTCCCAAACAGTAATGGGCCCAAGGCCTAACAACTGGTGAGTGCTGGAACCAGGATACCCAGAGGGACTGCCATAAAAAAGGAAAGTCTTTTATATTGGTAAATTAAGACAGTCTGATACAAAATCCAAGGGACTGGCTTGCTGTGGGCCCAGAGGGCCAACTACCATCAATTTGCACATGTATCTTCTCCAAGAGGTTTCTGCATGGGTTTCTACACTGCATTTGATTTAACCATGCATGAGAGTACATATCTTCTGGAAAAGAGCTCTCATGATCATTAAAAGTATAATGATACCATGATTCTTTTAGGTGTTGGTACAGAGACAATGCAAATTATGATTCTGTCATAAGAGAAATAAAATTCTAAATCAAAACTTTGGTTCACAAGCTAAGAGCCAGCATAATATGGTTCATATTACTCATTGGCTATGTTGATAATTAAGAATTTGAAAAAAGTTAGCCATAAATATCAACAGTAGTTTGAAACAGATGATATGCATTTGTCTGTTGTATTAAAAGTGTTCAACTACTCCACTCGTTGGTAAACTGCGATCATGGGGCAAAAGCAGTTCTACTGCTTGTTTTCCCAATTAAATTTTTAGTAGAACTTAAAAAGCCATGCCTGTTGCCTTATTTATTGACCATGGCTGCTTTCTCACTACACTGGCAAAGCTAAGTAGTTGTGACAGAGATTGTATGGCCCACAAAGGCTAAAATATTTACTATCTAGCCCTTTACAGTAAAAGCTTGCTGACTTCTGAGCCATTCCTACTTAAGAATTTTTTTGTGAAAATAATTATATACTTAGTACATGTACTGGTGTTTGATAATTGTTTAATAATTATAAATACACATTAAATAAATATGTTTGCATTGCACAAAATTGTCAAATACAGGAAAGATCAAGCTTATCACAGGCAGCCTAAACTAGCAGCTAATTCATCCCCGGCTTTCATTTTAACTCTTTATCTCCTAAAAAAAAATGCTTTCTGTGTTATGTTAGAGCCTGCTTATTTCAACAGGTCCTAAAAATACCAATTTATAATCTAAAGATGCAGAATGGCATCATGAGAAATAGCCTTCTACAACTTCATGAGTGAAGGAGGAGCAACAAAAGATTGAATGCGACAGCTGACAGATAAAACAGAGCAAGAATACCTGTCAAAGTGAGCTTTGTATCTTTTGGAGGCAAATCCCATTTTAGGTTGGTATATATTAACATAGTGCCGATCAATATTCAGTAATAGGAAATGAACTTAGCATAAATCATATTGAGTTAGCATTCCCTCAGCTCTTTATTTTTCCTAAGTTCTTCATAACAGTATAGCCAGTAATTCTTTATTTCTACGGAATAACAGACTGTTCCCTGAAAAAATTTTCTTCACTGTAATTGCACTCTGATCTATCAATCATGTCCTTTTCTGAGAAGGAATCTTTACACATTGATTCTAATTTTTAAATGCAAGTATTTTTGATGCCAAAGTTGTTTTAAAAGTTAGAGATAAAAATATGCAATACATATCCTGCCCTCTTATATACCGGGAAAGAAACCAGACAAAATATAATAATGACATTTGTGATTAGAAATGGAAATGTCAAATGGCAACATGGAACTCCACAGAGGCAGAAGCATTTAGACTAGCATTCATGAACTGTTTTTCTCATTTGCTTATTCATTCATTCATTTCCTGAATGTTTATTGCACCTACTAAGTGCCAGAGCCTCATGTTGCCCCTTGAGTGGCAACCCTCAAGGAGGCATCATTCTATGGAATAATGAGACAATATATAAGTAAACCAGTGAAGGAACAGGATCCTTTCAGGTTGTGAATATTAGCACAAATGAATACACAGGGAGACATGAGGGAAAGTAACTTGAAGAAGGATTAATATTTACCACTCTCCAGAATTATTAATGTCTCAGAATCTGTTTTTCTTCATTTTTATAATAAAGAGACTAGAATACCTGCCTCATAAATACTATAAAAATTAAATAATTCAATAAAGTCCCTGGTTCTATGTTTAAAATATAAAGTGTTCAATAGGATATTATTATTATTATTTATTATCAAAGGCTTCATCTGTCATTTGGTTAAATACTACACATTTACCTAGTGATGGGAAATCTCATCCCCTTAAATTATGGAAAATTAGCTGTATTTTATTGAGAACCATACTCTATGCTGGTGCATTACCTAAACTACCTCATTTATTCTTCATATCTTTTTGTATTTCTCAGACGTATATACTGAGGCTTACAAGGGTGAAATATCTTGTCTGGTGCCATACAGATAGTAAGTGGCAGAACTAGACTTAGATTCCAGCTAGGTCTGCCTCCATAGCCTGTTTGCTTCATCACTATACTGATACTACAAACCAACTCTGACCGTATCATCCAAAAGAGACTCTGATGCAGTAGTAATCTGTGTTGAATGGTTGGAACTCATAGCCAGGGCCAGCATGGTTTGTAGGCTCAAATCATGTTTTTAGTCAAGTAGTGAAGCAGCAGATAAGTGCAAAGAAACTCCATTCAGTCTGTTAGGTTAACACAGAGTGGTAAAGCTGGCACCTCTTATCAAGGATGCAGATTTCAAGACAAGATAAAGAATATAACAGTCCCTTATATTAGAAAGGTATAGCACATATTACAATGTGTTTTTATGAATCCTCATTCATATATTTTCACACATTAAATGCAGAGGTTAAGGCTCAAAAATCTTTGAGTAGCAATGGTTTGTAAAGCTGAAATTTAAAACCAAGGCTTCTGATTTTGAATACTATGTTTAATTCATCAGAAAGCTGAAATCAGTGGAAAATGTTGAATGTATGGTTTGCTGAAGGAAAGAAAATGTGCCTACCCCTTGGCTGACTCTGTGAGTTCTTCTAGGACAGCTAGAAAATTAGCTCTGTAACTCCAGGCCTGAGCATAGTACAGACTATCTCCCTTGGGAGAGACACACGTGGAGAGGGAGTCTGATGCCTCCCAGGTGCTACCAGCTCTACGATGAGGGACTTTGTCTAAGATTTTTAGAAGCAAGACAACTAAGTGCCCTCTTAAAAATCTGGCAGCTCTGAGAATTTTACTTCTATTTAAGGATCACCAACATCTCTCTCCTTCTCCATCATTTGCATTCTACATTTTAAAATATCCCCTTTGATTTCCCAGCCCCTACTGGGTAAGCAGCTGAGGAATCACTTATCTGTGTTTCTGTTTACAATGTCACCCTTACCAGACTGTATAGCCAGGGAAGCACAAGGAAGAAAAGAGGCTGTGAAATATCTTCCTTGGGAAAGATTGGTGTCTTCAGGGCAGTGCTACAGCTAGCAGCTCAGAGCCAGCCAAGATGCCCAATTAGAATTCCTAAAAACTAGTTCCAAATGAAAATAAAACCAGGAGAGGTAACCATACCCTAGAGAGCAAAGTTAAGAAAATTAAAGCAAGCTATATTAGGACAGACTTTTCCACAGGCCTAGCTATTTACCAGTAATTTACCTAGAAGAGAGAATACTTAGAAAAGGCTAAAGAGCAAACTCAGCCCATGGCAGATCAACTGTAGCGTTTTTCCAGTGTGGCTCATAAAAGAATTCAAAATGACATTTTATTTTCTAAATTTAGATTAGACGATTAGTTATTTACAATAAACAATTAGTTATTGTAATTTGAATCCAAATTCTGCCAGTTGAGTTTTTCTTTCTCAGCGTGCTTCCAAATCTTCACCTCCTGTGAAGAAAACATCCCAGCAATAGAGAAGGACCAACCTCTCATCATTCATGATTACCAGACTCCATAATCAGTACTGAAATCTCACCACTACAATAGTTGCTAGTATTGCAGAAAGTGATACATCTAATCCTTAAGTCTAGATGCAAATCTTACCTAGCCACAGCTGTTTTCCATTCTTCGAAGAAGAACCCCGAAATCAGAAACATTTTAAAAATATGTTCCATAAGGTCTTAGCATCACAGTGTGAATAGGAATATCTTTGTTAGGTGCAATATGCATAAACTCTTGTATAGAAATAAGAGTTAGTTTTTCATTCTCCCTGCTCCCCTCCCACATACGACCGCCACCAATTCCAACCTTTAAGCCCAAGTTTTGTTTTTAGGTTTTAAAATTTCAGGAAAAAAATCCTTCCCAAAATTTAATTCATAACAGTAAAGAGAAAAGGATGATGTTGGAGTCCAATATATCACTTTGATATACCAATGCATCAAAAGTATGGCTTTTGATCACCAGCATATAAACTTTCTGACATCAGTCTTATCCTCTGTAAAAAGGAGGGCCATTATGAAGAATATACCTTGCCTGGTGCATACTAAATATTTCATATATTTTAATTATCTTTCATCCTTTAATTTGCAAATTCCTATTACTTAGATTAGAATACCTTCAATTTTCATCTAGTTTTTTCCATTCTAGATTAAAAGATGTTCAGAAAGCACTGCATAGTTCCCATCTCACATAAACTGTCATTGATTCTCAGAAAACAAGGCTCACTATCACTTGGAGCCTCTCACACTGAGAAATGTTGGTGCAACTTAGCATTGAACCCCAGTTCCACTAACCAGGACAGCTCAAAGTCCCATCACTTCCCACTCTTCATGTGTGTGTGTCTCTCTCTAACTTTCGTCTTGAAAGAATGTACAAGGCTTTGAGGGTTCATCCCACATCAGAGTGAGAAGCAGAGCTCTGTTGATTTTCCACTGGAAGTGCCTTCACATTTGCATTTGGTGATGCTAAGTTATTTTCCTAGGGAACTGAAGGTGTCACAGAGGAAGGGTCATGTCATGTTCTACCTAGCTTCATGTCATCCTGTAACTCCTACTGTCATCTGGGCTCTGATATCCTCTAGATGACAGTGTCAACTCATGGCTCTACTGGTGCATGCAGCCCCCTGCCCTGAGATATAAAGTATAGTTTCCTTTCCCCTACAAATGCCTTGCTCATAAAAGAACTCCGCCTGTCTTTCTCAGCACACTCTAGAATTGTGAAGAAAAAGCTTTTTTTCTCACCTATAATCTCAACACTTTGGGAGACCAAGATAGGAAGATTGCTTGAGCCTAGGAGTTCGAGTTTACAGTGAGCTATGATTACACTACTGCACTCCAGCCTGGGTGACATCAATACCTTGTCTGTGAGAAAAACAATAAAAATCCTGTGTCACTTTTTTTTCCTCTTTAGCCCTTCTTCTTTCCTCAAGCCTTATCAGATACAACCAAAGTTTCTCTATAGTGAATCCCTGCTAATATTCTCTTGAGCATTTTTCATCAGAATAGAGCCCAGAAAACACTCCATAATGCTTGCCGGAAAGGCTATTCTGAATGAAACATTTAGGTAAAGTACTTGACAAGTGAAGTCAAGAACTTATGCATTAGCAACCCTGGGTGTCTTCTTGGAAGAAATCCATAAGTAATGCACAACACAGAGTATGTCAGTCCACAGTCTCTCCACCATGAATTATCACTCAGCCTTTATTCACTTTTATTACACAGTAACTGACAAGTTGATGTCAAGCCCTTTTGTGGCCCCATCATTCAACTTTTAAGCCCCATCAATGATCTCATTCCATGACATGAAGCACCCCACATTGATTATACCTGTCTTTTAAAAACTGAATGTCAGTTGGGTGTGGTGGCTCACACCTGTAATCCCAGCACTTTGGGAGGCCAAGGCAGGTGAATCACTTGAGATCCAGAGTTCAAGACCAGCCTGGCCAACATGATAAAACCCTATCTCTACCAAAAATACAAAAATTAGCCGACATAGTGGTGCACGCATATAATCCCAGCTACTTGAGAGGTGACGCAGGAGAATCGCTTGAACCCATGAGGCAGAGTTTGCAGTGAGCTGAGATCATGCCACTGCACTCCAGCCTGGGCAACAGAGTAAAACTCCATCTCAAAAAAAAAAAAAAAAAAAAAAAAAAAAAGAATGTCCAGAGATAAGTCAAAACAAAGCAAAATAATCTGCAAGAAGAAATTCCCAGAGCTTCCAATTAGTGTGGAAGCTTGGCAAAATTCAGATTTGTTTAATTATCATGTCAAGTTCATTCAACTGGCCCAATTATTGTAACAAAATTTAAATAGTCATTGATCACTTTGCTGAGGGCCATCTGAGAGTAAAATATTCCCAGTTACAGTACACTTTGTTAATGTGCAGAAATATTGGAGAACATGGGCAGAGTCCAAGCACAGAATGTATTGTTACCCTCTGAAGAATGGCATTAGAATATTAAAGACTAAATGTTTTGTATTCATGAACAAGAAAATATTTCCAGAAAGAAGTATATTTCTGAAAAGGAGAGTATTCCAGCCAGAAGAAATACAAGAACTAGAGTGTTTTTGTTAATTTAAAGAATTCTAAATCGATGCATAACTCCATAATTATAACATTTGTGAAATATATAAGTATTTACTCAATAATAATTTAACTGTGCTTTGAGTACTTATGTGCCAGGCATATGTACTAAAGACTTCTCCCTACCTTTTGTGCAGTAGAGATGAAGTGAAGGTTTTTTGTTGATTTACTTTGTGAATGAAGTCAAAAAAGGGTTTTGGCATTATACAAAGTGGGATCCAAAATTGATAAAGAGTCTATTCACAAATTAAAGTTATCTGCTTATAATACCCTTAAAAATCACTCATTATAAAATAAATAGTCTTCAAATACAAGTTTAATGATAAAGTTGTGACCATCTGGTATATGACTTTGCTTTTTAGTACTAACAGAGCCTTTTCACAACTTAAGATTGCCCTGGAATTTAGATAAGGTTCAGACAAAAGTCATATGACCTGCCCAGTGTCTTCAGAGGCAGAATAGGACCGTGAATTCAAGACGCTGTATGCAAATTCCAACTCTTTCTTCCATACCTACTACCTATTGTCATTCAATAACACAGAGAAGGACAAAGCCACAGTCTTTATCTCCAAAGCAAGAGTATCCAGATACTACCAAGACCCATCCGCATGCACAGAATTTTTTCTGAATCAGTACAAAAATTTCGACTAAAACTTCTAGGGAATTGAGGTATGAATCAAATCCTTATGACTCCCTAGGCAAACTAATAAGTTAATCTCTGACAAATAATCAAAATGACCCCAGATATTATGTAACCAGAACCTAATAAATGGCATACTATTAACTGGGCTATGGCTATCACTGTCGCTAACTTCACATCTTCTCCCATTCTGGCAAGCCTGTTTGGAGCAGGTTCTAGAGGCATGTCACTCCTGTGGCCATCCTCTCAAAAATTCATAACCTCAGTCTAACCATGAGAAAAACATCAGCAACCTCAAGTTAAAGTGCATTCTATACAATACCTAATGTATTCCTCAAAACTATCAAGACCATCAAAACGTTGAAGTCAGAGAAATTGTCTCAGCCCAGAGGAACCTAAGGAGCTGTGACAATTAAAGATAATGTGGTATTCTGGATGGGAATCCTGGAACAGAAAAGGGACTTTGGGAAAAATTTAAGGAAATGTGAATAAAGCATGGAGCTAACTAACTCCATATAAAAATTATTGACATGGATTTGTTAATTGTGACTAATCTGCCATACTAATGCAAGGGGTGAATCATAGAAGGACTTTGGTGTGGGGTATATAGACACTCTCTGCATTGTGTTTACAACTCTTCTATAAATCTAATACTATTCTAAAAACAAAAAGGCAATATACAGATGTTAGCTAATCATTTCAGAACTTATAGTAAGAGTCATAGCAGTAGTTACAATGATAGTAGTGAGTAATAGAAGATTCGTAAGCATGCTAGAAAAGAGAACTCAATTAGTCTGTTTCTTCCATGCAGCACATATACACAGGGTTGAACTGCATATATAGCCCACTTGAGGAACTATAATCTTAATTTTAATAATAAGACAGAAATCTGTCCAATTCACATTTATAAAAGATAACTCCCTGAATAGGAGCCTCATCTAGAGACTTTATAAAGATGACAAAAGGGTGTGTTAAGAAGGACTGAATCCAAATTTTGTGAGAGGTTTATGCCACTTATTCTACATATTTAAATACAGTGAAGACTGAAAGACATATAGCAGAGTTTGGTATCAAAATTTCCAGCTGATATTCACAAAGAAGATAACATTTAGCTAGGGTGGCCATGGACAAGCCATCAAGCCTAGACTCTCCTGTTCTCATCTGCCCTTCTCCTCAGCTATCTCTGCCGGCAAGCTCACTCTCTAAATACTAAAAATTAATCCATTAATTCTTGCAATCTCTTTTGCTTGCTTTCAATACACTCTACAAAAATGGCTGCCTACTTCTATGTTAACTAAAATGACTCCATAGAGCCGACATTTTCAGAACTCAGTATGCCTGTACCCCTTTTGGCAGCTGTATCTCTCTTTCTGTAGGGAAGACAGAAGGAATGGAAGGCAAGCATTCCATGGAGTGTGATGTCACTTCATCATATAAAAGTAATGGCTTTGTAGTGGTTTCCACAAGACTCCTAGAAAAAGAGATAGATTGTGCCACTTCATTACATGGTCTGAAATGGGAATTTGCATACTAAATTACTTCTAGTCCCATGATATACCCACTATTACACTTCCAGATTGTCACGCATACTTAATCTCCGCAAGAACAGTCTCTCATCTCTCTTTATCTTAAGATTTTGACTGCACCAGAAAGCCCCTGCTAATGACCTCTCAACCTCAGGTTTATATCAAGGTTCTCTTAGAACCAGAACATTCCTCTGTATTAGCAGTTGTCACATTGTATTATAATTGTTCATCAGATTTAAGGTACATGAATGCATTGCCATGTCTCTCTGGATCACTGTCAAATCATCAAGAGCCAGAACATTGACTGATACACAGTACGGATGCAAATGCATAACTTAGAATGGATGGATAGATTCCTTCCCAATCAAAAGTATAGTACAAGATCATTTTCACTCAAAGATTGTGTCATGCTATTTCTCAAAGACCTTTAAATCTTAGGGCAGAGGCTGCTGTAAAGAAGCTGTCTTTCGTATCACCATGCATCCTATGCGCTACTCTGTCAAAAACATCAATGCTTAAAAACAATGAGGTTTTAAAGATGTATTTCAAATCTACATTTATGTCACATTTTCAGGATAAGGAATAATAGCGGAAATAAAAGTTCAAAAACCACAGTGAAATTACATGAGTAAAAAGACAATCTTCAGGATATTTCTTTTCTAGGTGTTTGTTCTTATATTGAATAAGAGCTGTTGAAATCCAAGCTATAGCTACAGTAAAAACTTGTGAACATTTTAAAAAGTGATTAAACTAAATCAAAAATTTGAAATTAACTAAAGAAAGGTATGGGTAGGATTAAAAATAGTCTCTGTCATCTCACTGGAGGTATACTTTCCTCTGGGTAAATCCTAGAAACATTATATTTGTTCCTTTTCACATCTCCTTAACATTTCAAAAATATATTTTAAACAAAAAATTGAAATGTATTAAAGACTCATTTTACTAATTGACCTAATCTCCATTTAAGAGAGTTTAAAAATTGTTAAATAATATGTTCTTGCAAAAGCCCTCTAACAATATAGCAGAGTATTAATGCACAGTAAATGATCATGGTTACATATTTTAAAACGATTCCTTCCATGCCAGAATGTATTCAAGTTTTTCTTAGGGTCACTTTATGTCACATAGTGCACTAAATCCCTGAGAGTAGGGAAATGAAGAAATTTACCCATACCCTGAAGAAGTTTACTGTCTATTGGAAAGACGAACAAGTATAGGTCACCGCAATGAAATGTTTGGGAATGATGTCAAAGTATGCCTGGAGGCACTGTGGAAATGCACAGGAGAGACACTAACCTTGAAACAGGTTGCTCTTCTCCAACACAATGAAAGCTGCTCCCTTCACTGACATTCAGTGAAAAGAGGCAGGTAGATGTTACTTGTGGATTCAACATTTTACCTGACAGTTGTAGGAAAAGATAAAGGTAGACGAAATTCAACCTTTCTTCCGAAATTTAGCAGCAATAAGTGTTGTTGGGTTTATACATTGAAGAAGTTAAGTGTTTGGGTGATCATAATGGAAATAACACAGTAGAAATGTTATTTAAAATACAAGAAACTTTCATGGAAAGGGCAAAGTATAAAGGAAGGAGCATGTCCTTTGTCTTAAGTAGACAGATTTGAATCACAGCTCTGTCACTTATTACTCATGTGTCTGTAGGCAAATCATATAAATTACCTAAACCTCAATTTCTTCATATGCAAAATGGAATGAATACTAGCTTACTCGTGGAATTACTATAAGCATTAAATAAGATAATGTTTATATAGCACTTTTCAGATTACCTGGGCCATCTTAAAGGATTAAAATGTGATGGTATAGATCTAATTATAAATTAAACTAGGTATTTCAGTGTAGGATGCTTTACTCCTGACAGGGAGTGGGAGAATGTTGACAAGTGTGAAGCAGTGATCTGATTTCAGAGAGCGTGGGGTACCAAGCAGAGAATAAAGGCAGGGATGTGGTTCATAATGATGAAGATCATGGTGATGATGACAGTGAAGATGATAATCACTACCTCTCCTTCCAAAGCTTAGAACATTTATCACTTTGATTTCCTATGATGAAATAAAATACTTACTTATATATTTTTTCAAGTCTACTTAGGAAAAATTATGTTTCAGTTAACCCCTTTGCTAAGTAGACCCTCCTTGGCTCTAAAAGAAGTCAGAATCTCTGGAATGTCTTACTTGGTATTATATGAACCAATGTGAAATCACATATTTTCACTGAACAATTTTTCTACTCCTAGTGGTAAAATATGTAGCCTTAGTATCCTACATGCATCGCATCAGAATGAAGTTCAGTGAGCAGTGAGCAATGTGGGATATTGACTTCATCCTACCTATTGTCTTACTTCTTGCGCATTGTTTATACTTAGGAGTGGCTTCCGCATTAGGTAAAATTCCAGCATTTGCTTTCTCACTCTTTCATCTCTCTCCTTTAACCTGAAAGAGTGCAAAAACTTTGAATTCAAGCTCACTTGGATACTAATCCCGGCCCCGAGACTCCACAGCTTCCACCAAAGTACTTAACAGCCTCTGTATCTATTTTCTAATTTGAAAATGTATTGGATACAATACCTATTTTAGGATGTTTAAAACTTTTTAAACATGATAACAAATAACAAACACCTTGGATAGTGTTTGGCACATAGCAGTCACTAAACATTCAATAAACACTGGCTTTTATTGCATTATTCTTTTCATCCACTGTTACCTCATTTGATTTAGGAGGACAATGTTGGCTCCATTTTACAGATGAGCTATAAGATAGGTTAAGGTAATTTCTTAGGCCACACATAGGGTAAGCAAAGAAGAGGTTTGACCCTAAGTCTCCTAATGCTTGTCACAGACACTTTTGGTGCCCTGTGCTAATATCCTCTTACAAGACTCTGATTTCAGCCGTACCTGCAGTAGATAGTTCCTGCAGCAGGAAATATCCCACTTCAGGCATCCACTGTACCACTTGTCTCTCTTCTACTTGGCCTCAAGGGTCTCTCTAAAGGTTCTAGGAGTTTTCAGGCAAGAGAATCCTGGAAGTACACAGGAGTTAAAGTCCTTAACAATACCTTTTAATGAATGGACACGGTCTTTCATTCTCTTACTTCTGACAGACAATTCTCAATTGCATTACTTGAGCCAGAGTTGGCTCTAGGAGGAGCTATCTTTTTTTTTTTTTTTTTCTTTTTTTTTATTATTATACTTTAAGTTCTAGGGTACATGTGCATGACGTTTATATCATGTATAACACCCCAATGCAATCCCTCCCTCCTCCCCCCTCCCCATGATAGGCCCCAGTGTGTGATGTTCCCCTTCCCGAGTCCAAGTGATCTCATTGTTCAGTTCCCACCTATGAGTGAGAACATGCGGTGTTTGGTTTTCTCTTCTTGTGATAGTTTGCTAAGAATGATGGTTTCCAGCTGCATCCATGTCCCTACAAAGGACGCAAACTCATCCTTTTTGATGGCTGCATAGTATTCCATGGTGTATATGTGCCACATTTTCTTAATCCAGTCTGTCACAGATGGACATTTGGGTTGATTCCAAGTCTTTGCTATTGTGAATAGTGCCGCAATAAACATACATGTGCATGTGTCTTTGTAGTAGAGTAATTTATAATCCTTTGGGTATATACCCAGTAGTGGGATGGCTGGGTCATATGGTACATCTAGTTCTAGATCCTTGAGGAATCGCCATACTGTTTTCCATAATGGTTGAACTAGTTTACAGTCCCACCAACAGTGTAAAAGTGTTCCTATTTCTCCACATCCTCTCCAACACCTGTTGTTTCCTGACTTCTTAATGATTGCCATTCTAACTGGTGTGAGATGGTATCTCATTGTGGTTTTGATTTGCATTTCTCTGATGGCCAGTGATGATGAGCATTTTTTCATGTGTCTGTTGACGGTATGGATGTCTTCTTTTGAGAAATGTCTGTTCATATCCTTTCCCCACTTTTTGATGGGGTTGTTTGCTTTTTTCTTGTATATTTGTTTGAGTTCTTTGTAGATTCTGGATATTAGCCCTTTGTCAGATGAGTAGGTTGCAAAAATTTTCTCCCATTCTGTAGGTTGCCTGTTCACTCTGATGGTAGTTTCTTTTGCTGTGCAGAAGCTCTTTAGTTTAATGAGATCCCATTTGTCAATTTTGGCTTTTGCTGCCGTTGCTTTTGGTGTTTTAGACATGAAGTCCTTGCCCATGCCTATGTCCTGAATGGTACTACCTAGATTTTCTTCTAGGGTTTTTATGGTATTAGGTCTAAAATTTAAGTCTCTAATCCATCTTGAATTAATTTTCGTATAAGGGGTAAGGAAAGGATCCAGTTTCAACTTTCTACTTATGGCTAGCCAATTTTCCCAGCACCATTTATTAAATAGGGAATCCTTTCCCCATTTCTTGTTTTTCTCAGGTTTGTCAAAGATCAGATGGCTGTAGATGTGTGGTATTATTTCTGAGGACTCTGTTCTGTTCCATTGGTCTATATCTCTGTTGTGGTACCAAGACAATCCTAAGTCAAAAGGACAAAGCTGGAGGCGTCATGCTACCTGACTTCAAACTATACTACAAGGCTACAGTAACCAAAACAGCATGGTACTGGGGAGCTATCTCAATAACACACCCTACTTTGGCTTTTCCTTGTCAGTCGCATTCTCTTCTAATTAATAACCCTTAATCTTGCTTCCTGGGATCACCTCCACAATAAATGACTTGCACCTACCTCCTTGTCTCAGACTACATTTTGGGAACTAAAGGTTTGGGTGAGAGAAGAAGGGGTGTTTTGTTTTGTTTTCATTTGTGTTTGTACAGCATTTCTCTCTATTTCTCTGTAGGTCACCAAGATGCTGGCAGTGGTTGTAATTCTGTTTGCCCTTTTATGGATGCCCTACAGGACTCTTGTGGTTGTCAACTCATTTCTCTCCAGTCCTTTCCAAGAAAATTGGTTTTTGCTCTTTTGCAGAATTTGCATTTATCTCAACAGTGCCATCAACCCGGTGATTTACAATCTCATGTCCCAGAAGTTCCGTGCAGCCTTCAGAAAGCTCTGCAACTGCAAGCAGAAGCCAACAGAGAAACCTGCTAACTACAGTGTGGCCCTAAATTACAGTGTCATCAAAGAGTCAGACCATTTCAGCACAGAGCTTGATGATATCACTGTCACTGACACTTACCTGTCTGCCACAAAAGTGTCTTTTGATGACACCTTCTTGGCTTCTGAGGTATCATTTAGCCAAAGTTGATTCATGAATTAGAAGAAAATGGACCACAAAGAAAATGAGAATCTGTGCAGCCATCAGCAAAAGGGAGAACATGGCCAATAGTCATATGTGAAGACAGAGCAGATCAGTCTTTGTCAATGCTCTAACAAGTCCTGACCCTAGATACTGTAACCCACGAAGACGATTCAGACTTTCCTTCTTACAAACTAGTATCACTAAAAATGGAGCAGATCTGTGAAATAGCTAAATGATGGAAACTTAAAGTTTAGCCCTTTTCGTTTAACTTAAGAAATTCACTATATTTTCTGGGCTTATAGAGTTTCAATAAAATCTAGACATCAATTTACATTATTCATAGTAACCACATCAAATGTCACTTTTCAACCCCCCAGGTTATTTATACATTCGATAATTTGACAAGGCACAGATTTTTAAATGTTTGCATTTAGTATTCATTTTAACATAGTACAGGGCTAGTTCATGAATATCTGAAATTAAAGGGGAAAATATTACAGAAACATTGTATTGAGTAAAAATAAGATTTTGGACATACATGTTAACTGTATTTTTAAAATTGCCATAATGTTTATAAAATTCTAAGATGATTTTTATATCTTAGAAGGTAGAAAATCATCATTCAACTTTAATGGAAAATAAACCTCAAAATATCTGAAATTATTAATTAAGGAGAAATGTAGATTTTAAGATAAATCCAACTCTTATCAACTCTTCCAGCCTCCCACACGATGTGTGGAACAAGGTAAAAAACCAGATTAAGTAACTGTGAAGATACAAACTAATGTACAATTAATTTCCAAAAGTATAGCCAAGACAAAAGTATTTATAATTAGATTTTGCTTCTTCTCTGAAGCTTTTAAGCAAGAAAGTCCTTTTGAACATTCTTGTTTATAAACTACTCAGCCATGTCAAGCAAATCATTCAAGCAAAATCTAGCTCAAAAGTCTGAAACATTTTCAAACGTTCATTGTTATTCTAAGTCAGCCAAAATCCTGGTATCCCTCTCTTCCAGATGAAGGCCTCCCACTGAGAATTGTAGTCCATGGATTTTACCTTGGCTGCAATTGTCTTTCCTTCCTATCTGCTTGTCGTTTGTAGGTTCTTTTTTTGTTCTTCTCAAATGCTAGTGATATTTTGTTTACAGATTCCAAAAGCAATGCAAAATTCTGTTGGCTTTATTTTCAGCAGAGTTAAAACTGATTTCATCATATTATCAATATATCATCTTTATATTTATGACTGACATCTGCTATGCCAGTGATTATTAGAGACTTGTGAATGAATCTGTCCAGGACACTTGTCAGCTCCTACTTGAATCTCCTACCTACTAGATTTGGCCAACCAGAATTTCCAAGGGCAAAAATTGCCCTTGGTGATGGTTCAGTCAACACTGATTTTTAATGACGAGATCAAAAATACCCATACCTGTACATGCCCCATAGGCTGGCATTTTCCCTCTCCAGCCTATATCCCTATTTTATGGACTTTTCTAGAACCTAATTGCTAATGATAATTACGCCTCCCACCTTCTTAATAAAGAATATACCATTTTACTTTTGAAACTTGTTTTTAAGTGCTGTTTCATGGAGACTCTGCTGTCCAGAACCTTATTCTAGAGTATGCTTTTTTTTTGAAAATTGGCCTTATCTACTCCAGCAAGACATTTTTATCCTGTTACTATAATAGTAAACGAATGCAAGCAAATATTTGCAGGAAATACCCTAAAACCGGACCTGCATGACAGTAAGCAATGTATGTTAACTGACTTTTCATTCTGGTATAAATATTAATCTTGGCATCGTATAAATAGAGCACCAGAATGATGCAACCCCAAATCACACAAGCACATATGTAAGTGTTTATAAACACATACCCACATGTTCACAAATTGGTGAAAAAGGGGATTGTAATATATGAGATTTTTTCATTACGGAAAGGAAATAATAGCATTGAGCATCTACTGTGTCTCAGGTATGCTGGTAGGTAGTCAATCAACATTATCTTCATCACAATTTCTCTACAGCTGTGATTTCTCTGATGATAAGACCAGTATTCCTGTGACCTAATTCCTAATTAATAAAAAGTTATGGATTTTGCAGAATGATCATATCAGGTGTTAAAAAATACAATTAGTTTAACATGATATACACAAAATACAAAGATGCCCTTCTTATCTTTGGAAATTTAATGTATGGGCTGAATTCTTCTACTCTAATTTTGTAAAAGTTATTTGCCAATAATCTGTTAGTTTTAGACCACATGGGAAATTCATAAGAACTCAGTTCATAGTGTTTTAACTCTAAAGCAAATGCCATTTTAAAATTAAATGTTCCTATGTAATGTCCAATAGATATTTGAAATTACACAGAAGAGACATAGCTTTTTAAAATATTCTTTATCACACTATACTCAATCATATTTCCATAAATAATCAAAACTTAATATACTACTAAATGAGAAATAAAGAGCTAGATTAAATTTTGCTGGTGAAATGATGTTATTAAGAGCGCTCCTTAATAAAAATTCCCTGTGTTCTTTTGTAACTTCCAATTTCATTAATTGCTGAGGGTCTTTGGTTAGATCTCACACCTGAGGTAATTGAGTAAAGGGCACAGGTCATGAATAAAATCAACAAACATAAATTCCCTCTTAGGAACTAAGGACTGTGAGTATATTTCTAGACCTTAACATTCAAGGCAAATATTCTAAATGCTGAAGAAAAATAAGAAAAGTCCAAACTCTATAGTCATTCTTAAAACAAAATTGAATGTACAGAACAACACACCTTGATAATATACCAAAATCAATGGCTGATTTGGCTAAACAATTAGCAATGTCAAAGGAAAAGCTACAGTCATAAAACTTAGTTTAGTGCAACTAAGTCTTAATGGATATTTGAAGTGTTTTATTTTCAGAAGATTATGTTGGAATAATAAGAACAATATGTCTTAGTAAAAGCTGAGTCGACATAGTTTTGGTTGGCTCTTAAAGAATACAAGAATTTATATCATCCTAAACTATGTTAAATCTGTAAACATGATAAAAAGAAAACATTAACTTTCTGAAGGAAAAGATTTTATGTGGCTAACCCATCAATGTATGAATTCTATAAATATTATATTTAATATCATCTTCCATTTACAATTAAAACAGGGATTGGAATATTTATATATGAAGTAGGGAAACTTAGTGTGAATGAGAGTACACCTAAGAGGAACTAGGCAGTTCCAGAGTCAATAAAAAATGTTTTCAAATGTTTTAAGTCACTCATTCCCCTGGGGGAAGCAAACATGAATATCTCTTATGTATCCGCAATTTATTTCTTATGTATCGGTAGCTGTTTACAATAAATAGCCATCAAACCAAGATTTGACTGAGTCAACACAAGCTTTCAGAATAATACACATTAAGAAATCTTACAGAGCTCTGTGGTCTTAAGTATTTTTCTCTCTTTTCTCTCTCTCCATCAAACTCTCATCACTCCACAATCATCACTTTCCTCATAGCAGGAAGATTTACCTAACTTCATTCAAGACTAAACCTGGACATGACATACCTTAAGTAAAAATACAAATGTTTTTTTCAAATATATTTACGTATAAAAGTATGCCGTTATTTTGCAAACTTTCATTTTCATGAAATCACTTTTAAACATAGAAAAACTGATGCTTTAAATTCGAGTTCTCTTTATGTCCTCATTGACATGGTAGGAATCATGTGTAGATTTGAAAAGTTTAATATGGCTTTTTCCCTCACAGAAGAAAGTACAAGCTTGGCATTTTGGAGGTTTTGGTCAGAAACTTATCAAAGAACACTCAATATGTGCAAAATTGCTGCAGAAATGAGTTTCAGCAGACAAAAGGCTCTTCCCTTTCTTATGAAGCTCACAATCCTACGAGAAGGAGAAGACCAACATGTCATCACCTGAAGATATAACTGTTTGGCAGTATTTAGAATACAAATCTGAGCTGTCAAGAAATATAATTTAAGGAAGCAATTGTTAATGGTCCATTTGAAATATCATAAGATGACTTTTAATATAAGGATCAATTTTACATATTCTCATTCTACTTTGTGGACTCTAATGAGAAGTATCTGTTAATTCTTCACAGATTACACAGGAAAATAAGTTCAGATAAGACCCTGTACTATTTTTCTGATATGTTTAGTCTATAAGTATAATCTCATTACTCAGCAGTAAACCTCATTTACAGGAGTTTCACATTGGAGAACAATTTTGTTACTGACATGGTTAACACCAAATGATGACAATGCTGACATAAACTAAGTCTACAGGGTTCTGCTTCTAATATTCAAACACAGTGCTCCTCCATGTCCTCCAGGGATCCATTTCAAGACCGCTAGTGGATGCCTGAAACCATGGATAGTACCAAACTCTGTATATACTATGTTTTTTCGATCTGATAACCAAGATGGCTACTAAATGACTAGCAGCAGGCAGGCAGAGTGCACAGCATGAATACACTGGACAGAGATGATTCACGTTATGGGTGGGATGACACAAGATTTTATCATGCCACTCAGAATGCCTCTCAATTTAAAACTTATACATTGTTTATTTCTGGAATTTTCCATGCAATATTTTTGTGTAGAGGTTGACTGCAGGTAACTGACACCACAGAAAACCAAACCAAACTGTGTATAAGGGGCAACTATTGTAACCTCTTTTGAAAAGAGGGATCAGGAAAGTTTGTGTACAATATCGTCGGGCCTATTTACATTCTTCTACACCAAGCACATTCATGATAAAGCCAACATAAAGTTATTAATTCATATTTTGGAAATGACATCTGGAAAAATAAAAGAGCTGAATGAAATAGTACAGCTAAGACAGTACATTGTCTGTACTGTCCAGAATTTTCAAACCTGGATCCAGCAAGGAAACAAAGGATAGTTTTAATGGCCAATAAACAGTGAATTCACACTGATTGCCTGCCTGGCCTCATGAAGAAGCATCTGGGTTAAGTCCATACTACAGGCTCTCAACTGGAATAATGGAAATGAAAGTCCTTTGCAAATTATAAAAGTTAAAAGAGTGGGATAAAGAGGAGTCAGCTGGAGCTCTTTCAGTGTATTTGAGCCCTGAAGCAGCACCTGTAAGTGGTTGTTTCATTCCTCACAGAATAATGAACTTAATTCTTATGCACGTGTCTGTTCTCTGACTTCCAGAAAAGAGAGTATAAACTTCCTCAAAAATGCTATGGACTGATATTGATAAAGGCGGAGTCTTTTGAGAAAAAAAAGAAATAAATACAAGGCAGCAGAGTAAGACTCCATTTAATCAGAGTTCTGAATTCAGAAGTCAATAAGAACATTATATTCCTGAAATGGCACAAGATGCTGTAGTAAGGAGGCCAAATATGTAATCCCTAGCTAAGAATCATAAAACATTCCTACTTTCATATACCTAAGAGTTACCTGGGAGCTTATCTTAAAATGCACTTTCTTTTGGTCTTGCCCTAAGAAATTCTCATGTATTAGATGATTTTGATACCTATAGTCTTTCTGAGTACACCTTGAAAATCACTGAGTTCAGGCCCTCAGATACAGCCTTCAAGGCTCTTGCTTATCACATAATTCTTAATAAGCAATTAAATGGAAAAATCCTTAGGGGTAAGTCTATTTCATCTTTATATTCCACAAATTATCTAAACTATTATTTAGTTAATTATTTATTACCTATTGGATGATGTCCCTAAATATCTGTAGAATGAATGAATAAATCAATCCCAGCTCAGAAATACATTCTAAACTTTTGATAATATCCAATTTGCCTATAGCTCTATCTTCATAATCAGATAACTCATTGTGCTGGTTTTACTTTTTAAATAGTTCTCCTGGCTCATTGAAAGGCACTGCATGAAGTGTGCCAGACGATGGTCAGAACAATCCCTTATGTATGTAACATGCATGACAATTTCAATGGTACTCTCATGTCCATCATCCAATTTAATGAGAAAAAGGAAGACTAAAACATTGTTTCTGCTTTCAAGGAGATTACAATTTAGTGATAACATATTAACACAGAAACATGCCAGAAAAAATATAACACACAATTGGAAGCCAAATTACATGATTTCAGACTATAAACACTTGAGTTCTTCAGAGGGAAGGGGGCATCCATGGGGCTTGGAGTCGTTACGGAGGGCTTTGTAGAGAAGGTAGGATGTCCTTCAAGGATAGATTTGATTTAGACAGTTAAAGAAAAGATGAGCCATGTGAGAAAAATAAGATGAGTAAAGGAAAGGAGACATAAATAAATCTTAAAGCAAGGCTCTTGATATTAAGATTGTGTATCCAGAGCAAATCCATTCATCAGGGATTGATTAAGGAAGGCAGCTAGTCCAAAAAAAAAGAAAACCTGACAAAGGAAGGGGCCAACCTGTACTTACATTTGGTTAGGAAATGTCACTCATACACAAGAATATAAAGTAGAAATGTATATAAATCTGCTATGTATATTTTCTAACCTTTGTGAATCTCATTATCTATGGAAAATACAGTATACTATTTGTCTTATGTTGCAATTCTAAAAGTATTCTTATAGTCCTAATTTTCCAAGTGAAAAATATATGTGTATATATTTATCTTTTTCTATATTATATTGTCATCATATATTTAAAATATTTATATATGTGTATATTATTCAGGGGTCCTAAATGACTCTGGATTTATCCAATTATGCTACACATAGAAATCAGAGCTAGCTCAGGGACCTAGGCTCTTCATGAACGTAAACTTCAACATTAAACATGAAATTGAGAAACACGTAGTGATTAGCTTCAGGCTACTGTGACAACATTGTTGACTTGCATGTTGCTTATAACGTGCCTTGGAATGTTTTGCCTTCCTTCTATCAGCTTTAGAAAGTTGTATGCCGACTCACTTGATCATTTGGGAATTAATCATTGTGTCCTTGTGGGGCAAACACTCTTTTTTAAGAAAGTGCAGTATTATGTGCTTTACTGTGAGAAACTGTGTGTCTAATATTGTATGGTGAGCAATAAAGCATCAAACTGAAAGACCTGGCTCTTTAGCTTTCTTTTTCTTCCAAATTATTTCATTTTTGGTGTGATTGGATCTTAAACCACTTGCCCCAAAGACTTCATTTTAATTCAGTGCCATCCACATGTACCACTGGTGGTTTTTCAAAATAATTGTAAGTAATATGCAAATAGACATTTTAATTTTAATAAATTGAATGTGTCCATCCCATCCACTCCACATAACTTCCCATTCTACTGATACATTTATTCTAAAAGCCGAGATAATGTAGACAAATCTATACAAATAAACCAATGGTAGTAGCCACTTGTGGCTCCTCATGCCACATCTCCTCTTTGGTCCCATGATTTCAGCACAGCTGTGGTAGACCATTCCATATGCATTGTCATTCTCCCATCTTCAGCAAACTGAAGTGGCAGAGTTCTCCCAAGCTGTGTTACACCACTCAGTATAAGCACAGGTAGCCAAGGACTTCAAGGGAGTTAATGCCCCTAGGGACACCAATCAAAAGTGGGAAATAAAAACCAAAAGAAAAATGTTCCAGGCTCTTATCTTCTAATGGAATATTTCTGAGGCATCTTCAAAATGATTCTTCAAAAGGTCCTCAGCATTACTGAGCCCCTATTCTTCATACTGGAAGCCAACTTATATACCCTTCACCAACTTTTCCTCCTTTTTCATCCCACTATTTGAACTTCCTCATTTTCACAAAGTTGAAAATACTGTAGGTTGAAGATGTATTTAATACACCTAAACTACTGAACATCGTAGCTTAACCTAGCCTGCATTAAACATGCTCGGAACACTGACAGTAGCTTATAGTTAAGCAAAATCATCTAACACAAAGCCTATTTATGAAAGAGTGCTGAATATCTCCTGTAATTTATTGGATATTGTACCAAAGTACAGTTTCTACTGAATCTGTATTGCTTTTGTACCACAGTAAAGTCAAAAAATCATAAGTATTATGAGTCAAACTATGGAAAGTCAGGGACCATTTGCATTTTCAATCGGAAGTTGCCTTCTAAACTATTGAAGAGGTAACATTGCATATGTATGTCAGCTAAAATACTTTTAATATAGAACAAATTTTATGAATTGCAGAAAAAAATAGTTGTTTCTCCATATCCCTGAACCATAAAGGATCTTGTCATTTCAACTCAACTTTGTTCAAATTCTCCCCCATGTAATTTATAAGTATTTTACTCCTAGAATATAATAATTGCATCTGTAAAATAGAGAAACACGTCTAATTCATGAATGAATTATGAGAATTAAATTAAATTACTTTTAAAAGTAGTTATGATACAAGGCCCATAGTTTGCACTCAACATTTCCTAACAATTACTAATTAAACTTAATAAAAAGAATTCCAACCATCTGAAGCCATAAATATTTGTTGATAAATGCTGGGTACAAGGCACCTTCCTTAGTGCTACAATAAGACAAAAGAGGAAATAAGAATTGTCCTCAAGAATCTTACAATCTGGCTGAAGAGACCAAATACAAACATTTTAAATTTAGGTGACAGTACAAGGTTTAACTAGCAGTCTAAGACACCAAGAGAAGAAAAAAGGAAGTACCTGATAAACTCCCCAATTATTAACATAAACAATAATGGTCATGAAATTTCAGAAGAGAGAAATAAGTTACTCAAGTCTAACCTAGTATCTTATTTTGTTACCTGCTACAACAAAATATCAGAGCAGGGTAGCTTATAAACAACAACAACGTATGTCTCACAGTTCTAGAGTCTGGAAAGTTCAACTCCAAGGCACTGGTACATTTGGAGTCTGGTGAGGGCTGCTTCCTAGGTTCATAGATGGTGCTTTCCTGTTATGTCCTCACATGGCAGAAGAGCCAAAGGAGGTCCCTTGGGCCTATTTTATAAGGACACTAATCCTGTTCATCAGAGCTCCATCCTCAAGATTTAATCGTCTCCCAAAGGGCCCACCTCCTAATACTGGCACACTGGTAATTAGATTTCAACGTATGAATTTGGTGGTGGTAAGGAGCCACAAATCTTCAGATCACAGCAGCTAGCAAGAAAAGACTTTGAGGAGGCAGTGGGATATGTGCTGAATGTTAAGTAGTGTGAAATGTGAAAGGGCAGAGTAGGTATGGGGTGGAGTAGGCAGAAAGGAGACATTCAAAAAATGTCTGAGCTAAAGTAATGAGAAGGGATAAGATCGTGTGGAGACAGAGAATTGAGATAGAAACTGGAAAATTTACTTGTTTACAATAGAATATCAAGAGTGGAATAGTGCTAAAGTCAAGTAATGCTCATTCAAAAAGGAAATTTAGGACCAAGTGTAGTGGCTCACTCTTGTAATCCCAGCACTTTGGTAAGCAAAGGCCGGAGGATCACTTTAGCTCAGAAGTTTGAGACCAACCTGGGCAACATAGTGAGACCCCTCATCTCTACCAAAAATTTAAAAAGCTGCCAGGTATGGTGGCATGTGCCTGTAGACCCAGCTCCTTAGGAGGCTGAGATGGGAGAATAGCTTGATCCCAGGAGGTTGAGGCTGCAGTGAGCCATGATTGCACCACTGCACTCCAGTGTGGACAACCAAGTGAGATGAAAGAAGGAAAGGAAGGAAAGAAGAAAGAGAGGGAGGGAGGGAGAAAGAAAAAAAAAAGAAAGGAAGGAAGGAAGGAAGGAAGGAAGGAAGGAAAGAAGGGAAAGAAAGACAAAGAGAGAAAGAGAGAAAGAAAGAGAGAAAGAGAGAGAGAGAGAAAGGGAAAGGAAAGGAAATTAAGAAAGAAAGAAATTAAGAAAGAAATCAGTTTAGCTGGGTTATGTCTTACTTTCAAACTAAGAATTTTTTTCTGAAAATATAAAGCATGATAGTAATAATAACACTATTTTGCTTAACTTTTTTTCTGGTTTAGAATAATGGTAGTAGTATCTTGGCAACTTTTCTATAAATCTAAAATTGTTCCAAAAGAATATGTCTACTAAATAAGTAAATGTTGGTAATAGAAGTCCAAAAGAAAAGTAGTTTGATCTAGAATATTTCTCTGATAAGGCCCCAGATTATTTTGGCACTAAAGGTTTTTTTTTTAATTAACCAAATGGCAAAATTATTTAAATTCTGTTTTCAAAATGACTAACAATGTTCATAATTCTTAAACCATAATTCGAGTGTAGTAGGGCTTTTACTGCAAGGATCTTTTTGAATGACTATCCCTAAAGTCAGTTAGTTTCATATTTTCTTATGTAGCAATAAAAGCCAGAAAAGTCCATCTCAACTCCAAATACACACACACAACCAAATTACAGAATTTTCAGAATTGTAAATCATAGGAAGCACAGAGTGAACACAAACATCTTTCTTTCTTCACCTCATACACACATTTACTCATCAACTAAAATATATAACCTACCTACCACTTATGACTTTGGCTATGCTTCTGCAATATGAAATGGACACAGATTGACTACATTTCATTAGCAGTTTCTAATTTCATTTCATTAACAGTTCCTAATGACTCTGGCTTTGCCAAGTTATCCTCAGAGAAACTCGATCATTGATAATTAAATGGATTTCAACTTTCACTCCACACTCTATACCTTGAATGTTAAATGTCTCGTGACCTTGGCTATTACGACACGTTGACATGGTTGTGACGACTTCTAACTTTTAAGGAAGACTAACTCTTGAGCTGAAAAAACTCTGAAAAATAGGCAATAATCCAACAATTAGAATAGTTGTTTGTTTAGCTTCTAAGTCCTATTTGTTATGGTTGGATAGATGTGTACAAAACTATTTTGAGACATTATCCCAACAGACAGATAAAGAGAAGAAAAATAGAAATTAAAAAAGATCAATAAGAAGTCTCCCAAATAGCATATTCTGGGTTAGATTTATTGGGGGAATGGTTTTTAAGAGTTTAATATTAAATATTTCACGTGACTACCATTATTTCATTCGCAATCAGTCATTTTCTTGGGGAGGAATGCAATTGGCCACTATAAGGATCTGAGAAAATTGACAGAATCTGTCCCTTTGCTTGGAATATTGAACACATCTTTTAATGCCAAGATATGAAGGATGTGAAAACACTGATTTCCATGGCCAGATGGCAAACTACAACTTGGGCAAATTGGGTGGTTGCTGAGTTTGCCATCACTTATTGATCATCTAGGCTGTATCTCACAATGCCATTCTGCTTGTTGATCAGAAATGGCAATGAAGATGACTAGTATAAAATGCTATTCTTTAATTTCTTATGTCAGTTGCATATGTTTGGGATTTTTATCAAAATTAACATTGCCATGGATTATGATTGACAAGATATAGTCAAACAGAAGAGCTAGAGGATTTGGGACCTAGCATCAAAACTGCTGCCTACATAAAGCAGACACTAAAAGGAAAGTGTTGAGGTGATGGTCATCTATCAGTGGAAGCAGAGAAAGAAATCAATCCAGTAGGGAAAACGTCAAACACATAATCAATTGAAGGCAACAAATAAGTAGTCAGATGGAGACCATTTATAATTCTAGGGAATTCTCCAAGACTAAAACGTGTCTGTGCTTAAAACAATTGACTGTGCCTTCTGAGAATGGAAAATTAATAAGCATTTCTGTCTTGGTTTTATGTGCTTTGTATAGAGATGATGTCTAATAGCCCTTTCTTCCTCTCCTCAGCCTTGAGTTTTGTTCTCCTCTTCCAAACCATCTCAACCCCTACCTCATGCCCAATACACAACTCAAAGAGGTAAAACTTAAAGATGGGGGTGAGAATATTTGTTTCAAATATTTTTTTGGTAATAAAATATACCAATCATTTCATAATTTTCTTTTCTTAGATTGAGTCAAAAGTGCCTGCTCCAAAACCACTGGGACAAGCTGCTGCATCAAAATGTCACAGGAGCTACAAGCTTATTTACCATGATGGCCTCAAGGCAGCTTTAAAATGTCTTCTGATCTTTCTCATCATTTTTCTCTTTCTTCTCTGCCTCCTTCTCTATCATTTTTTTCCTATTCATTCTCTTTCTGATCCTTCACAGAGCGTTATTTAAAACATGGTACTAAAACATCAGGGAGGGACAAAGTGGGCTTATTAATAGAGATTCTTCTTACTTTAATCAAGCAGTATTTTCCTAATTAGGGTATATTTCCCAGAATAGATTCTAAAAGTTTATTCAATTTATCACTGCTTTGACAAAAAAAAAAAGCAATCTATGTCAGAACTTAAATTTATAATTTTAACATTAAAAACACATAAACATAAAGCTATACTTTATATCTGTTATTGCAGATTGAAGTAAAGATCTTTATTCAATTAAAGATTGACTTTATATATTTAAGGAGGATTAATGGATAGATTGATGAACAGAGAGATAGAGAAACAGATCAACCCAGCCAGACAGATAAGCAGATATTATTTGAATATTTAAGTTGCTAAACAATGACTTAAATGCTCTTTAAAAATGCTTTTAGGGTTACTCTTGGCACACTTTTTCCTCCCACTGTTCACTATAAGTTCACTTTCTAGAAGTCTCATCAAAACTTCCATAAGTTCACAAGTTGCCTTTCAGACATCCTTCATCTTCCACTCTCACCCCTCTTGTTAAAAAAAAAGGCAACTAACTCATTCCACACACTATCATCTGCCAGAAGCAATTTCTGCATTTGTTTATTACCCCAGTAGGATTTCACATTCTGCAAGCTTCCATTTCTGAAACAACACAAAACAAGTAGAAAAGTGCATCTCGTCAGACTTTAGAAAAAATCATCCGATGCAAATGTGCTGAAATAATGGAAATACAGCAAAAAAGAATGATCTCTGCCAATAATTTGGCATTAGTGCAAAGTGCCCTAAGGCAAAATCTAATGCCTCTGTTTTCAAGTGAATTGAAATCTGAAGCCCCAAATACATATTTGTACCGTGTGAAATAGGAGGAAACGTAGTTTGTATTCCCCTGGACTTCATCAGCCTATGGACACAAACTAATTCACATCAGGGTTAACATGCAATTTCACTGGGTGGCTAATCTCCCTACCTAAAACAGAGAACCTCAGCCTCCCCTTCAGGTATTTCCTGCAGGGTGGGTATCACACTGCTCAGGGCTTATCTTGTTCTTCAATCTCAGCCTCCTCTTTGACTCAAAGCCACAAAAGAACAGCATTTCTTGCTGCCATGGCTTCTGGTTCCCCTCATGATAATGCAGCTTTGCCCAAGGAATCATCTCTTCTGACTTCAAAAGTTGCAAAAATTTCCATTGTCATAAAGAACTGCACTTATTTCCCTGCTCCATGTAAATATCCCCTATCTTCAATGTTATACCATCTTTTGTCATAACCTTGGTTCTAATATCACTGCTTTTGTACTATGTATAAGAATGACTCTTATGAAAATAGGCTCTCAGTTTCCACCTGCAAATGCTCTCTTGCTAGAAGATCGAATCCAGCCTGGGTCCACCCTGTCCTCTGTCTCCTCCACCTCTGCTTTCAGACACTCACTCACAAAAATCTTCCATCTCTAGCATATCTTCCCCACTAATATAAGTCAACTCACAAAAGTAAATAATGGCAGGCACTGGCTCGCCAGAACAGCAGACTGAATTGCAGTATTAGTTCAGTGAAAATTACAATTGTATTGAAAACAGGCTGTTTGAGAAACAAAGTAGATGTGCTAGTTTCCCTCTTCTTTTTGGAACCTGGAAGAAGAGTAAATGTCAAAGGAAAGAAAAACTCAAGGGATTCCTAGCTTACTTCAAATCTGAGTTCAACCCTGCCCAAACAAGAAGTACTAACACCATCTAACATCAGACATCATCACTTATGACTTCAGAATGTCTTTCAATCAGCAACAGCCTCAAGCATTCAGATGACATGAGTGAGGGGCAGAGCCAAAATGAAACAAAACATATTTGGCTGTCATTAGACTATAAATGACTAAAAAGAAAAATAATCTACTTAGTGTGGCCAACTAACATCTGATAAAGGTGAGGTGGAATTTTGAAATCAAAAAGGAAGATTTAACTGTTAAGATCCTAAAAACAAACGTATTCACTGGTCTTTATTCTGCCGTCCAGCTGTTATTTTGAAATCCTGTAGCCTGGACTGAGATTACAAACCATTCTACCCAACAAACCTAGACCTGCTGACTTTTTTTATTTTATTTTTTTTGTTAGTGCATTTGGAGAGAAGCCACAGAACCCACACTCCACTTTCCACAGCTGTTAACTGATAGATTCACAAAATTCAGTTTTGTGGTGAAAGGCTGCAGCCTTTCTCTTTCCATGTTTTAGAGACCATCAAATTATTTATTCCCTCCTTTCACAGTGATCTCAGGAGAGACTAAGGTCTAAATCTCCACCTGCAGGTAAATAAACAGAACTTTCATAATCAAATGAAGAATGCAAACCAGAAGCTTAAGTTTGTATATGCAAATCACAAAGCAGCAGCTCAGCCAGGCTTCCCCAACCCAGTAAGACCAAAGTCAAGTAAACATTCTTTAAATGGAATCCTGGAAGCTTATTTCCCTCTTTGTTTATTACCTCTCCTGGAGAAATTTCTCCATCAATTAAAGGTGTCATATTCATGCAGAGTGCCTGTTACACAGAGGAAACTGCACACAGAAAATTGGGAGACACATCGCAGCATCAAGTACTGTAATTAAGAAAATTGTTTTTATGCTTTTCTATGAATATGAATGACTGAATAAATGACTGAGCAACACCACAGCCTCTTCATTACTAAGACAGCCAGAGACAGAACAGGCTCTTGGGTCTTCAGGAGATCTGAGAAGGGTTAAAAGGAGGAATAGGGTCAGAATCCAATTGATCTCAGTAAAACACAGGAGCCCGTACACTTGCAAACAGAAGATAAAAATAAATGAAATGTGCCGCACAGGGGCAAGTGCTGAAACATAGCCTGAGTCAGAGGTAGGAAATAAACTGTCATGGCTAGAAGGTGCATAGGAAAAGTGTGGGATCTATACTGTGAAAGTGGACTGTCAACTCCCTGACCTCAATACTGCTCTTGATCCTGCTCTTAACTCCTACCCTACTAGGAACATTTA
The DNA here is from genome assembly GCF_009764315.1 of Trachypithecus francoisi. Classification (NCBI taxonomy): domain Eukaryota; kingdom Metazoa; phylum Chordata; class Mammalia; order Primates; family Cercopithecidae; genus Trachypithecus; species Trachypithecus francoisi. Next base: position 65,319,997 of record NW_022681472.1, read on the forward strand.
CAAATTTCTCTGTGTTCACCTTTTTGTGCTTCTCCAGAAATCAGGGCTGGTGTAAACTGGAAGTTCTAAAAGGCTGAGAAAGAAGCAGGGAGGCACTGAACTGGGCTCTCAGAAATGTCCCATGCCTACCTGGCAGAAATGGGGAAGGTCTTGGTCAAGAGTCATCTTTGCGAAAGCATGGAGGAGGAACTAAAGGCTGAGAAAGGGGATTTGAGAGGCAAATGGAATCCAACATACCAGGGGAAAATGAACTGCCAAGGAAGAGGAATTAGGGTCCCTTACTTGGGTATTGTTTGCAACAAAGAGGAATAGTTGCATGGTTCTAGCTCACAATTTCCCTGTTAGACTTGGTGACATACTCCAAACCAATCTTCAAATTTATTTTGAAATGTTCTGGATTTCCTTGAGTTCAGTCTTTCAAATTAAAGAGGTCTTTGAATATACAATTAAGAGCATTTAAACTTATGCCTCTGGTGTTCATTGCGAGGAATATTTATAATAGATAGCAATTAGAAATAATCTAAAAATTCAACATTAGAAGATTAGTAAATTATGATAATTCTATAGATGGAATATTATGGGATCATTAAAATTATATAGTAGTAGTACTTAAGATATAAAGCAGCATTTGTGTAATATTCTGATTTTATATACATGCATATGTGTGTAATTTGAACTTGTATTATTTGTATAGAAATTTTTAAAGCCCTTTATTTTTATCAAACCAGGACTCAGTTGAGTAGCCCTTAGCCCTTTTGGTTGTTATGATGTAGGAAACCAAAACCTTTTGCAACTGGAGCAGGTCATGGTCTCAGAAGAGTTACTTGGGAACCCAGAGAACTTCTGAAAGTCAGAGGAACACAGCCTCAACACCGTTGCCTGAAAGAAGAACTTAGGAAGAAGGTCTGATGGGGCTTTCTGGAATTGCTCCGATCCGGTTTCATTGGCAAGAAATAGGAACAGGGCACCTGAAATAAATTTACTTTGACAAAAAGGGTAGCTGTCTAGGCTTTTGACCCAGTCTTAAGAACATAGGCTAAGAGTTTATGTGGAAAGGCTGGTTCTAACACTGCATGCAGCTGATTTTGTAAATTTCTCTGGAACCACCCCTTTGGGATACAGTGGTTGTGCACTCGGGAACATTGACTTAGCTAAGACAATAGTCCTTGGGAATCCAAGTGTAGAATTTAAAGGAAGCAGAATATGAAAGACATGCATGCCATCTGCTCTTTCAATTTAGGACTGGCCAGCTCCAGCATAGGCACTAACTGAACCAGTTCTGAATGACTCTATAGCCACTGCTTAAAATAAAAATTCAATAGTTTTTGGGGAACAGGTAGTGTTTGGTTACATGGATAAGTTCTTTAGTAATGATTTCTGAGATTTTGGTGCATGCATCACCCAAGCAGTGTACACTGTACACTGTAGCCAATGTGTAGTCTTTTATCCCTCATCACCCTACCACACTCCCCGCAAGTCCCCAAAGTCCACTGTATCACGCTTATGCCTTTGTGTCCTCAGAGTTTAGCTCCCACTTATAAGTGAGAATATACAATGTTTGGTTTTCCATTCCTGAGTTACTTAATGGTCTCAACCCCATCCAGGTTTCAGTGAATGCCATTATTTCATTCATTTTTATGGCTGAGTAGAATTCCATGGTGTATACATACACACAGACACACACAGACACACAGACACACACACACACACACACACACATTTTCTTTATCCACTTGTTGACTGATGGGCAATTTGGGCTGGTTCCGTATTTTTGCAATTGTGAATTGAGATGCTATAAACATGCGTGTGCAAATGTCTTTTTCATACAATGACTTATTTTTCTCTGGGTAGATACCTAGTAGTGGGATTGCTGGATCAAATGGTATATCTACTTTTAGTTTTCTAAGGAATTTCCACATCGTTTTTCATAGTGGTTGTACTAGTTTACATTCCTACCAGCAGTGTAAAAGTGTTCCCTTTTCACCACATCCACAATAACATCTGTTATTTTTTCATTTTTTAATTATGGCCATTCTTGCAGGAGTAAGGTGGTATCATATTGTGGTTTTGATTTCCATTTCCCTGATAATTAGTGATGTTAGCAATTTTTTCATATGTTTTTTGGCCATTTGTATTTCTTTTGAGAATTGTCTACTCATGTCCTTACCCTCCTTTTGATGGGATTACTTGTTTTTTCTTGCTGATTTATTTGAGTTTCTTGTAGATTCTGGACATTAGTCCTTTGTCAAATGCATAGTTTGTGAAGATTTTCTCCCACTCTGTAGATTGTCTGTTTAATCTGCTGATTATTTCTTTTGCTGTGCAGAATCTTTTTAGTTTAATTAAGTCCCATCTATTTATCTTTGTTTTTGTTGCATTTGCTTTTGGGTTCTTTCTCATTAAGTTTTTACCTAAGCCAGTGTCTAGAAGGGTTTTTCCAATGTTATCTTCTAGAATTTTCATGGTTTCAGGTCTTAGATTTCAGTCTTTGACCCATCCTGAGTTGATTTGTGTATAAGGTGAGAGAAGGGAATCCAGTTTCATTCTTCTACATGTGGCTTGCCAATTATCCCAGCACCATTTGTTGAACAGGGTATCCTTTCCTCATTTCAAGATTTTATTTGCTTTGTCAAAAGTCAACTGGCTGTAACTATTTCGATTTAGTTCCAGGTCCTCTATTCTGGTCCATTGATCTATGTGCCTATTTTCATGCCAGTAGCATTCTGTTTTGGTGACTATAGCCTTATAGTATAGCTTGAAGTTGGGTAATGTGATGCCTCCAGATTTGTTCTTTATGCTTAGTCTTGCTTTGGCTCTGAGGGCTCTTCTTTGGTTTTATTTGAATTTTAGGCCCATTTTTTCTAGTTCTGTGAAGAATGTTAATGGTATTTTGATGGGAATTGCATTGAATTTATAGATTGCTTTTGGCAGTATGATCATTTTTACAATATTGATTCTACCCATCCAAGAGCACGCGATGTGTTTCCACTTGTTTGTATCATCTATGATTTCTTTCAGCAGTGTTTTGTAGTTTTCCTTATAGAGGTCTTTCATCTCCTTGGCTAGGTATATTTCTAAATATTTTATTTTTGCAGCTAATGTAAAAAGGGTTGAGTTCTTGATTTGATTCTCAACTTGGTCGCTGTTGGTGTATAGGAGTGCTACTGATTTGTGTATATTGATTTTGTATCCTGCAACTTTACTGAATTCATTTGTCAGATCTAGCAATTTTTGGATGAGTCTTTAGGAATTTTTAGGTATGTGATCATATCACTGACGAAGAGTGAAAGTCTGACTTCCTTTTTACTGATTTGGATGCTCTTTATTCCTTTCTCTTATCTGATTGCTCTCTTGTCTGCTGTCTGAAGTGGTTGACTCATAAGATGGCAACCAGCAGCCACTGGAATAACATGGTCTCCCGTTAATATCCAGAGGAGGAGAGAGGAATCACTGTTCAAGGATGGAATATGTCTTTCACATTAGTCTGATTGAGTTAACTAAAGTCAGAAGCCCGTTCCTACATCAGTAACAGTAGTGGCCTAAGAATTACCTGGGAGTAGCTTACATATGTAGAAAATTGCAGAGTCACTGTTATATTTGGTGCAACTTGGGAAAGCAACTTTCTAAAAGTATAAAAGTACTTCTGTCATCAGTATGCAAGTAGTATGACCAAAAAGAAAAAAATGGTTGTATTGAGTTTACAGATTCACTACTGAATCACTGTCAGTAGTGTTGAGCCAAAAGTTACACTCTTGCTAAATTCAAAATACTCCCAGTGCACTCACACAAAGATTTCATCTTTTAACTTTTCCTTCATTGTGTGTGAGCTGACTACAATGAGGCTTTTAGGCCCCTCCCTCATGAAAATCAATTGCTGGTGACTCTACCCTGTCACAGCTGCATGCCCATGAACTTAACTTCCCATGTGTACACAGCTTTGGTTTCCCTCTAGGACCCCTACTAGGTTAGCAGCCTCCAACATTAAAAATAGAATTGAATCTGAATGATTCAACAGACTGCATATAACCAAGTCTAAATGATTGTAAATGATTGTTCAAGCTAAAATCCATTTCCCAAATGGTCAAATTGATGTCATCTGATTAAAGCATGCCATGCTGGACTTTAAGGCCAGTTTCTTATAAGACTTTGTGATTTAAGGCAATGAATTAGTTTATAAATCTTTCAGATGTCAGCTGCCTGACAGTATTAGCTTCTGAGGGTTAGTTTAGATTACACTTTCTCCAGTTCACAGACCCATGCCAACTGGAGTCAGTGAATGTAGAAATAATGAAAGTTCATTTATTAAGTAATAATTTATTAAACACCTATGATATGCCAGGCACTGTACTAGGACAAGGCCATTCCATTCTCAATTGTGAATTGACAGGTATATAGTTAACACTGAAATAATTTTTTTTAACACAGAGATCTGCAAAGTGCTTTAGAGCCATGCGGACTAAGTGGTACATTCTTTCTGAGGACATCAGGACAGCCTTTACAGAGAAAGCAACATTCGAGAAAGGTTGTTAAAATGAATAAAATCTCGAGAAAGAGGAAAGAATCAAAAGAAAGTATTTTCAAGAAAAGGGAATTTCATGGACAAAAGCATAAAATATAAATAAGTATAACAACTTCACAGAATGTTAATGGGCAGAAAATTTGTTAAGATGATTTTAGGAAAGGAATAGATAGGTGATGTGGAAATCAGTAAGCAACTGGATTGAGATACTAAAGACATGGGTTGAAATTTTTATTTTGTCACTTAATATCTAGGTATCTCTTCAACTGTAGATTATGGATATTAATCTATCTTAACTGCTTCACAAAATGATTGCTGACCATGCTGCAGCAGGTAGAATCCTTGCCTTAAAATTTAGCAAATACTGATTTTCCAAACTGTGACACTGGCACCTAAGAGGGTACCTTGGTGGAACCAGTCCCAGCCGTCCTTTCATCTGCTGTGAGGAGGGATTTTGACACTAGTCTGTATTTATGTGTTATGATACCTTGTACCAATACTCAACAGATACAAATACTGGAACATTTTTGGAATAGTTGATTTATTATTGAGACAAAAATAGGTAAAGGTAATACTTGACTGAGTCCTAGACATGGTTAAAAAAATCTGTATGACAGTTTGAGGCCACTTCAGAAAATTTGAATATGGAGTCAAAAGTACTGTATCAATGTTAAACTTCTTCATTTTGACAAATGTACTGTGGTTATTTAAGACAATTTACATTCTTAGGAAATGCATGATGAAATATTTAGGGGTAAAGGAGCATGATGTGTTCAACATACTCTCAAATGGGTACAGTAATTTCTTGTTCTCTTCTTGCAACATTTCTATAAGTTTTAAATGCCATTTTAAAAAGGAGAAAAGGTGATTAAGGTTTCATACCATCCAATAAGCCATTAATTTATTTGTCACATCCACCTGGAGACAATGACAATATAAGTGACTCCAAGGGAATTTTCTGAAACTATGAAAGAAGAAACCTCCTTGGGCAGGCAAATCTGATCCCTTCACAAGTTGATAGCTGCCCACCACATCACTACCACTACTAGTGTTAATCTTGTCTGCACTGGAAAATTGACTGAATTTTTGATATAACCTAATTCTTACTGTGAAATGTTACTCGCTCAGTTGAACTGATTTTTTTTTTTTTTTTTTTTTTCAGATTGGTCCAAGCATCCTTCTTTGAGTACACTTCACTTCTTTCCCAGATTCCTGGTGTTTGGCAAGTCTTATCACTTAATAAGAAATCTTGAACTAATCTGCCACTTGGCAGGATAAGCTACTCAGATTTTTCATTCATTGATGTCCTCTAATTTTCAGTTTCAGTTGTAAAATGGAGATATTAATTCCTGCGCCCCTTATCTTAAAAGATTGCGAGGAACACAGACAGGAATAATGTGTGTGTAGGTTTTTGCAAACTCCAAAATCTAACACAAGTTAGGAATTTGTATAATTTAATTGTGATGTCAGAATCAAAGGCTCACATGGGATTTAACCCTTCCTATCCTCTACTCTGGTTTATTCCTGGGGCCTGAACTATATTGAGTTTTGAGGTACCTTGATTCCTACTATTAAACTATCTCATGGAGCATTTTTCCTATACAAATATAGCAAATGCTGAACATTTTCTGTCCACAGCACTACATGAAATGTAATGCAGATAAATTGCTGAATGAATAAATATTTTAGAGCAAGCTAGCATGACAATGCCTCAAAAAAACTAACAAAGAATGTTTGACTTTCTCATGCACATTGATTTGAGTCATACTTGGTTTCAGAGATCACTAATGAAAAATTCATTTTACATTTATGTATTTGGATTAAGTATGGCCTGGTCTACTTCTTAAATCCCATAAATTTCATTCCAAGGTAAAGTTTTAAAATAAATCCTACGATAAGAGGGTTTTTGTTTCTTTTTCTAAAATATTTTCATTTTTAAAATTAAATAACAGCCTGGCATGGTGGTTTATGCCTATAATCCCAGCACTTTGAAAGGCTGAGGCAGGAGGATTGCGAGGCAGGAAGATCGCTTGAGGCCAGGAGTTCGAGACCAGACCATAGTGAGACCCCCATCTCTAATTTTTAAAAATTGGTTAATTAATTAAAGAAGTAGGTAAGGAACACAATATTATTGAAATAAATTTGTAAAAATCAGACTCATGTAGAGAAAAAAGGCAATTACTATTAACAGTGTGATATGCACTTTTTAGCCTTTTCTATATATTCAGAGAGAGAGAAATAGAATAGATATATAGCTTGTTTGTTTTCTTTTTTTTTTTTTTTTTTGAGACGGAGTCTCGCTCTGTCGCCCAGGCTGGAGTGCAGTGGCCGGCGGATCTCAGCTCACTGCAAGCTCCGCCTCCTGGGTTTACGCCATTCTCCTGCCTCAGCCTCCCAAGTAGCTGGGACTACAGGCGCCCGCCAACTCGCCCGGCTAGTTTTTTGTATATTTTAGTAGAGACGGGGTTTCGCCGTGTTAGCCAGGATGGTCTCGATCTCCTGACCTCGCGATCCACCCGTCTCGGCCTCCCAAAGTGCTGGGAAGCTTGTTTGTTTTCTTAAAGAATGTTGTACCAAACATGTAAATCTGTAACTTGATTTTTCTTATTTAAGTTAATTTTATAGTATCTAATGTCTGTACTTAAAGACAGTCTTCATGCTTCCTTTGGAAATAATTTTTAAAAATCTCTTAGAGAAGATCCATACATCACTCAGGTTGAAGAACATTGGTCAACCGCATGTTATTCTATTGTGTGGATGCACCATGATATACTTACATCTGTCTATCAGTGACACATAGGTTATCCTAGCATTTTACTATCACAAACAATGCTTCAGTAAGCATTATCATGAAATTTGTTGTGTTTTTTTTCTTGCATTTCTTCCAGCAATCCTATAGGATATAAGCCTTAAAAAAGAAATTGCTGAATCAAATGGCATATGCATTTTTAATTTTATTGCCAAATTGACCTCCAAAAACACTACATCTATTCATACCCCCAACCAAGAATACATGAGAGTAATCATTTCTCTATACTTTCACCCATCCTAGATAGTATCAGTCTTTTAAGATTTTTCTAAATGAAAGGTCAAAAGTCACATTACTTTATTTTTTGAGATGGAGTTTCCCTCTTGTTGCCCATGCTGGAGTGCAATGGTGTGATCTAGGCTCACCACAACCTCTGCCTCCTGGGTTCAAGCAATTCTCGTGCCTCAGCTTCCTGAGTAGCTGGGATTACAGGTGCCTGCCATCACACCCGGCTAACTTTTAAAAATATGTTTAGTAAAGACTGGGTTTTACCATGTTGGCCAGGCTGGTTTCGGACTCCTCACCTCAAGTGATCTGCCCTCCTCAGCCTCTGAAAATGCCAGGATTACAGGCATGAGCCACCGCACATTATTTTAAATTGCAGCTTCTTTATTTCTCCCTGTCCTCTACTTGTATATTTTCTGTAAGTTTTTTTCATGACATCTGTCCATTCTTTTAATTGCTTGAGATTTTTTAAAACTTTATAGAAGTTTTTTTGTTGTATATTTTAAATATCCCTTGTATATTTATAGCATATTTTCTTTTATTTGGTAGTCTTTTAATGTGCTTTTATATCTTTTTTTTTTCTTTTTTTTTGAGATGGAGTTTCGCTCTTGTTGCCCAGGCTGGAGTGCAATGGTTCAAGTGATTCTCCTGCCTCAGCCTCCCTAGTAGCTGGGATTACAGGTATATGACACCACGCCAGGCTAATTTTGTATTTTTAGTAGAGACTGGGTTTCTCCATGTTGGTCAGGCCTGGTCTCGAACTCCCGACTTCAGGTGATCCGCCCACCTCAGCCTCCCAAAGTGCTGGGATTATAGGCGTGAGCCACTATGCCTGGCCTTTATGATGTCTTTTATTGCACAAAAGTTTAATTCTTTAGTTTTCAGGTGATATTTATGTGAATGAGAGAAATTTCTAACCAAACACAAAGAATCAGAACCCTTTGCACCAGTGATCCTAGTAAATCATTTTACACAGACATTCTAATGGAAAAAGGCAAGAGAAAATTCCCTTTCAATAATACCTTAATTTCAAGTTTTAACATATGTCCTCCTAATTATTTATCAGAAAAAAAGGTTATTTTTCTTTTTTCTAAAACTTTTAGCCCAGAACCAGAGCACAGATATCCATGATAATCCATTTTCATTGGAATCCATTTCATTTTGCTTTTTTATAATTAGTTTGTACGTATATTGACCCTTCCTTCTTTCCCATTTTCCATTGCAATTCTCTCCCTCTTTATACCTTTTCTAGAAATTTAAGAGTATTTTTCAACTGTTTATGTGGTATGTCATGAATAAGCCCTAACGGTTCTAGTTCAATGGCTAGTGAAATGTTTCCAAATAGAAAACTGGATAAAATCTTGCATGTTCTTACTCATATGTAGGAGCTATAAAAAGTGGATCTCATGAAGATAGAGTGTATATTGACAGTTACAAGAGGCTGGGGAAAGGAAGAAGAAGGGCAGATGAAGTGGGGAGTATATATATGTATTTATTACCAATGAACTGTACACTTAAAAGTGATAAAGATGGTAAATTATATATGTATATTTTATCTCAATAATAAATATCTGCTTCTGCAGAAGGAAAAGGAGTAAAGAGCTTCCAGTCAACTTACTAGACATAACTTATTTCCTTTAGATAGTACAAATCTAAAATTAGAAGGGATTTTTACTCTTGGCCTGGCCCAGGAGTGCCCAACCACAGAGTGAACATGGAAGCGGTATTGATCCAGTCTACCATGGTTTAGAGATGCAGGTTCGTATTTTATACTATGTGTGTCACATGGTCAGAGCTAGTAACAGGTAAAACTAGGAAGAAGGCCATGTTTGTCTTAGCATCAGTTTGCTATCTTCCCCCAAGAGTCCCTCCCCTCTGCTCCTTCTCTTTGTCCAGGCCAACAAAGGGACCCCAACCATGGCCATCCAACCAGGATAACTGATATGGTTTGGCTCTGTGTCCCCACCCAAATCTCATCTTGAATTGTACTCCCATAATTCCCATGTGTTATGGGAGGGACTCGATGGGAGATCATTGAATCATGGAGGCAGTTTCCCCCATACTGTTCTCATAGTACCAAATAAGTCTCACAAGATCTGACGGTTTTATCAGGGGTTTCCGCTTTTGTGACTTCCTCATTCTCTCTTTGCCTGCTGCCATCCATGAAAGATGGGACTTGCTCCTCCTTGCCTTCTGCCATGACTGTGAGGCTTCTCCAGCCACGTGGAACTGTAAGTCCAATTAAACCTTTCTTTTGTAAATTGCACAGTCCTGAGTATGTCTTTATCAGCAGCGGGGAAACAAACTAATACAATAGCTCTCTAGTTTCACCCTGGTTCCTCCCTCTGACTAAATTTTAAAAATACTTGTTTCAATTGGACTGTAAGCTCCACAAAGACAGGGATCAGTTCTGTCATTGAATACTCAGTGTTTACTGTATAGCACGTGCTCCACAAATATTTGTAAAATTAATGTTTCAGATTTCAGGCCTTTTTAAATGAATGGGGCTTTACTCCTTGCACCACAAAGTCTATTCTCAGAATGATTTATTTCACTAAATTGCTTTACAATTCAGCAACAGCTTAGTTGAAAGGAGAAAATCTTTAATATAGACATTTCAAATGTGGAGGCAATTAGACGGGCTCTCCAATGTCCTACACCATATTATAGGCAATTATCTACTTTCCCTTCCAAGCCAAGCTCTGAACTCAACCTTCCTTCTTTTATTTTTTATTTTTATTTTTTTGAGACAGCATTTCACTGTTGCCCAGGCTGGAGTACAGTGGTGTGATCAAGGCTCACTATAGCCTTGAACTACTAGGCTCAAGCAATCCTCCCACCTCAGTCTCATGAGTAGCTGAGACTACAGGCAGGCACCACAATGCCGAGCTATTTTCTTTTTCTTTTTCAGAGACAGGGTCTCACTATGTTGCCCAGGCTGGTCTCAAGCTCCTGGGTTCAAGCAATCCTCCCGCCTCAGCCTCCCAAAGTGTTGGGATTACAGGCATGAGCCACTGCACCCAGCCAACCATGTATCATTTATTCATGTTCTACAAACCTGCGATTTTTTTGGAAAATGTCCTTCCATGACATGGTACACTTTAACACTTGTAAGTATGCACAGCTGGAGTGCTTTGCTACATTTCTAGACATACATGTTTGTACATGCATATGTAACATTTAATGGATCAGAATGACCAAAGGAAGGAGAGAAGAAGGGAGGAAGAAAAAGAGGGAAGAAAAGGAAGGCGGAAAGAAAGAAGGAAGGGAAGGAGAGAGGAATATAACTTAGAAACACGAGTTTGGGTAACAGACATAAAATTGGATCACATTTTCTAATTATTTATTTAATCTGTAAACCATTTTATTGACATAGGATATATACAGCTGTAGATATTTAATGTATACTTCTAAAGACACTATGCAGGTGTTAAAAATGAATATAGGACAAAGCAAAGGAAAGCAAATATGTAGAATTATAATATGACTATACTGATTAGCAATTGTTAAATAATGCTGTAGCCTTGAACATTCACACATGTGAAAAAGGAATGATTTGAGGAAGCAAAGTGATGAAGTAAAAGATGCCTGGTTTTAGAATCAAACAGGCTGGACTTAAACCCTGATTCTGCCACTAGTTTGAAAATCCAACTCTTCATCTCAGAGCTTCCATCTATAAATTAGGGGTGATAAAATGAAATAGTGTGTATAAAAAGTGCCTGGATCATGGAAGTGTCAATAAATAACAGGCTTAATTATGTTTATATATTTGGTTATTTACAGACAAATCAAATGTCAAACAAAAGATTAATGAACTTTTTCCCCTAAGCTGATCATACAAGTACGCTAGATCCCTTCTGAAATACCATTCATCAGAAAACAGAATTTGACACTAGCCACTCACAAGTTTAAAGGACCGCTGCAAGATGCATTTCTACCCATAACACTTTCTGTCTCTGTCCTGACTCAAGGGCATTTGTCAGGAGATTTCACTTAATTATAATTTTAAAAATTATAAGATAATATTAAAAGTTCATTTCTGATTATTTCAGGAGAAGTTTAAAGATCAGAACTCATAATAGAACAAAAACCATAACGTTGCCATGATAGCATAGAATGTTGGTTTGGTAGCCATGAGTGCTAAATCTAATTCTCTTTTTTATTGTAGTCTTGGAAACTGTAAAACTCTCTGACACAGGTTCAAATTCTCTGTTTTCCAGAGAATGTTTTTCTCCCAGTAGTTCATTTCAAGGTGCAACAGATGTTCCTTCTAAATGATTCATTACTCGAACCTTAGAGAATGCCTTTTAGGAAGTCAGTTTCTTTACTCTTTCTTGCTGAGCATCAGTTGACACATTTTTAAAATTTAATTTGGTAGAAATTCTTTTTTTTAACAGCCCTATTGGTATATAATCGATATATAAAAATTGTATATATTTAGTGTATACAATTTCATTAGTGTGAATATATGCATATATCTAATACATTTTATGTGGTGAGTTTTGGCTTTTTCCACTTTTCTCAAGAGAGTGAAAGGGACAGAATGGTGTGTTGCATTCTGTCATCATTCGTGTATAATACATCCACTGGTCATTCCTAAGCATTCATCTTCTGAGGTAGTGTTCATAAAATATCTACACAATTACCCCATAGCAAAACAAATCTTAGTCTGTTGTTTATGTTAAAACAGCTAAAACCCACACCATAAAGCTTCCAATATTGATAACTTTAAATTTTCCATTACAGATATCTCCAGAGGGTTTCTGTTTCCAGAATGCATAATCTTTGTGTTTTTGCATCAGAAGTTCTGTTGACTAGGACTATTATAGGCCAGTTCTTCACATTTTCTTCCTTAAAATCTTAGCTATTTTGCAAGTTGGTATTAAGGCAATTCAAAGTGAATGAATGGATGCCTAGATAGCTTCAGGGAGGTATTAAAACAAAGGATGACTGTAATCCCAGCACTTTAGGAGGCCAAGGCAGGCAGATCACGAGGTCAGGAGTTTGAGACCAGTCTAGCCAATATGATGAAACCCCATCTCTACTAAAAATAGAAAACTTAGCCAGACATGGTGGTGCATGCCTGTAGTCTCAGCTACTTGGGAAGCTGAGGCAGAAGAATAACTTGAACCTGGGAGGTGGAGGTTGCAGTGAGCTGAGATCACACCACTGCACTCCAACCTGGGCAACAGAGTGAGGATCCATCTCAAACAAAACAAAACAAAGCAAAACAAAAACCCAGAAACACAAAGGATGAGCTATTGCTTAACAGGAATTCAATTACATGAAGGGTAACTGAAATATCTTTAAATAATAATGAAAATAATAATATGAGGTGCAATTACTGAAATACTATGTATTTAATATACCAAGTGTTATGTATAGCATTTATCTCACTTGATTCTTTTAAAATTTTGGTAATATTATTATTATTCCCATCTTACAATTTAATAAAATGAGACTTGGGAAAGTCAGTAATTTAACTAAGTTTCCACATCTAGTAATTTATAAAAGCAACATGTAATTCTAAGTCTGTCTGACTCCTAGGCTCAGCCTCTTAACCCCTATACTATACTACCTTTCTAAAACTGTAGAATAGTGTGTGTGTGTGTTACCCTGTGAATACCATATTTACATTGTGTGTCTGTTAAAAAATACTTAGGATATCTTGAAAAGGAAAATTTGGTAAAACTGGAGATTATTTGGTGAATGAGGTACTAAAACCATTTCTACTACAATCAGGAGTTGTCCACATTAAAGAAAGCAAAATAATTTGAAATTTTCCTTTATATAAGCTCTCATTCTTCCCACTATTTTGTCTTTCTATCAGAACTGAGCTAGAATGCAGTTAAAAATAGTGCTGCCGTAATATATACAACATTCATTTCACAAACATTTTCTAAGCATTTACAATGTGCTAGGTCCAGTATTAGGCCCTGGGGATACATGCATGCAGTCCACACAGTCCTCCTAAGGAAACAAACTGTTATGTATATTTAGGGCTTGCTCTAAGTGCTAGGTATTTGTATTAGCCCATTCTCACACTGCCATCAAGAAATGCCTGAGACTGGGTAAATTATAAAGAAAAGAGGTTTAATTGACTCACAGTTCCGCACTCCTGGGGAGGCCTCAGGAAACTTACAATCAAGGCAGAAGGCAAAGGGGAAGCAAGGAACCTTCTTCACAGGCAGCAGAAGAGAAGTGAGAGTGAGCACAGGAAAAACTGCACGTTTTAATACCATCAGATCTCGTGAGACTCATTCACGATCATGACCACAGCACAGGGGAAACCACTTCCATAATCCAATCACTTTTCTCTCTCGGCAGGTGATTACAATTCCAGAAGAGATTTGGGTTAGGACATAGAGCCAAACCGTATCAGTATTTAAACTTAAACAACACAGCGTGCCCTCCTAGGCACCACATACCCTAATCATTATACCTGAACAAGGGTCAATTGATCAGAAAACATTTGCTAAATCCCTGCTATGTACCAGGGACAGTATTAGGTGCTAGTGAGACAGTGGAGAACAAGTTAGACACTACCCTTACCTTCACCAGGATTACAAACTAATGTGTGTGTTTGGGGGAGGCGCTTCAACAAGGTACATAGCCTAGTCTTGAAGAGGGGATGAGAGCAAGTAGTAGTAGTTACCCGTATGGATGTGGACGAGGGAATAAGCCTCGTCACACAGCAGGAAAAACTTCACTCTGCAAAGTTTCCAAGCTAAGACAGAGCTCAATGCCAGTATGTCTGCAGAACAGAATTTGATGCGAGAAAGGAAAAGTATTCAATTTATAGTTTTTCATCCAATCATTCAATTCATATTAGCCACATTAGAGAGTCTGAACTTTATAGGAAGTCTTTAACAGGTTTTAAGCCTAAATAAATAAATAAATAAATAACACAATCAGATCTACTTAAAAAAAAAAAACTTAGTTCTAGCTGCAAGTTACAGAACTAATTAGAGGGGAGCTAAGCTCAGGGTAGGAAGATCAGTAGGAGATATTTGTAATAATTCAAGTGAGATGTTCAAAGCCTAACCTAGATTGATGACCATAGGATTGGAGAGAGACAGATTTCATAGATATCAATGGTATACAATCCACAAGGATAGCTATATAATTCCATGTATGTCATAAAGAAAAGGGAAAAGTCAGGATTAACTTCCAGATTTATGGTTGGCTAAAGAAGGGGGAAGGGTTCAATTTTGCATATATTCAACAAATGTATATTGAGCACTGCTTTGGGTGCTGGGGAGAAATGGGTGCGGGGAGAAATTGGTGTGGAAAATAGCAGATAGAATCCTTGCCCTGTTGGGTCTTACAATCAATTACTATGCTGAGATATTCAAGCGGAAATGTAGGACAGCTGTTCTTGGTGTTTTAGAGAAAAAATCTGCTAAGGAGTGTCATTTTAGAGATCTTCCGACACATCATATTTAACTTTATTAGAGACTAATTTAATTAATCACTATCTGTGACTTTCTGTGAATCTATAATTATTGCAAATAAAAAGCCAAAAAAATAGTTTTAAAAATAAGAGGCTCAGCTTGTCTATCCCTAAAGGAAGGGAAAGAGAAACCCTGCTGAATTCTGGGGGATAATCCTTGTAGACCTAGAGAATAGCACTCACAAAGGCCCCAAAGCACTTGGCGCTTCCCAGGAACAGCAGAAGCCAACAAGTTTGAATTTCACTGAACAGCCGGGGACCCTGAAGGGATGAAAACCAAGAAACAGGGGGTACAGACCCCCTGGAGTCTGTGGGCCATGATAAGGACTTTGGACTGTCTTCTAAGTGGATTGGGAGATTACTGGGGATTTCTGAGAGGAGGAGTGACATGATCTGACTTAAGTAACTAAGCATCATTCACTCCTGAATGAAGAGACTTCAAACAGTGTTAATCTGATTGTTTATATTGGGTAGCCCACTGTCAAGGGTTACTGAGTGATGAAATGCTTTTTCACCTCTGTCCTTCCTCCCTTCTCTCTCCCCCTTTATAATGTCTCTTTATATAGAGTCAGCCTAGAAGGGCTGCCTTTGCAGCTTAGGGGATTGCTTTGTTCCAGAATCTGACAGGGGCCAGAAAAGGCACTGCAGATGAAGCTGGTAGGTTCTAGACTGATCAAACTCTGAGGAATTAGTGTAAATGTGTCCTCTGCAATCCCCTCTACAATGTACAGGCAGTTTTCTAAAGGTAGGGACTCAGGGCAAGAGTTTCCTTCAGAAGAAAATGCTACATACTTATGTCCCTGGGAGGAGTACGTGTCACTCAGCAACATGAATGCATCAGTGTGTTGGGGTGGGGGGTTGTGTTACACAAACAGTGAAAAAAAGCATCCCACGCTTGGCTGGGAAATAAAGGAGGATTAATGAAGCTGCTTTTCAGGGGAGCTCAGGTCTAGCTGAGGTATGCAAGGGGATTTCTAAACATCTAGCTAAGTGGAGGAAGTCTAGTAGTGTGAGACAAAGTTATGAATAATCAAAGCCACAATGTGTTTTGCCCTGAGTTTTCTCTAAGGTCATGATACCCTTAGGGTCAGGGAGCTGGGAACCCTGAAGTTGCTTTGAATATGAGAAAGTTCTACCAAGAAAGGGTTTTTATTTGTGCCTACAAGATTGGAAGTACATTCATGTATATATTTTTTAAAACCAAATACAACCATTATTGTTAGCTTACAGATACAATTCAACCATAATATCAAATAGGGCTATTGTTTAATTGTTAGGTTCTTTGATTTGGTTGATTGGTTGGGTTGGTTGGTTGGTTCATTTGTTTGTTTTTACTGCTTTTGTACTTTCCTAGGTTCTTAAAGCATGCAGCCCCCCGGATGTTTCTACAAGGACCCCTCTCATTTCTAGTAGGGATTTCACATCGTCAAACCTGCTACATGTTAGAATCAACTGGGGAAATATTTTTGAAATATTGATGCCCCAGACTTCATCTCTAAGGGTCCTAATTTAATTGATCATGGGTGGACCCACCGATTGAAATGATTTTTTAAAGGCTTGCCAAGTCATTCTGAAGTTTTGCCAGCTTAAGAATTAACATGCCAAATAAACATGTCAACCAGGTGTCAGGCAAATAATTTCTGGATTTTGGCTTTCTTGTTGCATTCTAATTAAATTAGTGTTTACACAGCTCTTTATAATTTTCCAGTAAAAGTCATTCATACCTTTTTTCTCCCTAGGGTGCTCGAAAAATGCCAGTTATTTCTCAAATGGAGGAAAATAGGATATTAAAATTTCCAACTGCAAAATTAAGCCCATAAGTTTATGGCTTGTTTATGCCTTGAGACAATAATATTTCTATTTCCTTTTGTCCTCATTCCCTTTTAAGGCTTAAAACCTATCTATGTGCATTGTAGCAGTATTTGAGGCTCTAAACAAAGTGACTTATAGGATCCATTTTGTTGTTTTATCATTAAAAATGAAGAACATAAGAATAAACAGGAAAATAATGATCAAGGAACAAGTGTACGTGCATCAATTGATGATGGATAGATGCTGTTGGCTGGGGTAGTGCCTGAGAGAAGAGTGACAGATGGCATGTGCTGATGTGCACAGAGCATGAGGAGTGAGGACATTTTTTTTCCTTCCAATTAGCCATGTCTTCCTTCAAGGAGGAGGGTCTGAGAAACTAGGTCCGATGCTGCCTTGGAAAACCCTACAGTCATTTGACAGCTTGGCAGCATAAGTAAATTATTCACAACTTGCCCCCATGCTGTGATGTGGCTTGCCTCGGACCATTATACATCTTCCTCTGACTAAATGCCTTCTATACTTCTATACTCTGAGGAATAATTAAAAATGTCCTTTGAAACAAATAATCTTGGTATTCCCATGATAGGAGTCTTTAGATCATCTAAGGATCTGTGTATAAATCAAACCAAAAGAAACCTGTAGGAATCATAACATTTACAATAGCTCACATTTATTGAACACACTATGTGTCAGGTTTTTTGGTGAGCATTTAATA
Organism: Trachypithecus francoisi; assembly: GCF_009764315.1. Lineage (NCBI taxonomy): Eukaryota > Metazoa > Chordata > Mammalia > Primates > Cercopithecidae > Trachypithecus > Trachypithecus francoisi. The sequence continues at coordinate 65,337,530 of NW_022681472.1, forward strand.
TGCATTATCTCATTTAATTCTCACAACCACCTAGGATGTAGGTGTCACAGCCCCATTTTGCAGATTAAAGAGAGTAAGTTTTCTAAGATCTGTCACCAGGTGGTGAATGGTGTGCATCCCAGTGTGTGTAGCTTAGTGCTAGATGGGTTTCAAAGTCAGAGAATTTATGTTAATTCTCTTGCATTGAGAAACTCATATCAAAACAATGTTTCCCCCACCAAGGTTATATAGGTCACTGAGGCAAGAAATTTCCTGGACTGCTGTCAATCAACCAGAAAACTAAGGCACTGGTTTTCAACTTTGCTGTAGGTAAGCTTCCTGTGGAGCTTTAAAAAATAAGAATCTGTGGTCTCAACCTCAGAGATTCTGGTTTAACTGATGTAAAGTGGGACTCAGGTATGAACATTTTTAAACATTCTCCAGGCAGGACAGCTACAAGATTTGTAGGGTCCATTGAGAACTGAAAATATAGAGCTCTTATATTAAAATTTTAAGAGCGTTAAGATGGTAACAGCACACCATTAAACTGAGTGCAGGGTCCTTCTTTGAATGAGACCCTGTGGGACTACACAGACCACATACCCATGAAGTTGGCCTTGCCCCACGTGATACCAGTATGCTGAAACTTTGAAAACCAGTGGCCCAAAGGGTTCCCGTGGCCAAGCCCCACTCTGGTAGCTTGGTTGACTCTTCATCATCATCACTGTCATCACATGTATTAAGCTGTTTGCAAGCATCACATAATCCTCACAATGACATTGTGAAGAAAGAATGGCAAATACATCCCAGTTTTTCAGATGAGGAAACAAAGTCTCTGCTAAATGTAGTATTATACCTGGAGTCCCTGAGGAGTCAGTGCCCCTGCCTACATGGAGCCCAGGCCACACAGATTCTGGATCCTATACTCTCTTTTTTCTTTTTTTCTTTTTCTTGAGACAGGGTCTCAGTCTGTCACCCAGGCTGAAGTGCAGTGGCGAGATCTCCGCTCACTACAACCTCCGCCTCCTGGGTTCAAGCAATTCTCCTGCCTTAGCCTCCTGAGTAGCTGGAATTACAGGTACCCACAACCACTCCCGGCTAATTTTTGTATTTTTTGGTAGAGACGGGGTTTCACCATATTGGCCAGGCTGGTCTGGAACTCCTGATCTCAAGTGATCCGCCTGCCTCAGCCTCCCAAAGTGCTGGTATTACAGGCGTGAGCCACTGTGTAAAGCCGTGGATCCTGTACTTTTAATCCTTACCTGACACTGCACCGTCTTGAATAAGTGGTTTTTTGTGTAATAATTATCTGTGTGACTGCCCAGGTCCCAAATTTTGGAAAAAAAAAAAAGATACTCAAAACAGATTCATGTCTAAAAATTTATATCATGTAATTTATTTCCTTTACACCTGAATGTGCCATTGTTTGCTGTTTTTTTATGTTTTTATTTTGCTCTTATATTGCATATACACTGGTTGGAATATACATAGACATGCATATACATAGGCAGAAACATAACTTGTATGAAATCTGACTTGTAAACTCAGAAAGGGATTTACAAACCCCCAAACCGAAATCTTCTCCAGCTTTCCTAACTTCAAAATCCTCTCTGGAATGAATGGCAGGTAGGAGGTGTGCAAGTTCACTCTGACTGAGGGAGAAGACAGATTTTTCACTTTGAGGAATCATAAATAGTTTTGCTCACTGATTTGGTATACTGCACACTAAAAATAAAAAGAAGATTCTGAGAACAAGCAGGTGCTCACCCCAGGGATCAACACATTTAATTTAGTCCTCAGGGAGAGTTCTTAGTGTGGTTCTATTTTGTCATTCTACAGTACACACTTAAACATATTTGTTGAGAGGAGCTCACTTCTTCAAGCTCCCTCTTAAAAAAAAAAATCATATATCTCCCTCCCCACTCCCCACCCTATGCTGTGTTGTGTCACTGCTGTATCTTATTATAGCCATTATCTCACCGACCTGCAATCATTTATTATATGAAGACTTACCTTAGACCATGAACTCCAGAATGCAAGAACTGAGTTCTATTCATTTTGTGTATCTTTAGCTTTTGACACAGTATCTGACACGTACTTGGCTTTCAATGTTTACTAAGTGAATGAATGCAAGCACACATAAATGACTATCTTTCAAACAGAGTTCATTATGAAATTCATCCATTCCACTGCAATATGAAAATGCTTCCAAGCATTTTATTCTTTCCTCCCTTTTAGTGACTGACTTCTGCTACTACTTTCTATCATTTTTGACATCATTTCACTTATTTTTATTTATGTCCTTCTGCAGATTCAAACAAACTCCTTATTTTTGCAGTCGTCATTTATATTTTGTGGAAATTCCTCAAAGGATCTGCTTGTACAGCTTCAGAGAGTTGTCTTGGGAACTACTATTTATCCTGGCTTTCAGAAGGATTTTGACTCTTAGCATAAGGCTGTGGCATTTTTAAGTACAAATTCATTATCATCCAAGCTCTTGACAGTGACTGGGGACTAGAATTATTAGGTTGGCTTTATCTCACCTTTCCAATTTTCCTCCTTCCCTAGTTAAATTCTCTCATATTTTCTATTTCTTATGCTTTCCATTATAATTCCTAAAGCATTGACTATCACATGAAGCAGAAATTTGAATACACCCTCATAATCAATCACATGGCATTTTCATTGTAGGCTGGTTATTCATCAGCTTAGCCAAGCCCACATTTTGCTAAAAGATTTGTGGATTAAAGATAATACCTAGTATTTGTTATCTAGTTTTCTCAGCATTTTTCAATCTGTGAGTATTGCCTAACAGAGAGACAAGTGTCCAAACTTAGTCTTTACTCCAGTGGTCATTGATACATAAAGCCCTGGGTTATGGATAAATCTTCTTATCCCCAGAGCAGCACCAGGTTCCATGTCTATGTTTATTTGCTTCCGTGATTTTAACATTTCCTTCTCATTTTCTGGTCCTTCAAGATTTTCCATACTTTCTTGTGAACTTAACACACATTTTCAAAGTGTCTTGCTGTGGCAGAGACAGCTAAATAGTATCTTAGCCCACAATAGTGCTCAAAGTAGAAGCCCCCATTTTGTGGTTTTAATGATGACCAGGATCCTGGTTTTAATTCTTTCCTACCCCCACCCCCATGCCTTCTCTTTGTTACTTTGGAAGATTCCTATTTATCCCTCAAAACCCAGTTTAGAAACCCTCAACTGGATTAGGCATGAATCTGTTTCCAGTCGTAGTATCTTTCTTTTTTTTTTCTTCAAAATTTGGGAACTGGAGGGGGAGGGTCACACAAGAACACAGTGGTTCACAAGAAAGAACCACTTATTCAAGATGCTGCAGTGTCAGGTAATGATGAAGAGTACAGGATCCATAGCTTTGCACAGTGGATCATGCCTATAATCCCAGCACTTTGGGAGGCCGAGGTCGGCGGATCACTTGAGGTCAGGAGTTCAAGACCAGCCTGGCCAACATAGCAAAACTCCATCTCATCGAAAAATACAAAAATTAGCCAGGCATGGTGGCATGCACCCGTAGTCCTAGCTACGCCAGAGGCTGAGGCAGGAGAGTTGCTTGAACGCGAAAGATAGAGGTTGCAGTGAGCCGAGATTGTGCCACTGCACTCCAGCCTGAGCAACAGAGTACAACTCTGTCTCAAATGAAAGAAAGAAAGAAAGAAAGAAAGAAAGAAAGAAAGAAAGAAAGAAAGAAAGAAAAAGGAAGGAAGGAAGGAAGGAAGGAAGGAAGGAAGGAAGGAAGGAAGGAAGGAAAGAGAGACAGAGAGAAAGAAAGAGAGAAAGAAAAGAAAGAAAAAGAAATGACCTTATATTGAAGGCTTTCTATATAGAGAATAACTTCTTCCTGTGTATGTTGTTTCTGTAATTGCACAAAATTCCCTTTTTTTCACTCAGAATGTCATATTATAGTCTGTTTGTTAACACACCTGTTTTAATCACTAAAGTATAAGTTCCTTGAAGGCAGAAGCTAAATCCTACCCATCTTTTTATCACAAGTTCCTAGTACAGTACCTAGCAGACAAGCAGCAGTACCAACCTTTTTGGCACCAGGGACTGGTTTTGTAGAAGACAATTTTTCTACAGATGGTGAGGGGATGGTTTCAGGAGAGACTGTTCCACCTCAGATCATCAAAGCATTAGTTAGATTCTCATAAGGAGAATGCAATCTAGGTCCCATGAATGTGCAGTTCACAATACGGTTCATGCTTCTATGAGGATCTAATGCTGCCGCTGATCTTACAAGAGGCAGAGCTCAGGTGGTAATGCTTGTTCACCCTCCTCTCACTTTCTGATGTGAGACCTGGTTCCTAACAGTCCATGGCCCGGGAGTTGGGGAACCTGCAATAAAGAATAAAAATTATCTCAGACAGATTTTAAGTCTTGTTGCTTGCTTGTTTCCTTCCTTCCTTTCTTTTTTTTTTGAAACAGAGTCTCGCTCTGTCACCCAGGCCGGAGTGCAATGGTACGATCTCAGCTCACTGCAACCTCTGCCTCCTAGGTTCAAGCGATTCTCCTACCTCAGCCTCCCGAGTAGCTGGGATTACAAGCATGTGCCACCACGCCCAGCTAATTTTGTATTTTTGGTAGAGACGATGTTTCACCATGTTGGTCAAGCTGGTATTGAACTCCTGACCTCAGATGATCTGCCTGCCTCAGTCTCCCAAAGTGCTGGGATTACAGGTGTGAACCACCACACCCTGCCAGTCTTGTTACTTTCTTAATGTACATTGCAACAAAACAGATTGCCCCTTCTACTGCTGGCTCGGTAAATTTATATTAGGCAGACAGTGGAAAGAGCTTCACTGTGGCTATTTGTTCAGAAAACAGGGCAGCTCTTTCTATACCCAATCAACCCCACTTCAGTGCTTAGAATACCACAGATGGGACCAAGAACAGTTAATAAAATCAACTACACACACCCCCACACCAACAGATCCCTCCCCACACACATACACACATCACAATATAACAACTTTTGATGTTAAATTTCCAGGCTGCACTGCTTTTCTTTGAAACATAAAGTCTTTTCTATAAAACAGTTTAAACTAGAGCTTTCTCTCCAAGTCACCCTGAAAAGTCCATGATATTAATAACAAAGTTGTCTTTATTGAGATTTTACTATGGGTTGTACATATTTTTTCATTCAATCTCCTGCATGTGTAGTTTCATTCACTCTTCTTTAGAATAGGATGAAAAAGATATTGTGAATATTTCCATGTAAATATGAAGAAACTAAGGTTTACGGATCACATAGTCAGTGAGTTAACTAAACTGGGGCGCACAGATGCCTGTGACAATCAAGTCCGATTTGGTGACTACTGCAGTGCTGGGGAATGATTTCTGAGTTCTCAATTGTGACGAGGGGAATTTCTAACGTCAGTCCTCCACGTAATGTAGTTTGAATGAAGTACAGGATCACTAGGTGCTGTGCCAGAGTATGATGATAAATGGGAAAACAAAGGAAATAACAAAAAAATCCAACTTCACTAACTTTTTCATTAATATATCCAACAAATAATTTTTATCACTATATGCCAACACTTTTATGGCTACTGGGGAGACAGTGGAGAATGAAAGAGAAATAGTTCCTGACACTTTAGCAACTTAAATTTACTAGAGGTGAGGGATAAAAATTAATAAATATACAAAATAATGCTGGGTAGTCATAACGGTGATAAAGTATGCAGCAGGACAAAGGGCTTATGGGATTATATCAGGAATTTTATTTTAGGGCCACCACAGAAGGTCTCACAAATATGGTGACTTTTCAGCAAAGGCTTAAAGGAAATGAGACACTGAGCCATGGGACCATCTGGAAGAAGAACATTACAAGCCAAAGAATGGCAAATGTACAGGTCCTTTGGCAAGAATATGCTTGGCATGTGTTGAACAAATAACAAGGAGACCAGTGTATCTGAAGCCCAGAGAGCACTATGGGCTCTAGAGGCCAGGGTGGGGATCACATGGGGCCTGTTAGGTCTTTTATATGCTTTGGATTTTATGTTTAGTTTAAGAGGACATCATTGGAGGGTTTTGAGCAGAGTTATATTATACAGTGATCATTCTGGCTTCTGTATGGAGAATCATTACAGTGATGCAAAAGAGGAAGAAGAGAGGAAACTTTTGCGGCTGTGACTTCTGTGAGAGATGAAGGTGGTTTTTCCTGCAGTGGTAGCAGCAGCAGAGAAGGGAGTAAGAGCTGACAAGTCTACTGGAGGCAAAGGGCACTGGAGGCCCCATGGGATGAACAGTTCGTTGGCCCAGAGTCTGAATCATGCCTCAGAGTGCATGGGAAGGAACACTTTGAAAGGTATATTTGTAGGATATGCCTCCTGTAGTCTGGATCTGGAAAGGCAGAAACAGGAATGAGTTCAGGTCCCTCATAGCCACCCAGAAAAACCTTAAAAACCAAGATTCAGGAGTGAGTCCAGGTCCAGAACTTAGTGAACAAAGGGTTTAAATTAGGAAGACCACGTTCAGTCACAACAGTCAAGGATGAGCATGGAGCTGGAACAGTGGCACAGACAAAGAATGTGAAGTTGGGCAGAAAAATTGTATGAAGGCCAAAGTGCTCAAGATTACAAAAATAGGCCTGAGGTTATCCCTCCATCTATCTCTCTCCCTCTCTCTTCCCCTTCTGCCAGGATTGAGGTGAACAGTTTGGAAATATTTCTCATCAGAAATAGTGCATGAGAAGCACTAATAAAGGCAGAGGCTATTTTTGATGCAAGTGAACCCTAGAAGATGGGAGATAGCCAAAGAATAATGAGAGATCTTAGAGAGATCCATGATTTCTACAGGCCAGTAGCAGTTTAATCACTCACTGGCTAAACATCTGGCAGAGACAGCTGACTGTAAATCACAGCAGTTCAGATCATGGGCATTGGAGACCATATACTGAGGGTTAAATTCCAGCATTTCTCCATTGACTTAAAATCATGAAATCTATAAATTTGGAAAGGAGAACTTTATTTCATTAAAATGTAGTAAAATTCACCTTTATACAACCAAAGGTGAAACAGAGTACAGAGAGGCAGCTTGTGTCCAGTCTCAATGGACCAGCCAGATACAGTCTGTGGTTGGTGATCCCTTACCAGGAAGAAATGCTGGTCAGCTGTCATGTGGAAACCTCAAAAGGGAAAGGGAATTTGGTTGCTGCAGCACTAGGAGGTTGGTTGAAGTCAGTGGAGTGAGTCTTCCATTGTTTGTTTTCTGTTCCATTCTTCCACTCTATGGTTTCTGTTTAATTCGTAGGAAAAAAGTCTAATGGCAGTTAGCGAGAGAGGGGATATAATGAGGCATGACCCACCCCCTGTCTTGTCATGTGCAGAAAACATACTTTTTAAGATTTTTCTGGGGTCTCCTTGGCCACAAGGGGTTGGTTCAGTCAGCTGGGGACTTAGGGGTTCATTTTTTATTTCACACCCCTCATTATCTGTGTGACCTTGTGCAAATTATCTCCTTCTTCTTCAGTTTCATCCTTTGTGCTTCCAGTTCATCTTCTGTGACACTAACATCTATCTCCTAGAGGAGGTAAGAGTTAAATGAGGTAATATATGTGAAGTGGTTAGAACAGTCTCTGAATCATAGCAAGAATTAAATGAGGTAATATATGTGAAATGATTAGAACAGTCTCTGATTCATAGGAAGTGCTGTATAAGTGGGTACTAGTATTGTGACCCAAGAAAGGTGTTATTCCACTTGTTAAACTATTTGAAGCTTAAAATAAGTGTATCTCAATGAAAGTTGGGTGCTTTTTTTGAAAGAACATGAGATTTGGTATCAGGTGTCAAGTTCTCTATCATTTGTTGGTTTAAATTGATTCTGTGCCCTGGGACCAATCTGTTAAACCTTTCTGAGCCTTAGTTTATTAATCTCTAAAAAAAAAATTAGGTTAATAATTGATGAGAATCAAATTAATTACAGAGTATGAAAGCACTTTGCACACAATTAATGACACAAAATTGAATTGTAACTGATTCTGGGATTGGAAAAATAATGTTCATAGAAACAAAGAAGAAAACTTTGACTCCCAAAACAGTCAATAATGTTACCATGATTTTGTTGCATTTTCTCATTAAACTCTTGATTTCTTTGTCTATAAATTCTCTCTTTTAGTATATGTATTCCTCCTAAGCTCTAAATTTATATGCCTGTTTAATAAAACATTAATTTTCTGTCGGAACACACCTTCTTCACAGTGTCCTTGAATGAGTATCAATTGCCCTGTATATCAGTTCCATGTCAGCTATAGAGGTGAGAAAAAGAAAAGTGGTCCTTGACATGCAGGAGCTGACCTGGTACTCCCAGCTGGGCCTTGTTGTTCTGCTGTTGAACATAAGTAATTTCACACATCAGTATTGGACAAGGCCACTCTGTGACTAATATGGGTCAAGACAAAAATAGGATCATTTCATAATTATATCTGAATACACAAAATATGAACACTGTCTAAGTCACAAGATACCAAACATTGTTTTCTCCCAGTTAATATAAATAACCACAACTTCTTCATCAACCATGGCTTTAACCTTTGTTTCTTCTTCTCTAAATAAGATTTGAAAAAATACTCAATCATAGAATTACCCCTGATTCCTGACAGCATTTAATCCAAAGCAAAATCCTGCTCTTTACACGTTCCAAAAATCAACTGACATAATCCCAAGTCCTGTACAGCTGACCCTTGAACAATGTGGGGGTTAGGGGCACTGAACCCACCCCCAACCTCCTACATGCAGTTGAAAATCTACAGAGAAATTTGGCTCTCCAAAAACTTCCACTCATTGTCTCCCATTGACCAGAAGCCTTACTGATGACAGAGTCAATCAACACATATTTTGTATGTTATAGATATTATATACTGTATTCTTATAATGAAGTAAGCTAAAGAAAAGGAAATGTTATTAAGAAAATCATAAGGAAGAAAACATACGTTTACTATTCATTAAGTGGTAATGTGTCATCAGGAAGGTCTTCATCCTCATCGTCTTCACTCTGAGTAGGCTGAGGAGGAAAAGGAGGAGGAAAAGGAAGTGTTGGTTTCACTGTCTCAGAGGTGGCAGAGGTAGAAGAGATGGAGTGGAAGGGGAGGCAGGAGAAGCAGGCACATTCAGTGTAGCTTTTATTGAAGGAAAAAAAAAAACTGTGTAGAAGTGGAACCATGAAGTTCAAACCCATGTTGCTCAAAGATCAACTTAATAAGTTTTCTCTGACAACCTTTTACTGAGGCATGCATAGTTCCCCATGGAATGTGTTCTATAATTCAATGAGTAATAAACCCAATTTGTTGAACGAAAAGTGTGTTCATACTAGTATTTGGCTGGAGAGTACTGGCAGGGATGCCTCTGGGTTAATGGTTGACAAGGATAGATACTCATTTTGCCCATATCTGATGTGTCCACAAGCATTGAAGAGAAAAAGGAGAAGAAAAGTCAAAAGAAGAGGGCAGGAGACAAGGAAGGGAGGAAAGAAGGCAAAATAAAGAAAAAGGAATTTACTGCACCTAAAAATATATTGGAAGAGAGGATAGCTCCTATCTTATGCTTGTGTACATCCAACAGCCCCACAGGGCATCACTAAAGGGCACTGTGAGGCTTGGGCCAGCCCCTAGATCCTCTGACAGGTACATGACAAAGCTCTAGTGAGTCAGTGATCTGTGCTCTTAAACAGATAGCAAGTATCCGGAACATCATGTCTCTTAAGTAACTCTTAAGAAATACTTACAGTCAATTCATGGAATATGTTTAGTGTTTCCCTTGCGTGTGTGTTTGTACAAATGTGCTCAAACCAAAGCTTCTAGAATAATGCTGTTTATGTGTACAGGTCTAGCAACTTTACCTTAGGAAGTTCATTTTTCCAGTATTTCCTAAAGATTTTCTGTGTCTCAAGCAATATGCCAGTTGCTAGAGAAATAGCAGAGATCCAGTTTCAGCTTTCTACTTATGGCTAGCCAATTTTCCCAGCACCATTTATTAAATAGGGAATCCTTTCCCCATTTCTTGTTTCTCTCAGGTTTGTCAAAGATCAGATGGCTGTAGATGTGTGGTATTATTTCTGAGGACTCTGTTCTGTTCCATTGGTCTATATCTCTGTTGTGGTACCAGTACCATGCTGTTTTGGTTACTGTAGCCTTGTAGTATAGTTTGAAGTCAGGTAGCGTGACGCCTCCAGCTTTGTCCTTTTGACTTAGGATTGTCTTGGCAATGCGGGCTCTTTTTTGGTTCCATATGAACTTTAAAGCCGTTTTTTCCAATTCTGTGAAGAAAGTCATTGGTAGCTTGATGGGGATGGCATTGAATCTATAAATCACCTTGGGCAGTATGGCCATTTTCACGATATTGATTCTTCCTATCCATGAGCATGGTATGTTCTTCCATTTGTTTGTGTCCTCTTTGATTTCACTGAGCAGTGGTTTGTAGTTCTCCTTGAAGAGGTCCTTTACATCCCTTGTAAGCTGGGATCCTTTCCTTACCCCTTATACGAAAATTAATTCAAGATGGATTAGAGACTTAAATGTTAGACCTAATACCATAAAAACCCTAGAAGAAAATCTAGGTAGTACCATTCAGGACATAGGCATGGGCAAGGACTTCATGTCTAAAACACCAAAAGCAACGGCAGCAAAAGCAAAAATTGACACATGGGATCTAATTAAACTAAAGAGCTTTTGCACAGCCAAAGAAACTACCATCAGAGTGAACAGGCAACCTACAGAATGGGAAAAAATTTTTGCAACCTACTCATCTGACAAAGGGCTAATATCCAGAATCTACAAAGAACTCAAACAAATATACAAGAAAAAAGCAAACAACCCCATCAAAAAGTGGGGAAAGGATATGAACAGACATTTCTCAAAAGAAGACATCCATACAGCCAACAGACACATGAAAAAATGCTCATCATCACTGGCCATCAGAGAAATGCAAATCAAAACCACAATGAGATACCATCTCACACCAGTTAGAATGGCAATCATTAAGAAGTCAGGAAACAACAGGTGTTGGAGAGGATGTGGAGAAATAGGAACACTTTTACACTGTTGGTGGGATTGTAAACTAGTTCAACCATTATGGAAAACAGTATGGCGATTCCTCAAGGATCTAGAACTAGATGTACCATATGACCCAGCCATCCCACTACTGGGTATATACCCAAAGGATTATAAATTACTCTACTACAAAGACACATGCACACGTTTGTTTATTGCGGCACTATTCACAATAGCAAAGACTTGGAATCAACCCAAATGTCCATCTGTGACAGACTGGATTAAGAAAATGTGGCACATATACACCATGGAATACTATGCAGCCATCAAAAAGGATGAGTTTGCGTCCTTTGTAGGGACATGGATGCAGCTGGAAACCATCATTCTTAGCAAACTATCACAAGAAGAGAAAACCAAACACCGCATGTTCTCACTCATAGGTGGGAACTGAACAATGAGATCACTTGGACTCGGGAAGGGGAACATCACACACTGGGGCCTATCATGGGGAGGGGGGAGGAGGGAGGGATTGCATTGGGGAGTTATACATGATATAAACGTCATGCACATGTACCCTAGAACTTAAAGTATAATTAAAAAAAAAAAAAAAAAAGAAATAGCAGAGAATTTGGCAGATATAGTTGCTGCACAGAAAAGAGGTAACACAGTAGGCTTGACAAGGATAGGCTTGCTATCCTTAAAAGAGCCTGTTTGCAAGGTTAGCCCTTGCTTGGCATCTGGAAATTTGGCTCTCAGAGTGTTCTCATTAAACAGTTATCTGATAAGGGCTAGATTGCATGTAGACAGTTCGTGCTGTATACCTGCTTTCCTTGTGGGAGTCTGGATTTTTGCTACATTCTGTGCAGAGTATGCCTACATGACTAACCTCCAATAATGACCCTGGGCACTATGTCTCTAATGGGATTGCCTAAGTAGAAATGTCATTATGCAATTTGCTGTTTTTGTTTTGTCTTGTTTTGTTTCTGGGACAGAGCGCATTCTGTATAAGCCCCGATGGATTGGAGAAAGTCTAAGGAAGCTCACACATGGATTCCTCCAGACTCTGCCTGTGTCTCTTTCCCTTATGATCTGATGGCTGTGTATCTTTATTACACAGTTGTAATAAATTTTACCCTTGAGTACATCTATATGAAGAGTCCTGTGAGCTAGGGAATCACCAAAGTTGAGAAGTCTTGGGGATTCCCAACACAGTCTCTCATGCAGTTTATGATCTACTGTAGAAGATAGGTAGATGACAAGACCCTTCCACTACAGTGCAAGATTTCTATGATAGGAGAATTTCACGGCACTATGGAGCACATGGGAGGAACCCTTCACCTATCCTTATAGGATGAGGATAATTTTTCCAGAGAAGTGAAGCTCATACTGAATGCTGAATAAGATGCCATCCAGATGGATGCAGCTGATCTTAACATTCTGATACATTTTTAAACACAGCTTCATAGAATAGCCCTCAACATACCTCTAGAAACCATAATTATCAGGACACCAAAGCTTTAAGAACAATAGAAGTATACCCCATCACAATAATAACAGATTTTAGCCGGTCCAGATAACTTTCTATGGCAACAGAAAGTCAGGAAAATATTTTCTACCACTGGTTTAGAACTTATGTTTGGTTTGTCCATAGACACTGGTTATTAACCCCTAATCCTCAGGTTTCACATCATTGCTCCCAGACCCCCTATCTCTCCTGGCTCAGCTTGATCTTTACACATAAGAATTAGAGTCTAGATCATGGTACCCCGTCTTCCAATCTTAGAATAACATTTTTGTTTTACTACTGCCCTCTTTATGCTTTAAACTTGTAAGAACCTGCCCCATTATCTGATTGAGATTGAATACTAGCCTTTTATATTTTATATTTTTGCAGGTACATAGTAGGTCTGTATATCTATAGTTTACATCAGATATTTTGATACAGGCATGCAATGTGTAACAATCATATCAGGTAAATAGACTATCCTTTGTGTTTCAAAAAATCCAGTGTTTCAAAAATTATTCAAAAGGATAAAACACATTTATCCTTTGTGTTTCAAAAAATTCTTTTTACTTAAAATTATTTCTTACTATAGTTCACTTACTTTTATATGAATACTAGCCTTTTAATGATTTATGCTATGTACATCAAGTCACATGCATATCCTAGAATACATACAGCTATATTGCCTTACTTACCTTTTCTATCCAGGGCAAATAGCATCCGCTTATAGCCAAGGACAGTGGTCCTCAAACTTTATTGTGCATCAGAATTACCAGAAAGACACAAATTGCTAGGCCCTATCTCCAAAGCTGCTGATTGAGGAGATTTGGGATGGGTCCCAAGAACTGCATTTCTAACAAGTTCTCACGTGATGCAGATGCTGTTGTTCAGGGAACCAAACTCTGAGACTCACTGGTCTAAGAATTAAGGGAAGATGCTATTATTTCTCAAACTAATATATGTTACCCTCTGGGGATCCAAAACATAGTATCAAGGGCCTGAGAGTTGTTTATGAAATTTTTAACTTTTGTGTATCTGTTTTGATAATAATCTGAACAAAATTAATACAAACTTGTTTTAAAACATCTAGATAAGCAGCACATTGCTGACTATTGTAATATAATTTCAGTGCCTATGTTTGCGTTTATGATTATAATTTCATTGATGTCAAGTAGTACTACTTTAATTGTTAATAATAAACTAGCTAATGAGATAAGAACAGAGGTAGACTAATTACATAAATGATGTATTCATACTCAGTGAAAACTCATTGTAATTATAAATGCTATCTGAATAAAGATTTGGCAGTAATTTGAATAGAGAAACGTGTTAGAGAAAAAGGATTGGCACAATTGAACCAATGCACAAGAAAGCAATGGCATGTCCAATTCAAAAGAACCTATGTGGTAGCAGTCAGTGCTACATTCCCTATGTGAATGATGCTTTAGTTTCAGAAAAATGTTAGGTATCACGTAAAGTCAATCTTACTATTAAATGTATTAGAGTATTGTTTTAATGCAAATAAATGATTGAATATATCACTTTTCATTGAGATATTTTAGCATAATTTAGGAACTCTCACTTAGTGTTAGCAGGCTTATCATAATCTTATCAGTCAGTCTCCTAGATAAACTGGGGGCAAGCCTTCATGGAAAAAAGCTGGCTTTAAACTCCTAGTTATTTTAATAACAAGAATCTTACTATTTAATATTGAATTCAAATAGACGGGAAATTTAATTTTTAAAATTCTATCAGGTGACAAAACCTAAGGAAAGGAGTAGATTTTTTAAAAGACAAAAGGAAAATGTAAATCACAAATAGGTAAAAACGGAAAATAAGAGAAATGGAGAAGAGTGAGAAAAATGACAAAAAAAAAAAAATACAGAAGGTTCAGGAAACAGAAAAATAAGTCAGTGGAAATGTGCTTGGGAATAAATAATATATCTCCAAAAAGGTCAGAGACATATATTGTGCCTCATATTTGATGAGAATATAAAAATCTAATTATTATGACAAGGTTTGTACAAGAAACTCATGAATCTTTTTCTTTCTGCTATGCTAAAATTACTAAAGTCAATATAAACTTTGTTCAAACAAGCCTAAAAAGCAACATGCCAGTTTCCATACCGAGTAAACAAATGAGTTTAGTTTAAAGGAACAGATATACCAATTCATCAACGTTTTTGAGTCTTTTGTATGTCTCAGCACACTGCCAGGCATCAGGCATACAATGGTGAACAATTACATATAATCATCATTTTAATGGAGTTCACAGCATTGAGGAGGCTACAGGCAACAATGGACCAAGAAGTTATAATACATTGGCAGTCACTTGGGTGGAGGAAACTCAAAACTACAGAAATATTGGTAGGGATACCTGTTCAGATTTAGAGGGTAAGAAGTGCTTACATTAGGAAAGTGGGAAGAAAAGGATTAACAGCAGGTCTATAATCTATTTCTTCCTCCAGGAAAAGGAAGAGATTGCCAAGAATCAACCTCTAGGAAGAGATGCCACAGTCAAACCCTTTGTAGTCACACTAATGATAGAGCTGATAGTATTTTCTAAGGGGAGAGTCCTTTCTATGAGATGTCCTAACTGTGGTCTATCTAGGTTGCTTATTATAACTAAAGCTGGAATTTATGAGTTTATGAAACATAGCTCACTAGGAAATGTCATGTAAACTGTCTAATAAACGAGATATAGTCCATTGCTGAAATTACTCCCTTTATGCAAGTAGTATCACTTAAGCTTCATTTAGGTCCTCATGTGTTCTAACACACATCCTAGTATAGGAAGAACAGACCTGGGTGACTTTGTCGATATGCTCAGACTTCTCCATGTTTCACTTGAGTGTTGTGATTTCCCATATGCCCAGAATTTGACAGTTCAACCTTCCGTGTTATCTCAGATATGACGAGCTATGACTTGAGAAGTAGAAGTTAGCCAGATAAAATCATAGAAAGGAGTGGGGACGGAGATAGGCAAAGAGTGAAAGAAAGCTGAGTTTATGGTAGAGTAAACATCTGTGAAGGAGCACACTTAGGAAAGGTAAACAAGGTTTAGCTAGAGCAAAGAGTGAAAGCTGCAGCAAGCAGAAGCCAACTCGCAGAAGGCCTGTGGGCCATGGAAGGGGTGTGTAATTCATTCCCAAGCAAGGCGACCCAATTGAAGTGGTTTAAAAACATAAATTAAAGGATCTGGCTTGATTCTAGGAAATGTTCTCCATCTACAGTTTAGAGAATGCATTAGAGAAAGGCAAGAAGTCAAGATAGGAAGCTATTAAAAGAATAATATTGTATCTAGACTAAGTATTGCAATTGAAAGATGAATATTTTCATTCCAAAGAGTTTATCTAACATAAATGCATACAATGTGTGCCAAAGGAAATGGACAAGAGTGATTTTAGTATTATCTATGATAGCTAAAAACTGGAAACAACCTAAATATTAATCAACAATAACATGAATAAACACACTGTAGAAAATCATACAATGGAATATACAGCAATGAAAATGAACAAACTGCTACTATCCAACAACAATAGGAATGCTTCTCAATGTATCACAAATGTAATACAGAGCTAAACAAGTCAGACACGAATAATGCATCTTCTATATTTTTATTTACATAAAATTCAAAAGCAGATAAAATTAATCTATAGTTTTAGAAACTGGGGCCGGGTGCTGTGGCTCATGCCTGTAATCTCAGCACTTCGGGAGGCTGAGGTGGGCAAATCATGAGGTCAGGAGATGGAGACGATCCTGGCTAACATGGTGAAACCCCGTCTCTACTAAAAATACAAAAAAATTAGCCAGGCATGGTGGTAGACGCCTGTAGTCTCAGCTACTCAGGAGGCTGAGCTTGCGGTGAGCCGAGCTCAAGCCACTGCACTCCAACCTGGGCGACAGAGAGAGTCTCCGTCTAAAAAAAAGAAAAGAAAAAGAAAAAGAAAAGAAAAAGAAATTGGACCAGTGGTCTTTTTGAAGGTTGAGTGGTATGAGTGGTATCTAAGGAAGGAGGGGGGCTAAGGGAATTCTAGGGTACTAGTAAAATTCTGTTTCTTGATACGGGCGATGGTATCACTAGTATTCATTTTGCAGTAAGCCAATAAGCTGTATGCTTATTATTTTTTTGCATGCCTCTGTATGTATGTTATATTTCAATATCAAAGTTAATTAAAACAAAAGCAAAACAAAAACAGACCATTAAGCTAAGATTTACTGTTCTAGAAGAGAGAATATAAAGAATCCAGTAAGAAAACAGTGTCAAATTTTGGGATTTTTGTTCCAAAATGTCTTGAAAGTAGTGATTTTCCAGTGCAAGAACAGGGCATTTGAAAGAGATAATAGTTTTATGCTGCTTGGTTTTTCTGTAGGAAGTTTCTGGTGGACTTAGGGGGAATTCTAAAAGCTTGACTTTATTGATTAAGAGCAAAGACTGGAAAACTCAAAACATAGAACAGAGAAGAATGTGTGATGGCACAAGAATATCTTTCTTAACACCCAGACAGGTGGTTAAAACCCATTATGGGCTATGGAGAAAGAGGACAAGAACTTAAAAAGATAAGCAAAAGAGAGATACGAATGTGGAGCACCTGAGAAAGCTTCTGCCACACTTCCCTACTCTATTTTAACCCCAGGTGGCAGATCAGTTTAGAGGCACCCTAGGGTGTAGAGGATATAGCCTTTATTTCCAAAGTTTAGCCCAACGAGAGCCTGTCTCTGAAAGAAGCCTTGCATTCAAACACCAGAGAGTGGATGAGCGATGGGTGTGGACCTGATAGGTTCCCTCCAAGTCTCCTTCAGATCTAACGCTAGATGGCAAAGCATCTAACCATTGCTCAGGTCTCCAAGAGAGGCAGAGAAATTAACAGTAGGCCAAAAGAAAGCTCATGCCTGGGGTAAGGCTAATACACACCATGGTATCCAGCTAACTAAAGGCTGTGGTAGAAATGACACTGTCAGCAGATGCGGCAGCCCCAGATGCGAAGCCTCAGGACCTGCTAGGACAAGGCACCCATCAGTACAGGCAAGCAAGGTCAGAAGATGATCTTGGATTTTCATGTCACCCACTTCATGAAGTTACACAGGGCAGAATCTCCCCCAATTCCAGACACCACTCAAGGAGATAACAGGAAGAAAGGGGAGGAGGGAGGCTACAGAGCCTGACCTCTAAACTGGCAGTGACTGAGTTTCCTTAGCTCAGCAAAATGATGTTTTACACCACCAAGCAGAAATGAATAAAGTTTCATGTTTGCACCTGAGTCTGTGACTATAAACAGTTTAACTACTGCACATAAAAAAGATATACAAGCAGTTTGGAGGCTCAATTATTATTTCGATCACATCCAAAAAGATGCTCTTTCCAGGGCACGGAGAAAGAATTATAGTAAAAAAGTGTTTGATGTGGATAAAGCAGTATTAATTGCCCAACCTCACAGGATAACTATAAGGATTAAGGAACATGATAAAAGCAGCTGTCACCAAGTCAGAATCAGTAGATACTAATCCCTACTCTCATGGAATGAAAGGGTTGAAAGAGACTTCCAGGGGCCTTCTGCTGCAACCACCTTGTCCTTATGAAGGAAAATTAAAAACACCTAAGGCAAATTGTTGTCTTACCTAGTTTTACAGATTTCTGGCATGGACATCCTACAATCCATGCTAGTATTTATCACATGCTTAGTTAACAATATTTCCAATTTGTTCCCAGCAATGTAAGCCATTTCTTCTCATTAAAACCCATGTGAAAAGAATAATTCACTGAATCTTTTTATATAATTTTCCTTTTATTGGAAAATAGTCATACAATCACAATTTCATTTTCTTTTCATGTAAGGTAAATAATTTTAACTCGTTTAACCTTTCCTCACTGTCATGTTTATTATTATTATTGTTATTATTATACTTTAAGTTCTAGGGTACATGTGCACAACGTGCAGGTTTGTTACATATGTATGCATGTGACATGTTGGTGTGCTGCACCTATTAACTCATCATTTACATTAGGTATTTCTCCTAATGCTATTCTTCTCCCCTTCCCCCACCCCATGACAGGCCCCAGTGTGTGATGTTCCCCAACCTGTGTCCAAGTGTTCTCACTGTTCAGTTCCCACCTATGAGTTAGAATATGTGGTGTTTGGTTTTCTGTCCTTGCCATAGTTCGCTCAGAATGATGGTTTCTAGCTTCATCCATGTCCCTACAAAGGATATGAACTCATCCTTTTTTATGGCTGCATAGTATTCCATGGTGTATATGTGCCACATTTTCTTAATCCAGTCTATCATTGATGGACATTTGGATTGGTTCCAAGTCTTTGCTATTGTGAATAGTGCCACAATAAACATATGTGTGCATGTGACTTTATAGCAGCATAATTTATAATCCTTTGGGTATATATCCAGTAATGGGATGACTGGGTCGAATGGTATTTCTAGTTCTAGATCCTTGAGGAGTCACCACACTGTCTTCCACAATGGTTGAACTAGTTTACTGTGCCACCAACAGTGTAAAAGTGTTCCTATTTCTCCACATCCTCTCCAGAACTTGTTGTTTCCTGACTTTTTAATGATCACCATTCTAACTGGTGTGAGATGGTATCTCATTGTGATTTTGATTTGCATTTCTCTGATGGCGAGTGATGATGAGCATTTTTTCATGTGTCTGTTGGCTCTATGAATGTCTTCTTTTGAGAAGTGTCTGCTCATATCCTTTGCCCACTTTTTGATGGGGTTGATTTTTTCTTGTAAATTTGTTTAAGTTCTTTGTAGATTCTGGATATTAGCCCTTTGTCAGATGGGTAGATTGTAAAAATTATCTCCCATTCTGTAGGTTGCCTGTTCACTCACTGTCATGTTTTTTAAGATGTCACTGTTTTTGAGACTCAGCACTAAAAACTTCTTTTGAAATGTGATGATCAAAACAGAGTAAGATGCTTTATTAACTATTGAAATTACTACTCAATTTTTATGATATAAACTATAGCATTAGTGTTTGAAACAACACTCAAACATTGCTAATGTAAGAAAGTTGATATTTTTAAGAGATAACTGTGATTGGATCTGTCCTGAATGTAGTATTTTTAACAAGAGAGAAAACTAGAGACAGGTAATGTCAATCAATTTTAAATTTATGGAGTATAAATTAAATGAAGGCAAAAATGTACATAGATTTATATATTTTGATAACTATTTTCCAGTAAAAGAAAAAGTATATAAAATGATTTAGCAAATTATTCTCTCTTTTAACTGGGTTTTAATGAGAAGAAATGGCTTAAATTGCTGGGAAGAAATTGGGAAATACTGTTAACTACACATGTGATAAATACTAGCATGGATTGTAGGATGTCCATGCCTGAAATCTGTAAAACTAAGACAGACAACAAATTGCCATGTTTTTAATTTTCCTTCATAAGGAAAATTAAAGTAACTTACTGTTATGCAAACTGTTAGTTAGGTAGAGCTGAGATTCTAATTTACTCTCACCCACTCCCCATCCCTGGACTAAGCCACCATTGCCTCTGATATCATCCATTGTGGTAGCCTCATAACTGCTCTAACCTACATACATTTTTGCCTTCCTTTAATCCATTCTCTATACTTTAGCTAGAGATCTTTTCAAAAAGATGTCATCAATGCCTTGGTTAAAACCCTTCTATGATTTTTCAGTGCCCCAAGGATACACATGAAAATGCTTTGATACGCAGACAAGGTCCTGCGTGGTCTGCATCAAGCAGGCCTCAACAGCCTGGTCCACCATGGATCCTCACTCTTTCTCCTCTCAAATTGTACTGGCCTTCTTCCATACTCTCAGTCTCATCAGGAGAGTATTTATATTAGACTAAACAAGAACTTATACTGATTTCTCCAATTCTAATCCATTACCACATGGATCATTCTCCTCTTGTTTATCTATATTCCCCCATTCCAATAGTGAGAAATCTACCATTTACATCCATTTGCTTGGTTTTTCAATTCTGATATACACATATAGTGATATCAAATTGTTACCTCATACTCCTATGGGAAACAACTTTATCAATTAGAGTACAGTGTTATAAGCAGTTCTTTTTCCTTTAGTCTTATAGATTCCACTCATTTTCAGTGTTAGTTAGGTTGGCACTTTTTTCCACAGTAACTTCAGTGCAGCAGTTATTTTGTACATTTGTAATACAGTTAGAGTCTGAATTCCATCCTGGGATCTGCTGACTTTTTAAATAATTTCTTTAAAATTTGCATATGTCAAGAATTATCAACATAATCATTTATATGTTCTTACCAGTTTAATTCCTGCTCCAGCTAAGCATATCTCTGCTATAACTCTTCAAATTTATCTTTTTTTCCAGATTGAAATATGGTACCCTGTGAATTGAGTTCTCTGATGGGTCCAAGAAAAGTCATTAATATTCAGTTTATTCAATTTTTTTCTTGTTTTAAGCACAGAAATGAAGATTTCCAAGGTCAGTACATGTTGAAGATAAAAACACTGTGTTTACTTTTTAATGTCCATCTTTCTCCTTAAATTCTATGTTACATGAGAGTAAGATTGTGTCAGTTTTGCTCACCATTGTATTCAATTACCTAGTTTAGGTTCTGACATATAGGAAACACTCAATAAATATTTGTTAAATGAATGGACAAATGGATATCTCAAGTCTGAATACAAGTCCAGTAAATTTTCATCTATGTCACATGTGCTTCCCTGGCCCTATGCCATTAGGCAGTCTTTTTTATTAATCTATGTTGGTTATTTCATAGTGTCCCTTTCAGTCACACTTATAACTTCTCTATTAGTGACAATCTAAGTCTTTATTCCATGCCTTTTTAGGGAATAAAATATCACAAACTCTTTCTAGATCCTATTTTCATCATCATCATTGCCAAGAATTTTTTCAGGCAATAACTGCCTACTGGACTTACTGGGAACACTGGTGCTTTAACCTCATAATGATTTTAACTAAAGAATATAAAATCAAGTTTTCCTCTGCACCGTATAGTTGGCCTCTCTCAATCTGCCTCTGCTATTTCCTGATGTCTAAAGTTCCTGACAAAACAAACTTTCTTTGAACAAGGAAATAAGCCAACCTTCAGGACCCTGCAGTTTGAGCAACTAATCAAAGCTTTAAACTATATAGATGCTGAGAGCAAAACATGTTTTCATGTGTGGTGGAATAATTATCTTGATTTGTTTGCCACCAATCAGGTGATATTTAAAACTCTATTTGTAAAGCCTATAAATACAAGAGCTATGAAGAGATTACTGAGCAAGGCAGGAAAACCAAAGGTCTCTACAATTTTCCTTTTCTTCTAGAGTAGATTCTTTACACATACATAAAGAAGTATGTTACTTAAACATTCTCTTAACTTTCCAAAGCTGGGTGTATTAACTTTTCTCAAGTAAAGTATATAAGCCTCTAATGAGACTCATATATTTCTTGTAGGAATGTGTATTGATATAACCGTTCTGGAGATTATGTATCCAAAGATTTCAATTTTAACACAGAGATACCACTTCTGGAAAAAAACTTCCAAGGAAATAACTAACAGGCTATTAAAAGATTTAGCTACATAGATATTAACCATATATTTGTTTAGAGTTATGAAAAAATTGAAAACAACTTCTTCAACTGTACTAGATTGATTCAATTGTGATTCAATCATACAATGGAATATTCTACAGCCATTAAAAATTATGTTGTAGATGTGCATTTATCAACATAGAAAGATGTTCTTAATGTGCTGGGGAGTTAAAATTAAATTACAAAACAGTTTACACTGTATAATTTCAAATAAATGGATTTATTGACACAATAAAGGATAGATAAAAAGGTGATTGATTGATAGGTACTCCAAAAGTGTTCACAAGTTATTTCTAAATGAATATATTTATCTCCTTCTTTCTTACTATATTTTCTTGTTTTCTATTATATAGATGTATTTTGTGTTTTTTTAAAGAAGATGTACTCAAATATAGTCATTAGCTTAGTACCATAAATTGGTTTGTTGCCATTTCCAGTTGTCATTGGTATCTTGGTATTATTGCTAGAGACCTTGATTGTGAAGTCATGAACATTATCTTTCAAGGACAGATATAACTAAAAGTGGTTCTTTTGTCCTTTCTCTTCCAAAGATGAAGTTAAAATATACAAAGAAGGAAATAGAGCAGAGTTTGAATATCATACTGAGAAAGCAATGGCAAAATAACAATATTTCTGTACCAGAAAAAAAAAAGCTACATTTTGGATGGGTCAGGTGTAGATGTAGTTGTCACAATGGCTATAATTTTAAAAGCATTCGTTTTCAGATTTTCAACTTTCATATGCCCTTTTCCCCATCATCAGGTAGATTATCTTCCCCACTTTCCCTTTCAAAATGACTCTTCTCCCATTTTACAGAAAAAAGACATCCCCATGACTCATTTGGAATCTAATTATGCCATTATCCCAGGGTATAAAAATATCTAGGGCATCAGCAAAAGGTAATTAATGTAATGTATGCAGGAAAGCCTCCTTTGTTGATATGTCAAGACCCTGTCTTCCATTTTTCTCTGTCTTATCCGTATTTCTGACAAAACTGAAGCATGTAACATTAGAAATCAGGGTATATTGACACTTGTGAAAATGTTTTAAAATTAGATATATAGTGACAGCCTTCACCTTTTCCTTTCCTTAGACCCTTTTCAAAGAATGTCTTGCCCCTGAGGGAGAATTTGAGGACAGAATATTGAAGAAAACATTGTCAAGAAACATTAAAACCTAAAAACTCCTTTTCTAAAATCAGCAATTTTTTAGATGTTTGTAATATTCATAATGAAAGACACATTGTTGCAAAACACTACAGCTTAATGACACTAACTCTTCTTAAGAGTATGTTTTCTGTTGGGAAATGTTTCTCACTGACATAGTATGTAGATATATACTTAAATAAAACCAAAGTTTAGTAAACAATACTTACTCTTAAAAAAAAAAAACAGACTATATTTTCCAGGACTATTCAATTTTTTTTCTCCTTTTAGTGGAAATTACATCTACAGATGAAGATCTTATGGGATGTCTTTTAGATTCAGTATGCATTATTAAACAAAGTCATTAAAGTGTAATTTATCAAATCAGATCTTAAAATATTTGTTGTAATTATATACTAGTTCATTTTATAAAGTAGTTAATATCTTCTATTTTCTATTATATAATATGCAATTACATGATAGCTGCCATGTCAATTTAGCAATAAAAACATTTTTCTTTCATAAAGTTCATAGAAAATATATTTTGTCAAAAAATTGATGATATTATGTTTATATAATATACTTGTTTAATGTAGTTCTCAAAATCTGATATGATACTAGAGGTCAACGAATGTCTACAAACTCATTTAGGAAAGGAATGTCATGGTTCATTTATTATACTCTTTACTTCACAGCTACTTATTTTAGGTATCCATCACATAAGATACTGGATATTGTATAATATTACATTATTAAACATGAAATTTTAAAACATATTATATATGTTGTTTTATGATTCATAAAAAGTAAAACATTTATTGTTTTAGATCCTACATCATCTTAAATGAGACTCAGCTGTTTTGGGGGATCTATCTTACAAGATGCAATCCATTATTTGGCTTTCAGTGCCTTTCATAATAGTGAAAGTGAAACACATGTTAATCTATTTACTTGAATTAAAGAATAAAGCTAGACTTTTTCTAATGAGTATACTTGATTTGGTTGACTGGTTTACTAATGAGTGTTGACTTTGCTAATTTGGTTATAGAATGGAAATTTTCTATTAATTGAATGAACTGAATTTGAATTTCCAAGTTGTTTGACAAAATATGTTTAAAGCATATAGAATATGGGAGACACAGCATTTTGTCAAATGTATGGCAAAGGTATGTAGAGGTTACTACTACCTCACGTCCTAGTTCTTTCTCGAGTGTATTGAGTAAACTATATGCTTCCAAATGCAAAAATAGCAAATATAATTAATACCCATCTGAAAAGTATTGGTAAAGCACTTCCGGTACAGTTCCCAGAAATCAAGAAAATGAATGATTCCAACAACTCTGTAGCAAATCTTTGCAAGTGAATTGATGTTCAGTTCTTTGCTCTCAACAAAATTGAAGGCGGACCTAATAGAATATTCAGTTAATAAATCATCAGATGTGCTTTTTAATGCTAGACCATTTTGAGATGGTTGTCATGTACCTTGGAGAGTGTTCAAAAAATTAAGGAAAATCAGTATAACAAAATCCATTCTATTCCCATGTATTTATCTGTGTGAATTGATGCTGAACCTCCCCTATCTCACTGAAGCAATGAGTAACATTCATCTAGAGTTGCATTAACTAACTGAAAAAAGGTGACACTCATCTCAGTAAGTACTTAATTAAATTACCTTTGTTTAATAATTATCATATTATTTTAATGAAATTGCATACTCATAATGCAATGATAATATGGTCCCGCACATATGTTTTAATATAATAAAACATTTTAATTTAAATTTATAAACATAGCTTTGTTAAAAACAAGTGTGATAGGGGAATCAATAAAATAATTTTAAAGATAAAAATATGTTTTCTTAACATAAAACTCTATGGGGAAAGTAGAATAAAATGTAGAACTCAAGGAGTACATGATGTTCAATTTCTTACAATTAAAAAAGTTTGTTGTATTTTTAAAATGAATGGTGATGGCTATCAAATCGCTAGGGTATTTAGATTGGATTAGATACAATTAAGAGAGCATTTTAACAGTTTCATTTAAAATATTAATATTGAAATCTTTCAGAAATTGCATCTCTGCATTTCCTTAAATTAATGTTTAAAAATTAAAAATAACAATTAAAAATTAACTACCTAGTGTAATAAAGACATCAGACAAATCTCAGTGGAAGGGCATCCTACAAAACACTACCAATTGTCCTCAGAACTGTCAAGGTCATTAAAAACCAGGAAAGCCAATTGTTGATCAGTGAGTACAAAGTTTCAGTTATGCACAATGAATCATTTCTGGTACTCTGCCACACACCATAATACTAATAGTTAACACTTTGGTATTGTGCACTTTAAGAGGATAAAGCTCGTTAAATGTTCTTACCACAAGCACAAACACACAAAAGAGCATAAGGACATTTTGGAGATGATAGATTTATGTGCACGTACCATAGGTAATCAATGTAAGCACATACCTTGATTGTGGTGATGGTATTATGGGTGTATATATTTGTCCAAAATCATCAAAATGTATACATTAAATATGGTGCGCATTTTTGTATCTAAATTATACCCCAATAATGCTTAAATAAGTAAATAGAAATTACATGTTAATTTTATTTTTATATATGTTACATAGCAAGTAAAATATATCTAATTGTAAAAAAAAAAGAAAGAAAAAAAGGGAAAGTTTGAGAAATTGTCACAGCCAATAAAAAACTAAGAAGTGTGATGATTAAGTGTGATTTGGTATTTAAAATGGGATCCCCAAACAAAAGAGGATATTAGGTAAAAACTAAGAAGATCTAAATAAAGTATTGGCTTTAATTCATAATAATGCATCAATGTTGGCTAATTGCAACAAATGTACCATCTTAATGGTAAGACGATAATAATAAAAAAAACCGGGTATGGGATTATAGGTATTCTCTCTACTCTGAATGTTTTCTGTAAATATAAAATTTCTTAAAAATAAAATTTATTAAAAATTAATTACTAAATTAAAAATAAGTATAAAACTAAAAATATTTAAGAAGGGACATCATTTAAAACTATGTATATTTAGTGGGTATCCATGAGCAAGCATGTTTTATGTACACAAATTCTTGCCTCTGCAGATTTGTAACTTTATTAACAGAAACAAATGTCCAAACCCTTCCCTGCCTCACTTTCCCCAGGTAAAGAATCGTGTCTTAATAGGGTTATTGAGAGGACTAAAATAATGCCTTTAAAATGCCTGGCATACAGGAAACACATAAGAGTAGTTGTTATTGCTATGATTTTCATAAACAAATGAGTCAATCCAGTAGTTTCAAATAGCAGTTTATAAGTAAATTTGATTTTGTAGCTGAGAGACAGTTACGAGTAGATTGAAACCAAGCAACCAAGGTGAAATGTTCAAGAAATATTCATTTGCACATGCACACAAACTTCCTCGAGATCTGAGCCCCACACTTACAATATGCTTCTGTTATTCTCCAGTACTCCCTGTGTCCAGCCCCTGACACCAAACACAGCCTGAGTGCAGCCAAAGGAAAGTTCTGAATCTACCCTTAAGTGACAACCCTGGGGAGTACCCTGACACAAGTCAGGAAATCATCTCACAGCACTAAGAACTGTGAAGTCAAACCTCTAGCAACCTTTCCTTCTTTGAACCATCAACCTAGGACTGAAAATTAGATCAATGAGATTGAATCACTTGCAATCAAGATATTGAGAAAAAGGCACAATGACGGCAAAGTAAGTGTGCAAAAAGCATTCAAAGTAGCCACATAGCCTTGCAGAAATGTTTAAAATAGAGGAATTTCATCTGGATGGTTTCATGTCTGTCTCCCCTTCCAGAATGAAAACTTTTTGAGGGTAGAAACGGTGACTTTTAAGCTCTTCCTCTCCAATGATAAGCACAATGCCTGGTTGACACTTAATAAATAGTTGTCCCCAAACACAGTATTTATCTTAATTCAGTTTACAAAGATAATAAAATAACATTTTTATTCCTTTGTTATATCAACTGATAGTGATAACAATGTAGCATGCTCTTACATTGGCAGTTCAAGCTTTCAATTTACAATTGCATCTGATATCTTATTTTTATAGGTGCAGATACTTTGTAGAAAAATTAGAGGATTTTTTCAATTTTATGTAGAAAAATACAAACATTTAAACATCTGCCACTTCAAAAGATATCACATATGCCGTTCACACAGTAGTGAGGGAGCTCTCATGAGAGTTGATGGTTTAAAAGTGTGGCACTTCCCCTTCACTCTCTCTCTCGCCACCTTGTAAGGTAGTTGTTTGCTTCTCCTTTGCCTTCCTCTATGATTGTTTTCTGAGCCATGCGGAGCTGTGAGTCAATTAAACCTTTTTTATTTATATATTACTAAGTTTCACTTATGTCTTTATAGCAGTGTGAAAATGGAATAATACAGGAAATTGGTACCAGCAGAGTGGGGTACTGCTATAAAGATAACATGAAAATATGGAAGGGGCTTTGGAACTGGGTAACAGACGACTTTGGAACTGTTTGGAGGGCTCAGAAAAAGACAGGAGAATTTGAGAAAGTTTGGAACTTCTTGGAGACTTGCTGAATGCTGATAGTGATGCAGACAATGAGGTCCAGGCTGAGGTGGTCTCAGAGATGAGGAACCTACTGGGAACTGGAGTAAAGGTCACTTATGCTATGCTTTAGGAGAGACACTGGCACATTTTGTCCCTGCCTTAGAGATCTATATAACTTTGAACTTGAGAGAGATGACTTAGAGTATCTGGCAGCAGAAATTTCTAAGCAGTAAAGCATTCAAGAGGTCATCTGGATTTTTCTGAAGGTGTACAGTCATATGCATTCACAAAGAGATGATTTGAAATTGTAATTCATGTTTAAAAGGGAAGCAAAGCATAAAAGAGAGAAAGAAGGAAGAAAGAATAATGAATAAGGCATTATGTAAGCCCACTGATGATAGTTTTGGCAGAATTAATGCTTATAAGGAAGGCAAATCTATATCCAAAGTGTCTATTCTAGTAACAAAATGCTACCCCTTCCATAATGAAAGCAGTCCTAATGTAACAAATCTGCCATCAAGTAGCTAGGTGATCATTCTGGGAACTGGTACCTTATCAGTGACTTACTATGGATCTCCACTGCTGGCATATTGGACATTCAGCAGTGGTTGTAGCCATATCATTCCAGGTTAATGGAAGTCTATGTTACTAAGCCCATGCATAACTTCCATCCCTGCCACATGGCCACTTTGTTCATGAGCCCACTGGCGATGACAGAGGTGGCTGGAGAAAGAAGCTGCTGGTATCCATAAAACAGGTCATCCTATCCAGTTGATTATTAGAATCCTCCCCTGCCGAGGTCACCCTTTGGTAAGCATTCACACAAAACACAAATATCTTCATGTTTTTTGCTCATTTAGAAAGATTTATACACACACCTCTTCCCCAGATTTCTTTGTCATCAATTTTCCAATCATGTTCTTTACAAGTCCCTGACCATCCGACAAAATCATTGGGCACAGCCATGAATTGATATATAATTGCACACACGCATTTGGCCATTTCCTCTTCCAAGCAAAGTTAACAACCAAATGTGTTGTTCAAAGTTCTGCCCACTGATTTCTTCCACCAATGTCTTTCAGGGATGCCCATGTATTTTCCGGAATCATCTGTAAATCAGGCCCAAGTATTCTCTTCTTCTGTCGACAGATGATAGGGAAATCTCCATGGGCCCAAAGGTACAGAGAGAAGGCAATGTAGCAGAAGTGGTGGCCACTTCCTCATGTAACTTTTTTGTGCCCTCAGGGCCTGCTTGGGCCTGATCATGGATATGCTACTTCCACTTGACAATGGAGTACTCCTGTGCATGTTCAACTTCATGGTTTTGTGGGTCAGATAACACCCAGTTCATGATGATGAGTAGCTTAGTTTTCATGGTAACTTCATGGCCCATGTTTAAGTGTTCAGACTCTACTAAGGTCCAGTATTAAACCAACCGCTTTTTCTCAAAAGTGGTTATCTGCAGAAGATGGCAGGGCTTTGCTCCAAAATCTTAGAGCCTTCCAAAGACTCCAAAGTGCATTCCTATCTGCCACTGACACTTCAAGCACCATTGGATCTGCAGGATTAGATAGACCCAGTGGCAGAGCAACTCGCACAGCAGCCTGAACCTGTTGCAGGGTGTTGTCTTGTTCTGGAACCCACTCAAAACTAGCAGCTTTTTGGGTCACTTAGTAAATGGGCTACAGTAACACGCCCAAACAAGAAACATGTTGCCCCCAAAATCCAAAGAAGTTTAGTAGGTGTTGTGTTTCTTTTTTGGTTATAGTGGGGGTTGGGGGAATGCAGATGCAAAAATTTATCCCCTAGAACCTGGTGTGGATGTGTTAATTTTCTTAAGCAATGAAACCACATTTGGTGTGGTAGCTGCAATTGGAGTCACCATCTTGTTAAGCCTGTAATAATTCACTGTGATTCTCCAAGTTATGTCTGTATTCTACACAGACCAAGAGTTGAGTTGAATGGGATGTTATGGGAATCACTACCCATTTATCCCTCAAGTCCTTGATGGTGGGACTAATCTCTGCAGTCGCTCCGGGAATGTGGCATTGCTTTAGGTTTACATTCTTGCTACATAGTGGCAGTTCTAGTGGCTTCCACTTGGCCTTTCCCACCATAATAGTCCTCACCCCACAGGTCAGGGAACCAAGATGGGAATTCTACCAGCTGTTTAGCATGTCAGTTTAACTTAATTATGCATTCCAGAACTGAAAAAATAAAACACAGGATGGGTTCAGAGACCCACTGGCCTACTGTGAGACAGATCTAAGCCCTGACTCTGGTGGAGCACAGTAATGTTTTGAATCCCTTGAAATTAGTGTCAGCTCAGACCCAGTGTTCAGCAGTCCCCAAGAGTTCTGATTATTTCCTTTTCCCCATTGCACAGTTAAAAGGCTATAGGTGCCTTTGTAGAAAGTTGGAAGAAAGATTAACAGTATACATTTTTGGTGGTGTACTGGGGCCCTTCCTCAAAGGGACCTCCCCTTCATTGAAGGAGTTTAGGGTCTGTAAACTGGCTCAAGTCTGGAAATTAATTGAGTGATTATGGCTTTGTTGTTATCATTCAGGTTAGACTTTTTTTTCACTTGGACTAGAACTTTTCTGTTTATACAGATCAAGCAAGAATTTTAGAGGTTTCTTATCTATTTCACTTCTAGGAACACCATGATCAACTAGCCAATGCCGTAGGTCTGCAAGTCAAATTATTCCAATTGCTGCTTTGACTCTGCGGTTCAATGCAGTAACCACATCCACTTTGCCTTTGATAGTTGAGTATTGCTACTTGGCCCCTGTCAAACCAGAACCTAATTACTCCCCGATATGATTTGGCTGTGTCCCCACCCAAATCTCACCTTGAATTGTAATAATCTCCATACGTAAAGGGTAAGCCACCACTACTGAGGGTGGGGAGGCTGATTCTACTGAGCGTGAAAAGGCCATCTCTGCTGAGGTTGAGGGGATCTCTTTTACTGGCAAAGAAGACTCATCAGAATTTAGGTGCTTATGTGCCGGGCACGGTGGCTCACACCTGTAATCCCAGCACTTTGGGAGGCCAAGGTGGATGGATCGCCACTGAGGTCAGGAGTTCGAGACCAGCCTGGCCAGCACGGTAAAACACTGCCTTTACTAAAAATACAAAAATTAGCTGGGCATGGTGGCCGGTGCCTGTAGTCCCGGCTACTCAAGAAGCTGAGGCATGAGAATCACTGAAACCCAGGAGATGGAGAAGTTGCAGTGAGCTGAGATCATGCCACTACACTCCAGCCTGGGCAACAGAGCGAGACCTGGTTTCAAAAACAGGAGAAAAAGAAAATAAAGAATTTAGAGGCGTATGTTGTCAATCTTATACTATACTTGCATTATCACTATCTATCCCTCCAATAATTCATTTATTTCATTGATATATTTCAGGGCAGTTGGCGGATATCAATTTATCTATCAAAAATAAAGTTTTACATCTAGTTTAGAGAAAAAAAGAATTTTGAGGCTTAATGTCCTCAGCATCATCAGAGTCTTCCTACACATTTCCATTCCAATGTACAAGATACCCTTTCTCCCCCAGTCAATGTGATCACTTTAACAGTAGACACTCTTTCAGCCTGAGAATTTAAATTGTGTTGTAATTCAGCCAATCACATGGTGAGATTCTGCATTTGATTTTCAGCAACCACCACTGTGGCTATAAGAGATAATGGTCTCCTTCACTACATAAACAGAAAATTTCAGGTTATCAATGTAGTGCTTGAGGTGGGAATTCAAATCCCTGAGCTTATCCTCTTCTTCCATCACTTCATTCATTGATGTTAGTAGCAA
The DNA here is from genome assembly GCF_009764315.1 of Trachypithecus francoisi. Taxonomy (NCBI): domain Eukaryota; kingdom Metazoa; phylum Chordata; class Mammalia; order Primates; family Cercopithecidae; genus Trachypithecus; species Trachypithecus francoisi. Next base: position 65,369,113 of record NW_022681472.1, read on the forward strand.
CCAGTCAAACTCACTGTAATATTACATGATATTATAATCACACAATGTAATTATCTTAGATTTCAAAAGATGTTCAAAAGTATTATATACATAATCACTCAGTACCTTGTTTCTTATAAGTGGTTGATTCAGAATATCTAATGCAGGTATTTTACATATCTCCATTGCCATATCATGACGTGGACTATCGGTGCTCCCTTCACTACTGGAAATAGAGTCATTGGCATTGTTAAATCTATTCAGATCAGAGAGCCAACTTCAGAAACCCAAGAAACAATTCTGAAAACTCATCCTTAAAATTCTGTATCTGTGGAACCACTCTCAGTTCCAAAATCTGCATTAGTCAGGGTTCTCCAGAGAAACAGACCAATAGTACTGCAGAGAAACAGAGCACACACACTTGCATATATATTGCATATGTATTATACATAATATATGCAATATATATATATATGCAGTACATAAACAGAAATTTTCAGGTTATCAATGTAGTGCTTGATGTGGGAATTCAAATCCCTGAGCTCATCCTCATAACATAATATACATCCTCATAATATAATATACACAATACAATATATTATATATAATATATATTCTTATAATATAATTTATAGTAGTATATAGGAAATGTGTGTGTGTGTGTGTGTATTTACTCTAAGAAATTGGTTCACACTTATAAAGCTGAGAGGTCCAAGACCTGTAACTGGAAAGCAGGAGACCCAGTAGAGATGATGATATAATTCCAATCCAAGAAATCATTGCCAAGACCTGAGCATGATTTAGTTTTGGAAATAAGATGAACTTTTCTAAAATTCAGAAGGCGAAAGTGAGGAGGATGCCAGTCTCCTCCTTTGCTTTGCTGTTGCCTTTGTTTACACGATCAACTAAGATTGTGGAGACGTTTGTATTTTCATTGGCAGTGTTAGAAAAGGTCTCATTGTCCAGTCACTACTTTCATGTACGTTGAAAGGCAACATATTGCACATCCATTTCACAGGTACAGATACAGATGATAAGAGGCGGTATGGCTCTAACTCTGGCAGCAGTAGCAACAGCTTCCTGACTGTAGTGGCAGCCTGATTGTGGCAATGGTAATTTGGGCTGAAGCCAATAACTTCCTGACCATAGGAAAGGCAGCAACATTTTCTTCATTTTTTTTTTTTTTAATTATTATTATACTTTAAGTTCTAGGGTACATGTGCACAACGTTCAGGTTTGTTACATATGTATACATGTGCCATGTTGGTGTGCTGCACCCATTAACTCATCATTTACGTTAGGTATATCTCCTAATGCTATCCCCCTACTTCCCCCACAATAGGCCCCGGTGTGTGATGTTCCTCTTCCCGTGTCCAAGTGATCTCATTGTTCAATTCCCACCCAAGAGTTAGAACATGTGGTGTTTGGTTTTCTGTTGTTGTGATAGTTTGCTGAGAATGATGGTTTCCAGCTGCATCCATGTCCCTACAAAGGACACGAACTCATCCTTTTTTATGGCTGCATAGTATTCCATGGTGTATATGTGCCACATTTTCTTAATCCAATCTGTCACTGATGGACATTTGGGTTGATTCCAAGTCTTTGCTATTGTGAATAGTGCTGCAATAAACATACGTGTGCATGTGTCTTTATAGCAGCATGATTTATAATCCTTTGGGTATATACCCAGTAATGGGATGGCTGGGTCAAATGGTATTTCTAGTTCTAGATCCTTGAGGAATCACCACACTGTTTTCCACAATGGTTGAACTAGTATACAGTCCCACCAACAGTGTAAAAGTGTTCCTATTTCTCCACATCCTCTCCAGCACCTGTTATTTACTGATTTTTTAATGATTGCCATGCTAACTGGTGTGAGATGGTATCTCATTGTGGTTTTGATTTGCATTTCTCTGATGGCCAGTGATGATGAGCATTTTTTCATGTATCTGTTGGCTATATGAATGTCTTCTTTTGAGAAGTGTCTGTTCATATCCTTTGCCCACTTTTTGATGGGGTTGTTTGTTTTTTTCTTGTAAATTTGATTGAGTTCTTTATAGGTTCTGGATATTAGCCCTTTGTCAGATGAGTAGATTGCAAAAATTTTCTCCCATTCTGTAGGTTGCCTGTTCACTCTAATGGTAGTTTCTTTAGCTGTGCAGAAGCTCTTTAGTTTAATGAGATCCCATTTGTCAATTTTGGCTTTTGTTACCATTGCTTTTGGTGTTTTAGACATGAAGTCTTGCCCATGCCTATGTCCTGAATGGTATTATCTAGGTTTTCTTCTAGAGTTTTTATGGTTTTAGGCCTAACATTTAAGTCTTTAATCCATCTTGAATTAATTTTCGTATAAGGAGTAAGGAAAGGATCCAGTTTCAGCTTTCTACTTATGGCTAGCCAATTTTCCCAGCACCATTTATTAAATAGGGAATCCTTTCCCCATTTCTTGTTTCTCTCAGGTTTGTCAAAGATCAGATGGCTGTAGATGTGTAGTATTATTTCTGAGGGCTCTGTTCTGTTCCACTGATCTATATCTCTGTTTTGGTACCAGTACCATGCTGTTTTGGTTACTGTAGCCTTGTAGTATACTTTGAAGTCAGGTAGCGTGATGCCTCCAGCTTTGTTTTTTTGGCTTAGGATTGTCTTGGCAATGCGGAGTCTTTTTTGGTTCCATATGAACTTTAAAGCAATTTTTTTCCAATTCTGTGAAGAAAGTCATTGGTAGCTTAATGGAGATGGCATTGAATCTATAAATTACCTTGGGCAGTATGGCCATTTTCACGCTATTGATTCTTCCTATCCATGAGCATGGTATGTTCTTCCATTTGTTTGTGTCCTCTTTGATTTCACTGAGCAGTGGTTTGTAGTTCTCCTTGAAGAGGTCCTTTACATCCCTTGTAAGTTGGATTCCTAGGTATTTCATTCTCTTTGAAGCTATTGTGAATGGGAGTTCATTCATGATTTGGCTCTCTGTTTGTCTGTTACTGGTGTATAAGAATGCTTGTGATTTTTGCACATTGATTTTGTATCCTGAGACTTTGCTGAAGTTGTTTATCAGCTTAAGGAGATTTTGGGCTGAGACGATGGGGTTTTCTAAATATACAATCATGTCATCTGCAAAGAGGGACAATTTGACTTCTTCTTTTCCTAACTGAATACCCTTGATTTCTTTCTCTTGCCTGATTGCCCTAGCCAGAACTTCCAACACTATGTTGAATAGGAGTGGTGAGAGAGGGCATCCCTGTCTTGTGCCAGTTTTCAAAGGGAATGCTTCCAGTTTTTGCCCATTCAGTATGATATTGGCTGTGTGTTTGTCATAAATAGCTCTTATTATTTTGAGATACGTTCCATCAATACCGAATTTATTGAGCGTTTTTAGCATGAAGGGCTGTTGAATTTTGTCAAAAGCCTTTTCTGCATCTATTGAGATAATCATGTGGTTTTTGTCTTTGGTTCTGTTTATATGCTGGATTACGTTTATTGATTTGCGAATGTTGAACCAGCCTTGCATCCCAGGGATGAATCCCACTTGATCATGTGGATAAGCTTTTTGATGTGCTGCTGGATTCGGTTTGCCAGTATTTTATTGAGGATTTTTTTTTTTTTTTTTGAGATGGAGTCTCGCTCTGTCGCCCAGGCTGGAGTCCAGTGGCCGGATCTCAGCTCACTGCAAGCTCCCTCTCCCGGGTTCCCGCCATTCTCCTGCCTCAGCCTCCAAGTAGCTGGGACTACAGGCGCCCGCCACCTCGCCCGGCTAGTTTTTTGTATTTTTTTAGTAGAGACAGGGTTTCACCGTGTTAGCCAGGATAGTCTCGATCTCCTGACCTCGTGATCTGCCCGTCTCGGCCTCCCAAAGTGCTGGGATTACAGGCTTGAGCCACCGCGCCCGGCCCAGATGATAGAAATGTTCTATATCAAGATTGTGGTGGTGGTAACTACATGACTATACATTTGACAAAATTTACTGAATTAATATACTTAAATTGGTTAATTTTATTATATATAAAATAATATCTTAAAATTTATTTTATATATAATAATACCTAGAGTTTATATCAAAATGGAACAATGGTAATATGACTTACTTTGTATGCTACATTTCCAAATATTCTCCAATGAGGATGTATTGTTTTAAAATCAGAAGAAAAATCCCATTTAAAAACAATTAGTGTATTATAAATATGAGTATACGTAATCACAATGACTTATAAATAAATACAAACTAAGAGCTAAGAATAAAAGGAAATTTACCGCCATTTACTTTGAGTAAAGGAGTACTAAAATTCCTCCTAAAGCTTTTGTATAATTCATAACTTTTAGGGGAAGACTTTGTTTTTAAAATGCAGTAAGAATAGAGAATGCCTTGCAATAATTGATGTAAGTTTATCCAGAGCTTTTGCCCAAATTAATGAATTAGGAAGGCATTACATGTTCTCACTTTTCAAAGATGCTTTTGAAAGGTTATTCAGTAGTTTATTTCTTTTGTTTTCTTCTGGTAAGTTTCTGTTTCAGGTGGTTTTTCTTTTCTTTTCTTTTTTTTTTTTTTCAAGAGTTATTCTCTGCAGGAGCATTTAAATTGAAGCTATGAAACCAAAATTGAAAGGCTGCTAGTTCTGACTTAGTCATTTCATCCAGATTATGCTACCTGTGTGAGCCCGAGTCTCTTTTTCCATTAAGGAAATCATGTTCAAATTGTGTTTTGAGGGTGTATATGTATGTATGCCAGCAGCAAAAGGAACAGGCTCACAGGAAGTGAAAGACAGGAAGAGAAGGTTTGCATAACCTAACTTTGCCAGGCCCTTGCATCCTCTTGGGTTGCTTTTATTCTCATCTCAGCTCTTTGTCCCAGGTTTTTCCCATCTTCATTTTTCTCCTCTCTATACCCTCAGATTAAACTTCCACTTCACTGCTCTTTTCTCCCTCCTCCCCATCTTTATTGCCTTTTATCTTATTCTGTCAAAAGAAGAAGGCATACTAGCAAAACAAAAAAAGTTATGTAAAAGGAAAAACAAACTCCTACTCCTACATCTAATATCTAATTTTCTTCTCTTCTACCACATTCAATCGTGTTTACACCTAAAAAAGATTTACACAGATAGAAGTAATGAAAAAGGAGAAAATATAAATAAGAAAAAGAGAAAGTGATATTTAGAAGGTTTCTACTACTTGCATTTACTGCTAGATAGGGATAGTTGTTCTTATTATGGTTGTTGTTGTTATTTGAATTAAACATGGGATCATTTATTTAGCATTTATTCCATTCCTACTTTATGTTCCCTAACTGTGGGTTAAGGACTAGACAGAAAATAATAAATGAGACTTAGTGTCTGCCCTTAATCAGCTAGTAAGAGAAACATATTCATACAATTATGATGAAATGTGTTAAATCTAATACTCCGGTTTGAGCTAAAAATCTCAGCATCATCTTTAAATCCTCTGAGGAAGGAGCTGTACTACCCTGCTTTGCCACATGAGCTAATGCTCTTTCTAAGAAATTCTTATTGGATATTCAGTGTCTCTAATTTAAGCAATTGCACTCTGAAAACCCCTGGAATGCCCATTGCTATGGAAAATGTTTAGCTAGCCCACGAAGTGTTCCCTAGTGGGCTCATATTTCATAGTAACACAGTATTGGTTAATCATTTTTTATTCCTTTCTTTCCCTCAGCACCATCATATCTAATCAGTGAGTAAGTCCCATTGTTTCTATCTCCAGGTAATATTTTTAATTTGTCTACTTCTCTTTATTGTCACTAATTAGAAGCCCCTAAGAGAAAAAAGCTACTGTCATTCTATTTTAGACTGCTGCAACAAACTCTAACTGGTCCCGGTGCTAGTTATTTTCTGTTTATTATCCCCACTACCTCCTTCAGATCCAGTCTCAATCTTTTGTGTGTCCTTCTCTGCGTCCCAAAAGTCTGACTTTACAGGCTGCCTCATCCAGACTCCCTTGCTGGTCAGATTCTGGGTCAGTGTGGCTGAAAGGAGGCACCAGCAGGAAGTCAGTGATGTAGTTTGGTTGTGTCCCCACCCAAAATCTCATCTTGAATTGTAATCCCCATAATTCTCAAGTATGAAGGGCAGGACCAGGTAGAGGGAATTGGATCTTGGGGGCAGTTTCGCCCATGCTGTTCTCAAGATAGTGAATGAGTCTCATGAGATTTGATGATTTTACAAGCATCTGGCATTTCCCCTGCTTGCACTCACTCTGTCCTACTGCCCTGTGAAGAAGGTGCCTACTTCTCCTTTGCTTGCCACCATGATCGTAAATCTCCTGAGGCTTCTGCAGCAATACAGAACTGTGAGTCGATTAAACCTCTTTCCTTTATAAATTACTCAGTCGTGGGTATTTCTTCACAGCACTGTAAGAATAGACTAATACAGTCAAGAAGTGAAGAATTAAAGTCAAGATATTTCTTCCCCTCTCTGTTCTTCCCAGGCACCACAGCTCTGGCAAGAGGTATGTCTCTCCCTAACTACATTCCTTGTAGGGCAACCCCTCCTCACAGTTCTAACTCTCATGGGGCTCTGGATGCGTAATTTCACCCCTTCCTCCTTCAGGCCTAGGAGACATAACAGCTTTCTGCTGTTGTCAGTCTTTGGGAGCCTCAATATCATTTGTGGGTTCCCTTGAACCTGCCTACTCCTCTGTAATAATTCTTCATTAAAATTTATTAAAGCCTTCTGAGTAATGTTCATTAGATCATGACCCTAATTCATATAGTCTCCTTGTTTCCACTCCCACCTGCTTCCAATCCAGTCTCTACACAGTAGCCCAAGCCAGGTAAATGCAATCACATCATGTTGCATTTACAGGATGTGATTGCACCGTGTCTGGTAATGATGACCTGGCTTATTCTTCCTGATTTTTAGCCCTCAGAGCCTCCTTGGTACCAACCCAATATTCCAACCTGTTCTCCCACTTTCTATCAATTATCTAGTAGTGTCTAATGGATACTACACAGAAGGCTTTAATAAACTTTAATGAAGGAATTATTCATAGAGGAGCAGGCAGGTTCAAGGGAATCCACAAATGATATTAAGACTCCCAAAGACTGGCAACAGCAAAAAACTGTTCTCTCTCCTAGGCCTGAAAGAGGAAGAGGAAAAGTTACGCATCCAGAGCTCCATGAGAGTTAGAACCGTGAGGAGCTGTGAGGAGGGGTTGCTCCACAAGAACTGTAGTTAAGGAGAGATACCTCTTAGCAGAGCTGTGATAGCCAGGAAGAACAGAGGGGAAGAACACATAAATGCAATCACATCACTCTTCCACTTAAAATGTTCCTCTCATTCCCCATCACACTTAGAATAACTCTTCACCATGGCCTACAAAGCTCTGTAGTCGTGCCGTCCCTACCGTTTCTAATTTCTCTGACCCTGTTACTCTATCTTTAGTTCCATAAACATGCTGATTTGTTTCCCACCTTGGGGCTTTGGCAGTAGGTACTTCCTCCTTGTGAAACATTCTTCCCCATAATATTCATGCAGTTGGTTCCTTCCTGTCTTTCAGATCTCATCTAAAATGTCATCTCCACACTGAGGTCTTCCCAGGACAACAAACATAAAACAACCTCTCAATAACCCTGTTTCAATCTTCTATACACAATTGTCATTTTCTAATGTTTGTTTGGCTTATTTGTTTATTGACACTGCTTCTTCATCCACTAGATAGAAATTGTATCTGGTAGTCTAAAACAAAAAATGGATAATTGGATCCAATTTGAAAGATAGCAGCTCAGATAATTTATAGAAAGCTGGAAAGCAGGTTGGGAAATTGGGCTGGAACCAAGGAGGCTCTGAGGGCTAAATGTCAGGAAGAATAATTCAGGCCATCATCACCAGACATAGCTGCCCAGCACAACTGCCTGAAACCAACACAGTACCTTACCAGGTCTGCCACTAGATGCTCTCACTGCTGCTAGACACTGCAGTTGCTCCACCATTACAAAATTGGGTCTCCAATCCTTGAGCTGATGGAGCAAAGGCATCTTTGTTCAAAGGAAGCAACTGAAGATATGGTGGATAAAATGAATTTGAACTCTGTTACTTACAGCTCTAGCCGTGGATGTAATCTGCACAGGTCCCTCTCCTCAGATATAAAGCAGGGAGCAAAAGGATATGGTTTTGGAAGAAAAACTAGAAGATATCCCTTAAAGCCCACTGCTTTTGCCCTTCAGCACTCATTCTTTTCCTTCATCCCATTTGAAACTTCTTATCTTCAATCCAGGTGACTAAACTCCCATTAGAAGCTGGCATGAATTTGGTTACACTACCACCTGAAATTTAAAACATTAAATATCGCCAATAGTTTTCATAGTTGATAATCAAGGGGAAAAGATAGACCATGAAGTTAATTTACATAAAATATAGGTGCTCAGTTCCCACTCTGGTAGCTGGTTAGGAGATCTAAACTGCCTTCTTCCGCTACCCAGTTCATGTTTCTTTTACCCTTAGCAAGCACCTTGGCTGCAAAGGGATTTTTACTTGGAAGGGTTATTTGTAAGACCAAAGTGGTTGGTTGTCTTGTCATCTTGAGATTTTTACTAGTTTCCATTTGACAGAACTATTAGACAAGGTAATGTTAACAGGCATCAAAGAGAACCTCTGAGGTCCTAAACATAGTCCTAGTTATGTGAAGATTATGGGCAAGAACATTCCAGAAAGGGGAAGAAGCCATTCCAGGAGGTACATTTACATATCCTTCCTTATCTTCAATCTTTCATTTGTGTCATTAAGTCCCTGACCACCTGGCCAGCCCATTAGGCCTTGCCTACAAATCACTGCAGATCTGTAACTCAGGCTCTTTGTCTTAACACAAAAAGTGAGCAACCAGATGTCTCACCTAAAGTTCTGCCTGTTGGCATGATATGCACTTTCACCACTGTCTTTTGGAGTCTCTCTTAAGTCGACTAAAGTGAAACAGCCATCCACTCCTGACTGGTGCCAGTATACCATGCAGATACATGAGTAGGCCAGGCCCACCTTTCTTTCCTTCTCAACAAATCAGCCACAGAAACTCTCTGTGAGGCAAAAGATACCAGTTGGGAGAGAAGCAGCAACGCAGACGAAGAGAACATGAGTCTGAACACCCGCTTATGCAGTTTCTTTGTGCCTCTGGGTCAACTTAGATCCAATATCTATTAGCCATTTCTATTTTATAGTAAAATGTTGGTAATATTGGTCCAATTTTATAATTCAGCAGATCTGATAATACTAGTTAATGTGTAGTTTGGGGCAAATAGTAACATCATGTTCCATAGTAGGCTGCAGTCTTTACCAGAGCCCAGTAACAAGCAGGAACTGTGCTGTTTTTGTTTTTTCCCCCTTTGCTGTTGTTTTGGTTTTTGCTATTTATTGTAAGTAGCACTTATATTTTTTCTTACACAATGATGTGTTGCTGGGGCCTAATGTTCTTAATAGCAATCAAAACCAAAATGTTTCCCTTAAAGAATTCTGAATTATGTGCAAAACTTTACATAAGTTAAAAGGATAAACAAATTTATGGGTGTAAATGCAAATCACTTCTCAACTCAAGGTAAATAACAATATATGATGTTCTGGTGGAAAAACATCAGGTAAGAAAAGAAACTAGGTGCTAGGACTTGAATTTTTCCAAACTATTCTGGCAGGTGAGACAGAAATGATAACTGATTCCGGAACTCTTGCCAGCTTCTAGAGAAATCTTGAAAGAGTTAGCTTTTACATACTGAAAGTCAAACCATTAATATCCCACACAAATCAGAAAATTGACAGTCTTTCCTCTTCCTAAGTCAATGGCTTTTTTCTCCTGTAAACATGCTATCTTTCCTTCACCTCAGTCATGAAACAATTAAGTCACATCTCATAGGAGTTTAAATCAAGGAAATGTACAGGATATGCATGTGTATATATATATATTTTTTATATATACATGTTTACATATATGTATTTATATATACATGTATACATATATCACAGCAGTCATTGACTGAAATACAAGGTCAAATCAAGAAGTTCTACATTCCATTTGCCATATATTATCTTTATCAGATATAGGCTTCAAGGGTAAATTATTTTTCACAGACTTATTCCAGTTTCATTCCAGAGGCTGCCATGACGTGTATATATTTATCAGGGCAAATTTATACCTTTCAACATAACTCATGCGGCCATTGCTCCATATCTGGTAACAGTCCATTTAGAAGAATTTGTAGTAGACAATGGCAACACTCAATTCATTGCATTCCTGCTTACAGATCCACATCTGCTGGAAAGTGATGACAGAACTGTTTTTAAAATGGAAAATACTTGTCAGCAGAAGAAGCTGTGGCCTTACTCCATAACTCTGGGGTCTCTACTGTGTTGGGGCTCCAGCAGCTCCATACAGCTTCTCTGTCTGCCATAGGCTTTTACACCACCATTGGGTCTGCTGTGTCATAGGTCCAAATATAGCTTTGTCACTGGTGGCTTGCATTTTAGCAGAGTTCTTTCCTGCTCCAGTCTCCAATCAAAACTGGTAGGTTTGGGGGAAATGGGTCAGTGCAGCATATCTAAATATAATACACATTGCCTATAGATAGGTACACATTGTCTCTAAAATCCAATGAGCTCCAATATATATTCTGTTCCTTTGTTTTTAGTGCATATGCAAGGTACAGAAATCTGTCTCTTACTTCAGAAAGCATATCTCAACATACTGAGACCTCCAGAAATTTCATGTATCTGGTAGGCACCTGAACTTTCTTAGAGGATAATTTCTAATACTCAGACAAAAATACAACTAAGGAATAAAGATTGCATTTGTGCTTCCTGTTAAAGTCTACTTAGTATAATATCATCCATATAAGGAGCCAGCATAATGTTCTGTAGGATATCAAGACAATCATGGTCCCTTTGGACTGAGAAAGGCAAGATAATTGACATGACCCTAGAGTAAACCTTAAGTATACACTGTTGACCCTGCTGCATAAACATATACTGTTTATGATTTTCTTTAGTGATAAAGATGGAGCCAAAAGCATTTGCTAAGTCATTAGTTGCATACCAAGTTCTAGGATTGTGATTATTCCAATAAAGATACTACACTTGGAACTTTAGTTGCAACTGGCATTACCATCTAAGTAAATTTTTATAATAAGCTGCTGACACTTTCCATTACTCATGTGCTTTGCATAGCCCTTTCACTTTTAAATACTATCTGGGCAGAGCAGAGTAATTTCAGGAGCTTCTACTTGGACTTTCCCACAGTAATAGCCTGTACTCCACAGATTAAGGAACTAATGTGGGTATTCTTCCATTTATATACATTTTAAAACATATGTATGGTGTATTATACATACATTTTACATTAATGTAAATATATTTTACATTTATATATTTACTTTATATAATATGTATGTAAAACATGTATATTTTACATATATTCACATTATGCATATATAAATATACATATATATGTAAATATATTTCAGGCCAAGGGACATAAACAAAGGATGAGCCTCATTTTATTATAAATTTAAGACAAGACTCCACCTTTCATGGAATAAGCCACCCATCTGACCCATCAATTAAGGTGGCATTTTATCCTTCCAGAGACCAGCAGTAGTTCAGTCACTAGATAATATCTTCTGGAAAATCTAAGTATTTCTGTCTCTCTCATTGCAGTCACTCTAACAATGTCCACAGCATATGAGGGACTATTTCAAGGTGGCCATGGAGGCACTCTGGCTCTTCACATGCTTTAAATTTTATATCACAGTTTCTAGTTTCTCTTGTTTCAAATGTATGTTTTCTAAGACAATCACAAGAAACCAGATGAATCCACAAGATTTATCATCAATATTTTCAACATAACAACTAAGTTGTTATGACTCCGCCTCCTGATCTCCCAATGTCTTGTCCTCTACTTGCACCTTATCTGCTGGCACTTGCCATCACTGGTGATGATTGAGTAATGCTGATGCCACTGTATGCTACAATTTACCCATGTGTCATTCCCTTAAGCAAGAAAATTATCTTTCCATTCCTAAAATATGTGAACAACTGAATTCTAGAATCCCACTTTAAGGCAAGAACGTTGTTTCACCGTTCACTGAGTGACCAGGTGGTGCAGCCATGACAGATGAGTGTCACCCAGGAAAAAGAACAGTGTGTGATTTGAGGTCACTGAGAATGAACAACATGCACAGTAAGCTCAAGTAATACAGCATTTACTCAAAGCCAGAGGAGAGAAAAGATAATACAAAATCCAGCCCCTTGCAATGTGTGGGTCCCCTGTGACCAGCGGATCTTCTCTGCAGCATTCACGGGCAGTGGACCTGCACATACTCCACTTCATGCTGCAGTAGAAGGACTCCTCCTGCTCTTCCACTGGGTCTAAAACACAGAAATCTGGACTGTGCCTGAGGCCCATTGATATTAAGCAGGACAAAGGAGTACATGTTGAGTCTGAAACAGGGAAAAATATTCCCACAAAAGGCAATAAGCTTAGCACAAGCTGTGAGTACTCTTAATTCCTGGTAAAGAAGTGTTTCAGGCTTGCTATGGTTTGAGTGTTTTGTCCCCTTCAAAATTCATGTTGAAACTTAATCCTCAGTGCAAACTTAACCCTCAGATGAAGGCTGATGGGAAGTGGTTAGGTCATGAGAGCTCTGCTCTTAGGAATAGATTAATGGCACTATAAAAAGGGTTTGAGAGCTGGCTTTCACTCTCTCTTTCCCCTCTGGTCTTCTGCCACGTGAGGAACAAGATTCCTTACCTCTGGAGGATGCAGCATTCAAGTTGGCATTTTGGAGATGGAGACTGGGCTTTTATCAGATACCAAACTTGCCTGTGCCTTGATCTTGGACTTCCAAGCCTCCAGAACTCTGAGAAATAAATTTCTGTTCACTATAATTTATCCAGTCTCAGGTATTCTGTTATGGCAGGACAAAACAGACTAAGAAAAGGCCCAACACCAATTTTTATGTGGCCAAGAAGTATTCAAAAGACTATATGCACACAATTGCCTGGTACAACTCTACTAGTAGAATATTACCAGCCCTAGGTCTAAGGAGCAAGGTGAGGGAATGATTACTGAAACCTGGAGACAAAGAGAATGATGGAGAGGATTCCCTTACAGAAGCAGCGATCTTCAGTCAAGTGACTGAAGTAATCTCACAGGCAGGGAAATAGCAAAAAAGTCCCTCAATCTCATTCTCTTCCTTTCAATATCCTACCAGTATTTCAACTGAACAGACTTCCCTGGATGCCCGAAGTCAAGAAACCTGATGATGTACTCCATACAATTCAGCCTTCTAAGGCACACAGCAGGGTAGAGAGATGGTTGTGAAAAATAGATTCAGAGAGAAAAAAAAAAAAAGTTATCTGAAATATGTATCCACAAAACTTAGAGCAAAGTATTTCCTAGTACTGCGCTGTCATCTGTCCTTGCTTAGTATAAGTAACATGAAGACATTCTCCATTGCATAAGCTGTTATCAGCTGAGATGAACATCATTCCCTCTGGTTCTCAGTAGTCAACATCCCAACATACTCATAATTTATGAGGCATCCAGATCCCTTTTCATCTTTGCTGTTGTAACACTTTTGTCCTGACATGGAGGCTCCTTTAGGTCCTCTGGCTCTTTCTCAGACATTTCCACTTACATGTGAGAGACATGGAAACATTTTGCAGTTCTCTAGTTCCACTGCTCTAGGTGGCAGTAAATTGGATAGGTCTACCTTGGAACCTTTTGACAAAGATATACCACACTGCCCTCTCCATTCTGCCTCTCTTGAGCCATACTGAGTATAGGAACTGAGTGAGGGAGTACTCCTTGAGAATGAATGTCTTTTTCAGGTTATACACAGAAAGTGATGGATGGGTATCTCTTGCATGGGACTCCATGGAAGGGATCCTGTGGCTCTATCTGGAGTTCTACCATTCTGCTTCCTACCTGTGGGGGAGGAGAGGTGAAGAGTGGGGAATGTGAAGTGCAGCATTCAAGCCTCTTATCTGGGACATTCATCTGTACCTAATTTTATATCTCTATTTCTAACTTTCTTAAAAATTCTGTGTCAGGGATATTTTACAGCCTCTGGGAAGGGGGAATAAGTTTGGCTTGGAAAATATTCTTCCAAATTTACGTTTCACGGTAAAATCTCCACTTTTGATGTCAAATGACAAAAAGTCACTTCTATTGTTCTCCTGTCCTATGGCTACCTCTTCTTCCAGCAGTGAATATGGATTCTTCTAGCTGTCTATGGTGGGGGAAGAACCATTGCATGTAAGCAACTGTGTAGAGAAAAGTACATAAGCTAATAATTCACAATATTCACCAAAGGTCTTTTCTTCAAGACTCTAACATGTACACACCAATCCTTTCTAAAGACACAGATTTTCCCTACATTTTCCATAGTAAACTGAAGAATTATTATGAAGATAACAGCCAGAATTTCTCCAGCACTTTTTCTATGCATTACATCTAAGTATTTTAATAAAATAATTTAATGTATATAAAGTCCTTAGTAGAGATAAGTCTAATAAATGTGAAGTCTCTCCTTCCATATACTATTTACATTGTTGGTATTCACCTCATTGAAAATAAATATTGATATGAATAAACAGGTAAAAGACACAAGAATAATTACATAGCAAACTGGAATTCCTAAATACTTTAACATTTAAAAACTTCTAAGTAACTTAAATAAAATAGAAGATAAAGGTAGTGATTTTTACTTCAGTCTTAGCCATGCTTCCACCACTTAGGAGACCTGCTCCTACTATAGTTTAATAATTAGATATGTCTTAAACTTAGTTTTTTGGCAACACATATATTCTCTGCAGTGCCTCAAACCTGACCATGTTTTAAAGGGATGATACTTAACATCCATCATTTTGATAGTCTACTTTAAAATACACATTGCAATAGGTAGAAATAACATGAGTTACATTTTAGAGATAAATGGCTTTCTAAATAAATGTCATTTTATAATTAATTTTTATAACCAGAATTTTGTTTAAAGAAAATATCTTCTTTTAAAGATCTGTGTATATCTTGATAGAATTCTGGGTATCAAATAACAAAATTTCCACAAGTTAAGTTTTAAATATCTAATTGGATTTTGTGATTCATGAACCAGGCAGAATTCAGTTTACAAAACAGAAAGGTGCTCCACTGGGTAAGGCAGAACAATGGGCTTTTATAAGGCAGCTTTAGCAGGAACAAGTAAACAGTATAGCGCAAAAAGTGGATTGGTTATCATCGGGTTATTTCCCTTGCAGGAGTATAAACAAAATCTTGTTGGCTTAATGGGATTTGGCTATTATCTCTCTCCAAACTTCTTGGAGGGTCAGGTCCTACAAGCAAATAGCTTATGTTTCAGTTTGATGACATGGAACTTAGCATGAGTGACTCCATTCGGGTTCGTCTACTGGGATCTAGAGTAGAAGTTCAGTCCAAATCAATGATCTCCATAGATTTTATTTAACACTAGCAACCTAACCTGCCCTCCAAATTTACCATGTTCATTAACCAAATCTGCACTGTGTACTTATGTAGGTCTACTATGTGAAAGGTAGTGCATTGAGCATTTTGGAAGAGATAAATACAATGTAAAAATTAGTCCAGCCCCTAGGGGGATGACAAGTTAGGCAGACAATATTTTAACATATGAAAAGCAAATCATGTCACAGAGTTTTTAAAAACACCATGAAATCAACAATATAGAAAGTTGAAAAGACAACATAGTTTTAGAATGGTAAACCCAGAGTCCACAGTTTGCAAATCTTATAAGCCACAGTATACTAAGAAAGCTTGATCTCATTTATAAGGTAAAATAATAAGATCACATGTTTACTATGTGTCAAGCACTATGCACAATGTCTCACAAGTACTTTATTTAGTTTTCATAATCCATCCTGTGTAATACATACTGTTATCACCATTTACAGTGGTAAAAAAAACTTGCACAAGGTTACATAGCTAGCTTAAGCGGCAGAGCTAGGAGGCAAACCCGTGGCCCATACTGTTAATCAGCACGTTACATTATCTAGTAGTGTTTACTTGGACTCTGAAAGATAAGTGAGACTTGGGCAATAAAGGCTTAACATTATTTCTGAGTCCTAGAAATTTAATATTTATAATATAAATATTATATTTAACATATAGTATATGTAATATTATAATATAATATAATTAATATTTTTATTTGTTGTCTCAGTACAAAAAATCTACAAAGTAGATAATATTATCATTTCTTTCTTACAGATGAGTCAATTACCACTTAAACAGGTTAAGTAATTTTCCCACATGACACAGCTAGTTAACAGTAAAGAAAATAAATATTTCAATCCATGCAGTCTGACTTTCTGTCAACATGATAAGCCTTGACAGACAAAGCAGAGTAGGAGAGCATTTAGGCAAAAGTAGTAGCTAATGTAGAGCCAAATTAACAGCTAGAGAGTTAGGTTGGATCAGTTTCCAAAGAGCCTGGAATGCTGAGATAAGGAGTTTAAATTTCATCTGGTTGTTAACAGGAAGCTACTAAAAGGTGTTAACTGGAAATTCCCACCTATAGGATGGCTTCTAGGTAAAATTAGTAGAGTTAGTCTGTCTATGGGCAAAATTCATGCCAATACCTCTCACTGCTTTCTGGTAATGGTTATGAACAGTAGATCTGGGATGATCCAGTGCCAGCTGGGAGAATTAAACAGGGCTAAGACAAACACTCTCTGCTATGGGATGATAGCTCTCTGTGTGTGGGAGGCACTGCCTTAGATAAGAGAGAAGAACGCCAAGATCTTTCCCAGATAGCTCCAGCCTTGAGGGAGCTAGCCGTCTGTGATACAACAGCTATTTTTCTTGGTCATTTGTAATACTTTTAACATCAAGACCAAATGGCTCCTTTTCCAGAACTTAAGTGAGCCTGGCCATGATCCTTTCAGACTCAGCAGAATCTTTTCAATTTCAACTTCTTTCCTGCTTAGCCAATAAAAGCCACTGATCTTTACATCCAATCTGTGCCTCTTCAAACTTGACCACTCACCTTGCTGCCCTAAAACCTTGATCAGCCAGACCCTTTCTGGTCCTGGATTATCCTTGCTAGTCTCAAATTGCCTTCATTCTACCTTGATTATTTTAGGATATTAACTTTGGTGGCAGTTATAGAACAGGCTGGAAGAGGAAAACACATGATACAAGAAGACCAGATGAGAAATTACTGTCGTTCACATGTGAGACAGGAGCTGCAACTAGAATGATGGCAGCATGAACAGGAAGTTGCTAAAGACTTTGCAAAGACACAACAGGATCAACTGACTAGAGGATAGATATGAGAAAGAAAATGAAGAATTCAGAGATTAAATTGCAATTTCAAGTCCAGGTAAGCTGGATCATGGTACCATTGAGATGTTAGGTTGAAAGGATGAGAATTCAACTGTAGGCATGTTGAGCTTTAATGTGGCCACTGAACATCCAAATGCAAATCTTCACTGAGCAGCTGAGAATGAAGAACTTCAGCCCATGAGAGCTGTCAGAGCTGGAGCTATTGATTAGGAATTGTTTACATAGTGAGGATCACAGAAGGAAAGAACCTGAAAAAGCTCTTCAAGGGAAAAATGTTTAACCATGTAGCTTCCCTGTGGATTTCTGCTAAAATGTCAGAGCACAGTAGGCCCTGTTATTCTCTTTATCTCAAATGGATTTTTTCGCATTTGAGGCTCAGATGAATGTGTGAGGGGGAGAAAATGAGGAAATTGAGAGATAATGAGTATAACAACAGCAACAACAAAGTACTCCCTCCAGAAATATTTTCTCCCCCAAATCCTCAATTATAAATCTTAAAATCACATTTCCACTTTCTGTTATAATAAGAATATTGTTGTTTTAAAATAAGCTCTCTCAATTATAATCTTCTTATTTTGACAACAAACTTGATTATATATTATGATAACAGAGTGGACTGATCTAGTTATCCAATCATCCATTCCAGAGAAATATAATATGTACAATATGCATGGATTAATAATTTTAAAAGAACTATAAAAATCTCAAAGTATTACTTATAAGAAACATAAGAAATACCATTTAATCTTTCTTTGATAATTCAAAAAGCAAAGTAGGATTATGAATTCCTCAGGGTAATCACCGAGGCCATAAATTTTCACTGGGCTAGGAATGTGTCAAAGCATGAGATTCATTGGATTTTCTGATATTAAAAATTCTAGCTCATCTTTTATTCTCTATCTAAGCCAAGGGGACAAATTAGCCTGGCCACAAAAATGTTCAGGATAGGTACAATTATGAATCCTGTAGAAAAGAAATACATTTGTAATGGAGTTAGCTTTTGCCTTATCAAAAATCTATTTAGTATGATAATTAGAATGCTGTCACTCACTTTAAGATTTATCTTTTGGTGCCCCCATTAAATGCAAAAGCTGTTAGTACGGGACTACTGTTAACTTGATTGATTGATCATTCGTTGTCTTTTTAAGCATCTCTTAAGTATTCTTGATTAAAATATATGACATTTAAAAACATATCTCAGGTATAAAAATAGAGATTTTTAAATTAGTTCTACGGTCTTAAGTTTGCTTTGAAAAGAAAAAGTGATAAAATTGGCAAACCTAAGGAAGTCTAAATGGGACTCATTACTACTGGTTGGGCAACTTTCTGCAACCTTCATTCTAGGAGAAAAGGAACATTTCTCTGAAACTTAAAGAATTTAACTATTTTCCTTCAGAATTAAATCCTTTTTCTAGTGCTTCTCCAGCAATACAAAACACACTAAATCAACACATGGGAACAATAACATTTAAATCCATGCACAGAAACCTCAGGTTAGAAATAACAAATAGATAACCTAAATCATCACCACCACCACCACCACCACCACAACAAAAAAACCCCAGAGGTTACCACCCACTCACCACATAGAGTGAAGGACTAGCAATAAGGTTAGTCTTTGCCTAAAAAGTCAAAATTTTAAAGTACTATAGGCAGTCCTTCCTTCATTATCTGAAAATATGTACAAAGTGAGTACAGTTCAGAGATGCACAAATTTGAGTTCACACAGTGCCCATGCAAATCAAGAATTGCCTGTATTTCAAGCAGAGGCTGAGATTTGAGCTGAAGGATAGAGAATGCCAACTTACTTTACATATTCAAATAAAATAAATTTGTTTCCATTTAATTTCTTTCTCTTTTGCTCCAGAGAGTGCAGGGAGGGAAGAGAGAAAAACTAGCCAGACAATAAGATGCCAGGATGTCCCATAGAATGTTGGAGCCTTTAAAAATTGCTCAGAGAACTGCGAAGTAACTGCTGAGCTAAAGCCAGCCCAAAGGGCTGGAGAGTGCCCGCGGGACCAGCCATCCCACTACTGGGTATATACCCAAAGGATTATAAATTATTCTACTACAAAGACACATGCACACGTATGTTTATTGCGGCACTATTCACAATAGCAAAGACTTGGAATCAACCCAAATGTCCATCTGTGACAGACTGGATTAAGAAAATGTGGCACATATACACCATGGAATACTATGCAGCCATAAAAAAGGATGAGTTTGCATCCTTTGTAGGGACATGGATGCAGCTGGAAACCATCATTCTTAGCAAACTATCACAAGAACAGAAAACCAAACACCGCATGTTCTCACTCATAGGTGGGAACTGAACAATGAGATCACTTGGACTAGGGAAGGGGAACATCACACACTGGGGCCTATCATGGGGAGGGGGGAGGAGGGAGGGATTGCATTGGGGAGTTATACATGATATAAATGATGAATTGATGGGTGCTGACGAGTTGATGGGTGCAGCACACCAACATGGCATAAGTATACATATGTAACAAACCTGCACGTTATGCACATGTACCCTAGAACTTAAAGTATAATTAAAAAAAAAATTGCTCGGAGAAAAGACTTTTGCAAATGAAAATATCTAATAACTAAATTTAAAGTTGTCGGTCACTCTAGAAGTGCATTGTCCAATGTGGTAGCCACTAGCTACAGGTGGCTATAAAGTACTTGAAATATGACTAGAAAGAATTAAGAAGTACTCAAAATGTAAAATACACACTGGATTTTAAAGACTTAATTTGAATAAGAAGACTGTAAAATAAATCTCATTAATAATTATATTTTATATTGATCACAACTAATTATGATATTTTGGATATGTTGGGTTAAATAAAATATACTGTTAAAATTAATTTCACTTTTTAAAAATGTGGCTACTATAATATTTCAAATTACATATGTAGTTCATATTATATTTCTATTGGACAGTGTTGCTCCAGTAAAGCCTGCTACACACCTTGTGTGAGCAGGTTTTGGTGAGAAACAAAAGGGCATTAAATCAAGGAAGCACATGTGATATGGGAAGACCATCACAAACTGAGTAAAAACATGCATAAGGCACAGCTTTAAGAGCTCTGTATATATTGATTTACAGAGTCTTCATTACAACTCTTTGAAGACCTTAGTTTTCAAATGAGCAAACTGAGGCACAGAGAGGTTAAGTAATTTGCCTGGGGACACACAGCTAATCAGTGGTGGAGGAAGATTTGAATCTATGCAATCTGTCCCTGGAGTCCATATTCTTTTACAACTCCTCTATTTAATTACTTCTCTAGCAGCTGCAGAGCTTAAAATAAAAAAGGACCATGAGAACGTAAGTGTCCTGACAAAGTGCAGAAACATACATGGAGCAGTGAAACTTTCCATGTGTCCTATGATGAGTATTTGAGCTAACCTTCCAAGACCTTAAAGAGAAGAATAATATTCTCTAAGACTTGGATAACACTGAAGTTAAGTTTGCTATAGGCCTTCCATAACTCAATGAGCTTGAACATAAACTTCTTTAAATACTTTCTGTTTTATTCCTTTCCATTCAGAAGGTCCTATGTTTGGGCCTCACTCTTGGTGTAATCACACTTTCTTACTGGTTCTTTCCACTTTCAAGTCCAAATTGAGCTTTCTCAGCAAGCTGGGTCTGTAGAAAAGCTCTTCCTTTCTAAGCTCCAAATCTAATATTTTAATTTCTTTTTTTATTAAAAATTTTTAAATTCTTTATTTTTTAAAGACAGGTTTCTAGAGCAGCTTTGGGTTCACAGCAAAATAGAGAGTAAGGTACAGGGATTTCCTATATATGCCCTGCCTCCACACATGCATAGCCTCCTGCTATCAAAATCAAAATACCCCACCAGAGTGCTTCATTTGTTACTAAGGGTGAGCCTACACTGACACATCATTATAACTTGAAGTTCATAGTTTACATTTGGATTTACTCTTTGTTGTATAGTCTGTGGGTCTGGACAAAAGTATAACATGTACCCATCATTATATTATCATCCAGAGTATTTTCAGTGCCCTAACATCCTCTGTGCTCTACCTATTTATCCCTCCTCCAGTGTCCAAACCCTGACAATCCCTGATCTTTTTACTCTCTCCATAGTTTTTCTTTTCCAGATTGTCATATAGTTGGAATCATACAGTATGCTCCCTTTTTAGATTGGCTTCTTTCAGTTGTAATTAATTTGCAAGAAGCAATTAAGGTTACTTCTTGTCTGCTCATGGCTTGATAACTCATTTCCTTTTAGTGCCGAATAATATTCTATTGTTTGAATAGACCAGTTTATTTATCCATTCATCTACTGAAGGATACTTTGGTTGCTTCCAAGTTTTGGCAATTATGAATAAAGCTGCTATAAACACCTGTGTGAAGGTTTTTGTGTGGACATACCTTTTCAAGTCCTTTGGGTAAATGCCAAGAAGTATGATTGCTGGACCATATGGTAAGATTATGTTTAGTTTTGTGAGAAACTTCAAACTGCCTTCCAAAGTGACTGTATCATTTTGCATTCCACTGGTAATGAATGAGAGTTCCTGTTGCTCCACATCCTAACCAGCATTTGCTGTTGTCAGTGTTCTGGATTTTGGCCATTCTAGTAAGTGTGCAATGGTATCTTATGTTGTTTTAATTTGCATTTCTCTAATGACATATGATGTAGAACATCTTTTCATATGCTTATTTGTTATCTGTATTAGTTTATTCTCATGCTGCTAATAAAGACATATGCAAAACTGGGTAATTTATAAAGGAAAGAGGTTTAATTGACTCACAGTTTCACATGGCTGGGGAGGCCTCACAATCATGGCAGAAGGTGAATAAGGAGCAAAGTCATGTCTTACATGGTAGCAGGCAAGAGAGCTTGTTCAGGGGAACTCTCATTTATAAAACCATCAGATCTCATGAGACTTATATTCGCCCTTTTAACCTACAGCTGGGGCACAGAGCACCAAGTCACAAGATTGCACAAAGCAGCAAGGCCCTGGGCTTGGCCCATAAAGCCATTTTTTCCTCCTAGGCCTCCAGTCCTGTGGTAGGAGGGGCTGCACGAAGTTCTTTGACATGCCCTGGAGGCATTTTCTCCATTATCTTGGCAATTAACATTTGGCTCCTTATTACTTATGCAAATTTCTGCCATAAGCTTGAATTTTTCCTCAGAAAATGGGTTTTTCTTTTCTATCACATAGGCTGCAAACTTTCCACACTTTTATACTCTGCTTTCCTTTTAAACATGAGTTCCAATTCCAAATCACATCTTTGTGAATACATTAAACTGAATGTTTTTAACAGCACCCAAATCACCTCTTGAACACTTTGCTGCTTAGAAATGTCTTCCTCTAGATGACCTAAATTATCTCTCTCAAGTTGAAAGTTCTACAATTCTCTAGTTCAGGGGCAAAGCATCACCAGTTTCTTAGCTAAAACATAGCAAGAGTCACCTTTACTCTAGTTCCCAACAAGTTCCTAATCTCCATCTGTGACCACCTCAGCCTGGACTTCATTGTCCATCTCACTACCAGCATTTTGGTTACAGCCATTCAAGAAGTCTCTAGGAAGTTCCAAACTTTCTCACATTTTCCTTTCTTTTTCTGAGCCCTCTAAACTGTTCCAACCTCTGCCTGTTACCCAGTTCCAGAGTCGCTTCCACATTTTGGGGTATTTTTACAGCAGCACCCCACTCTACCAGTACCAATTTAATGTATTAGTCTGTTCCCACACTACTAATAAAAACATACCCAAACTGGGTAATTTAAAAAGAAGGGAGGTTTAATTGACTCATAGTTCCACATGGCTGGGGAGGCTTCAGCATCATGGCAGTAGGCAAATGAGGTGCTAAATCATGTCTTACATGGCAACCAGCAAGAGGGCTTCTTCAGGGGAACTCCCATTTATAAAACCATGAGATCTTATGAGACTTATTCACTACCACAAGAACAGTATGGGGGAAACTGCCCCTATGATTCAATTACCTCCACCTGTCCCCACCCTTCACATGTGGGTATTACTACAATTCAAGGTGAGATTTGGGTGGGGAAACAGCCAAACAATATCACCTGTGTATCTTTTTTTGGTGGTGTGTCTGTTATGGTCTTCGGCTCTTTTTTTCAATTGGGTTGTTCTCTTATGGTCAGATTTTAAAAGTTCTCTGTATTTTTTGGGTAACAATCCTTTATCAGATATGTCTTTTGCAAATATTATCTCCCAGTTTGTTGTTTGTCTTCTTATTCTCATGGTAGTACTGTAATTTAGATAAATGTTGTCCTTATAGTCAAATGACCCACTATGTTGCCCTGATTCCTAGAGTCTAGCTTCTAAGCTCCGTGAGTAGCCTTTCTTCAGATTTATATCTACTGAGCTTTAATCTCATCTGTTCTGCTTCAGTTTCTCTTACATAGAGCTCCTACTTCTAAATCCACAGATCTACTAGGAGCTCCTCATTTCTTTAGAACATTGCTTCATAGTATTACCATTATGGTATATGACTTTAATTCTCAAACCAGAACATAATAATCCCAGAGGAGGCAGGACCCTAGAGGAAGAAGTCTCCAGGAAACAGGGATCCAAGGACCAGGAAACGACGAATACTTACCAAGTCTATGGGATAACCAAACCTAGAGAATTCATATTAACCAGGCACAACAGGGAGGTCACAGTGAATGGGAAAAGGGCTCAGATGTTATTAAATAGGATTTGCTATAACAGGCCCTAGTCCTTAAAAATCTAGAAGGGATTTACTGGTGGAACTCAATAGGTAGACTTGGGCTGCCTTCTGATGAGTAAGCATAAGTCTTTCTGAGTGAGGTAACTTTCCTCAGAGTTACTTGAAGTACTAATAGAGAGTGGCTTCATACTCTATACACTAATGAAGACAAATATTTCTTCCCTTTTTTATTCCAAATTTAGATGTAGCCTTGTGACATCCTATGAAGGTAACATATCCCAAGAGAATTCTTGAACTGAGTTCTTACCATGAGTTTTTTCCCATTTCAATTAATAATGCCACTGTTCACTATTACTCAGGTCAAAATCTAGGCATTGGCCTTAGTTCCTCTTTTTATTTCATACCCCACCCCTAATGTATCAGCAAGTCATGTTAACTCTTCCTTCAAATATTTCTGAATTCTTACCATTTCTTACCACCTCCATTGCTCCTCCCACTTAGTATAAGCCACCATCCGTGCTAACTTGGAATATTTCAGTCACCTCCTAATTGATCACTTGGCTTCCCCTCTTGCTTCTCCAATTGTGCTAGGCTGTTCTTGCACTGCTGTAAATTAATACCAGAGACTGAGTAATTTATAAAGAAAAGAGGTTTAATTGGCTCATGGCTCTGTGGGCTGTAGAGGAAGCATGGCACCAAGATCTCAGCTTCTGGTGAGGCCTCAGGAAGTTTCCAATCATGGTGGATAGCAAAGGAGGAGTTGGTAGGCTACATGGCCAGAGCAGAAGCAAAGGAGAGAGTTGGGAGGGGAGGGGACATACACTTTTAGATGAACAGATCTCGTGAGAACTCACTCACTTTCCCAAGGACAGTTCCAAGTGGATGGTGCTAAACCATTCATGAGAAGTCCACCCCCATGATCCAATCACCTCCAACCAGGCCCCACCTCCCACATTGGGGATTACAATTCAACATGAGATTTAGAGGGGAAACAGATAGAAACTCTATCAGCAATTTCCACACATGGCCAAACTGATCTCTTAAAATGTAATCAGATTATATCATTCCCCTTCTTAAATCCTTGCAATATCTTACCATGACACCCATAATAAAGTCTAGGTCCTTAACATGGCACACAAAAGTGCTACAAGTCTTGTCTCCTACCTACCTCCCTTACCACTCTCCAGCCACACTGAACTTCTTCCTACTCCTCCAAATGTTAGACTCATTTGTGTTTCAAGACCTTTATACTTATTCATGCCATTCAAGTCTTTACCTAAATGTCATCCCCTTTATAAATTAATTCTCTCATCATCCTATCAAAATTGGCTCTCTCCTTGCTCCCCTGCATCACTCTCTAGCCCCTTAATTTGCTTTGTTTTACCATAATACTTACCATCCATCACCTGAAAATAATTATTTATTTATAAGTTTATCTATCTTCTCATTCCTCATGCCCATCCTCAGGAAATTATAAGCTATCACTTTGTTCAAGAAATGCTGTTGAATGAGGAAAGAAATGAGTTTTCTTATCCAATAGAGTCAATTAGTGACAAATTAAAGTTGATTTTGTCTCAGAACTTTCAGAATAAGCATCTAAAAACTTAAAAAAATGCTTAAAGAGGAAAACTTTGATTTCTCTGAGTTACTAAAAGATGGTCTTGTGTGGGTTTTTGATGGATATAAAATGGAAAAATGATTGAGACTTATTTTTACCCTAAATTAAAGGAGATTAGCATTTAACTTTTTAAATGTGCTAATTGTTGGAAGGCAAAAGTTCAACAGTACTTCTTGAATATTTACTATGTGTGACACATTTTTTCTAGTTACTAGAGACTAGTTCCTGGAGATATTGTAATGAACAAAGCAGATACCAAAAAATTTCTCTTTCTTCCTTTACCCTTGCATTCATTTTCCATCTCAGCAATATTCTTTACAATGAGAGTTTGGACTAATGTTTTCCCTTTCTATTTTACTTTTTAAAGGAGGCAGTAGAGCATAATGGATGAGAGTGATGCTCTTGTTTTTAGACTGTGAGAATGTGGCAAGTTACTTGGCCTCTCTGCACTTCAGTTGAACAGAGATGAAAAAAACAGTGCCTAACTCATGTTATTGTGAAGATTAAGTGTGTTAATACATGAAAGCCCTTGGAACAGTACTTAGCAATAATGTGGTGCTCAATAATTGCTAGTCAGGATTATAATCATAATAAAATATTCTATATAAGGCTTGTCTATTAGTATTATTGGACAAATGTAATGTTGAACTATCTTGTGATAACATGGATGGATTTGTGAATTCAACATTTTATTAAATATTTCAAAATAATGTGGAAAGCCTGAATTGCGAACACATAAATGTGAATAGGGATACAACCATTGAACAATAAGGAAGGCAGGGCAAAATGGGGACATCTATAGGCGGGTTGGTAGACTTGTTAGTGGGAAAATATTCACCTTGAAATAATCATTCAGCAAATATTTATTAAGTTCTTACTATGTGCCAGGCATCATACTAGGTGCCCCTAGCCTAAACAATAGTGCTGAACCATACACAATCCCTGTTATCCTGGGGTCTCATTCTAGAGAGTCTGAGTGAGGCAAATAGGTAAGGAAGAAGCTAGGGAAGGCTTGAAGGGAGAGTAAAAATTGGAAAAAAATTAGGGAAATATGAAGTTTTGATGCTACATTGAGAATATATTTGAGTTTTAAATGAATTTAAAGTATGGCTAATTTGGTCCAGTTGTATAATTTCTCAAATAGCATTCAGCAATTCTGGTATAAGCACAGAGAAGGTGGAGAGCTGAGTTCAAGCAGTGGTTGGCTGGATTTTCGGCAGATGACTTTCGAATGAGAAATTCTAATGATTGGTCATAAAATGTAAGCTGGGTAGGCAGCAGTGATGGTAAGAGTAGTTAGATGGGAGAAAAATGATAGGATTAAAAAATTAAAAGTCTAGATGGTGTAAATTAAGAGTTTCAGTAGGAGTAATACAGTGAGGCAGCTGGAGAATGAGAGGGGACTACTTGAAGAATTTGAAGGTGGTGCATTTACTGGGGATAAGGTATTAAGGGGCAACACAGAATTGTGAAACTAAAATGGAAGCAAAGATCATTTTGGGAGAAGGTCAAGAAAAGTGGGCCAAGATGCCGGATGGGTCACGCAGAGGTTATTAAACTGCTGAGAATAAAGGCAGGGGTAGGCATAGAAGGGAAGGAAGTGAATCAGAAGCTCAAACTCAAATATCTACCAGGACCACATACATGCATGAAGCAACCACGAGAGCCTGCTCCTCAGCCTGCTCCAGCTGAATGTTGCCAGGCAGGAATGTGGACTCAGTATTGCCAAAGTTTACAGTTTTTTCTAGAAATTTTTTTTGAACCACTTTGTGAAGACATGAATATATTGCCTGTCCCATAAAATTAACACCCATTCATTACAAGTAACTGAAGAAATTGAGTCTGAACAATTTTTAAAATGTATCATCTTGCAACAGACCTCTTCAAAATTGTCCAAGATAGTTTACCCCGAGTCTTCATTTTTTCTCCCAAATTTATTCACCCAAATTCTTTATGGTTTATTGGAAATGCAGTCAATATTTAATGTGCTATATCTATGAACTCAAAGTTCACATAAAATCTACATCAAAGATTGGAAGTAAGTAGGATCCTTTAGTGGTCTAGCTCATTTGCTTCTCCAAAAAGGATAATTTTTGAAGAGACAAGAATTTATCCAACATAATGTTAAACACATGAAAGTTAAGTGATTACACAACCTTTCTTTGGGGTCTCCACTAGTCAACTTACAGTTAATATGACTTTTACTTTACTTTGGGGAGAGTTGGTTATAATTCTCAGTCATTTTTCCCATTATATTACTGTTATACAGATTAAATAACCTAAATCCTTTTATTTTCTCATCCGTTTTGTTTTTTAACTTTTGAATTGTTACCCTAGTTCCCTTTTAAGCTATTGGTGGGTACAGAGGGAGACAATACTGAAGCCATCATGCTCACCTTCCTATCTAATTATGACATCTCTAGTGGTGTTACCAGGTAAAACTCAGAATCCAGGTTCAGCGTGTTTCACTCTTGGTTCCCTCAAAGAGAGTTGTTGGCTTTGGGGTCATAATCAGTATTGGGAACACTCTCATCTACAACCTTACTGAGTCAAGAGGTAAGTAAATGTTTTGCTGAAACAACAAAAGAATGGGACATAGAAAACAGACATTTTCTTTTTCACTTTCATAGGTTGAATTTATCACTCTGCAAAGCATAAAAAATTGTCTGATGATACTACGGCTTTTCTAAAACCAGAAAAATTATCGCACAAAAGTCTCTGAGTTGGAAAACAGTTTCTTACAGATCTGGAGTTGTGCTGCAGTAATTCTATTTTTGATGATCAAAGTATCCTTAGCCAATCAGCTTCCCTCTAGTAGGGTCAAGGAAACTAATCAAACCCACATTATAAACAACACTGAGAACAGAAATAGAAAGAAATGAGGAAAGCAAGCATAATGTATAATTGCTATTATTAACAGGTGGTGGGAGAAAGGAATCCTCTGCTTAGCAGAAGGTCTATTTAGTGTTCTAAGAATATGATGGCCACCAGAGACATGGCAGAAAGTGAGGGAAGTAGCCTAGTTTCAGTTCAGACAAGGAAGCAGTTTGTACCCATATCCCGCAGTGTGTAGAAGACATTCAAAAGGTAACTTTTAATTTACAAATCCTTAGCTACCTTTGGCTCCTTTTGCATGGCAACAGAAGGTCGAAAATAATGGGCAAGTCTTACTCTTAAGCAGCAGCTCTGGGAATTTGGACTTCTTCAAGATCTATTTGTGGCTTTGTACCACTTGGACTTTAGTTACTAACATAGTCTGAGTTAATTCTTATTTTCCAAGATGAAGTTTCAGTCATATGAGATGAATCAAATACAAATGATTACTTAAAAAAGGTATTTTGACAAAGTCTCGGAATCACATGGTTTTCTTCCACATATTTCTTCATCATATGCCTCACTCATTCCTTCCTTTCTTAGCTGTAATTTAAAAACAGTGGTCCCCACCTTTTAATCCAGTTCTTTGCTATTCCCTCATTCCTGCATTGATCTTTTTCCACCTTCACTAAGACACGAAGACTGATAAATGTGACCAGTGACCAATATCCTTTTCAGTCTTTATCTTACTTTGTTCTCCTGCTTCTGATCATGTGGATTTGTGTTTCTTGAAATGCTTTTAAAATAGAACTTATTTGAGGTCATTGTTTTGGACTGAGCTCTTGTACTAGGCCCCAACAGATCAGACCAAACCAGAATGGAGTCATTCATACTAGGTGCTGTATAATCAAACTTAACTTTGAAAAGGGCCAGAATGGCTAATAAAAGCTAATTAGATCTTTCAACTCAATTTGTTGAAATTTTGTTCTTTGACACTCTTTACTTCCTAGACTTTTGATGTATATTCTCTTTAATTATTCCCTCTGAGTCTCCTACTTCTGTCTGCTCTTTAAAATACTTTTGCTCTCATTCTATTTTCTATAATCAACTATTCTAAACCATATTTTATTGCTTCAAACACCACTTATGCAATACTAATACTAATGTACAAGTTGTATTTCTAGATCTGCCCCTTCTGTGAGTTCAGACTTGAATATCCAACTGCCTGCTGGATACATCAGTGTACTTGTCCTATGGGCATACAAACAAACAAATCCCTCATATTCTCACCTTCTCTTTTGCTCCAATTTCACTAGATGCTACCAAAACTCACCCAGATACCAAAGCCAGAGGCCATATAAATTTGTTGATGCTTCCTAAGACTTCACTCCTCACCATCTCTATCTTCATTTCAACACCTCTGATAAAATGCAAACATAATCATCAAGAAGTGTTGGTTCCATCTGCAGAAGAGTTCTATTCTCTATAACCTCACTTGGGAAAAATGCAGTCAATATTTTGATGCAATGCCAATTCCAAGCCACAGATGTTGGAATTATCTGAAAAAAAACGTCAAAGCAGTGATTATAAAAATGCTCCAACAAGCAATTCTTACAAAAAATTTATTGGCTCTATCAATTGAAAGAGATAGGTTAAAATCTCCTGCTATGATTGTGGTTTTGTCAATACTTCAATAAATTCTAAGTGGGTAAAAGACTTTAATATGAAGAACTGTTGCAGGACTTTTCCTTAGTTCAGCTAAAGATGAGGTCCTTGTCCGTCTTATGGCCATGAAAATTTAGGCTTGCAGGCAGTCTGAAGGGTGAGTAAAGCACGGTTTTATTGAGTGAAAAGTAAGAAAAGGGTGAAACGGACTCTCGCTAGGCCAGAGCCCCTGCTAGAGCACTTCCCGTCAGGCCTTTGGAATCTGAGGTTCCACACAGGAAGAAGAGAGGCCAGGCTCCTCCCCCATTGCAGAGTGCTCGAACTTCCTGAGGCTCCACTGCAGTGGGCAGGCTATTTGGAGTTTCTCCAGGGACCCCCCTCCCACCTGGCTGTCTCAGAACCAT
Source organism: Trachypithecus francoisi (assembly GCF_009764315.1). Taxonomy (NCBI): domain Eukaryota; kingdom Metazoa; phylum Chordata; class Mammalia; order Primates; family Cercopithecidae; genus Trachypithecus; species Trachypithecus francoisi. Next base: position 65,399,571 of record NW_022681472.1, read on the forward strand.
ATAACCATAAGATATGTGCCAGTTCCTCAGTCTTTCCTTGCTTATTATGAACTTGATACTTTTGAAAGGTACTAATCAGTTATTTTGTACAGTATCTCTTAAATTGGGGTTTTCTGATGTTTTCTCCTGATTAGATTGAGGTTGTACATTTTTGGTAAGACTACCACAGAATGGATGTACCTTTATTTTTTCCTCTGTAATTAATATCATGGGGGGTGATATTTTGAGACTGTGCAAACATTCTATTTCTCCTCAAACATTAGATCACAAATTTCAGCATTGATTGATGGTTCTTGCCTGCAACAATTATTGTGGTATTTTCCTGGTGACTTTCTATTTTCCTCATTCTGCCTACATTTATTAATTGGAATTCTTCTGTAAGGAACAGCTGTGCCTTCTTCCTTTTTAATTTGTTCATACAATATATTTATATCAGTATGGACTCATGTATTTTTCTTTTATTCTTTAAATTATAATCTAATAACTATTTTTCTTGTTGTTGTTGTTGTTGTTGCTCAAATTGTTCCAGCCTTGGCCATTGGGAGATTTTTCTGATTGGCTCTAGCGCTTTCCCAATATGACCCATTCCTGATCCTTTTGAATCTGTAAAAACTTTCAGGTACTATAAGATATTCCAGGCTCATCTTGTATTTTTGATGTCCCAGACCTGGACTCAAGCGCTTCTTTAAGAAGTCCTGGATCTTGTGGGAGAATGGTACATCATGCTCCAGTAGAACCATTATCTTGGTGTACTCATTCTTACTGGGCTGTCATTTGTTCTAGGCTCACTTAGTGAACAGAGAATACACACACACACACACACACAGAGGCACATACATAGCAAATTTCTTTCTTTATCTATCTCAATACATACATTTAAAAAACAATCAGTTTGTACCAATACCTCAGATTTCAAAGAATTCTATCCTTCTCCCTTTCCTTATTTGTAACTTCTTTCTCTGACAGTGGGAAATCTGGCTCTTGATATCTAAGCTATATTTACTTATTAATTAAACCTTACTATATACATAGCTTGTGAATTGCCAACCCATGCATTTGTGGACAATTCTTTCTGTTTTTATCCTGCTGAAATTCTGTTTTGCAAAGTAAGTTAGTTCTTTACTATTCCATCTCTCTCAGTATGGTTACATTCATTTATAACTCAGCTAGGTTTCTTTGCTCTTTTTTTCCCCAAAACAAATCTTTTATAATGAAAAAAAATAGGTTTTTTTTTAGTCTATGTTTCCTTTTAAGTTCCTCCTACATACAGATCTTTTGTTGAATAAGTATACATATAATAAAATTCACTTTTTATGGTGCAGTTTTTATAGGGTTTAACAAATGCATAGACTTTTAAGTTCACCACCACAGTCATGATATAAAATATTTCTATCACCCAAAAAATTCCCTTATAAATAAGCATTTTAATATAACAAATTTTAAAAAGAAAAAAGACTAACCATAAATAAGACAATTAAAGATTTTAACTCTGTAAAATACGCTTCAAGTTGCTGATTTTTAAAATTGGTTATTTTATCTTAATATTTTGTTCTTAAAATATCATATTTGGTTTTATAAATTTTATAGTCTTCACTGAGATATATTTTAAATTAACCTTATCAGGGTCTAATTTATAAAAACTAAACTGCACCTATTTAAAGTATAAAATTTTTTGAAGGAGAGGCAGAGGAGGTGAGAAAGAAGGGAAAATCAGAGAGATTTGAATTGTGAGAAGGATTCAAACAGTCAGTGCTGTCTTTGAATATGGAGAAAGGCAGCTTTCACCAAGGAATGCAGGAGGCCCTCTAGAAACTGAGAACGTTGCCCAGTGCCCGGTAAACAGCCAGCAAGAAGAAAGCGACCTCAGTCCTATAACTACATTATTTACAACTGAATTCTGACAGCAACTTGAATGAGCTTCGAAGTGGATATATCCCCAGAGCCTCCAGAAAGGAACACACCTTGTTGCTATCTGGATTTTAGCCCTGTGACAGGAAAGCAGCTAAGCCCGCCAGACTTTTGACCTACAGAATTATAGGATAATAAATTTATATCATATTAAGCCCCCAAATTTGACATAGTTTGTTGCAGCAGCAATAGAAAACTAATACCATGGAAAACTGATGAAACCCAAAAAAATACGTAGTTTTAGTAATATACCAATGTTACTGTCTTACTTTTAACAAATATACCAAATGGTTATGTAAGATGTTAACACCAGGGGAAACTGGGTGAATGGTTTACAGGAGCGCTCTGTACGCTGAAACTTTTCTGTAAATTCAAATTTATTCAGAAATAAAATGTTCATTATAAAAAAACTATGAATTCTGATAAATATATATGCCTGTGAAACCAGCATCAGAATCAAGATGCAGAACATTTCTAACAACTGCAAATGTTTTCTCATTCCTCTTTGCAACCATTCTCTCCCTCCACTTTCACCATAGGCAGCCCTTGATCTAGTTTGTGTTCCTATAAAAATTTTATAGATGTATTCCATGTTAATTTTTCTATTAGTTTACTGGTGTATTAGTCAAGGTTCTCTAGAAGGACAGAACTAATAGACGTATATATATGAAGGGGAGTTTATTAGGAGAACTGACTCACACGACCACAAGGTGAAGTCCCACAATAGGCCAACTGCAAGGATGCCAGTTGGAGTCTCAAAACCTCAAAAGTAGGGAAGCCAATAGTGCAGCCTTCAGTCTGTGGCCAAAGGCCTAAGAGCCCGTGGCAAATCACTGGTGTAAGTCCAAGAGTACAAAACCTGAAGAATCTGGAGTCTGATGTTCGAGGGCGGGAAGCACTCAGTACGAAAGAAAGATGAAGGCCAAAAGACTTAGCCAGTCTAGTCTTTCCATGTTCTTCTGCCTGCTTTTATTCTGGCCACATTGGCAGCTGATTAGATTGTGCCCACCTAGGTTGAAGATGGGTCTGCCTTTCCCAGTCCACTCACTGACTCAAACATTAATCTCCTTTGGCAACACCCTCAGAGACACAGCCAGGAACAATACTTTGCATCCTTCAATCCAATCAAGTTGACCCTCAATATTAACCATCACAAGTAGCTATATTTTTTGCATTCATTTTTAGTTGCTCTATGGATTATGTGCATCTTTAACTTATCCCAATCTACTTAGAGTTAATATTTAATTATTTCAGGTGAAACACAGGAAACTTAAAATAATTATAATTTCACATACCCCTATCTTTAGTACTGTTGTTATACATATGTATCAGTGGATATAGATACAGATGTGTGTGCAGGTGTGTTACAAAACCAACAGTACAGTGTTATGTTTGCTTTATAATGTTTGTTTTAAATTATGTCAAAACAAAAAGAAAACAAAAAAAGCAAAAAAAAATTTTAATGTTATAAGTCCTTGAAAAAATTGAGAAAAGCTAAATATATATATAATTACATTTCACCACCAGCTTATCATTTCCAGTATTTTTCATTTCTTCTCATATATTTGAATTATTATCTGGAGTTATTTTCTTTCTACCTGATAAACTTTCTTCAGTATTTCCTGTAGTACAGTATTTCCTGCTGGTTCCTAACTGAGTTGTTTACTTGAAAATTTCTGTATTTTATGTTGACTATTGAAGATTAGTTTCACAAGACAAAAAAATGATTGGTTTCCAGGCATTAATTATATTATTGTTTCCTTGTCTGTAAAATGTCACTTTTTTGTGGTCACTTCCAAGACTTTCTTTTAATCTTTGGCTTTCATCAGTTTGACTCTAATATACCTACATATAGTCTTCGTATTTATTCTGCTAGAATTTCATGGAACTTCTTGGATCTGTAAGCTGATGCTTTCTACCAAATTTGGAAAGGTTTCACCTATGATTTTCTCAAATATTTTTAAGCTCCTTTCTTTCTCTCTTCTTCTGGGACCCCAGTTGCCTATATATTGAAATGCTTGGTAGTGCTTCAGTGGTCTTTGAAGATCTATTCATTTTTCCGTAAAACAAAATATTGACACATGTTACAACACAGACAGACCCTGAAAACTGGTGAAAGAACCTAGGCATAAAAGGCCACATAGTGTATGAACTTATTTAAATGAAATGTCCTTAATAGGCAAGTTTAAAGAGACAGAAAGTAGAGCAGTAGGGGATGTAGGGAGGAGGGAAAAGGTGTAGGACTGCTAATGGTTATAGGGTTTCCTTTTAGGGTGATGACAATGTTCTGGATTAGATAGTGATGATGGTTTCACAACCTTGTGAACATACTAAAATCCACTGAACTATACACTTTGAAAACTGTGAATTTTATGGTATGTAAATTGTTTCTATTTTAGAAAAGGGGGAGGGAGGAAGAGGAAAAGATTCCAACAAAGGAGATCAAGAAATAGAGAGGTAGAGAAAGAACTAGGAGGTAATCAGAAAAGAAGAGAGAAAAGAGCTTCAAGGAGTGAGTTTTCAACAGTGTCAAATATCATGGTGGGTAGAGGACTGAAAAATAACTATTGGACTGGGAACTGTGATATAATCTGTCATCTTAGTGAGAGGCCTTTCAGTGGGTTGGAGAGAGAAACGAAGGAACAGTGTATGAAGAGGAAAATGGAAAATAAGAATTAGAAATAGCAATTATCTGTTATTTCTTCTGGAAGCTTTACTTGGTAGGAAAAAAATAGATAAAATGAGGTATATGTTTTTATATAAAAAATAATTTTCTCAGCTTTAAATTATTTTACATATAACCAATGAAACTATGAAAAAACAATTATAATTGAGATAATTTAGATTTTTTTTGAAAAAGAATAGTTTTTCCTGGCGTCATTTAACCCCGTATCATTATTTAATATCAATATAAAATGCATAGTGGTTTTCCTATAGTTAATAGGCTTTAGAATAATTCCTATTTTATCTTTGATTTCCTACTGAAGTTGTTCTATTGCTTCATACTACCTTAGCATTTTGGTAATATGCCAAGGCTATGAAAATTCTTTCTCCAATATAAAGATTGACTAATGCATCACCTAAAGGTACATATTTCCTTTTCTATTTTCTGTCCTTTCAAAATGCCTATACATTGCAATTGGTTTGTAGTGAAAAGTAATAAAGTATAATAAAGTATAAATAAATTTCAAAAGAAAGGGTTAATGTGATTTAAGTCACTGCCAATTTAAGTGCCTTAAGTTTGGCTTATTACACTTTTCAGTAAGAAAGTTTCATTAAATTTGTTCTGTGCTTTTTTTTATAGACAATTTTACATTTTTTACGAACACTTAAAAACCTTAGGAATAGCAACTCTCACCAAATAACTTGACTCTATATTTTTAACAGATGTCTTTTCTATACCTCAAATAGTCCTAAAAAGACCAAGGCAAAAACATTTAATATACATTTCTATACATTTAACTCATTCAAAGCGAGGATTATGTTCACGTTCTTCAGGTATTCATTTGTTTCCCTGACAGAAAACAAAAACAAAAACAAAAATCTAGCAGCTGAGACAAATACAAATGATCCTTCACTATCTTTAACTGTATGTTCTCTAAGAAAGGAATTTTCTTACCATGGTCATTTCATTTCCCTGAACCCGTCTTCTTGTCTATAAAAGGTAGAGATTGGATCAAGAGGTCCACGGACATTCACACCCTCTCTGTATTCAGGAACGAGCTTTTCCCTGATAGATGCTTGTGCCAGTCATTTATATATTGTATCTGAGCTCCAAATTTGTTCTTTTGTGCTCCACTCTGATACTGTGGGGCTTCCAGGACTGCCTTGTCATCTGTCTTTCAGTTTCTGTGAAAGCAAGGTTTCTCAACGCAGCACTACTGACATTTTGGGCTGTATAACTGTGTGTCGATGAGAGCTATCCTGTGCAGTGGTAGGAAGCTAAGCAGGATCCCTGGCCTCTACCATCAGATGCCAACAACATTTTCCACCCACGTTGTGGAAACCAAAAAGTCTCTAGGCATTGCCAATGTTCCCTGGAGAGCAAAATCACCTTAGCTGAGAAACATTGTGCTAGAGGGAAACTGGACCAACGGAGAAGGACTTCTGTACTTTGTTCCCATTCCTGTCAGTATTGCTTCAGTGGTAGCAGTTGCTCTCATTTCCAGCATCTTTTGGCAATACCAGAATTGACCTCATTATGCCCCCTCAGAGACATCCGTGGCCGCCACAACTGGGAAGTGCCATCTTCAAAGTTCTGATCATCAGCTCCTCAGGGCCTCTGCTCTAAGCTGCAAGGGGACCCCAACTCTGCTCTACTTTATTCAACAGACATTTACTGAACATCTACAAATAGACTGGCACTGTACTAGGCCTTGGGAATAAAAGGTAAACAATATGCACTCCCTGATATGTAGGTAATAAAGAACAGAGTTATCAAGAGCCAACTGTAGATAGATTAAGTACCTGCAAAATTGTTTTCCAATCCAGTGTTTCATTTGACAACCCACAGATCAGTGTCAAGAGGTGCACTATGTTATCTCATCTCCAGCAGTTTTAATTGTTTTTGGCATGTCCTATTTCTTTAGTTTAGCTTTTAAATGGAAAACACACACATTCTGACTCACTCATTTTTATCACTACCAAAGATGCAAGTAACTTTATTATTTTACAGTTGCCAAATTATTAGTAAAGGTAGAAAGAGCTTAGAAAATATAAATCTCTGTCAAACAACTTTGTTACAACTTGGAGGAAATAGGCCAGGTTTATTTAGAGAAATGGATGGAGTGTGAGGGAAAGACAGAAGCTGGGAACCAGTGATGGTAAATGTTTAACATTTCACAAAATCCTTCAAGATTGATTTAAAAACACAGAGATGTCATATGATGAGTAATGGAAAATTTTAAAACTCTTTTTTTAAGCCTCCTGGTTTCATAAGAGACTTCAAGAATTCCAAATTTTTTTTTCTGCTTGAATATGCCTGGTGAGACAAGGAATAGACCTTATTTAGTCACTATCTTGCCTTTTGATCTTGTTTGTTTTGAGACCAGTAACAAACGGCCTCTTCTTTCTTTTCTTCTGTGATGGAGTGGCCCTAACAGTGCCGTAACTAGGATACTTACTAGCGAATACCAGCAATTGAACTCAACCTAGCAAAGGCAAAAAGAAAAATTTATTATAAGGGTGTTCGGGGATCTCGCCAATATGAGGAAGGTACTGGGTTTAGGGAATGAAATTCATTAAGAATCTTGATATTGTCTTTCCTTCACATTTATTTATGTTATTTTCTTAAATCTCCTTATAATCAGTTTTCTAACAAAAACTCCCAAGATTTATAGGGTCCAGCTTCAGTCACTGGAGAATAACTGATGTGATGTGATCTGTTCCAAAGTCCAAAACTATAAAGGAAGAATCTCAGGTTGTATTCAAGCTTGTGACCCATCAAATGTGACCTAGGTAGGGTCATTTAGGAATAATTTTAGAGCTCAGTTAATAGAGACAGTAGTTATTCCTAGGAACATCAGGAAATGGTAACAGAGGTACAATTCATTTGACCATTTAAGGATGGGCAGAAATTTGTCAAGTGAAGAGCATCCCATGCATACCTGCTGAAGGAACCACTTCTGCGGGAGTATTGGAAGAGTACACTTTTCTGTGTGATTTGAAGATAGGGTGCCTGGTACATAGGAGCAGGAGAGTAAGCTGCAGAGAAGTTGGACCTAGTTTGCAAAAGGCTTAATATGCTGTCAAGATCCTCATATGCTGTGTTACAGAGATTAAACTCAATCATAGAAACAACAGGGAGACGTCTCTGGTAAATGGCTACTACAATAGTCTCTAGACTCTAACCTAAGACAGTGATTCCTAACTAGGAGAAATTTTGTCCCCTGAGGGGACATTTGGCAATATCTGGAGACATTTGTTTATTATCGGTACCTGAGGAATGCTACTGATACCTAGAGGGTAAAGGTCAAGGATGCTGCTAAAAACCCTACAATGCACAGTACAGCCTCCACCACAAATAATTCTCCAGTCCAAAATGTGAGTGGTACTGAAGTTGAGAAATCTTAGTCTGAGATCACAGCTGTGAGTTCAGGAACTAAAAACCTTTTAAAGAGAACCTTCTAAAATGGGTTAGATGTGGGGATAAGAAAATTAGACAGATCCACATAGATTCTGCAGCAGCTATCCCAGGAGCTTAGGTGATCATTGATGCCCTTAAATGAGAGCAAGTGAAGCAATGTTTTGTAGAGATGACAATGACACATTCTGATACGTTTCTATCCCATTCATTGCTATGATGTTCCTACCAGTAAAGTGACAATGGATAATCAGGAAAATTGAAAATTGAATGAGATTGGTTATATATTATATTTTGTTTAGTAATATAAAGTAAGACTGTGCTAGGTCTTCAGCCCAAGGCACTGCAGGCTGCTAGCTGGTATTTTCTGCCACAGCCCCATTGAGTTTCCTCCTCTTTGCTCCAGGGAGGCCAGCTCTGACCCAACTCAATTAAACTTGTCTCCCTGGTGGAGGAGTCACTTGCATAAGAATAAGGTGTTCTTCCCCAGGCATTTTAAAACTGTTTCTTTTCTTTCCCCTTCTCTACACCATCAGCAAGTTAACTTTTATTACAGTTTTTTTTTTTTTTCTTTTAGAAGACTTTTTCACTAGGCTGGGCCCCTCAACTATCACTGTTTATATTTTCTGCAAAGTTTTGGTTGTAAAATCAAGCCTCTATCTTGTTTTACATCCTTAGGGCATCACTGGTAACTGCTTGGCAAGGATTTGTTTAGCAGTCTTGCCTTAGGGGATGAGCCCTCGCAGGTGGGATATTTGTATATTTTTCCTAGCCCTGTCTCTCTCTCTTTTTTTCATTTTTTTGAGAAGCAGCAAGGGTTTATTAATTTTATCAATCTTTCCAATGACCCATTTTGACTTTGATGATTTTCTTATTATTTTCTTCTTTCTGTTTCCTTTGGGTTCAATTTCCTCAACTCTTCCTAGCTTAAGGTGGAAGCTTCATTCTTTTATTTTACACCATTCTTCTTTTTGAATAGAAGCACTGAACACTACAGATTCTCTTCTAAGTGCTGCTTTAGCTTCATAACGCTGTACTTTTTAAAAAAATACTGTAAGTTCTGGGATACATGTGCAGAACGTGCAGGTTTGTTACATAGGTATACATGTGCCACGGTGGTTTGCTGCACTCATCAACACATGATCTAAATTAGGCATTTCTCCTCATGCTATCCCTCCCCTAATTCCTCACCCGCTGAAAGGCCCCAGTGTGTGATGTTCCCCTCCCTGTGTCCATGTGTTCTTATTGTTTAATTCCTACTTCAGTGTTTGGTTTTCTGTTTTTGTATTAGTTTGCTGAGAATGATGGTTTCCAGCTTCATCCATGTCCCACATCATTTTTCACGGCTGCATAGTATTCCATGGTGTATATGTACCACATTTTCTTTAACCAGTCTATCATTGATGGGCATTTGGGCTGGTTCCAAGTCTTTGCTATTGTAAACAGTGTGGCAGTAAACATACATGTGCAGGTGTCTTTATAGTAGAATGATTTATAATCCTTTGGGTATATACCCAGTAATGGGATGGCTGGGTAAAATGTTATCTCTTGTTCTAGATCCCTGAGGAATCACCACACTGTCTTCCACAATGGTTGAAATAATTTACACTCCCACCAACAATGTAAAAGCATTCCTATTTCTCCACATCCTCTCCAGCATCTGTTGTTTCCTGACTTTTTAATGACTGACATTCTCAATGGCATGAGATGGTATCTCATTGTGGTTTTGATTTGCATTTCTCTAATGACCAGTGATGATGAGCTGTTTTTCATATGTTTGTTGGCTACATAAGTGTCTTCTTTTGAGAAGTGTCTGTTCATATACTTTACACACTTTTTGGTGAGGTTTTTTTCTTGCAAATTTGTTTAAGTTCTTTGTAGATTCTGGATATTAGCTCTTTATAAGACGGATAGATCGCAAAAATTTTCTCCCATTCTGTAGGTTGGTTGTTCACTCTGATGAGAGTATCTTTTGCTGTGCAGAAGCTCTTCAGCTTAATTAGATCCCATCTGTAAATTTTGGCTTTTGTTGCCATTGCTTTTGGTGTTTCAGTTATGAAGTCTTTGCCCATGCCTATGTCCTGAATGGTATTGCCTAGGTTTTCTTCTAAGGTTTTATGATTTTAGGTCTTACATTTAAATCTTTAATCCATCTTGAGTTAATTTTTGTATAAGGTGTAAGGAAGGGTTCCAGTCTCAGCTTTTGGCATATGGCTATCTAGTTTTCCCAATACCACTTATTAAATGGGGAATCCTTTCCCCATTGACTGTTTTTGTCATGTTTGTCAAAGATCAGATGGTTGTAGATGTGTAGTATTATTTCTGACGGCTCTATTCTGTTCCATTGGTCTATATATCTGTTTTGGTGTTAGTACCATGCTGTTTTGGTTACTGTAGCCTTTTAGTATAGTTTGAAGTCAGGTAGCGTGATGCCTCCAGCTTTGTTCTTTTTGCTTAGGATTGTCTTGGCTATCTGGGCTCTTTTTTGGTTCCATATGAAATTTAAGTAGTTTTTTTCTAATTCTGTGAAGAAAGTCAATGGTAGCTTGATAGGTATGGCACTGAATCTATAAATTACTTTGGGCAGTATGGCCATTTTCATGATAGTGATTCTTCCTATCTATGAGTATGAAATGTTTTTCCATTTGTTTGTGTGCTTTCTTATTTCGTTGAGCAGTGGTTTGTAGTTCTCCTTGAAGAGGTCCTTCACATCTCTTGTAAATTGTATTCCTAGGTATTTTATTCTCTTTGTAGCAATTGTGAATGGGCATTCACTCATGATTTGGTTCTCTGTTTGTCTGTTATTGGTGTATAGGAATGCTTGTGAGTTTTGCACATTGATTTTGTAACCTGAGACTCTGCTGAATTTGCTTATTAGCTTAAGGAGATTTTGGGCTGAGACAATGGGGTTTTCTAAATATACAATCATGTCATCTGCAAACAGTGACAACTGGACATCCTCTCTTCCTATTTGAATACTCTTTATTTCTTTCTCTTGCCTGATTGCCGTGGTCAGAAATTCCAATATTATCTTGAATGAGAGTGGTGAGAGAGGACATCCTTGCCTTGTGCTGGTTTTCAAAGGGAATGCTTCCAGCTTTTGCCCATTCAGTATGATATTGGCTGTGGGTCTGTCATAAATAGCTCTTATTATTTTGAGATATATTCCATCAATACCTAGTTTATTGAGAGTTTTTAGCATTAAGAGGTGTTGAATTTTATCAAAGGTCTTTTCTGCATCTATTGAGACAATCATGTGGTTTTTGTCATTGCTTCTGTTTATGTGATGGATTACGTTTATTGATTTTATTGATTTGTGTATGTTGAACCAGGCTTGCACCCCAGGGATGAAGCCGACTATTACTGCCTCAATTTCAGAATTCATTATTGGTTTATTCAGGGATTTGACTTCTTCCTGGTTTAGTCTTGGGAGGGTGTATGTATCCAGGAATTTATCCATTTCTTCTTGGTTTTCTAGTTTGTTTGCACAGAGGTGTTTATAGTATTCTCTGATGGTAGTTTGTATTTCTGTGGGATCAGTGGTGATATCCTTTTTATCAATTTTATTATATGCATTTGATTCTTCTCTCTTTTCTTCTTTTTTAGTTTGGCTAGCAGTCTATCTATCTTTTGGATCTTTTCAAAAAACCAGCTCCTGGATTCATTGGTTTTTTTGGAGGGTTTTTTGTGTCTCTATCTCTTTTGGTTCTGCTCTTAGTTATTACTTGTCTTCTGCTAGCTTTTGAATTTGTTTACTCTTGCTTCTCTAGTTTTCTTGTGATGTTAGGGTGTCGATTTTAGATCTTTCCTGCTTTCTCCTGTGGGCATTTAGTGTTATAAGTTTTCCTCTAAACACTGCTTTAGCTGTGTCCCAGAGATTCTGGTACCTTGTGTCGTTGTTCTTATAGGTTTCAAAGAATTTATTTATTTCTGCCTTAATTTTGTTATTTACTCAGTAGTCATTCAGGAGCAGGTTGTTCAGTTTCCATGTAGTTGTGCGGTTTTGAGTGAGTTCTTAATCCAGGGTTCTAAGTTGATTGCACTGTGGTCTGAGAGACTGTTTGTTATGATTTCCGTTCTTTTGAATTTGCTGGGTGGTGTTTTACTTCCAATTATGTGGTCAATTTTAGAATAAGTGTGATGTGGTATATTCTGTTGATTTGGGGTGGAGAGTTCTGTAGATGTCTATTAGGTTCACTTGGTCCAGAGTTGAGTTCAAGTCTGGAATATCTTCATTAATTTTTTGTTAATTTTCTGTTTCATTGATCTAATATTGACAGTGGGGTGTTAATGTTTCCCACTATTATTGTGTGGGAGTATAAGTCTCTTTGTAGGTCTCTAAGAACCTGCTTTATGATTCTGCGTGCTCCTGTATTGGGTGTATATATATATTGAGGATAGTTAGCTCTTCTTGTTGCATCCATCCCTTTACCATTATGTAATGCCCTTCTTTGTCTTTTTTGATCTTCGTTGGTTTAAGTCTATTTTATCAGAGACTAGGATTGCTACGCCTGCTTTTTCTTTCTTTCTTTTTTTTTTTTTTGCCTTCCATTTGCTTGGTAAATACTCCTCCATCCCTTTATTTTGAGCCTATGTGTGTCTTTTCTTGTGAGATGGGACTCCTGAATACAGCACACTGATGGGTCTTTATTTTTATCCACTTTGCCAGTCTGTGTCTTTTAATTGGGGCATTTAGTCCATTTACATTTAAGGTTAATATTGTTATGTGTGAATTTGACCCTGTCATTTGATGCTAGCTAGTTATTTTGCCCATTACTTGATGCAGTTTCTTCATAGTGTCGATGGTCTTTACATTTTGGTATGTTTTGCAGTGGTTGGTACCAGTTGTTCTTTTCCATTTTAATGCTCCCTTCAGGAGTTCTTGTAAGGCAAGCCTGGTAGTGACAAAATCTCTAGCATTTGCTTGTCTGTAAAGGATTGTATTTTTCCTTTGCTTATGAAGCTTAGTTTGGCTGGATATGAAATTCTGGGTTGAAATATCTTTTATTTAAGAATGTTGAATACTGGCCCCCACTCTCTTCTGGCTTGTAGGGTTTCTGCAGAGAAATCCGCTGTTAGTCTGATGGACTTCCCTTTGTGGGTAACCTGACCTTTCTCTCTGGCTGCCCTTAACATTTTTTTCTTCATTTCAACCTTGGTGAATCTGACGATTACGTGTTGGGGTTGCTCTTTTCAAGGAGTATGTTTGTGGGGTTCTCTGTATTTCCTGAATTTGAATGTTGGCCTGTCTTGCTAAGTTGGGGAAGTTTTCCTGGATAATATCCTGAAGTATGTTTTCCAGCTTGGTTACATTCTCCCGTCACTTTCAAGTACACCAATCAAATGTAGGTTTCGTCTTTTCACATAGTCCCACATTTCTTGGAGGCTTTGTTCATTCCTTTTCACTCGTTTTTCTCTAATCTTGTCTTTATGCTTTATTTCATTAAGTTGATCTTCAGTCTCTGATATCCTTTCTTCTGCTTGTTCAATTCAGCTATTGATACTTGTGTATGCTTAAGGAAGTTCTCAGGCTGTATTTTTCAGCTCCATCAGGTCATTTATGTTCTTCTCAAAACTGGTTATTCTAGTTAGCAATTCCTCTAACTTTTTTCAAGGTTCTTAGCTTTCTTGCATTGGGTTAGAACATGCTACTTTAGCTTGAAGGAGTTTGTTATTACTCACTTTCTGAAGCCTACTTCTATCAATTAACCAAACTCATTCTCTGTCCAGTTTTGTTCCCTTGCTGGTGAGGAGTTGTGATCTTTTGGAGGAAAAGAGGCATTCTGGTTTTGGAATTTTCAGGCTTTTTGTGTTGGTTTTTCCTCATCTTTGTGAATTTATATACCTTTGATCTTTGATGTTGGTGACCTCTGAATGGGGTTTTGGTGTGGATATCCTTTTTATTGATGTTGATGCGATTTCTTTCTGTTTGTTAGTTTTCCTTCTAACAGTCAGGCCCCTCTGCTGCAGGTCTGCTGGAGTTTGCAGGAGGTCAACTCCAGACCCTGTTTGCCTGGGTATCACCAGCAAAGGCTGTAGAACAGCCTTGTCCCAGAGGGCCACCCACCAGATGCCAGCTCGAGCTCTCCTGTATGAGGTGTCTGTCGACCCTTGCTGGGAGTTGCTTCCCAGTCAGGAGGCACAGGGGTCAGTCCACTTGAGGAGGCAGTCTGTCCCTTAGCAGAGCTCGAGCACTGTGTTGGGAGATTCAATGCTGTCTTCAGAGCTGGCAGGCAGAAACGCTTGTCTGCTGAAGCTGTGCCCACAGCTGCCCCTTCCCCAGGTGCTCTGTCCCAGGGAGATGGGAGTTTTATCTATAAGCTCCTGACTGGAGCTGCTGCCTTTCTTTCAGAGATGCCCTTTCCAGAGAGGAGGATTCTAGAGAAGCAGTCTGGCTACAGTGGCTTTGCCAAGCTGTGGTGGGCTCCACCCATTTGGAACTTCATGGTGGCTTTGTTTACACTGTGAGGGGAAAATGGCCTACTCAAGTCTCAGTAATGGTGGACGCCCTTCCCCCCACCAAGTTGGAGCATCCCAGGGTGACTTCAGACTGCTGTGCTGGTCACAAGAATTTCAAGCCAGTGGATCTTAGCTTGCTGGTCTCTGTGGGGGTGGGATCCACCAAGCTAGACTACTTGGCTCCCTGGCTTCAGCCCCCTTTCCAGGGGAGTGAATGGTTCTGTCTTACTGGCATTCCAGCTGCCACTGGGGTATGAAAAAAAAACTCCTGCACCAAGCTGGGTGTCAGCCCAAATGGCCGCCCAGTTTTGTCCTGGAAACCCAAGGCCCTGGTGGTATAGGCACCGGAAGGAATCTCCTGGTCTGTGGGTTGCGAAGACTGTGGGAAAAGTGTAGTATCTGGGCTGGAGTACACCGTTCCTAAAGGCACAGTCCCTCAGGGTTTCCCTTGACTAGGGAGGGAATCCCTGACCCCTTGAGCTTCCCAGGTGAGGTGACACCCCACCCTGCTTCGGCTCGCCCTCCATGGGCTGTACCCTGTCTAACCAGTACCAGTGAGATGAGCCGGGTACCGCAGTTGGAAATGCAGAAATCACCTGCCTTCTCTGTTGATCTCGCTGGGAGCTGCAGACCAGAGCTGTTCTTATTTGGCCTTCTAGCCAGATTCCTAGCCCTATCTCTTAAAGGGCTCCACCCAGCGACTGGGTTTTCTTCCGCCTGTCTGTGTGTGTACTGTGTGTAATATCTGTTGAAAGAGCTCTAATTAATTTGGCCTAAAGAAAGACATGCACTTGGATCTAGTATTTTTTAAAGGGAAGATAAAATCTGTGGTACCTTTCAGTTCACGTGACTTTAATCTTTAAGAAATAAAAACAGCCCTACAGACTGTTAGTAAAATGCAGGTCAGATGCAGGATTTGCTAAGTGTTTTGAGGTTACAAACTGACTTTTGGGTTTTGAGAACTATTTGACTTGTTGGCTTCACAACTGGTAAGGCCTTGGGACATATGAACTAACCACACCCTTGACTAAGATGGCAAACCTTGGCTGCACTTAGCACACAAAGCAACTTACCAAATTTTACCTTAAAGTTAAAATTGCTAGGAGTTAATTGAAACTACTAGAACAAGATTTACATGCAAGGTGTGTAAGAACAGTACAATATGTGTTTTTCTTTTAGTAATAAGTTATAAGAAGGCATGGAAATGTAAATTTTTGCCTGGGGTTAAAGGATTGTTTTAAATTAAGAAAAAGCTGAAATTTCAAACAAGTGGTGGAAGCATTGTGGAAATTAATCCTGTGGAAGAGGTTCTCTGTGAACATATTAACTAAACATATTAATTAATGTGAACATATTAACTAAATTCAAAGGAGTTCTAAAAGGATTTTGCTTCTTTAAAATTTCTGAGCCATCTTTTTGGCAAAATAAATAACTTATGGTAATCTGACATTCTATTTCATAATATCAAATGCTTTAAATATATTTAACAGCCTTCCCCAAATCAAACTTCAGTTTCAAAATTGTCTTCTCTGGCACCTGGTTTTTTGAATACTTCAGAGGGCCCCTGAAGTGGCCAGAAAAGAGATGTAAACAGGATTATTTGACATGTTTAGGTACACGGGATTGCCAAAATGTTCAATTTAGGTTATATTTTTGTGAATAATGCTAATATATGTTCCAACATTGTATGGAATTTCAAAAATTCTAATATCTAATGTATATGCTATCAATCACAATTAAGGTTAAGTTATTGTAAACCATGGAGATAACCAAACTTCTTTGTCAATCATGTTTCTAACTAACTATCCTGACCATTTTGATATTCACAGACAATTGTTGTCTTGTTTTAATCCTTTTTAAAAGACTGTTTATAATAAGCTATAGAACTATAACAGATGCTCTCAAATACAATTTCTGATTGTATTTGAGACAATCAGGTTTCCGATAACTTTGGAGATTGTGACATCGGAATAAAGGAAAATGTATAGGACTCATGAAGAGCTGAAATGCTTATGAATATCAAGCAAAACAAGAGTTAACTAAATGGACTGAACTCAGAAAGCCAGAGCAAACTTTGACTTTTGCTTGGAATATTGCTGATCCTTGTTTTGTCTTTCAGAATCAAGGAAACTTATTTTGAACTATTTACGGTTTTTAATAATTAAGCAAGGTATATTCCTATGATCAAAATTTGGAGCATGTTTGTTTCTCTTGGCCTGGTTCCTCCAGAATTTAGAAGCTATCTGAGTATTCGTAACTTATGGCAATATAGTTGTTTGCGTCAGTGCAATAAGAAGCAATTTTTCTCTTGCAACAGAATGCAATAGGAAAAACTGGATATTTTACCAAGGCTCTGATCGGAAGGGTATGCTTCCTTTTAAGGAGTCAATCTTGACTTGCAGAGCCAATAAAAAGCTCAGTGGGGAAAACTGGCGTCCTACCCTTGTTTACAGATTCCCTGAACAGGATTCCTGATCCATGATCAGTAAAGAATGTCAGTTTCTAACAGGTCTAGGAGCTCCAAGCTTACCTTGGGACCCTAAGAGGAGAGAATCACCCAACTCACAGGTATTTGATCATGCAAACCCATGACTAGACTCAGCTTTAAAAGGTCTTGTCTGAGATCCTTGGTGGGACAGAGTTCCATCAAAGCCAATCCAAAAGGCCTATGTAGAAATAATTATTCTTGCTGCACTTTATGCAAATAATCAGGTCAAATGTGAGACTAAGGCTTATTTTGCAAACCTCTCAGTCCTATGGTGATTTTTTTTTTTTTTTTAACAAAAATGAGAACTGGAGAGACAGAAATTGTGTTCCAAAACTTATACATTTGTCATTGAATTCTAAACTCACTAGTTGTTTTTAAGTTTTCACCTACATTTTAGACTAATCCTGCTCGTTCCTGTGATCCAACCAGCAATCTCCAGCAGCAGCTCAAAAAGAACAAGATGGGGCCAGGTGCAGTAGCTCACACCTGTAATCCCAGCACTTTGGGAGGCTGAGGCGGGCAGAACACGAGGTCAGGAGATCGAGATCATCCGGGCTAACACGGTGAAACCCTGTCTCTACTAAAAACACAAAATATTAGCTGGATGTGGTGGCACGCGCCTGTAGTCCCAGCTACTCGGGAGGCTGAGGCAGGAGAATGGCATGAACCCGGAAGACAGAGCTTGCCACGAGATCGTGCCACTACTCTCCAGCCTGCGCAACAGAGCAAGACGCCATCTCAAAAACAGAAAAAAAAAAAAAAAAAAAAAACAAGAGGGGATGGATAATGTAGAAATCCTGACCAATATCCTAGTTCTGAGCAATTATCCTACAAATCCTGCCAGGTGATGGGAATGAACAGAATTCTCATCACTCAGAGGTGTCCTTTTTTGGAAAGTAAGACCAAGGGAGCTAACCAAAGCCAAGCCCCATGCATAACTAACTCTTCGCAAGCATAACTGCAGCCACCAGTTATCTGGGTGTGTCACAAGATATCCTTTCCTCTCTCATTGGAAGAGGACTCAGTTCCACAGTTTCACATTAGCATTTGGCTTATGATAAGGAGTCCATCCAATGCCTCCTGAGACACATTTTTGTCCCAGACTCAATTCTAAGCTTTGGGTCAAAGGCCTAGGAAGGAAAACTGGATCTAAGGGATCCAGAGATAAATGACAACAGAGGTTAAGAGGCACAGTTCAGGTGAGCGTGGCTGATTCCTGTGGATTAAGCCAATCCTATACTTCCTGTTTCATGGATAAAGGCCATGTTAATATCCACAGCATAAATGAAGTCTAGGGAACTCCAAGGCTACTGACAGAACAGAATGGGTAAGGCACAGGGGTCACCTGTAGGCACAGGTGAGAATGATAATGCCTATCCTCTAGTCCTTCACTGCTTCATGGGTGCAAGCTGCTTTGGCACTCATGGCAGGACCTGCCAAGGTCACCAGGACTCGGGGATGCAAGCATGGAAGAAGAAAAGAGGATGCTTCTCCCTCTCTCCCTAACATACCCTGAGTATCTGCTAGGAAGAGAGGGAACCAGGGATGCCTGCTCCCTTCTTTCTACATAGGTTGTCATTCATCTTCAGTCTGTACTCCTTTCTAAAGCATCCTGAACCCCTTGGACTCCTTTAAACAACAACAACAACAAACAAAAAAACAAAAAAAAAAAAACCGCCTTTTTTTCTTTTCTCCTCCTCTATCCTCTCTTCACTGATAGGTAATTGTGTCTCCATACTATGGTACACTCCCCTGAGATGCATCCTCTAAACTGGAAAGAATTAATCTCCCAAACTTTAAACTGGTTGGCTTAGGGCTGGGCTCAGGGGAAGGGAACCCAGAAGCCCAACATGCCAGCAAAAGGGTAAGGTTTTTTTTTTGTTTTGTTTTTTGAGAGGGCGTCTGGCTCTGTCCCACCTAGGCTGGAGTCCAGTGGTGGATCTTGGCTCACTGCAAGCTCTGCCTCCCGGGTTCACGCCATTCTCCTGTCTCAGCCTCCCTAGTAGCTGGGACTACAGGCGCCCGCCACCACGCCCAGCTAATTTTTTTTTTGCATTTTTTTGTTGTTGTTGTTGAGACAGAGTCTCGCTCAGTCGCCCAGTGGCACGATCTCTGCTCACTGAAAGCTCCACCTCCGAGTTCACGCCATTCTCCTGCCTCAGCCTCCCAAGTAGCTAGTACTACAGGCGCCCGCCGCCACGCCTGGCTAATTTTTTGCATTTTTAGTAGAGACAGGGTTTCACCCTGTTCGCCAGGATGGTCTCGATCTCCTGACCTTGTGATCCACGCACCTGGGATCCACAAAGTGCTGAGATTACAGGCGTGAGCCACCGCACCCAACCAGGGTAAAGTTTTTATTGCGTTGTGGCTTTTGGCCTCCTTCTCCCTGTGCAAACTGGTAAAGGGCCTCAGAATTTTTGAGCTGTCCTTACCCCTCCCCTTATTTCATTTTGATACATGTTTTCTAATAACCTGGTTTGTCTGTTCTTGCCTTCAGGCCATCAAACTCCAAAAAGTCATACAACCAGAGCCTGGGACGATGGTCCCTTCTGCTGGGAACCCTTAAAAAGCCTCTGAGGGAGATAGATCTGACTGCTGTTTCCCCAAAGCAGCGCCCCCTATCTGCAGGAAGCAGTTACGATTGGTCTTAGTCCTTATTATAGTGACAGTTAGATGTACTTCTTTAGATGGAGGAATGAGACAGCCACGTGGGACAGGGTCCGCACAGAAACTCTGACCAGCCTGTATACTGGAGTAGAGCCTCAGGAAGTTCACAATGTTTGCAGCAGGAAGGAACCTGGTCCCTCTTCTTCCTGTGGAACCTGGGATTCAAACGGCCGGGTGGGAAGTGCTCCAGTTGGGACTCTGGCCTTGTGAGAGTCCCTGTTTCCCCCTTTTCTTCCTTTTTGCCCAATAAAATCCTGTTTACTCATTATTCAAATTGTCTGTGAGCCTGAATTTTCATGGCTGTGGGACAAAGAATCCCATCTTTAGCTAACTAAGAGGCCAGGGTTACACGCAGAAGTTGACATCATGGTGCACTTGGCCAGCAGTAACTGGGGCCACAAAGGAGACAGACTGCTGCAAGATATGCCACCTAAATTGGAGAAGACTGAGGATTGTGGAGATTTCTTGGCTTATCCTTCCCCTACACCCCTAATCCCCCACCAGTATCATTAATTGATGGAACCCAGCTAGGAGCTGGAAACCTGGGAAATGCAGCCTGCAAGGGGTCTCATTACTTGCAACAAAGAACAGAGAAAATGCATGGATCTGAGGTTGGAGATACTATAGCCTAGCAGAGTGGTTTACTCAGCATCTTACCGAATTTGTGCAACACTCAGTAAAGTCTTATCACCCATTATATACCTGAGGAAACTTAAGCTCATGGAGTTAGTTAAGTGACTTGTGCAAGGTCACAAAGTCCATAAGGGGCAGATCTAGAAGTTTTACCAAGTTCTATCCTGATCTAAAGCCCCTGCTGCTTCCTCAGTGGAGGCTTGAACATCACAGCTACGCTTTCTGGTTTATAAGTTTGGAAAAGCAACTCTAAGCAGGACTAGCATTCTCTTGGGAAACAAAATAGAAAGATGGTCTATGTAACAGAAAGATGCAAGTTTGCAAGAGCTCAGCATCTGGCTGCAGGCTGTGAACCTTTTTATTAAACAAAACAAAGATTCTGGTCTAACTTCTTACATAAATCATTATTGTTCTGCTTAATGGGGCTGCCATAAACCTAATAACCTGAGGATTTGCAAGCATTTTAATGAAAAATACACTGGTATTTCAGAGGAAAGTAATTGGACTCAGGGGGACAGAGTCTGGATATAAAGGAGATTTATCCTTGGTAGTCAACAATGAGCTCTTGTTACCTAGGAGATGTAACACATTAGCAGAGATGAATTTATGTGATAAGCTACTGCCAATGAAAAGCAGAGCCTGAAGACAAGTAGAAGGGCATAGGAGAAACAGTTTTTATGAAGGCTAATAAGAGGTGGTAGGTAAGGGTAAAGGAAGGAAGGTGAGTTGCCTTGCAAAGAGATAAAGGCTACCTCGAGAATGCTGGATTGACTAAGGAAGTGTATTGGATTTGCTGTTAGAAAACTGTTAATCTGTGACTAATATGTGTGGGTTTAAAAGGTTAAGTAACAAAATTCTTATTCTTTGGTGCTTGTAGAATAGGTATCCACACATTCTGATCTCCATAGCCTGACAGGTTAATAAAACCTCAGTTCAGCATTTTGGTTATTGTCCCTGGAGCCAAGTGAGAGTTTTTTAAATTCCTGATTTATGATTTTTTTGGTACTCTTTGTATTTGTGTTAGCTTTGGAGTTTGTACTGCTTGCTTGTTTGTGTTGTGGAGACAAGCTAGGCTCAGAATTCTCTGATGGGCTTTGTTTGGTCTCCTGTCATCTGGTAACAGGCCTAACCCCCACTCCACAGCTGAGTCATTGGAGAGCCTTGCTCCTTAAGGCACAATGACTGCAAAGATGGGCACACAAAGCAAATGCATCTGAGGGCTGTCACTAGGATTTTTCAGATTTAAGCAGATTATGAAGCTGTTACAAAGTAGCACTGTAGACTGTTGCTAGTCACATTACCAGCAGATAGAGATATCCAGTGAGCAGCAGGAGAGAATAAAGGTGATATACTAAGGAGAAAGGACCCAGTGACAATGGTGCTTAAGTTGTGGTTGAAACGTCGAGGTCCCAGACGGTCCACAGTTCATGCACCTCTGATCCTTTTAACAAGTGCTTCTGTCACTTATAACCCAATCCCTTAGTTTGTCATGCAGGTGTAACGCTGGTGATTCAAATATAGGGGAAACATCTTTAAACCCTCCTTCTCCAAATCCATTGCCTATAGAAATCAAAGCTGCACTCCTTCTCCTCACTTTCCACCTCTTCCGCCAAAGACGTTAGTTAACTCTTGGGAAGTTTGTGTTATCCTTGCCACTCTAGTGACTGGGACCCAGACTCTTTACATATTACCCGTATTACATGATGAACAGACCACACAACTGGACAACCTTGTCTGTGGATAGCCTACATAAAATTCACTCATTCAAGCACACAGGGTTTAGCAGGCTACGCCGAAGATTTGGTGGAGTCTTGCAATACAGCCATGCCACATACCACATGGCCTTTTCATTTTCTCCCATTCCCCCATAGCTTTTTCTCTCTCATATTTATGATTATATCAGCATTTTTTTCATTAAAAACCCAAGTAGTTTGTTGGGATTGCATTTCTTCCTCTGTGAGTACAATAGCTTGACCTAATGCCACTCAAAGGGAAAACTAAGGTTAACATGCTCAACTTCATGCTAGGTGCCCCCAAGCATGTACTGAACCATAGTTCATAGTACTGAACCATGCCTTTCTTCTCCAATAATTTCTTTCTCTCAGGGATTCTATCTGAAATTTATTCCTTTGCATTAATTTTATTTAGCATACTCTGAGTTTTTTATAAGCTCAAATATTGATTTTATTCTATAAAGTCTTCCTCTATCCTAAAGCTCTCCCTCTTAGAGCCCTCTGTACTTCTGTTCCTAACTGGACTGGTTGCTCTTTAATCCACTATACCACAATCTGCATGAGACACTTTTTACTTTTTGTTTGGGCTTACTGTTTTCAGTATTTCATGTGTGTCCCTCTCGTGGTTCATTTTCTCATTTTGTTGGACTATATCCTTATAATGATTCAACTTTCTGAAAATTTACATGTAGGAAAATATATGTATTCTGCCCCTACATTAAATTAATAATTTGTTGGAACAGAAATTTCTAGATTGGAAATAACTTTAAGACAGAATTTTGAATTTACTATGCCATTATTTTCCACTCTCCATTTGAAAAAATTTGTCAATATGATTCTTAATTCCTTGTAAATGACTTTTTGTCTTTGAACTTTTTAGAATCAGTATTTAATCTTGATATTGTGAAAGTTTATGACACTATCTAGGTGTGGTCTTTGACATAGTTTGGATGTGTGTCCCCTTCAAAGTTGACCTCCAATGTTGGACGCTGGCCTAGTGGGAGGTGTCTGGGCCATAAGGGTGGATCTCTTATGAATGGCTTGGTGCTGTCCCCATGATTATGAGTGAGTCCTTACTCTGGTAATTCACACCAAAGCTGTTTGTTTGAAGAAGGCCAGCACCTCCTCCTTTCTCTTGTTCCCTCTCTTGCCATGTGACAAGCCTGCTCCCCCTTCATCTTCTGTTACGAGTAAAAGCTTCATCAGAAGATGAGCAGATGTTGATGCCACGCTTGTACACCCTGCAGAACTGTGAGCCAAATAAACCTCTTTTCTTTATACATTACCCAGTTTCCAGTATTCCTTTACAGTAATGCAAAATGGACTAATATAATCTTTCTGTACTTATTTATGCTGGACTATAGGTGGGTCCTTTTAGCCTGAAGACTCTTCTTCAATTCTGGGAAATTCTTTTCTGTAATTGGTTGGCTAATCCTCACCACCACCTTCACTACCCCAAGTTATTCATTTTTGTTTAAAATAAATGGGAAGCTGCCACTGTTAATTTTCTGTGGTATAGGGTATCCTGGTCTTTCTTCTGACCAGGTCTCCCTCCAGCATAAAAAATTTGACCGGCAACTCCAGTGAGGAAATTCAGGGTATAGCCATTGGTATAATCTCCTTCATTATAAGCCAACAGAGAACCTATTGTGAAGCTACACATCTGCCCAAACTCTGGAACAAGAAATATTTTTCTTGGAAGCATCAAAATCTTTGGAAGCCTTAGTTGTCTGCAGATAGTCTTTTTTTTTTTTTTTAATTAATCATAAAGGCAACACAAGTCGTGCCTTGGAGAAATGCCATCTTCTTGTGATCCGTGAATAGGGTAGAGGAAAAAACGGGCACCCATATACAGGAGGTACAGCTGGCCCATATCGAGTTATTTAATCAATCCCTCTGATTTCAGCCTCATTAGCTTTCCCACCTGACTGAATCTGAGCCCAGAGTTTCCTTGAAGTTCCATTTTGGTAAATTGGCTCCTATCTCTTCAGTGGTCCTCTCCTAGTGTATTACAGCTATTTTTTTCTTTACTTGTTTCATCATCAACTGACTTCCAACTTCTGTCTTCCAGAAATTATTTTGAAAGATGCTTAATTTGCTATCTATTTATTTTGAGGGTGATCTTTAGGTTTTTACTGTCCATTTGTATGGTCATTTCATATTTGACTTTTTGTCATAATTGTAGCAAATATACATTTTTTATACATTGTCTTATTTCAAGCAGAATTTAAGGTAGAGAGTGCTTTTAAGATACATATACTTGGATAACAAAAATAATGAAATTAAGATGTATTTAAAAGCTCCATTCTATAACACTACTTTAGGAATCCATATATTCTAGATAGCAGGCAATCAGACAGCAGTAATAGACAGAATAATGCCTTCAATAAAGATGTTGACATCCTTATCTCCAGAATCTGTGAATAAGTTATATTACATGACAAAGAAACATTAAGGTTGGAGATGGAATTAAGGTTACTAATCTGATAACTTTAAGATACAGAGATTACCCTGGATTATCTGTGTGGGCCTAATGTCAGTGTAATCAAAATGGTCCTGAAAAGCAGACGATGGAGGCAGAAGAATCAGTGTCAGAAGAAAGATGCAGCATGAGAAAAATCTGACCAGCTAACTTTGAAGATGGAAGAGTGCCGTGACCCACATAAGCAACTTCTAGAAGCTGCAAAAGGCAAGGAAACAAATGCTCTTCTAGAGCTTCCCAAAGGAATGCTATCCTGCCAATACCTTGATTTTAGCCCAGTGAGGCTGATTTTCGACTTCTGACCTCCAGAATCTAAGATATTAAGTTTGTGTTGTTTAAAGTCATCAAGTTTGTGGTATATTGTTATTTCAGTAATTTGTTACATTCGGAAACTATCAATAAATATACCAAGTTAAAGAATCTCTCCAGGATTACTACTGAGATTAACATTCTGGAGTCTCGAATGTACAAAACCAGATATGGAGTACAATGTAGACAATGCTGTCTTTTGGCACTGGTGCTATCTTTAGATAGCACTTATTAACTTCGTCTGGGTGAAAACAGAAAAAAATGGCATCAATACATAATAGTTTTTATTTTTTAATGTGGTTTTTCAAATACAATTCTTGAAGAAAATTGAGAAGACAACTGCCAGAAGCTTCTCTTCAAGCAACCTTAAATGTGTATGGCAGTGTTGAGTTATCTCATTCGTTAAAAGTAACATTTCTAACCCAATCCATGGTATTTGGTGTGTGTCATGGACTACTGGAGTTTCTAATTCCACATAAGTTTGAAAAGCTTGCATCACTTGCCTTTAGACTGCTGCCAGACCTAGGATCAAAAATTGTTAACACCAAAGTGAGCACATTTGGTAGGAGACAGATGGCTTGCATTACTCCTTTCTCTAACTCTACACTGAGTCAATTCTTATGAATCATGATTCCAAAGTCCTAGCAGAACTGCAATGGAAAACACTGGTTAAACCCCTACTGGAGAAGTTCACTCATGTTTAAAAAAAAACAAAAAAACAAAAAAACAAAGTCTTCGCAACTGTCTCCACAGTAGGCAGACTCAGCAAATAGGTCAACAAACTTTCCTGCTTTGTTAATGACTCATGATGGACACCAGGTAGATCAGAGAGCTTAGCCCACTGCTATCTTTGTAAAACAAGATATTTGGGTAAGTAAACAAGTACTTTTAGCCTGGGATTGAACCAAAGTCAAAATGATACCTTAAGAAAAACACATTAAGGGAGGTTAAAACACACATTGCACCACTGCACTCCAGAGCCTGAGGGACAGAGCGACACTCCGTCTCAAAAAAAAAAAAAAAAATCACCAAGATACCAAGATTTGGAGAAAAGAGAGTAAAAAAAAATGAAAGAAGCGTAGTCTAAAGGAAGATTGCTCATGAACAGCTGAATGGCAGTTTTCCTTCTCTTTGTACCAAGTTATAATAACCCTTTTAGGCCTAATTAGGAATTATCACACAGCTGGGATGAGTCACTGTCGGTCAGGGGAAATTATTCAAAAGTATTCATTTGGAAGGAATTCAAAAACAGTGCCATGAAAATCACAGTAGAGATTATCTTGACCCACCCCACAAAGCACAGGTGAAAATCACCAGCTTCTAAAATCATACAAAGGTTTTCCTATTGATTTGAATATTTTTACTTATTTTCTTAAAACCTCTGTCTCTGAAGATACTAAATACTGACAATTGCAGAAAAAGTTAACCAAACAGCAAAAGAAAAGCAATAATTGAGAAATACATTTGTGCCCCAAACTCCATTTGCCTAAAATTCTAGAGACTTGGGACACATATTTAAGTCATCACCACTATTACCAAAAAGTACGTAAACAATTTACTACCTGTGTGTAAAGCAGATTTGTTTTTTTTGTTTTTTCTTTCGAGATGGGAGTCTTGCTCTGTCTCCCAGGCTGGAGTGCAGTGGTGCGATCTTCTCGGCTCATTTTAAGCTCCACCTCCCAGGTTCATGCCATTCTCCTGCCTCAGCCTCCAGAGCAGCTGGGACTACAGGCGCCTGCCACCACCCGGGGTAATTTTTGTATTTTTAGTAGAGACGGGGTTTCACCATGTTAGCCAAGATGGTCTCGATCTCCTGACCTCATGATCTACCCGCCTTGGCCTCCCAACAAAGCAGGTTTTAAAAGTGGCTGAGAGTTCAGCTGCCTTGGTTCAAATCCAGGTTCTGCCATTTACTGACTATGTAATTCAGACAGATCACTTAACTTCTCTGTGTCCCAATTTCCTCTTCTGTAAAATAGGGTTGGTTTGAAAAAATAGTTAATAAGTGCTAGAACAGTGGCTGATATATAGTAGCTACTATCCATGTATTAGCCGTAATTGTTATTAGGAAATAGAATTTTGAAGTATCTGTGGCTCTTTGCACATTAAGGCAAATATTTCAACCTGTCATTTAGATAAATGTGTAAATTTAAGATGGTATTGTCTATTTTATGTTTCAAGATCTCAAGGGTTTTTTGTTTTTGAAAGGAGAACTCTCTGTTCTTACCTTGCAGAAAATTTTCAAAGAAATTTGAAAGGCTGGAACTTTCAACACAAAATGTCCCAAATTAAAGAAAATGTTCCCCTTCTATAACTTGTTCCTAATCCTGAATGTATGATAAAAGATAAATCTGTACTGTATTTTCTTCCTTATTTTTGCTTATTTGCTACTATTGTCTATTTGTCCTCTTTTTGACTGTAAAGACTATTACCATGTTTCTTTTGTCTGCATACTTTTACAGATGAACACTTTTAAGCACCACTTTAATTTCACTACTCTCTAGCCCAAAACTTTCCACAGTTCCCTGTTGTCTTCAAGATAAACTCTGAGATCTTTAGCTTGTTTAAGGCTGTACTCAATACAGCCTCAATCTAATGTTCCAACCTTATTTTGTCCTACTCCTTTCTCATAAAGCCAATACGCTATTACAATGGGTTCTCAACTGTGGATGACTTTGCCTCCCAGGGAACATTTGGCAATGTCTGAAGACATTTCCTGGTTACAACTGAGGAAGTATGCTACTGGTATCTTGTAGGTAGAGGCCAGGATGCTGCTAAAGGTCATACAATGTCTAGGACAACCTCTGACAACCAAGAATTATCCAGTCAAAAATGTCAATAGGGCTGAGTGTGAGAAACCCTGCTCGAGCCAAATGTAAAAGCTATTTCATATACCTGCTTAAAATTTCCTGCTTCTGTGCTTTATTTTTCCGATGATACTCCTTCTGTCTGGAATTGATATATTCTTCAACATTACTTTATCATCTGTTCATTTATTGAGCATCTACCACATGACAGTCCCTGTAGATATAAAGGTGAACAAGCTATTCCCTATCCTAAAGCTCAGAATCTCAAAGACCCTAAATTACTCTTCTTGTACATGCATGTCCAAGTATTATAAATCTTTTTTTCAAGATTTATAATTATAATTTGATTAATAAGCTATCATTTGAGTGCTATGTGCCAAACATTGTTCCACGTATGAACTCATTTAGTTCCTACAATAATTCTATAGAGCAGGTACAATTATTACCTCCCTTTTACAGATGAGGAAACAAAGAGAAGCTACAAAGTCACCCAATCTTATGGTTAGTAAATGGCAAAGCTGGGACTTGAACCTATGCAGTAGCCTACGCAGTAGCTACGTGCTCAACCATTGTCAGTTTACTGCTGTCATCACTAACCCTTGATTACCTAGCTGCTTCATCCTGCCCTGCCTCATCCCTGAAACTTTCAGAATTGTGCTTTCTGCCTTTGACAGTTACCTTTGGGAGACTCAGCCACAAAGAGTAGCTTACTCCAATAGGGCAGCAACCTGCAGCTCCCCTCAGATGTAGTGCTTTATTCTTACACACTGTGGTGGCCCTTG
Organism: Trachypithecus francoisi; assembly: GCF_009764315.1. NCBI lineage: Eukaryota > Metazoa > Chordata > Mammalia > Primates > Cercopithecidae > Trachypithecus > Trachypithecus francoisi. Next base: position 65,427,921 of record NW_022681472.1, read on the forward strand.
GAGAGCCTCTGGCTCCAGTATCATCTACTGTCTTTATCCCCAACACTGGTACCTGTGGGCATGAAGAAAACCATCCCCATACCTCTCAGGCAAAAGGAACTCATTCCAGGTTCCTTACCCCACTTCCTCATTGTTGCCCCACTACCAAACCATCTGTCCACACTGCCCTTTACCCTGCTCCACTGGGTAGGTGGGAAAGCCTGACGGTTAAGCAGACATCCAACTAGGAAATAAATGCAGTCAACCCTTCTTAACATCCCCAAACTTTCTAAGAATCTCTCAGCATCTCTTGGCAGAAGAAAAATATTCAGGCACTTCCTCTCACCCTCATCAAATGGCAAATTCATCTCAGTCCTCTAAAATCATCTGGAGGGAGTAGGGGTATGAGTGATGTTACCATCACTGTAGGTTCCACTGAACAATGGCCTCTCAGCAAGCCCTGGTGCCTTCAATATCGGGTGGTTACCCAAGGCCACAGGGTAGTGTGCTTAGCAAACTTCTTTCTGTAAGCTTTAATGGTCAATTACAGGGCAAAAAACTCATTTAACACCCAGTATCATGCTGTTACAATTCACTGATCTAACACTTGTATATTCTTTAAGACATTATAAACTCCTCTGAGGAAACCACCATGTACTAAAAATTGGGCACACTATGTAACATATAACCCTCGTAACAACTATGAGGAATGTAGCTTTGTCCCCATTTTACATAGTCAGATTGGGAGAAGTCTGACTCCCTAAATCATGTTCATTTTAGAAAACAAAATTCCTTGAAGATTTGTGTTTACATTTTGATCCTCCTCTGCACTAGCAAAGTTACACAGGAGCATACAGTTGTTAAGAAGTAGTGATCATGAGCTGGGCATGGTAGCTCATGCCTGTAATCCCAGCACTTTGGGAGGCTGAGGCAGGCAGATCAGTTGAGCCCAAGAGTTCAAGACCAGCCTGGGCAACATCGCGAAACCTGTCTCTACAAAAAAATAAAAAAATTAGCCAGGAGTGGTGGCATGTGCCTGTAGTCCTAGATACTCAGGAGGCTGAGGTGGGAGGATAGATTGAGCCCTGGAGGTTGAGACTGCAGTGAGCCATGAAGCTGCGATTGTACCACTACACCACTGCACTCCAGCCTGGGTGACAGCAAGACCCTGTCTCCCCCTCCAGGGCACCCCCACCCCTCAAAAAAAAATAATGAAAGAAAAGAGAGAAAGAAAGAGTGATCACGGAGAAGGAACAGTTAGTGGATCAGTCGGAACATACACAGCCTTTATAGTTTAAATTCACTGTCTCATATGGGTGCAGTTCATGGTGTCCCAAAACAATTAGAATAGAAACATCAAAGACTGGGCTGGGCGTGGTGGCTCATGCCTATAATCCCAGCACTTTGCGAGGCCAAGGCGGGTGGATCATCTGAGATCAGGAGTTCAAGACCAGCCTGACCAAAATGGAGAAACTCCGTCTCTACTAAAAACACAAAAGTAGCCAGGTGTGGTGTCGCATGCCTGTAATCCCTGCTACTCGGGAGGCTGAGGCAGGAGAATTGCTTGAACCCAGGAGGCGGAGGTTGCAGTGAGCCAAGATCGTGCCATTACACTCCAGCCTGGGCAACAAGAGTGAAACTACGTCTCAAAAAAAAAAAGAGAAACATCAAAGATCACCAATCACTAGTCACTATAACATATAATGAAGTTTGAAATATCATGAGAACTACCAAAATATGACATAGAGACACAAAGTGAGTACATGCTATTGAAAAAATGGTTCCAAAGGACTTGCTTGACACAAGGTTGCCACAAACCTTCAATTTGCAAAAACTGCAATACCTGTGAAATGCAATACAAGGAAGCACTGCCTGTATTTTATTATTTTACTCTCTAATATGTTTTATACAAGGAGCTTAAAACACTTTGAGCTCTCCTTTGACCATGTAACATTCTGCTTTTCCTGTTTACAAAATCTGAAGTCTTTTTTTCTCTTCAAGATGTGTAAAATGTGCATACTGAAATCTAACAAAGCAATTCTTCAGCTAAAAAAAGAAATATGTAATCAAGGAAGGAACAGCCACTGTCTTTGAAGAAATTTTGGTTATTTTCCCACAAATAATAGCTATAATACTCAACATGACTCAGTTCCAGATTATATATATACACGTGTGTGTGTATATCTATATATATACATAGTTTATATATAGATACATATATAACTACATATAGTTATATAACTATAGTTATATATCTGTATAACTCCTACAAGGAGTTATACCACTCCTTGTATAGTTATATATACAAGGAGCCCAGGAGGTCTGAACTGCAGATTTTTGTTGTGCATAATTATGAATGTATATACATATATATGCACACACATACACATATGTACATAATTATGGATGTATATACACATATGTATGTGCATGTATATATACATCCATAATTATGCACAACAAGAATAATCTGAGTACAGTTTCCTCCCACACATACCGTAATACTGGCAATAAGGCCGACTAGGTAACTATGAGATCTGGCCCTTTGATGCCCAATCTCCTCTTTCAAACTGCTTCCCCATACTCTGCTCACATGTCAAGCATCTCTTATTATCTAAGACCTTCACCCTCAGTTACAGGAGTAACTTTTTTACAGTCGTTTTGCCATGTGATGTTGGTAACAAAGAATTCTCCCTGCTAACAATTCTCTATGCTAACACAAGTATGAACAGGTATATTTTGCCCTTTATGTAGTAAGGAGGTGATCTGAAAATATCAGCAGTCAAATGCATTCTCGTTACACTATTTTTCTGTTAGTGATGGTATCTTAGACCTTTCCTGGTAGGTATATGGCAGATGAGTGTCTGGGTTAAGGAAGGCGGAAAACTCTGCCAAGGCAGTAGCTGCCAGCGAGAAGTGGAGAGGAGAGAGAAAAAGGAGGAAGGGGAGAGATGAGAGTACAAAGGATGAAGAGGAGGAAGAGAGAGGGAGCAAAGAAGAGAAAGACAAAGAAAATTATAAGTTCTAGATCATGAGAAACTCGAGTACATGAATATTCTCGCTAATGCTTTCCCCCTATTCCAATGCCCTAACAGGCCTCATATCCTTAAGTATAATTTGTGATATTGCTCCCAGGCCCACTGCAATGATTTTCAACTAGACTGTGGACATTTAAGGACTCGTAATTTTTATTATTGGTTTAAATTATTCATTATGGAACATGTATAAATGATAAACTCAGAGGTGCTAATTTAAACTATAACATGTTCAGAAAAACTTTAAATATCAAAACGTACTCCAACACTAAAACCCCTTAGATGGCACATGTCTCATAGGGGTCCTGAAGTCAGTAGATACATTTTTCTAGGATCACTGCAATTTTGGTGAATGCGCTCCTAAACAAGATATGTAGAGTGTTTTCTGTGGTATTCATAGACTGTGCATGTTATCAAGAACAAAAATGCTGATAGCTTAAAATCATTTCCTACAGACTCACATAGTCTTAAATGACACATAAATATCAGAATAACAAAAACAAAAATCAAGAAAATGTTTTGCCCAAATAACTCCTCCTAATACTATAGGAAAAGTATTTCCTCTGAGAGTTTTTGGCAAGAGAGGGAATCACCACTTTATCTGGTTTCCCTAATAAAACCGTAGGAATAATTTCCTTACCATAAAATTCAAATTTCTTTAAAAATATGATGTTCCAACAGAGTTGAAGGCAAAAATACTAATACATTTTTAGAAACCCATTCATATTTAGCATGGAAGATGACCTACCTCAGTCTTTTTTTTTTTTAGCTCTTATCTCATGCTTTTGTTGTTTCTACATGGCTTCCTTGAAACAGAATCCACAAGTTAAACAACTTACCTATTGAAGCATATAATCCAAGCGTTTTTAATATAATCAGAGTTGTGCAGTCATCACCACAATCAATTTTTGTCACCCCCAAAATAAGCAGTCACTTTCCATTCCTCCCCCACTGTAGCCCCTAAGCCTTTGGCAAATACTAATCTACTTTGTCTCTACAGATATGGTTGGTTTTTTTTTTTTTTTTTTTAAGACAGTGTCTCACTTTGATACCCAGGCTGGAGTGCAGTGGTGCAATCACGGCTCACTTCAGCCTTGACCTCCTGGGGTCAGGTGATCCTCCCACCTCAGTTATGTGCCACCATACCTGGCTAATATTTGTTATTTTTGTGGTAGAAGTGGGGTTTTTGCCATGCTGCCCAGGCTGGTCTCTAATGATCTGCCCTCCTCAGCCTACCCAAGTGCTAGGATTATAGGTGTGAGCCACCATGCCCAGCGAGATCTGCCTTTTCATATAAATGGAATCCTACTATCTGTAGCCTATTATGATTGGCTTCTTTCACTCAGCATAATGTTTTCAAGGTTTATCCATGTTGTAGTATGTGTCAGTACTTCATTCATTTATTGCTATATAACATTCCACTGTACAGATATGCCACATTTTATTTATTCATTGGTCAGTTGATGGCTGTTTGGGTTGTTTATACTTTTTGGTTACTATGAATAATGTTACTATAAACATGTGTGTACAGGTTTTTATTACTCTTAGGTATATACCTAGGTGAGGAATTGCTGGGTTGTATTGTTAACTGTTAACCTTTCGAAAAACTGCCAGACTCTTACAAAGCAGCTTTCCATACTGTCTGAAATCTCAGTTATTTTTCCTCATACCTGATTTCAGCTGGGTTCCTGAGGCACCACTAATTAACTTCCTATTATATCAACCTACGTAGGGGTATGCTTTATGCTTATATTACCTTCTGCCTCCACTAAGATAATCTTCATCCTTCTCTTTTTCCTCTAAGTAAGCGTTTATTTGCAGATAAAAGAAAAACACAGAATGTTTATTTACTACTTAGTAAAGGACTTCAGAATAGTTTTTTGAGAGTTCTTCATTCCATAAATTTCAGCGACTGTACTAATTTTGTAGGTCAATCTACATTTTCTTTGTGAAAAACAGATGGCAGATAAGAGAACAATATTCTAATGTCAAGAGTATGTTTAATCTTCTTTAATATTCACCTGATATCATTTTTTCCTGCAGTAAGAGATTCATACTGGATATTTTGGCAAGCATTAAAAGTGAATCTCAAACACTTAAAAAAAGTCAGTTCAAGAAGTAGAAAAAATTTAAATGGCTTAAAAATGTAATATGTTACAGATTTTTTTTTCCTGTTTGGAGTAAAAAATTTGTAGACTGAATGCATGGAAAATACTGAAGTTAGAAAACACAGCTTCAGGATTGAAATATCTCATACATTTACTTTTATCTTCCCTCCCTGGTACCAAAAAAACAGATTCTAAATTTCTTTTCATTAATATACATTTTTGAGGAGTTGCTAAACTATTTTAAAGCGAAAAAGATTCCCCCATTTAAAAATCGTTTGTAACGTATCTATTGAACCCCTATGTGGATTAAAAATCAATAATTCTCATCCATAGACTGATATAAAAATCTAGAATAAAGTCTCAATGTGAAGAGTATAGTCATACATTAAAAGAATTTTCCACCATGGAATCAGGCCTTTTCTGAGAACAAGTAACAGAAAATCTGACCTAAACTGACTTAGGGAAAAAGAAAACTTAATGACTCCCATTATCCAAAATTCTAAGAACAGCTGGTTTTAAGAATTACTTGGTAGGACTAGATGACATTATCAAGGTCCATTTTCTCAGTCTCTTAGTGCCATCCTTTGCTGGCTCCCTATTTTGAGAAGCTCTCATCTTATTGCAGTGACAAATGTGGTTTTGTTTATATCCTTTTATTCTTACATCCAGTGGCAAGGCTTTGTCCCAGAAATCACTGCAAATTCTCACTCTGAATCACTGTTTCTAAATGGGTCAAGTGCCCATTTATGAACCAGTCACCATGACCAGTGATTCTGCATTCTCAGAAGTACTGATTGGTTTAGCCTTAATAATGTTCTCTGTACACGATGCCAAGGACGGAGTCAGTAACACACAAATATATGGGCTTAGAAAGAAATTATAGTACACTTCCAAAATAAGGGGAATGGGTATACTTCCAAGATAAAAGGGAAGGGATGCTGATCCCCATAATATAGGAAACATGCATTAAAATGCCATTGCAATACAAGAAAAAAAATTAAAAAGCAGAAATTAAATCAATAGGAAAATTTTGGTAAGATTCAATAATCTTTAAAAAAATTTAGAAAGCATTATTGAGGAGTTGATGTGCAAAACAGAATGCTTAAGGTATACTTTTTAATAAAATTTAACTTGTGTATACACTCATGAACTACGACAATTAACATAATGAAGGTATCTCTTTACCTAAAATGTTTCTCTGCCCATTTATAATCTTTCAAATCTCTCCCACTCAGGCAATCACTAATCTATTTTCTATGTGTTTGTACTTTCTAGAATTTTGAGTTGAAGCATACGGTATGTACTTTGGCTTCACTCGGCATAATTACTTTGCAATTCATCTATGTTGGTTATATTGATACTTTTTATTGCTGAGTAATAATCCATTGCATGGACATAGCACAATGTATTTAGCCCTTCATCTGTTGACGGATATTTGACTTATTCTGAGGTTTGACTGCTATGAATGCTGTTGCTCTGTTCAAATCTTTGAATAGACATATACTTCCATTTTTGTTAGGTAAAAGAATGGGTAAGTGGAACGGCTGGGTCACATGGAAGATGAATGTTTAACATTTAGAAAACCACTAAACTCTTTTCAAAAGTGATTCTACCATTTTACATTCCAAACAGCAGTGTTCGAGAGCTCCATTTGTTCCATATGTTTGCCAACATCTGGTATGGTCAGTCTTCAATTAAAGGATTTCAACAGCTATGTAGTGATATCGCATTGTGCTTTCAATCTGCACATTCCCAGTGACTAATAACGTTGAGTGCCTTTTCACATGCTTACTTGCCATTCATCTTGTATGATGTATCTGTTCAATATTTTGGCCCAATAAAAAATTTATGTATTTGATTATTTTATTATTGAGTTCTGAGGGTTCTTTATACATTCTGGATACTAGTCCTTTATCAAATAGTGATTTGTAAATGTTTTCTCCAAGTCTGTGGCTTTTCACTGTCACAACACTGCCTTTCTAAGAACATAATTTCTTAATTTTGATGAAGTATGATTTATCAGTTTTCTCTTTTGGTGTCACATGCAAGAAATCTTTGCCTAACCCAGCCTTACAAAATTTTTCCTTTATGTTATCTGCTAGAAGTTTCACAGTTTCAGGTTTTACATTTAGGTCCATGATCCATTTTAAGTGAATTCTGATACAAGGCTGTGTTAGTTTCCTATGGCTGCTGTAATGAAATTACCACAAATTTGGTGGTAATGCATTCTGTCACAGTTCTGAGGCCAGAAGACCAAACTCAAGGTGTCAGCAGGGCCATTCGCCATCCAGAGGCTCTGAGGGAGAACCTATTCTTTGCTTCTTCCAGCTTCTGGTGGCTGCCAGCATGCTCTAGCATTCCTCGGCTTGTGGCCTTTTAAACTCCATCTTCACATAAGCTTCTTCTCCTCTTTGTGCTTGTAACCGCACTCTGCCTCTCTCTTATAAGGGACACAGATTTAGGGTCCACCCCAGATAATTCAGGAAAATTTTTCCATGTAAAGATCCTCATTGTAATCACTTCTGCAAAGACTCTTTGTCTTCATAAGGTTATATTTTTATGTTCCAGGGACTGAAACTGGATATCTTTGGGTGGCCACTATTTAGGCTACCATAAAGGCAAAAATGAATACCCAACTGTTTTTGCTCCACTTGTTGAAAAGATATCTTTTCTCCATCAAATTATCTCTGCATTTTGTATTACCTCTTCATTGAAATATCTCTGACTAAAATTAACTGACCATATGTGTCTGAGTCTCTAACCGGACTCTTTATTCTGATCTATGGATCTATTTGTCAAAATTGGTGCCAATACCACATTGTCTTGATTACTGTAGCTTTACTGACCATCTTTCTTTTCTTTTCTGTGAATTAACTGTTCATATCTTTTGTCTGCTTTCCTTTTGTATAATTTGTTCGCTTTTTTATTAAATGATAGTTCTTTGTTCTAGATTTTAATATTCATGTATTATGCATGAGTCACATATCTTTTCTCCGTCTGTTGCTTTATCTTTTACCAAAAGTAGGTCATAAAGAAATTTCACATTTTGTAATGATCAAATTCATCGATCCTTTCTCTTATATTTCTGCCTTCTGGATCTTAAGAAGCCTTCTCAACCTTGAGAATATAGATATTTTCTTCTTGTAAGTATAGGATGATTAAATGTTTGTCTATTTTGTTTACTAATGCAATGATGCTACCTCTTTTTACTGCTTCATGATATATCTTGATATCCGGTTGGGTACCTTTTACCTTGGCTCTTTTTGTGCATTTATTCTTTCTTACCAATTCTAGAAGGTCTTCCTTCTCTTTATTACTTCTATACTTCCATCATTAGGCCTTTTTTTTTTTTTTTTTTTTACCAGCTCAACTATTATTACCTGTTCAGTAAGACACACTTACTACTAAGAAGTAACTAGAATATTCTTCCAATAATAATAATTGATGAGTAAAAGTTTTGCCTTCTTATATGACTTGCCATACATAAACTTACCATTTGTTCTTTCCTATAGTTAATAACACAAAATGTTTGAAATTCCTGTGTAATGATAGTTTAACTTGTTCTGTACAGTCATTCCCCTTTTATGTAGAAATGTGATGAATGTACTTTAAGAGTATTTTTTTTTAACACTGTTAACCATTCCTAATTTCTTGACACTGATTCTTTCTTCTAACTCTTCCCATTGGCAACTCCTCTACCTGACTCTTGTGGGTAGTCTCCAAGTTTCCAGCTTTGGTCAGACTTCTTTAGCAGGAAAGCAGCCACACTCTATGCTACCCTCTCTTCTTTTTTTCCCTAAAAAGAAATTTTACCTGAAAATAATTAGAATGTAAATTGTCTCTTTATCCTTAGTAATACATTATCCTTAATACTGAAACAATCATGCTAAGGTAAATAGTTGATGCTTAAATGTGTTAAAAGAGCAAATATTGTTAAATGACTCTTATATGCAAAACACATAAAATACTACTTTATTACTATCATACACATTTTATAAATTCCTATTTATAACATGATAAAAATCAACAAAAATACAAGGTACTACATTCTTAGCACTTGTAGTATATACCTCAATGTTCTAAGTATATGTACCTTAGAACACTGTTTAAGCTGAGTTAAATGTTTATGGAATCCCTGAAGCATTTCAAGAAAATGGCTTGAAATCACTGCTCTAGGCCTATTCATCTTTTAAAATACGTCAACATGCAACAATATTTAGGATTAATTATCCTGAGAGCTTTCAATTCAACATTAATCATGCAAAAAAATCACATGCACAAAGAATATTGATTACTAATATTTGCAATATATACATAGTCATGGTTAATTAAGCACCACATTTTTATTATACATTTTTCTTACATTCCCTAAGAAGATATTTATTATCTCTGGGGAAAATTTTAGAGAAAATTTAGATCTACTTTCCCATAATAAAGATTTTTAATAATTCACTATTTAAATGGTCTTTTGTTTCATGAAGTTTTACAACAATACTAAAAAGTTCTGGAAATACTACTGTTTGGTTTTTGGTTACTATACAGTTTTCTATGTCTATGATCTCATGACGTTTGGTACCTAGTCATAGAGTACTATTAGGACTCCAATTGTCAATACCAGTCCTCAGGACCTTTCCTAACTTTTTACCTAGCACCCCAATACTCTCTAGGAAACTGCACTCTGACAAAGGGTTTAGAACATGTATGTAATCCTCATCTCTTTTCCTCCTCTCGGTCTCTCAAACATTCATTCATTAAAATTTAGTTGAGTCAAATACTTGCCCAGACAGGCAAAAGATATGTTAGCAACAAATATTTTCTATCTTATATTTCTTATCTTAATCTTCTGCCTCTTAAATTAAGGTCTTAACTTCCTTACTAAAATATAAAATCCAACTGGAGGTTTATATAAGATACATATCTTGAAATGTTATAAAAAGTAATAAAACTTTCCAGGTACATACATACTAAAACAAACCTGGAAAGATAAGTTTGAAAAAACAAAATTTGTGGCAAAAAAGTGTAACATATAAACAGGATTATTTTGTTTAAATTGTTAGAAAAATAAAGAGAGCTACAAGGATAAATTATAATTTGTCCTTGTGTGGTAGATTGGTCCATCAATGGCCCTCAATGAATCATACCACCCGCTATCTGCCAGCTTGTGTAGTCCCCTCATACTGATTCTAGACTTGGCCATGTGATTTGCTTTGTCCAAGGGAACATTAGTAAATATGATAGATGTACAGGATCGATAAGCTCTTGCATATTGGAGCTTGCTCTCTTAGGATGTTTTCTCTACTATGGAAAGAACACCCGTCTAGCCTACTGGAGGCTGAGAGGCCCTGTAGAGCAGAGATAGCCAACTCACTGAATTGTGAAAAATAATAAATGTTCTTATTTTAAACCACTGAGTTTTGGTGTGGTTTGTTTCGCAGTGATGGACAATGTGAAATCTTATCACTCTCTGTCTATGTCTGTGGCAAAGCAACTGGCTGAAAGTTACATAAAGCTATACTTAATTTGAAAATAACAATTGACGTCTCTCAGTAAACTTAAAAAATATTAGGCCTGCTATCCTCTAACATTTCTCCCTCCATGTAGACTCAGTTATTCAATCCATTTAAATACATATGTACAATACTCAACATTTAACTATTATCCTGTACATTTTATAGGTATAAACTGTAGCAACTTATCAATGAACAGAGTACACAATAAATATTTTTATTTTTAAACACTGAATTGTACATCTTTCATATAAAACATGAGATCCTAGCCTATTTTAAAAAGTATACTTGCTAGTACTATCTTTACCTTTTTTTTTTTTACAGAAGCCAATGTTCTCTAAATCTGCAGTTTCATTCCATAGCTTTAGAGAATCATAATCTCTTGAATATATTTCCAATGTTATTTAAAAAATAAAAAATCATACAAGATATCTTTAGCACATTAAAACTTAAGAGGTTATAGTATATTGTCCAGACCTCCAGGTACCACTGAAAACTTTTCCAGTACAAAGAAGCCAGTATGTTAGAATAATTAATTCTCTGTATTGACTTTTATTAAAAAGAGGTTTCTGGTAGTAAGAACAAATAATCTCTCATTTGTTGCCTGAAATCCTAAAATAGGATCATTGGTTTCCAGGCTTGCTACTTGCTGCTTAGCAACCTGTCCTACTTGCCTGCCTTCCTTTCTGTTGTAAAGTACAGTGGACATGGGAGCAGGCTGACGATAGATGAATACTCGACGAAGGCACTCACAAAGGGCTGCATAGGAGTAATTTGGAGCACAGGCAAAAAATTTTTTGTCTCTCTTTGATGCTTGGACATAGCCTGCCAAGAATATGAGACAAACAAAAGAAAAACTATATATTAAACAGAAGGGGAAAAATCATGATTTAACATTTAATATTTTGCAATGTTTATTACAAATTAAAATGCCCAAGTAAAATAAGGTATATAATTCTGAATCATTAATGATTAGCCACAATCAGTCTCTCCCAACTGGTACAAAAATACAACTTTAATTCTTAAGGAACAAAACAGAGACGGCTTTCTCTCTTCAAGAAAAGCATAATATAGTTTCATTTAATTTCCATGAATTCGAACACCAAAATTCTAAAATCTAAAACACTAAATACACGACAAAATATCTTTAAGTGCCAATTTAATATTTAGCTTCATGAATTACGGATACGGCATCACAGAATCATTTTTTTCCTCTTAAATATATTGGAAAATGTGTATAGGATACCATCATAAAGGTATTTTAGGTTTCTGTTCATAATGTATCCCTGAATGTAGTAGTATTCATGATGCATTCTCTTATTATCCCTAAAATGTTAGTGATATTTTTAAATAACAATACCAACACTGTAACCGGATTTTGTTGTACTTTCAGCCCCCAGAAGTAGAATGTTGACCACTATAACCTAAAAAATAATTTCAAGTCTCTAAACTGAAAAAATCCTTAATCTTATCTTAATTCATGTACACATTTAAAAAGTATCTTTTTGGATTAAAATAACATTTATGTTCCGAAATATAAATTATGATTTTCAGATTGTGACATGGTTAGCACATGTTAGGTATTTAAGATCATGTAAAATAAAAATATAGGCCGGGCGCGGTGGCTCACGCCTGTAATCCCAGCACTTTGGGAGGCCGAGGCGGGCGGATCATAAGGTCAGGAGATCAAGACCATCCTGGCTAACACGGTGAAACCCCGTCTCTACTAAAAATACAAAAAAAATTAGCTGGGCGTGGTGGCGGGCATCTCTAGTCCCAGCTACTCCGGAGGCTGAGGCAGGAGAATGGTGTGAACCCGGAGGCAGAGCTTGCAGTGAGCGAAGATCGCGCCACTGCACTCCAGCCTGGGCGACAGAGCGAGACTCCGTCTCAAAAAATAAAATAAAATAAAAAAAAAACTAATTAAAATTGAGATCTCATCAAACAATGAATAAGCAAAGGAACTACTGAGCACATGCAGATCAATACTGTTTTTAATTAAGCAGGGTTTGAAGTGGGAAAAGTGAAGATTTAGATACCTATTTAAATAGTTTAAAGTAGCTATCCAGGCTAACCTTGACAGAATAATGTATATATTTCAAGAGTACATATCTAATGTAACGTTGATTTAACTTAGAATTAAGCATAGACTTCCTCTATAATAGGGGATCTGGGGATACAAATAGAAGATCTGAGCATCTAAAGATAATATGACAGAGCTTTCTTCTGACTAAAGGATAGATAATTAAAAAATAGCATTATAGTAGGGAGGCTAAAAATTATATGGTTAAATTAGTCAACCAAACTTTGTACTTCAGGTCATAAAAATCCATTTGGTGTCTGAACCAGTTTAGCAGCCTATATTATTAACTATAAGGGATAATTAATAAATTTCTTCTACTATTAGGGTTGTGCATATATAGCCATCAAAATACATACTTTCACTTCTTGGTGCCAGTTCAAAATAACCTTTCAATAAAGCAATAACTGTGGCTAATTCACATAAAAAATTTCTGTCACACACTACTAATGCATTTTGACAGAAAATCAATGATTGCATACATCTACAATTAAGTAGTTTAAACATTTTCAAGCCCTAATTTAAAAACTCATTCTTTTCCTTTTATCCTACCAAATAAATTTAATTTCTGCTTATCATTGCTTTCCATAAGTGTTTTCATTATAATGGCTCTCTTTTGTCTTAATTTTGACAAAAGATGTCTCCTAATGGGCATTACACCTTAGGGGAATTCTATGTTTTTGAAGATTACTCTGAAGAAACTTGAATACAAGTTCCATGTAGGGTATTACCAAGCTCCTTGTTCAGACTCCAGTATTATATGGCTTACAGAATTGGAAAAAGCAAATGACTTATTAGAATAATTCAAATGGTTAGATAACCACTTTCATTTCTATTCTGTGTTGATCTTCTGTATAAGCATAAAAACAGATTAGTCTAAATGTTCCAACAGTGCTAACACTCATCCACTAGTACAAGAAAACAAATCATAGCACAAATCAATCTAAATGTAATCAGGACAGCTCAAATTAAAAAGAAAAAAAAGAAATGAACTTTAAACGAATGATGACTGTAGTTTTGATTTCATGGAAAATGTCAAAGAGTTTGCTTTATACCTAAAGCATTGAAAGTTGCGATGTGCTCCCACATATCATCTTGTTTGCTGGAGTGTGGTTGCCAGAGTAGGGCATCAACATCATGGCGTAAACAGAAGCAGGGCATTTCTTTAGGATCCACTATGACAGAGAAAAGGTACTGGTTGCTTCCAAGATTCACCTAAAAAGTGATTTAAAAAAAAATTTTTTTACCCAACAACACTTTAATAATACAACAATAACAATGGCAGAAGCTGACAGCCAGCATTAAGTGTCAGCAACTGTTTCATACTTTTTATATACTTAATCTGATTGACTCCTCATAATATCCCTGAGATAAATTTGCTACTGTTATGTTCATTTTAAAGCTGAGGAAAGTGATGCACAAGGCATTTAGGTAACTTGTTGATGGTCAGCCTGGCAATAAGTCATGGAGCTGAAATTTGGATCCAGAGTCTAATATGTTCTTAATCACCATGTGATATACTACCTCTTACCTGTTAGTAAATAGTTTAAAACATGATATAAAGTAGGGGTCCCCAGCCACTGAGCCGCAGACTGGCACCAGTCAGTGGCCTTTTAGGAACTGGGCCACACAGCAGGAGATGAGCAGCAGGCAAGGGAGCATTACAGCCTGAGTCCCACCTCCTGTCAGATCAGCAGCAGAATTAGATTCTCATAGCAGCGTGAACACTATTGTGAAATGCACATGCAAGGGATCTAGGCTGTGTGCTCCTTATGAGAATCTAACTAATATCTGATGATCTGAGGTGGAACAGTTTCATCCTGAAACCATCCACCAAGCTCCCACAGGCCCATGGAAAAACTGTCTTCCACAAAACTGGTCCCTGGTGGCAAAAAGGTTGGGGATTGCTGATATAAAGCACCAATTTTATAAGCAGACTATTTTTAAACCATAGAATATACACATGAAGTTTACTAATGCTAACTTGTAATAATCACTAGGAATAATGACACTACCAGAATTTATAAGCACACTCTATATGCCAGGCATGTTATAAATATTAATCTTCTCAACAACACACAAGGCTATTATTATCTTCATTTAAGGGATGAAAGAACAGGCTTGGAGAGCTTGACTAACTTGTCCTAGGCTAAAGAGAAATATCACAATGCTGGAATTCACACTCACATCTGTTTATAAATTATTTACTTTAACATATTGCTTAATTAAGGTATCAATGTCAATATGTCAATAATGTCAACATTTGTTATTGTAACACATCAATAATTGTTATTGCAATATTGATGCCTACAGAAATTCATTTTAATACAAAATTATCAAATTGAAACTTACTGAATTTCATTTATAGAAATACTTTTTCTAAATGAAGATATGTTGTAAGGATAGTC
Source organism: Trachypithecus francoisi (assembly GCF_009764315.1). NCBI lineage: Eukaryota > Metazoa > Chordata > Mammalia > Primates > Cercopithecidae > Trachypithecus > Trachypithecus francoisi. The sequence continues at coordinate 65,443,038 of NW_022681472.1, forward strand.
TTCTTTATGAGAAATGTTATTATCAGAGTTGAAAATATGAAACAGAATACCAACGAAAATCACATCAAATGTAGAAAATATAAAATACGCGCAGTATTTAATAAATACTGAATTGATTCTAGGAGTTTGTAAGCGTACTGGAGAACAGTAAAATGTTGGGTTAAAGTAAAAGTGGACACCTGACCTGAATTCAATAGGGAAAGCTGTGAAGTGGCTCTCCAGCAAGAAGATCTATTATTGGTAAAGCTGTGACAACACAAGCTACTGATCACAGGAGAATACAGTGTCAGGGCAACCCACCTTCTGCTCCCCCAGCAACGCCAGGGAAATAGGGCTTTTGAGTAGAGACAGTGCTAGCTCTCTACAAAATAAGGGGAGAAGGCCAGCACACAGAGACCACAGACTATTTCTTTTCTTTCCTTACACCTGATGATCAGTGGATAGATGAGGTTTATTTTCAGAGTCACCACTACCTAACTGGCCTTTTGTTATTATAAGGTTTGATGGACCTTACACTGCTTCAGCTGTCTTCCCTGCACCCCAACTCTGACAGTCTTTTTTTTTTTTTTAACCAGGGGCTTTCACAGAAGAAAAATAACAGCTAAAATAAAAGTTGAAATAATATTTTCACAAAAACACATCTACTTTCATGAGCCAAGTGCCTAAAGAATGTACTGAATATTATGAGGATTGATATAATTGAATGATCTCTGGTCCATCCACACTTGAACAGACAGCAGTGAGAAAAGAACAGAGAACCTTGAGCCACCAAGTGAAAGTTGACCACCAAGAGAGATCAATCACGAAAATAAGAGGATGAGAATGAAGGTAGATGCCTTATTATGAGTCCCTTACTCTGACTTAGATGTTTGTTCACTTCAGCAGCCACTTACTTTACACGTATTTCCATTATGGCGATTGTGTCAAGTGATGTTAATTATGAAACTAGCAATTTCATATAGTTTGTCTTTGCCATACCTTTGACATGGCATTCTGTTTGGACTCCTTGTATTTTTTAACCTGATAAGATTCCCACTTATCCTCTAAGACTCAATTCAACCATCAGTTGCTCCCAGAATTCTCCCACTCTCATGGTTATATGAGCCGCTTGAATTCTGAGAACCTCAGCATCATGTATGTGACTCCTATCAAATTACTTATCATATTAGATTAGTATTTTTACATACCACCTGTGGCAGGCTGAATAATGTCCTCCAAAGATGTCCACATCTAAACCCCTTGGAACCTGTGAATAAGTTACCTATGGCAAAAGGGACTTTGTAGATGTGATTAAGTTCAAGGTCCTGGGAAGGAGAGATTATCCTGGAATATGTGGGTGGGCTCAATGTATTAAAAAGCGTTCTTAGGGAGGGAGGAGGGCCACAGACACACAAAATCAAGGAGATACACAGAGATTATAAGATGATATACTGCTGGTTTTGAAGATGGAGGATGGGGCCATAAGCCAAGTAATGGAGGCAGCCTCCAGAAGTTAGAAAAGGCAAGGAAATGGATTCTTCCCTAGAGCCTCCAGAATGAATGTAGTCCCTACAAATCATTTTAGGACTTCTGACCTCCTAAACTGTAAGAGAATAAATCTGTGTTGTTTTCAACCACTAAACTTGTAGCAATTTGTTGCAGCAACATCAGCAACCTAACATACCACCTATCTCACAACGCTAATTCTTGAGAACTTAGAAGTCTGCCTTTTTTTTCTCCATATTGTAGAGAAATTTTTTTTAATGAATGTTATGTAAAAAGTGATTATTTTTGTAATATATTCACCAAGGCTAATCTATCTTTAGATTTGGGACTTATCTATTTTATAGTTAGAATAATTGGCTGAAGATTCTGTAAGGCAAAAATCTCATAATTAGGTTCTTAACCTAACGGAGGGTAATTAGGGTCAAGAGCTTCTAGACTTAGTATATAGTTTTCTGTGCCTTTTAGTTCTCACTTACAGAAATCTTAGTTTCTCAACAATTTCCCCCTATACCTTTCCAATGTTTGAAAAAAAAAAAAGTCCAAATTGCCTTAAATGGCATTTTGAAAGCTTTTCAACAACTGACCCCAGCATACTTTTCAATATTCACTATTACTTTCCTTAAAACATAACATTTAGGAAAACTGGATCGCAATTTACAAAACTGTCTCCCTTATTTCCCCATTCCTTTATTCATGTTTTTTTTTAACCCGTTGCATATCCTGTCCATTATATACGTTATGCCATATGCGAATGGCATCTTCTCCTCCAAGAAGTTTTCCCTAATGCTAATAAAAAGAAATCATGTATTGCAACTAGTTATTTATACCTTTCCCATAGAGTCTGTCTCTTCATTTCACTTATATGCTCTTTGAGAATGATAGCTATCACTTTGGGTAGGATATTTAAACCATTTTATTCACCCTATAAATACAGTAATATTACTACTCACTTCACAATTGTTATGATGAGTAAACAATATATTTCAAAGCTTGGCACTTAGAAAGAACTTAGTAAGTGTTCATGTTGATTATTACCTGTCTAGGAAAGCCCTTAATAAGTATTAATGTTAATTACTACCCTTCCAGCATTCTTAAAATATTTTGTTTTGTATATTAATGGCATTTCAAATTTTAAGAATGAGATGAGTAACACTAACAGGAAAGCATAGCAGCTTTCAAGCAATATTCCTGTACCTTACAGTTCTTATACAATTTTATGTCTCAGAAATGTGTAAACAGCTATAAAAATAACATACAGTTATTCTGACTTAATCCCAGCATACTGGAGACAAATTTTTATACTCTTGCACCATTTCAAAAATGAGAAATACAGAATTCATTGTTCTACTTGTCATTTTGTCATATAAACTCTATTTTTATCAGTGGTTACAAATGTATGCTTATTGCTTTCAATTTTGTAACTTCCTATAATGCATATATTCCTCAGTAAATGGATCTGCCTCTGAAAAGTGACAAAGTTATGGTTCAAATAAGATTTGGATTTTTAACATATACTCAAAACCAAGCACCTTAAAGTTTAAAATCCAAAGTAAACAAACTAGTCAATTTTTTGATGGCGGTAACTACATATAATTTACAGTAAGACACAAGAATCCCATTAAAAAATGAGATATGTAAAGAATTGTTTTGGTTTTTTTTTGTTTTGAGACAGGGTCTCACTCTATCACCCAGGCTGGTGTCCAGTGGCACATTCATGGCTCACAGTAGCCTTGACCTCCTGGGCTCAAGCAATCCTCCACCCCCAGCCTCCTGAGTAGCTGGGACTATAGGCACACACCACCATGCCCAGGAAATTTTTTAATTTTTTTTTTTTTTGTAGAGATGAGAGGTCTTACTATGTTGCCCAGGTTGGTCCTGAACTCAACTCAAGCACTTCTCCTGCCTCAGCCTCCCAAACTGCTAGTATTACAGTGTGAGCCACTGGTGCCTGGCAAGAATTGCTGAATTCTTTACTTCTTTCTGTATGTAGTAAGAGACTATGTGATACTCACTTTACTTAATAAATTCTAGCTTCCCTATTTTTTACTTCAAAACTGAGTATTTCATACAGCTAAATAAAATAAAGATTATGCCACTGCCAGATGTTTGCTACTTCTTAAGTTGGACAGATGCCACAAAAGGAAAACAAGCTTACATTTCCGTTCAAAGAGTCCAAGCTAAGAGTGGATAAAGAAACTAAACATGAGCATTATTTTAAGACAATGCCTAAAAGGTATTTGGCTTCATTTTTTTCATGGTGGTATTAGAATCTCTTGATAACTGTTTATGCCTTTCACTACTATTTCCTGCCTCATTGCCTACCCGGGACTCCTAGCATGATGCTTAATAGGAGTACTGCGAGCAGACATCTTGGCCTGTCCCCAGTTGTTGCAGAAGCCTTCCGTCTTTTACCATGAAGTATGGTGTTAACTCCTGGGTTTCTGATGAGGCAGTTTCTTTCAATTCCTAGTTTGCAGAGCATTTTTATCATAAACGAACGATTTTTTTTTTTTCATATTCTTTTCCTGCAACTACTGGGATGATCAAATATTTTTCTTCAGTCTGTTGATACAGTGAATTATACTGATTGATATTTGAATAACAAAATCAGCTTTGAGTTCCCAGAATAAACCCTACCTGGTCATAATGTAACTTTCCTTTTTACTTATTGATGGATTTATTAAGAATTTTTGTGTCTGTATTCATGGAGGATATTAGTTTTTTTTTCTTCCTGTTTTCACATCTTTTAATGTCTTTGGTATCAGGGTAATGCTAGCCTCATAAAATAAGTTGGAAAGTGTTCGTTTCTAACTTTCTAGAAGTTTGTAGAGAATTGGTATTGTTTCTTCATTTGGTAAAATAAACCAGGGAAGCCATCTGGGGCTGGAGATTTCTTTGTTGGAAAGTTTTTAAAAATAAATTTAATCTTCTTCAACAGACATGACTAATAAGGTCTCACCTCTTTTTTTTTTGAGACGGAGTCTTGCTGTGTCGCCCAGGCTGGAGTGCAGTGGCACAATCTCAGCTCACTGCAACCTCCGCCTCCCAGGTTCAAGCAATTCTCTGCCTCAGCCTCCTGAGTAGCTGGGATTACAGGTGCCCACCACTATGCCTGGCTAATTTTTGTATTTTTAGTAGAGACGGGGTTTCACCATCTTGGCCAGGCTGGCTGGTCTTGAACCCCAGATCTCATGATCCACCCACTTCGGCCTCCCCTGGGATTACAGGCATGAGCCACCGCACCTGGCTAGGTCTCAACTATTTCTTAAGTGAACTTCAGTAATTTTGCAGTTTAAAAAATTTGTTCCATATAAATTGTCAAATACATGGAAACGCAGTTGTTCGTTAAGACTTCATGGGTTACACTTTAGTGTCTTTAGGATCTCTATTGACATTCTAAGTGCTATTCCTGATATTGATACTTTGTGTTTTCGTTTTCCTCAGTCTGGCTAGAGACTTATCAATCTTGATCTTTTCAGAGGACTAGCTTTTAGTTTATTAGTTTTCTCTATTATTTCCTGCTTTCAATTTAACTGGTTCCCACTTTTATCCTCACAGTGTCCTTCCTTCTGCTTGCTTTAGACTTAGTTTGCTCTTCTTTTCCTAGTTTCTTAATGTGAAAGCTTAAACTACTAAATTGGGGCACTTTTTTTGTTTTCTAGTATAATATGTAATGCTGTAAATATCCCCCTAAGCTTTAGCTGTACTCCACGTGTGCCATCACGTTTCATCTTCATTCAATACAAAATATGTTTTAACTTTCTTTTTGAGTTCCACTATAATTCATAGGTTACTCAGTTTTGCTTGAGTACTTTCCTCAATGGTATTGTTCCATCCCAAGCTTTAGGCCTTCACTGTGCATGTTCACCTCAGAGAGAGTCTATGCTCTTACTCCCTCTCTAGTGGTAGGCTGCGGTTACTTGTTGCTTGATGTGCTTCCTAGCCTGATGATGAGGGGGATGTGGGTTGGGGAGTCAAGGAAAAGCATTCTCTGCTGTCTGGTTCAGCCCCAGTACTCTGTGACCTCAGTTTCAGGGTTTGAGCTTTTTCAGTGATACTCCCCTCCCCTAGTGGTAGGAGACTTCTAATAACCAGAATGATTTTCTGCCCCTCCTCAAGGCATAGAGATGGTGTTTTGAGGTTTTTATTTTTTCCTCTAGCTGCAATGGGTCTTCTTCTGAACCCTTGGCAAGCTAAGATTTGATGCTCTTCCCTCAGCAGCTTAGGCTGCTGATATGTACAAAAAACAGTGCAGGCAAGACTTCATACTTTTCCCACAGCAGAGAACACTCCCCTCTAATCCAATTGTCCAATTGAACTAGCAAGATAGCTTTCTCTAATGTCCTTCCCTGTTTCAGTCTTTTTTGTTAGCACCTGGTCAAGGTCCATAAAGAAGATCCTGTAAGTGTGAGCAACATCCCTTATGTATGTGAATGCCAGGTGACTGTTACGAGTCACACCACGTCTCTGGCAACCTGTTAGTTGAATCCTTCTTATCCACTTACATGGCAGTCCTCCTGTCTCCCTCCAATGTTCAGGTGAACCAGTGTCCCTATCTCATCCCTCTTTGACGGCACTTACTTTTCCTTAGATTTTAAGCTGTTGGCTGCCCTGTAAGCTCAGCTTTCTGATGAGTCTTTAAAAAGTTACGATTTCATAGATAATCCAGCATTATTTTATTACAATGGACATGACAATCTTTCCAACTTTCTACATTCTAGGCAAAAGCAGGAATTTCCTTGATCACTATTTATTAACTTGCCTAAAACGCCTAGGATTTCAACTTATAATCAACAGACTGGTGACAATTCAATGTCTACAAGAGGTTCCAAATATACAAGTAGCCAACCCATGTACTATAGGAACCCACTTCCCTGGTTTCTGCTAACAGAATCAAGGGTTGGCATCTAATCCACAGTTAACCATTTTTAATCCACCGATTTATAAAATGGTTATGATGAAGTGTTTTCTCATACTGGATGGTGGTTACCCAAAACAATAAAGTCCTCTTGATCAGGAAGTTTAAATACCAAAAAATAAACAATTCAAGCTAAGAAGACAGGCAGACAACACAGCTAGGGAGTACAGTAAGCAGAAACCATGGTAAGATGTAGAAAGGAAGGGAGTGATCAATAAGTAGAAGTATGCTCAGCAGAAGCAAATGCAGAAGACAGCAATGTGATCATAATGGCACAGAACTGACTTAGAGAACAAGTTGATTATCAAGAGGCAAGTAGATCGCCTGGTCATCAGAACTTGTGCTATTTTCTAAACAATGTTTCACATCTCCTTTAGGCCTGACTTGCCAGTGCTTTGTTTCCAAAATGACCTTAGCTATCCATGAGATCTGAAGAGATTGTTTCCACTGTTCCTCATAGGCTCCATACATGCTCACATTGTGACTTGAGATAACCAAAGGCTTTCTCTGTTGCCTGCAACCTCTACAAGTTTAGGTAACAGGAATTCTTCCAAAACAACAGCAAAGTACAGTTAAGATTAAACAGTAAAGAGACTAAAATAACTACTTTTGCTAAGTGAATTAAGTGAATTAAAATGAAGTGTGATAAAAAGCACAATTAAAGTATACTTACTGCATAATCCTATAGACAGAAAATACCAATATGAGAAAAAGAAAAAACATATGAAGAACAAAAAGATATCGCATCATAATTTGAAGTGGATAAAACAGGGGAAGTAAAACATTATCCATTATCTAGCATGGGCCATTACCTGGAAGAAAAAAGTACAAGATGTTCAGAAGGTTCCTGAGTCAAGAACAGGTGAAACAAAACTCATTTTTCACTAGAGAACTATATATTCTGACTGTGAACAAAATTCCATCGAGTTTACAACTTGGTAGCCAAGAGCAAAACAGGACAGCAAATAAGAAAGAAAACGATGGTTGCTTTGGGTACATGCACTGCCAGAGGTGAGATGAAGCAGCCAATAGCTTATGAGCAGTGGAAACAAACACAAAAGACTTTTTTTTAAATGAAGTATGCAAAGACTCCCATTTAATTCAAATACCTCTAATGGTAATTACCTAGAAATACACAGTGTGGTAATTAATGTTCATCCTGATGATATGTAACCATCAACAAAATGTTACTTTCTCTTCAGAATGCTTTATGTAAGATGTTGGACAAATAATACATTTTAGTAAGATTTCAAGGGGAAAAAGAAGGCTTCAAATATTTTTGGTATTTGAACGGAAAAAAATAACTTATTTAGGCAATTTACTCATTTGGAAAATTCATTTCTTGTTAATACCAACTAAATATCTTATTGCATGAAAAAGAAAAACAGCTCTGAACTCCATAAATCCTTTGGGCAATAAAATATACTTCCACATTTCTTCTCTTATGTTTACTATAGAAAAGGTCATATTTACCTTTGAATTACCTTTGTAGTCTTTGAATGAAGACTACAATTAGAGTAAAATATTCTCTAGGGAAAATCTGACATGTATTTCAAATAGTCAATTCATTGTCTTATTATTCTCTTTGTAGAACACTTTGCAACTAAAGACTTCTGAAGATTAAATGTCAAAGTGAAGACATTTGGATGACTTTTAATCACTTCTAATACCAAATTAAATTAAAAATAATATTAATAAAAATGTTTTATCGACTCAGAAATAAAGTGTGTATTAGGATACCAGATTGAAACTTTAATTTCAAATTCATATTCTGTACATAGAATTGTTAGAATTATTTACTGCCTTCTTACTATGCATGAAGTATTTAGCTGATCTGTATTTACTACCTTATTTAATCTTCGTTACCTGAGAATTAAGAATATGATCCCATTTAACAGAAGAAGAAACTCAAACTTGAGAGGTTCAGAGATTTAAGTCAAGAAGCTAACAACTGGTAGCTAGAATTTAAATTCAGATGTATTTCCAAACTCATGTTCTTCACCACCACCTGCATGTTCTCACAAAGTCCTTTTTAAAGTGACTATTAACCACCAGAGTGTGTGTCCCTGGGTAGGCACTAGTTCAGATGTGGTAACTCACATACTATAAATATGCTTATAGTCTAGTTTCGTCAGTTAAGCTGTATAGATAAGTTTTCTGTGCATTTTGTGTATAAAAATTGATGTCTAAAAAAATATGGAAAAGAGGGCTTACAAAATCCTGGGTTGCATTTTTTTGTTTGAACACCCATTAAATTACCTATATACTTAAGTATCTCTTTACCTTGACTAGAGACTGAAGCATAGGAAGATGTCAGATCTTAGCTAGGTGGTATAAAACACAATTGGTGGAAATGCACTTAAATTTCTACTTTAAAAAGCCACAATAACTATTACTTAGAAATATTTTTACCTTGACTAGAGACTGAAGCATAGGAAGATGTCAGATCTTAGCTAAGTGGTATAAAATACAATTGGTGGAAATGCACTTAAATTTCTACTTTAAAAAGCCACAATAACTATTACTTACAAATATTTTTTAAAACCGATATTTTTCATTTTTTTTGAAAATTATCAAATTAGGTCTCAACTATGATGTATCATAACATTTTACTGACTACTCCAGTGGAGGATACATATAAATGTTACCAGATAAAAGAAATACACAGATACATATCAGAAAATAGAAAGTTCCATACAGAAAAAAAGAGAAAAAAAGCAGGTGAGAAGATAGATAATGTGGTTGTGTTTTAATAGGGGACAGAGGACAATGTAAGCAGAGGTAGATAAAGAGAATAAGAGGAATAAAGGAAACAGTGAGAAAAAAGTAGAACATTTCAGGCAAAGATAATAATAAATGCAAAGATTCTAAGGGAAAAGCATGTTTCAGTAGGAACAGCATAATGGCCAGTGCAGCTAAAGAAAAGTGAACTAGTTGCCGGGTGCTGTGACTCACACCTGTTATCCCAGCACTTGGGAGGTTGAAGTGGAAAGATCACTTGAAAGTTCAGGAGTTTGACACCAGCTTGGGCAACACAGTGAGACCCCATGTCTACAAAAAATCCAAAAACGAGCTAGGCATGGTGGGATGTGCCTGCGGTCCCAGCTACTCAGGAGGCTGGAAGTAGGAGGACTGCTTGAGTCTGGGAGGTCTAGGCTGCAGTGAGCATGCACTTCAGCCTTGTTGACACTTGTCTCAAAACACAAAGCAAAACACAATCCAGAAAAGTGAACTAGGAAAAAATGGTAAAAAATAAGATAATCGGGACTGGATGGCAGTGTTCTTTTAAACTATGTCTCCACACTGGTAGCAAAATCAAGTTGGAAGATCAAGAACTGGATTTTCTACTTGATTTCATTAAAATACCACAGAAGAATATTAGAGCGCATCTCATACAATAAGGATAGTACTGTTTTGTGAAACTTTCGCATCAGATGTGTGTGTGCATGTGTTGAGTCTCATTTAAACAAGCAGGAGTCGCAGAAACTTGGAAGGCTCTTTGTAGACCATGGTAAGGATACTGAAAATTATCCTAAATGTAACACATAGGAAGCCTACTATAGGGAGAACAAGAATAGAGAAATTACATAATCTACTAAATCCTTTAAAAAGATTACTTTGATCTTCACACAAAGTACTTATTAATTCAAAATGAAAGATAACTTTAGAATACAGAAACCTGGTAGACACCACATAATCACATATTCCACCACAAGAGTAGGAAAAAAATGACACCAAATTCCTCCTAATGTGATACACTAAAAGGGAAACATCTTTTATGTAGTATTCTTGACAAAACAAATGCAACATCTGAACCTGATGAGGATATATAATCCAATTCAAAGATAATCTATAAAAAAGGTACAAAATAAAGTAAAAAATGTTGGTTAACTTGCTATTCCAAATTACAGGAGATTAAAGACACACCATAACTAAGCACTTAAAAATTCAACACCTCTTCATGACAAAAAAATAAAACTCAGCAAACTAAGACGAAACATGACTCCTACTTAAATAAAAACTCCAGAACTAATGTCATATTTAATAATGGTAAACTACTCAATCTTTCTTCCTAAGATTATGAACAGGACAAGAATTCCTATTCTCACCAATGACATCTGCACTGCATCTAATATCCTAGCTAGTACAATACGGTAAGAAAAAGAAATAAAAGGTATGCAGATTGGAAAATAAGAAGTTATACTGTCTTTATTCGCAGATATTACCCTGTACGTTGAAATCTTGGAGTATCTACAAAAAAGTAACTGGAAAAAGATAATTTATTGAAGTTACAATATAAAGTCAAGTAACACTGTTGCTACATAACACACAAAATAAACTGGAAATTTAAAAAATACTCATTATATTAGAATCCCAAAATATAAAATATTGGGATTAAATATCACACTGAAAACTTCAAAAGGCTGCTAGGACACATTAAGGAAAATCTAAATAAATGAAGAGACAATGTTTATGGATCAGAAGATTCAATTATCATTAAAGTATCAATTCTCCTCAAGTGGACCTGCAGATCCAACACAATTCCAATTAAAAGCCCCACAGACATTTTTGTGCAAATTAAAAAGCTGATTGTAAAGTTTTTAGAAGAATTAAACTGATTTAGGAAAACAAAAATCTAACACCATCTGAAAGGAAACTCCCTGTAACACTACAGTAATCAAGCAAGTATAGTACTGTCTATAGAAGGAATCAGCAAACTTAAAGGGTCAGACAGTAAATATTTCAGGCTTAAAGGCCATAGTCTTTGTTAAAATCATTAAACTCTATTGTTGTAGTCTGTAAGTAGCTATAGAGAGCATATAAATACATGTCTATGACTGAGTTCTAACAAAACTTTACTTATAAAAACAGGTACCAATTCTCTCTCTCTATAGCTACTTACAGACTACAACAATAGAGTTTAATGATTTTAACAAAGACTATGGCCTTTAAGCCTGAAATATTTACTGTCTGACCCTTTAAGTTTGCTGATTCCTTAAAGTTCATATGGAACCAAAAAAGAGCCCGCATTGCCAAGACAATCCTAGGTCAAAAGGACAAAGCTGGAGGCGTCACGCTACCTGACTTCAAACTATACTACAAGGCTACAGTAACCAAAACAGCATGGTACTGGTACCACAACAGAGAAATAGACCAGTGGAACAGAACAGAGTCCTCAGAAATAATACCACACATCTACAGCCATCTGATCTTTGACAAACCTGACAAAAACAAGAAATGGGGAAAGGATTCCCTATTTAATAAATGGTGCTGGGAAAATTGGCCACAAGTAGAAAGCTGAAACTGGATCCTTTCCTTACCCCTTATACGAAAATTAATTCAAGATGGATTAGAGACTTAAATGTTAGACCTAATACCATAAAAACTCTAGAAGAAAATCTAGGTAGTACCATTCAGGACATAGGCATGGGCAAGGACTTCATGTCTAAAACACCAAAAGCAACGGCAGCAAAAGCCAAAATTGACAAATGGGATCTCATTAAACTAAAGAGCTTTTGCACAGCAAAAGAAACTACCATCAGAGTGAACAGGCAACCTACAGAATGGGAGAAAATTTTTGCAACCTACTCATCTGACAAAGGGCTAATATCCAGAATCTACAAAGAACTCAAACAATATACAAGAAAAAAACAAACAACCCCATCAAAAAGTGGGGAAAGGATATGAACAGACATTTCTCAAAAGAAGACATCCATACAGCCAACAGACACATGAAAAAATGCTCGTCATCACTCGCCATCAGAGAAATGCAAATCAAAACCACAATGAGATACCATCTCACACCAGTTAGAATGGCAATCATTAAGAAGTCAGGAAACAATAGATGTTGGAGAGGATGTGGAGAAATAGGAACACTTTTACACTGTTGGTGGGATTGTAAACTAGTTCAACCATTATGGAAAACAGTATGGCGATTCCTCAAGGATCTAGAACTAGATGTACCATATGACCCAGCCATCCCACTACTGGGTATATACCCAAAGGATTATAAATTACTCTACTACAAAGACACATGCACACGTATGTTTATTGCGGCACTATTCACAATAGCAAAGACTTGGAATCAACCCAAATGTCCATCTGTGACAGACTGGATTAAGAAAATGTGGCACATATACACCATGGAATACTATGCAGCCATCAAAAAGGATGAGTTTGCGTCCTTTGTAGGGACATGGATGCAGCTGGAAACCATCATTCTTAGCAAACTATCACAAGAAGAGAAAACCAAACACCGCATGTTCTCACTCATAGGTGGGAACTGAACAATGAGATCACTTGGACTCGGGAAGGGGAACATCACACACTGGGGCCTATCATGGGGAGGGGGGAGGAGGGAGGGATTGCATTGGGGAGTTATACATGATATAAACGTTATGCACATGTACCCTAGAACTTAAAGTATAAAAAAAAAAAAAAAAAAAGAAAAAAAAAAAAAAAAAAAAACAGGTACCTGGCCCACTGGGTCTTGCAGATACTGAATCATTTGTCAAACACATGTATTACAAATTCATTCCTCTCTCTGTAGCTTCTGTTTTACTCTCATAATGACATATTTTTGAAAAACAGATGTTAAATTTGATCCAATTGCTCACTTTGTTTTGGAGTGTTTTTACATGTCCTAATCAAGTAATCTTTGCCTACTCCAAGGCCACAAAGATGACTTTGTGTTTCCCTCTAAAAGCTTTATTAGTTTATTATTTCATGTTTATTATCATAGTTTATTATTTCATATGCAGCCCATGTGTAACTGATTTTTGCATATGGTGTGATGTAAAAGTCAAAATACTTTTTTTTCCTTACAGATACCTAACAGACGCAGTGCCATTTGTTGAAAAGACCATCCTTTTCCCACTGCACTGCTATGTCACTCTTGTCACAAATAAGGTAACTGTATTCATGTGTCAGGTTTACTATTTATATTACTGTCAAATCCACAAAATGTATAGCAAATGATAATAGTAATAAACAAACTGCATTTATTATCAACTATCTTTCAATCCCTCCAGCCAGGAACATAGAGCCTTCATCTCATCTAGTGTGTGATGGGCAGTCTCCCTAGGAAAAGGTTGGGGAAGAAAGAAAAGTTGTATGTTGATAAAAATTCTTCCAACTGGGATAGTAATTTATGATAGCTGGTAAAAATGGCTTTGCCCTTTAAGATTCTAGAAGGAAAATAATTAAGTATCCTAGCTAAAACAACAGCTTCTAGCAAGAGTATATTCCTGGAGAAAGGCTCAGTATTTATGAACACAGATTCTAAGAAAAAAACAAGTATCAGTTAAGCAAGCATTTCATTGCTATCCCAAGGAAAGGACTGAATTCTAGTGCACTGAGGGCTTGACACTGTACAGAATTTTAAGAATCAAAAAATACAAGATTTGCAACTAAAATTACATCTTTTCAGAGGAGAATGAAAGGTAAAAAAGGAATTGAAGACTTCTGCAAACAAGTCCATCATAGGTAATAATAACTGGCAACAAATAATTAACATTATTCATTATACTCTCACAATCCTGAAAGAGACTAAAATTCTCCAATAAAACTACACTCATTATGAGCTCAGCATTACTGTGGTACCTGAACTTTAAGGTGCTGGGAGACAATTATCCTAAACACTCACATTTTCTGCGTATCTCTGAAGCAGAGGCATGAAATATAAGTCCTTAATTCTGGACTACTATTTCAAGGATGTCTGTAAAGCAAATAACGCAAATAACCTAGGAAGATATAGTATCTCTTTCCAAAGTAAAAGACAGATTTGTTTAAAGTCCAGTAGAATAATGTCTCTTCTAAGCAAAGTACAGGAAGGCTTACTGGTCATCTCCATATTTCCCCGTGGAAATTGAGGGTCAGGGAATTGGTCCAATGCTGATACTCTGGGTTAATGATACTGCTGTCAGTGATAAACTATCCTTTGTGTCTGACACAGGAGTCTCATGTCTTTTTACCAGCATCTATGAAACTGTGATAGGCTAACTTGTTAGCTTGCAAGTAGGCTAAAAATCTCAGACCCACTGTCATTCTGGGGAAGAAGATGGAATGCTGACACAGAAAGGGCTCTCTGGAGGAGAAAAATGAGAGCTTTATAGGTTGATTAACAACATTAAAGATGTATCTGTGGGATTATCTGGTTAATGAGGCAATAAATGTCCTTCACTTCATGGCCTATTAATAAGGAGCTGGAAAGGTAGGCTGAGTACTGGGAAGATGGCTGACAGCTGCCTGAACAGTGCCCTGGTTGTTGCTCTTTTCCAGAAGAAAGTACCTTCTCACTGATTTGGTGGTAGTACTTTAATTAAAGCATAATGTGCTTTAATTTCTGTTTTGATATAAACTAAATATCACCATCTTTTTTTTAAAAGATTTTCATAAGTTTCACTTTCTCAAAAACAGGGGCAACACAAATTTACCTTATTTAATAAGTTTCTTCTGGGCAAATCAAGTACTTGCTAATTCATACTTTTAATAGTTTACTATTCAAAAGATTTTTCCATATACTAAAAGTAAACCTCAAAGAGTCACACAAAAGATTAGGACACAATAAAAATATCAAAAAACAGTATGAATATTTATCAGATTTTTATGAGGGCAATAATCTAAGTGCAAGAAGGCAAATATATAAACATTACTCAAAGATATAAACACTTAAGGCTGTCATTAAAGTGAGAAAAAGTAAGCAATATTAACCAAAAACAGTCAAAGTGAAATGTCCACAACAATTATGACCCAAAATCAAATCATATGCTATTTTTTCTTTTATTCGAGAGAAGGTCTCACTGTTATAGGTTGCCTAGGCTGGAGTGCAGGTACCATTATAGCTCACTGGAACCTCCAACTCCTGGGCTCAAGAGATCTTCGGGCCTCAGGCCCCCGAGTAGCTGGGACTAAATGTGTGCACCACCACGCCTCTTTTTTTTGTAGACAAGAGGTGTGGGTGGAGTCTCACTATGTTGCCCAGGCTGGTTCTAACCTCCTGACCTCAAGTGATCCTCCAGCCTTGGCCCCCTAAAGTCTGGGATTATTGGCATGAGCCACTGTGCCTGGCCCATATGTTATTCAAACAGCTAAAAAATAGATAATGGGTACAACAGGAGCAAACAGAATTTAAAACAAGCATAAAGAAATCAACTGCAATATGAGTCAAAGAAACTCAATGTATAATTTACATATCTCAGATATCAATTCATAACCATTAAGTTGGAAATAGTATTACGTAGTATTTTTACACATACACACACACACACACACACGTCTCTTTGAGACTCTATACTTCAGCAATGCTAAATTAGTGCTGATTCTTCAAAAGAGCCATCATCTCTGGGATATCACATAAACTGCAATATTTGTTTGATACAACTCTCTTTCCTCACTTTTGTACACTATAATTATTGTTATAAATACTTATTTACATGCTTGTTCCCCACTTGACTGTATGTTTTAAAAGTAGAGACTGTGTTGATTACCAATAGTCTCCAAAATTGAATGTAAGCACCGTATACATTTATTTGCTCAATGTTGGCATGGTTACATTAAAAGTGGTGACAGGTAACTTCTGCAATATTTGTAAAGCACTTTAATCCAAGCCCAAGACTCTAAGATAATGAAAAAAATACATGCAGGGGGGTATTTTAAATGATTGTATTTATATTTTTTAAAATCTAGGGGAAACAGAAATTCATTAGATAACTGATTAAATTGTGGTATAAGCCTATATGACAGCATGCAGCATATTAGTATTTCAAAAATATGGACTAATAGGTAAAATGCTTATGGCAATATTAATTTTTAAGCAGTAGGCTACAAATTGAAACTACAGTATTGTTATAGACCTAACAATTACACAAGGACAAGGTGAAAGTTTCAAAAAGGTTAACATTAGCACTGCTAGATCAAGAAAATGAAAAATCCACACTAGAATGAATAAATTACATATATATACATGATGAAAACTATGTAAGGGTCAAAACAAATGAAACTCAGCTATACATGACAATGTGGTTGACCCTCACAAACTTAAAGAAAAAAAGTCACAAAAGAATACCCAAGAGTATGATTCCATTCATAGAGTTCAAGAACATGAAATTAACCTATTATTGAGAGGTAAATGTGATAAGGGCTTTTAAACATATCAGTAATAAATATTAACAATGAAATATTAGACATTTAGGACAGCTCTCTTGGGCAAGAGGAAAAAGGCATAAGGAGAAGTAGTTAGGAGATGAGATCTAGAAAACATAAAACACAAAAACATGGATTGTTTATTTTGATTTACATTAATGCTATTTAAGCAATATGTATTTTTTATAAAAGACTTCTACTTAAATTTTATTACAATGATGCCTTCATACCAACATAATTTACATGGCTTAATTATTTTTCTAAATGTAAATTTTCTTCAAATAGGACTCACAGGCCTTCAGGATTCATAGGGCCTCACTATGTATGAGTGAGGGCTAGTACATACCATAAAGAAGTATAATATATACCTATACATACACATCTATACTAGTGCACATACACACACAGGTATGGAGCACTGCATTACATGGTGTTATGAACAGCAATTACTGTTGCAACAAGTATCTTTACAGTAAAAACTTCTTTCAGTTATCAAAATATAAGAGCAAGAAAATAGACTACTCACTTCCACCACTCTCTATGGGCCAAAGGAATCTACCAAGAAAAAAAAAATTCAAATATCTTTATATGTGGTTTTACTTCGTATTGTTGTAATTCTGCATGTCTCTTTAACTTCTGTATGTTTTGAAAGCAGACACACTGACTGCTCTTTACTCTCTACTACCTTTCCAAATGTTAATGCCCCCAGTTGACAGACAAATGGACTCCCATGGCTGAAGTGCTCAAAGTTAAAACAGAAGCAGGCAGCCATGGCTGGGTGAGGAAGTGGTCACCTATTGTGTTCTCAGAAAGACTTTGTAAAAGTATGACAGGACTTCCTTTTCTACAACCAAGCCAAACCAGTTCCTATTGTTGGTGCCAAAATAAACTGCAGCCAGAATCCCCTCACCCATCATTCACTATTAGAAAGAAACATTTGACAGAGACTTCTGGTTTTATGCTTGAAAACCAACCAATCAGAGCTCACCTGCCCCAGTCAATCAGGGCTCAGCTGTGGTTATTCAGCTCAAACTATGGTTACTAAGAATTGGGTATTTGGCAAACATTTTTCCAAAGTAAATCAATCAATCATGGCTCAGCTATATTGACCAAGGGGCTCAGCTGTGCTGATGGATCAGAACTAAGCTGCCATTCATTCATTTGCATAAACAGATCTGCTTGGGAACCTGGGCAGGAACTGTTGCTATAAAACCTGAACCCGGCCAGGTGCGGTAGCTCATGCCTGTAATCCCAGGACTTTGGGAGGCCAAGGTGGGCGAATCACGAGGTCACGAGTTTGGGACCAGCCTGGCCAACATGGTGACATCTTGTTCCTACTAAAAATACAAAAAATTAGCCGGGCATAGTGGTGGGCGCCTGTAATCCCAGCTACTTGGGAGGCTGAGGCAGGAGAATCGCTTGAATACGGGAGGCAAAGGTTGCAGTGAGCCGAGATCATGCCAACGCACTCTAGCCCGGGGGACAGAGTGAGACTCTGTCTCAAAGAAAAGAAACCCTGAACCCTCTCTTTGTTCTCTAGAACACACCTTCATTTTACACTGAAAGCTGCCTAAGGCTACATCTCCTTAGTCTGCAAACTGTTCGCTGGAATAGTCTCTTTCCTCCAAATTCCTTTTCAAAGAACTTTGTTCACACACGGATGTTTGCATAATGAATAGCCTTAGAAGATAGAGTGTCTCCCTCCAGTACTATGGGCAAAATGTTTATGACAATAAGCAGGTAGACATGCTAACTGATCATTATAGTAGACTCAAGTTCCCTAAGCTCAAGTATTCTCTCCTGTAATACAACCTATTGATGCAGGTGGGAATCCATCTGGACCCATCTGTTCTGTCCAGTGGGAATTTTAGACTTGAGAAATTGGTGTAAATATGCTAATACTTATGCTGTTTACTGTGCAAAGTAATAAAGTCTCCAATCCAGTAATTTCCTGTCTCCAACCAGAATCCATTAAACTGGCAGGTTAACTTGTTAGCCCGTAAATGGGGTAAAATCTCAGAACCTTCACAGTTCTTAAGTAACTTTCTAAGAATTAGTGCTGTTATTGTGTGAATGGCATATACACACAATCTCTGTTTTAGACAAGCCACTTTCAAAGTATGATATGCAGAACTCTATTGGGTTGGGGAAGGGGGTGCTGGGAGATACCTTCAGGGGGTCTATAGACTTAAAACTATGTTCATAATAATACTAGGAGGTAAATTGCTTTCTCCCTATTTTTAAATTTGTGTGGATGGTACAAAAGAAAAAGTTGGTAAAATTGCTGGAGTGATAGCATAAATTATTGCAAATAATAGCACCAGATACTAGTAATTACCTGAAGTTGCTACATTCTTCACTGCCATGTACTCACTGTAAAGAAAAGGCCAGTTTCACTTTAAAATGTCCTTGAGAGAGAAAAATGATTAATTTTATTACATCTTGACTCTTGAGTACATGTCTTTTTAGTATTCTGCATGATTAAATGGGAAGCACACATAAAGCAGTTCTGCTGCATACTAAAGTACCATGGTTGTCTCAAGGAAAAGCACTTGGGAATCGTTTGAGCTGCAAACACTGAAATGGCCATTTTTTCATGGAAGAGTATTTTTACCTGAAACAACAGTTGACAAACTATGGTTATTCTGAATTGAGATTCGGTAAACATTTTCCCAAAGTAAATGACTGAAGTCTATCACTTCAAGGAGAACACCCAAAAGTATTTGTTGCCAATGATAAAATTTCAGCTTTTGAACAAAACTTAGAATTTTGAAGAACTCGTATTTATCACCATGAGGATGACAGCCTGCCAATCCTTAAAACACTCTTCTGGTGAGATTAGTGGTATATTAACAAACGCTTATGTGTGTATCAGCTTATATTGAATAATGAAATAGATTAGCATTTGTAAAGTCTGAATAACTCAGAGAAGCAATATTTCCAAATTGTCGTCACGCGTAAAACATCCATTCAAAGTGTCTCAAAAACCAACTGATTTTAAAGTAACAGAGCATGAAAAGTTTACATTGAAACTAATATTTAAGAAATGGGCACGTCAAATTTTGGTGTAATATCAAAGGAAAAAAACTCACCATTAACTGCAAATGTTAATTAAATACCCCTCTCTTTCCAATTACATATCTATAGGAATCTGAATATATTTCAACCGCAGTATATTGCAAAAGACTGAATGCAGAAGCAGATGTAAGGATTCAACTATATTAATGCAGACATTAGAGAGAGCTGCAAAAATGTAAAACAACGACATTTCTTTTTTTTTATTATTCTGGAAAATGCCCTAATTTTCATTAGAAAATATTATTTATGTTAACAATAGGTTATTATTTTTAAATGAATATTTTTTAAATTTCTTAATTTTTAATGATACATTTTGATAAATATAATCCAAATATAAAAACTAAGTACACCAAAAAGCTGAAGGAGGTAAAGGTAGGCAAAGTAAACCCATCGCCAAAAAGCTGAAGGAGGTAAAGGTAGGCAAAGTAAACCCATTGGGTGGTTAAAAGGCTTGCTAAGAATACTAATTAATCAGTCAAACATAACTGCAAGGACAAAGTTTAACCTGATTAAAAAATAAATGTCAAATCCTCTAACATATTAATTTTAATTACAAATGAACTGTTTGTAATTAAACAATTTTGTTTCATAAAAATGCCGTTTACATGAAATTACTTGATTATTCATTACTTTGAATGACTTTTTTTGTAATAGATAATTCTGCTTTTTATAATAATTTAAAATTTCCATTTCCAAATAGTTTAATAAAATATGGAGGGGAAAAAAAGAATGTAAAGGGGTCCTGAGACCAAAAACCACTGGTTTAGATACTTTTTAAATGTTTTTTAAACTATTATAACTATTTACACTATTATAAAAGCTCTAATAACTTCTGATCCTATCCTTAATATCCTCTTGAAAGGATTAATAATATACAGCACTTGCTTTTCCTACTTCCTTTCATAATGACATTAACTTAAAAGAATTATTTTCTGTTTGTAACTCTTCTTCTTCCTGTCTTGATGAGTTTATTTAAAAGTTACAAATATTCTTTCAGGTGCTTCAATTTTATATCTTAAGCCAGTGGTCCCCAACTTTTTTAGCACCAGGGACTCGTTTCATGAAGACAAGTTTTTCACGGACAAAGGCGGGGGTGTGTGGGGGTTCCAGGATGAAACCTCAGATCATTGGACATTAGTCTCATAAGGACTGCATAACCTAGATCCTTTGCATGCACAGTTCACAATAGCACCACTATGAGAATCTAAGGCTGCTGCTGATCTGACAGGATGCGGAGCTCATCCACTGCTCACCTACTGCTGTGCAACTAGGTTCCTAACAGGCCAGGGACCTGTAAGGTCCATGGCCTGGGGGGTTGGGACCCCTGTCTTAAGCAATAGATGAATATCATCTGATCTAAGAAATTCACCATAATCTAATACTTAAAAATATCCTATCACCTTCTGGTCATTCAAGTCTATATAATTTGATTACTACAGATCAGTGTTGTCCAACAGAAATAAAATGGGAGCCACATACATAATTTTAAATTTTCTAGGAGCCATATTTAAGCATAAAAAGAAACTGGATAAATGAACTTGAATAATGTATTTTATTTAACCAAACATATCCAAATGATTATCATTTCAACATAAAAACTAATTAGTAATATTTTATGTTTTATGTATTTCATATTTTCAAAATCTGGTAGTGTATTTTACATTTATAGCACATTTCAATTCAGACTACCCACATTTCAATTGCTCAATAGTCACCATATGGCCAGAGGCTAACATTTTGACAGCTCTTAGATAGAAGTAAAAATAAATCATCTTCAATTCTATCTGAATTCTGATTTGCACTTTACACTTTAGTGACCAATTTAATATTTCAGAGAAATATTAAATACTCAGTTCTGATATTTAATATTTCTTTTATTGTGCTGCTTCATTTATTTATTTAACATTTTATTTTCCAAATGGTAATTCTAACCCTAATGTCCATGTCTTTAAAGGAAACATATTTTGGGATATTTGTCATTTAAAACATAGAGTTCTGACCTTTTTATTATAGCATTATTTTCTAAAACTCTTAGGGAATATACTAACCTTCCCATGTAAGGTAATTTCAAATTTCAAGCATTGTATGAGTATCCATTCTACATATATGTTTATGCATTTTTACTTCAGTGCATTTTTGTCTATATAAAAATTAATAATATAAAAATCAAAATGCCTATAATTTTTAACTTTTATGTTCGGGGTACATGTGCAAGTTTGCTACATAGGTAAATTGTGTGTCATGGGGGTTTGGTGTACAGATTATTTTGCCAACCAGGTAAAAAGCATAGTTCCCGACAGGTAGTTTTTCAATCCTCATCCTCCTCCCTCCCTCCACCCTCAAGTAGGCTCTGGTGTCTGTTGTTTTCATTTGTGCGTCCATATGTATTCAGTGTTTAGGATCTCACATGAGTCAGAATGGCCATTATTAAAAAGTAAAAAAAAAAAAACAGATGCTGGTGACATGGGGGAGAAAAGAGAATGCTTATACACTGCTAATGGGAATGTAAATTAGTTAGCTATTGTGGAAAGTAGTTCGGAGATTTCTCAAAGAACTCAGGGCAGAATTATCATTTGACTCAGCAATCCCATTATTGTGTATATACCCAAAGGAATAAAAATTGTTCCACCATAAAGGGCTTATACTTATAAAAAGAAAGTTTGGTTTCAAATCCAACTGAAACAAAGAATCTTTAGTTTAATTATACACTAATTGAAGTTAAACCAGCAATTAAACTTTGAAATGTGATTAGTTAAAAAGGTATGTACAAAATGCTGGAAATGTCTCATCAAATAAAAGCTATGGTACAATGAAGGATTGTTTGTTTATTTCTTAAGTTTCTGAGAATAGAAACTGCTTACCACAGAAATCTATTGTTCACATTCCTTAGGAACACAGAAGTAAGACTAACTGTATTTATTCAGAAGTAAGGACGAACTGTAATAGCTTAGGATCTCCAAAGAGAAATTTATGATCCTGTTGGTTTAGGGAAAATTATGGAAAGCATACTGGCAGCCCAAGAGATCTAGTTTCCACTACTGACTCTCTCTTTGATCCCATATAAACTCCATCTATCTCAGCTTGTCTTAATAAATCCGTAAAATGAAGAAGATGAAATATGGAATTTCTTTTTTTTTTTTTTGAGACAGAGTCTGGCTTTGTCTCCCAGGCTGGAGTGCAGTGGCCGGATCTCAGCTCACTGCAAGCTCCGCCTCCCGGGTTTACGCCATTCTCCTGCCTCAGCCTCCGGAGTAGCTGGGACTACAGGCGCCCGCCACCTCGCCCGGCTAGTTTTTTTTTTGTATCTTTTAGTAGAGACGGGGTTTCACCTTGTTAGCCAGGATGGTCTCGATCTCCTGACCTCGTGATCCGCCCATCTCGGCCTCCCAAAGTGCTGGGATTACAGGCTTGAGCCACCGCGCCCGGCCGAAATATGGAATTTCTTTGAAGTTGGAAAGATTGTCCCTGTTTATTATATATTAGACTTCTTCCCACTCTTGTTCTACGACACTGAGAAGATCCACTGCTATAACATTCTAGCTTTTATAAATTCCTGAGGAGTGAAGTCACATTTGATCATTAAATGTAAGAAAAATTGGTATATTTTTCTCAGTTCTATCACTTTTTCATATAAGGAGCTAGAGGACTCAGGAAATAAGAGTTTTCCACTGCCCCTCTAGGGGCAGCCAGAGCTGATTTAACATTGCCTGTGACTATAGTTAAATCTGCTAAATTCTAGGACTTAGTACGTAGATCCACTAAGCTTTTGTACTGTAATGTATCAGTAATAATGCTTTTATTTTGCCATTCCTTGGTTTTAATTAATATGCTCAAACATAAGAAATGAAGAAATGTATCATTAACTGGGGGTATCTCAGTGACCATCATTAAACTACTGATCAACACTATTTAGGAGTACTAAGATGAACCAAAATTTTCAGAGAAGCTAAGTTTAAACCACAGCATTTTATGACACCTAAGATACAGCTGCCTTCCCTGTAAAAGTTTGGCAGAAAACAGTATCTATCTAAGAGTTATAGCACCTAAAAGTATAACATTAAGAAGAACAACCAGATTCTTCATTATTAGAACAAATAATCTCCAGTTAGTCAAATTCAAGAGGCTTCTATCAGTCACACCTGAAACTGGTTCTTTGAAATTTAACCCAAGGTAACAAAGAGAAGAGTAGCTATGTGATGGCTCTTATTTATCACAAGTCAGGGAATCACCTATAAGATTATGTCAAAACTAAACAACAGCTAGGAAGTAAAACTCCTAAAAACTCGAAACAGCTCTGATAATCTGGGGTTTTGACCAGTACCCAGCCTGGATATAATAATCTGACTAAGAATACTGCTTACTCTTCAATTAGAAGATTAATTGAGGAGGAAGGGAAAAATGAAAGACAGTCATTTCTTGAGATCCAAGATGGACCTAAAACAATTTTTTTAAATTTAATGACTGTCACTAAAAGATAATTCTACAGAAATGTATTAAGCAACTATCATGAATCAGAACATTTGGTAGGTGTTGAGGACACTGGTAAAATGTCATCCATGTGCTTTTTAGAACTTACTAGTGTTAAAGCGTGGTAAAGAAGAGAGCAGTGAAGAGATAGAAATTAATTGTAAAAGCAAATATTTAATTTTGATACAGCTTCAAATGGTACTTCTGCCTAGCCATTGGTCCTATGCCATTCCACCTCGTTTATCCACATAGGTATAATCTAGAAATGTTCATTTTACAACTTCTTTGTGTGCTAATTAACATTCAGCCATTAAAGAAAGCTGGTAAGTATCCAAAAAGACCAGGAAGGGACAGCGAGTGAGAAGAACAGCTATATTTCCTTTCAGTCAGTAAGATGTTGGGCCAGAACTCAGACCTGGTAAACCAGCTTCCCATGACACTTTTAACTTCGGTTACTTGAATTCTGGTAGAATACACTTTCCCCCAAACCTCTACATAACAAAGAAACATCAGGGCAAACTTGGCAGAAATTTTTCAGGGTTTTCTTGAAAACAGAGCCTTTGAAACCTGTATCAAAGACTAACAAGTCTAAAAACAGAAACAAAAGACCAAGTTGTTCTCAATCTCCTCTGTTGCTTTTGCTTAGAATGAGTCTCCCAAATTTCCTTCTGGTTTCAGTAATAACACTAATTTCTATATGCACAGCTCTAAATTAGCCACCAACTGGCTGAGACACCCTGCTCACAGAAACAACTCCATGAAATACACACTTAGTAGTAATAACTAATGGTTAAGGATTCCCCTAAGAAGGAAGGTCTAATAAAGTTCTAAATTAAAAAAAAAAAAAAAAAAAAAATCTACATCTACTGCATCAAGTCACTCCAGGCAGTCTTCTCCAGTATCTTAATACAAATCTGTCAAAGCTTGTAAACACAGTGTAATTTTGGGGGTGGGGGGGCAGGGTGTGAAATATATATATGGCACACAAGAGAGAAAAGGAAAAACAAATTCCAGATGAATTAATGAGTTGAATAAAAATATTCCAAAATAGAAAAAGAAGAAAAAAATTAACTCACTTGATATAGAGGCATTATTCAAATTTAAAACATGTCATACCAATGGTAAGTAACACTAAGACAAATAAAAACTTCTTCACAAAAGAAATAGTTATTACATGAAACAGTTGACAGTAAAAAAAAAAAAAAAAAAAAGATTGCCACAAGTTTATTCTGCACACCAATTAGTAATGATCAAACAAAAAAGTGAAGGTGAAGATGCAGTGAATCAGGCAATAACTGCAATCATTACTAATAAAAATATAAGTGGTAATCAATTTGTCAGAGGCTTATGATTCATTAATTTGAATTCTGTAACTTGTTATTAGATAAATTTCCCTGGAAATAGAAAAGGCTTCAGATAACAGAGATTTTTAAAAATAGCATCATTATAATGTATTTTTAAAAAGCTATTACTTACCGTAATGGGTAGAATCACTACATGCAGACATGACCAACATCATAGTATAATCCAACCATTAAACCAGACATTTAAATAACATGAGGAAATGCTTAAGTTCATAATGTTGAATGAAAAAAAAAAAAAGTAAAGTTATTATACATTATAGGGTCACAATTATATATGAAAAACCCATCCAGAAAAGCGCAAATTGAAAGATATCAATATACAGTGATACCAAAACTATACAACACTGTTTTACTGAGTGTATGAAAAGATGCTACTTTATGGAGTGATGAGACTTATCAAAGCCAATAACTGCTAATCAAGTATCTTTGAAAAACATATACAGGCCAATCATCATCTGAGTTAACTATTGACAAAATTTTATAAAAATATTAATATCAGTAACTTACCACATGAGTAGTTTTTAATGTATTGCCATCAAATCTGCACAAACTGGAGCTCTCTTCAAAGAAAATATCACATTCTTCTAACTCTTGAGCATTGCAAGGTGGTTTTTCTTTATCTGGATTTGGATTCTTAGTCCAGAAAATAAAATAAGTGAATAAGTAAAACAAATAAGTAAAACAAATAAACAAGGGAATGGGTTTCTTCATCTTTAAAAATGTTAAGGTTACAGCAGTAATTAAAAATGAATTGCAAACCCATGACCAATAAAATCATAATCACACAAACAGAAGTAACAGAATGACGAAGTCAACAGAAAAGGATATGAAAACAGGTATTATAAAATGCTCCACATACTCAAAGATGTAAAGGAAAACATAAACATGAGAAAGTGAGAGATGAAAGAAAAGAACCATACTGAACTTCTAGATATAAAAACACAAATCTGAAATGAAAAGCAAAACAGATGTGACAGATAGCTGATTAGACACTGCAGGACAAAAGACCAGTGAGCTTGAAAAATAGTAACAGTGACTACAAAATGAAGCACAAAGACAAAACACAAAAACAGAGAAACTCAGTGATCTGTGGAACAATATCAAATGGTCTAGCATATGGGTAATTGGAGGAGGGCAAGAAGAATGGGGAAAAAATTGTGAATAAGTAATGGCCAACACTTTAGAATGTCAAAGAACTCCAAGCACAATGAAGATTTTTTTAAAAAATCAAAAACCACAGTAAGTCACATTATAAGTAAATTTCTGAAAAGCAGTAATAAACAAATTCCTAAAAGCAGACAGGGGAGGAAAAGATACATTATTTACAGAGGAACAAAGATGTCAAAGACAGCTGACTTCTCATCAGAAACTATGTAGGCCAGAATACAATGGTGTGTATTTGAAAGTGTAAGAGGAAAAAAAAAAAAAAAAAAACCTGTCAACGCTGAATTATATACATAACAAAAATAACTTTAGAAAAGAGAAGAAAAGAAAAATATTTTTGCAGAAAAAAGCTGAGAGAATTTACCACCAGCAAATCCACACTAGAAAAAAATGCTAAAAAAAGCTCTCCAGCCAGAAAAAAATAACATCAGATGAAAATGTCAATCAACACAAAGGAATACAGAATAGATGAAAAGGCAAATATAAGAGTAAATGAAAAACCTTTTTTTCATATTTTTCATCTCTTTTAAAAGAGAATTACTGACTATAGCTAAAATAGCAATGTAATATTAATTTTAATATAAAATGTAAGACAACAATAATACAAAGAACAGAAGAGAGGAAAATATAAATTTCTTAAATTATAGATGAAGTGATAAGTTTTTAAAGACAGTTGGTGATAAGTCAAAGATGTAACCTCTAGAATCACTAAAATACACACACACACACACACACACACACACACACACAAATATCTACCCAAACAGAAACACTGAAATATTGTTAATAAGCCTAAACTAGACATAAATAAATTCATAAAAGCAATTTTTAAATGTTCCCTTGTTTCAATGCAAGGGTCACTGTCTGGTCTTATATACCTCACAGAGTAACAGGATCACAATAATTAAGCAATAAATTATACAATATCTGCATATAGCAGAAATACAATTCTACAACTGACCAAATGTGTAAACATCTAGTTTGCTAAGATACAGAGTTATGTTAATTCTCATGTTATTAAACATTTAATGAAATGAACTGAGAGAATCTGAAACTAAATGGATGGAAGTTCTAGAAGATCTACACACTCAACGTGTGTCCATGTCCCAGCTGGAATATGGAATCGCCTAGTTGTGGCTGTTGCCTGTAGTCTAAATATCAATAGGAACAATCATGGTTGCTGTGACTGGTTGTAACAGCACCACCAGCAATCTCCTGGTCAGTTGATGCCATTCTGCACAGTGTCTCAAGGAGATAGCTATGTCCAACAGAATAGAGAAAGTACCCTACAGATTTCTCCTTCCCTTTACCTTCCAATTATCCATACTTTAGAAGCAGAAAAAATTAAAAGTTCAGGACGATCAAGATCACCAGTGCTTCACAGGACAAGATTAGAGAGAAAAGGAAATTGCAGAGAAAAGGGTCAAACTTCAACATAGCAAATGCTATGTTGCTTTCCAAGGACCATTTACTGATTTTTAAACTGAGTTGAAAAAGACAAGCGGAAAGCAGCAAATAAGGGGCTAAAAAGCTGAGTTTGGGGTATTAAAGTGCTCGGGAGTCAAAAATTAGACTTCAGAGTCCACACAGTAGGAGAAGCCCTGGTAAACATCCTAAGCTTTCAGTGGAGATAAAAGAAAAGTTTTGCCTTAGGTGTAAGAATAAACATGGAATAAATCAGCCATGTAAAAGACCGAAGCCCAGCATTGAATCAAATCAGTCCCTATGGAATTAAGGTAGGCTAAAAATTTAGAGAATGCAGTTACAGTAGTGCTTAGAAGGATGTGTACAACATTAAGTGCTCTCATTGGAACAGAAAGTTCAAAAATCAACTAAGCTATCACCTTCAAAAACAGAAAACAAAAAAGCAAAATAAATTCCTAGTAAACAAAAGGAAGAACGTAATACATGTAACATGGAAATTAAGAAATGGAAAACTGAAAAACAAAGGCAATGGAAACAGATGCTCACATGAGACCTATATCTGTTAAAAGAAATTAAAAACATTAAAAACTGAGGCACCATCATTAAGTGCCTTCCAAAAAAGCAAACTCAAGGTCCAGATTGTTTTACTGACAAATTCTACCCAACATTTTAAGACATAATACTAGTTCTATACATTCTCTTCTACAAATAGAACACGTCCCTAATCATTTTACAAAGTTATAACCCAGATATTCAAACTGGAAAAGGATGGTAAAAAACAACACAACACAAAACAAAAAACCTGACCAAAAAGGGCTTATCTCACCAATGCAGAAAATTCTATAATCATTCATGATAAAAACTCTCAGCACACTACAAACAGAAGAAAGTTTTTTCAATGTAATAAAAAGAATCTATTCTTCTTAATGATAAAATAGTCTATTATTTTCCCCAAGATCACAAATAAGGCAAGAATGTCTGCCTTTACCATATGAGAGTTCTATATAGCTGTGGAGAAGACATTCTAACCACTGCAGTAAGGCAAGTATGAATATTTGAAAAACAAAACTGCCTTCAGCTGCAGATAAGATTGTATGTTTGTCTTTTCAAAATGTAACAAACACACTGGTGTTCAGGCATAAATAACTTTCTCATAAACACTAATATTCAATTGAAACCATCAAGTTTAAAAAGTACTTAACTGCAATTATCTACAATCTCAAAACACATCTCCATTACTGTCACTGTTATATATCCCCAGAGCCTAACACAATAATACTTGCTTAATGAGTGAATATAAGGCAATGCAGTCTGTATGGTTTGTTGTACACAGGGCTATGAAATCAAAGTTTTGAAGTCCTATATATGAGTTTCAGTGATTCCTGAAATTTTCAATTACTACTGGCAAACATGAAACTTGGTTTCTCTATCTGGCCACGTTTCCTTTTGATAGAGACATTCACTTTCAATATTCTAATCCTTTTTTTCTATCTTAAGATGCAATTAACATTATAGTATAAACAATACTTTGTACAGTCTTCCTCATCTCTATAATTCAAGATGGCAATAAACCAGACATCTTTCATATGCTGATATCATTGTTAGAAAATGAACATATAATTTAAAATTCTGATGTACTGCTGTATTTGTTCACATTCCTAACATGATCATACACGTCATCAGAGTGGGAACATATTCAACCTCATGATTAAGTATTGTGGTGTCACTGTAATCATCACAATTAATTGCATTACAAAGAAAAAATTACTATATATGATACATATATCCTTGCAAAATTCTAAAATCACCTCAAAAATTTCAGTGATAAGTAGATTCTTAGTAAATAAATTTTAACATAATTTTTGTCCTACTAGCACTGGTCAGTTGATTCTTCTAAAGAATACATGGAGAGAGAGAGAGAGAGAGAGAGAGAGAGAGAAAGAACGCACAATATATACACACACATAC
Source organism: Trachypithecus francoisi (assembly GCF_009764315.1). Lineage (NCBI taxonomy): Eukaryota > Metazoa > Chordata > Mammalia > Primates > Cercopithecidae > Trachypithecus > Trachypithecus francoisi. The sequence continues at coordinate 65,473,050 of NW_022681472.1, forward strand.
ACAGATGCAGGCAAACTCTCTATATAGTATGACCACACATATATGTATGTATTTACATAGTGTAAGAAATAAATATTAGAACTTAAGCCATATTCAAACATCACTCAGATCAGTAGTATCTGATATGTATCTTTTACATTAGGAAAAGCAAAATAATGTTTGAAAAGCATGGCATAATCTTCACATAACATATTTTTGGACCCTTGGAAAGTCACACTAGTATTTCAACTACTTACCAGTTCTTCAGAGGTCAAATGCATCAAACGTTCAGCTATTGCAGCACACTGGGCTGAATCTCTTATAAGTTCCCCTTGTTTATCTCCAACTACTAGCTCTGGCCAGGTTAGTCCTTCATTCTTCTTAATCAAGGAAATCTCCAAGCTAAAGTTTAAATGAGAAAAGTAAAGTTACATTAAGCAATTATACAAATTATACAATCAGTAACAAACATTGTTTGTTTCCATCTTCTATAGAAAAAACCCTCCAGTGTCCACAGGATGGTTTACCAAAAATCTTGCTCATTTAAATTCTGCATGTGATGGAAAACCTATAATCCAATGGCGAATAGTCCAGATTTTTTTTTTTTTTTTTTTTTTTTTTTTTGAGACGGAGTCTCGCACTGCTGCCCAGGCTGGAGTGCTGTGGCCTGATCTCAGCTCACTGCAAGCTCCGCCTCCCGGGTTCACGCCATTCTCCTGCCTCAGCCTCCCGAGTAGCTGGGACTACAGGCGCCCGCCACCTCGCCGGCTAGTTTTTTGTATTTTTTTTTTTTTTTAGTAGAGACGGGGTTTCACCGTGTTAGCCAGGATGGTCTCGATCTCCTGACCTCGTGATCCGCCTGTCTCGGCCTCCCAAAGTGCTGGGATTACAGGCTTGAGCCACCGCGCCCAGCCTAGTCCAGATTTAATAAACAAAGAAAGTACCACTGGAAATGGTACATCAAATGGCCTGAAGAGAGAACTGGCTGGAAAGAGTGAGGTCATCCAGAAAGTACTGGTGTGCAGTATGTTCCTGAACTTAATATTAACCTAAAGATCAAGCAGATTAAATGAATGCAAATCTTAATTTTAAAATACAGATGTTAAATAATTGAAAAGTAGAAATAAGGAAAAAAAATAACTTTGGTAATAGAGGGAAAAAAGATGTTAATGTGTTCTCTATTAACTTATGTAAAATCTAATTCTGTACATGTAAACAATTAAATAATTCCAAATGTACTAAAAATGGCCTGTCAGGGAACCCTGAGATCAAGGACTGATGCAGCAGGAAAGGGAAAGAGAGTAGAGTCAAGGCAGACTATGGACATAGGAGGAGAAGTAAGTTGGCCCATGTTCCTCTGGAATAGGAAGGAAAACACAAGTAAGATGCTTTGGGAGCACCCACTGCTATAACAGAAAAGGGGAGTGGTGATAGCTATTCCACAACAAAGCAACCTTTTCCATGTGCCATCTTTCATACATGTGTACCATATTAGCTCATGCCCTGGAACACAACTGCAAGAATACAATAATAACTATTATAATTATCAAATAGGACATGCAAACTTATCTGCCGTTCTTTTTCAAGACTGTTATAATCACTACCTTATGAATGACAGCATCTAACATTTTTCTGAAACTACCTATTTTAAGAGACTGTACAAAATAATAATATGAGTACTTATCATTAGCACTGAAAATTACTACCACAATAAAAGCCCAAATTTAGTTACATTTTTTTCTTTTTTTTGAGACAGAGTCTCACTCTCTTGCCCAAGCTGGAGTGCAGTGGCACAATCTCTCTTACTGCAACCTCCGACTCCCAGGTTCAAGTGACTCTTGTGCCTCAGCCTCCCAAGTAAGTAGCTGGGATTACAGGCCATGCCATCATGCCCACCTGGCTAATTTTTGTATTTTTAGTAGAGACAGGGTTTCGCCATGTTGGCCAGGCTGGTCTTGAACTCCTGGCCTCAAGTGAGCTGCCTGCCTTGGTCTCCCAAAGTGCTGGGATTACAGGTGTGAGCCACTGTGCCCGGTCCCGAGATTTAGTTACATTTTCTCAGGATAAAGGTAATCTTGATGATGATGATGACGATGATGATGATAGTAATAGTATTAATGACAATAGCTTATACTTACCTATATGTCAGGTGCTGTCTTAAGCACTTTACATGTTTTAACTCACTGGTTACAACAACCAAATAAAGTACTGGAAATATTTTTATCATCACCATTTTACAAGTAAGAAAAAAAAGTACTGAGGTTAAGCAACTTGCCAAGGTCACAAGCTATTTAAGCAGTCTGGCTCTAAGTCCATGTCCTTCACTACTGCACTATTCTGCAGTAGTGAAAAAATATATATAAATAACTATTAACATTTACCCAGTGAACTAGTTGCTACCTAAAGAGGTCTGAAAGAGTTGATACAATCTGTTATAATTTCCAAACCATCACTAATTTGCACAGCTAATCAGTGCACCCTTCTTGTAAGACTGCATTTATACGTTTTAAAACTAGTATTGTATGCTACCATCCAAGCAAAAAAAGTCCACACAATGCCAAACATAATAAATTACAGATTAGTTAAAAAGTGAGACAATAACTTTTGAAAATGAGAGGTACAAATAATTTACTCAAGTACAGAAAATCGTGTTTTTTAAACTAACGATACCACCTACACCACGTCGTAATTATCTTTTTTAAACACAAAGTAATAATCAAACACCTCAAATTTAATGGAAAAATAATACTGATCTATGTTGATGCACTGAATGCTGAACTACTTACATAAAGTCAAGCTATTCCCCTAGACCTTTGCTGGGTTACTGCGTGATGACTTACATTTAACAGTATGTTCTAGTTGGTTTGCCAATTTGTAAATGTGCTCACATACACATAAACATAATTAAATAGAGTATGTGGAGATACAAAATACTTTTAAAAGAACCTTTCAAGCAATTATTTTTGATGTATTAAAAAGTGTAACAAAATCACCAAATGTCTTCATTAATGAAAGATACTTGCTTTTACAACTCCAAACTTTCTATGAGCTAGATATATTTGTCTTAGACGCTCATGATTGAGACTTGTATCAGACTCACATGGATCATATACTACTAATTAAGAACTATACTTTGTGTAAAAACATCTAAGTTATCCTCTATGTAACATCAACTTAAAGCACAAGATTTAGGTCATATTTTAAATCAACCATTTCTCATTTCTGACCAAATCTGACGATTTAAAAAATTAACTGCCTAACTCTATTCATTAATCCATCACTGAATTTAATAATTACTAAGACTTGATTTAAATTAAAATAATTTTATTAATCCAAATAATTAGGGAATAAATTGCCTGGAATAGATTTGCAAAATGGCACAGTAATGGGGGGGCAAAGGGTTCTAGTTTTATAAGACACTTAACTTTATCTTTTTTAAAAAGATAGTTTTGCTCCTTTAATTGAGGTATAATTTATAAATAAAATTTACAGATTTTAAGTGTAGAATTTACTGAGTTTGACAAATGCATACACCTTTGTAATCCAGTGAGGATACTGAATTATTTCCACCATACGGGCAGTTCCCGTGACGTTTCTCCTGTCAATCTCCCTATACCCTAGAGATAACAAGTGTTTTGATTTGTATCACCATTGATTAGTTTTGCCAGTTCTAGAACTCCAGATGTGGAATCATACAGTACGATTTTTTGTCTTTGGTTTCTTTCACTCACATGTTTTTAATTCATTCATATTGCTTTTTACTTACTGCTAGCACTTTATGACAGAGTAGCATTTCATTGTATGAATATACCACACGTACTTATCCATTCACCTTTTCAGTAACACTAGAGATGTTTCCAGTTTCTGGCTTTTGAAAGTGTGCCTGCTCTGAATATATGTTTGCAAATTTGTTTTGGCTTTGTTTTGTTTTTTAATATATATTTTCAGCTGCGCATGGTGGCTCACACCTGCAATCCTAGCACTTTGGGAGGTCAAGGCAGGCAGATCCCTTGAGGTCAGGAGTTCGAGACCAGTCTGAGCAACATGGCAAAACCCCATCTCTACAAAACTCAAAAAAATTAGCTGAGTGACTGTGCCACTACACTCCAACCTGGACAACAGAGTGACACCCTGTCTCAGAAAAAACAAAAAATTATATACATTCATTTATTTTGGTTAAACATCAAGGAGTAGAATTGTTAGATTAAAAATCAGTATATGTTTAACTTGATAAGAAACTACTAAACAGTCTGCCAAAGTGATTGTATTATTATTTTACACTTGCACCAGATACGAATGAGTTGCTGGTGCCCCACATCCTTGCCAACGTTTGATACTGTCACTCTTCAAAGTTTTAGTTATGTATTGGTGTCTCACTCTAGTTTTAATTTTCCTAATGTCCAATGATAATTGCCTTTTGATGGGCTTACTAGCTGTTCAAGCTGTTCACATATCTTCTATTGTGACAGGTCTATTCAAATAATTTGACCATTAAAAAAAATTGGCTTCTTTTTATTATGAATTTGTAAGGCTTCCTTATACACTAAGAATGAAAACCCTTTGTTTAAGATGAGTACTGTTAATATTTTTTCCCAGTCCATGGCTTACCTTTTAGTTTTCTTAATGGTATCTTTAGAAGAACAAAAATTTTTAATTTTGCTATGCAGAAAATGCCTGTTTTGAGAAGTTTAACTTATGTATTTCTTTTTTTTTGAGATGGAGTTTCTCTCTTATTGCCCAGGATGGAGAGCAATGGCCCGGTCTCGGCAACCTCCGCCTCCCAAGTTCAAGCAATTCTCCTGTCTCAGCCTCTGAAGTAGTTGGGATTACAGGCACCCGCCACCACGCCCAGCTAACTTTTGTGTTTTTAGTAGAGACGGGGTTTCACCATGTTGGTCAGGCTGGTCTCGAATTCCTGACCTCAGGCAATCCACCTGTCTCAGCCTCCTAAAGTGCTGGGATTATAGGCATGAGCCACTGTGCCTGACCACTTATGTATTTCTTTTATGGCTTTGTGTACTGAACACACAATTCACAAAAGAAATGTAAATGGAGAATTTACATAAGAAAAAATTACAATTTACAAAGAAATATTAATTATTCCGCTTTTAGAAATTTATCCTTCATATATACTTCTACACATGTGAAATAATATGTATATACACAGACATTATTGAAAACAACCTAAATTAACACAATAGAGGATTCATTGTCTAAAATGATGGTGCAGTTGACAGAATAAAATACTATATCATAAAAGAGAATTTAATAATTTTTATATATTCATTATGGAAAGATCCCTAAGATTTATCATTGCAAATGAACAAAGCCAAGATGTTTAATTGTGTAAAATATGTGTTAAAAACTTTTTTGCTGTTGTTAGAGACAGGATTTTCTCTTTTTGCCTACGCTAGTCACAAACTCCTGGCCTCAAGCAATCCTCCTACCTCAGCATCCCAAATGTTGGGATTACAGGCATGAGCCACTGCAGCTAGCCGCCAAAAGTAGTTTTCCTTAAAGAAAAGAAAAACGTATGTGTGGTGCTTGAATGTATGCAAAAATGTAACAACACTGATTGTGAGTGGGAGGATGGGTGACCCATAGGCTTGTGTTGGAGGCAGACTTCTCACTCTATATCCTTTTGTATATTTTAAATTTTAAAGAATGGAAATATATTATCAAGCCAGCAAATTAAAGTTAAAAAAATTATTTCTATTAAAAAGTTTGAAAAAGTGCAATTTAAAATAAATAGCCATTTTCACCTATGATTATTATTGTTTCCAGAGCTGGTAAAACAAAGCACTACCATATTCTCCAAGTGATAATTATGCTGTTATCTTTAATTTCAATTAGAAACATGCTCTTTGACACAGTAATTATATTTTTAATATATCTTAAGAAAAGTAACCAGTAATACAGACAGAACTATTGTACTAATCTCTGATGTATCCAACTGTGGAAAGAGTAAAAAGAAAAAAGATAATAGAATATTAAAATTATAAAAATACCTATTACTCTCTTTAATTATCCATGTACTGCTTTCATGATCAATGGATGAATAGAGTTTTCCTTCTAAAAACTGGTGATCCTTCAGTACAATGTTGATGTGATCAGGCAAAAACTGTACTTGAATGTCCTCCTTAGTACTGTCTTCTGGAAGCCTTATCGTTACTGTCAAATCATCTTCAGTCTGTTGCCAGTAATACAGAGGTTCTATTCGGAAAAGAAAAATGCATCATGTAATAAGAAATTAGAGAAAACATACACACACACAAAACCCATCTAAAAGAATTTTAGTATATTTACTAGTCATTATCTCAAAAATGTAATTATAAACAAATATGCACAGATCTCTTTGAGGAATTTTCACTCACAGATTTGTAGTAATTAACATGGAAATTTCCCCTTCCAGACTTACCTAATGCTTCAGGAGATAAAGCACTCATAAAATACTAATGATAGCAACCCTTTATCCTCATTTCTTCCCTCTCTCCCTCCCTTCATCCCTCTTTCACTCCTTCCCTTAAACACACACACACACACACACACACACACACACACAGAGTGATTCCTTAGTTCAAAAGAACACAAAATATGTTACCCAGAAAAGCTAGCAAAGCAGTTACATAATAATATCTCAATGGATAGCTTCTGCCAGATCATGGGAATGGAAGGATGTGCAAAATCCCATGCACTTTTAGTATAAATTAAAGGCCATACTACCCCAACCCTTCCTGTGCATACATCACAGTGCAGCAGGGCCCTCTCCACTCCACATCTAAGTAGACCTCCAGACATTCAAAGCACCTCCTTGCCCAGATGGGCAGCCTGAACTGCCCCACATTTCCTATGCATAGATCTGGTGTAGGGGGGCCCTCTCTGCTTCACACTCAGGCAGACTTTCAGGCATTCAAAGCACCTGTTTGCCTGTTTCAACAGCCTGAGCTAACCTACATTTCCTGTGCAAAGATTTTCATACAGAGGGGCCCTCTCTGCTCCCTGCCCAGGCAGAGCTCCAGGCACCTGTAGCTCTCCTAGATTAGGAGTTCATGCCATCTCCCAAACTCTGTCCAGAGAATGTGGGGCTGGGGGTGTTTCTCAGCTCCACACTTAGGCACGTCTGTAGGCATTTAGTGGCTGCCAGGTAGATTCTCCCTCAGCGCTGGTGCCCACACCTGCCACAGGGGGATCTGTAGGCAGATCTGCCCAGTCTCATCCCGCCCATCTTGGCACCCAATCCCCAGGGCTGAGCAGGGAGCTCAGACAACTGTGCAATCCAAGAATCAGCCCATTGCCTGAGGCAACAGAGAGTTCTCCCAGTAAACAAGGACTAAGTATAAACCAGCTGCACTGGCTGCAACTGGCTGTTACTAATAAGCACCATCTACCGGTTTGTAGGTTAAACTGCATAGCCCAATATACAACCTGCCAACAGAAGTGCATAGGGCTATGGAAGCAAAGCCCAAAGACCCTACTCAGCATTCTCTACAGTCACACCCCCAAGAGAAGGAAAGAGAAAGAAAGAAAAAATATATATATATATATTATAAGCAAAGAAAGAAAAAAGAATCCTACCTGCACAAAAATATTATAAAAATTAGAAGTGCCAGGATCTCTAGATAAGAAACCAGAAAACCAAATACCACATGTTCTCACTCATAAGTGGGAGTTGAACAATGAGAACACATGGACACAGGGAGGGGAACATCACACACTGGTGTTGTCGGCGTGTGGGGGGCTAGGGGAGGGATAGCATTACAAGAAATACCTAATGTAGATGACGGGTTGATGAGTGCAGCAAATTACCATGGCAGGTGTATACCTATATAACAAACCTGCTCGTTCTGCACATGTATCCCAGAACTTAAAGTATAATTAAAAAAATTCAAAAAAAGAAACCTGTTCAAGAATTGTGGCACCATAAAAAAATCTGAATGTAATGACAGAACACAAAATATCACTAGCTCTCTAGAAATGGTCCTTAACCAAAATAGAAACTCAGAAATAAGAGACAAAGAATTCAAAGCATGGATTGCAAGGAAGCTCAACAAGATCTAAGACAAGGTTGAAAATCAATACAAAGAAACTTCTAAAGCAATCCAAGAAATGAAGGAAGAGATAAACATCTTTAAGATAAATCAATACAAACTTCTGGAATTGAAAAACTCACTATGGAATTTCCAAATACAATTGAAAGCTTTATCAACAGATTGGACCAAGCAGAAGAAAGAATTTCAGAACTTGAAGGCCAGTCTTTCAAACTAGCCTAGCTAGACAAAAATAAAGAAAAAAAGAATTTTAAAAAATGAACAAAGTCTCTTAGAAGTACGAAATTATGTAAAGTAACCAAACCTATGAACTACTGGCATTCCAGAGAATAAACACTAAACAAACTGAAAAACATATTTGAGGGGGTAATTCAGAAAATTTCCCTAATCCTGCTAGAGAGGTAGACATCCAGGTATAAGAAATCAAGAGAACACCTGAGAAATACTATACAAAATGAAGATCACCAAGGCATATAGCACGAGACTGTCCAAGGTCAACACTAAAGAAAAAACCTTAAAGTCACCTAGAGAAAAGAGATTACAAACAAGGGAACCCCATTAGGCTAACAGCAGACTTCTCAGCAGAAATCTCACAAGAGAGGAGAGATTGAGGGCCTATTTGCAGAATTTTAAAAGAAATTCCAACCAAGAATTTCATACTCACTAAACTAAGCTTCATGAGTGAAAGAGAAACAAAATCTTTTCCAGGCAAGCAAGCACTAAGAGAATTAGTTACCACTACACCAGCCTTAACAAGAGATCTTTAAGGAAGTTGTAAACAGGGAAACAGATGAACAATATCTGCTACCACAACAACACAAGGACAGAGCCACAGTCCCTGTAAAGCAACTGCATGATAGAAACTACGAAGCAACCAGTAACAACTTCATGATAGAATCAAAACTTCACATAAGAATATTAACCTTAAATGTAAATGTTCAAAACATCCTGCTTGAAAGGCACAGAGTAGAAAGTTGGATTTAAAAAAAAAAAAAAACAAGGCCCATCTGCATTCTACAAGAGACTTATCAGACACATAATGACACTCACAGGTTCAAAGTAAAGGGCTGGAGAAAAACCCGCTATGCAAATGGAAAACAAAAAGGGCAGGGGTCGCAATTCTTTTTTTTTTTTTTTTTTTTTTTTTGAGACGGAGTCTCGCTCTGTCACCCAGGCTGGAGTGCAGTGGCGCAATCTTGGCTCACTGCAAGCTCCGCCTCCAGGGTTCACGCCATTCTCCTGCCTCAGCCTCCTAAGTAGCTGGGACTACAGGCGCCCGCCGCCACGCCCGGCTAATTTTTTGCATTTTTAGCAGAGACGAGGTTTTACCGTGTTAGCCAGGATGGTCTGGATCTCCTGACCTCGTGATCCACCCGCCTCGGCCTCCCAAAGTGCTGGGATTACAGGCCTGAGTCACTGCGCCCGGCCGCAATTCGTACATCAGATAAAACATACTTTAAACCAACAAAGGTAAAAAAAGGACAAAGGGCATTACATAATAATAAAGGGTTTAATTCAATGAGAAGACTGAACTATCCCAAATATCTGGGTGCTCAACACTGGAGCACCCAGATACATAAAACAAGTACTTCTAGACCTATGGAAAGACTTAGCCACAAGACAATAGTGGGGAACTTCAACATAACCACTCACAGCATCCCACAGATCATCAAGGTAGAAAACTAAAGAAAAATTATGGACTTAAATTTGACATTTGATCTAACAGACATCTACAGAAGACCCCACCCATCAACCACAGAATATAAATCCTACTCATCTGTACACAGAACATACTCCAAGATCACTCACACGCTCAGCCATAAAGCAAGTCTCAATAAATTATAAAAAATGAAATCATACCAATCATACTCAAGATCACAGTGGAATAAAAATAGAAATCAATACCAAGAAGATCTCTCTAAAATCACACAATATCATGGAAATTATCTGGGATGCAGCAAAAGCAGTGTTAAGAGGAAAGTGCTATATATCTACTTCAAAAAGAAAAATCTCAAATTAATGATCTAGTATCACACCCAGAAGAATAAGAAAAAAACCAAATTAACACCAAAACTAGCAAAAGAAAAGAAATAACTAAAATCAAAGCAGAACAGGATGAAATTGAGACCCAAATATCCAAACAAAGAATCCATGAAACCAAAAGTTGTTTTTTTTTTTTGAAAGGATAAACAAGATCAATAGGCTATTAGCTAGATTAACAAAGAGAAGATGTAAATAAATGCAGTCAGAAATGAAAAGGTAATTATAACCAATTCCACAGAAATACAAAAAAAACCCAGAGACTATTATGAACCCCTGTATTACCCAAACTAGAAAATTCAGAGAAAATGGATAAATTCCTGGAAAACAATCTCCCAAGATTGAATCAGAAAGAAACTGAAACCTTGAACAGACCAATATCAAGTTCCAAAATTCAATCAGTCATAAAAAATCTATCAACCAAAGAAAGCCCTGGGCAGATGGATTCACATCCAAATTCTACGTTAGACATACAAGGAAAAGCCAGTACCAATTCAACTGACACTATTCCAAAAAAATCGAGGAGGAGGAACTCCTCCCTAACTCACTCTATGAAGGCAGCATCACCTTGATACCAAAACCAGGCAAAGACACACACAAATAAAAATTACAGGTCAATATCCCTGATGAACATAGATGCAAAAATGTTCATCAAAATACTAGCAAGCTGAATCCAACAGCACATCAAAAACTTAATTGACTATGATCAAGTAGGCTTCCTTCCTGGGGATGCAAGGTTAGTTTAACATATGCAAATCAATAAATGTGATTCACTACATAAACAGAATTAAAAACGAAAATCATAGGAACACTTCAATCGATGAAGAACAAGTGTTCAATAAAATCCAATATCCCTTCATTTTACAAATCCTCAAGAAACTAGGCATCAAAGGAACATACTTCAAAATAACAAGAGCCATCTACGACAAACTCACAGCCAACATCATACTGAAGAGGCGAAAACGAAGCATTCGTCTTGAGAACTGAATCAAAATAAGGACACCTACTCTCAACAGCTCTTATTCAACATAGTCCTGGAAGTACTAACCAGAGCAATCAGGCAAAAGAAATAAATAAAAGGTATCCAATTAGGAAAAGTCAAACTTTGCAGATGATATAATTCTATACCTAGAAAATCCTAAAGATTCCACCAAAAGCCTCCTGGAACTGACAAATGGCTTCAGTAAAGTTTCAGAATACAAAATCAATGTATGAAAACCAGTAGCATTTCTACAAACCAATAATGTTCAAGCTGAGAGCCAAATCAAGAACACAATCCCATTTACTGTAGCTGCCAATAATAATAATAATAATAATAATAATAATAAAATATCTAGGAATTCATCTAACAAGGAGATGAAAGATCTCTACAAGGAGAATTACAAAGCACTGCTGAAAGAAATAACCGATGATACAGATAACTGGAAAAACATTCCAAGTTAATGGGTTGGAAGAATCAATATCATTAAAATGTCCATACTGCTCAAAACAGTCTACAGATTAAATGCTATTCCTATCAAACTACCAATATTATTTCACAGAACTAGAAAAAACTATTCTGAAATTCACATGGATCCAAAAAAGAGCCCAAATAGCCAAAGCCATCCTAAGCAAAAAGAACAAATCCAGAGGCATCACACTAACTGACCTCAGAGTATACTACAGGGCTACAATAACCAAAAAAGGTACAAAAACAGATACACAGACCAGTGGACCAAGAAATAAAGCCACACACCTATACCCATCTGATAATCTCTGATAAAGGCAGCAAAAACAAGCAATAGGGAAAAGAGTCCCTATTCAATAAGGGTGCTGGGATAGCTGGCTAGCCATATGCAGAAAAATGAAACTGGTTCCCTACTTCTCACCATATACAAAAATTAACTCAAAATGAACTGAAGATTTAAATGTAAGACCTCAGACTGTAAGAATCTTAGAAGAAAACCTAGGAAACACCATTGTGGACACTGGCCTTGAAAATGAATTATGACTAAGTACTCAAAAGTAATTTCAACAGCAAAAAAACAGACAAATGGTACCTCATTAAATGAAAGACTTCCTCCACAGCAAAAAGAGTAAACAAACTATAGAATCACAGAAAACATTTGCAACTATGCACCCAACAAAAGTCTAGTATCAAGGTTCTATAAGGAACTTAAAAAACTTCACAAGCAAAAAACAAATAACTCCATTAAAAAATGGGCAAAAGACATGAACAGCACTTCACAAAACAAGACATACAAATGGCCAACATGCAAAAATACTCATCACTAATCATCAGCACTAATCAAAACTACAAGGACATCATCTCACACCAGTCAGAATGGTTATTAATAAAAAGTCAAAAAACAACACATGCTGATAAGGCTGTGGAGAAAAGGGAATGCTGATACACTATTGGTGGGAATGTCAATTAATTCAGCCCTTGTGGAAAGCAGTTTGAAGATCTCTCAAAGAACTTAAAACAGAACTACAATTCAACCCAGTAATCTCAACACTGGGTGTATATATATATAAATAAATAATTTTTTTGCCAAAAAGATACATGGGCTAGTATGTTCATCACAGCACTATTCACTACAGTAAAGACATGGAATCAACATAGGTGGCCATCAACAGTGGACTGAAAAAAACAATGTGGCACATATACACCACGGAATACTACACAGCCAGGTAAAAGAACAAAATCATGTCCTTTGCAGAAACATGAATATAGCAAGTTGCCGTAATCCTATGCAGATTAGTGCAGGAACAGAAAGCCAAATACCACATGATCTCACTTATAAGTGTGAGCTAAACACTGGGTACCCATGGACATAAAGATGGCAACAGCACACGCTATGGACTACTAGAGGGAGTAGAAAGGGTTGAAAAAATAACTGTTGGGTACTATGCTCAGTACCTGGGCAGAATCAATTGTACCCCAAATCTTAGCACCATGCAAATACACCCAGGTAAAACAACATTCACATGTACTCCCTGAATCTAAAATAAAAGTTGAAATTTTAAAAATGTATTAATTAAAGGCCATGGATGTAGACTAAAGGGAAAGTCACAATTTTTTAATCACCTCCCCATTGTATACATTGTTGAATGTATACAAACACCAAAATAATTTTCTCAATTATTGGTTTGAGTACCTTTCTATGCCTTTAGAGATTGTGTTTTAGGTCTTTAAAAACATATTATTAAAATGCCAAACAGCCAATAGATAATACTAGTCTTCCTGAAGTTAACAGAAAGGAAACCAGTATATATATTAATATTCAGAAAGTATTACACATGCCAATCAATGACCAAACAACCCATAATTTTTAGAAATTACAACACTTTTCCTTTATTACTGTGAAAATCCTATGACAAAATGAACAATGAATTTGGGGGGAAGTCAAGATATAGCATGAGATGTCATCAAGTAAAACAATACCTGTGGCAGTAATTTAAAGACATGATGTGTCCCACTTAGGCTTCAATCTCTCTGGGAACTACATGGTTCCAAGTTATCTGGGCAGAATGGCTCCAAAGATTAAGGCATTCATTCCACTCCCTCACAATTGCTTACCAAAGGAATTCTAAAGACACATGATCTAGTGAAATAAATAGCTATTCTGGCTAAGCTTTAGATGAGATTAGCATCCTAATTAGACAGAATAGTAACATTTATTCAAGAAAGGATCTTAGAGATAATCTAACAAAAAACGAATCCCATATGAGGAAACCAAGGTGTTAAAAGTCTAAAGGCCTACTAAGTTCAAGATTTGTATTCAAAGGTGCATATATTTATAAACTCTGTGGAAAATATTTTTCAATTATATACATTAATATTTTCAAATATTTTTCAAATAATTCATTTTTTAAGGCATCCAAAAATAGTAAACCTAGGTTGCTGTGCTTATGGAGTAGCCATTCTTTTATTTCCTTACTTTCTTAATCAACATGCTTTCACTTAAAAATAAAAAGGTAAAACTAATTTTTTAAAATAATTAACTTGTTTAACAAAAAAGGTAGATTCAAAGAAAAATATGTATAATTATTAAATATTGTAAAAATTTCTGTTAAGTAAAATACACTATTCTCTGGCTATGAACATCAGAAATATGAACAGTAATTATTACAGAGGAATGTTCTCTTGAACAGTTTTAAAAGAATGTCTGTTCTTTATTTACAAATATAAATTTCTTCTGAAATTTCTTGTTAGTCTTATCTTTTTTATTTTTTTGAGACAGAGTCTCACTGTCGCCCAAGCTGGAGTGCAGTGGCACAATCTCGGCTCACGGCAACCTCTGCCTCCTGGGTTCAAGCGATTCTCCTGCCTCAGCCTCCCAAGTAGCTGGCACTACAGTTGCCTGGGACCACGCCAGAATTTTTTTTTTTGTATTTTTAGTAGAGATGGGGTTTCATCGTATTAGCCAGAATGGTCTCGATCTCCCAACCTTGTGATCCGCCCGCCTAGGCCTCCCAAAGTGCTGGGATTACAGGCGTGAGCCACTGTGTATGGCCAGTCTTTTCATGCTAAAACATAACCTTCATTCATTCATTCAACATTGATAAAATTATGTGATTCTGCCCTCAAGGAACTTACTTTCAGTTTAGTATAAAAGGTAAGAACAGGTAGGTTAGCTTAATTTATTTTTAAAAATTAGTATCTTCTATATTACACTATTAATACCATCAATACTAATAGCAAATAGACATTATTTATTTATTTGATAACTATTTATTAAGCGTCTAATCAAGGAAGCTAACAAACGATTTTTAAAAGAAACATTTTGGTAATAACAAAATGATCAAATTAAACCAGTTCATTCACACTATTAGGGTGGTATACCTCACAAAAGACTTCTGGAAAATATATGAGAAAATAAAGAAAAAATTATGCATTTATCTTGCCCGTGTAGAACTATTAACTGGGAAAACAAAAGACAAATACATGTTTATGCAAATACAAACAAGCTCTTTTAAGAATAAAAATTACCTTTGATTTTCTCTGACATGTCTTCATCCATATTTTCTTCAAGATCTTGACCAGCCTGAACAAATGTGAAAGACTTGTAGGATACAATCATTAGACCATTTCCATCGGGCTCAATAGCAGCATAATGTGGCACTGACTTTCCACGGAGAATATCACGCTTAATAATTTCATATTTTTTCTTATCTGTAAGAAAAAGTATTTTAGAACAAAACATTACAAATAAAAACTATTATCAAAATATTCTGATACTTAAATATTGATTTTAATTATAATTAAATACTTTTAATGTACTATTAAAAGGTATACTATTAAGAGTCTTTTCATAAGGATAAACAATTTACAACCTAATTTTCTGTAAATAAGTCCCTATTTTAAAATGCTGGGTCTGGTGAAATTTCTTCATGATTGTCCTGTCCAATGTGGTAGTCACTGGCCACAAGTGGCTACTTAAAATTAAGTAAAATTTAAATTCCTCAGTCACACTAACCACATTTTAATTGCTCAGTAGCTACATATGGCTAGTAGTTACTGCAGTGAATGGTACACATATAAGACATGTCCATCTTGGAGAAATCTCTATTAGACAGCAGTGCCCCAGAACTCCAACATGACTGGCTTACTTGGAATAACAGCTTCTGTATGACCTACCTCTCCTTGACTAAAGCCTGTCTGCCTTCTCAGCAGGTATGTGATAAGCATCTTCTGAAAAGTCACAAATTGAGGACAAGGGGAAACATGCAGTGTGGACTATTTTTCTGCCTGCTCTAACTCCTGATAAGGGGCATTTTAACAATGAAATAAATTTATAGCAGAAATAATTTTTTTTACCCACTCAAGACATTTATCTATATGCTTATAATTAAACATAAATTAGTGCTACTTTTAAGATATAAACAATTAACTGTATTCCAAAAGTTTCTGACAAATTAAATTTATTTTCCTATAAAGACAGTAATTTTTTGCTTTAAAAAGTACTCAAATATTTTAGCTGACTCCATACTGTTACCTATACTGCTACTCTTCAAAGTGGGTTGTACTTGTAGGCTTCATACTGAGTAGCCAAAAATCACAACTCAATGTCATATTATTATGAGTTTTTACATAATACCATCTGTTCTAAAATATCTCATTGTTTTTACTCAAAATCCTCACCTACATTCACACATTCAATTCACACATATTTAAGGACAGGCTTGTAATTTAATGAATGAACAAAACTCCTTCACTTCCCCTACAGATACATGCAGGGCCAAAAGTCCTACTTGACTTTAAAGATCCAAACACAGACATTACATATTTCTAGGGTGGCCTTTCCCAACATGCATGGGACAGAAAGGAACAGGAAGTCTAAAAAACTGGATTCCATGGTTAAATATGTAGAGAAATGCTAGGTTAAAATTAAGTGTAAATTTTTTTGTTGTTTGAGATAGGGCCTTGCTCTGTTGCCCAAGCTAAAATGCAGTGGCACGATCACAGCTCACTGTAGCCTCAAACTCCCAGGCTCAAGCAATCCTCCCACCTCAGCATCCAGAGTAGCTGGGACTATAGGTGCACACCACCATGCCGAGCTAATGTTTTTGTAATTTTTGTACAGACAGAGCCTCACTATGTTGCCCAGACTGGTCTCAAACTCCTGGGCTCAAGTGATCCTCCTGCTTTGACCTCCCAAAGTGCTGAGATTACGGGTATGACCCACTGAATCTAGCCTAAATTTTTTTTACTCACAATTTTTAGAAACTTTAATATGCTTAATGTGTAATGGAGTTATTTTATGCCCATATTTTCAAACTTATGTGACCATAAATGTAATTTATGAAATGTTTCATTCAAAATAGTTTACAAAAACACAGTTCTGTTAATTAAAAAGAAAAAGAAAAAAATCATATTAGTAATAGTCTGGGAGAGAAGGAACAAGATATAAAAGAAAGATAAAGGAACAATAAAGAGAATTAATGATTCTACTACCACAATCTTGGGAGAAAAAAGGTTAGTCTCAATGTATCTGTCCAGTTGAGGCAAAGAAATGAAGACAAAGGGGATGGAGAAGATAGAGCTGGAGCAGAGTACTGCTATGTTCTGAGGCAATTTGATGAGTCACCACAGATTGAGAAAAAGATGTTACAGAAGCAAGTGTCTTGGAGAAAGGAGAAGGAATATGCATGACAGTGTCTCCTGTAAGATTTTGAATTATGTACCTTAAAAAAATTAAGGTTTCCATTATCTAAAGCAGGGGTTCTGCAAACTAGGACCCTTGAGTCAAAGCTAAATCTAGGTCTATTTTTGTATGGCCTGTGAGCTAAGCATGAAGTTTATATTTTTAAATTGTTAAAATGGTAATATTTAAAGCATATGTAAATATATGTCAAAAAAACATAAAATTCAAATTTCAATGTCCGTAAAGTATGACTGGAACACAGCTATACTCATTCATTTATATATTGTCTATGGCTGCTTTTGCACTGTGTCAGCATACTCAGATAGCTGTGACATAGATCTTACGGTTACCAACTGGGACTTCAAAAAAGTTTTCTAATATCTAATTTAAAGTTTAAAGTTACTGTGTTCCTCCAGAGATAAAACTACAACACCAAAAAGAACTAACAAATTATATTGAATATTTCAAAGAATAAATCTATGAGACTTATTCAGTTTATTTATAAACTATTTTGAGATATCTATTAGATAGATAGATGGACAGACAGACAGACAGTTGTTTGTTTTAGAATAAAAGGCAAAACTCTCTTAGGAAACAACTGCTAATGTCTTTATTGAATTGCAAACTAGTAGCTATGGTAAAGAAATATTTGCCTATAGTGATGAGTGATAATTTATATTAACTGACTCATAAATGAGTCAGTTAATAAAAACTACTGAGAAAAAGAGCATAGAGTCATTATGGAAACAAGCACTCTCAGTACTCAACTACAATTAAAAAGAAAACACTCGATGAGTCAGTAGGAACTAAGCAAAGGCAAAGAGCTTTCTTAATACCACTAAAGAAATCCTAATTAATTCATGAGATTGTAATTTTTAATGTCAAGTTAGAAGCTTGACAGACAGCTTCAAACAGACCAAGTTTCAGGACTATTCTAAACATGGGAGCAAAGTAACAGTTTTCTTAAATGTAGAAACAAATAATGAAGTTCAATTAGATTTGAAAGAAATCATACTTGTAATTTAATGAAATAAAGACATTCATTTCCAAGTAAGTATTTATATTTATTTACATTTAAATTATACTATAATTTATTAACCCACATTTAGTTTTAGGTATAAATTTTTGTGTATCACACATATATATGCATATATTTTTGTATATATTAAAAATATACCTGTTAAATTATTCAAAACTTATATAACAATGTCTTCTTTTATATAAAAGGCATAATTGGCTGTGGAAGCACACTGCATTTTTTTTTTCTATAAAATATACCTGAGGAAAAAACTACCTATACATATTCATTCCACCAGTGGTGGCAAGTGCCAGAATTGTAACACAATGCCCAAGAAAAAGCAAACAGCATTCACAGGGAGAGTTTTGCGTTTCAAAATCTACTAAATAATGGCAACCAGTAGAGAGAGATTCAGATTTTGTTTTACCTTTATTTTTCTTACTGATAGTGACCCACTCCAGAGAAACATAGAAACCACTTCCTTTCATATCCAATTCCTCTTTCTCTATTCGAAGAAGTAGGGTAGCTATAGAATGTTCTTCAGCATTTAGCAATGAGATACTGTGAATTATGATAAAAGGATCCCCAAGTTCTTCATTAAACATAATCTACAAAACAAAATTAGACACACAAAAATGTGTACATAATTACATGAACACAGATAGCATAGAGGGAATACATAAGATTCTGGTGATTCAACAGTTACTTTGGATACTATTTATTACAAGAAATTTAAAAAGAGAAAGGCCTTTACATAAAGACTGCGAGTTTAGATAATGTTCCCTGAGGACAGAACTTTTAAGAAAATACTTATTTGTGTAAGAAAAAAACTGATCATTAGTCTTGGCTACCTTGCTTCCTCTCAGTTTCCAGATACGGTATATGAGTGTGCCTGTTTGTTTATTCTCTAGAAGTTTACAAAGGCAAGAGTCAAAAACATTGAAGAATAAATCACCAAAACATGTTTTTTCTCAAAAAAAAAAAAGCCTATTAGCATTTAAGTTAATAAACTCTATTTAAAATATAATCCTAAAGTGTTTTTTGAAAAGCAAAAAAGCATCATATAAAAACACACAAAATCTTACCTAAGCATCATACAGAAACACACAAAATCTTATCAAATTCTTTCTTATACCACAAACAGAAGATCTCAACTACTATTATATTTTTAAGGGTAAATACAAAATAAAGAACGTTTTAAGGCTGCCTCCTAAACAAGATTTCCAAATAAAATATGGACAGTTGAGAAAAAGCCTAACTGAAAAAAAGGTTGCTTTAAAAAACAAAAACAAAAACAAAAAACCCTGTACCTGGAATCCCCACATATCTACTCCTACTTGAAAACTTACAAAGAAAAGTGTGCTTTAATGTCATCAACTTCCCTATGTATTTGAACATCTGCCAAAATCATTCAAGTAGTGGGTCTTCAGAATCCGTTCTTAAGATTTCCATAAACTGAAAAAGCAAAAACTTAAAAAAAAAATCCTTAAATACTCAAAACAGAGATGACAGATGAAGGTAGGTTTTTATTGGTTGATTGGATTTTGCTTTTGTTTGGGGAACAGTGGAAACAAAAGGGAAGAACAGAAAATAACAAGTTTTGGCAGGAACAAGTAGCTAGTTTATTGTTTCTTTTTTTCTTTCTAGTATGAGTGAAAGGAACTGGAATGAAACCAAAAGAGTAGATGGCATACTTTTAAAAATTGTTAGGCTGATGTTTCTAGTTTTCTGAACCAGCCCAGCATCTACATTGTGATACCGCAGATACACAGCGCTTCCATGGTATTAGAGGCAACACATTTGGAAAGCAAGCTGTCTCCTTTAATTTCTCTTTTTAAACTTCAGTAATCGCCACCACCACCCTTGGCCCCCTTACCCTTTACCATGCTCCATAATCACTTCCACTTTTAGCTTCTTCTCTTTTACACTAATTACCCTAAAGTTCTAAAACCCTCCTAAATTGTTTCTTAAAAGTGACCAATACAACACAGTATCCCTCTCACCTCCATTAATGCCCAAGTCTCCTCCCTCTCCTACCAGTACTTAGTCAAAATTATTATCAGCTGAAAACATCTCCTAAGGGAGCTTATTTCATTAGGGCAGTATACACTAAAGAAGCCACAGGTATATTTAAGTTTTTAATTTATTTAAAAGATATTATTGAAGGCCTAATACATGCCAAGGGGATATACAAAACAAAACCAAAAGAAGTATCAGTTTATATGAAATAATGTGTGGTATTATTTTTCAGTTGAAAGTGAGCCAAGTAGGTTTGTCTTGTTCAAAATCTACAGAATCCATACAGCTCAATACCATATAAATTCCCACTCTATCTCTCCTGTCCATTATTCTCAAAATACCTTCCAACTGTTTCAGGTAGCTGTGCTACATACCACATTACTTCTGTTTCTCAGAAAAATTAAAGTTGCTACTAAAGGCCAAAACAGAAATTGTCACAGTATCCAATGAATATTTGAAACTGTGAATGCAACAGGCTCTTGTAAATAGGCTACTGCTGTTCTGGTTATTTACTGTGTATTTTGAACATACTATAATTTGGTAGTATAACCTTTAGTATAACTTAGTAAGGTAGGTAAACTATTTGCTTCTAAGACCTCCCTGGTTTTTTTCAAGTAATTAAAGCCTAGTCTTTGCAGGCATCTATTGGTCAGATGAAATTATTTTGTAAGATATAAATATATTAAGCTGCATCTCTACCCAGAACTAAAGGCTACCTGCTGAGATTCAGACAGTAGCAATACTACAATACATTTATTAGCATAACTCAAAGGAGCTGAAGCAGTAAACTAAATCTTTTGATTATCTGCTTGGCATCATTTTCTTCTACTTTCAAAAACTGTAGTTCTAGAGAAATTAATTCCTTATTTATTACTATTAAAACCCCAACCTACCCTTTAGATTTATATCTAACTTTTTAAATTAAAGTAAAAATGTTGTCTTGGAAATTGGCATGTTAACTATGTATTTATATCATGTATTTTTCTAAATAGAGAATATTCTGGTAATTTGACCACTATTTGACCAATATAAACATCCCAGCAAATCTAACATAATGGTAGAGGAGAAAAACATCCTAACATAAGCTTTTGGTCAACTCTTCTTCAAAAAGGAAGAGGCAATGTCAACGCTTAGCGAAGTACTCTACGCATATAAAATATCTGCTGAAAAATGAATGCAATTCTTGACAACTGCACTGACTCCAGATCAAAACAGGAATGGTTAATGTAACAGTTTGTGAAAAATATACATTTTATAATTTAGTTAAAAAGAGATCCAAAACATTACATATCAAACAACAGATCACATGTAAACCATCCTTGAAAAGTGTCATTTTAAAATAAGTCGGGTGTAATTTACATATACTTTCTGGACTTTGCATAAGTCTCAAACAAACCCTCACCTCCCATTTTTCAGAAGCGCTATTTCCACGTTCACCTGTTCCAATGACATACAATCTTCCAGTTCCATCTGACAAGGTAACCCAGGTAGAAGATGTGAAATGGATAGATGCACAAAGACGGTTGTCACATGCTGTCAAATCTGTAGGAAGTCGAAACACCTCTCGTGGTTTTCCTAAGGCAGTGTCCTAAAAAGAAGACCAAACATTATACATTAATCTCTTCCTCTTCACTGATCCACACACACACAAATAAATACCTGCAGTGTGGTGGTTTCTCTCCTTTTTAAGAGTTGGAGTCTAATTCCTTTTCCTTTGAGTGTGAGCTGTCCTACTGATTCACTTTTAACAAAAATACATAGATGTGACAGATGGTATGTGACTTCAAGAACTAGGTCATAAAAGACTACATTTTCTACCTCCCTCTCTCTCTTGGATCGCACATTCTGAGGGAGGCTAGCTACCATGCTATGAATACGCTTAAGGTAGCCCCATGGACAGGCCCATATGGGGAGGAAATGACGGCTCTTGCCAACAATCAGCATTCCATGAGTTAATCATTTCGAAAATGTATGTTTTAGCCCTGGTCAAGGCTTCGGATGACTGCAGCCCTGGCTATCATTTTGGCTATAAACTCATGAAAAAAATCATGAGCCAGACCACCCACCTGAACTACTCCCTGATTTCTGACCATAGAAACTGATATGATAAGTGGTTATTGTTTCAAGTAACTAAGTTTTGAAGTTGTCGTATAATGACAGAAAACTAATACAATGCAGTAATCTAGTTTTCACTCTCTTTATTTTAGAGTTAAAGATCAGTATTTTTAACTTACTAGTTAGAAATACCACATCACGTTCAAAACAGCCAACAGTCTGCAGTATGAAAACACTACATTTAGCCTACTATGAATCTAGGTTTTTGTTAACAAATTTTAATTGGGTCTATGTACTTATAATGTAAAGCTATGATTGCTGCTAAGATTTGAATGTTGTATCCTCCCCAAAAGCTGAGTTAAAACCTAGTTACCAAAGTGACCTTACTAGAAGTTAGGGCCTCTAGTCATTAGGGCTCCACACTGGTAACTGGGAATAAGTAACCTTAGAGAAGGGACCGAAAGAGGGAGTTTGTCTCTTTTTCCCCCTCTGCCTTCTGTCATGTGAAGGCATATTATGCCTCCTTTCCGGAGAATGCAATGTTCAAGGCATCATCTTGGAAGCAGAGACTGAACCCTTACCAGATACCAAATCTGCCAGTACCCGGATCTTGGAATTCTCAGCTTCCAGAACTCAGAGAAATAAATTTCTGTTCTTTATAAATTACCAATTCTCAGGTATTTTGTTACAGCAGCACAAATGGACTACAACAGTTACATCATTAAAATGTTTCACAAGAGAATACATTTTTAAAGGTCTATAATTCAGAAAATAAACTTCCTCTCATATACCAAACTGCACTCAAATTCAACCATTTGTTTTTGTTGCTGAACTCTACAAGTTTTTCTATAGGAGAAAAGTAATCCTTTATATCCATATTCCATTCCCTGCTCCTAGAACTTAGATCTATATATGTTATAATATTTAAATAAACTGTATACAATGTCCTTACTAGCCACAAAATTTTTGGTGACTCATTTTTTCTTTCTAAAGCACCTAATTTAGCTTTCTCCAAAACACCACCTTTCCTTCCTTTCATATTTTACTGCTTTACATAAATTAAATTAATACACAATGGCAAGCAGAGTTCACAATGTTTGTAGAATGATCAAATTTGAGTATCAGTGATCTAAAACCACAAGCAAGAAACAGAATCATACCAGTATAGTACTAAGTAGCCTATTAGTAGTAAACATTAAGCTTACTGTGGTCTTCCATCAGTATGTTTGAGAGAGAGAACAGAGACTATCAATTAACCCATTCAGTATGTTAAGTGGAGGTCAATTAAGATAAATTTTACTGTAGGTCACACCATTTAGAGGATGATGGGGTATTCCCAGTTAGTGAAAAAAAAAAGAAAATAGACTAGTCCACAAATGCTACTGGGACACCAGAGAACTGGGAAAAATTAAACTTATTCTCTCCCTCATACCATAAACGAAAATACTCCATATTCCAGTAGATCAAGTGTCTAAATGTGGTAAAGGAAAAGGAAAATAATACTGTTTTTATAATCTCAGGATGGAAAAAGCCTTTCTACACATAAATAAAAGGCATGTAGAAGAAAGGGAGATAAATATAACTCAGGGCTAATATGTATAACATAAAAAGAGCCCTTAAAACTTAACAAGAAACATATGATTATTTAAAATGTTTAGGGGGATGGGCAGATCATGACAGACAGGAGGCAGGACTAGATTACAGCTCCAACTCTGATGGACAGAGCAGCCTGTGGAGCCTTGCATCATGATGTTTTACTCCAGAATGACTGCACGAATAAATCAGGAAAGCCGAGAGAACGCACAGACCCTCTGAAGGAAGTGGATTGCTCCTGCAGGACCCAAGAGACACCCCAAATACTGTTAGTACCCAAACTGTGGAAGTGGGAAACATAGATCCCTCAAACACACCGCCCCACTATGGAACCTGAAGGTCTAGGTTACGGGAGAAAATTCTGACCTTACCTGGAACTGAGTCAACTGAGAGAGCCGAGCAAAATACAGGGGTAGAGAAAGCAGCAGGGAAAGCCCTGTGAGCTTGCTGGGTTCCCTAATAAACCATTTCTGCTTGTCCTCACAGGGGTCCTTCGGGAGGGCGGCCAGAGGCACCGGGGAAAGGCCAACAGGGAAAAGGAATCGCCAACTGAATTTTGTAACATTTTGAACTGAAGGAGAAGTCTCCTGGAAAAGTATGCTTCCCAGAATTCAGGGAAAGGTGTGAATCTGGTGGGCAGACTCCACAGGCGGGTGAAGAAGGAAAGCCATATTTGCTTTAGCAGCTGGGAAACGGGTAGCCTGGAGCAAGTTCTCAGCCCTGCTTGCCCACTGCCTGGAAATAGACTTGATATTGTTGGTGGGGGCATGGTGGGAGTGAGACAGGCCCCTAGGATTGCATGGGAGTTTGGTGAGGCCTGTGACAGCCTGCTTTCCCCCACTTCCCTGACAATCTGCATGACTCAGCAGAGGCAGCCATAATCTTCCTAGGAGTGTAACTCCATTGACCTGGAAACCTCACCCCCTTTCCCCACTGGACACGCCCAAGAAGAGCCTGAGCTCAGACACACCTAGCCCTGCCCCCACCCAATGGTCCTTCCCTACAGGGAAGTTCTACAGTCCCCATCCACTGTTTGTTCCTCCTCATACTACCACAGCTGATGCTCTCTGGAAAGTACCACCTCCTGACAGGGAGTCAACCAGCACAAAAACAGTGCATTAAATAACCAAACCTAAGAACTCTCAGAGTCCATTTCACCCTGCTGACACCTCCAGGTGCTGGTATCCATGGCTGAGAGTCCCACAAATGGTACACAAAACAGGACTACGTGCAGACAACCCCAGTACCAGCCTGGAGCCTGGTAGACTTGCTGGGTGGCTAGAGCCAGAAGAGAGATAACCATCACTCCAGCTCAGCTCTCAGGAGGACACATCCATAGGAAAAGGGGGAGACTACTACATCAAGGGAACACCCCATGGGACAAAAGAATCTGACAACAGCCTTGAGCCCTTGACTTCCTTCTGATAGAGGCTACCAAAAGGAGAAGGAACCAGAAAATCAAGTCTGGTAATATGACAAAACAAGGTTCTTTCACACCCCCCGAAAATCACAGTAGGTCACCAGCAATGAATCCAAACCCAGAAGAAATCCCTGATTTACCTGAAAAAGAATTCAGGAGGTCAGTTATTAAGCTAATCAGGGAGGCACCAGAGAAAGGCAAAGCCCAACGTAAGGAAATAAAAAAAAAGATACAAGAAGTGAAAGGGGAAATATTGGATGAAATAGCATAAATAAAAAACAACCAAAACTTTAGGAAACAATGGACACACTTATAGAAATCCAAAATGCTCTAGAAAGTCTCAGCTATAGAATCAAACAAGTAGAAGAAATTAATTCAGAGCTCGAAGACAAGGTCTTTGAATTAACCCAATCCAACAAGGACAAAGGAAAAATAATAAGAAAATATGAACAAGGCCTCCAAGAAGTCTAGGATTATGTTAAATGACCAAACCTAAGAATAATTTGCATTCCTGTGAAAGAAGAGAAATCTGAAAGTCAGGTAAACATATTTGGGGGAATAATCAAGGAAAACTTCCCCGGCCTTGCTAGATACCTAGACATCCAAAAACAAGCAGCACAAAGAATATTTGGGAAATTCACTGCAAAAAGATCATTGCCTAGGCACACTGTCTTCAAGCTATCTAAAGCTAAGAGGAAGGAAAGAATTTTAAGAGCTGTGAGACAAAAGAACCAAGTAACCTATAAAGAAAAACCTGTCAGATTAACAGATTTGTCAGCAGAAGCCCTACAAGCTAGAAAGCATTAGCGCACTATCTTCAGTCTTCTCAAACAAAACAATTAACAGGCAAGAATTGTGTATCCAGCGAAACAAAGCTTCATATGTGAAGGAAAGATACAGTCTTTTTCAGACAAACAAATGCTGAGAGAATTCACCACTACCAAGCCACTGTCAGGCCTCTGACCCCAAGCCAAGCCATCATATCCCCAGTGACCTGCACGTATACATCCAGATGGCCTGAAGCAACTGAAGATCCACAAAAGAAGTGAAAATAGTCCTAACTGATGACCTTCCACCATTGTGATTTGTTCCTGCCCCACCCTAACTGATATTCTCCCCAGCCCTTAAGAAGGTACTTTGTAATATTCTCTCCGCCCTTAAGAATATACTTCCTATGCCTATCCCAAACTTACAAGAACTAATGATAATCCCACCACCCTTTGCTGACTCCTTTTTCGGACTCAGCCCGCCTGCACCCAGGTGAAATAAACACCTTTGTTGCTCACACAAAGCCTGTTTGGTGGTCTCTTTACAGATGCGTGTGACATTTGGTGTTGAAGACCCAGGACAGGAGGACTCCTTTGGGAGACGAGTCCCCTGTCCTCGCCCTCACTCCGTGAGGAGATCCACCTACGACCTCGGGTCCCCGGACCAATCAGCCCAAGGAATATCTCACCAATTTCAAATCAGGTAAGCGGTCTTTTCACTCTCTTCTCCAGTCTCTCTTGCCACCCGTCAATCTCCCTCTTTTGCTACCCTTCAATCTCCCTGTCCTTCCAATTCCAGCTCTTTTTCCTCTCTAGGAGAGACAAAGGAGACACATTTTATCCATGGACCCGAAACTCTGGCACCAGTCACAGACTCAGGAAGACAGCCTTCCCTTGGCGTTTAATCACTGCGGGACGCCTGCCTGATTATTCACCCACACTCCATTGGTGTCTGATCACTGCGGGGACACCTGCCTTGGTCATTCACACACATTCCCTTGGTGGCAAGTCAATTGCAGGGATGCCTGTGTTGGCTGCTCACCCACATTGCAGGCCAGGGCTGCTCACTCCCACCTCCCTTATCCGTGTCTCTACCTTCTCTTTTCTCTGGGCTTGCCTCCTTGACTATGGGCAACCTTCCACTCCCTCCTTCCCCCTTCTTCTCCCTTAGCCTGTGTTCTCAAAAACTTAAAACCTCTTCAACTCACACCTGACCTAAAACCTAAGCGTCTTATTTTCTTCTGCAACACCGCTTCGCCCCAGTACAAACTTGACAATGATTCTAAATAGCCAGAAAACAGTACTTTTGATTCCTCCATCCTACAAGATCTAGATAATTCTTGTCATAAAATGGGCAAATGGTCTGAGGTGCCTGACGTCCAGGGATTCTTTTACACATCGGTCCCTTCCTAATCTCTGCTGCCAATGAGACTCGCCCCAAATCTTTCTTCTTTCTCTCCTGTCTGTTCCTTCAGTCTCCACTCCAAGCTCTGAGTCCTGTGAATTCTTCTTTTCTACAGAGCCATCTGACCTCTCCCCTCCTTCCCAGGCTGCTCCTCGCCAGGCCGAGCCAGGTCCCAACTCTTCTTCAGTCTCTGCTCCCCTACCCTATAACCCTCCTATTACCTCCCCTCCTCACACCCAGTCTAGCTTACAGTTTCCTTCTGAGACTAGCCCTCCCCCACCTGCTCAACAATTTCCTCTTAGAGAGGTGGCTGGAGCCGAAGGCATAGCTAAGGTTAATAATGCTTCTCTTTCTTTATCAGAACTCTCCCAAATCAGTTAGCTTTTAGGCTCGTTTTCATCAAATATGAAAACTCAGTCCAGTCCATGGCCCGTCTGGCAACAACCCTTAGACGCTTTACCGCCCTGCGTCCAGAGGGGCCAGAGGGCTGTCTTATTCTCAATATGCATTTTATTACCCAACCCGCTCCCTACGTTAAAAAAAGCTCCAAAAATTAGATTCTGGCCATCAACCCCACAACAGGACTTAACTGACCTCGCTTTCAATGTGTACAATAATAGAGAAGAGTTGCAATTACTTGCCTCCGCTGTGAAGAAACCTCAGCCACATCTCCAGCACACAAGAACTTCAAAACACCTAAACCGCAGGGGCCAGGCATTCCTCCAGGATCGCCTCCCCAAGGATCTTGCTTCAAGTGCTGGAAATCTGGCCACTGGGCCAAGGAATGCCGGCAGCCTGGGATTACTCCTAAACCGTGTCCCATCTGTGCAGGACTCCACTGGAAATCGGACTGTCCAACTTGCCCAGCAGCCACTCCCAGAGCTTCCGGAACTCTGGACCAAGGCTCTCTGACTGACGGCTTCCCAGATCTTCTTGGCTTAGCGGCTGAAGACAGACACTGCCCGATCACCTTGGAAGCCTACAGGACCATCACAGATGCTTTGGGTAACTTTTACACTGGAGGGTAAGTCCGTCCCCTTCTTAATCAATACAGAGGGTACCCACTCCACATTACCTTCTTTTCAAGGGCATAAATTACCTCCATAACTGTTGTAGGTATTGATGGCCAGGCTTCTAAACCCCTTAAAACTCCCCAACTCTCATGCCAACTTGGACAACATTCTTTTATGCACTCCTTTTTAGTTATCCCCACCTGCTCAGCTCCCTTATTAGGTCGAGACATTTTAAGTAAATTATCTGCTTCCCTGACTATTCCTAGGCTACAGCCACACCTCATTGCTATCTTTTCCCCCAGTTCAAAGCCTCCTTCACATCCTCCCCTTGTATCTCCCCACCTCAATCCACAAGTATAGGACACCTCTACTCCCTCCTTGGCAACCGATCATGTACCCCTTACCATACCATTAAAATCTAATCACCCTTACCCGGCTCAATGCCAATATCCCATCCTACAGCACACTTTAAAAGGATTAAAGCCTGTTATCACTCGCCTGCTACAGCATGGCCTTTTAAAGCCTATAAACTCTCCTTACAATTCCCCCACTTTACCTGTCCAAAAACCAGACAAGTCTTACAGGTTAGTTCAGGATCTGCACCTTATCAACCTAATTGTCTTGCCTATCCACCCTATGGTGCCAAACTCATATACTCTCCTATCCTCAATACCTCCCTCCACAACCCATTATTCTGTTCTAGACAAACCTAGCTGACTCCATAAATCCTAAATCCTTTCCCCACTCCCCTTTCCATTCCTTAAAAAACAGCCCTAAAAGCTGCTCCGAAATTAGCTCTCCCTAACTCATCCCAACCTTTCTCATTACACACAGCTGAAGTGCAGGGCTGTGTGGTCAGAATGCTTACAAGAGAGCCAGGGCTGTACCACGTAGCCTTTCTTTTCAAACAACTTGACCTTACTGTTCTGGACTAGCCCCCACATTATTCCTGATACCACACCTGACCTCCATGACTGTATCTCTCTGATCCACCAGGCATTCACTCTGTTTCCTCATATTTCCTTCTTTTCTATTCCTCACTCTGATCACACTTGGTTTATTGATGACAGTTCCACCAGGCCTAATCGCCACTCACCAGCAAAGGCAGGCTATGCTATAGTATCTTCCACATCTATCCTTGAGGCTACCACTCTGCCCCACTCTACTACCTCTCAGCAAGCCAAACTCACTGCCTTAACTCAGACCCTCACTCTTGCAAAGGGACTACACGTCAATATTTATACTGACTCTAAATATGCCTTCCATCTCCTGCACCACCATGCTGTTATATGGGCTGAAAGAGGTTTCCTCTTTATGCAAGGGTCTTCCATCATTAATTCCTCTTTAATAAAAACTCTTCTCAAGGCTGCTTTACGTCCAAAGGAAGCTGGAGTCATTCACTGCAAGGGACATCAAAAGGCATCAGATCCCATCACTCAGGGCAACACTTATGCTGATAAGGTAGCTAAAGCAGCCAGCTTCCAACTTCTGTCCCTCAGCGTCAGTTTTTCTCCTTCTAATCGGTCACTCCCACCTACTCCCCCACTGAAACTTCCACCTATCAATCTCTTCCCACACAAGGCAAATGGGTCTTGGACCAAGGAAAATATCTCCTTCCAGCCTCACAGGCCCATTCTATTCTGTCGTCATTTCATAACCTCTTCCATGTAGGTTACCAGCCACCAGCCTGTCTCTTAGAACCTCTCATTTCCTTTCTATTGTGGAAATCTGTCCTCAAGGAAATCACTTCTCAGTGTTCCATCTGCTATTCTACTACTCCTCAGGGATTGTTCAGGCCCCCTCTCTTCCCTACACATCAAGCTCAGGGATTTGTCCCTGCCCAGGACTGGCAAATTGACTTCACTCACATGCTCCGAGTCAGGAAACTAAAATACCTTTTGATCTGGGTAGACACTTTCACCAGATGGGTAGAGGCCTTTCCTACAGGGTCTGAGAAGGCCACCGCGGTAATTTCTTCCCTTCTGTCAGACATAATTCCTTGGTTTGGCCTCCCTAGCTGTATACAGTCCGATAAGGGAA
This sequence comes from Trachypithecus francoisi, assembly GCF_009764315.1. Taxonomy (NCBI): domain Eukaryota; kingdom Metazoa; phylum Chordata; class Mammalia; order Primates; family Cercopithecidae; genus Trachypithecus; species Trachypithecus francoisi. The sequence continues at coordinate 65,503,577 of NW_022681472.1, forward strand.
TGGTCTTTATTAGTCAAATCACCCAAGCAGTTTCTCAGGCTCTTGGTAGTCGGTGGAACCTTCATACCCGTTACTGTCCTTAATCTTCAGGAAAAGTAGAATGGAATAATGGTCTTTTAAAGACACACCTCACCAAGCTCAGCCTCCAACTTAAAAAGGACTCGACAGTACTTTTACCTCTTGCCCTTCTTAAAATTAGAGCCTGCCCTCGAGATGCTACAGGGTACAATCCATTTGAACTTTTATAGGGACACACTTTCTTTTTCGGCGCCAACCTCACCCCAAACACTAGCCCTCTAGGCAACTATCTTCCAGTCCTCCAGCAGGCTAGACAGGAAATTCACCAGGCTGCAAATCTTATTAAAAAACTGACCCCTCAACCTCTACAACCTTGGTGGACCGGACCCCATTAGTCATCTATAGCATCCCAATGGCTGTTCATCTGCAGGACCCCCCCATTAGGTTCATAGTTCCAGAGTAAAACTGTGCCCATCAGACAGTCAGCCTGATTTCTCCTCTTCCTCCTGGAAGTCGCAAGTACTCTCCCCTACTTCCCTTAAACTCACTCGCATTTCTGAAGAACAGTAATAACCCTTATGAGCCTAATATATCCCTTCATTCTATTAGGTCTACTCGTCCTTACCCGACTTTTCGCAACAGGGCTTTACGGCTTTACGCAGTCACTCTCACTACTTGGACTGCACCCCGAAAACTTGTCATCCCTACTATCTTCTGTCCAGTCACACGCCTATTTACCATTCTCAACTACTCATAAATGCCCCGCCCTTGTTTACAATGCCAGTTTACACTTTTCTTCCAAACCATCATAGTGGACATCTTCTGGTACTATCCCCAATCCACCACTCTCAACTCCCTCTTGAAGTAGATGGATGATCTTTGCTGACAGGGTACACTCCAATACTTTCACCCTGATGAAGTCCTATTCTTTACTTTTATACTCACTCTTATTCTTCTTCCCGTTCTTATGCCACCATCTACCTCTCCCCCCAGCTATCTCCAGCACACTATCAATCTCACTCACTCTCTCCTAGCAGTTTCGAATCCTTCTTTAACAAACAATTGCTGGCTTTGCATTTCTCTTTCCTCCAAAATCTCCGAGGCCTCTATTTACTCACTGCTAAGAAGAGGAGACTCTGCACAATTTTTAAATGAAGAGTGTTGTTTTTACTTAAATCAATCTGGCCTGGTATATGACAACATAAAAAAAAAACTCAAGGATAGAGCCCAAAACCTCGCCAACCAAGAAAATAATTACATTGAACCCCCCACCAGACACTCTCTAATTGGATGTCCTGGGTCCTCCCAATTCTTAGTCCTTTAATACCTGTTTTCCTCCTTCTTTTATTCAGAGCTTGTGTCTTCCATTTAGTTTCTCAATTCCTACAAAACCACAACCAGGCCATTACCAATCATTCTATACGACAAATGCTCCTTCTGACAACCCCACAATATCACCCCTTACCCCAGGAAAATCTTTCTTCGGTTTAATCTCTCCCACTCTATGTTCCCACACTGCCCCTAACCCTGCTCGAAGCAGCCCTGAGAAACATCGCCCATTATCTCTCCATATCACCCCCCAAAAATTTCCACCACCCCAACACTTCACCACTATTATGTTTTGGTTTTCTTATTAATATAAAAAGACAGGAATGTCAGGCCTCTGAGCCCAAGTTAAGCCATCATATCCCCTGTGACCTGCATATACACATCCAGATGGCCTGAAACAACTGAAGATCCACAAAAGAATTGAAAATAGCCTTAACTGATGACACTCCACCATTGTGATTTGTTCCTGCCCCACCCTAACTGATAGGATATATTCTCCCCTGCCCTTAAGAAGGCATTTTGTAATATTCTTCCCATCCCCGCACTTAAATAGGTAATTTGTAATATTCTCTCCGTCCTTAAGAATATACTTTGTATGCCTATCTCAAACCTGTAAGACCTAATAATAATCCCACCACCCTTTGTTGACTCCTTTTTCGGACTCAGCCCAACTGCACCCAGGTAAAATAAACAGCATTGCTGCTCACACAAAGCCTGTTTGGTGGTCTCTTTACATGGATGCGTGTGACAGCCACCACTACAGAACTGCTAAAAGGAGCTCTACATCTTGAAACAAATCCTAGAAACACATCAAAACAGAACCTGTTTTAAGCATAAATCACTCACGACCTATAAAAAAAATACAATTAAAAAACAAAAACATGTATACAGGCAATAAAGAGCATGATGACTAGAATGGTACCTTACATCTCAATAGTAACATTGAATGTAAATGGTCTAAACGCTCCACTTAAAAGATACAGAATTGTAGAATGGGTAAGAATTCACCAACCATTTGCTGCCTTCAAGAGACTCACCTAATACATAAAGATTCACATACACTTAAGGTAAAAGGGTGGAAAAAGACATTTAATGCAAATAGCCCAAAAACGAGCAGGAGTAGCTATTCTTACATCAGACAAAACAAACTTTAAAGCAACAGCAGTTAAAAAAGGCAAAGAGGGACATTATACAATGATAAAAGGCCTTGTCCAATAGGAAACTATCATGATCCTAAACATATAACGACCTAACACTGGGGCTCCCAAATTTATAAAACAATTACTAATAGATCTAAGAAATGAGATAGACAGCAATGCAATAATAGTGGGGGACTTCAATACTCCTCTAATAGCCCTACACAGGTCAAGACACAAGGTCAACAAAGAAGCAATGGATTTAAACTATACCCTGGAACAAATGGACTTAACAGATATATACAGAACATTTCATCCAACAACCACAGAATATACATTCTATTCAAAACCATGTAAATACATGGAAATTAAAAACTTGCTCCTGAATTATCATTGGGTCAAAAAATGATATCAGGATGGAAATTAAAAAATTATTTGAACTGAAGACAACAGTGACACAACCTATCAAAACCTCTGGGACACAGCAAAGGCAGTACTAAGTGGAAAGTTCATAGCCCTGAACACCTATATCAGAAAGTCTGAAAGAGCACAAACAGACAGTCTCAGGTCACACCTCAAGGAACTGGAAAAACAAGAACAAACCAAACCCAAAACCAGCAGAAGAAAGGAAATAACCAAGATCAGAACAAAACTAAATGAAATTGAAACAAACAAAAAAATACAGAAGATAAAGGAAACAAAAAGTTGGTTCCTTGAAAAGATAAAAAAAAATGGATAGACCATTAGCAAGATTAATCAAGAAATGAAGAGAGAAAATCCAAATAAGATTAATAAGAAACAAAATGGGAGATGTTACAATTTAAAAATTACCAATAAAAAAAGCCCAGGACCAGGCCGGGCACGGTGGCTCAAGCCTGTAATCCCAGCACTTTGGGAGGCCAAGGCGGGCAAGTCACGAGATCAGGAGATTGAGAACATCCTGGCTAACAAGGTGAAACCCCGTCTCTACAAAAAATAAAAAAAATTAGCTGGGTGTGGTGGCTGACACCCATAGTCCCAGCTACTCGGGAGACTGAGGCAGGAGAATGGCGTGAACCCAGAAGGTGGAGCTTGCAACCAGCCGAGATAGCGCCACTGCACTCCAGCCTGGGTGACAGAGCGAGACTCCATCAAAAAAAAAAAAAAAATGTCCAGGACCAGACAGATTCACAGCAGAATTCTACCAGATGTTCAAAGAACTGGTACCAATCCTATTGACACTACTCCACAAGACAGAGAAAGAAGGAAGCCTCCCTAAATCATTCTATGAAGCCAGTATCACCCTAATACCAAAACCAGGAAAGGACATAACCAAAAAAAAAAAACTACAGATATCCTTGATGAACACAGATGCTAAAATCTTTAATAAAATACTAGCTAACCGAATCCAACAACATATCAAAAACATAATCCACCATGATCAAAAGGGTTTCATACCAGAGATGCAGAGATGGTTTAACATACACAAGTCAATAAATGTAATACACTGCATAAACAGAATTAAAAACAAAAATCACATGATCATCTCAATAGATGCAGAGAAAGCATTCAACAAAGTCCAGCATCGCTTTATGATTAACTCTCAGCAAAATCGGTATACAAGGGACATACCTCAATGTAATAAGAGCCATCTATGACAAACTCACAATCAACATAATACTGAATGGGGCAAAGTTGAAAGCATTCCCTCTGAAAATTGGAACAAGACAAGCACACCCACTCTTACTACTCCTCTTCCTGGCCAGAGCAATCAGACAAGAGAAAGAAATAAAGGGCATCCGAATCAGTAAAGAGAAAGTCAAAATGCCGCTGTCTGCTGATGATTATCTGTTTACCTAGAAAATCCCAAAGGATGCCCCCAGAAAGCTCCTAGAACTGATAAAAGAATTCAGCAAAAGTTTTCGAATACAAACTTAATGTACACAATTCAGTACCTCTTCTATATACCAATAGCCACCAAGCTGAGAACCAGATCAAGAACTCAACCCCTTTTACAATGGCTGCAAAAAACAAAAACAAAAAAAAAAAAAAACCACATAGGAATATACCTAAACAAAGGAGATGAAAGACCTATACAAGGAAAACAACAAAACACTGCTGAAAGAAATCAAAGATTACACAAACAAATGGAAACACATCCCACACTCATGGATGGGTAGAATTAATACTGTGAAAATGACTATACTGCCAAAACAATCTACAAATTCAAGGCAAAACCCATCAAAATACCACCATCATTCTTCACAGAATTAGAAAAAAAAAAAAAATGTAACCAAAAAACAGCCTGCATAACCCAAGCAAGACTAAGTTAAAAGAACAAATCTGGAGGCATCACATTACCTGATTTCAACCTATACTATAAGGCCATGTCATGGTACTGGTATAAAAACAGGCACACAGACCAATGGAAAAAAAGAGAGAATCCATAAACAAACCCAAATACTTATAGCCAATGAAGCAAACAAAAATATAAAGTGGGGAAATGATACCCTTTTCAACAAACAGTGCTGGAATAACTGGCCAGCCACATGTAGGAGAATGAAACGGGACCTTCATCTCTCACCTTATACAAAAATCAACTCAAGATGGATTAAGGACTTAAATCTAAGACCTGAAACTATACAAATTCCAGAAGATAACATTGGAAAAACCCTTCCAGACATTGGCTAAGGCAAGGATTTCATGACCAAGAACCCAAAAACAAATGAGATTAAAAACAAAGATAAATAGCTGGGACTTAATTAAACTATAAGAGCTTTTGCACAGCAAAAGGAACAGTCAGCAGAATAAACAGACAACCTACAGAGTGGGAAAAAATCTTCACAATCTATACATCCGATAAAGGACTAATATCCAGAATCTACAACGAACTCCAACAAATCAGCAAGGAAAAAAATCAACAATCTTATCAAAAAGTAGGCTAAGGACGTGAATAGACAATTATTCCTTTTTTTTTTTTTTGAGATGGAGCCTCGCTCTGTTGCCAGGCTGGAGTGCAATGGTGCGATCTTGACTCACTGAAACCTCTGCCTCCTGGGTTCAAGTGATTCCCCTGCCTCAGCCTCCCGAGTAGCTGGGACTACAGGCGTGTGTCACCATGCCCGGCTAATTTTTTATATTTTAGTAAAGATGGGGTTTCACCATGTTGGCCAGGATGGTCTCAATCTCCTGACCTTGTGATCCGCCCGCCTCGGCCTCCTTGCAATCCCAAAGTGCTGAGATTACAGGCGTGAGCCACAACACCTGGCCATGAATAGACAATTCTTAAAAGAAGATATACAAATAAATGGCCAAAACGCATATGAAAAAACACTCAACCTCACTAATGATCAGGGAAATGCAAATCAAAACTACAATATGATACCACCTTAGTCTTGCAAGAATGGCCATAATCAAAATATCAAAAATAGTAGATGTTGGTGTGAACAGGGAACACTTCCGTGCTGCTAGTGGGAATGTAAACTAGTACAACCACTATGCAAAACAGTATAAGGATTCCTTAAAGAACTAAAAGCAGAACCTCCGTTTGATCCAACAATCCCACTACTGGGTATCTACCCAGAAGAAAAGAAGTCATTATACAAAAAAGATACTTGCGCACGCATGTTTATAGCAGCACAATTTGCAACTCCAAAGAAGTGGAACCAACCCAAATGCCCATCAATCAACGAGTGGATAAAGAAACTGTGGTGTATATATATGTCAGAATACTGCTCAGCCATAAAAGGAATGAATTAATGGCATTCACAGTGACCTGGATGAGACTGGAGACTATTATTTTAAGTGAAGTAACTCAGGAATGAAAAACCAAACATTGTATGTTCTCACTCGTAAGTGGGAGCTAAGCTAGAGGATGCAAAACCATAAGAATGACACAACGGACTTTGAGGACTTGGGAAAAGAGTGGGAAGGGGTGAGGGATAAAATCCAACTACAAATAGGACTACAAATAGGGTATACTGTATACTGCTCAGGTGATGGCTGAACCAAAATCTCACAAATCACCATTAAAGAACTTACTCATGTAACCAAACGCCATCTGTTGTTCCCCAACAACCTAGGGAAATAAAAAAATTAAAAAGAAAAAATGAAAAAATGTTACATGGGGAAAATATTTGAACAGGAAAACTACAGTTTAAAAGAAGTAGGCGAGGCATGGTGGCTCATGCCTATAATCTCAGTATTTTGTGGGGCCAAGGCAGGTGAATCATCTGAGGCAAGAGTTCAAGACCAGCCTGGCCAACATGATGAAACCCCATCTCTACTAAAAATACAAAAATTAGACAGATGTGGTGGCAGGCACCTGTAATCCCAGCTACGCGGGAGGCTGAGGCAGGAGAATTGCTTGAACCCAGAGACAGAGTTTGCAGTGAGCTGAAATCGCAGCACTGCACTCTAGCCCAGGCAACAGAGCGAGACACTGTCAAAACAAAACAAAACAAAACAAAACAAAAAAAAACACCCAAATCACTATTATAAAATAACGGATTAATAGAATATGATTACCTCATTGACCAGAGAAAACAATCTTACACTAGTAATGACTATTCTTGGCTAAAGTGCCATGTCAGTGGGAGTAAAAATAACTATAGGCTTTTTGGAGATAATGTAAAGCTATGAGGTACTGCTATGTTTTTATTAAGTTTTATGTTTTATATGCCTTTTGACATGATTCCACTTACAGGAATTTATTCAATAAGAATACCTGCATATGTACATGAAGATCTATATAACAAAAATGTTTATTTTAATAACGAAAGGGAAAAACTGTGCCAATAAAAACTAGGAAAAACAACCTAGTTGTTTATCAATAAAGTAGGTAAGAAGAAAGCAGCCCCTGACATTAAGGAAAAGGCCTAGCAGTATCAGCCAGGCCTTCGTTTTGTTATGAGCTGGACTGGCACTAACAAGTGTTCTGTTGAACAGGAACAGTTTCACAAAACGTAAACATCAGATAGGGCCTCTGAATGACCGTGATGGAGCAGGACAAAAACAGCAGCACTTCACAGTGATATCTGAACACAGATACAACAGGAACACTGTCAAGGCTACAAACATGACCAGGCCAATATAAGCAGCTGCGGCTTCCTTACTAATTATAGTCTGAGCCTCAGTCTAGTCTTCTCTCCTTCTAGATAAGACTTATTAAGATACCCATTACATAAACAACCAGTTTCCTGACAGTATTCAATCCAGAATAAAGCCTCACTTTCTTTAACCCTTCCTCCAAAATCACCCAACAGAGAAGACCAACCTTATAACAGCATCCTGTTTCTAAATCCTTTTACTGAACAGTCTGTGGTTCCCATGGTATGTGTTCTCCCTTACTGCAAAAGTAACAAATCCAACTCATTCAACCACAGATGCTTGCCTGGTATCTTTGTCTGGAGAGCATTGGCAGGAATGGTTAACTATGGAACAGCCACCCTACAGAATACCAAGTAACTGTTAAACATACTGAGGTAGATTAATAATACTGACATAAAAAGATCTCCTAGATACTGATTTTTTTTTAAAGATGCAGAATACATACAATATGAATCCATATATGCCAAAACAAACATTATGATACGACAGCACAAAATATAGACAGACACATGCTGACCCGTTAAGAACGTTTACCATTAGGAAAATAAGACTGAAGTGTAGTGGTTGGGGAGATCAGGAGTATGAGAAAATTTTCCCTTTCTGCTTCAAATACATTACTTTTTTAAGACCAAGCAACTTGTGGGCGATAGACATAATTTTAAAGGTATTAGTAAGATAAAATGGGATGCTTTCCTCAAAACAGTTATTTCAAAGTAAAGGTTTCTAGTTGTCTCTACCACATGCCCCACACTGCATTTAATCTAATAAACCATTACTGGGAAGAATGTTGAGATAAACTTGTTAAATTACTATTCTTCATTTCATACACAATTATGAGCATTTTAAGCCATTTTCTTTAAAATACGTGGTTATACATGACGGAGGTTGCTAGAAGTCTAATTATCAACCAGATAAATGGGTACAATATCCAACAGAATGATTAAGATACTTGAGTATCTAAATGTGAAAATTAAATTAAAACACAAAAGGAAACACACAGTGGCTCTCTTACCTGCATTAATGACAGTTAAAGTAAAAGCAACCTAAATGTTTGATTGTTTAGATCTAATTTTTCAAAGTACAGATTAATTTTAACTGGACTATAAGCAATAAAATACCTTTTCCTGTAAATCCTAAAATATAGCATTTACTTATATCTGAATAACCTCTATTGACAATTTCACTACATGCCCTCATAACAACACTTTATAGGCTTACATCTATAATGTCCAGGTCTCACATAATCATTTTCTTTTTCCTCACAAAAAGTTAATGTAACTACGTTCAAGGGCTAACAATGAAAATCATTCTAAGGCAACATTTCACAGCTGATGCTGGATTAAAATTTCACTGATGAATGGAATACTTACTGAATCACTATAATATACAAGAATTGTATTAAATAAGTGCTTCGACTTTTTAACATGTCATGTATTTATCACCAAACTCTATGAGGTTAAAATTATTAACCACACTTAGAAGAGAGGTTCAAAAAGAATAAATAATTTGTCTGGAGCGCCACTGCTAGAAAATGACAGGACCAAGATTAAAATCCTGATAAACCCTACTCCAAAAGTTGGTTTTCTTTCCCCTACTCCACATTGCTTGAGAATAAACCACGTCTCAAGATTTTCTAAATAAATTAATACTTCAGCTCTCAATGCAATATCTAGTATACCCATCCACAACCCCCCAAACCAACCTTGAATGTAACTACTATATTCAGTTTTCTTCAGGCCTCTACACAGTATTTTTAATGCAGATCCCTGAGTCAATATAGATGTAAAATAAAAATTATAATGCCCATATATTATATATTATATATAATTATATATTATATATTATATATTATATATTATATATTATATATTATATATTATATATATATATATAATTATATAATATTATATATATAATTATATAAGCCTATATATAATATATATATAATACATGGGCATTATAATTTTTATATAGTTAATGTATTACTTGTTTACTGTAAACAGTAAACAAGTAATACATTAACTATATAAAAATTATAATATTAATTTAAAAAAATATTTATTAAAAAAATCTTTAAACAGATTTTGGGGCCCTCTTAGTTGCAGCTACAAGTAGAGAATCTTTGAAATAACAAAGTATTTTTCTAATAAATACAGATTTATAGAAAGGGCTACTCAAGTTTAAAGAAAGCAAGTGGGGATACCATTTACTAGTATTATTAGATACCATTTACTAGTATTATGAGACAATGACATTTAAAATTGCCCTTTTAAAAGGAAGTGATCTTTTTCTGGAGAAAGTCTTTTCATTATTAATAACCATTAACTTTATTTGGAAGAAAGAATATAAGTTCCTTTTTCCTTTTCTCTTTTTTTGTATTAAATGCACAACTCTAAGAATTGACCCCACTCTTTATTATTATTTTTTCTTTAATCAGGTATTGCAGCTCAGAAAATGTTACTCCGAAATAATGGCACTTCAATATGAAGCAGCCTCAAGGTCTTTCTGGCCTCCCCTCCCTTCCTGTCTCTCCCAAGCACAGGATGAAGTTATTCTCTGAAGTTCTTTCATCTACCTATAAACTGGACCTGCCAAAGAGAAACACAATTGCTTTCCCTGAAATTTCATTAACCAGAGAAGATTAAAACTTCTATCACAGAGGAAGAGGCTGAAAATTAAACACCCCACCTACAGCTCAGATGAACTGAACTTAGTCACAAACCATTGTCTGCTCTCCATCCCATTCAATTTCCAAAGAAAAGTATTAACTAATCATCGTCTGATCATTAGGCCCATTCATTCATTTCTTCCTAAAAATCATTTGCTATCCCGCATTTCCCCCATGTCCCTACTGATCAAGCACAAGAAGGGTATGGATAATGGTATATAAGCATCTGTACCCCACTGGGTTACAGGGTAGTCATTTTCCTGGATTCCGCCATGTATACATGTTAAAATATATTTATATATCTTTTTCTCATATTAATCTGCCTTTTGTCAAGAGATTTTCAGCAAACCTTCTAAGAATAAAGGGGACACTTTGCCTTTGTCTCTACACAGGTAAGTAAGCGGTCCCCTAATAATTAACTCAACTGTGAAAACAAGCTGACATTCAGGACTAGAGATGAACATACTGACATACAACTGCGTTCCTCTAACAAATGGTTGTAACCTGTCACTCCAAGATGCAGCCTCACACATACATTCTTACAAATGAAATCCAGTAACTGCCCCTTAGACCTTTAAGTACAAATTAAAGAGGCAATATAAGATGACACTCTTTTAGTAGCAGGAACAAATTAGCTTTTCAGGTAAATAGAAAACGAATTATGACATAATTTCCTAAATATTAAGAAACGTAACACATTACTTTAAAATGAGCCATAATATCATATAAAATAATGATATATTAAAAAACCAAATTTTAAACACTTTTTTGCTTTCCCAAGGCATTTTCTACTTCCTTAGCACACTTCCTCCCAAGGGACATTTCTCTAAAATTAACAACTGTAAACCTACAAGTTAAATTTTCTTGTAAGTAGTGTATTCTGTCTTTATAAACCAGTATGTAGACCTGCTGCCACCTGCTGGCTCCAGACAGTCTGAAGACCAAGCAACCCATGGTTTTCAAGTCTTGGGTCCCACAGCATTCACTTTGACTACAACAGTTCAGGTTTAACAAAGGTGGTCATTTGTACATCAGTTACAGAAAAGGAGCCTGTCTAGGATTTGTGCATGTGTGCCTCTGATGAAAACAAAAGAAAACAAAACAATGTATTAAACAATAAAATAGATATTGGAAGAGCTGTTTTCTGCTATAAGACAATAGTCTAGTCAGTGGTCAACATTCTCTACAGGCCTGCACCTGACAGAAACTCAGAGTAGGTTGATTTCATTTGTGCTGATGGGAAAAATAATAAGAAATAAGTGCAGTATTCTGTATCCCAGGCACAGAATTTCTTAATACCTGGTCATCCCTGGACCACAAGCAAAACCATCTGAGGTGCTTGATAAAATAATAAATTATAAAATACATACTACAAAATTACCCTAGAAACACACTTTGAGTAAATCCATTACTGCACAAAAAACTGAACATAGAGAACTAGCACTGAAAATGATAACAGAGGCCAGGAGCTGTTGCTCATGCCTGTAATCCTCCAGCACTTTGGGAGACTGAGGCAGGCGGATCTCTAGAGCCTAGGGGTTCAAAACTAGCTTGGGCAACATGGTGAAACTCTGTGTCTATTAACACATAATATCTGTCTCTATTAACAAGAAATAAGGAGAACTGGTAGAGCACTGTGGCATTCTGGAATAAATGAGTTTAAATCCAGACTCTTAGAAATATCCCTATGCGGCCGGGCGCGGTGGCTCAAGCCTGTAATCCCAGCACTTTGGGAGGCCGAGACGGGTGGATCACAAGGTCAGGAGATCGAGACCATCCTGGCTAACACGGTGAAACCCCGTCTCTACTAAAAAAATACAAAAAACTAGCCGGGCGAGGTGGCGGGCGCCTGTAGTCCCAGCTACTCGGGAGGCTGAGGCAGGAGAATGGCGTAAACCCGGGAGGCGGAGCTTGCAGTGAGCTGATATCCGGCCACTGCACTCCAGCCTGGGCGGCAGAGCAAGACTCCGTCTCAAAAAAAAAAAAAAAAAAAAAAAAGAAATATCCCTATGCCTCAGTTTCCTCAACTATAAGATAATAATAGTATCTTGTATATCAGGAAAATATGAGGATATTATTCTATGAGATAGGATCCACAGGATCCACGGTTCTGTTCATTAAACAGTATGTGTAAAGTGTTTAGAACTGTTCCTGATATGTAATAATCTCTACTCAATAAAAGTTACCTGACATTATGATTTATTCTTATCATACAGTTCTACTGCTCTCAAAGAAGGAATATGTGCAAAAAACCCAGCCAGTGTTTGTCTCCCATAAAGTGATACCCCAAGGCATATGCCAGTAATATCTCTTCATATTTGCATAATGCCTTCTACTTTTCAAAGCATTTTCACACATCTTGCTTTAACGTCTAAAAAACCTTATCGTTATTCTTATTTTCTACTAGAAAACTGAAGCCAAGGATATATGGAGACTGCTGTACCCTTTTTGTCAGCTATATATTACCATGTAATAGTTACCTGTACACTCATATTAGCACCTAAAAAGTATAACATGTAAGTTACCTGAACTTATATGTACAACTAAACATAACATATTAAAAGTAATGGCAAAACTATTATTTTTGCACCAACCTATACATTAGTGTCCTACACGGAGCAGGTTTTCAATAAACATGTTAAAATGAACTCATTTGGTAAGTCTGTCTTAAATGTCTACTTCCTTTTCAACTAACTACCCTACCTCCCTAACAAGTATTAGAGCTACATCACATGTGCCACAAGATACCTATGGAAAAGTAAAATAAATTATGAATATGGATGGTACTACAAAAATTAACACTTTCAGATCTACCATAATGTCATCCGACTTCTTGAGTCAGAAAATTGGGAGAATAAATGTTATTGGCAAACTTTATGGTACACCAAATGCTATGAACAAATGCCCTATTCATTAACACAAAAAGGATTAAGGAAAAACTTTCATACACATATACACAGAACCCTACATCAAAATCTATTTGATCATTAAAATCTATTTGATCAGAGAGATCAGAGCATAGCCACTCATAAAAATGCATGTCCTATCACTTTAGTTGGCATATACACATTGGGCCTAGATAGTAATTCTTGGTAGAACATGGGGCTAGCAAGAAAAAGCAACTAATACCTAAGAGAGTAAGAGGCCACACTGCATCTCCTCTGATCCAACAAGAAACAATCAGAATTTTATACTATCTGTTTTAGGAATCACCTGGAGGAAAATATTTATCATTACCAGGAAATGTCTAACTCCTTTCCGAACATTTTGAGATAAACACTACATTGCCAATACAGAACTCATATAAATACTTGGATTAGAAGTAACAGGAGGAAGGTCCTATTCAGAATGCAAAGCCAACTCCCAATAGTAATAACGAACTTCACACAGCTATTATCCATTCAACAAATATATTGATCAAGTCTTCTGCTGGGTGCTAGAACCCATGGCCTCGTCCAGGGGTTGGTAAACTACAGTCCACAAGCCAATTCTTGCCCATTTTGTTTTTGTAAATAAAGGTTAGTTAATTGGAACATGGCCACACTCATTTGCGTATGAACATCTATGGCTGATTTCACACTACAACAGCAAAAGCGAGCAACAAGAGACTGTCTGGCCCACAAAGCCTAAATTAGCTGGCCTTGTGCAAAAAAGCATATCAACCTCTAGACTAGATGAAATTCATAGCATATGTAGATTTGAGAGCCAATGGTGTGAATATTCCTAGGGGAATAGAGGTAAGATGTCAGGGCAAGCATGCTAGATGACAAAATGATTACAACCTGGGACTTAAGTAAAGATTGCAAAGTAGACTGACACTGAATTAAAAGTATGCTCCAGGTAGTTTATCGATGAGAAAAGGACCAGAAGAAATAGGATACAGCGCATGTCTCAGGAATTCCAAGAGTTTAGTATGGCTAGAATGCACTATACAAAGTGCTGTAAGGCAAGGTTGGAGAAAACTTGGCATATAAACGTATATGCAAAGATGAAAAGTTTATTTTAAGCATATATATCATTTTGTGTTTATACTTGCAAAAAACAACAAACAACCTACCACCTCTGGAAAGACACACAAAACCAGTCAAGAAATTGCAGGGGATAAAATGGACACTGGAGATAGGATAGATAAAAGATGGGATCAAGGAGGCGTCACTAAATACCTTTTAAAACTTTTTTGTTTTTTAAATTACATGAACATATTGCCTATTTTTAAATTACATATTAAAAACATGGATTTTGCCATGAAGGAAATATTAAAAGAATTTCAGCAAGTGATAGTATTAAACACGCAAATTAGACAGACTACTCTGTAGATGCAATGCACAGGAGGGCTAGACGGAACAGAGTACTTAGGAAGCTATTAACAGATTATTGGCTGTTTGAAGCAAATATATTAACAATGTACTGTGGAGTTTCCAACACATGAAGGTGTAAAACATACAATAAAATTAGCTCAAACAGTGAGAGGGTAAGTGAAAGGAATTATATTGTTGTAAGGTTTTCACATTGTTCTTAAAGTAAAAGAATACTAATTAGAGGCAGACTGTGGTAAGTCAAGGAAAACACTATAATCTCTGTATCAACCATTTAAAAAATAATAATACAAACAGGTTTAAATAAAAAGCCAAAGATATTAAATCGAATTCTAAAGACATTTTTTAAAAAAGAAAAACTGTGATTAATTCCTCCTGCAAAAAAGTAGGAACAGAGACACCAAGGAACAAAGAACAAACAGGGCATAATGAGAAGAGCAAGATGGTAATATCAACCCAAGAATATCAGGAACTAGATTAAATTAAGTATAAATGTAAGCCCTCCAATTAAGAGAGATTGTCATATGGAAAAAACAAGAGCCAACCAAATGCTCTTCATGATACATACTTTAAAAACAAGAGCACTGATAAATAGAAAAAGGATAGAAGAAAAATACTAACTTACAAAAAGCCAGAAATAACTGTATTAATACCAAAGAAGATTTCAAGACAAAAATTATTCACAGAACCTAGAGATAAACAGACACTTTATAATGCTAAAAGAATCAATTCAGTATAAACAAAACAATCCTAAATGTTTGTACAAATTAAGATAGTTAAAAATACATAAAGTAAAAACTAAAACAAAAGCAAATTCACCATTATAGTCGGGGACAATACCTCACATAGAAAAAGGAGACATGAACAGTTACATCAGTATTAATAATATATAAAATACATGACAGTCGTTGCCCAATGGTGAGAGTGGAGGTAAGTGTAAATAACAGGATCAAAGAGAAAAATTAAAATTGAAATAAGAAATGGAGTATTACATAGATAGGATTCCATATGCTACAACTATGTGCACCTCACTTCTCTGGATATTAGATTCAAAAGGGAAACTTCATTATCAAATTTGCTTGATATTACATACATATATTTATTATTACATACATGTTTCTCTTACCAGCATTACTGTTAAATTCATAATTCTTCCAAGGGTATCAATATAGTAGACACTGTCTTGATACCATGAATCACAGTGCAGGTAATTATACATTCCAAAAGCATGCATGTGTTCCAGTGTATATTGATCATCTCGAAGTTTTACCTCTGCCACAGCTGAAATACAAGGAAAGCAAACATAAACATCAAGAGTTTTGCCTCAGTTTCTTTCTGTAGAATGCCTACAAGGCAAAGAAACCACAGAATGCCAGTCACAAAGGCCTTCAGAACAATTCAGTATATGATTCTTTCAAAGATAATTTCTGGGTACTGTGTACAGAGGATAAACAGTAAGTAAAACTGATACGGTCCCACGTCCTTACAAGATTTACAATACAGTGGCCACAGGAAGTAGGGCATTTTATGTCATGACCCTCTTTTAGCACCTCTAATAATTATGAATAAAAAGAATAGAAATTCTAAAATGAAGAATCTCCCATTCCCAGGAAAATGTTAAGCCCAATTTATGAAATGTTTATATACTTTAAAAATGTTTTTATATACTATTATCTCATTCATTTTAATACACCTTAAGAAATTAACTTTTAAAATCTCATTTTACAGTTATATAAATAAATGTAAACACAAATAATGACTTCTCCAACATTATACTACATCTTTTCCAAGGGTACAGAGCAAAACAGTATCACAGTTGGACCAGAAACAAGATCTGCTTAGAGAACAGGGATTTCTTCACTTAAGCATTAGCTGCTTCCCTAAGTTTAAATCTAGCAAATGTGATCTCTTCCTCCCACTCCTCCTGCCCTTTCATGAAGATGGAAACTTTTATGGCTCAGAACTGCTCCTGATCGGGATTTAATTTCTGCCTCAACAGGAAACATATAAATGGATTATGCCGGGCCAATATCCTACCCTAATATAAAACTCATTTTACTGTATTCTGATTACAGCTGTTTTCTTCTTCTCTAATATAAAACTCATTTTACTGTATTCTGATTGCAACTGTTTTCTTCTTTCCCCAAATGCTCACCTGTTCCTACTTCCAATACCACTTTGAGTCCTGCCTGACTTATATTCATTTATATAGCAACTAATAAAAATTTAAAAATAATTAAATTTCAATAGACATTGATGACACAGTGATGAGCCAAGAATGGAATCTTGCCAATTAGCACTTATGATACAGTGAGGAAATGGGCATTAGTCAAATAATCATATAAATTGTATATATTTTTTATGAAATACATTTTATATAATTAAATTGTGATAAAGAATAATCACTGGGTAACATGAGAACACATAATGTAAGAGTTCTACTTGGGGAGATTAATGAAAGCTTTTCAAGGTTTGAGCCAAGATATAAAAGATAAGAAAGAATTAACTTAAGGAAAAGTATTTTAACCAAGAAAGTGGAAGACTTCTATAAGAAAACTACAAAACATTGATGAAAGAAATTGAAAAGGACACAAATAGACATCTCATGCTCATTGATTAGAAAAATTAGTATTGTTAAAATGACCATACTACTCGAAGCAATCTATACATTCAATGCAATCCCTATCAAAATACCAGTAACATTCTTCACAGGAAGGAGAAAAGCAATCCTAAAATTTGTATGGAACCACAAAAGACCCCAAATAGCCAAGGTAATACTGAGCAAAAAGAACAAATTTGGAGGCATCATACTAACTGATTTCAAAATATACTACAAAGCAATAATAACCAAAACAGCATAGTGCTGGTATAAAAACAAACATACAGGTCACTAGAACAGAATAGAGAATTCAGAAATAAATCCATGTACTTATAGCTAACTGATTTTTCCAAAGGTGCAAAGAACACACACTGGGAAAAGGATACCTTCTTCAATAAATGGTGTGAAAACTGGATATCCATAGCAGAAGAATAAAATTAAGACTCCTATCTCTCACCATATGCAAAAATCAACTCAAAAACTATAAAAATATCAAAAGAAAACAGAGAAGAAATGCTTCAGGATATAGGTCTATGCAGAGATTTTATGGTTAAGACCTCAAAAGCATAGGCAAGAAAAACAAAAAGACAAATGGGATTATACTTAACCAAAAAAATAAAACAAAACAAAAACCTTCGCACAGCAAAACAAACAACCTACCTAGTGAAGAGACAACCTATAGAATGGGAGAAAAGATTTGCAAACTATTCAATCATAAGGAATGAAAAACTTTTTTTGCTGTTGAAGCAAAAAAAAAAAAAACCGTCCCAGCATAAAGAGGGCAAAGATCTTAATAGACATTTCTCAAAAGAATATACGTGTGTGTGTGTGTATGTATATATATTATATATATATATATATATAGCCAACAGGTATACGCAAAAATGGTCAACATCACTAATTATTGAGGAAATGCAAATCGAAATCACAATGAGATATCATCTTCCTCTAGTTAGAATGGCTATTTTCAAAAAAATACAAAAAAAAAGTAACAAATGCTGGCAAGGACACAGAGAAAAGGGAATGCATAATCTGTCAGTGGGAATGTAAATTAGTACAGCAATTATGGAAAACAGTAAAGAGGTTTCTCAAAAAACTAAAACTATAACTACTATACCACAATTGGCACTCCCACAAATGAATATTTATCAAAACAAAAGATAGTGTATCAAAGGAATATCTGCACTTCCATGATTACTTCAGCACTATTTACAAAAGCCAAGACATGGAGGAAACCTAAGTGGCCATCAAAGGATGAAGAGAGAAAGAAAATGTAGTATATACGCACACTGAAATACCATTCAGCCATAAAAAAGAACGAAATTCTGTCATTTGCAGCAACACAGATGGAACTGGAAGTCATTAAATTAAATGAAATAAACCAGGCACAGGGCCAGGTGCCGTGGCTCAGGCCTGTAATCCCAGCACTTTGGGAGGTCAAGGCAGGTGGATCACGAGGTCAGGAGATCAAGACCATCCTGGCTAACATGGTGAAACCCCGTCTCTACTAAAATATGAAAAACATATTAGCTGGGTGTGACAGTGCATGCCTGTAATTCCAACTACTGGGGAGGCTGAGGCATGAGAATCGCTTGAACCTGGAAGGCGGAGATTCCAGTGAGCCGAGATCATGCCACTGCACTCCAGCCTGGGACACAGCGAGACTTCATCTCAAAAATAAATAAATAAATAAATAAATAAAATAAACCAGGTACAGAAAGGCATCATATACGCAGCTAAAAAAGTGGATTTCATGGATGGGGAGAGTAGAAAGATAGTCACCAGAGATTGGGAAAGATAGGGGTGGGGGGATGAAGGGAGGTTGCTTAATGGGTACGAACATACAATTAAAAGGATTAAGTTCTCACGTTTGACAGCTCAGTTGGGTGACTACAGTTAACAGCAATATATTGTATATTTCAAAACAGCGAGTACCAAAATAGCTAGAAGATTTCAAATGTTCCCAACACAAAGAAATGGTAAATACTGAAGGTGATGAACACCCTAAATACTGATTTGATCATTACACACTGTATGCATGTATCAAAATATAACACAAAATCCCATAATTATGTATCAATTTAACATATTTTTAAAATAAAAAATACGTGTATATACATGCACACCCACTACTCTACTTATTCCAGACAGAAGGAAAATCTGTAAAAAGTAGGAAGAAAAACTTGTGTTCAAAAAAAACAAAGAAGTCCACACTGTTCAAAGAAGGCCCCACTGGCTGAAATGCGGAGCAACAAGGGCACTTGTACAGGAAAGGTTGCAATAAACGAAAACTCGGCAAGAACTGGATTATGAACGGCCTGTATTTATTTTTGTTGACAAATTCAATTTAAAAGAATTCATTAATGGTTTTTAAGCAGGAGAGTAAAGTTCAGATTTGAGTTTATAAAGAAGTACTTATAACTATAATATGGAAAACAAAATGGAATAAAGCAGGGTAAATCCAGGAAGATCCACTAGAAAGCTACTGCAATCATCTGGTTGAGAGATGATGGAAACATTTCACAGGTAAAAATCCTAATTATGATAGATTTGGTAGAGGTTGAGGAAACATATAACACAACTCATTTACAAGGAACAGTTAGAAATATGTATTCTACTGATTAGAAGGAAAACAATGATCATTTCTTGGTTTTGTAGCACCACTGTGTGGATGAAACTAGATATTGCAGGAAATGTGCATGGTAACAAAAGGGCCTGAATAATATTAGACAATGATACAACAAATACATTTTCTTCATATCTGTGCAAAGACCTCTAGGCAATCCTGAACCACCTGGAGGCTTCTTAAACATCTGCCTTATTACACCACTTCATGATTGTTTCATTCCAACAAGATAATTTATATAAATTAAGACACAGATATGAGTCTAGGCCACATTACATGCTATTTTGTAAAAGCCCTGTAGGGTACAGAAAAAGGACACCTCTCTGGCCCCAAATGAGAAAGGAAAAGTTATCACATGATGATGACCATGTCAATTATCTTGCTTATAAAAGTTGGAGGCAAAGCAACTGAAAGTAGAAAAGCAGTCTTCAGAATGTGACAGTTCTTAGCTACTGGCAGAGCTCTTTTGCAGAGTTCTCCCCCAAAAAAAGAAGTAGTGCGCAGCGAGGCTTTAATCTCTGCATAGATCTTTGTAAGGGTTGAAGAAGAGGAACTTTTTACAGAGAAGCCAGTGTAGTAAATATTTTATTATTTAATGATATCTTGCATTGAAAATAAAAGAGCTGTGCTGAAAAATCCAATATAAATTAGTCTTCTAAAAAGAACTGAGGGCCTCACAACAAGAGCGTCTCCCTTAACATGTGCCCAAATCCTTACCGAACCTCAAAATCTAGTTTTTCACATGAAAACCACAAAGTCTCATGGGATCTCAAAGACCTATAGTTTTTCATTCATAAATTATTTATTGAATATCTACTACATGTATCAGGCACTGTGGTTGGCATTGGGCACACGCAAGTGAATAAAACAGATCTGTCTCCTGAATAAAACAGACCTGTCTCCTGCACTAATAGTGCTAACAATGATATTCATTACTGTTTCTTACTGTTTCTTGGATTCTCAAAATACTCTATTACTTGAACCACATGATATTGCTAATATTTAACTCTTTGACACCAATTAAATATGATGCAGTCTAATATTTACATAGGCAAAGTACAATAATTTTTAAAAAGGGAGAAGAGAGAGGCAAAGAACATTAACTTACAAAGGTCACTTCGTGGACCACTTATCTTCTAGAATCAATTCAATAAGTCTTCTTTTCACCTAGTTACTGAGCTTGCTATTTGTTTATGAAGGTGCAAAAAAGTAAAACTACAAGTCCACAAATTCTAAAGCGAGACTTAAAGAACACAGGAGGACTAGAGTTAAGAGCACTGCTCCCATAAAATTATTTTATGCAATACTTCTCTGATAACACATTCATGTGGCTATCTTCCCCATCTTTTCCTCCATAAGGGTAGAGATGAGTTTTATGGTCAACTCTACATAAATACAATGGTTACGTGGCTTTTCCCTCCCTTTACTCTAACTGTAATGCAAATCTTCACCAGCTTTTCTTCCCCCTGCTCTGAAGAAAGAAAAAGGCTAGAGTGACCACAAAGATCATTAGAAAAAGCATGAGCTTTAGGGTCAGCTTTGTCACTGATGAACAGCTTGGTTAAGTTAGCTCATCTTATTGCCCATTTCCTCATCTATAATAAAGGTTAGTAATCCTAATTGTACAAGAGCATTGACAAGCTTCAGTTGAAATATGCAAGGTATTTACTATCAATGCATGGCACATAAGATTAAGCATTGATTTCCCTGTTCCTTTTCTCCCATCCAAGGCTAATTCCCACACAGGTGTTTATGATTCAATTTCCTCCTGCCAGAAGTTATCTCCTCTCCACTGGTGTTTCCCTTCCACTTACATATGCTGAAACTTCCCCACTCACAAAATAAACGAATAAAAAAGGCTTCCTTTTCTCTGCCTGGCCACTAAAGCAGAGCTCTCCCCTACCCTGTTCTTCTCAAAGTTCTTTAAAAAGCCATCTATACATTCATTTTCTCACTATCCTCATCAGCCCTTTTCAATTGTTTCTAGCTCTATCATTCTACAGAAATCCTTATTTCACTTAAAAATATACATTGAACAACTTTTGTTCGCAGCCATGATGGAAGAATAGGAACCAGATTTATCTTTTCACCAGAAACATCCAATAAGAT
Source organism: Trachypithecus francoisi (assembly GCF_009764315.1). Classification (NCBI taxonomy): domain Eukaryota; kingdom Metazoa; phylum Chordata; class Mammalia; order Primates; family Cercopithecidae; genus Trachypithecus; species Trachypithecus francoisi. The sequence goes on from NW_022681472.1 coordinate 65,525,466, forward strand.
GAAATAAACCAAAGAAAGTTAAATGAAACAACAGTTTTCAAGACATAAGACATAAGCAACAACAGAGACTTAGGAGGTTAGCCCTACCACCAACCTAGTTCACTGCCTTGAGGAGTTTCCAGACCACAGCACAAAGAAGGGAAAGTGACGTATAGTCAACCTTACATAAATACAATGGTTACATGGCTTTCCCTGCCTTTAACTGTAGTGTAAATCTTCACTAGCTTTTCCTCCCACTTCTCTGAAGAAAGAAAAAGGACAGAGTACTTGTATGTAGAGTTGACTTCAACCTCCCTGAGTTTAAGAAACTGGGCTGCCTGGGGAGATCAAGGCAGCTATAGTTCATGAGACAGTGTAGCAGAGAAAAGACAGACGCAGAGAGAAGCCCAGAGATCTGAGAGTCTGCCTCAAGTACTCAAGAGTACTAATGGCATGTGTTTGAGGCGACTACCCCAGGCTAGAGAAAGAACCATCTGAAAGGGTTGATGAGAAATCCTGGGCACTCACACAAGGCTAGGAACCATAACTGCTCCCAATAAGCAGAATGGAGAAAACCCTTAATTTCTGTACACAGGAAAGTCTTGCCTCGGTAGTGGGAAATAACCCTAGACTGAGCACTGCTCCTGACCGGACTAACAAATCCTAAAGGCAAGAGCCAATGGAATTAATCTGTTTCCAAGTAACTCAACTACATCCCAGAAAAAAAAATCTCAAGAACATTGAAGAGAATTACCAACCAATAGAAGCCAATAAAAAACTGACATGGAAGCTACAATTCACAGAACAAGATGTAAAAATAATTACTGCCAAATGTACTCCATGTATGTTCAAAATAAATAAGTAGAAGCAAAAAAGATGCAAAAGATTTAAGTCAAACTTCTAGATGTGAATATCGCAACGTCCACAATGAAAAATATACCAGATGGGATTAACAAGAGATTAATATTGCAAAAAAAAAAAAAAAAAGATAAACTAAAAGCATGAAAATGGAAACTATTGGCAATAAAACAGAAAAAAAGTATAAAGAAAAAATGAAACGGGCATTTGTGAGCTGAGGCCAACTTCTGTGATCTAAAAATGTGTAACTGGAGTCTTCAAAGGAGAGAACAGGGGGAAAAAAATTGGAAGAAATAATGGCCAAAATATTGCCATTGATCTTGATAAAAACTATATGTTCACGGTTTATAGCCCAACAAACCCCAAACGTAAGAATCATAAAGAAAACCACAGCTGGAAACAATATTATCAAACTGCTAAAAACCAATGTAAAAGAGAAAAATCTTAAAACAGAAGAAAACAGGCATGTTATGTATAGAGCAACAAAGATAGGGTAATGTGAGATTTCTCATCAGAAACAATACAAGCAAGAAGACTGAGGCTATTAACTTTAAAGCACTGAAAGAAAAAACTGTCAACCTAGAATGCAGAAGGAGCAGAGGGATGTTTCCAGAAGGGTACGAGGAAACTTTGGGGATGACAACTAAATTTAGTATCTTTATTGTGGTGATGATTTCACGGGTGTATACATATATCACAATTTGTTAAGTTGTACACTTTAAATTTGTAGTTTATTGCCAATTATGTCTTCATAAAGCTGTTTAATCTGTGAGACAAATTTATCTCCTACTAATCAGGTATGCTCCAACCCTGGAGATAAAGCATTGAAAATGATGGGCACGGGACCCTTCAACACAAAATCAATAATCTTAGCAAAGAAAACATACTGGATGCTATGAAGTAGATAAAGTCTATGAAGTACTGGTTACTATGGCAACATATAGTACAGATTCCATAGTGTAGATTCTAACTAGTCAAGAAAGGAATCCCTGAGGAAGTAATATGTAAGCCAACATGAAAGAATGAAATACGAATTAGCTAGAAATATAGGTGGGAAACATATAAAAACATATAAAAAGACATGTACTAAATGAAGGTTCTAGGAAAAGGATACTTATAAATGCCTCGGAAGGGACTTGCCAGATCAAAAGGCAATTACAATTTGATTGAAAATAAGTTTTTTGTTTAGTTCTTTGGAACAGAAAGACAGTGACATTTACTGTTTAGGTAGCAAAGGAAATTTTGCTACAACTTAATAACATTATTTAAGACAAGAGAATAAGCTTCATTGCATCAAGTTCTTGACACCAGAGGCCACGTTATCTTTACATCTTAAATGCAGTGTTTGTTGTAGCCAAGGTGCCCATCAAAGGTTTGCAGAACTAAAGTGAACTCCTTCAGTTAGAATAAAAGAAATCAAATTATCAGGAGCTCCTCAATTATGCTTCACTATCTCTAGAAATGACAGTTTTTAAAAGAAATAATCTCTTTTTCATCATCCTCAAGTAATTCTTAACGAAAAACTCCCATGTGAACTATTGCAAAAGCCTGCTATTTGCTGTCTGCAGTACTCTCATCTTCCAAACTCAATCTCCACAGAGTCTGAGGTAAGCTTCTCAACTCCCAAATCTTAAAGGCCCTTTTACTTAAAATATGGTACACATATACCATGGAATACTATGCAGCCATAAAAAGGAAAACAATCATATCCTACACAGGCACATAGATGGAGCTGGAAGCCACTGTCCTCAGCAAACTAGTGAAAGAACAGAAAACAAAACACCACATGTTCTCACTTGTAAGTGAGAGCCGAACAATCAGATCACATGGACACAGGGAGGGGAACAACATACACTGGGGCCTGTCAGAGGATGTGGTAGGGGGAGGGAGAGCATTAGGAATAATAGCTAATGCATGCTGGGCTTAATACCTAGGTGATGGTATTAGGTGCAGCACACCACTTACCTATGTACCAAACCTGCACATCCTGCACATGTACCCCGGAACTTCAAAGAGAAAAAAAAAAAATCAGTCAGGAGCAGTGGCTCAGGCCTGTAATCCCAGCACTTTGGGAGGCCGAGGTAGGTGGATCGCAAGGTCTGGAGTTCAAGACCCGCTTGGCCAAGGTGGTAAAACTCTGTCTCTACTAAAAATACAAAAATTAGCTTGGCTAATTAGCACTTGTAATCCCAGCTAATTAGCACTTGTAATCCCAGCTACTCCAGAGGCTGAGGCAAAGGACTGCTTGAACCCGGAAAGCAGAGTTTACAGTGAGCTGAGATCACACCACTGCACTCCAGCCTGGGCGACACAGTGAGTCTCCATCTCAAAAAACAAAACAAAAACAAAAACAAACAAAAAAATTAGCTGGGCATGGTGGCAGGAGCCTGTAATCCCAACTACTCGGGAGGGTGAGGCAGGAGAATCGCCTGAACCTGGGAGGCAGAGGTTGCAGTGAGCCGAGATCACACCACTGCAGTCCAGCCTGGGCAAGAGAGCAAGACTCAGCCTCAAAAAAAAAAAAAAAAATCTTCAAATGGCACCTGATATCCTCCAGTTGTACATCCCAAACACAGAATCTAAGATTAACGCTGATGAAATGAGTACAGAATAAGGACAACTTTGTGAGTTTTTTCTAAAGTTAAAGTATTCAATGGATTGTTTATTGTGAGATTTTGCTTCCTGCTTTTTTGGTGTTAAAGTATCCTTGTGTTTATGAAAAGATGGGTGAGTACACGAGAGTTTTTAAGAAACATCTCCACCTAGTAAACAGAAAAGTTGACAGAATTATGGCAGCTGAGTTTTATATTATAATGGCTCAATACAAAGATGTCAGGGAAACACTGAATGACCGGAAATAAAAAGGCAAACAGTGCTGTCACTGATCTATCTCCTCTCACTTTCCCAGACGTTTTGCTCCAGCAATATAAGAGTGCAAGGATATCCAGCATACAACCTATTATTTCCCTTTCCTCATACTTTCCCATGAATGGAATGCCCTCAACAATTTCTTCTCTTCTTCATATACTCAATGTATTGAGTAACCTACTATGTGCCAAGCACTAGATATAGGGTAGTGAGCAAAAGGAAAACATCACTGTTTTCAAGGAACTCATAGTCTAGTGGAGGAAACAGACAACAAATCAAGATAGAATTTAAAAGGCCAATAAATACTGTCTTATGGAGAATGCAATGACGAAATCCAAAAGTGAAGGCAGGAAGGCTAGTCAGGAAGCTACTACAGTTCAGGTGAAGAGATAACTCTGAATTGGACTAGGGTGGAGGCCTGGAGATATCAAAATGTGGAGTTGACCAGGCTTGCTACCAAGTAGACAGTGGCTAAAAGAGAGAAACCCCAAATGACTCCAGCACAAGTATCTCTTGGAACCAAGCTGGGCTAGTCGGCTACAGGATAAGAGACCACAAAGAGAAGAGTCAAGAAGAGACCATGTGAAAGAATCTTAAACCAGCCTATAGTCTGAGACCCTACCCCCACTCTCCAAACATATGAGGAAATCCAGCCAAATGAGCAGAGCTTCCTAGCAGATCCATTACTGAACAAAGATGCATCAATGAGCCCAACTGGGACTAGAAGAACCACTCAGCTGACAGACCCGTAGACTTCTGAGCAATAATATCGGCTTCTTGTTTTGAGACACTGAGTTTTGGCTTCACTTTCCAATGCACTAGCTAACTAAACATGGTGATACCATCTACTGACACATGGGGTGACTGGAAGAAACACGGTGGCAAAGAGGAAAAGGAAGCAAATAAAAAGAAAAATCAAGCTTCTCCTCTCTCATCCTACTCAACTCTTACCTACCCTTCAAAGTTCAACTTAGATATTAACTCCTCCAAGAAGCCTTCCCAGATCCCCAAGCTAGTTTAGGAAAGATATTCAAGTACTACCATTGTATTTTGTACATATCCCTATTACTGCCTTCCCATATTGTTTTACAATATCTGTTTACAATTTTCTTCCTAACGAGTTAATAGTCTCTTATGGAAGGTGTCTTGCTCATGTTGATATCATCAGCACGTAACACAAAACATGCACTCAGTAAATATTTCCGAATTTAATAGCAAAAACTTGTTTTACACTTAAATGTTTGTTATTATAATTAACTCTAGATCACTATTTCTCAAAGCGTGACCTCTGAAAACATGCATCAGAATCAACAGGAGTGTGTATTTTAAAATGCAAATCTCTGGGTTCTATCATAACGAAAACACCGTTAAGTTGTAAAAACAAGAGTAAGGATATTCTACCCCGCTACAGATAAAACAAGGAGTAGCAGCGTGGGAGTAAATCGACTTTTCCTCACTATCTTCTAGAGATGTTCTCTGCCACAGAGTTCTTAATGTGCCAGGAACTGAGTAATTAAAAATGCTATGACTGGAATGTAGTTTCTCTTCTAAGAAACGGCTCTCGGTCAGAGGAAACAGGTCCTCCAAGGAGGTGTGGTTTCTCAACACACACGTTCACAAGGGAAGCTCCAGGAGGAAGGAATGTTCTCAGCGTCCCCCGAAACAGGAGCCAGGCTGTGAACACACAGCGGCCAGGGCCCCAGGCAGCACCCGCACGCCAGCCGCCAGCCGCCAGCCCTCAGCCCTCAGCCCTCAGTCCTCAGAGGCTGGGCTGCTGAGCGGAGGGGGCCCAGGGTCCCGTTACCGAAGAGCGCGCAAAGGCGGCTCCCACCAGGTTCTGGGATGGGCATCATTCCCCAGAAGCAGCGGCCTCCGTGAGTCCACCCAAGCCGGACCGGCCGTGAGGAAGGCCACGGTGGCTTCGCTTGCCCGTCAGAAAGAAAGAAATTGCGGGAAGGGTCCCCGGGCCGGAGGCAGCCGAAAGGGGAAAGGAACTGAGTACTAAAGGCGCCGCCGCTTCCCACCTGCGTCAAGCTCCAGCTGGTAACAAGGCAGCGGCTCAAGAGAGAGCTTGTAACCCTCGAAGCGGGGATCCAACAGAGGTCTCTTCACTCGTAGGGAGCAATTAGCCGCCACCTCCATCGCTTTCCAGGGTCGCAGCGTGAGAATTAATAAAGCCCTTGTTGAAAGGTCCGCGCTTCACGCCTCGCACAGAGACTGGGAAGCAGCGTGGTTCCCATCCCAGAAAACACTGCGGTGCGAATTTCCTTCTGGGAAATGTAGTGTCCGTGAAAAAGTTGAGGTTGTTGCATGCTGGGCTATGTAGTTCTCCTGGTACTTACCGCCCGCGCGACAGCAAGGTCTGAACTATCTTACCCAGAGGCCCTAGCGACCAGGAGGCGGCCCGCGCTGGTTAAATTCTCACATTATAGGCAGGGTGGCGAGACCCCGCCCCGGAAATGCGTGTTCTAGCTTTCTGTGTGCTTAGGTGCCCGAGCTACTGAGGGTCTAAGTCCGGGCAGCCGAAGAGTGTGGTAGGTAACGGTCGTCAGCGCAAGGGTCATTTCGTCGCTGGGAAGGGACGGCCCTCGCCCGCGGTGATGGTGGTGAGCTATGCCTGTGGTCCTCAGGGCCGGGACCCGGGCCCAGCCCAGGCTCCTTTCGATGTACTGTCTTTCGTTAGCGTCCCCGACCCGCGCTCGCGGGCCTGTAGGGCTCTCCGACAGGGCGTGCTACCGGAGTTGGCCTGAAGCCAGTCCTCGCTTTGTTTTCTGGCTCCTCCCCTCCCGCCTCTCCCGCTGTCTCCGCCCTGTTCTATTTTCCCTAAGAATGTCTGAACTGGGAGGGATACCCTAGCGCCCTTGTTTTACCAGTGAGAAAACTGAGGCCTTTAAGAATTAAGTGACTTGTCCAAGGTCACTATCCGTATTTTAGGGGCCAAGAGGAGATCAAGTTCAATATTCCAGGAGTGGTACTGACTAGACCTTGTAGTTATTTTGAAAATGTTAACCTCCAGTTACAAAAGCAAGCATTTCTTAGTTCTTACTCAACTTTTCCTTTTCCCTGTTCCTCTCAAAAAAGAAAAAAAAATCAACTCTGAAAACTCATTGCCAGTCTGAATTTTCAGTAGGCCAGATGGAAGACAACAAAAGTAATCTCAAGTTAGTGACAGATTAGGTGGGAAAACGTTAGTTTACGCCAAGTTTTATTTAATTTAAACTTTTAAGTGGCTTGAATGCTTTCAAAACCTAACTTTCCTCTCCTTTTAACATCATTTTGGTTTGGGTTGTCTCTTTTCACTGAAAATTGAGGACTTTGTAAGTTAAGAATTAGATTGAGATTTGTTTTCTTCTTACCCCACCAGTAATGTGTGTGTAAACAAACACATCCACACAGTTACATTTACCACTTGTAATTGTGGGTTCATCCTAGTGAAGAGTAAAGCAAAGCACTTAGAGCCTTATCTAGTAATTTTATTTTTTAATTAATTAATTTTTTTTTTTTTTTTGAGATGGAGTCTTGCCCTGTCACCCAGGCTAGAGTGCAGCGGCGCGATCTCGGCTCACTGCAACCTCTGCCTCCCGAGTTCAAGCGATTCTCCTGCCTCAGCTGCCTGAGTAGCTGGGATTACAGACGCCTGCCACCAAGCCCGGCTAATTTTTCTGTTTTTAGTAGAGACAGGGTTTCACCGTCTTGGTCAGGCTGGTCTTGAACTGACCTCATGATCCACCCGCCTGGGCCTCCCAAAGTGCTGGGATTACAGGCGTGAGCCACCGCGCCCGGCCTGGTAATTTTATTTTTTTTTACTAATAGTGTTTAATCTTTTTGGTATTTAGTTTATATGACTTCTCCCAATTTTTGGATGCAGTCTGTGCAGAAGTGTTCTGCAGTTATGTTCAGTTTTGGAGCTCCTAGGGTCAAAGTACTTGAGTTCAAAATCTGCCTTTCCACTTTCTATCTCTGTGCCTCAGTTTCCTCATCAGTAAAATACAGATTATGTTATTAATATAAATATGTAACAATACATTCTGGGAATTAAATGTGATGTTTAAAAAAAAGCAAACCCCCACAGCATTAGCCCAGTGCCAAGCACATAAGTGTTTAATGAAGAGTAATGATATTGTTCACACACTTGAAATGTATCACCCCTTCAGTTGATAGAATGGTAAACATGTTAGGATGCCTGCCTAGAGGATTTAGAAGAAAATGCTTTGTAAATGTTCTGTATCTGAAAATACATGTTGATGTCCAGGTTAGCAAGATGAACAAAGATGCGCAGATGAGAGCAGCGATTAACCAAAAGTTGATAGAAACTGGAGAAAGAGAACGGTAAGTAATAGATTGTGTTAGTAAATTACATTTTACCATCTTTAATAGTTACGTTATAAGAATCTAAACAAGAAATGAAACGTCACTGCAAAGAATTACAATTGACAGCATTATAAAAAGTTTCTATTCCGAATATCTGGAAAAAATAATTTAGGTGTGTTAAGTATTGCAGGACTTGGAGGGAAATGTTGATGTAGAAAGATGAGCAAGAAATAGCTCTTAATTTGACAGAGAAGAAAAAGTACCTGAAATACAATTGGAGACATAATGTTACCTGGGTTTTAACAGGGAGACAATGTTGTGGAACCAGCTTCATTTACCAGGCTCTCAACCTTGGAGCAGCAAGGGCTGTTTCCACTCTCTAAAACACTCTTCCTTCTCTTCCTTTTGAGCTAATTCTAGCTCATCTATCAGGTCTCATTTATATATTGTGTCTTCAAGGAATGTTTTTAAGTCCCAAATACCTTGTTCCATGATAGCATTTAATCAACATTGTATTCTAACAATCTACTTGGCTTGTTTGTATCCTCCAGTATAATCTAAGTTAACACCAAAAACACTGTATACCCAATATCTAATTTTTTGTGTGGTTCGTAATTGGCCAAGTAAATATTTGCAGAATGAACAGGTTTAGAAGTACAAAGAAGGGGCTGAGGAATCAAGAAAGGCTCCCAGAGCCAGGGTTATAAAGTGAGTAAGACAAATATGTATAAGGAAGAGTGGGAATCTTTCAACTGGACCTGGGCATTAAGGTGATCAGGTAAGAGCTCACACAATAATAAGAAGTACATCTGTTGCTGACTTTATTTTTGGATCATGGGAGTCATTAAAAGGTTTTAAGAAAGGGAATAACTAGATCACGTTTACTCTTTAGGAATCTTACTCTGTTGGTATGGAACTTGGACTTGAAGGGGACAAGATAGATGGCAGAAAAATGAGATAGAAGATTATATAGGGTTGAAAATGGAGAACTCCAAAAATGGGAAGGAGATCTTAGAATTTTAGTAAAATGTAGAAACAGCAACCCTCAAAGTGAGGAAAGAGGCATCTATAACTGCCTTGGGTAGCTTTAGAGGACAGTACTGCTTTTAAGGAGTACGGATTGTGTGTTGTTGTTTTGTTTGTTTTTTCATTCATGCAACTTCAAGTTACTGAGTTTCTATCATATGCCTTGTCCTGTTAAGGTGTTGGAGGTAACAGTAGTGGACAGAAATGGAGTCTGTGTTTTCATGGAGCTTGCATTCCAATGGGAGGAGACAGATAAAAATGTGTAGTATGTCAGATGGTGATGAGCACTAGAGGAACAATAAAGCAGAAAATAAAGAGGTGTAATATTTTAGATAGAAAAAAACAAAGAAGAAATCAGAAGGAGGCCGGGTGCAGTGGTTCATGCCTATAATCCCAGCACTTTGGGAAGCTGAGGCTGGTGAATCACGAGGTCAGGAGATTGAGACCATCCTGGCTAACGTGGTGAAACCCCATCTCTACTAAAAATACAAAAATTAGCCGTGCATGATGGTAGGCTGTAGTCCCAGCTACTCGGGAGGCTGAGGCAGACGAATCGCTTGAACTTGGAGGCAGAGGTTGCAGTGAGCTGAGATCGTGCCACTTCACTCCAGCCTGGGCCACGAGAGTGAAACTCTTGTCTCAAAAAAAAAGAAGAAATCAGAAGGATATGAGGGAGAGCAGGGACTCTTAAGTTCCTGAGATAAGAACTTGCCTTTCATTTTTGAGGAGCACAGGGTTGCTAGGGAGACTGAGTAAATTGGGTGAGGGAGAGTGGAGATAAAGTCAGTGGCATAGCTGAGGAGAAGGCACATGATGAAGGACCATGTAGGCTGTAATAAAGTCTCAGAGTTTTATTCTGAGTATATTGGGAAGGCACTGAAGGTTTTTGAGCAGCAGGAGAACTAAGTGTACAAGGGAAGAAGCAGGGAGACAACCTAGAATGCTATGGTAATATTCTAGAGAAGAGATGATGCCTTTAACTAGGGTAGTAATGGCAGAGATAGTGAGAAAGGTGAATTCTAGTTGTATGTTTTAGATTGAACCCAATAAGATTTGCTTATAGATAGGATGTGTAGTGTCAACAAGGCAGCTGAGCAGAAGGATACTACAGAGATTGCTAGTCTGAGAAACCAGAAGAATGGAATTGCCATTCTCAGAAGAAGAACAAACAGGATGAAGTGGTAGAGAATCAAAAGTTGGATTTTGGCCCTATTAGGTTGAAAGACCTAATTAAATATGAAGATGAGAATGTCACATAGTGGATGTCTAGGGATAGTGAAAGTGGTTTGCAGGGAAAGAGAATTTGTTTGGGATGTGACATTCTTAAGCTGAGAAGTTAAATGATTTAGGTTGAGGATTGAAGATTTGTAAAAGTGGGTATGGCAAAAGAATAAGAAAATATTTTATTGCACCTGTGATGCCATTAGTTGCATATACACTGCCACTTTTTTGCCATTGAGAAAAAGAAAACACTGCCAATTAAATTATGAGGGGCATGCCAATTACTGAATCATTAAAATGTGGGTGGAACAACAGTCTTACAGTCAATGAAATACCATTGTCATTTTGTAGTTTAGAAGGGCCTGATAGACAGGGATCAAAGAAGGGGGTAGCCTGTGAAGTTAAAGGGGGAAATAGGAGAGCTAAAGGATAAGAAGTTGAGGTTAAAGAATTGATTTTGGAATTTGAAGATTTCAGAGGTGCAGCTGCTCCAAGTTCAGTTAATACTCTCTAGATGTTGTACAAGACCCATGATATTCCTGTTGGTAGAGTACAGTAGAAAGTATGTAACGTGGCCAAAGAATAGAGCTTCTTGAAAAGTATTTTAGCCCCTCCACTTCGTTTAATTTTACTCATTAAATGAGACCCAGATGAAATGAAAGGCCCAGAATTTAAGTACTTGCATAAGATCAAAGAACTATTTAGCAGTAGACCCAAGATTAGGCCACAGTTAAAGTTTTGTAACTGGAAGGCAGGGAATTTTTAGTTGAACACTGAACCTTTGTTTTATGCATTGTTGTCTAAGATGTTATACATTGTTCAATTTGAAAACATTTCTTTTTCAACAGCCTCAAAGAGTTGCTGAGAGCTAAATTAATTGAATGTGGCTGGAAGGATCAGTTGAAGGCACACTGTAAAGGTAATCAGTTTCATTTGGAAGATAAACTAATCCCATTTTTTCTGATCAGGATTGGTTTGGGGGTTGCTTATTTTAAGGTATATTGAGTACTCAAGCATGATTTTAAACAAATACGAAATTTAATCCTGTACTGGTTTCCTCTTCTCGGTGGCATATGTAGACCTAATTCCCAATTTTTAGAATTTTTTTCTGTTTCTGTTAAAACAAGTGAAGAGTGAGCACTTAAGATTTTCTCTAGTATCAGAATATGGAATCTCATGTCTTTCAGCTACTTTGTTGTTTCTTATGTTTTAACTTAACAAATGGAACACTTTAGAGTTGGCAGACTTACAGAAATTAGCTCTCTCCTGTCTTTAACAGTGAAAATTTGAAAAATACATCTATGAAACCTCTTAGAATGCACTTAAAAAAAAGTAGAAGGGAAGCTTATTAAATTACTGGGTATTGTTGATGATACCATTTGATAGATTACACATGTCACTAAGGGGAGCCTCCTTTCTGTCTCAGGTTTTGATATAATGGAATTGGATATTTTTAATGAATCCCCATTGTAATAGTTTCTACAAATAAAAATAATAAACTATTTATATGTTAACTGTAAGAAGGCAATGCGACAAATTAGTAAAAGCATAGACCTTAAGGTCATATAGATTTTCATCACTGGAAGAATAGAGCTGGATTTCAACTCAGGGCTGGATGACTTATTTAATCTTTAAGCCTCAGTTGCCTCACATGTGAAGTGGGAAAATACCTAGCCCATTCGATCATTGTGAATATTAAATGCTGTAAAGCACCTAGTAGAGATCTAGTAAATATTAATTATAACACCTACAAGTTTTCAGCATTTTACAGATGTTAGATTTGAATATTACAGTTTAAATTTATTTTAAGTGTCACAATTACTTATTAAGTTGCAGGTTATTTAGCCCAGACTTATGAACAGACTTTTATCTTTTAGATCTAAAGAATACTTGATATGTTTGTAAGGTTGAACTAAATTTTCAGTGTCCTTTTTTTAAAAGAACCAGTCTACACTCTAAAAACATGATCTTAACCCTTCCTCTATGAAAATCTTTCTTACAGATAATGATTTTAAATGATATGATTTGTTTTTTGCTTTTGCATAAGAGGTAATTAAAGAAAAAGGACTAGAACACGTTACTGTTGATGACTTGGTGGCTGAAATCACTCCAAAAGGCAGAGGTAAGGAATACAGAGTATTTTAAAGGAAACATGCTACAGACGTGATTTTTTTAAATCTCTTGCTGATTCAGATTTTCTTTCTGTTTTTAAGGAAAAGCACTACCTACGTTGCCTCTTGTAAAGAGTTAAAATTGCCTGCCTGCCCGCTAGCATAGTCTGGGAGTAACAAGTGAGATACTAGATTTCAGTGTCCTTGCACTCTAGAATGGGGCACCAATGCAAGTTGATACAGTTGTTCAAACAAATAATTTTTAAAATACGGGATTCTGTAGCATCAAATATTACATGAAGCTAGGATTTATAAACTTTATCAGATGTGGCATGACTCCACTTAAATATTTAATAATTCAAAGTCTTATTCCAACCCCTGAGTCATTGCTCCTCTATCTCCTTATTAAAAATTAACGAAGGTCTGTCTTCTTAATTTCAACCTTTAATGCCTTGTTTACGGAAGGCAAAGTTAAGATAGGAAATATTATATTAAAACTGATGATGTGTAGTGAATGTCAGGAGCTACATCATTGTTATCTTAGATATAACTGCATTATTTTCATTTACTTTGATAAAGTTGGAGTTGTAACTGGAAGGTAAATTAGATGGTCCAAGTTGTTTTGTCACACAGAAATTGTGAAAAGAATTTAAGTGTAAAAAGTAAATAAGTTTGAAAATTATTACTATAGAACATGAATTTTTGAACTCTTCTCTGCTGGGAATAAGCTACAGAATCCCATGGTCCTTTTCAGCCATCTCTTTAGGCCTGTTTACAACTGGAAAACATGACTTTTTCTTCAAGTATGTCTCAGGGAAAGGAAAAAATAATTATTGTTCCCCTTGTGAATTTATATTTTTAAATTTCTCAATTCTTTTTTTTTGTTTGTTTTCTTCTGTGACTTACACTTAGTCTGTTAACATCATTTAGGAAACAGCTATACAAGTTAGAAACTACCCTTTGCTTCTCCTTTAATACTTAAACCTTGGCTATTTCAATGTCTTGTAGCTCCCCTGCTAGATAATGAGCAAATAAAGAAAAGAGAAGTAAAAATAGATGTTTTAATTTATGTTCTTAGTCTTCTTACTATTAAGAGGAAACATTTTTTAATACAGTAAAATTGCCGTTTTTATAGTGCACAGTTCTGTGAACTTTATACATATGTATAGGTTCATGTAGCTATCAGTCAAGATACAGAACAAATAGTTCCCTCACCACCAAAACCTCCCTCATGGTATTCCTTTATAGTCCCATCTTATTTCAAGGCAACTAACTGATCCTGTTCTCAATCACCGTAATTTTTATTAAAATTATTTTTAGTATACATATTGATTACATTTCCAGTGGACTTGAATTAATTATGTAGTCTTGATTTGTGGGTTGGCTTAAACTAAACAGTTTATAAAGAAGAATATCTGCCTTATTTGATTTGTATAATTTTTTTATGGAGATACTGAACTGTATCTGAAGTTTTCCATTTCTCCGGAACACAAGTAAATACATTAGAAGTTGTAGTTAACTGCCCCCCCCCCCCTTTTTTTTTTTTGCATTTATGGTTTAATATTCTGAATAGATAATAGTCAAATGGGTCAAAAGTATAGCATATAATAGTTGTAATTTTTTGGATTTTTACTAGCTTGGAGTGTATATAAATGTATTATTTCAGTAAAATACAGATTGCCTTCTAAAACATATACCAGTTTATACTCCAGCTAATATAAGAGCGCTCCCTTAGTCTTGCCAACACAGTATTGCCAACACAGTGTGTATGTATACATATATATTTTTTACTTATGTATATACTTATATGTTTGTATATTTTATGTATATATATACTTAAATATTATGTATGTTTTTATATATGTATAAATATATATACCTTTTTTTTTTTTTTTTTGAGATAGGATCTTGCTCTGTCACCCAGGATGGAGTGCAGTGGCATGATCATGGCTTACTAGCCCCGACCTCCCAGGCTTAAGTGATCCTTCTGCCTCAGCCTCCCAAGTAGCTGAGACCACAGACACACACCACCATGCTCCACTAATTTTATTTTTTGTGGAGACAGGTTTTGTCATGTTGCCCAGGCTGGTCTTGAACTCCTGTACTCAGGCAGTCCTCCTGCCTCAACCTACCAGACTGCTGGGATTACAGGCATAAGCCATCGTACCCAACCAACACAGTATATTATTGACCTTTGTGTTTTTTCCTGTGATTGGTAAAATATGCTATATGAATGTGGTTTTAATTTCATTTCTCTTCTGAGATTCAGATACTTGTGTTCAAGAACTCTCCTTTTCTTCATCTCTTTTGCTCATGTTTCTATTAGCCTTTTGAGCTTTTCCTTGTTGGTGTGAAGCAACTGTACAGTAGAAAGATCAGCCCTTTTCTGTAAGAACATTTCCTCAGTTTTTATCTTTTGGCCTTGCTTATGGTGATTTTTCATTAAGCATAAGTTGTTTCTGTGTTTTAATCAAATTCATCCATCTGTTAATAGCCTCTATTTAAAAATGGTCTTCTTTACTCCTAGTTTAAAGAATTTTCTCCTGTTTTCTTTCATCAACATGCAGTGCATTTAGGCATTGGATAGTTCATTTAAAATAATGAATTGCAAGAAGACACTTTTCTTTGTCAGACAACTTTACCTACTTTTTAAATTGACCATGAGGGTTATTTATGAAATTCTTATGTTGTTTACTCTGAGCAAAGTGTCAGATCTTAAAGTGACATGTATTAATTGGAACCTTCTTACTCTTATTTTTTTATTTTTGTTTTTCAGCCCTGGTACCTGACAGTGTAAAGAAGGAGCTCCTACAAAGAATAAGAACATTCCTTGCTCAGCATGCCAGCCTTTAAGATTGAATTAGATTGTGTTGTTGTGGTTTTATTTCTGAAAGTAAAACTTGCCATAAATTAGAAAACAATTTCCCAAAATAAAATCCTTTTTTGTATGATGGTATACAGTTTTCAGTAATGATGTATACATTGTATTGATTTTTTTCCCTAAATGTGTTATTTTAATAAATATCTCATGAATGAGTTTGAAGTTTGCTTGGATTTTGAAATGAATGGGACTTTGTCTTTATTACTAATTCACCAAATTTGTTGAGAGCGAGAGCAATTAATGTAGTTTAAGTATTTAGTATGTACAGTTCTCTATGTTAACAGCTGAGAAGTAAGCAACCTTTTCTGACTGCATATGGTGTATTCCTCTTTTGAGTGCCCATAATATTTTATAAATTGTAATGCCCCATCTTGTAATACAGTTGTCTTATTCGTATTGTTTATAAACTCTGAGGGTTAGGACTGGGTTGTACTCATCTTTATGTGCCTTCCTTATGCTTCAAAGAATTTACCATCTAATGGAAGAGAACATTTGCAAGTTGACTCCATATCAAGCTCCTTCCACATACTCTACTCATCCGAACTTTGAATGCAGAATCTTTAAATTGCATCCCCACATACTAAGGCCAAGAAAGAACTTAATGGGAAGTAATCTCCACCCATTAGCTTTACCCTGACATCAGGATTGCCAAATCCAATGGACTCTTGTCTGTTCTTATGTGACTTCTGCTGGAAAATGCGAATGTTGACCATCCTGCCACTTGGAACTCTCTTCCCACTCCTCACATTGCTTTTTCTACCACTGGAAGTTCCTTCTGTTTCTTGTGGAGTACCTTTTGCTGTCTGGAACTTGCAGATAATGGTGTTTCCTAGGGCTCCCTCCAGGGCCCTCTGCCTCACTAACTGGATATACTTTTCCTGGGCAAATCCCAGGAAACTTGCGTCAGACCGTGACTTCAAATACAGGTTGATAAATGCTAAGTTGTGTCTCCAAACCAAACTTCATCCTAGACTCCAGACCCAGAGACCCAACTGCTATGGACCAGCTTTTTAGGATATCCTCACTTCAAACCGACCTTACCTAAAATAATGACTTTTTCCCGCAATAACTGCCCCTGCTGTATTCCATATTTCTGAATGGTACCTCCTCCCTATGTAGATTATCTGAGGAGCTTACCGAAATGCTGATTCTGAAGGTGAGGGGCATGACTTAAGATTCTGTATTTCTGCCTAGTACCCAACTGGTGCTCATGCTGCTGATTGAGAACCACTTTTGAGTATAGCAAGGCTCTAAATTACCCACTGCGTGCCCTCGTAATTAAGTCCAGATTATTGCAGTAGACTTAGTATTTCTTTGCCTTAGTTGATTTGTGCCCCCTCCAGTGTCTGTTCCACCCTGTTGGCTAAGTGGCCTTAGTAAAATTCAAGTCTGGTTATTTTATTCCCCTGCTTGGAATTTCTCAATGTAGAATGAAACTCATTCAGCATTAACACCTAGGCCCTTCTTGATCTGACATCTTGTTTCTCTAGTTAGACTAAAGAATCCCCACTATAAAGTTGTTTCATCCCTAAGTACCTTTGAAAATCCGTCAACCTAGAAGCCTCCTTTCTCATTTGTTTCTCATTCCTGTTTGTCCTTCAAAGTTCAGCTTTAGTTGCTAAAACATTCAGACATTCCTCTATCTGACTTAGACGCTCACGCCCCCCCGCCACGGTTTTTTTTTTTTTTTTAATAGGAAGCAGCTATGCGTAATTCCTCTTCAACACAGTAGTTCTTGAACTTCTGCAGGCCTCTCCTGGAGGGGAGGAAATGGCTTCTCTGACTTTGTATGATGCTTATTTGTGGATGAATGGGCAAGGGAACAAATGAACAAACAAGTGAATGAACAGTATGGGAGTATGAGAAAAGGTATAACTCAGAAAAGGATTCAAATTGATCTTTGGTTCACTGTTCCAAACACAATTTCATCTTTCTGATGAATTTAAGTGTAGTCTTTGAACCAACTGGGTTTAATTATGTAAAGTTTTGAGCCTGAGACAAGCACACGATCACAAAACTCACCCAAATGAGTTTTTTGTTTCACTTCATCTCTTGTAAAACAATGTTCTAAAATAAGTGATAGGGATGCTCATCATTCTGCTACCTGTCATCACAATGAAAACAATCAAATAGTACACAGGAAAGGTGAGAAATAGAGGATAGTTCTTATTTCATAGTACTGTATATGGAAATAAACCAAATTTGCTCAGAGATGCTATTTTATTACCTGAAAAATATATAAAAATGAAAACATTATGAAAATATTTTAAAATGAGATTTTAAAATAACTGAATTGAGAACATCACAGCAATTTAGAATACTAAAGAGCATAGCTTTAAAATGATAGTGCTGAGAACTCCCCACCGCTACCCCACCACCTATAGACTACTTTGACATCTTACAAATGTTCTCTAGTTTGTATCTAGAATCACTTATATCTTTCAAATAAACCAACTTTGTGAACATCTTGACTCACATGATTGATTTCTGCAAGCTAGGAATATATTCTTTAAATTCTTGCACCCTTTCATGCTTAGTATTGGAAATTCAATAGGATTACTGTTGAATAACTGTACCAGGTGAGTAAAATACTAATTAGGATTACTGTAAGCTTCTCGTATAGGATTAAAGAAGACCCAACTAAATTATTTATGTAATCACTTTGCTTTGGCATTATAAGTGTATCATTTGGTTGAGCCGTGCCAAACTAGGAAATGGGTGATACTGGGGATTGGTAATTGGATATGGGACTTTTCATAACTTGATCAAAAGCTCCATCCAGCTGAAGAGAGCTATGACAGCTGTTGAGTAGCTGATGTTGGAAATGATCCTGTGTGTGTCTGCGTGTGTGTGTGTAAAACCCATCTTGTAAATGACTCATGTTAATGACTTCATAAAACCCCTCATATTTACCATTAGAAATCACACGAAAGTCATTGGATGAATCTGCCAAGGAAACTAATGGGTGCAATTAATGCAGGTTCTAGTCTCATCTCTGGTATTGAATTACTAGGTAAGACTGATCCTTCTGCCTCAGTTTCCTTATCTGCATAATACGTCTGATAGTGCTTACCTGAAAGGAATGCAAATAATAAAACAAATATTATTAATAGAATAAACAAAAAGTAATACGGATTCAAGTTATTTTATAAATAATTTAAAAATATAAGATTATTTACAATGTGTTTTCTAGTTGTGCAGAGATACAGTACGTGAATTACACTTGTGTGGAAAATAGCTACTTTTATTTTTTAGGAATGTCAAATATTAACGTAAGAATATCTACAAAAATGAAGATGAACAATAACTTGATTGAAATAGAATAAATATCACTATAGTAGAGCACTTAGTCATCTTTGCCTTTGTTCTGTTATGAAGTTCTCTATGACATGGACTGTATCTTATTTATCTTTGAATTTGCAATGCCTAATAAATTACTGATAAGTAAGTGTGCAAAAGAGAAAAATTTGGCATGTTCCAGTTTATTCCAGGCTTCAAATTATATTTGATTATACTGTCATCAGCCACAAGAGGGCACTTGAAGCCAGTATTTTGGTCCTCCCTGGCGTTCTAACTGAATTGTGTATTCTTTCAAACAGATCCACTTCCAATTCAGTCCAGCCAGCCAGCCAGCTTTTTCAAGATGAAAGTGTTACTGAATTAAAACTTACTGTGAGGACTTCAGAAAGTGCTTCTTGTATAAATTAAGATGAAGCTACTGTGTGATGTAGATATTGTTTAGCTGGGATCGTTTTCTGAAGTCAATTCAGCAATTCAAGCAAGAAGATGATTTAAATAGCATACACTGCTACTGAAATAGTCTATTTCACTTACTTTATCAATAATAATAAAAAGCACAGTAAATTCTCAATAAAAATGAAAGAAAAATAATTTTCAGTGTTTATTTTCCTTGCTGTACCTTTCTCATAGCCTTTTTTAAAGGTAATAATATTCATATTTTCCTTTTTAAATCTGTATCACTTTATCAAAACACACACACACACACACACACACACACACACACAATGAATAGAGCCTTATATTATGCCAAAACCCTGTGGCCACTGAATGAATGTTGACTTTTGATTACAATGGTAAAAAAACGTCAATAAACAAAGGCATGTAGAACCTGCAGTCCTGGTGCTGCGTTGTTCATTAAGTAATTTTGAGTACAGGAGTTGGTGTCAGTGCTAATCACATCCATTAATGCCTTGGCTTTGTGCCTGGGATCACTAGAATTAAATGATAAAAAATGGCTTTCAGTTGCCGTATAACTTTTTACCTTAAAATATTGTGTTGTGGGCACACCCTTGATAATTTATTCCTCCTAAACAGCTACATATATCAAAGTTGGGCTTTTGCTGAGCTAAGAGCCACAGAGTAGAATACTGGAAATAGAAAAGGTTATTAAACCATACCTGCCTGATATGCAGGTAATTTAAGTAATGATATACATTGTCTGATTTGAGGAGCATTCAGCTGAGCTGAGTTACTGACAGTATGTGAGTAAGTGCTCTGGTTCTCTTCTCAGTTCTACCATTAAGGTGGTTAATAATTTCATTACTCATTTGGGAGTTCATGTGACAATTGCCTTTCAACAATGTATCTCAGATTTGCTAGGGATACTGGCAATATAATCAAGTAAAAGAATTATGGGTGCTTCTTTCGAAGGTGTGACCTAAAGTCAAAGTTATAGTAAAGAACTTTACAAATCCGTGTGTATATACACACATACGCACACACGTGGATTTGTGTATATGCTGTACTATTCTTCTAGTAATGGTACTCATAAAATAATTTTGTATGTGGAGTCTATCACCCATATTTCACCTCCAACATAAAAATTGGACTTCCAGGTAGACAAATTTAGTAAAATAGAACACACATATTTGCTGATTAGTTGCATTTCCCGTGTTTTTGATCTAATTATTTCATTTTATAAAGACTTTTTGAGACCTCCATTGAACCCCCCCTTTATCATTATCATTGCTCCCTGCATGCTTTCACTTCCCTCCTTACCAGCTTAAATTTGGTCATTATTAAGCTTAAAATTGATCGGTTTATCATTAGAACCTCCTCACTATTAACCTTAACTTCTCTCTGTTTTCTAATCACACACAATCCTGTCTAAACCTCGCTACTCTGAAAGCTTAGTCCATGCATACACGTTTATCTGAACTTTGTTGAAGAAAATTACACAACCCTTCTGATAAGTCTCATTTTAAAATAAAAATCACTACATTGTGAAAAAACAATTGGCATGGATTTCTCAAAAAGAAGTCAATGTCATGAAGGAATGAAACACTAAAAAAAAAGAAAAGTAAAAGCAAAGGCAGGGTCTGTGCTAGATTAAAAGAAAGATATATTAAAGTTTAAAACAATGTGTCACCCTTGATAAATAAACAAAATGCAACTATCTAAAATGTTATTTGGACATTTGGAAAACTGTAAGCATGGACTGTAGTTTCAGTGTTAAATTTCTTGAGTCTTACGCTTATATTTGTGAAGAATAATCCTGTTCCATCTTGAAGTATTTAAGGATGAAGTGCCACATTGTAACTAACTCTCAAATGTTTTAATAGCAAAAATTGGTACTATATGAATAGACTATGAATAGAAAAATGAACAGAAAAAAATTATATTATATATGGAGATAAAGATTTAAAATGTGAATCCAATAGAAGTTTATATACCTACTTATTGTAAATAAGTTTAAAATTTTTCAAAATACAAGTGTGATTTTTTGCTTAATTTTAAAAATGAATAAAATATTACATAAAAATATTTTCTGTTTTGGGTACGTTTAATATGTATGGAACAATAACACTATATGTCAGCATTCCTTTTATATTTTTGGATAAATGTTTTATATTATCTATGTAACTTGCCTTTATTTTCTATGTTTTCAAAAACCACTTTATTGAAGTATGATTGACATGTAAAAAGCTATACTTATTTAATGCATATGTCTCAATGAGTATATACCTGTGAAACCATCACTACGATCAAGGTCATAGACATATGCAGCACCTCCCAGCCTTTCCTCCCCCCACCCTTCGTTATTGTTTGTGTGTGTGTGTTTGCATGTGTGTGTGCGTGCTTGTATGTAGTAAGAACACTTAACATAAGATCTATCCGCTTAGAAAATTTTCAGTATACAATACGGTATCGTTAGCTACAGGCACTGTGCTGCATAATCTCTAGAATTTACATAACTGAAACTTTGTATGCTTTAACCATCATCTTCTTGTTCCCAATCACCCCAGCCCCTGACAATCATTCTAATGTCTGCTTCTATCAGTTTGACTATTTTAGATTCCACATATAGGTGAGATCATACAGTATTTGTCTTTCTGTGTTTGGCTTTTTTCCACTTAAACATTGTATCCTTCAGGTCCATTCATGTTTTCACAAATGGCATGATTTCTCTTGTTTCTCATACTGAATAGTTCTCATGTGGAGGAGGGTGGATAGATGAATGTGGAGGTGTGTATTACATTTTCTTTATTCATTTATCCATCAATGGACACTTAGGGTAATTCCATGTCTTGGTTATAGTGAATGATGCTTTAATGGACAGGAGGGGCAGACACATATTGAAGATCCTGGCCGGGTGCAGTGGCTAAGGCCTGTAATCCCAGCACTTTGCGAGGCGAAGGTGGGCAGAACGCTTGAGCCCAGGAGTTCTAGACTAGCCTAGGCAATATAACAAAATCCCATCTCTACAAGAAATTCAAAAACTAGCTGGGTGTGGTGGCACATGCCTATAGTCCCAACTACTTGGGAGGCTGAGGTGGGAGGATTGCTTGAGCTCATGAGGTCAAGACTGCAGTGAGCCATGATTGCATCACTACACTCAAGCATGGGTGACAGATGAGACCTTGTCTCAAAAAAATAAAATTCTGATTTCAATTCCTTTGGATATATACCCAGAGGTGGAATTGCTGGATTATATGATGGTTCTATTTTTTAACATTTTGAAGAATCTTTATATACAGTTTTTCATCATGGCTCTCCTAATTTACATATAAACCAACAATGTATCAGGGTTTCCTTTTCTCCACATTCTGCCAACACTTATCTTTTGACTGTTTGATAATAGTCATTCTAAAAGTTGTGAGGTGAAATGGTGATTTTGATTTGCATATCCCCGATTGGTGATGTTGAGCACCTCATCACATAGCTTTTAGCCACTCGTATGTCTTCTTCTTTAAAGAAATATTTATTGGGTCCTTTGTCTATTTTTTAATTGGATTCATTTGTTGTTTGTTTTTTGCTATTGAGTTGTAGGAGTTCCTAATATTGTGGATATTAATCTCTTATCAAATACATGGTTTGAAAATTTTTTTTTTTTTGAGACGTAGTCTCACTCTATCGCCCAGGCTGAGTGCAGTGGACTGCAAGCTCCACCTCCTGGGTTCACGCCATTCTCCAGCCTCAGTCTCCTGAGTAGCTAGGACTACAGGCCCCCACCACCATATCCGGCTACTTTTTTGTGTTTTTAGTAAAGACGGGGTTTCACTGTGTTAGCCAGGATGGTCTCGATCTCTTGACCTCATGATCTGCCTGCCTCAGCCTCCCAAAGGGCTGGGATTATAGGCGTGAGCCACCGCGCCTGGCAAAAACATATTCTTTCATTCTATAGATTGCCATTTCACTCGGGATTGCTTTCTTTGCTGCAAGAAAGTTTTTTAATTTGATGTAATCTTGCTTGTTTATTTTTGTCTGTGTTTTGGCATCATATCCAAAAACTCATTGCCAAGACCAATGTCAAGGAGACTTTTCCCTGTTTTCTTCTAGTTTTACTGTTTCATGTCTTTGAGTGTTTAATCAGTTTTTGAGTTGATTTCCTGGTACATATGATATATGGATTAAACAGTTTTTTTCTTTTTTTCATGTGAACGTCTAGTTTGCCTAACATAATTTATTGAAAAGACTGTTATTTCCCATTTTATATTCTTGGCATTTTTGTCAAAAATTAGTTGACTGTACATGCATGGGTTTATTTTGGGGCCTCTATTCTGTTCCATTGGCTCAGGTCTTTTTATGCCAGAATGACACTTTTTTTTTTTTTTTGAGACAGGATCTACCTCTGTCACCCAGACTGGAGTGCAGTGACATGATCATGGTTTACTGCAGCCTTAACCTCTCAGGCTCAAGCGATCCTCCCACCTCAGCCTCACAAGTAGCTGGGACTACAGGCATGTGGCACTACACCTGGTTAATTTACAAAAAAACTTTTTTTGTAGAGTTGGGATCTCAGGTCTCAATATGTTGCTCAGGCTGATCTCAAACTCCTGGGCTCAAGTGTTCCTTCCACCTTAGCCTCCCAAAGTATGATGCTTTTTTGATTACTCTATTTGTTATAGCTTTATAAAATTATTTGAAACCAGGAAAACTTATGACTTCTGCTTTGTTCTTTTTGGTCAAGATTGCTTTGGCTTCTCAGGTCTTCTGTGATACCTTTTGAATTTAAGTATTGCTTTTTCTGTTTCTGTGAAAAATATTATTGACATTTTAGTGGGATTGTGTGAAATATGTATATTCCTTTGAGTAGTATGGACAGTTTAACAGTATTAGGTAATCTAAGCCATGAACATGGTTTGAAAAGACATAATGGTCAAAAACTCAAAAGAACACTTTTTTCCTGACCAAGAACTCCAGTACACTTTCCTAGGGTATACACTTTCCAACTCACCAAAATGCCTGTTTCGCACTTCTGCCCAGCCTCATGCTTATCAAGGAAACAGCAGCAATCAGACAAGAACCTGGCATCATCCCATCACCAAATTTACCAGCCTTCCTGAATCTGGACCCATACATTTAACCTTGCCTCCACTTGTCCCCTGGATTCCAGCACCTCTCTTCTTCTCAATGATCTCTCTCTGACAGTTGTCCCTCCCTCTCTTTCATTGGTATTTTACCCCTCTGCCACATCAGCCATAGCAGCATAGTCACTTGGCCTGGTAACTACAATCTTTTGTAAAAACCATGTCTTGACCACATATCTTCCTCTAGGAACAGCCCTATTCCTCTGCTTCCATTTTAAGCAAAACTTTTTAATTGGATTGTCTCTACTTCTTCACCTCCCTCTCAACTCACTCAATTTGGGCTTATGGAAATCACCATTTCACTGAATGTATGTCCAGAGAGATTACCACCCTCTTCAACCTCCCAAAAGCATTTATAACAAGTGATGATTCTACATCTTCAGGTGTGTGCTCCTCTTAATTTCTGTACTGCAACAGTGTTCTACTTTCCCTCTCACCCATGGCTGCTGTCTCTCAGTCTTATTTGCTAACCTCTCTTCTGCTAGACGTCTAACTGTTGGAGTTTCCAAAATCCTAATCTTGTGACCCATTTTCTTTTGTAAATCCTTACCCTCTGCCTAAATCAGGTGTTCGTAACCTTTTCTGAGTCCCTTTGGAAGTCAAGTGAAGGCTATGAACTCTTTCTCAGAATATTAAGTTTAAGTACACAAAATAAAATTTGTAGAATTATATAGGAAACAAATTATATTAAAATTATAGTTATCAAATATTTCAAAATAAATGCATGATATCCATTTTTATCAACACAAAAATAAGACAATATATTTTATATACAAGTAACTTTAAAATTTTATGTTATTTTTAAAAATCAGGGTAAAGTTGTTTCTTAACTTGGATAAGAACATTACACTGTGGGGTTGTGATTGACAGGACAACATGCTTGTTATTGTTATGCAGGATATGTTGTCAATTTCAAATTTTTGTTTTAAGGTTTATAAGTATTGAAACTCTTGATTAGTTAAGATGTGTGTGTGTGTGTAGCTAAAAGGATGTCTTAGTTCATTTGGGCTGCTATAACAAAATAGCACAGGATGAGTGGTTTATAAACAACAGAAATTTATTGCTTACAAACAGGAATTTGTTTCTTACAGTTCTGAAGGCTGGGAAGTTGGTGATCAAGATGCCAGCGATTTAGTGTCTGATGAATGCCATCTTCTGGTTCATAGAAAGAGTCTTTCTACTGCATCCTCACATGGTGGCAGGCGTGAATGAGTTCCTTTGGGCCTATTTCATAAGAACACTAATCCCATTCATGAGGGCTTTCCATGACCTAATCACCTTTCAAGAGCCCCCACCTCCTAACAGCATAACTTTGGTATACCATCACTCTCAACACACAAATTTTGGGAGGATACAAACATTTAAATCATAGCATTAAATTAAAGTTTTTAAAGCTTATTTTACAAGGCCAAGATGAGCTTGCGTCAAAAGATGTTAGAATCCTCAAAGATTTTTTGAGTTAAATCCTACCTATAATGTTTTTGAGCCTAAGAGCAAAGATTATAGACTAGGACAATGCTTTCAATACAGTTTATATCAGAAAGGAAAGGATTCTGGATCCATGGTTCAACTTTAATACAATTAAGATAGAAGTAACTTCCAAAAGGGTACTAAACAGTTTCCAGATATTTATAGATGTCTCTTTTCAAAGAAATGGATGATTAGCTAGGGGTAAAACATTTCAAAGTTTGGCAAGGATGTCAGTTTCTATTTTGATCTTCCAAATCAGCTACATATTCTGGAAAGATTATAATATTATTTAAAGTAGAAAGCCTAATGAACTTGAAAATTTTAGCCCACCCATGTGGCTAAAAATAATTGCCAGATAAGCCAACCCATGCATCAGTAGTTTTTTTTTTTTTTTTTGAAGTATTCTGAATGCAGAATTTCTTTTCTTTAAGAAAAATTAAGTAGTTGCCCTTAAACAAGCTCTTAAATCTTACCCCTCACCCCCAAAATGAATTCACATATTTATGGTCAATAGATTTTCAACAAAAATGCCAAGAACACATGATGAGAAAGGGCAGTGTCTTCCAAAAATAGGGCTGGGAAAACTGGATATCCACAAGCAGGAGAATCCAATTAGGCCTTCATCTCATACCATAAACCAAAATCGACTAAAATAAAGATTTAAATGTAAGACCTGAAACCATAAAACCACTAGAAAAATAATATTGGGGAAAAGCTTCATGATATTGGTGTGGGCAATACTTTTTTTTTTTTTTTTGGATATAATTCTAACAGCACAGGCAACAGAAAAAAAAATAGACAAATGGGCTAACATCAAGCTGAAAAGCTTCTTTACAGCAAAGGAAACATCAACAGAGTGGAGAGACTGTCTATTAAGTTGAAGAATATATTTGCAAACCGTATATCTGATAAGGGGTTAATATCCAAAATATATATGGAACTCTTATAACTCAACAGTAAGAAAACAAATAACCAGATTAAAAATAACAAAGGACTTAAGTGGACATTTCCGTAAAGAAGACATACAAATGGCTAACAGGTATACAGCAAGGTGGTCAACATTGAGCCAGTATAGGAAAGAAACTCAGTGCTGGGAGTTAAGAGACATAGTAACCAAGAACCCCTCACCGCCACTCCATAGACCTCAAATGTCCAGGCATTTCCCTGCCCTACCTTCTTGCCTCCCTTAACAAGCTGACCCAAGTCAGGGAGTAGAAAGCTGCCTCCTCCTAACTTAGCTGTCCTGGCTGAATCCCTAACTATAAAAAGAAGAAACTGACCATTTATAGCTTTGAGCGATGTCTTCCAAGGTTACTGAAGTGAGACTCTGGCATTCCCAATAATAAACAGACCAGATTCAGCCAACCGAAGACAAGATGAATGAATTCCAGCATTGACCTTTCATGAAGTTTTTCCTTGTTATAATCTCATTATAATACTGAAAATCACACTCAGGTGTGGGGATTTGACATGCTAATGAGACATACGCCACATGAAGAAATATGTTATCAAACTGCGCAGGTGCTAAAAGTTTCCTGCCTCTATATACCTACACACAGCTCCTTTTCTCACCTTAGCTCCCTTAAAATGACAAGAACCAAGCCCTTTGGGGAGCTGGCACTGAGATCCATTTTCTGTACATTTCTCCCTTGCTTTGTGTGAGCTGGAAGCCTATTAAAACCTCGCCTAAGAAAAATTTCTGTTTGGCCTGGTGTTCATTTCTACTTACTTGAGAGCCAAGAACTCAGAGTCTGAGCTGCAGTAAAAACATCACTAATCATCAGGGAAATGCAAATAAAACCACAATCACATATTACCTCACACTTGTGAGAATGGCTATTATAAAAAAGACAAAAGATAACAACTGTTAACAAGAATCTGGAGTAAAAGGAATCCTGGTGCACTGTTAGTAGCAATGTAATTCAGTACAGCCATTAAGGAAAATGGTATGGAAGTTCCTCAAAAAAATTAAAAATGGAACTATCATATGATCTAGAAATCCCACTTCTGGATAAGTATTCAAAGGAATTGAAATACGGATTTCTAAGACACATCTGAACTCCCATGTGCATTGCAGCATTATTCACAATAGCCAAGATATGGAATTAATGTAAGTGTACATCAATAAATGAATGAAGAAAATATGGTATGTATACACAAGAGAATACTATTCAGCCATTAAAAATAGTAAAAAAAAAAACCCTGTGATTTGCAACAACAGGGATGAACGTGGAGGACATTATGTTAAGTGAAATAAGCCAAGCACAGAAAGAGAAATACTGCATGATCTCACTTATATGTGGAACATAAAAAAGTCAAACTCATGGAAACAGAGAATAGAATGTTGGTTACCAGAAGTTGGAGGTGAGGGGCTTTGAGAGGTGTTGGTCAATAGATATGACATTTCAGTTAGACCAGAGGAATAATTTCAAGAGATCTATTGTACAACATGGTGACTACAGTTCATAACAACATATTGTATACTTGGAAATCGATAAGAAAGAAGATTTCAAGTGTTCTCACCACACACACACACACACACACACACACACACAAGTAATAAATAAATAACTCCTGCCTCCTTAGAAATCAGTGAACTTCTATTTGATAAAATGTACTTTATATTTTGGTTGCCCTATTTCTTGATCATTTTTTAAAACACGCAATAATTCAGAGGGTACTTTAAGTAATGTCAATGACTTTTATGTTTGGTGACAAAGCTTCTCTCAGGATTGTAAAAACAGCCTTTATTCCTATTGCACGTCTGTGTAAAAAACAAGTAATGACAGCATGAGGTGCTTTCATTATTACTAAGGTAACAATAGCAGATGTATTGAAAAGCATTGTTAGAACCAATAAGTAAAGAGTATCTAATGCTTTAATTTTTCCAATCAATGTTTTATTTGGAAAAAGAATATAAAACAAAGCAGAACAATAAAAGAATTGTTTACCTTTCCCAAAATGTCACCAGCCTTGTTAGTCTCCAAAAGAGACTCACAAAATCAGAATTTTGCCAGATGCAATACTGAAGGGCAATGGTGAGAGCATCAATCCTTTGATGGCTCATTTTAATGTTAAGGTATTTCAATAATTCTAGAATGTATCAACACACTGTATGAAGCACTTCTTCTAGATTTCTCTTCTATTCCTGGGCAAAAACCAGCTTGAGCATCTCCAGTGCACATGACTGAACCGAAGTCTCTGCAACTTTATAGGATCTTAAGTAAAAGAATTTTACTAAATGGAGAATTCATGTTTTCAAAGTGTCCTAGCTTTTACACCTTGAGATTGTTCTTGCATAACAAAAATCTACTATTGGCAAGACATTTTATAAATAAAGACATTGTGGCCTTGGTGTCCCACCACATTTATGCAAGTGAAGCTGTAATCTAGTCTTCATCATCACTCTTCTCTTCAATGTAGACTGAAATAGGTTCTGTAAAAAGCATAAGAAATAATGATAAAATAAAACATTTGATTCAAGTGACATTTTGAAAATCTATATTACAAGCCTTAGGGCTTTTAAGCAATTTGATAAATATCATAGAAACAAGTAATTTGGCTGTCAAGCAAATTATAGGATATTCAAGAAATTTGTAATACAAGTGAAATAAGACAAGTTTTTTTTCAATTTGTGCATTTCTTTTTAGCACTTTTTATTACTTTAACCCTCAGGTAGATACAAGGATTCAGCAGGAGTTCAGAAGCCATGCCCTTCTAAGAGTTTTGAGCATGGATTTCATGACTTTTTGTGTCTGTGCCTTAGTACAAATTATCATTCTCATTTCTGATATTCACAATTTTCTCACAGTTTTTTTAAAATACACACTATATTCATGAAGGAGTAATCACAAATACTCATTTTACAACACACCAAATACAAAAAGGAATTTGAAGGAAATGAAAAAGTAAATGAAAGAAATATTGACGCTGAGATCCGGCCACTGCACTCCAGCCTGGGTGACAGAGCGAGACTCCGTCTCAACAAAAAAAAAAAAAAAAAAAATATTGACACTCACAGAAGGTACCAAACTTTGTAAAACCTTTGTTACTGCACAACGTGTTAGCAGTAATGAATGACTTTAACACGCTTCAGTAATTGTCTCAAAAGTCAAATATGTTCGACATTACCTGGGCCATGTAGCTCCATACAAATTTGTCAATGGAGAGTTAATGATTTTTATTTGAACCGTCCCGTATTTGCACACTTAAGCAATTAAAAACCTTCCATCTCCTTCCAGGCATTAAGCAACAAGGTTACATTGTTTGTTGTCTTCCTTGCGTTAGTATTTTCTGTCTAGCATCTATTAGTTTTGAACATGTTATATATTTCACTAATTTTTGTGTTTATTGTCTATCTCCACCAAGAATGTAAGCTCCACGAGGACAGGGTGTTTTCTTAATCACTGTTATTTTCTTAATGCCTAGAATTCTGAATATATGTTAAAGGCAAACTGTTGTTTTCCAAGTACCTCATTTTGTTCATCATCTTTCACTAATAGGTCTAGTTTTGAAATTAGGCCCTGAATTGAGTGATGCATTCACAATTCAATTCCTTATTCCCTCTAGTTCTGCAAGAGTTTCTATCAATCCCTTATCATTTTCTTATTGTTTTTAAGTCAAGGGACCAATACGTTTAAAAACAGTCTCTTTTTTCACCATATGAGCCAGTAGAACAGGCTACATAATTTGTGAGGTCTCACGCAAAATGATAAGGGGAAGTCCCTTGTTCAAAAAATGTTAAGGATCTCAAGATGACAGCAAAGTATTAAACTGAGTATGGGCCCTATGACATGGCACAGGTCACACCCACTATCCTAGCCCTTTAGGCAGGGTTTTGTTAGAGCTAGATTTTTGAAAACTTACAAAAGAAACACGAGGTTTAATGATTAGATTCTACTTTCATGTTTTCTCATGTCCATGATGAGTCTGTGTTGCAAGACAGGTTTGAAGACTGTAAAAATGAACACTATTTAAATCACAAATTACATCAACTCCATAACTGCTTTTTCTGGTTCCAAGTTGACCTTTTGGTTATATGAATTTCCATCTAGTTACAATTATTTATTGGGACACTATCCCATCCAATTATTTTAATAATTCAAGACCAAAATTCTCACTGGTGTGATCTTTTTAGGACATTTATTTATCATATAAATAAGCACTACTTAAAGGGAAAAATCAATTAAAGATATTCATTCATTCAACAAAAGTTTATTAAAAATTTATATATGGAAATTATGGGGCTTTTTAAAAAAGACATTATAAGACAAGAAAGAAGGCTAATTTACCAGAAATCAACTTTCCTGAAGCTAATTAGTCCAATGATCATTTTGCTGAATGAATAATCTGCTAAATTTGCCAACTTGGATGACTGTGGTTTAATAGCAGTATTTATCAGCTTTAATATGATTGTTTAATATGAGTGACTAATGGTAATACATATAGAAAAAATTACATATTCATATAATATTGAATACACACGTATGCGTATAATATGTATACCTAATACATATTTTATATATACTTAACTTATTCTAAGAAGACTAAGTGTGAAAGAAAGTGAAACTATCTGAAAGAAACTAGTATAATGAACCATGCAATTAGTATGTGTTAAGTCAAAAAATAAAATAGGACACAATAGAAGTAGCCATATTATATTTTGAATGTTGCATGCCATTTGCTGGTTGATATACTATCTAAAAATTTGGTGAAAAAAATCTTTTAAAAGTTTGGCAAAACGGAAGTCAACATAAAAAATCTGAAGCGCTTTATTGGTACACTCAATATTTAGACAAGTTTTCCTCTTTGTTATAAATTATATGAATTCTATCTACAGGAAAGTCTGTCTAATTTAATGGTTTCTCATTAAAAATTACAAACAACTCCAGTATATAATATGGTAAGGATTCCCGACCACCAGGCCATGGACTGTTACTGTGGTGAAGTATATACTGTTACATACTTTACCTTTATAGGCACAATTTTCAGTAGCTGATGATATGGAGAGAGATTCCAAAAATTTATGAGATGAATATAATTAGATAACAAAATTAATTACTTTTATTTTTCGGCTCTTTTTTTCTTTCTTTCTTTCTTTTTTTTTTTTTTGGACACAAAGTCAGGCTTTGTCTCCCAAGCTGAAGTGCAATGGCGCCACCATGGCTCAGTGCAGCCTCGACCTCCCAGACTCAAGTGATCTGCTCACCTCAGCCTCTTGAGTTTCTGGGACTACAGGCGTGCACCACCATGCATGACTAATTTTTAAAAATCATTTATTTATTTTTAATTTTTTTAGAGATGGGGGTCTCACCTTGTTGCCCAGGCTGAAAATTATTTTCTTAACCCCACTAGACAGATATAAACTCCTCAAGAATAAGAGCCTAACTTTACTTATTTTAGGATTCTTTCTTCTATTTCTTCTCTCTTCCTTCCCAGTTAGAGTTGTCAGATTTAGTAAACAAAAACATGGAAAGCTGAGTTAAATTTGGATTTCAGATAAACTCTGAACAATTTTTAGTATACATATGTCCTAAATCTTGCTTGGACATACTCAAAACTGGAAAGAAATAATTTGTAACTTATCTTAAATTCAAATTTACCTGGGTGGCCTATATTTTATCTGTCAACCTTACTCCCAACTTCTACCTTTCCTCCATCCCCCAGCAAGTACTTAGAACAGACCCTGGAACACAGATGTCCTTGTACAATAGATGAATGAGTAGGTGGACAGTGACCTTGAACAAGGAGTTTACTAAAATAGGCAGCTCTTTCAAGAAGTTTAATAACAAGTAAACTAGAGAATTTGCCTCAAGAAGAGAAGAAAGGATTTTTGGTTTGTGTTTAGTTTTTTAGTAATAAACACTGTATATCTTTCCAGGAAAAGAGGAGAAGGGGAGAGTGAATTAATTAGAAGTGAGATAAGGGGGATATTGTTAGAATAATAATCAGTAAGAAGGGAAGAGAGGAGTTTTCGCCAAGAGTTCAAAGAGGTGATTGACCATGTCATAGAAGAAAAATACTTCTTCCCGAAAGGGAGAAACAAAAAGAAAGGAAGAAGGGAAGGAAGGAAGGGAGGGAGGGAGGGAAGGAGGGAAAGAAAGAATAAATGAAAGCAGGAAGGAAGGAAAGAAAGAGAAAGAGAGAAAATTTAAAATTTTCTACTTATAAAAATTTTTAAACTAATAAAAAAGTGCAAAGGATCATACCTACACTTAAATTCAAACATTGTTTAAAATTTGCCAGCTTTTTTTTCCAGCAAAACTATTTTGAAGTACATTCCAGACATAAAGACACTACAACTCTAAATACCTCATCATGCGATTCCGTCACTTAAAACCACTCTTTGACTAAAGTATGATACCACTATTATACCTAATGAAACGAACACTTCTATAATATCTTTCAATACTTGTTACTTAATCCATATTCATTTTCCCTAATTTGTTCTGCAAATGTCCTTCATAGTTTTATCATTATCATTATTATTACAAACCAGGATCCGATAGAAGCTTATGCATTGCTATTTGGGTAATAATCTTTTAATATCTTTAAAAACACATAACATTTTTAAATGTAGAAACTGCAAACTAGGTGGGTGGAACTTCTCACCTTTTTTTGTTGTTTGTTTTTGAGACAGAGTCTCACTATGTTGCCCAGGCTGGAGTTCAGGGGTGCGATTTCAGCTCACTGCAACCTCTGCCTCCCGGGTTCAAGCAATTCTCCTACCTCAGCCTCCCAAGTAGCTGGGATTACAAGGCATGCGCCACACCATCTGGCTAATTTTTGTATTTTTAATAGAGATGGGGTTTCACCATGTCAGCCAGTCTGGTCTCGAACTCTTGACCTCAAGTGATCCTCCCACCTCGGTCTCCCAAAGTGGTGGAATTACAGGCGTGAGCCACTGTGCCCAGCCCCATCTCACCTTTTAAAGAGTAGGGAGAGGTGGGCAATCAAGAGATCCTGAGGTTAGAATATCAACAACAATGAGAGGATTTGGAATGAGCCCCTGGGGAGCATTCAGTGGGGAATAATAAACTGCCTTCTCCTGGGAGGTCAGAGACACCTGTGTTTCATTCGTCTGCTATCTGGCATTCCAGAAACAGGTCAGCAGTGCTGGACCTCCCTCCATGCCAACAGTAAGGCCTGGCCCTCAGTCTACAGAACTGAGGGCAGTGGAGGGGATAAGAGAACAGGCTCTGGAGTCTCTCTGCTTGAGTCCTCACTCTGCATTTAGCTGTATGTCCCTGGGCAAGTCACCTAACGTTTCTGTGCCTCAGTCTACTGCTTAGAAAAATGGGCGTGATGGTAACAGTCCGCTATTGAAACTACTGTCTATAAAGCAGTAGGCGCCGTGTTTGGGATATGCTGAGAAATCAACAATTATTATGATTGTCAATTGAAGAGATAGCACAATCTCATATGAATGTGAAGGGGTAAAAACGCGTGGGGTTTGTGTATTAAGTGGATTTATAGGCCCATCTGGGGAGGATTAATGACTAAGGCAGACAGGCAGATAAAAGTATGCAGAGAAAGAAAGAAAAAAGATAAAACCAAAAAGAAAATAGAGAAGGAGATCTAGGAAGACCTCAAGGACCATTGATTCCTTTCGCCAAAAAGGAGTAAGGCCCTTCCACCTATGGGGACAGCCTTGGGAAGGCAGCACCCGGGTTTGAGTGTGGAGGTTTGATTATCATGGACTGGCTCGGGGCCGGATTAGTTCTCCTGCGAAGGTTCTAGGGTGTGGTGTGTGTGTGTGTGTGTGTGTGTGTGTGTGTGTCTGCGCGCGCGTCAATCCCAGAGGCGCAGCCCAACAGCAGGGGCGGGGCGGGCCACGGGAGGGCGGCCCGGTTCCCCAGCGCTCCAGGGGCAAAGCGGACGCGCCAGCGAGTCGCCGTCCCCAGAGCTGAGCTTCAGCACTAGCGCCAGCTGCGAGTGGAGGGCACCAGCTCCGCGGAACTGGCTTTTCAATGGGACACCTGTGGCTCCTGGGGATTTGGGGCCTCTGGGGACTGCTCCTGTGTGCCGCGGATCCCAGCACAGGTAACCCTTTGGGCAAGCTAGGGAGGCAAGCAGGAGAGGCCCGCGTAGACACTACCCTTGCTCCCGGGGTCCTGGGAGAGGCCGGACCACCTGGCACCTGGCTGAGGCTGTGCGTGCGGTTGCATGACGATCCTGGGGACCAGGGGAGCTGGATGGCAGGCCTAGCAAACACAGACACACGCAGAGAGAGAGAGAGAGAGAGAGAGAGAGAGAGACAAGGACACAGAGAAAGAGATTGAGAGAGGTTGCCTTTAACTCATCAATGCTGCTACTAGAATAATGAAATGTCCCACCTGCACCCCCAAAGTGACACAGGTGAAAGGAGTTTGGCGGGAGGGTGGGGACTGGGAAGAGGCAACCTGAATCCCTTTTTCTCCATTCTTCTTGGGTCGCTTTCCTCACAAAAGAAAGGGCAACAACCCCCAGTAGGACGGGGATGGGCCTTTGTGGCAGGTGTCAGTCATTTCTAGGGGCAGCTGCCCCATGTCTTCAAAGTAATACCCAGAAGAGCTCTGGGAAGAGACTGATAAGATAAGAAATTGGAGTTGTCTGTGGAGATAACAGGAGGATGAACCTGAGATAGGCGAGCAGCAGCACTGTCTGGAGATAGGATCCAGCTTCCCCGCTGGAGTTTCCTACTCTTGGCTGTGGGCTGCCCTGAGATATGAATGTGTGGGAGCAAGAACACCTTGGAGCTCTTGGCAAAGACAGACCCGAAGTACAGAGGCACTGGGTCTGGGGCCTCAAAACTGATCTCCTTTATGTTGGAGAGCTTTTGCTACTATAGGTGAAGTCCACTCTAAACCTTTTTAAGACAGAACGGAACAAGTCAATCATAATTCCCTTAGCCTTTTTGTATACATCCATTTCGAGAAATTAATAATTTCTGTGGCCTTTCTTTGTATCATCACTTAAATTTTTCTACCTACTGTGAACATTTCTTTTAGGATTCCAGTAATTACTAGATCTGTACAGTGTAAGCAGAAAATAAACACCTCTATCCACTATGTAGTTTTGAGTTGTTTTAAAGAATTATTTGCAGTACTCCAAAGAAGCAGCTCACATAACCCTGTTAGCCAGGCAGTTCCCTCTCTCTAGAACTATCTTTATCTTTCTGATGACAGGCCCAGTCTAATTCATATTTGCCCTAAAAAATGTGGAAGGGGCAAGTCTTCTTTATAGAAGCCAGTGCGACACAAGCAGTGTGGGTGAAATGCTCCTTGAGTCACCCATAGCCTCTATGCTCTCCTCTGTCTCTTGGTACTGTCTAACCTAAGCCTTTGGAAAGTTAGGACTGTTACACATTTCTGTATTTCCAGGAAGCTAACACAGTTTGTTGAATGAATTAGTGACCTTTATATTAAGAACTCACTATCATCAGGAGACTAGAAGGATCCCAGAAATTAGCTTTCCTGAAGCCACACTCCCTCACAGAAAAAAATTTCTTCTCAAAACCAACATTTCTCTTTGTACCTGGTCTACTCTTTCAAACTACCTAGCATTGCATTTCTTCTGTGCTCTTATAATGACCTATATCTTCTTGGTGTCTGCTGTTACGTGAGCTATTAAGCATAGTTATAGATCTGCAGTTAGCAGAATACTACATGAAATTAAGGATTTAATATGTGTTTTATAATATGGTAAGTAAGTGATGAAAATGATCACATGTTAGTTTTGCTCTTGGTAGCACCTAAGGTACTGCTTTGCACAAAGCCAGTGGGTGTTAACTAAGTTAATGACTCTGTCAAGTCATTGGCAGAGCCAAAAATAAAACCTGGGTGAATTTTACTTTCAGTCCTGTAAACTTCACCATATTTTCCTTGCAACCTTGTGGTATGTGTTACAAATGTTGATGATTGAAATGAAGAACTTGGTGATTTTACCTCTACTATATTTTAATATTTTTCAGATGGCTCTCAAATAATCCCCAAAGTCACAGAAATAATACCTAAATATGGCAGCATAAATGGAGCAACAAGGCTGACTATAAGAGGAGAAGGTATGGTTGCTTTTTTTTTTTTTTTTGCCAAGGTTGAGGTATTTTCAAGACTATTTCATATTTACAGTTTTATGGTTAAACAAACAAACAAACACCACTGGAGTTGTTTCTTCACTTGGCCAGAGTGGTAAAATTCTATCCTCTTTGATAGCTAGTGAAATCCCCAAGAGTCTTTATCAACTTGATCATCTGAATTCTTATTATACTGGCTTGCTTAACATCAGGATCTGGATTAATGACTGAACTAAAAGGAATGCAATTAACCCAAGTCAGCAATTATTTGCTTTATTCTTCATGGGTCTAATGACATTTAATTTATTTTAAGATTAAACAAAACATTTGTGGGTGTTGGGTAGAATATTGATAAGAGAGTACAATAGGGAAATAGTATGTTAATGAAAGAGGAAAGGCAATAGAAAACAAAACTTTAGATTCCTTCTCCTGCCACCCAACCTCAGGCTTCATAAAGATTTGAGTAACATATGTCGTTCCCCTTCTTCTTGCCTGGTCTTAGGATAAAACATAGAAGGCAATCAGTAAATATATTTAATGCACAGTTTTTCAGAGGGTTAAATAGAAATATGTGTTTCTTTCAGCCATAAGACCTTTGCAATATAAATGATACCAGTATTCAGATACTTAGGAATTTTTTAACAATAAGAAACATTTAAAAATATTAGCAAAATCTATTATTTGGTCTTCAAGAAATGAAAAGTTTTTATAGTTAACAAAGATATTTAATTATTTTGTCATATAATGTAATGTCTTTTAATGTTTCTGATTTCTGCAGAATTCAGTCTCTCAATGATATGCTTAAAATGGTTTATGCCTCCACATTATAAACAATATATTTTGGATTAAAATGTTACTTTTTAGAGTTAAGACCCATGAACAATATAATTGTTAAAGATTATTTTAGAGATGGCTTTAACCATATGTTTCTTATATTGTACATTGCTGATAAGATGGTATGCTTGAAAGTTATTGGGTTTTAAACAGAAATTCAAATGCCACGAGAGAAATGCTCAGATTAAGAAAGAAGAAGGGCTGGGGGCGGTGGCTCACACCTGTAATTGCAGCACTTTCGGAGGCCGAGGTGGGCGGATCACGAGGTCAGGAGACCGAGACCATTGTGGCCAACATGGTGAAACCCAGTCTCTACTAAAAATACAAAAATTAGCTGGGCGTGGTGGTGCACGCCTGTAGTCGCAGCTACCCAGGAGGCTGAGACAGGAGAATCGCTTGAACCCAGGAGGCAAAGGTTGCAGTGAGCTGAGATCGCACTCCAGCCTGGTGACAGAGTGAGACTCCATCTCAAAGAAGAAGAAAAAGAAAAAAGAAAACACCCAGCCATTTTCTTCTGTTTCCAGACCTGAACATTTTCTGATCTAGGAACTATGGCTTGAATTTAAGCCTGTAGACCCAGATCATCCCTAGTCTGACATAAAAAAAACCCCAAAACATTCTATTCTTTAGAAAGATATCCTTTTAAATCTAGCTAAAATGTAATCTTTTCTCTTGTGTGGACGTTCTGAGGCAAGTAGGCTGAGGACTCTTAATTGTAAAGCCCAGAGTGTCATTTGGTAAATTTCTGCTTTTCTCATCAGTACCAG
Source organism: Trachypithecus francoisi (assembly GCF_009764315.1). Lineage (NCBI taxonomy): Eukaryota > Metazoa > Chordata > Mammalia > Primates > Cercopithecidae > Trachypithecus > Trachypithecus francoisi. The sequence goes on from NW_022681472.1 coordinate 65,563,676, forward strand.
TTTCTGAATGTGTTTGATATTGCAGATACTTACACCTCCCGATTTGTCTTACAGTCCCCTGCCTTAACTACATATTATAGATGACTAAAAATGTGTTCTCATATTTCTTTCTCAGAGGCTCAGTCTAAATACTGCCTTATAGAGGCAAAGAATAGAATAGTGGTCATCGGGAACTGGGAGAAGAGGAAGTAGAGGAGGGGTATTGGTCAAAGGGTACAAAATTTCATTTATGCAAAATGAATAAATCCTAGAGATCTACTGTACAGCATAGAGCATATAGTTAACAATACTGCATTGTATACCTAAATGTTTGCTAGGAGGGGAAATCTTGTAACATATTCTTATCAAAAAAAATTTTAAAATAAATAGGGCAGGAGGAAACTTTTGGAGGCAAGCGGTCTGTTTACGACCTTGCCTGTGGTTATGACTTTTTTTTTTTTGAGACGGAGTTTCACTCTTGTCACCCAGGCTGGAGTGCAGTGGCACGATCTTGGCTCACCACAACCTCCGCCTCCTGAGTTCAAGCAATTCTCCTGCCTCAGCCTCCTGAGTAGCTGGAATTACAGGTGCCTGCCACCACATCCGGCTAATTTTTTGTATTTTTAGTAGAGATGGGGTTTCACGATGTTGTTCAGGCTGGTCTCAAACTCCTGACTTCATGATCCACCCACTTCAGCCTCCCAAAGTGCTGGGATTACAGGCGTGAGCCACCGCACCCAGTGTGGTTATGGTTTTATGGGTATATACTTATATCCAAACTCAGAAAGTTGTATACATTAAACATATATAGCTTTTATATGTCAATCATAGCTCAATAAAGTGGTTTAAAATAAATTAATAAATGCTATTTAATATAGGCTTTTGGGTGCCCATAATATATACAGAATGATATCTACAAAATAATAATGAATTTGCAAAATGCACCAGAGCTTTTATAGCTACATGAATGAACTTAAAGTTTATTTGGAGGGACTATATTCATGAAAATCACCAGGGTTGTGTCTGATAGATTCTCTGTTTTTAGAATCGCATGCAGTGCTAATTTATCAATTACACAAGAAGAATTTCTAAATGGAATTGTAAATTCTAGATGACTATCTACTGGCTTCATACTACTTTTTAAAATGTTTTATTTTTGTAAAAGTCATTATAAAACAGTAAAATATTATAGAAATACTAGACTTAGAAAGTGAGTTCTCTGAAATTCTACCCAGTAGAAAGATCTACTGTTAACATTTTTGTGTATCCAAATGACTTTTGGCTATTTCCAAACATAGTATGGTATTGATTTGTAAACATTTGCCACAGCATTACTTTGTTTAAAAGGCCGTGGTTGTGTTGGGCACATTGGTCCATGCCTGTAATCCCAGTGCTTTGGGAAGCTAAGGCAGGAGGATCACTTGAGGCCAGGAATTTGAAACTAGCCTGGGCAACCAGCCTGTGGAACATAGCAAGACCCTGTCTCTACAAATGAAACATTTAAAACATTAGTCCAGCATGATGGCCTGCGTGCCTGTAGTCCTGGCTACTTGGGAGGCTAAGGCAAGAGGATTCCTTGAGGCCAGGAGTTTAAGGCTGCAATGAGCTATGATTGTACCACTGCACTACAGCCTGGGTGATGGAGTGAAACCCTGCTTTAAAAACAAAACCCCACAAGACTATGCTTCAGGAGATATAGATACATAATTTTACTCTTATGATGCCCAAGGCAAAGTGTTTTGAACAATGTCACGTTTCTAGAAATTACTATACCTCCTTCTGAGATGACTAATTTGATTAAGAGCATTATAATTTTGATAAGTTCTGGAGTGTTTGTAATTATATTGGCTTTGTTACTTTATAGTCATACCTTGTATTTCTCAATTGTCTTCTTTGATATTTATCATGTTTGTTTTTATTTTAAAAAATCAGTAAGAGGGGAGGAATAATATTGTACTTTTGGCTCCTTTTTCTAGCTATTTCCCCTACAATTTCTGGCACACACATTTTTGTTGAAGTGTTGAATTACATACTTTAAATAATGTTACAGAAAGCATATGGACTTTGGTTCAGTAGGATTGGCTTTCAATTCACCTTTGCCATTTCATATCATGTGACTGGGGCAAGTTACTTAGCTAAGCATCAGCTTACTCATCAGTAAAAGGGACTATTAATTCCTACCTCTTAGGACTGTTACGAATATTGAAAAGGATGATACATCTAAGGTATCCATTATATAGTATAAACTCTATACATTAGAGTTATTTTTGTTTGTATTATTATTTGCATTTATGTTATAGGTCTGGTTTAATTCTTCATTTGTTGTCTTCCATCTATCACACTGTATCTTTCTTTCCCATTGTTTTGAATGCTACAACTTTTAAGTAGGTTAATACATTTTCAACACTACGTTTTATAACTAGAGAAAACAAAACAGCCTGCATTCTTCATGACAAGTGCTGGCTTTAATAACACTGACATTTTCTGCGATAGCAGCCCAGGCATTGCTTTTGGATTGCTGCTATCAGGAGACCCAGGTTTGCGTGCCTGGCAATTCCTGTCTCCAGTTTTTATGCAAAATTTAAAAAAATACATTAACAGGTCAGGAATTTCCATCCAAAGCCTCATCCTTTTCCATTTCCAGAGTACACTCAGCCTTTCCTGTAATCTTTGTGACTTGGAGTACTTCCAGAGGTGGTGTTTTTATCCTCAATCATTTGTTTAGAATTATAATTTTTTTTTTTTTGAGATGGAGTTTTGTTCTTGTTGCCCAGGCTGGAGTGCGATGGCACGATTTCAACTTACTTGAACAACTTACTTGCAACCTCCGCCTCCTGGGTTCAAGCAATTCTCCTGTCTCAATCTCCCAAGTAGCAGGGGTTACAGGCACCTGCCACCACTCCTGGCTAATTTTTTGTATAGTAGAGATGGGGTTTCACCATGTTGGCCAGGTTGGTCTCAAACTCCTGACTTCAGGTGATACACTGGCCTCGGCCTCCCAAAGTACTGGGATTACAGGTGTGAGCCACCGCACCTGGCCTAGAATTATACTTTTAAGTTAAAATTTTAAAAAAGAAGACTCCTTTGTATTTCTTTTTAACTCTTTGGAATTAGTTTAAAAGTCAGAAATATTTATATACTTTTTAAAGCAATATTAATAACAATATTTATGAATTACTGTTGATTTGGTTTATTATTTTCCCATAGATTTTACTCCTAGGACTTCTTCACATATGCTGTATATATTTAACACTATAGTAACTCCTAAGCTGAAAATGATATTATCTTTTGTTGGCATTGTTTTTCAGAATGGTAGTTGTCTTGAGAATGCTGAAGAACAGATAAACGTTACTTATCATTGATGTGACATGTACCTGATAGGAATATATATATACACCACAAGTAAAACTTTCCGTTCTTTAGTTGGTTGCCAGGAGCTCTTCTGTGTGTTCCAAACTGAATGTGAGCACCAAAGATGAGAAAAGTTGCCAAAAGCTAAGAGTGGGTTTACATGTAACTTGCTTTGCAGTGTTTTCATGTCTTTTCACAGTTCCATTTTAGTAATAACTACCTTTCTAGATTCGAAATTGCAAAGCCAATGCAAATGTCTCTCACATGTGACTTTGGTAATTATATTGTACTTCAGCTTATGCTGGATGAGTTATTTGGTTAAGCTTAGAGGAATAAAATGATATTTATTAAACTCTCTACCCTTTATTGAGTTTCTGCTTACTTTTCTGACATATCAAAGAACGAACAGCCTAGGAGCTAAGAACATAAGGGCTGGAGGAAGTCTACAGCCTGTGTTTGAATCCCAGCTACCCACTTGCTGATTCTGTGTTATTTTATTTTATTTATTTTTTATTTTTTTGAGATGGAGTCTCGCTCTGTCACCCAGGCTGGAGTGTAATGGTGTGATCTTGGCTCACTGCAAACTCTGCTTCCCAAGTTCAAGTGATTCTCCTGCTTCAGCCTCCTGAGTAGCTGGAATTACAGGCAGGCACCACTACATCTGGCTAATTTTTATATTTTTAGTAGAGACAGGGTTTCACCGTGTTGGCCAGGCTGGTCTCAAATTCCTGACCTCAGGTGATCTGCTCGCCTTGGCTTCCCAAAGTGCTGGGATTATAGGAGTGAGCCACCACGCCCAGCCTCTGTGTTATATTTAAAAAGGGATATTGATGATTAACCTAAATCGCAGGATTTTGGTGACAAATAATAGGAGCATGTATCTATTGAGATCTTAGCAGATATCTTATTAAGCCAGGTACCATGTTAAACATTATACATAAATGATCCTTTATTATTCCTAACAATCCATTAAGATAGATTATGGCCACTTTTCTGATGAGGAGACTAGACTAACAGGGGTTATAACTTGTCCAAGGTCATAATGGCAAGGGAGTGTTAGAGCTGGGATTCCAGGCCAGAATGTCAAGGTCCAAAATCTGAGCCCTTTCAATTAAACATCATGGGCTCCTGCTACGTAGCTTTACCAGAACTGGCAGTGAGAGGCCTTGGTATCTGCTGAACATCAGGCACAATGAAGTCCTGCTTCCAGGCCTACAAGAAACCAGAAGCATTCATGTTGTCTAGCAGACCTTTGGGGAACACCGAAAATGCCCAATAATTTAAAAAGCAGTTGTACCACAGATATCTTCTGGCAACCCCAATTCTGCCACTTCAACTATTAAAGGTTGTTGAAGATGAGCACATATTGTAGTAATGATTGTTTTGTTGAAACATTTTGAAAATTGCTAACACTGTAAGGTTACAAATATTTATCTTTTTATAACATTAGTATTATAAATGGAATATATTATAGCGCTATTTGTCATATTGTAAATAGTATTATATACGACATTTAAAGAGTTAAATCTACATCTCTGGGTTTACCATTTTTTTGTTTATTGATGATAAGTTTATTATTGTATTATGGGATGATATGGTCTGTAGATAATTACATTATGAAATTTAAATAGCTTATAAATTTACAATGACAGGGATACAAATTTGCTAGTGCAAAAGAAAAATATTCATAGTTTCAAATATAATACTACTGCTTAATTTGCCTAAAGTAGAGTTTTACTGTTAAGAACCTGTGATAGGGAAAAATAATATTTAAAAATTTACATACTGTTAGAATTCAGAATTTAGGAATTTTGGATAGTGAAGTAATCTAGGCAAAAACTGTTTATTTCCTCATTTAACTTTATTCCAAAGCAGTATAATATATAGAATTCCATAGATGTGTGTAATTTACTTTGTGAACTAGAACAGTATAAGTACCTTTTCAACACTTTTATTAGGAGAACATTTAATTATAGGATTTAATTAATAGAACACTAAAGTCATTCATAGGTTTTATTTCCTGGGTTTATTTCAAAAGTGAATATTGTTTCAAAAATATAAAATATTCTTATGTGGCATACAAGGCTTAATCTATATTTAATTGCTTCCAAATGTAGTTTTGAATTTTCATATATTTATAGAAAGATTAATTTTTGTCTCTACTTCATATTATCCTTTTGTCTCTTTCTGTTAGATATCCTATCAGCCTGCAAATATACTGTTATTCTGCCCACCTGAAAAAAAGTAAAAGAAAAATCATCAGCCTTCCCCTTGCTCCATACCTCTTTCCAGCTACCAACTCATTTATCTGCCTGTTTGTAATTAAACTCCGAAAAATGTTAGCAATATTTGTCCTTTTCACTTTACTGTCTTCTGATCTTCTCTTGAACTCATGCCATTTATCCCATTATTTATCCGATTGTTCACTGAGACACCATCTTCACTGCTGCCCCTATTCTATTCTCAGAACAGGAGCTAGTGAATCTTAGACACTGTAAGTCACATGATGTCACTCCTCTGTTTCAAAGCCTGCAATTATTCCGCACGCTTAAAAATAGCCTAAGCACCTTCATTTCTGGTCTCCTCTCCTATCACTTCTCTTCACTCATAATTCTTCAACCACACTTGCTATTATCTGAATCCGCATACATGGTCCCACCACAGGGCCTTGGCACATCCTGTTCCTTCTACCAAAAATGCACTTCCCATAGATATCCTCATGACTTGCTCCCTCTGAAAAACTTCCATGACTGTCTATAATACATACATCCTGTGTTCCACTTCACATCTTCATGGTATCACCTCTGACTTCAGTCATAAATGCTGCAAAGTGGCCCTAAGGCTCTTAAGTCACTTTTCACCATCAACCTCCCTGATAGGCAGAGCCATGATCAGTAGACACAGTTGGTAAGTTTGTAGGCAGGAAAAGTGATTTATGGTAAGAATGTGCATGGGCTCCTGGGCAGTCGAAAAGGACTTCACTAGTTAGTTAGGAACTGAAGGGAACAGGATTGGAAGATCAGAAATTAGAATGTCTTAGAAAGAGGCATATGAAGGGACTCATAATAGTGAGCATAAAGCATGCAGATCTATGCGTCTCAAGTTAACTCCCACAAGAGAACATCCCCCACAGAGGAGAGGGAATAAACAGATGGATTGGATGATTCATCCAGGAGCTTCTCTCCATGGCCACCGCAGTGCTAGTGCAGTGGGCCCATGAAAAATGATCATGGGGTGTAGACCTTGCATGGACCAACAGCATGGACTCCCTTTCACCCAGACTAAACAACCTACTGCTATTGCTGAATAACTGAACTGCCAGCAGCAGAGACCACCACTGAGCTCTCAATAGGGTACCACTCCTCAAAAAGTCCACTCAGCTTCTCAGTGACAAGTTGATTACAGCACTTCCCTTCTCCCATGGAAAGAGCAGAGATCGATTGTAACTGGAACTGACACTCCAATTGTGGCTTTGCTTCCTCTTTCCACAGTTCTCTGTCAGCACCATCTTCTGAGAGCTTATAGAACCTGATATACTGCCATAAAATTCTATAAAATATTGCTTCAGAACAAGAAATGTATTTTATAGTAAAAATTTTGTGATACTGGGCACATGACCATGAAATCTGGCTTAGTAGAATGATGGGACAGCCTGTTAAAGCTGTGGCCAAGATGCCAACTTGGGGAAAAACATCCTGTGGGGTGGGATGGTATCCTCCACAACATGCATTGAACCAGTGACAGACATATGCTGTTGTTTTGTAATAGACAGATGCATAGAACTGGAAATAAAGGGCTGCTTCCCTTCACCGTCACTCCCTGTCATCCAGAAATTGAATTTGTGCTTTCTGCCTTTGCAGATTTACATTCTGCTGGATTTGTGGTCTTAGTTTCCAGGTAGAGAATGCTGCCATCATGGGTCACAATATGGATTCCACTGAACTGAAACTACCACCATTGCCTACTCAGTTTGAATTCATCAAACCTATTTGGTATATGACCAGAGCTAATCAGTTCTAATTATCATAAAGAAATAGGGTTGCTTTAACTTCATGTAGTTAAGGAGGAGTAGGTCTGGAATTCAGGGTATTCATAGGGATATTTCTTGGCTTCATGTCCAGTGATTACTGAGAACAGCCAATTGCAGCAACCACCACCTTACAAGGGCAAGGCAATTAGGGGTGAACATTAGTGTCACCCCATTAACTACAGTGCTGGCTGCAGGTAAGGGAAATCTACAATGGCTGATAGCAAGGGGACATGGTGAAAATTAATTATAGTTTTAGGAGTAGTTATATAGTAGTATAGCCTGTAGCTTGTCCCTCTAACCTTAATACAAGCTTGTCCCTCTTGTATTAAATCTTAGCAGAGATCTCAGCTGGCTACCATCTCAAAGACTTGGTGATGGATTGTGCTTAATATGTAGGCCATGAGTAGCTATGTGTGATATAGTGGATAGACTGTATCAGATGCCTTTTATACTCAGCTTTACATCCTCTCTTTCTTAACTCTAATTCTAGTTAGAGCTGTGACAAATAGTTCCTTATGTACTTTGACTCAACTTAATGCTTCCAGCTTCTTGTCTGAGTTCTAAAGCCATGTCTTTGTCAGTTATTCAAGGACTTGCCTAATGCAGTAACTCCAGACTTTGGAACTCATATACATATACCTATGTGCAGTGTGAAAGTGCAAAAAATGTTATTTCCCCCAGGGAGAAGCCTCTACCAATGGGGACCAGATCTGATGAAGAAATGCTTCTTGCCATCGATTTTTTGATTTGGAAAGACGTGCCATATGTTCCTTAGAAATTCCCAGCAATATTGAGCCCCAGTTGTCCTCAGCAGTGCCCAGCTTTTCTTTCCTCACATTTTGCTCTCTCTCATACCTAATAGCTCATTGCCCAAATAAATTATGTGCTGGCAAATCCTCACCTCAGATTTTGCTCTGTAGAAACTTAAAACAAATACCTCATCCTTTATAAAAGAGTGTTCTCCTCCTCTACTCTTTTTAGTCCTTTTAGCCTGCCTTTTTCATGGTACTTATCACCCCCAGATATAGAATCTGGTGCTATGTAGGCTCACAGTAGGCTCTCTGTAACCTCGGGCCTGTCATCCACAAATCGAACCAACTACGAATGGGAAATACAGTATTCACCAGATGTGGAATCTGGACGCTTATCCTGCAGGGCTGACTACAGCACTTGAACATTTGTGAATTTTGTTATCCAAGGGGATGCTGGAACAAATCCCCATGAATGCTAAGAGATGACTCTATCTATCCTCCAGCAATACGTTTATGAGTAAATGAAATAAAGGCTAAATTTTGTGCTTTCAAAGAAGATTACAATCATAAGGATAAATATGAAATAGGTTCACTGCTTACTTCAGTACTGTTTATGAAATCATTTACTGTATGATTTGATACCAGGTGACAACTGTTAGATCTCTGAAGATAGAATAATAGAATACCATTAATAATAATTACATCTTCTTACTTTTCCAGGTTTTTCTCAAGCAAACCAGTTTAACTATGGAGTTGATAATGCTGAGTTGGGAAACAGTGTGCAATTAGTTTCTTCTTTCCAGTCAATTACTTGTGATGTAGAAAAAGACGCAAGTCATTCAACTCAAATTACATGCTATACTAGGTCTGTTTTAAAGTATCTTTAATAAAATCATTTTCATCATGTCAGAAATTATAGTTATGAATGTTAGTATTATAATAGTTTTATTACCCTGGCTATTATAAGTCATATTTTTCTGATGATAGGTTATTATTTTTCATTTTGTGATGTTTAGACTATTTTACGCCTTTATTATATTCAATTATAATTGGCATGATAAAAACATATTCTATATCTTTTCCCATGTTATTAGAGCTACCACCTTGTTGTCGAGCTTTTTTAGAAGATAAATGACTACTATTTAATTGTAATGATGTGTCTTAAAATACCAAAATTATGCTTTTCTGTTGCATTTGATTAATTTTGTTCAAAATATTCACATAGTTATTAAGATTAAAGATAATCATTTTGTATTGTGACATTTCAAGTGACATTTTCAAGTTCTTTACTATCAGCCCAAATTAATGTATGTTATTAGCAACTTAGGAAAAATCACTTAAAATTGCAACTTTCAATATTGACCTTAGAAACAGATAGCACATATTCTAGAGGATTTCATTTATGTTAGGTTTGATGACTGTTCTTCACCAGGAAAAGCTTACTTAGGGGAAGCTTGATTATTAACTAGTACTTTTTAAGAAGCAAAGCATGGAATAACTGATTATACCAAGGTGATATATTACTATTTTAAATGTTTATTATTGAATTTGTTGTTATTACATTTGTTGTCCTTTTTTTTTTTTTTTTTTTTTTTTTTGAGACGGAGTCTTGCTCTGTCGCCGGGGCTGGAGTGCAGTGGCCGGATCTCAGCTCACTGCAAGCTCCGCCTCCCGGGTTCACGCCATTCTCCTGCCTCAGCCTCCCGAGTAGCTGGGACTACAGACGCCCGCCACCTCGCCCGGCTAGTTTTTTGTATTTTTTAGTAGAGACGGGGTTTCACCGTGTTAGCCAGGATGGTCTCGATCTCCTGACCTCGTGATCCGCCCGTCTCGGCCTCCCAAAGTGCTGGGATTACAGGCTTGAGTGTTGTCCTTTTTAATAACCACCAACGTGCATAGTCAGAATAGGCATTTGCCTGAAGTTCATGAGGTTAGAGTTTGCAATAAAGAGTTCAAGATGGAGATAATTTTTCCATAATATAGAATGGAACTTTACTAGATATCAGTTATGATGTTGGACAGTTTCTGTCAAAAATGGCATGCAGTCTGGGGCAGTATTTTTCATTAATACTGTACACTAAATAAGAGAGGTATTGCATGTCTCATATATTCTTCATTTTCCTTATAGGGCAATGCCAGAAGATTCCTACACTGTTAGAGTCAGTGTGGATGGGGTTCCTGTTACAGAAAATAACACCTGCAAAGGTCACATCAACAGCTGGGCATGTACCTTCAACGTATGTAGGAATCTTCTCTTCAATTTATATAGTTGATCTTGCTTTCCTTCTTGCAGAGCTGAATTTTTACTTTATAGTTTTACAGATTATGTATTTCCACATTAAAAATACATTAGCATGTAACAAAGGATAATTTCCCTCAATTTAAATTGTCTTCCACAGTAATTGAATGTCTGCTATTTCTGATTTGTTTCCCCTCTTTTACTTTTATTATTAAATTAAACTTTCATACCTCCAACATGTTTTCTTGTTCATATTTTCCCCTTTATCTCTACTTCTACTCTTTGTGTGATTCTCCCTTTTCCTATTTTCATCGAAGTAACCACCTTTCCTTTCTACATAATTTCTAATGTAATGAGATAAAATGCACCTGCATGTGGTGTAAGAGCCTCTCAAAATTTAACTGCCCTAAATAGAAGTAGTAGCAGTTATATATTCTCTTCTAAGCATTATCCCTTATATTTTTAATAATTATATTAGTTTTAAGTTGTCAATTACTGAGTACTACAATGTTCTAATATAAGATGATATACTGAAGAAAACAATAATGTCATCTATCTTCAAGAAGCTTCTCTGATTCCAAAATATATTACCAAATATGATTCCCAGATATCTCTGGCTTTCTTCTCTATCCCCAGATGTGGAACTGTGGTTTGTTTTCTGGTATGTCACACCTAAATGGCTTTAAAGCAACCTAAATTCATATCTCAAACTGCAGTTTTGTATTCCTCCTTTAATCTACTTTTTCTCTGATTATTTCTCACTATCTCAAGCTAGAAACCTGTCACCATTCTTGGTTACTCCCTCCCTTCTCTTTCAGCCCCATAGCTATTAAGAAGCAAAACCATGATGATCCTACCCTCTAAATTAACTCTTAGGTTCATCTTATTTTTATCTTCTTTGCTATAAGACAGTTACATTAAGAATATTGTTGAAATTTAATAATGTAAGAAATTATTTCACAAAACTAGAAACAAAACAGAGATAAGTTTGCATATTGACATTATTCTTTTTATAGGCAAAAAGTTTTAGGACCCCAACAATAAGAAGCATCACACCTTTATCTGGAACACCAGGTCTGTTACATGACATCTGAAATAACTTTTGGTTTCATGGTAAATAATGTGTTTATTTTTCAGTATATAAAATTAGTAGAATACCTGCAATTTTTAAATAGCATTTTTTTCATTATAAAAATAACTATCTGCTAGGCGCAGTGGCTCATGCCTGCAATCTCAGCATTTGGGGAGGTCAAAATGCAAGAATTCCTTGAGCCCAAGAGTTTGAGACCAGCCTGGGCAACATCATGAGACCCTGTCTCTAAAAAATAAAAATAAATAAATTAGACAGTCTTGGTGGCATGCACCTTTAGTCCCAGCTACTTGGGAGGCTGAGGCGAGAGGATCACTTGAGCCCAGGAGTATGAGGCTCCAGTGAGACATAATTGAGCTTACATGACAGAGCAAGACCCTATCTGAAAAAAAAAAAAAGGAAAGCACTACCAATTTTTGTTTGTTTGTTTGTTTTTGTTTTGTTTTGTTTTTGTTTTTTATTTTTATTTTTATTTTTTATTTATTTATTTTTATTATTATATTTTAAGTTCTAGAGTACATGTGCATAACATGTAGGTTTGTTACATATATATACTTTTGCCTTGTTGGTGTGCTGCACCCATCAACTCATCAGTACCCATCAACTCGTCCTTTACATCAGGTATAACTCCCAGTGCAATCCCTCCCCCCTCCCCACTCCCCATAATAGGCCCCGGTGTGTGATGTTCCCCTTCCCGAGTCCAAGTGATCTCATTGTTCAGTTCCCACCTATGAGTGAGAACATGCGGTGTTTGGTTTTCTGTTCTTGTGATAGTTTGCTGAGAATGATGCTTTCCAGCTGCATCCATGTCCCTACAAAGGACACAAACTCATCCCTTTTTATGGCTGCATAGTATTCCATGGTGTATATGTGCCACATTTTCTTAATCCAGTCTGTCACTGATGGATATTTGGGTTGATTCCAAGTCTTTGCTATTGTGAATAGTGCTGCAATGAACATACGTGTGCATGTATCTTTATAGCAGCATGATTTATAATCCTTTGGGTATATACCCAGTAGTGGGATGGCTGGGTCATATGGTACATCTAGTTCTAGATCCTTGAGGAATTGCCATACTGTTTTCCATAATGGTTGAACTAGTTTACAATCCCACCAACAGTGTAAAAGTGTTCCTATTTCTCCACATCCTCTCCAGCACCTGTTGTTTCCTGACTTTTTAATGATTGCCATTCTAACTGGTGTGAGATGGTATCTCATTATGGTTTTGATTTGCATTTCTCTGATGACGAGCGTTTTTTCATGTGTCTGTTGGCATGTCTTCTTTTGAGAAATGTCTTTTCATATCCCTTGCCCACTTTTTGATGGGTTGTTTGCTTTTTTTCTTGTAAATTTGATTGAGTTCTTTGTAGGTTCTGGGTATTAGCCCTTTATCAGATGAGTAGATTGCAAAAATTTTCTCCCATTCTGTAGGTTGCCTGTTCACTCTGATGGTAGTTTCTTTTGCTGTGCAGAAGCTCTTTAGTTTAATTAGATCCCATTTGTCAATTTTGACTTTTGTTGCCGTTGCTTTTGGTGTTTTAGACATGAAGTCCTTGCCCATGCTCATGTCCTGAATGGTATTACCCAGGTTTTCTTCTAGGGTTTTTATGGTATTAGGTCTAACATTTAAGTCTCTAATCCATCTTGAATTAATTTTCGTATAAGGTAAGGAAAGGATTCAGTTTCAGCTTTCTACTTATGGCTAGCCAATTTTCCCAGCACCATTTATTAAATAGGGAATCCTTTCCCCATTTCTTGTTTTTCTCAGGTTTGTCAAAGATCAGATGGCTGTAGATGTGTGGTATTATTTCTGAGGACTCTGTTCTGTTCTATTGGTCTATATCTCTATTTTGGTACCAGTACCACGCTGTTTTGGTTACTGTAGGCTTGTAGTATAGTTTGAAGTCAGGTAGCATGATGCCTCCAGCTTTGTTCTTTTGACTTAGGATTGTCTTGGCAATGCGGGCTCTTTTTTGGTTCCATATGAACTTTAAAGCAGTTTTTTCCAATTCTGTGAAGAAAATCATTGGTAGCTTGATGGGGATGGCATTGAATTTATAAATTACCTTGGGCAGTATGGCCATTTTCACGATATTGATTCTTCCTATCCATGAGCATGGTACGTTCTTCCATTTGTTTGTGTCCTGTTTAATTTCACTGAGCAGTGGTTTGTAGTTCTCCTTGAAGAGGTCCTTTACATCCCTTGTAAGTTGGATTCTTAGGTATTTTATTCTCTTTGAAGTGATTGTGAATGGGAGTTCATTCATGATTTGGCTCTCTGTTTGTCTGTTACTGGTGTATAAGAATGCTCATGATTTTTGCACATTAATTTTGCATCCTGAGACTTTGCTGAAGTTGCTTATTAGCTTAAGGAGATTTTGGGCTGAGACAATGGGGTTTTCTAAATATACAATCATGTCATCTGCAAACAGGGACAATTTGACTTCTTCTTTTCCTAACTGAATACCCTTGATTTCTTTCTCTTGCCTGATTGCCCTAGCCAGAACTTCCAACACTATGTTGAATAGGAGGGTGAGACAGGGCATCCCTGTCTTGTGCCAGTTTTCAAAGGGAATGCTTTCAATTTTTGCCCATTCAGTATGATATTGGTTGTGGGTTTGTCATAAATAGCTCTTATTATTTTGAGATACGTTCCATCAATACCGATTTATTGAGCGTTTTTAGCATGAAGGGCTGTTGAATTTTGTCAAAGGCCTTTTCTGCATCTATTGAGATAATCATGTGGTTTTTGTTTTTGGTTCTGTTTATATGCTGGATTACATTTATTGATTTGTGTATGTTGAACCAGCCTTGCATCCCAGGGATGAAGCCCACTTGATCATGGTGGATAGGTTTTTTGATGTGCTGCTGGATCCGGTTTACTAGTATTTTATTGAGGATTTTTGCATCCATGTTCATAAGGGATATTGGTCTAAAATTCTCTTTTTTTGTTGTGACTCTGCCAGGCTTTGTTATCAGGATGATGTTGGCCTCATAAAATGAGTTAGGGAGGATTCCCTCTTTTTCTATTGATTGGAAGAGTTTCAGAAGGAATGGTACCAGCTCCTCCTTGTACCTCTGGTAGAATTCAGCTGTGTATCCATCTGGTCCTGAACTTTTTTTGGTTGGTAGGCTATTTATTATTGCCTCAATTTCAAAGCCTGCTATTGTTCTATTCAGGGATTCAACTTCTTCCTGGTTTAGTCTTGGGAGAGTGTAAGAGTCCAGGAAGTTATCCATTTCTTCTAGATTTTCTAGTTTATTTGCGTAGAGGTGTTATAGTATTCTCTGATGGTAGTTTGTATTTCTGTGGGGTCAGTGGTGATATCCTCTTTATCATTTTTTATTGCATCTATTTGATTCTTCTCTCTTTTCTTCTTTATTAGTCTTGCTAGCAGTCTATTTTCAATGGCTATGTCTTCATCTACTATAATGTATTTATCCACCCCCGCCACCTCACCACTTGTACATTCAACTTGTTTCCAGGGTTATAATTACTGCATTATTCCAGTTTATAATCCCAATGGCAATAACAGAGAATGTGTAACCTTGACAATTATAGGTACTATTTTTTGAAGAATTATATTAAAAATATAGTAGGTTTAATTTTTTTCCAGTTCTTTGATTTATGTAATTAAACTTATTTTTTCCCTATTGACCATTTGTATTCCTTCTTTTATACATTACTGTTTATCTCTTTGGCTTAATTTAAAGTTATTCACCATTTTTCTTATTAAGTTACAAGGATTCTTTGTATTTTAAGGATATTAACCATTTATATGTTATATGTAAGAAATATATTTCGAATTTATCATTTACTTTTAAAAGTATTAATGATTTTTCTGTCATCCAGATAAATTTTGATTTTTATTATCACATCTATAGATCTTAACCTTTGTTATTTTTTCTTCATTTTTAAGTGATGGGAGATCCTACTATCTGAACTATATAAATATTATATAATTTTCACCTATTTTTCAAGAATTGTTATGGTTTTATTTTTTATATTTCATTTTTATTTCATCTAAGATTTCTCTTACTTTTCAGTACAGAGATCCTTTTTTTTTCTCAAATAATCACCCATTGACCCAAGCAGTGCTTATAGAATATCATCTTGTCTTCTATGCTATACTTCTCTAATCTATAAATATTTATAGATACTCATTCATGTTTTATTGTGTTTGTAGAAATTTCGGAACAATGCTAAACAATAGTGGCAAACATGGGGTATAAGTGTCTGGGTTCTGGTTTTATTGGGAAAATCTCTTATTTTTTCGTATTAAGTGTGTGGATAGATTTTCTTACACAGAACCTTTTTGGGGTTTTTGTTTATTTTCAGGTACACTAATAACAATCCAAGGCAGAATCTTCACTGACGTCTATGGAAGTAATATTGCACTAAGCTCAAATGGAAAAAATGTTAGGATTTTGAGGTAATCTTTTGATGTGGAAATATACTCTTATAAATGAGATATAATATTCCAGAAATAATGGGCCAATGATATTAAATCCCATTACAATGTGGTAGAACTAACCAGTGTTTTTTCAGCCATATTATAGAAAGTAAAACAGACTGTTGGAAGATTCATTGACACGAAAGCAATGGTCGATATGTCTTTCTTTATTGGTTTGATGTAATTTCTTATTGTTTTGTGATGGATTTATTAATAGGAGAAACACACAGACAAGTCCAATAGTAATTGAGTTATAGTCATACAAATTTATTACTAGAGGCCTTTATTACTTAATCTAACTGCCTCCTTTTGTGTATAAAAACACCTGAGGCCTAGAGGTCACATAGCTTAGGGTCAGGAGTAGAACACAAGTCTCGTAACACAGTATTTGACACCTTTTCTACTGCTTCATGATTTACAGGCAAGTGCTAAAACCAAATATTGTCAATAACTCATTAACAGGCCAAGCTTTGAATCCTGTTTTTTCCATTTGCCAACTGTGAACTAGACAGTAACTTTGGCTAGTTAGCTAATGTCAAAAAAAAATTGTCCACATTTTGGACTGAAAACTAGCATTGTCACTAGAGTTTCTTCCTGTAGCATAGATGGTGTTATTTCAGTACTGCCTTTAAAGACTGAAAGGCCTGTTTATTTCCTATAGAAAAAAGTATAGACTCACAATTATAGCTTTCAAGATTTTATGTTTATCGAACTCATGCATAAAACATGATAAGTTAAACAATTCAGATAGCAACTCAACAATTAGAGAATTTTTTGAATGCTATAAAGGTGAGGTATACACACACACACATACAAATATATAATTTTGTAAAACAAGCAATTTAAAAGATTTTAATAAGTGAAATAAAGATTTATCTGGCATTGTATAGAATAGAACCTTTAATTAAATCACATTTGTATGCATCTATAATTTCTGAAAATGTTCATACTGATTCCTTATATGTAATAAAAGAACTTCCAAGTAGAGATATTTAACATTTTATATATACTGATTAGTAGAAGTAAAAATTTTGTCTGCTTCTCATAGCTGAGTGTTATGAGTGGTTTTTATTCTAATTCTTATACAGGGTTTTCTAAGTCATCCTTTCCCATAATGAGGCCAGGAAATAGAAAGTTTAACTTTCAAAAAGAGTTTCCTTTTTTCCTCCACTGAAACTGGAATTTATTTCTGCTTAATATAAGGGTTTGGATGGAAATTATTCCATGAAATCACAGAATTGCAGTGAGAGGGGACTTTAGAGATCAGGCTACCTAATCCTTATACTCTGGAAATCCTGAGCTATTATATGTAAATTCAGATTTTTTTTTCAAACGTCTATTAATGTGTGGGCAAGAAAGTCTTAGAGCTGAATTTATCTCATTTCTACCGTGTTAATTATGATACCAGGGCTCCCGAGGCAATTTATTATGCCTGGATTCTGTTAGTAGGGAGGGAGTTGAGAGCAATAGGCTGTGTTCTGGGCAGGAATTCAGGAGACCTGCTTCTCACAAATCTTGTTCATTCAACTAAATCTCCAAATTCAGACCAGGTAGAAATTATAGAGGACATGCAAATGGAAAGAGGGATTAGTGCTTACTAAGGAGCTTTTGATCTAAAAAATCAGGTAAAAAGAATTCTAAAAAAATATGTATTTAAGACCAAATAGGGTGGTTTTACTCTAGGTATGCATACCCAGACCACTGTGTGGATTATCAACTGTGGTTAAAAACACTGACTGCAGCCAAACTGAGTTTGAATTCCTGCTCTACCCCTCATTGTCTGCAGGCTTGGGCAAGTTGCTTAAGCTTTCTGTTTCAGTTTTTTCATGTGTAAAATTGAAGGATAATAGTTACTAACTCATAAGATGTTTGCAAGGATTAAAAGTCATAGGAACCTATTCTAAGTGTTAGCTGCTAAATTTATTATTTAGCTAGAATGAGGCAGGAGATTAGATGGAGAATTTAAATCCACGAATATGTGTAATGGTTACAATAATTCAGTTTACTTGCTTATACAATCCTAATGTAATGATCAAATGAATGGACTTATGTATAAAAGTATATTAAAAAGTTCAAAATTTTCTGCAAATGAAAAGTCCTTATTTTTTATAGTTCAAGTTTGTATCTGGCCTTATTTTGAGTCTGGGATTTGCTGTCACAAAAGGTGATGGTTTATTCTGGTGTTGCAAAGAATCCAATACCAGTCAGTCACCTGCCAGCCTCCAACAGCATCAGGTACTATCAGCCCCAAAGTAATAGGTCAGACCCGATCACCTGGGGAAATACAGAGGCAGATGCTTTCCCTGCAGCCAGACTCTGCCTCTGCTCAGCTTCTTATTTTCATTCATGTGTCACTGATGCTGTTATACATCCTCTTTCTCCTGTTAACTTTGTGATGGCTGTGCTGTTTACCTTAATTCCTATAGTATAAAACCTACTACAAAATTCTTTTTATTTGAGATGATTTAATTTCAGATGGATGAATTTATTATCTGTTTCTATGTTGTCTTTTCTTGTAGTACTTAACACCTCTAACACACTAAATATGTTATGATTATAATGTTTTATTCGTCTTTCCCAGTTAAAATGTCAGTTCCATGAGGGCAACAAAGGGATCTTTGTTTCATTCACCGATGTGTCCCAGTACCTACAGCAGGGACTGCCACATAATAGAGGTTCAGTAAATGTTTTATTGAGTGAATGAGTGGTGGATAATAATAAGTGATTGAGAAAAAACAATTAAGGGAGTCAGTGAGGTTGATGGGAGGAGCGCATATTTGAAACAATTTGTTAAACATAACTTGATCCTTTCTAATAAAAATATTTGTACAGAGTTTACATTGGAGGAATGCCCTGTGAACTTCTCATACCACAATCTGATAATTTGTAAGTAATTCAAATTATTTTCTTTATAAAAACAAATAGCAGATATAAGCAAACTAAATTTAAATAGTAATAGCTACCAATACTGCATAGCTAAATGCTTTATAATACAGTATAAATTATAATATTCCACAACAAATTAGCAATCATTTTTACAGTTAGGTGCTATCTTATATCCTACTCAGTTTCCAAGATAGTATAATATGAACTATTTAGATTTTTATGAGAAAAGATGTTTTGAGCAATATCTTTATCAAGGAATTATTTCATTTGGCAGTATCTCAAACTCTTTTAAAGGAATATTAAAGGGCATAGCCAAAATTATAAAATATTTTTTGTTACATAAAATTTTATTCAAACATCTCCAATGAAGTCTGGGAAATAGTTTTATTTGACAGAAATTTTGGTTGTTGCAACAATTTCTCTCCTGATTCATATTCTGAAATTAATGAGTTGTTTTTAAGAGAAATACAATATTCTAAAATTTTAGTGTCAATATAAACTTTGACATTAACTTTTTTTATTAGGTATGGTCTAAAACTGGATCATCCAAATGGAGATATGGGTTCCATGGTTTGTAAGACAACTGGAACTTTTATTGGCAAGTGTTGGTCATCTTTCTTCATAATGCTTACAGATGCCTTATTCTATTTCCCTGTTTTGTATTCTCCTAGACCTCCCTCCTCTGCCTTTTGGATCAGTTTTTTTTTGTTTTTTGTTTTTTGTTTTTTTTAAGTATTTTCTCTTTTCCTTGGCTTCTTTTCACTTTCATGCCAGCATGTATGAATTAGTATTTTCTTATGGTTTATATATAAGGTAAACTTCTTCAGGTTTCTTTTTTTCTTCTTTCTCCCTTCAGCATTCCATGTCTAATTTGGCTGTTTTGCCTGTTGCCTTAATTTTGCTCTGTTCTTTTCTTCTTGACCTACGTCCTCCAGACACGTAGATGTGTGTGTGTGTTACAGAGTTTCGCTCTGTTGCCCAGTCTGGGGTACAGTGCTGCAATCTCAGCTCACTGTAACCTCTGCCTCCCGTCTTCAAGCAATTACTGTGCCTCAACCTCCCTAGTGGCAGGGATTACAGGCACGCAACACCATGCCTGGCTAACTTTTGTATTCTTAGTAGAGACGGGGTTTCGCCATGTTGGCCAGGCTGATCTCCAACTCCTGATTTCAGGTGATCCTCCCGCCTCAGCCTCCCAAAGTGCTGGGGTTACAGGGGTGAGCCAAGGCAACTGGCCTTCTTTTAAATCTTGAATGGGCTTCCCTCCCTTCTGTCTCAGGCCCTTTGCAATCTTCCTATCCTAAACATTTCAGATAAAATGTCATGTTCTCAAAAAGGCCTAGGTCATCACCTGTCTTACATTCTTAAAACTCATTCTACTTCTTTCTTAATAGCCTTATCACAATTTTTAGTTCTCTGTGTCATTGCTCTTGGCTAACTGTTCCCTCCACTAGACATTATGTTCTGTTAGAAGAAGGACAAGCTGTGTGCTCACCCTACATCTGCTCTCTCAGCCTCTAGTACAGTGTCTGAACAATTAAATAGCTCTTAAATAAATAAAAGAAATTTCAGGGCAATATGGTTACATATCTGTTCTTTTATTATTCTTCATTCATGATCATATTTTGCTAGGTGTTTCTAGTTATAACTTCAAGACACCTTATTATGTATATTTTTATATAGTGGCTGCTTCAAGACAGTTCAATTTTTATTTCTTTGATGATAAATAGAAAATTGGATAAGTACAATTTTGATTTTGTACTTTTTCTCTGCTTTTAAATCAGCTTTGTAATATAGAGTTATTGTTCTTCTGTGATTGGGAATTTGATTGTGTATTTTCATTAATTCCAGGTCATCACAATGTCAGCTTCATCTTAGATAATGATTATGGAAGGTAGGCTATTTTGTACATAATAATTTTTATAATTTATTCAACTGGGCAAATAAGATAAAATGTATATTTACTTTGTGCCATAGATGCAGAGGTTTAAAAACTTAACTACTTTATTTCCCCAAATTAATAGTTAAAGAGTCTGTGACTTCTTTTCCCTCATAATTTAGGCTTCATACATAACCTTTCTGTTGTAGGGAAATCTAGCATTAACTAAAATACCATAAAAATCTTCACTTGTGTTATGGAAAAGTATTATTTTATGTCCTGCAGCTTTTCTGATTTAATTGTAACTTTTTAAATAACTAAAGCAATTAAATTCAAATTTAAATTAATGGGAGAATAAACAAAACCTCACGGTTAATATTACCTGATAAAGATTTTCTTTTAAGTTATCGACATAGGGAGTTGTGAAAGATGGTAGTTATATCTTTCAATTGTGCATCTTAACAGCAATATTAATAACTCATATTTATGACTTTTAATAAAACTAGAACTCATTTCCAGATGTTCTACATTCTAATTTCAGTAAGAAAGATCATCATACTTTTATAGAAATATCAGAGTATGCAAATCTCAATGCATGTTGAAACCCCGCATTATAGATAATAATAGTGAACATTTAGCAGCAGGCATGGTGTTAAGCACTTTACATACATTATCGAGTTTAATCCTCCTAAAGAAGCTCCCAAGGATAGATTAAGTGTTATCATCCACCCTATGTTACCCACTGGGAAAATGAGACTTAGAAACATTAAATAATTTGCCTAGGGATATTCAGCTAGTAGGAAGCAGCATTAGTGTGCAAACTCATGCCATCTAACTCTAGGACCTGAGCATTGTATTCCAGTGCTTTGCCATGACTGATGGAGTGATTCAGCAATCAGTACCACATTTCATCACTACTTACGATCCTGATCCAGGATTCCATACCATAGCAGGATTTCTCTACTCTTGGGAGCATTTGCAAATGTGTGGAGAATCCCCTGGCTGTCACAGTAACTGGGTATGTTAATGGCCTTTAGTGGGCAGTATCATGATGTGCCAAACCCAAATCAATTGTTCTGCCCAAACTGTCACAGTGTCTCCTATTGAGAAAGTGAGTTGACAGAAATCCAAATAAATTGCATTAACACTCAATCCTAATATAGCTATAGTAGATCAATAATAGGAAAGATCTGTTAATTTCTTTTTTGTCTCTGAACAATGATCAGAGGTCTGAAAAAATGGCAATATTACAATCAAAGTAGATTTTATTCCTGGCAGCACTCACAGACTACAAGTGAAGGATGAGATTTTGTTGCTTCATGTATGGAACTGCAATTGGTTAGTGAACTCAAGTGCACTAGCATTGTATTTAGAGACCATCTACTTCTAAACATCTAGAGGAAATAGGTGTCATTATAACAAAACGATGCCTGACTGGACACTTTATTATAGACCAATATAGGCTAGACCAAAACTAAAAGTAAATCAGAGTGGAAGATATATAAACAATGCTATAATACAACTTTGTGATTTACATGGGACACATGACTTAAGGTCGCATAACTTAACAATTATTCTCTTCAGGGATGACTTACTTACATACGACTTGATAAGCCAGGGCAAAAGGATTTTGTTGAACATATTAGAAAACCATATTAGGAACAATAATTACTGAGTTTTAAATGATTTTTTGAACTATACATGATTTTTAAAAATGCTCTTAGTAGCAACCTTCCCAAGGTGAAAGAAAAATGAATTCTTAGTTCTGAGTCTGTATGAAAAGCATTAATTGCCAAATCCATCATATGTCTCTCAGAGAAATAATTATCCAAAAATAGAAAATTCGAGTGATCAAGGTTGAATGTGATTGATAAGAACCCATAAATCAGGCCGGGCGCGGTGGCTCAAGCCTGTAATCCCAGCACTTTGGGAGGCCGAGACGGGCGGATCACAAGGTCAGGAGATCGAGACCATCCTGGCTAACACGGTGAAACCCCGTCTCTACTAAAAAATACAAAAAACTAGCCGGGCGAGGTGGTGGGCGCCTGTAGTCCCAGCTACTCGGGAGGCTGAGGCAGAGAATGGTGTGAACCCGGGAGGTGGAGCTTGCAGTGAGCTGAGATCCGGCCACTGCACTCTAGCCTGGGTGACAGAGCAAGACTCCGTCTCAAAAAAAAAAAAAAAAAAGAACCCATAAATCAATATGCTGCATTAACATGCCCAGAAACTTTCAATTTAGAAATGCCAGCAAATTCACATATAATAGAAGCAAAAATTCTGCATTAAATTGTTGATTCTATGGACTCAATTTATAATTCCACCCCTACCCAATTTTAAAGCCAATGGCTGTTCCTTTGTACAAATGTCTTAGAATTGAGGAAATTTGTGTTTCTGTATAAAATATTCTTATGAATTTAAGATAACTGTTAGAAATATGGCATTTATGATTTTAAAGCCTAATTTTAAGATTACATGGTATTTTTTGAATGTTAAATCATTCATTAACTTATAAAGTTGATATTTCACAAATTTCATGAGCATTGTTGAATATCAAATGAACCAATTAAAGGCCTTTCTGTGGCATCTATTCTGTATTTCTTTTAATAGCCAACCTTCTCTTCTCTATTACCCCAAGTTCAAACAACAGCTGTTCCAAACTGATAAGGTTCAGACGACGTTGCCTTAATTGAGAAATGCCTAGTCATTATCAATGAATTAGTGGAAACAACCTCAGTGTCATCCAAAATAAATTACATTCAAATTTTATTTCAGGAGGCAATTTCCCCACTAACTTAAGAAGCAGAGTTAATTTTTGAGATGCAGGATCTGACCGGACACAATATCGTTGGAGCTAGCAAGGTTTCAGATCTTTGGGAAATCAGCCAAAAGGCTTGTGACATAAAAATATGAAATCTAGCATGAATTTCTTAAGTAACTAATCTAGCATAAAATATTTCCAGAGACTCTGTAGTCTTGCAAATGAGCATAGTAATGCCTGGGTTAGATTTATAGGAGCGCTAATTGTTGGTCTCAATGACAAGATTTACATTATTCTTTTAGATTCTAATTCAGTATAACTATGATGAATGAGACATGAGTCTTAATATTTGAATTTCTTAACTTTCCTAATGGAGAATGCCTTGAACGTAATTAAAGTAACAGCATTTAATTTCCAGAATTATTTTCCTTCTTAATTCTTTAGGTTTATAGAAGTATAAGTGCGTATCTATGAATAATGGGCACTGTGTTTATTAAGGACAGTTTTAACCTGGTCAGTTATTGCTAATTTGCTGTCATCCACTTGCAGTGTCACACAGATTAGTGGGTGGAGGAGGAGTACTGTGTAATACATAGGTGAGGAGGAGCCACAGCTCTGGACTCAAACTGCCTGGGTCCAGTTCTGTGTCTGCCACTTACTTACAGTGTGATCTTAAGTTAATTCTCTGAAATTCACCTACCTCATGTGGTTGATGTAAAGATCAAACGGCATAATCAATTGAGAAGTCTTAGCATGATCCCTCCTCTTAGAACAAAAAAGAGGTTCTAAAAGAAGACAGACTGGCATGGTCAGCAGAAGATCCTAGCCTTTATAAAGGGTAATCCTTGCGTATGCTTTTTTATGTCAATATAATTTCTTAAAATAAACTCTAGGGCCAGTCGCAGGGGCTCACACCTGTAATCCCAGCACTTTGGGAGGCCAAGGAGGACAGATCATGGGGTCAAGGGATAGAGACCATCTGGCCAACATAGTGAAACCCCAACTCTACTAAAAATACAACAAAATTAGCTGGGCGTGGTGGCATGCACATGTAGTCCCAGCTACTTGGGAGGCTGAGGCAGGAGAATCCCTTGAACCCGGGAGGCAGAGGTTGCAATGAGCCGGGATTGCACCACTGCACTCCATGCTGGCAACAGAGCGAGACTCCATCAAAAAAAAAAAAAAAAAAAAAAGTAAAAGAAATCAACTTTATTGAGATATAGATTGCAATTCAGTACCAAATGTATATGTGTATGTCACCAACAACCAAATCAAAATAAAGAAAATTTTTATCTTCTTGCAAAAGTTTCATCCTGCTTTTTTGCAGATTATCACATAATTACTATCGCTGAAGTTAAAAAAAAAAAGTTCCTAAATTAAAGATCATTTAAAGCAGAAAATTTAACCTTTTTTTAACAGGAGTTTTCCACAGAAAATGGCATATTTTGTTTCTTCTCTCAATAAAATTTCAATGTTTCAAACATATGCAGGTATGTGACTTTTCTTTCACTCTGTTGTAGGGGGGAAGACAGTGTATAATTGATTTAATCAAACCAAAGGCAATGAATGTAAGGTGTATTATATTATTTGATGTACTGCTAGGAAAGGAAAAATGCCTAAGATGGGGAGTCTAACAGGAAGCTCCAACATTAAGCAGGACCTCCTTCACGGCAGACAATATTCTTAGTGTAAGATTGATTGAAAAATAAACTCATTACACTAACACAGACAGCAGGTAAATTTGCATGTTTCAACTTTGGCTATTGGTAAAGGGAGGGAAAAAAATCTCCACTGTCAATCTTAACCAAAAACCAGTATATACGCCTCTCAATTTACAATGGGATAACCCCATCATAAGTTGAAAATATTATTAAATTGAAAATGCATTTAATATGCTGAATGTGTATTAGCTTAGCTTAGCTTTCCTTAAACGTACTCAGAACACTCACATTGGCTACATCGTCTGACAACACCGTGCTCTGAAGTTACAGGTTGTTTACCCTCATCATTGTGTGATTGACTGGGGGCTGCTGCTGGTTGTGCTGCTCAGCATCAGGAGAGAGTATTTACCGCATATCACTAGCCTGGGAAAAGATCAAAATGCAAAATTCTAAGTACTATATGGTTTCTATCAAATTCATTATTTTTCACCGTTGTAAAGTCAAAAAATCTAAAGTCTGACTTTGGTAACTTGGAGACCACTGAAACTGTCTCAGATTTATGCTCTCAGTGTGGTCCAAAAGAATCCTCAAGAAGATCATAATTTAATTTAAAGAGGTCTCAGGTTGCTAGTATCCCTTGGAGAGTATCAGAACAAACACAAATCATCCTGAAAGAATTGTGCTTCACTCCAGGTCAGGAGTGATGGAAAGATACATTTAGATTTCAAAGATGTTAAAAAAGGTGAGTCTTGGAATCAATCAAATGTGATGTATCTTGGCTTTTCTAGAAGCTTATTTAGTGTGAAATTCATATGTAAGAATACATAGGTATTTGATAGAGTTAATAAGGATAAATTTTAGTAAGAATCTGCCATATGTCATGTACTGGGCTATTTTACAATATACCTACAACTTATATATACAAAGCCACAAGAAGTTCAATCATAGTGAAATGTATTACTATAAGAGAAAATTATAAGAAGTTGGTCCATGAACATAGGAAAGGTTCATTCTTCAAGAGCGTATGGAAGAAGAGTGGTTCTACCTGCCTTCCTGCTCAGCTCAGGTTTTCCTTACTTCTTTAACGCTCGCATTACCAATGTTGCTTTAATACCAGTCACCACCAAAGCCTGGTCCTTATGGAATGTAAGTCTCTGTCAATGCCATGTTTATTGTCATTTTTGCAGGATTGCATCAGAGAAAGTAATGAAACACCTAATTTATGCAGTTGGTAACAAAGGTGCTATGGCTAGGTAATTTGGAAGTTTTAAAAAATCGGGCATTTGCGTTTATGTGTAATATTTATGGTATTTTATTTAATGTGCTTTTACCCCAGAGGTCACTATGATTTTCCCTTCACAAGGAAGCATTCGAGGTGGCACCACGCTGACAATAAGTGGACAGTTCTTCGATCAGACAGATTTCCCCATCAGAGTTCTAGTTGGAGGTATTCCTCATGTTTTTTTGATATATTACCTTATTACCACCAATTCTGCCTGTTCTTTAATAATTCGTAAGACTAATAATAGTCTTTTCTCAACTCATGCCTTCAATTGGAAGCTGAATATTTTCACACAGTCATTTGGTTCTGGGGTTTGATACTCTTTCCATTGCAATTTTCCAGCAAGGGTCACTTCCTGAAACCTCATGTGACTAGGACCTGAGCTTTAGGGTTGGCACCAACAGGTTTTGTGTAACAGCATTGCAGCTGCCATCCATGAATTCCTCGCCACAGTTTAAGGACACATCTACCCTTAATTTAGAAGCTCTTAAATGCCCTTTTTGAATGGTTGTTATTTCTCAGCGAGTTAGCTAATTGTGAGGAAATTTAAAGTAATATTTTGGGTTGTTCTCCTCATATTCTTCTCATATACTGTGCCTCATCTGGACATCAGTAATCACTGATGATATTGGCCTTGAAAAGAGCAGTAATTTCAATGAGTTGTCTATTTACAAATGCATGTAGGACTTGGTTTTGTGATTATGCTTCACTTTTATGTGTCCTGTCCAGATCTGTTCAGAGGTAGGCAGCTATGCAGCTCAAAAGGAGTGAATGTGATCTTGGGAATCTTCCCATTCAGCCATAATGACATCACTTTTATTGCTAGTCAGGGGACAGGATGCCTGCCCATGGAACAAGGCATATGCATTTCTATAGTCCTCTTGCTCAAGTACTTTCTACCTTTTATAGAATCTGCCTGCAAGCCAGCCAAAATGTGATTTCAGAAAAAAGAGAAATGGATATTAAGCAATCTCACGTAATATTTATACAGTCTTCTTTCGTGTCTGCATGAATCCTTGCTGGTCATTGGCATACATACTAAAACCTGGGCCATAAATATTTAAAATTCATATATATATTAATCTGACCAGATTTTATGTTTTAAACATTAAAACTCAGGCCATAATGCACTTTCAATTTATATAATATGTTTTATAATCTGATCTTATGTTTATTTTGCATACGACTATGATGCTGTTGATATGAAAAGAGAACATATTAGTTTTCTACCATCTTTCATTACCATTAATATGGCAACCAGATTCCAGATTTTGAATCCTCAATAATCTATTGAAAATGTGATGTTTATGTGTCTTTCCTTTGCTTCCAATAAAATGGGTGATTGGTTTAATATACTGTTCCTATTTACTGTTTTCTGGTTCAAATTTCTTGCATCCATAAAACATTCAAAATAATGAAAGGGGCTGGGTGCAGTGGCTCATGCCTGTAATACCAGCAGTTTGGCAGGCTGAGGCAGGAAGATTACTTGAGCCCAGGAGTTTGATACCTGACTAGGCAACGCAGGGTGGCCTGTCTTTACGGAAAAAAAAAAAAAAAAAAAAAAAAAAGACTGGCATAGTGGTGCATGCCTGTAGTTACAGCTACTTGAGAGGCTGAGATGGGAGGACTGCTTGAGCCCAGGAGGTGGAGGCTACACTGAGCTATGATCATGAAACTGCACTCCAACTTGGGTGACAGAGTGAGACCCTGCCTCAAAAAACACACAAACAAATAAAATGGTGAAAAGTAGTGTCAAAATTTAAATTTTCCAGACTATCAAACAAAACTTGGCAAAAATATCTCTCTCCATTTCCGTTGTCCTCACATTTCATGGGCTGCAATTGCCATTTCAGTGACTACTTTCTGAGGCTGACCATATGTGAGGCGTTGTGAGGAACACATGGAGGCTTAAAACATAGACTCTTCTCGCAAGTCTAATTGTGCTGATGTAAAAGTTATAATAGCTATCTTTTAAGCTTTTTTCCTGTTTTGGTTTCAGTTTATCTGTGAAGATGCCATTTAACAGTTACTACCCCCCTTTTTTTTCATTAGAAGAACTTGTACTAAACCAGCATTTTTCCTACTCAAGAGGTCTGGGGTCATCTACCTTTGCAAATTCTGAATGACATGGGTTTATTCAGCAGCTTATCTCCAAGGAACAAAATATAAGTTTTTACTTTGGATTTGGAAGTGATACCTTGTGCAAAGACATAGTATTGTCAAATTTTTTATCTCAGAAATTATGAAATTTTCTATCTCAGGCTTGTGATGTTCCACCAGAAAAAATGTTGCTTTGTGGAAGTATGACAATTACTGCATGAAAATCTTTAATAGAGAATATGTAAAAGAAATAAAGAACCCCAATTTGCCTCCTGTTTATGCAACTTTGTTTTAATTGCAAAAGTGCTTAAAGATACACTGATGTGATTGCATTCTGAAGTTTCAGTAGTAATGGTTTTGTATCTTGCTTCTCTATAGGTGAACCTTGTGATGCTTTGAATGTCACGGAAAATAGTATATGTTGCAAAACACCCCCCAAACCTCATATTTTCAAAGCTGTATATCCAGGTAAGTTACCATCAGGGAAAATGGCCATTTCTGTATTTACATAAAAATAATATATTAGTAAAAATATTATTTAAACTTTTTAGAGTTCAGAATTTGTAGTAAGAATTGTAAGAAATTTCCTCCAAGTTTTAAAATTTACATTTTCTGGATTAGAAAAAATTTCTATTAAAATAACTGGCACAAAGCTGCACCTATGGAGAAAAACCCAGCCTAAATTATCAAGACACCCTACTGAAAACAGCACATCTCTACTGACAGAGCTTAGTTATGCTTTTATTTCTAATTAAACTATGATAACTAAAACTTGGTACAGTCTACATAGACATTTTTTAAATGCTTTTTCCTGATTAAAAAAGATAAATAGGGGAAGTTAAATATTAACTTGTCTAGAAAAACGTGGGAGTGAAAACAGGAGATGAGAGAAATATTACTCTAAATTCTTTTCAGACTTTCACCTTGTGACCCAGTGAAATTGCTTTCCTATCTACACTAATAACATTGAAATGCTGTACACGTGTCTGCGTGTGGTGTGTATCTCATATCTTGCTCGCACAGTGAAAGTTGTTTATAATCGTGTCATTGCTTCACATTTGAAGCCAATTAAATGGTTTACTAACCTCTTAAATTTCATTGGTTTGAATATTAGGAAAAAATGAGCAGTTTAAGAAAATAATTTTGATAATTTATAATTGATGACTTTAAAGAAAATTGTATACATCACTAAACACTGCTGCTGTAAAAGTTTGAAGTGCTCAAGCTTGTCTTCAACCAAATTCAGCTGAAGAAGAGTAGCCATTATTTCCCATATACAGACTAGCTTACGGCTGTTAAAGAAAGAAATAAGCCTAATTGTTGTTGTAGTTGAAGGAAAAGAAAAAGAGAGATGGCTCCTTTCTGATTAGGAAAAAATTTAATCACAGGGGTTATTCTGGCAAGTATAGGTATAGTTTATTGAGAGTATCCTGTTTTTGATTCTGTCCAAGAAGAAGAAATCCTAGAGTAGAAGTAATTAAAAAAAAAAAAGTAAAACAAATATTGAGAGAAACCTGAAAGCCAACACTTTCTCTTCTTTGATTAATGGCTTTATAAGCCATTAATTTACTTTTGTTAGAATCGTCAAGGCAAAGGTTTTGTATTAAAATGGCATGAATCTTGAAGTTCTGCAACATCAGCTATATCATAAGTAAAAATTACCATATATTATCTTACATAAAGCACTTTTTAAATGCCAGATGTTTTACGTATGTATTATACATAATCCCTCTAGCAGCTATGCAAATATTATTATTACTCCCATTTTACACATGTGGAAACTGAGGCTCAAATAAGTGAAATAACAGTGAACAAATTGCAGACTGCCCCCTGGCTACAGGTACGTGTAGGGGAATATGTAATTGTTTTGTTTGCACACATGCTAAAAATATGAATTGATATACGGAGTCTATAACTCACACCCAAATAGAAAGCCACTGAGACATTACATTATGATCCTGATGAAAGACTTATTTTATTTCACTACACTTAGGAGGGAGAGGCCTGAAGCTTGAGGTATGGAATAATAGCCGTCCAATACATCTGGAAGAGATACTGGAATACGATGAAAAAACCCCCGGGTACATGGGTGCCAGTTGGGTAGATTCAGCTTCCTATATTTGGCCTATGGAACAAGACACATTTGTTGCACGCTTTAGTGGATTTTTGGTGGCTCCAGATTCCGATGTTTATAGATTCTACATCAAAGGTGATGACCGTTATGCTATTTATTTTAGCCAGACTGGACTTCCAGAAGATAAGGTAGGGAAACCTCAGAATACTATTTGGTACTATAAAAACACTATGAT
Organism: Trachypithecus francoisi; assembly: GCF_009764315.1. Taxonomy (NCBI): domain Eukaryota; kingdom Metazoa; phylum Chordata; class Mammalia; order Primates; family Cercopithecidae; genus Trachypithecus; species Trachypithecus francoisi. Next base: position 65,594,446 of record NW_022681472.1, read on the forward strand.
GATGTTTATATGTATCTTACTTACTTTAAATCAAAACAAATGAATATATTAAAAATGTATGAGAAATGATGTCATGTGGTTTGGCTCTTGGCTATTATCCTGGATATGATACAAGATATAAGATGATAGAAAACCTATAGCCTACAAGAAAATTTCCCATACCTGAAAATATTTCATTATTCTACATTTACTTGGTCATGAGATAAAAGTCATTTCTCTATTTTATTTTTTTCATAAATAGAATTATACATTCAATTTTATATGTAGTTTTTCACATACTAGTATTAAATACTAATTTTATTAAACAATTTATATAATCACTATTTTTAATGACTAAGTAGTGTTATTATATGTATTTACCAAGCTTAGATAACCATCTCCCTACTGATAAGCTTTTATTTACTTCTGGTGTTTTATGACCACAAATAATACTACTCTATTGAACATCTATGTTCATTAAACTTTTCTGTATTTGGGATTATTTTGTTAGGAAAATTTCACAAATATGAAGCTAACAGATCAAATCAATTTAACATTTTATGACTCGACTTATGTGGCAAGATTGCTTCCCAAACTGGTTGTGTAAGTTTAAATTGCTACCTGTAATTTATGAATTCTAATTTTTATCATAGTTTGTACTCCAAAGATGGTATAATCATTCATAATGGGAAGCCCAAAGTCCTCTCACTCTAGTGTGCAGAACCATTTAGCAATCTTTGGCAATCTAATTTGGATTAAATCTCTCAAAGTTCTCCACAGAGCAAAAGAATATTTTATTTGTCAATAACTGCCTTTCTCCTGGTATGTATCTTCTTAGTTTTCACTGCAGTTCTAGTTATGGAAAAGCTATGATCTGTGTAGCATACTCGGTACAGTACTGTTGATGTTATTGAAGGGTAGAAGGAATGAAGTGAGCTTTGATAATTTTAAAAAAGTATAGCATAGTAGATAACAGATCTTAAAAGAAAAATATAAAGTAGTTTTACATTTTTCTACTTATGAAATTTCTAAGACTGAAATAATAAATGATAAATAAATAAATAAGTAAATGTTGAAAAGGTCTATTAATAAATTCTCCATCTCTCTGGGATTAGGTGAGGATTGCATATCATTCTGCTAATGCCAACAGTTATTTTTCCAGTCCAACACAAAGATCAGAGGATATTCATCTGCAGAAAGGAAAAGAGTAAGGTTTTTTTCTTGTCATTAAATTACTGTGTGATATTTACAAACTTTACATTTATATTTTTAAATATATATGTGTGTGTGTATATATATATATATATATATATATATATATATTTTTTTTTTTTTTTTTTTTTTTTTTTTTTTGAGCCGGAGTCTCCCTCTGTCGCCCAGGCTGGAGTGCAGTGACCTGATCTCAGCTCACTGCAAGCTCCGCCTCCCGGGTTCATGCCATTCTCCTGCCTCAGCCTCCTGAGTAGCTGGGACCACAGGTGCCCACCACCGCGCCCGGCTAATTTTTTGTACTTTTAGTAGAGACGGGCTTTCACCGTGTTAGCCAGGATGGTCTCGATCTCCTGACCTTGTGATCCGCCCGTCTTGGCCTCCCAAAGTGCTGGCATTACAGGCGTGAGCCACCGCACCCGGCCTATATTTTTAAATATTTTCAATTTATTTTTATTGGTGGAAGTGGATATTAGTTTATTGGCTTAATTTATAATTGGTCATTCGCTACAATTTTATTCAAATGTATTTCTTTATTTTCAAGAATACTGGCATTCAGCTAACCAGGGAAATTTGAAGTCTAGAATAACCCTGTTGCAAACTTACACTTTTGTGAAATTACTTGATCCTCTTCTTAGTTCTTTACTTGGACCTCTCAATCAATCCACCCATCTAATTTCTCTGTTTCTGCAGCTGAGCTCTTCAGTATTGCTAGGGAAAAATCACTAAGCCACATAGACTGTTGCCACTGTTAATGTGTATTTGTTATTAACTGGTTTATTCCAGGCCCTGAGCCAGGTACTGGAAATTTGAGAATATTAAAATACACTTCCAGAACTGGCAGAGCATATCGCTTAGTGTTGAAAGGTCAAGTCCAAGGAGCCAATGAGTGAGATTATCATCCAAATACCAGATAATCCCATTCAAAAAGCCATTCCGAATTCCTAGGAAACAGGAAGATAAAAGACATGATACATTCAAAATGGAGAAGGTGGTGGAATGGAGTTAACATGAAGAACATCAAAAGATGCATTGAGATCATATTCATCATTTGGATCTGTTAGACTTTACTGTATAACAAAGCACTTCAGACTGTAGCAACTTCAAACAACAAGTGTGTATTATTTTTCACAATTCTGTAGTTGGCTGAGCTGTTCTTTTAGTCCTGACTAGTTTAGTTGGGGATTGGTAACCTAGAATGCCTCGCTCATATGTCTGGAGCCTCAGCAGGCATGGTTGAGTCTTAGATATCTGGGGCATCCCATTGCACGTGGTCTCTCATCATCCAGGAGACAAGCCCAAGTTTGTCACATTGTGGATGTGATCTCAGCAGTAAAGAGGGGAGTCCTAATGCACACACACTCTGCAATACTCTGTCTGTGTCACATTTGCTAATATCCCATTGCCCAAAGCAAGTGACGAAGCCTAGACTCAAGGATGCAGAAATAGACTTCCCTTCTTGATGGGAGGAATGCTTTTTTCTTTATAAATTTACCTCATCACCCTTTCAGATATTGATGAAGTTATGCTCAGAGGCAGCATCATGAGGATCTTATGGAAATGGACAGGAAGGGTTGGGATCAACAGAACCTGGGAGCAAATTAATGTTCTCACACTGAATGTTCTCACTGAGGTCTTGGTAATACTGACATGGGGAAAAAGTTTTATTCCTTTTTTCCTCCTTCTTCTACTTTCACTTCTTTATATATTAAACATTTTCTTCTATAACCATGAAAACTACTGGGCCAGGTCAGGATAAATGGAGTGCCTGATTAATCCCTACTGCAATTAAGTGTCAGTACATTTTCAGACTTTGGCTTGTTCTTGGAAAATGAGTTCAGTCTACCAGCTTGGCAGGAGCACAGAGTTTGAGTGAAAGCAACTCCTAATACATCTGCTGCCTGGTGTCTGTGCTCCTGCAAAACCAGCTTGGAATTTACATACTGTGCTTACAATGATTGCTGTGAAATCTGAAATTGAGGCCACTCTAGCTGGTTTATTGTAAAGTGGTTTTTCAAGCCTTTCCAAAGGTAGCTCATATTGCTAAATCATTCTACTCAAATATCACAAATATAGTTTCCTCTAGTGCATATCTTTTTGGTCACCTTATTCTGTTTGGAATTCTCCCTCAGTTACTAGTATAAAAAAATTTTGAATCCTTAAAATTCCATTAGCGTTTGTTATTCATATGGAGAAAGGAATAATATTTATTTTATGAAACTTTTGTGATGATTAAATATAATAATGTCTGCAAAGTGCTTAGTTTATTGTCTAGCACAAAGAAAGTACCTAATTAATAGTTTTGAGCCATGAGTAAGGATACAAAATTTTAATGGTTCTTCTTTGAATTCTGCTCTTTAGTTAGTGTTGATCATCTCAAGTCAGCAGAACTGATGAGCAGGTTCTTATGGAAGTCAAGAGCCTGATATAATCCCCAAATATCAGTTCCATCAGGTGATGATCCAGCACCCCATCATTCTACACATATGAAACATGATAAATTTCCCTCATTCAGACTCTTTCATGAACTGTGGATACTGATTCTCCCTATATAAGAATGTATGTTGAGTGATGTGAGACAGTTTAGGGAAGCTCCCAGCTGTCCTCTCCAAAGATGTGAGCAATGGTGACATTGTTGGAGATTTAGAGGAGAAGCAGTAGTTTTGCACTCTCCTGTAACAGCTGCTCAGTGAAGGCATCACCTTGGGTACCCAGTAGGATGAGGAGCAGGAGACATCAAGAATCAGGAATTCAAAATATAAAGTGAAAATCCCATCCAGCTAGTTGGAGGTCCATAGTAAATCTGACCAGTAAAAGTTTCCTGAGGCAATATTTTATTCCCCAAGTTACAAATGGAGCCAAATTTAAGGAACATGAAAGTAGGAACTTTTATTCCTGACAAATATAACCCCTCAGGTATAAAATATACGCTATGCCTAAGCCTGACATTTTCTTGAACACATTAAAATATTTAACCTCTGCATGTTGTCTCTGCTATATGCCAGGGACAGGGTTATTTTTCAGGATCTTGAGTATAGGAACTAGTATTGTCTTCAATAAATATTCATTGACTAAGCTGAATGAATTAGTTATGAATGAGAACAACTTTCTACTAATGCAGATACCTTACATAATTCATTTTATTTTAGCAAACTGCTATGAAAATTTTAACATTTGAATATTTAAAATATGAGATACTACAATATAAGTTATTTAACAGGCAGGCTTTTAAAATAATGTTGATATTTTATTCATTAAAATAATTTCATGGCAAGTGTTGTGGAAAAAAGTTACATTCATTAGTTACTCTATTTTCCAGATATTATATTGAAATCTTGCTGCAGGAGTACACATTAAGTGCATTTGTTGATGTAGGACTGTACCAGTATCAAAATGTTTATACTGAACAACAAACAGGAGATGCAGTGAATGAAGAACAAGTTATCAAATCCCAGTCGACAATCATCCAGGAAGTACAGGTTTGCTATGATTATAGTTCCACTTACAGAAAGTAAATGTCGGAAGGCAGGATCTCAATTTGGTTATTAATTTTACTAGGTAAGATACTGTTTTAGGTGAAAGCAGTCATGGACAATTATTGAATTATGACTTTGATATCTGTATTATAAGCCAAAAAGGCTGTTACTTGTCATTTGTAGTAAAATAGAGCAATAAAGTGACATTGAATAGCTAAGTTATGATGCTTTTAAAGTATATATAATTTTCATATATTAAAAATATTTTTTAATTGGAAAATAGGTTATAACATTAGAAAACTGGGAAACAACTAACGCAATTAATGAAGTTCAGAAGATCAAGGTGACCAGCCCCTGTGTGGAAGCTAATTCATGTTCACCTTACCAATACAGATTAATCTATAATATGGAAAAAACTGGTAAGTTATAAATAATAAGGGAGATACTGTTTCTGTTCATGCATAGATGTAGCCATAAAGTATTTGCTCCAGTCAAATTGTACTGTCTAGAAAATATAGTTTTGATGATAGGCTAGACAAAGAAGCAGAAAAATATATTATGGTAAAAAGCCTTCAGACTGGGATAGAAAGCAACATCCATACAAATAACTTTCTGGCATATACCATCATTTTCTAATAATAATGATAACTATATGTCTAAATGCACATGGAATTTATATATCTGTTACTCACAGATGTAAGTTAAGAAAATGGGAATTGTGAATAGTTAACCCAAATGCCCATCAATGATAGACTGGATAAAGAAAATGTGATACACCATAGAATACTGTGCAGCCATAAAAAGGAATGAGATCATGTCCTTTTCAGGGACATGGATGGAGCTTAAAGCTATTTCCTCAACAAACTAACTCAGGAACAGAAAACCAAACACTGTATGTTCTCACTTATGAGTGGGAGCTGAACAATGAGAACACGTGGACACAGGGAGGGGAACGACACACAGTGGGGCCTGTTGGGGGGTGGGGTCGGTGCCGGGAGGGCATTAGGTTAGGGAAAACAGCTAATTCATGCTGGGCTTAATACCTAGGTGATGATAGGTTGATGGGTGCAGCAAATCACCATGACATACGTTTACCTATGTAACAAACCTGCACATCCTGCACATTTACCCCAGAACTTAAAGTAAAAATTAAAATTTTAAAAGGAATTAAATTCATCATTGCACAGAAGTAAACATGTCTTTCAATTTTTTAAATTAAATGATAGGCCTATGGAACACCAATATTTATCAGCTAAAAAACAAAAACAACATTGCATTTTTCTTTGTTTGTTTGTTTTTTGAGACGGAGTCTCGCTCTGTCACCCAGGCTGGAGTGCAGTGGCGCCATCTCGGCTCACTGCAAGCTCCGCCTCCCGGGTTTACGCCATTCTCCTGCCTCAGCCTCCTAAGTAGCTGGGACTACAGGCGCCCACAACCACGCCTGGCTAATTTTTTGTATTTTTAGTAGAGACGGGGTTTCACCGAGTTAGCCAGGATAGTCTTGATCTCCTGACCTTGTGATTCGCCCGCCTGGGCCTCCCAAAGTGCTGGGATTACAGGCGTGAGTCACTGCGCCCGGCCGCATTTTTATATTTTATAACAAATCCTAAAATATTACTTTCGCTACTACTGTTAATTTTTTTAACCAGTGAATGCTGGTGATTGCTTATTCTTTGTCAAATCCAATAATTATTATTGTGGGAATATTAGAACAATACAATATCAGCCCTGTCCTCAAAGAGATCACAAATTAAATACTCAATATTACTGAACTTGAATCAATTTCAAAATACAATTTTTCTAAGTGATAACTTACATGGTACAGAGTATAGGTGCTTTAAAAATGTAAATACAAGACATCAGTGTTGGCTGCGGTAGCTCAGATTTCAACTTTTCTGTTTGTTTGTTTGTTTGTTTGTTTTAATCCAATCCAAAGTCTTCCTACCTGCTGATGCTTCTGAATTCATACTGCAATCAGCCTTGAATGACCTCTGGTCTATAAAACCAGACACAGTTCAAGTAACAAGAACACAGAATCCCCAGAGCAATATCTACACGGTAACATTCATATCAACTAGAGGTAAGCATGTATTTAATTTTGTACTTGTAGGAAACAAATGTATATGCTGTGCCACTCTAAAAGTTCCATAAGATGACAGAGAAAAAAGACTTGGTTTAATGTCAGCAGAAATTAAATGGTTATTTTTTTCTTTGTTAATTTAAATTTTAGTTGTATTTCAAGGAATGTACAACTCCAATGCATGAGAAATGCACTATACATACTACAAATGCATTTTCCATATAATAGCCTACTTTATAAATTAGTAAAAACTAGTGAAAATATTCTTTCTGAAAATAAAATTTAGGCAAATCAATATTGTCCAGGAGACACTCATCTGGTCAAATCTTGCCTAATGAAAGGATTTTGTGGTGAAATTCACATGGGAGACACTGTATACCATGGGTCTTCCTTCAAGACTGGCAGAGCTCGTTGGAATATTAAAATCCCTGAGGAGTCCTGCAGTATTTAAAAAAAAAAAAAAAAGGAAAAAGAAAAAAGTCAATTCACCTGTGTTTAATGCAAACTTATTTTTTCTCTCCATCTTTTTTTTCAAGTAACAGCTATTAACCTCCTATTAATGTTTTACACAAAACACTTTTGGAAATATGGACATAGACATTCTGCCTTCAAGTCAGACTTCACAACTGACTTGGCAATTTGGTATATTTAGCTCAGAAAGTGGGTCCCTGAATGTGTGTTTATGTATGTGTGTGTGTTTACTTTTCTTTGGGTAATCATTATTTTTCAATTCATGTAAGTAAAATGTTACTTCAATATTTGTGTCTCATTTTATGAAATTGTTTATTTGTTGAGTGGAGGATAAAGAATTTGATTTTATATGAATTTAAGTTTTAAAAGGTGTACAAAAGTTAGATTGTCGAAATACTTATGAATAAACATATGAATATCCTTTTTGATGTATTTTTATATATCAGAGAGAAATTATAAGACTTTAGCAGAGACCTTAAGAAATATGGTACCCAAATCCTAACTGGGCAGATTTTAAGACTTTACCCAACTAAAAGGGTCAAAAAGATCAGTGAGATTCCACCTGTAGAGCATCCTTTCAAAGAACAGAGACATTTGAGGACAGGCCTTATTCCTCTCAAAGTGGCAAAGTCAATGATTATCATACTAAGTGGCATGGTATGAACAAACCTCACAGGTCAGAGATTGTTTCCTGGAATTCATCTTTGTGCCCTATTCATGTCTAAAGAAAACAGCAATATTTCAGCTGAGCATTTGCACTAAAATAATGGTACTAGCACAAAACTAAAAGAATTTTTGGAATATCCTACTGCTCATTGATCTTTATCTCATGGTCCTAATACATCTGTCTGTTTATCTTACAATACTTTTACATAGAGACAGTGCCTTAAATATATAGCACTTTGTCTGTTTTGCCATTTATGCTATGGATAAATCTGCTCAAATTTACATCGTCCCCATTCTTCCTTCTTTTGTGATAATGGAGCACCAAATGAAACCAATTAGGCTACATTTGAGTGTCTATTTAATATATATAAATATATATAGTTTTATGTATAGGCATTTTATTAACTTCTACAAATTCTGTTTGGCACTTAATTTCAGGAGATTTTGATCTGCTTGATTATGAAGTAGTTGAAGGGAATAACGTCACACTGGATATTACAGAACAAACCAAAGGAAAACCCAACTTGGAGACATTCACACTGAATTGGGATGGGATTGCTTCTAAGCCACTCACTCCATGGTCATCAGAGGCTGAAGTACGCTGTAGGAATGTTTCTACCACGCATTTTCCCTGCACCCTCTCACATCATTCATGGGCCATTTGTAGACAGATGGGAAAGAGATATTACTTGAAAAAAATCACTTCAAATTATTTATCCCCTGATCGACTCACCACAATTTATATACTGTGGATACTTTTATCTGAAAGGAGACTAAGAGTCAACCTAGTGCAGCCACCCCTTTTTCCAGACAAGGCATTTCTCAAAGCTTCCAAAACCTTGCCCTGCCTATGTGTAGAAGCTCTGAGTCCCTCTAACCACACCGGCATTGTTCTTCACTCAAAACCCAATTTGTTATCCTGTAAAATCAGAAATTCCTTGAGAGATGTAGTGCAATAAAAGCTTAGCTATAAAGTATTGGTTAGTTTAAATATCCTATTTTTTTTTTAAACAGAACACCATTTAAATGTCAACCTTTTATAAAGAACACTTTAAGGAGGAGTAATACATTCTTCTATTTGGCGTGATAAGTTGGAGCCTACCCATAGTGAGGAGAGAAGGGAGGAATATTCCAAAGACAAGAGAGGGAAAGGGGAGTTCTTAGGTCTGTGCCAACAGGGTCTAATGTATCTCTATAGGGGGCAGCTGTTCAAAAAGAAAGAATGCTTGTGAGTTACAACATTTTGACAACTTATCTGGACAATGAATTTAAGTTAACATTTGTTTATGGATTAAATAGTATATATTGTCTCAAGCCCTTAATTCTAAGTGACAATTATTTCTGTGCTTTGCTGGAGAAATTGATATGGAAATTATAGGAGACTTGTGAGTATGTACTAATTTCTGCATAATCTTCAATAATTTATTATTTTTTAAATAATTATAAATACAAGCTTACAGTATATGCATCTAATCTTTTTTTTTCTTTTTTTTTTTGAGACAGAATCTCGCTTTGTCACCAGGCTGGAATGCAGTGGTGTGATCTCCACTCACTGCAACCCTCCGCCTCCCAGGTTCAAGTGATTCTCCTGCCTCAGCCTCCTGAGTAGCTGGGACTATAGGCACGCACCACCATGCCCAGCTAATTTTTGTATTTTTAAAAGAGACAGGGTCCCACCATGTTGGCCAGAATCTATTGGAGTGTATCTTTTTTTTTTTCCAGTTAATTTTGAGTTAGTTGGAAAAATTATTTATTTGGAATCTATCTAATTGGGTACTAATTAATTTAGGTTTGCTTCATTGCTCTCTTTAAAAAGCTACTAAACAAATATGTCTGCCTTATGTAATAACTAAGTATGCTAATATTAGCCAAATCTATGTAACTATTGTTATTCTAGAATAAAAGTTTTGAAAACTCATTGGCCACTAAAATTATCACACTTAAAATTATTTAGAAAGTTAACTCATCATAATCATGACTACAGTATGGGAATTATGAAAATGTTCTATTAGAACTAATTAGTAGAATCAGGAGTAGAATTACTAGTGTTCTAACTTTTCATGAAAAGAAGTTACTAATGTTTATATTGTTAATTTAGTTTCAGGGAGCAGTGGAAGAAATGGTTAGCACTAAGTGTCCACCACAAATTGCAAATTTTGAAGAAGGATTTGTTGTGAAATACTTCAGAGACTATGAAACTGATTTTAACCTGGTATGAAATATTTAATGAACTGTGAAACTAACCAAATGATAATTTATATAATGGTTTGAAATTTTATAATTTCTTTTTTGAAGTAGCATTAATAACTTTGTCATTCACAATCAAATTGCAAAAATGACTTTGTTATACATTTATTTTAAGGGTTGTTGGTAGGTGCTATTGGTAGTGCCTTCTATGATTCGTTTGTCAAAAAATTTTACTACTCATGAATTTTCTTACTAGAAAGTAGGAAAGCTGAGCAAAGGTAAGATTTGTAGTGTTTTTGTTTATTTTGTGTATTAGGCCATTGTTGCATTGCTATAAAGAGATACCTAAGACTGGGTAATTTAGAAAGAAAAGAGGTTTAATTGGCTCACAGTTCTGTAGACTGTACAGGAAGCATGATGCTGGCATCTGCTCAGCTTCTTGGAAGGCTTTGGGAAACTCTCAATCATGGTGAAGGCAAAGGGGGAACAGGCACGTGTATTGGCTTGGTCAAGGGCAAGAGAAGAGAGTGGGGCGGTGCCACACACTTTTAAACAACCAGACCTTGTGAGAACTCACTCACTGTCATGAGAACAGCACAGATGGGATGGTGCTAAGCCATTCATGAGAAATCCACACCCATGATCATGTCACCTACAAACAGGTCCCACCTCAAGCTTTGGGGATTACACTTCAACATGCAATTTGGTGGGGACACAGATCCAAATCATGTCATTTTGCTTGTGTTTTCTTTTTCTTTTCTCTCTCTTTTTTTTTTTTTTTTTGAGATTGAGTTTCACTCTGTCACCAGGTTGGAATGTGTTGGTGCAATCTCGGCTTACTGCAACCTCTGCCTCCTGAGTTCAAGCAGTTCTCCTGCCTCAGTCTCCCAAGTAGCTGGGACTACAAGCACCTGCCACCACGCCTGGTTAATTTTTGTATTTTTAGTAGAGATGGGCTTTCACCATGTTGGCCAGGATGGTCTTTACCTCTTGACCTCGTGATCCAGCCGCCTCCGCCTCCCAAAGTGCTGGGATTACAGGCATGAGCCACCGTGCCCATCCTTGGTTTGTGTTTTCTTAACATGGATGCACAGTATATCCTTTCTCCTCATTGACTTCAGAGATTATAATATATAGTGGGGCATTATATGTTTTTATGTATTATGTAGTTTTATATAACTGCTTCTCTTGCTTTCTGACATAACACTCTGGCTAATTAGTACACGGCCCAGTCATTATTTCTTTCTTAATGAGATATTTTCTTTAATATAGAGTAAAGGAAGAAAATTGAATATGTGCTTTCTAATTCTCATTTTCAAGTCTTCAGGAAGTCAGCTATTTGCTATTTCCAAGTGAAAACTGTAAGAATAAAAAATGTATACTCTAGTTATTTAATTCAGATCAATACCCTGGATATAAATATAAATCCTTAAGAATATCTCTCATGATACTTTTCATGAGCAGATTAGTGAGAAAAAGATCTTTCCATTTAATAGATGACCTTTTCAGCTTTGTTCAAGAAATATATGTGTATTTATGTTCTATTTTGAATGTAGTACTAGCAGCCATGATGATGGCACATGTTATTTACCTTCTACTCCTTTCCTACTTCATCTCTCATCATTACCCTCACGTGCATTTCCATACTGCACCTAACCTTTACAGTTTGTGTTCCCAGCACCATGGTGTCTCACACCTCTGCTTTTTTGTACATATTTTGGCCTGTCTCTGAAGCCCCTACTTTCTTTTTACCATTTGCACAGTGCCTTTGACATCTTTTTTTCGATTCCAACAACTGCTATTTATCTTTAAAGACTTAACTCATTGTCACTTCCCCTGAGTCATCTTTCTTGATGCTTTTATGTGAGTTAGATATCTCCCTTGAGCCTTAGTTTGATAATCATTGGCTTCTTTGTCTTAGATGGGTGATCTCTATTTACAGGGATAGGGGTTCTTCACCACTTGAATCCTGAAGATTAAACAGCAAACACACAAACAAGCAGAAATCTGACACACAGTAAACACTGCATAAACACTCATGGAAAGAATGAATAAATACCCGTAAAGAGCTCATAATGTAAGGAAAAAAGTCGAACTTGGGAACTAGTCCAATACTGATATAAGGGATTATATAATTATGGATCCAAATGAGAACTTTAGATTTCAGACAAGGAAGAAAACATCTCAAGTTAAAGTAATCGGGGAAACAATGGTATCTGGGTTAAACCTTGAATGGTTTGGGTGCATATGTTGGGGGAAAACCAGAACAATAAATCATGTTTTCATTTGAAATATTATTGTTTCGGTAGGAATATATTAACAGAGGGCAGAAGACAGCTGAAACTGATGCTTACTGTGGTCGTTATTCCCTGAAAAACCCAGCTGTCCTTTTTGACTCAGCAGATGTTAAACCAAACAGACGGCCATATGGGGACATTTTATTGTTTCCTTATAATCAGGTAAGCTCAACAGAATGATATGCTAATTGAATCTGGAAAATACCTTGGTAATAAAATTTCATGAAATTTTAAGACAAGCAAAAATGCTTGCCATATGAATAGTATGTCATATTGTAACAGGCTCTGTAGTATAAATTCTGGGTGGTTGTGGTTTCTTCTGAGGATTTTCAAAATAATAAATATATACTATATATATGTATATAGTACCACAGATCATGTATTATCTTTCTCTTTTAATTCAGAAAAAAATATTTGCACACAAGTTTAAATACTAAAATAATTTAAAGTGTATAAACGTCTTCATTTTTCTTCATTAATTAAGAAGAAAGAAAAATGGCTAGCCATCGTAGGGTGATCTTGGGTATCCAGTCAGAGAGAAGCGAAACCAAATTAGGAGCAGAGGAGATGGCAGTCTTAATGGGGGCATTCGACACTGTTAATCATAGATTCACCCTGTCTCTTATTTTAAAATTCTCAAATTGTGGCATCCATCCTAAAATTCAAAGTTCTTAATATATTTGGCATGCTTAAGGACTTGGAGACCATTAAAATTGGTATTTAATGACTGTTTTACAGTGACACTCATCTCTATCTCTAAATGTTCAATGATATTTACATCCCATTGAATTCGCCTGAATGTTTACCTCTCTTCTTTCCTATGTGCATTGGACTTTTAAATTGGCTGAGTAGCTTAGAGTTAATACATAACTCATCTCCACGGAGAGTGAATTGTTTGCAGTTTTAAAGGACACTATACCTAAAAATAATAGATATTTATTATTAATTGTAAGGTCAGCTCAACGTCACTTTGTCTATAAAATCTTTCCCAATTCTTCCGCAGCTAACTGGCTGAAATTAATCATTTCTTTCTCTGTGTTCTGGTACATTTTATGTAGAAAATGCTCAATTAATATTTATTGACTTTGAATTTATTTGAATTGTTACAAAACAATGTAATGGTAACATATTGTTACCAATGATTTTCATATTTTTATGTAGTTATGTTTAGCATACAAAGGATTCCTGGCAAATTATATTGGTCTAAAATTCCAGTACCAAGACAATAGCAAGATTACTAGAAGCACCGATATACAGTTTACATACGACTTTGCTCATGGAAACAAGTAAGTTACGCTATGAATTTGAAAACTAAGTTATACCATGGTATGTAAACTACAAAGACAAGACAAATCCATTTCTTGGGGTTTTATGTTTTTGTTTTGGTCTGTTTGGGGAGATGATGGCAAATCACACGCACAATGGATGTAACTGTAGTTTTCCTGTTCTACACATGAACATCCAACAGAAATAGTCGTGTTTTAAAGAAATCTATAGATTATGAAAATAACAACTGGTCATGTCATAATCACCCATAACCATAAAAAGACAAAACAATGGTAAACTTTAGAATTTAAATTATATATTACTAAATCCAATAATGTCCCTAGTTGTTGCTGGAAGGTAGAGACAGGCTTATCACAGTCTAGTCGTTATAGTTTGATCACTGAAAAAAAAGGGAATAGAGATATTTTGAAATAATGCTTGCTATATCAAAAGTTAGACACATAGAAATGCAAATAGAGAAACATAAAGGAAGAAACAAAATGAACCTAGAGAAAGCTATTTAATGACTACAGCTGTCATGCCCTTAAACACAATTTAGTCCTATATAACTATTTTTGGGTTTTATTAATTTTTATATCTTCTGAAATTTATGTCATTTGTGACTGCATTTTCATACATGGTACATGCAAACATTTCATTTACAATAGAAGTAATAGTGAAGACATACACAGAGACACACATCTTTCTATTTTATAAAGTACTCCCCATAAATTGTTGTTGTTTATTAAAGTATAATGTACATAAAGTAAAATTCACTCTTTTTAAGTGCACGATTTAGTGAGTTTTAACACGTGTATACAGCCATGTAATCATTACTCCACTGAAGACATGGAACATTTCCTCTCTACAATTTTAGAAGTTTATTTTCATATAAAGTTTATCTCATAAAAATAACCATAATAGGATCTGCATATCTTGAAAAGATTTCTTTTTTTATTTGCTTTTCTTCTGTTATAGCTACATCACAATCTTTATTTTATATGGGTCTATATAGAGTTTATATGATACTTTCATACATGTCATGTAAGTTTCCATCATTTTATAAGATATGGAGAACATTTTTCTATTATAATAAGATATGAAGAACACTATTTTTCTTCCCATCATAGAATAGAACTCTGTAACTCAGAACTGCCATGTGTGGAACAAGTGTGAGGGAGAACCAGCGTCTCCTCATGACACCCAGACAGAGGGAGTGAGAAAATCATCCAAAGTTGGAAATAGAACCAAATGTTTACCATAAATAAAACAAAGACAATAAATAAAAACAGGCAAGATGTTAATGGAGAGTCGAGTAGTTAGATGGAAAGAAACAGCAGTCTTGATGGCGGAATGTTTCTTGATGCAAAAGCTGCTGCTCAAATCTGCAATTTCAATTGTCCTGTTTTCTACATAATCCTAACACTATTTTTTTTTGAGGCAGGGTCTGGTTCTGTCACCCTGGCTGGAGTACTGTGGGACCATCACAACTCATTGTAGCCTTCACCTTCTGGGCTCAAGTGATCCTCCCACACCAGCCTCCCTCTCAAGTAGCTGGGACTATAGGTGTGTACCACCACGCCCAGCTAATTTTTTGTTTTTGGAGAGAGTGGATCTTGCCATGTTGCCACAGCTGGTCTTGAACTCCTAGGCTCAAGCAATCTTCCTGCCTAGGCCTCCAAAGTGCTGGGATTACACGTGTGAGACACCATGCCTGGCCCCCAACACTATTTTCAAAATGCATCAGCCAGTTCCCAATTCATAACTTTAGAAATTCATATACTCTAAAAATTGCTGACATATGTTGGACTGGAAGGGAAACCTTGTTTGTTAAAGGTTTTAAAAACTATGTCTTAGAGGATAAGATGTGTAAAGTGGGAGACAGCCAGGGCGAAGACCTGGAGGTGCTCCAGCAAAGCTAGGTCCCCAGACTCTATCAGGAGGAAATCAGTTGTGTTCACTGGGACAGTGGCAGAAAGGTGACAAAAGATGGGACCAGGCAGGTGGGTGGGAGCATATCAGAGTTATCCTTCCTGTGGAACTGGAATGACCTTATGTTAAGAAAAGGAGGGCGCTGGGCAATATGGCAAAACCCCATCTCTACAAAAAATACAAAAATTAGCTGTACGTGGTGGTGCACACCTGTGGTCCCAGGTACTCAGGAGGCTGCAGTGGAGGATTGCTTGAGTCTGGGAGATCCAGGCTGCAGTGAGCCAAGATTGTGCCACTGCCCTCCAGCCTGGGTGACAGAATGAGACCTTGTCTTGAAAAAAAGAAAAAGAAAGAAGGTGTGTGTGTGTGTGTGTGTGTGTGTGTGTGTGTGTGTGTGTGTAGGAAGTCATAGTCTTTCGTTTTTAATATAAAACATCAGCATCATATTTGGAGTATGTATCTCTAGCATCAGATCCTGAGCATATGGACCTAATTCCCTTCAGATACTCTGGTCAATCAGTGGATAAAGTGATGGCATCTGTAGACCAAGCTTGACTACAGGTGTCAGTATCTCTTTAGTCATGAGGTAGGAATCTACAGTCCAACAGGTGTTTGTCAGAGGGAAAAACTTTAATTAGGGCATTAAGCTTTTCAAAGAATTCTTCAGGAAACACAAAAGCCCTGCTTCATATATTCCTTAGGTTCTTGAAATAAGCATTAATAAGATAATGATTGATGTCTTATCCCAAGTATAATATCCACACATGTTTCCATAGAATGTAAAGAAAGAAAATTTCTTGTTTACACAAAGTACATTAGATACTGAAGTTTGGTAGAACTTGAAGTGGACTTCAAAGAAGAGATAGAGAATAATGCCTGAAATCTATACATGCTGTGGATGGTGTTTGCACAGAACCATATGATTTTAATAATAATTAACGATATTAATTTTAACACTATTAATTCTTCCAATCCATGAACACTGGATATTTTTTCATTGATCTGTGTTGAGAGAGATATATTAGTATTGAAAATAAATATATGCCTTTGAGGCCATTACATAGTTCAATCCGATGTATAAAATGGGAATGAAGCTAGCTCCTGGAATGAATGAAATGAGTGGGGAGAATTCTGCCATTCCACAGAGGAATTATTGACTCAGAAGAGGACATCCTTTGTTGACAGTCATATAGGCAGATGCAATGCCAGGAGTTGAGCCAGCTCTGCCTCTGTTAGGTGACAAGGAGCATGAAAAGTCCGTAAACAGAATGATTATATACCACTGTTTCATGCCCAATTTACTATAGTCCATCTTCATGAAGCAGAAATCCTTCTCAAACCGACATTTGAAGGTACATTTTGCTACAATGGGAAGGAGTGTTTGAATTGAACAGTGAAATCACAATTTTACTTTTGATGCCCATCACCCTTATGCTATGCACTCCTCCACTGCCTCAGGATTTTGGAACATTTTATGAATCCTTGTTCTTCTGTATCAATCAAGTCATCACTTACCATATCATTAAATAGGTCTCTCCTTTTAGCTTATAATTTGGGATGGCTGAGGGGAGGTGGGGATGGTTAATTGGTACAAAAAAATAGCTAGAAAGAACGAATAAGACCTAGTATTTGATAGCACAACAGGGTGGCTAAAGTCAATAACAATATAATAGTACATTTAAAAACAACTAGAAGTATAATTTGACTGTTTATAACACAAAGGATAAAGGCTCGAGGGGATAGATACCCCATTTTACATGATGTGATTATTATACATTGTATGGCTGTATCAGAACATCTCATATACCCCACAAATATATACACCTACTATATATCCACAAAAAAAAGATTTTTTTTAAATTAAAAAACTGATCTGCTAGGCAGTAATTTCAAGATGCATTACATTTGATGGAGTTCTTGGATTTTCTCTACCCTAAATGTTACAAGACCTTTAAACAAGAATATCATGATAGTTAAAAATAATCGGATTCCCTTGATCAAACTATTACCAGTTGAGACAAAATAAATTTATCTGCTTCTAACAGGTATTCCTTTCTTTCTTTCTTTTTGTTTTTGAAACAGAGTCTTACTCTGTTGCCAAGGTTGGAGTGCAGTGGTGTGATCTTGGCTCACTGCAAACTCCGCCTTCCAGGTTCAAGCAATTCTCCTACCTCAACCTCCTGAGTAGCTGGGATTATAGGTGTGTGCCACCACACCCAGCTAATTTTTTGTATTTTTAGTTAGAGACAGGGTTTCACCATGTTGGTCTTGAACTCCTGACCTCGTGATCCACCCAGCTTGGCCTCCCAACGTGCTAGGATTACAGGCGTAAGCCACCACACCCGGCCTCTAACAAATATTTCTAGATCTGCTTTAATATAGGTCAGACAGTCCACCTGGATCAAGTAGATGTATTAGTATTTGTTGTTTTCAGTACACTGTTGGTGTTAAAAGTGCCATTTCCCACTTCCCAAAATTGTTCTACAACCTTCCAAAAAGTAGTTTGTTGTAAATCAAGTTTTAAAATCTAAAAACAGTCTGCCTTTCTCTTCAAAAAAATGGAACTATCTAATCACAAAGGCACAGTGTGCAGTTCAGTTTTGATATCATTTGCAGTCTCCTTTTCCCTTATAAAAGGTCCTGTTCAGTATGCCAAATTTTCTAAGTTGTGGTTTTTAAAATTTTAGAATTGTATAGTTAGTTGTACAATTCTACTTTGAGGCCCTAAATACTTTTTTAATTTAAAGAGCACTTTAACTTAATGTCATCTGCATACAACTTTTTAAAACTGATATGTGTAGTCTAATCTTTGATGAGCTAGAGGTGGATCCCATGATGAGTTTATGAACCCTGAAGAAAATGGGACTATAAGGTGCCCAAACAAACTAGTCAGTAACAACTACAGCGGTAGCTGATGAAAGATTATTGTTAAACTATATTTAATTATTTGAATGGAAATATTTATATCTGTGTTACAGACTCTTATAGCTTTAATGCTTAACTGTAATTTATGGGATTCCAATGCAGTTACGATTTAATGGAAAATCTGAATCTGAGTTTTACATTTAAAAGATACTGTGCAACCATTTATATCTACAAATAACACCCGTCTAGCACTTGGAACAATGAACAATACTACTCCAGGGAACTCTCCTGGAAGTGTTATCAAGTTCCAGTTTTGCTTCTTAGCAGTGGACTGAACTTACTGTTCTATGCCTGGTATTGTTCACTAAAATTGTTGACTCCATTCTTGTGTCTTGTTTTGTCAATGTGCTCTACACCAATGCCTGTGCTCCTTAGTTTCCTTACTTGTTGTTACACAATGTTATTTTACATTCCTATGGCTACTGACAAGGCTACAAATAAAAGAAAGCCTATTTTTGTATACAAGGCTAAATCTTTTACTGCCACTGTAAGTTTCTGCCTGCTGTGCCTTGTTATGGCTGCTTTTCTGCGCTAATAAAGCTCCCTTGATGGTCTTCTTGTGGGAAAAAAAAATTTTACTCTATAAAATTTTAATGCTTTTTAAAGTATATTTGCTTAGACATTACCACTGATCTATACAACAAGTTAATCAACCATATTTCAGCTGGACTTACACTTGCATAGACCTTCTGGATCTCATAAGAACAAAATACACTGGGACAAATGTTTCTCTTCAAAGGATTAGTTTACAGAAAGCATCAGAATCACAGTCCTTCTATGTGGATGTATTGTACATTGGACACACATCTACAATCTCAACATTGCATGGTATGTTGTATCATTTTATCTCTACCGTAATCTAAACATAGTAAAATCTTACCAAGGAAATTAATTGTATATTCTGTAGTATGGATAGAAACATTAATCTCTAAATATTAATGAGTCATTCTTTTATCTCAATAATATTATGATTTTATTTTGTAATGAATAGTGCAAGGTGGTTAATCTAAGGATAAATGAATCCTTAATGAAAACTTTCTCACAATAGCAAGAATTTGCTTTCTAGTCCAGGATTTTGTTTATGGATAAATATACTATGTCAAACATTTTCGTTTTGCTTTGTTTTAATTTTGAGAAACCAACTACCATGAGAGAGATCTATTTCCAAAATGCAACTATTGAGATTGACATCTGTCTACTAAGATTCACTTGAAACTTTTCAGACTTAAAAGTGATAATTAATAATACTACAAATGAAACCTTCATTTCAATAGTGTTAGCATTGTGTTTTTAGTCATGTTAATAGACATGACATTTGTTAGATGCAATAATAATAAAAATTAAACTCCACCATCTTTTAAAAAATTAACCTAACTCCAGTCACCTTAAAAGTGACTTTCCCATTTTTGAGAGGGACATTAGAATCCTTTTCTTTGGAACTGCTTTCAAGTGCAAGGCGGTGAGTTAACTGATTTTTTTTTTTTGAGACTGAGTCTTGCTCTGTCGCCCAGGCTGAAGTGCAGTGGCCAGATCTCAGCTCACTGCCAGCTCCGCCTCCCGGGTTTACGCCATTCTCCTGCCTCAGCCTCCAGAGTAGCTGGGACTACAGGCGCCCGCCACCTCGCCCGGCTAGTTTTTTGTATTTTTTAGTAGAGACAGGGTTTCACCGTGTTAGCCAGGATGGTCTCGATCTCCTGACCTCGTGATCCGCCTGCCTCGGCCTCCCAAAGTGCTGGGCTTACAAGCTTGAGCCACCACACCAGGCCCGAGTTAAATGTAAATGCTACTACTTTATTGTCACTCCTTTTGAATCTGCTGTCACTAGACCTACATTATGATTGGTAGAACATGTATAAGACAGATGGATTGTGCTGGGATAAATGTTGTCGTTCATTAAACAGTATTCACTTAGCACCTACTATGTGTCAGGTATTGTGTCAAGTACTAAAAAAGAGCAATGAACATGAAGCACACATCCTAGTGAGCACCACCTAGAACAGAACAAAGCTAACCAACCAAAGAAGGCTGGAAGAAACCCAGGGATTGGTCGCTTTTAAATGTTTGGTTTTTACTTGATAGGGTTCATATGTCAAAAGACATAAGCTTTACAATGTAAAACTGAAAGTTCAGAAAGCTTCACAAACTACTTGCCTTCAGGTCTTCTTTCTAATATTTGATTTTAAATACTTTATGTCATGACAATGTTGTTATTGTTTGATGATTTTATTTTTAGCAACAGAAGCAATACAATTTTATCTCCTCTCTATTAGGTTGACTTTTAAATGGCAAAAACCACAATTACTTTTACACCAACCTAGTATTTTTATTTATATTCTTTAGAAATGCCCAAGAGAAGACTTCCTGCATTAGCAAATAAAGGAATATTCTTAGAGCACTTTCAGGTGAATAGGACCAAAACAAATGGGCCAACTATGACAATCCAATATTCTGTTACCATGACTTCATACAACTGCAGTTACAATATACCCATGATGGCTGTGAGCTTTGGGCAGGTAAGCCTAGAATTTTGCATTACTTTTTATGTAGTGAATTTTATTTTTAATTTTTTTAAATAGCCAACATACAGATGGAATATCTTTTAATAGGAAAAGACAACTAACTATTCTAAGGTTATATGAAGATTTGGAGCATGAAGATTGACTTTAAGTATTAAAAAATTTCTTAAAGAAATATGTCAATGGAAAGGAAAACAGGAGAAAATATCCTTAAAAAACAAAGCCAGATTTAAGTAGAGTTTTATCTGTGGACTTAAAAGAGGAAGTTACGGTCTCTTCCAATGAAGTTCCTTAAACAGATATTATTGAAAGGAAAGTTGAGGTTCTGCATTATGCTTTTAAATTGTTTTCTGTTATAAACACCATTTATTTTTGCTTGTATGAAAATTTATACAAGGGAAGAAAGAAGTTGTTTTTCATAATTCCAGAAGGATGTGAACAATTTTTTACATTTATAATAAATAATATTAAATATTACAAATATAATGAAAAATTTAAAACTTTAATTTCTATAAAAATATTCAATGAGTTAATATAATTTCCTACCACAAACCAAAAATAAGTATAAGCTCAAGATTAAAGATTAAATAATCATTAACCATTGTAATTGGATTACAGCCTCGCAGAAAACTTTTTGCAAAGTAAACAATTTTATGATTAAGATCACTGAAAAATTATAAAAACTCCAAAACAATTGCCTTTATCCCATCCTGGACCAATGTTTTACTCTTAATATCTTCAAGATTAGCATCTTACAAATGCTTTCCAGTGCTTTACTCTTAGCTCTATTAGAAAATATAATAACTAATTCAGGGCTTTGTAGTCTCAAAGCATCTGTATCAAAATTCTCCCATTTTTCAAGATTTCTCAGTAAACTAATTGGTAATTGTAACCTCTATCTTTAAGTATTTATCAAAGGTTACATTGAAGAATATGGGACTTAGATTTTTGTGGCCTTTTAAGAAAATTCAAGTGACAGGTACATGTAATAATATGCACATATGTTAAATGTATAGATCAATAAATTGTTTTAAGAACTTTAACTCTGGCATACTTGTAGATTCACATGCACTTGTAAGAAATAATACAAAACTATTTTTATATCCTTTACTCATTTTTCCCCAATGATAATTTTTTGTATAATATACCACAATATCATAACCAGGAAATTGACCTGATAAAATCCACTGACCTTATTAAGAATTTTCCAGGATTGTGTGTCTGTGTGTGTTTGTGTAGTTCTTTTTTTTTTTTTTTTTTTTTTTATGTGGAGAATACAGGACTATCAGAAGCTCCAGCCACCATCTATTTTTTTTTTTGAGACGGAGTCTCGTTCTGTCGCCCAGGCTGGAGTGCAGTGGCCAGATCTCAGCTCACTGCCAGCTCCGCCTCCCGGGTTTACGCCATTCTCCTGCCTCAGCCTCCAGAGTAGCTGGGACTACAGGCGCCCGCCACCTCGCCCGGCTAATTTTTTGTATTTTTTTTAGTAGAGACGGGGTTTCGCCATGTTAGCCAGGATGGTCTCGATCTCCTGACCTTGTGATCCGCCCGTCTCGGCCTCCCAAAGTGCTGGGATTACAGACTTGAGCCACCGCGCCCGGCCTTGTGTAGTTCTTATACAATTTTATCACAGGTGTAGATTCATCTGACCACCACCAGAACAGTTCTATTATGAGCATCTCTTGTGCTACCTTTTTGTAGCCATGCTATCACAGCCACCTCCCTCATTCCCTTCCTCCTGCACTCACTTATATATGGCAACTACAAATTCATTCTCTCAATAATTTTGTCATTTCAAGAATTCTACAAAAATGGAATCAGATGTCATATAATTGTACAAATATGTAGCTTTTGGATACTGGCTTTTTTTACTCAGCATAATTCCCTTGAGATCATTAAAATTGTGTTGATTAATTTATTCATTTTGATTACTGAGTATATTTACTCTTATGGATGTACCAGTTTGTTTACTCACCCGTTGAAGGGCATTTGAGTTGTTTCTTGGTTTTGGCTATTGTGAATTAAACTGCTATGAACATTCATCTATAGGCTTTTGTGAGACATAAGTTTCCATTTTTTCTGGGTTAAATTCCCAACAGTGCAATTATAGGGTCGTATGATAAAAACGTGTATAGTTTCTAAAGAAACTACCATACTTTTTTATGAAGTGGTTGTACCATTTTAGATTCCCACCAGCAGTGTATGATCCAGTTTCTGCACAGTCTTGCCAGTGTTTGGTGATGTCATTATTTTTAATTTTAGGCATTCTGGTAGGGTGTGTAGCGATGGCTCATTTTCATTTTAATTAATATTCCCTAACGGCTAATGATGTTGAACATCTTTTTATGAATTTATTTGCCACCTACATAGCTTCTACTGTGAAATGTCTAGGTATAATTCTTTTGTCAGATATGTGGTTTGCAAATATTTTCTCCCACACTGTACCTCGCCTTTTCATCTTCTTCATAAGGTCTTTGACAGAGCAAAGTTTGAAAAATTTTATAAGGCCAAATTTCTCATTTTTTTTTCTTTTTTGAATGGTGCTTTTGGTTTCAAGTCTAAGAACTTACTTAGCTCTAGGTCCTGAGGATTTTTCTATTTTTGTCTAAAAATTCTATAGATTTACATTTTATATTTAAGGGCATGATCCATTTTGTGTTAATTTTTGTATATAAGATGTGATTTTTGGTTGAGATTCATTTGTTTGCCTATGCCTTCAATTGTTTCAGCACCGTTTATTGAAAAGGTGATCTTTCTTCCGTTTAATTACATCGGAACCTTTGTCAAAAATCATATTTGTGTGGGTATATTTCAGAGTTTTCTATTCTTTCCATTGGTCTATATGTCAGTCCTTCCACCAACACCATACATTCTTCACTATTGTATCTGAATAGTTAGGCTTAACATTCAGTAGAGTGATTCTTCTCACTTTGTTTTTCTTGTGCAAAATTGTTTTAGCTATTCTAGGTCCTATGCCTTCCCGTATAAATTTTAAAATAAGATTATTTATGTCTACAAAAAATCCTTGCTGGTACGTTGACAATAATTACATTAAATCTATAGACTGTTTTGGAGAGAATTGACACCATTGTGATATCGAGTCTTCCAATCCATGAACACAGTATGTCTCTCCATTTATTTGTCTTCTTTGTGCTTCACCAGCATATTTAGGTCTTCATTTATTTGCATTTATCAGCATTTTTCAATTTTCAGTTCAGGTCTAGTACATATTTTGTGAGATTTATATACATGTTTCATTTTCTTCAAGCAGTTGTAAATGGTCTTGTGTTTTTAAATTCGATTTCCACATGCTCGTTATTTGTGTATAGAAATGTAATTGATTTTTGTGTGTTTATCTTGTATCTTATAACCTTGCCGAATTCAACACATTTTTACAAAGTAGATACACTCATGTAATCAAACCCAGATCAAGATAATCATTAGCTCCCCAACTACCTTCCTTGAACCTATCTTCTTTCTTAAACTCACTCCTTATCCCAATAACCATTCTTTTGACATCTACTACCATTAATTATTTTCGATTGTTCTTAAACTTCATATCAATAGAATCATACAGTGTGTACTGCTTTGAATCCAGCTTCTTTCATTTAATTTTGTGAGATTCACATTGCATATATTGTAGTTTCATTCTCTTTGGTTGCTGTACAATTTTCCATAGTATAAATATACCATAATTTATCCATTCTATTGAACAACTTTTGCATTATTTCCAGCTTGGGGCTATTATGAATATAGCTGCTAGGAACATTCTTGCTTATGTCTTTTAGCACTAATGTTTATTCATTCTCTGGGCTAGAAGGCTTATCATTTTAAATTTTACAGTAGTAACAGATAACTATAAGGGATCAAAAACAGGAGAATATAATTTTCACTATTAAGGTTACAATCTATGAATTTCTATAGCATGTGCTGCTTTTGTCAGTTGATCAGCACTGAACATTATGCAAGTATTTTTGTTAGCCTGGGTCAGCCACTGTGTAGATAGATCATAAACTTTCTTAAATTGTTGGTTAAGTTTTCAAGACCCCATGTAGTATTTTTTGAAAAATTGTTTTAGTTTTTTAATAGCCAAGACCACATCTCATGCTCCTTTGCCTCTCTGCCATGATTAGTACTGTACCTTGAACAGAGTGCCTGCTCAATAAATATTTGTTCCTTGAATGATGGAGGGTGCATTCTGAATTAATGAGGTATTACTGCAGTTCCAGCTGATTGCTGCACAGATGACTGAGTTGACTTTGGCCTCATTATTGCAGCTGTATAGGTATGGCCTGTGTTGATTTATGTGACACTCCTTAATGTTCTGAAGAATCCTGAATACATGAGGCTCATTTATGTCATGTCACAGGATTGTACCATGATTAAATAGAAATCATGTAAGCCATTGTTAAGTTTAATCATTTTATCAATATTTATTTTGGAAATTAGATAATCACACATGAGACAGAGAATGAGTTTGTCTACAGAGGAAATAATTGGCCAGGCGAGTCAAAAATTCATATTCAAAGAATTCAAGCTGCATCTCCACCTCTAAGTGGCAGCTTTGACATTCAAGCTTATGGACATATTCTCAAAGGTATATGAAAAAAGTTTAAAATATTGGTGTATACACACACATATATGTATAATGTTATAAAGTGTTAAATGTTGTTTCATTTGAGAATTACTACTTATTGATACATGCAAATATATTAATTATTTATTTGAGATATAAGTAAATATGTGATATATTAAAGTCACATATGCATATATATTAATATATGCCATATAAGGGTCAATTAATAGCAATCACAATGTTGTTTCAAATCCTTCTTTTTAATAGATTAGGAAATAATTCACCCATCCAAAGCTAACACCATTTATTTTTATTGTTTTCACTTACAAATAATATTTTTAAAAGTCTGCAAAAATTTATAACAATTTTTATAGCCATTTTTAAAGGCAGTTGAAATTATGATTTTCATAAGTCAAAACTTTCTATAATACATGCACTTAAAAAAATAAGCATTCATTACTTACTGTGATAGCCACAAACAATAACAATAATATTAAAATATAAAAATTGAGAATTGGAATATGATTTTAAAAGACATCTATAATTTAATTATCTAAGTCTGTACTAATCAGTATGATAGCCATGAGTCATATGTGGCTACTGAGCACTTAAAATGTGACTAGTGCCACATGTCAAAATATAACATTTGAATATAAGAGATTATATGCAATTTATTACTCTTAAAATATTTTACCTGATTTTGTTTTCTTTCTAAAATATAGCTACCAGAAAATATACAATTATATATGTGGTTCACATTATTTATCAGCTGGACAGGGCTAATCTAGACAACTATAATGAACATTTTGGCATACTCCTTTTTACTAGTATTTCTCTTATAATTTACATAATTGAGAGTATGTCAGTAATATGAAGCTAAACTATTCAGGGCAAATGACATTTTTATGTTTTCATCACTGCTTTATCCATTATACCAGTGACATTCTCAAATGTTTGTTTCCCTTTTATATTCATGACTTGCAGGTTATCAGTATTTTCAAAGACATACAAATTAATATTAAGTTATTAATTTAATCAAAATCGATTTTTATATTAAAAGATCATTTTAACACTCAACATACGCTGACATTAAAATGATTTTATTTTTAATATCAAGATGAATTGATATGAAAACATCAATTGATATTTGATGTTTGTGAATTGATATTAAAAATATTCAATCCAAGGCCAGAGTTTGACGTACATTACTCATATAATTTTTTAAAATAATTGTCTATTATTATTTTGAAACAGATAAAATTGTATATATTTTATTTCCAGGAAATATATAAATTCTTGGCATAAGTAGAATGCAAATTTTATTTTTACTATACTGGAAGGGGACATAGAGTCTACAAGTGATAATACATAGTACATATTTCATGTACTTTAAAGATGAAATTGGTTTGTGAATTTATTTTATTTTATTACTATTATTTTTTTGAGATGGAGTCTCGCTGTCACCAAGGCTGGAGTGCAGTGGCATGATCTTGGACACTACAACCTCTGCCTCCTGGGTTCAAGGGATTCTCCTGCCTCAGCCTCCCAAGTAGCTGGGATTACAGGCACGCACCACTGTGCCCAGTTAATTTTTGTATTTTCAGTAAAGATGGGGTTTTACCATGTTGGCCAGGCTGGTCTCAAACTCCTGACCTCAGGTGACCCACCTGCCTTGGCCTCCCAAATTGCTGAGATTACAGGCGTGAGCCACCACATCCGGCCGGTTTGTGAATTGTGACTTCTGCTGTTTGCCACCCCTCTGTGAGTGCAGGCCTTCCCGCTGCTGTGTCAGCTGCAGATCTGCAGTTTGTGCTCCAGAGTCTGGAAGGATTGGGAAGAGTCTCAGTTACACGAGAGGGAACATGTGCTGGCTACGCATGGAACATCAAGTGGAGAAGCACCTGTGGAAAGCAAACTCTTCTACAGGTTCCCTCATTTAGCTTGGCTTCTCTTTTCTTCTATGTGCTATTTGCTTATTTGGACCCTGTTTTATTCCAAAAAGAACTGGAGGCTATGTATATTATAAAAATGCAAACCATAAACTAAAATTTCTTTAAAAGGAAATTAAGGAGAAGGTTTTTTCTAAATTAAGTTGACCCAGTGTTATCTTTCATGGAGAATGGCTGTTGGTACTTTATTCCATATGCCATTTAGAAAAAAGTCCAGGAATGTGTGTATTAGAATCCCCTTGACAGGGGCAGGTGGAGCACAGTCAGGGCCGGTCTCAGAATTAAACCAAACTGAATCCAGATGTATGCTAAGGGGGTCCCAGAGAGAATCAGCCTCGCTATCATTCTACCACGAGAGCTGTATTTTGGGGCCTTGGATACTTCTGTGGTTATAAAGTTGATCTTTCCAAGTTCATAAAGGGGTAACACCTTAGGCTGTCATCTAATTACCTTTCTTTAGTTAGAGGGAGGAAGAGAATGGGGGAAAGGAGTCAGGCCCAGAGTATGTGAAGGAGAGGAGTCTAGGGACTCAGATTGTCAAACATTAAAAAGATGATGCTTTCAGCTGAGCACAGTGGCTCATGCCTATAATCCCAGCATTTTGGGAGGCTGAGGCAGGTGGATCACAGGAGTTTGAGATGAGCCTGACCAACATGGTGAAATCCTATTTCTACTAAAAATACAAAATTAGCTGGACATGGCAGTGCACGCCTGTAATCTCAGCTGCTTGGGAGGCTGAGGCAGGAGAATTGCTTGAACCCAGGAGGTGGAGATTGCAGTGAGCCGAGATCGCGCCACTGCCATTGCACTCCAGCCTGGGCAACAAGAGCAAAACTCAGTCTCAAAAAAAAAAAAAAAAGATGCTTTCTAGTGATGATGAGAGTGCAAGGAAATAGTTTCTTCTATGCAATGTTGGTGAGAACGAAAATAAGGACAACCTTTTGTGAAGATAACTTAGTAGTATCTTAATACAGAGACCTTCTGATTCATCACTATCACTTATATAACTCTATCCTACTGAAATAATAAGATAAATGTGAAATGATATAAGTGCAAAGGTAGTCACTGAAGCACTATTTGTAAAAGTAAAAACCTAGAAACCTAAATCCCCATCAATAGCAGAAGGATTGTTTAAATGATGTAACTTTCACATTGAACACTATGCAGCCGTGTGTAGACCCACATATATTCACCTGGAAAGAAATTCGTGACATAAAGTGGAAAAAATGCGGAACTCTACTTATGAAATCATTTGGGGAAGGAGAGAAAGTGGAGAAGATAAGGCAGTGGGGGCAAAAACAACTGTGTAAACAGAAAACAAATCTGTATGGTTGTGCAAAATAGTAATAGTCATAAGAATGTGGGGATTATTTTAGAAAAATCCATGGCTGGGAACTGAGATTAGAAAATTATACAATGAAGATAGGTCTAGTGACTGACCGCCCTTGGTGTCTCTGCTGGTGTCTGTGCATCTACTCTCTTCCATCTTTTCTGATCAGTCTCCTCTGCTTATTCATTATTTCTGTTCCATATCATTTGGCTCACACATGGCCCAGCATGGAGACTCCTATCCCTTTGCTAGTCCCTGAATACATCAGAAGATTGCCATATTTGCAGAGGAATTTTGTAAAGAACAAATTGTATGTACTGATTTTACTTGGCTTTATTTTTACCATTGGAAGAACAAATAATTCCAAAACTGGGTGAAAAACCAGGGTAAAGGTAAAAAAATGATACAAGGAAAAGTTGACTCTCGGATAGAAAGATGACTCAGTTTTTCAATTATTTAACAATAATTTACCAGTTATCATATTCAGAAAAAGCATAGGACATTTTGAGAAAATCAAGTTTAGTAGATTCATTTTGTTTAGATTTATTTTTAATTATAAAAATTCAAGTTAATTTTAGTTTTAATTCAAGTTGTAATTGATGCAATGTATGATAATGTAATGGTCTTAATTTTTTTTCTTGGATAGGTTATGTTCATTTTTGAAGAGTTTCCTTTAAAAAAAAGTGACTACAATGGTTTTGAATTTTATTTTACATCCTTTGACTTTTATTCACCTTTGCCCTATGCTGAAATTAAAAATGAAAAACTAGTGTGGTCATATTTGTTACAACCTTTCTAATAAAATAATTGTGTGTAAAAATAGATTAATGATTCCAACATTATTGGAGAAAAGGCTAATATGACAGTCACAAGGATAAAGGAAGGTGGCTTATTCAGACGACACATACTTGGAGACCTACTTCGTACACCCAGTCAACAGCCACAGGTATTTTTGAAACTTTTCTCATGACGCGTGATGTAATTTTACCAGTATAACTAGTTTATAATATGTTACAGACCTGGTAAAACAGGGGGATCGACTTCTGTATTTCATGGGAACATTTGTGTTTACATTGATCAACTTGATAACATTATTTTATGGCTTTTGGGAAAATTATCTTCCTTATGATAAAATAGTAGATTTTTTAGCTCTACTATGCCAGAATTTGAAAATAGAGTCTTTCATTCAATCTTTACAGCAGTGTTGTAAAGATGAAGAAATTAAAGTGTAAAGAGATTAGGTGACTTTCACAAGGGCAAGATTGAATGAAATATCAAAGTAGAAAAAATGTAAACTAATTTTAGTAAACAAACAAGCAAATCAACAAAATTCCAACGCTTTTGTTAAAAACCTATTCATATGCTACTGCTGCCTCTTTGCCTCTGTTCTCTAGCTTCTTGTTTCTTTATTTGAAGGTTGAAGTCTATGTCAATGGAATTCCAGCTAAATGTTCAGGTGACTGTGAATTTACATGGAATTCTGACATTACTCCCCTAGTCTTGGCAACAAGCCCTTCTCAAGGTAAGTTCCTGATTTTTAACCTATACTAGGGTGTGAAAGATAACCAGCAAAATGTAAACTCTGATAATGACTTTTAAAACTGTGTTTATACTAGTGTCACTGTTATACTGTGAGCTAAAGCAAGCAAACAGTTCTACATTGTGAAAATAAAAATCCTATCAGAGAAAAAAGCTATGGAAAGGGCACTAATTATGTATTTTTGAAAAAAACTATTTCTTTTGAAGCTGAAATCTTGCCTTTGAAGTAGAGGATTTACTAATCTTAAACTTCTCTAGTTTCACCAGTTAGACTCAGTCTTTAAAATTTCACTTGGACACTGAGGCACTTTTGTTCAACTGTACCAGCTAGGGTATAAAGTGGAGTCTTTTATTCTATGAGACCTCTTCTTCTAGGAGAGTTAGTATTAAAAGGCTAGTAACAAGACATCTGCTGTTTCATGAAAGAATGTGATCGTGTCCTAGATTTGAGAATAAGAAATTTAAAAATTATTGCCAGGAACTCAATCTAAGGAACACATTATACCATTTCTTCATAATATGTTATTGCCTCAAAAATGTGATTATGCTTTGTGTCTGAGCAACTAAGGACTGAAATAAAACAGCAGGAATAAGGATAGTAAGGGATGGCTTTTTTTCAATCAGAACAATAAACTCAGATGCTATAGTTACATATTTAATCCTGATGGATAGTAGGAAAACTCACCAACTAATTTTATAGTGGTACCTCCTAAAAATTATTAAAAATTTAAAAATATTGCATTTTTATGTTGAAAGAATATATTTTTCAGACTTTTTAAAATAGTGATGATACTAACTTTGGGATAATTCAGGTTACATGGGGTTAAAACTCCCAAGAATAAGGATTTAATGAACTTTAATTTGGTTATAGTCCTTTGGTATCCTTATGTTTATATCCACTCTTGCATTTTACAATGAATTCCCACTTTATTTTTTTTTTGAAATTGAGTCTTGCTCTGTCACCAGGCTGGGGTGCAGTGGTGCGATCTTGCCTCACTGCAACCTCCACCTTCTGGTTTCAAGCAATTCTCCTGCTCAGCCTCCCTAATAACTGGGACTACAGGTGCCCACTACCATGCTTGGATAGTTTTTGTATTTTTAGTAGAGACAGTGTTTTACCACGTTGGCCAGGATGGTTGAATTCCCACTTTTACATGCACTTACTGAAAAACAATTTCTTACCCAATATAGGAATCTGAATTGCCTTTTGCCACATTTGGATCATTTTTAAAATTGTGAAAATATAAGCATAAAGAAAACTACAAAAATATACATACTCTTCACTGAAAATTAACAACTGTTAAAATTGTGTCATATTTACTTCCAATCAACAATTTAAGAAAGAAATATTATAGGAACAACTAAATTTCTCTTTAAGCACCATCCCTAGACCTAGTCCCCTACATAACTCTCGAGGGGGAATCACAGTGATTAATTACTGTATGTGTATTCTTCCATGACACTTTAAATACCTTTTGTATATAGCACACACACATATATGGTCATTTTACCAGTTTTGTAAGCTTGCAAACAAAGTATTACAATGTAAATATTATTTTGCATATTTCTTTTGTCATTTAGAATTCATTTTGAGATATATTTATGTGGTTTTATGTACACCTAATGCATCATGTTAAAGTATTTCATGAGTGCACCAACTTACC
This sequence comes from Trachypithecus francoisi, assembly GCF_009764315.1. Taxonomy (NCBI): domain Eukaryota; kingdom Metazoa; phylum Chordata; class Mammalia; order Primates; family Cercopithecidae; genus Trachypithecus; species Trachypithecus francoisi. The sequence goes on from NW_022681472.1 coordinate 65,626,508, forward strand.
TTGTTCCTCTATTGATGGACATTTAGATTGTTTACAAGTTTTCACTTTTACCAATAAGACTATACTGAACTTTCTTGTACAAACCTAGTTAGAGCTACTTTAGGATATATACCAAGACATGGTATTATTGGATAACAACTGGTTGGATGAGTATTCAGTTTACTAGATGACCAAATTACTCTTCCAAGTGGCTATACTACCAGCAAATATAATAGCAACATATCCCCTATATCCTTGCCAATATTGGAAGTGATCGACTTCCTAATTTTAACTATTCCAATGGGTAAAAGTTATCACTTTTAAAACGTTTCTTCTGTTCCTTTATTAGTAATGCACATGACCATCTTCTCATATGTTTCTTGGACATTCAGATTATTTTTTCTGCAAAGTGTTTAGCATCGTTTTTCCCTTTTTTATTGAATTCTCTTTTAAAATTTACTTGTAACCATTTACTATATTTTATGTTTACCAATCCTTTGCACATGGCTTCTCTCAGTATATTGCCTGTGCTTTGGTTTAGTTCTTGTTTATGAAAACATTTAAGTCACTTATTTATTCTAGTTTATTTATTTATTCCATTATGGTCAATCCCATGGCTTCATGTATCATATTTAAGAAATCCGTCTCTACCTCAAGGTCATCAAGATATTTGATTATATTTACTTCTAAAAATTTGCATTTATTTTTTGTTCTTAGCTATTTTTTAAATCTATGTAGAATCTATATTGTGCATGGTGTTACATAAGTAGGGTGATCATGTATGTATTATATATATGATTTGTTAAAGATAGATATGTAATATCTATCTATCTAATCTATCTATAATTTGTTGATCAAACCTGTACACTTTTAAGAGGGAATGGAAAAATCTTAAGTTTAAGACGCTGGAACACAGGTGTAAACCAGAACTGTCCCAGGCATTTTGGGATGTATATCACCCTAAACAGAGGAATCTTATTTTCTTTTCAAATGGGAAGTGTCCATACCACTAATTGTGTGATTTATCCTTTCCTCGTAAATTTGCAATGGCAAGTCTGTCATATACTAAGTTACCATATAGAGATGTCTACTTAATTTCTTTATTATGAGAATCATTTGTTTCTTTATCTTATGCCATATTTTCGGTCAGATAATTCTTTCCACTAGTCTCTGTCAACACACAGATTCAAAATATGAACATACGTGGAATAATTCAATGGAAATAATGGAAATAAAATACCATTGACAAATAAATGTGGATTTTTCTCCCCGCTTGCCTATTAGGCTTACTGTTTATATCTTTTGAAGACAGACTTATTTTTATCTGAGAAATGTCTGATTTCATAATAACAGATATTAATATTGTTATTTAAATTGATCATTTTTAGGGTCCTATGAAGAAGGCACAATTCTAACCATAGTGGGTTCTGGATTTTCTCCTAGTTCAGCTGTATCAGTCTCAGTTGGGCCAGTAGGTTGTTCTCTTCTTTCTGTGGATGGTAGGTCCTTATAAAAACTGTTAAGTCTAATTGTTCTTATCTAAGATAAAGTGGAATCAAAGAGCAGTATCACAATTATTTGATCATGTACAATTATCATGATCCATTATTACAATTATCATGATCCCTATGGGTTATGAAATTGGTAACTTGATCTATATAATGCCTTATCTTTTAAATCTTTAATTATGACCACAGACTATTTCACTGTTGTACACTGTCTTTATCCTGTAACAGTTTAATTTTATCCTTTTTTCCCCTTCATTTGGAGGTTACAGGAAATCTTTTTTGCATCAGTGTGTCTCTGGGATGCAAAAATGTATGAAATGCTTCTCTAGTGTTCCATAGTCCTGTCTGCCCACGTTTTGACAATGCCATACAGCAAGAGGACGTGGCCATCAGTGGGACTTCCAGTCCCACCGAACCTCTCTCCATTAATGTAGAATTTAAAGATCATTCACTTTTTTTACCTCTTGAAATAGTGAAGGCAATAGTTATTTATTTCTCTAAAAGTTGTCTTTCATAATTCTAGGAGATTTTTCTTAACGTAAATCAATTGAAATTACATAAGTAAATTCATTTACCAAATCCTTTCTGTTGTTTTTAATTTAGATCTTTTATGCATCGTTAAGCTCTAATAGTCAATACTGCACCTATATTATTGGTGTTCTAAAGAAAAAGAAAATGTGGCACATATACCATGGAACACTATGCAGCATAAAAAAGGACGAGTTCATGCCCTTTGCAAGAACATGGATGAAGCTGGAAACCATCATTCTCAGTAAACTAACAGAAGAACAGAAAATGAAACACTGCATGTTCTCACTTATAAGTGAGAGTTGAACAATGAGAACACATGGACACAAGGAGGGGAACATTACACACCAGGGCCTGTTGAGGGCTAGGGGGCTAGGGGAGGGATAGCATTAGGAGAAATGCCTAATGTAGGTGACAGGTTGATGGGTGCAGCAAAACCTCATGACACGTGGATACCTATGTAACAAAATTGCATGTTCTGCGTATGTATCCCAGAACTTAAAGTATAATTTTTAAAAAGAGAGAAAAAAATTACTCTTCCCAACTCATGAAATCCTTAATATAAAATTCTCCTATCACCAGTGATAGAAATTATGTTTTCATACATATGTCTCTGCTGAGGAATTAAATGGTCACTTTTCAAAAAAAAAAAAAAAAGTAAAAAAAAGTTTTCATTTTTTTGGTTTTGTTTCTGGTGTTTTTTTTCTTTGTTTGTTTTTGTTTTGTTTTGTTTTGAGATGGACTCTCACTCTGTTGCCTAGGCTGCAGTAGTGTCATGATCTCGACTCACTGCAACCTCCGACTCCCGGATTCAGGTGATTCTCCTGCCTCAGCCTCCCAAGCAGCTGAGATTACAGGTGTCTGCTACCATACCCGGCTATTTTTTGTATTTTTAGTAGAGATGGGGGTTTCGCCATGTTGGCCAAGCTGGTCTCGAACTCCTGACCTCACATGATCCACCCGCCTCAGCCTTCTAAAGTGCTGGCATTACAGTCGTGAGCCCCCGCGCCTGCCCTTCATTTAGTTTTTGATCATCTTTCCTGATAAAACCTGGCATTTTGCACAATTTTGGACATAATATATCTGACCAAAAATTTTAGAATTATTAAAATAAATGAGCTTAATAAACTAGCTTTTAAAAAAATTATGACAGTAGCCTGTTTTGGGTACAGTAGCATCAGAAGTAGATTGTTTACTTTGCTTTCATTCTTGGTTTACCTATTTTCTAGAAGTGTTTGATTCATAGCCTCAGGTAGTTTGTAAGGATCATTCCTCATAAGATTCCCCCACCCATTAATACATGATTCGTTTTCTTTGGATACGCTTCTTGAGATCTAAAAATGAAGGCCAATATTAATATTTGCAAGCATAACTTTTATCTCATAAAACCATTTGATTTACTATTTTCTTCATCTTTTTCTTTTTTTCACAAGAAAAAGAGATCAAGTGCCAGATTCTGAATGGAAGTGCTGGACATGCCCCAGTTGCTGTGTCCATAGCTGATGTTGGACTAGCACAGAATGTAGGGGGTGAACAGTTCTACTTTGTTTATCAGAGTCAGATCTCACATATCTGGCCTGATTCTGGAAGCATAGCAGGTAATGGTTAATGGTTTAAACAGAGAGAAAATTGCATGCATTTCCATCAGGTCAATGTGCTCTTTCTAGTACAGGGTGAAGGGAGAGGAGCCCAAAGCTTCCTCCTATAGAACAAAGGAGAGTCTCCTTTGAGAAGGCCCAGTGATTAAATGGCTGACTAATTCTTTTGTTTCTTACAAAGCGCAAGTCGAGGTCCTGCTTATACTTACATCTTAGGTTATTGAATTAATATCATCAATTATTACATGTTTCTGTAACAAGCACATCAATTATGTCAAGATAAGATTTATTAGTTATTATTCTGCTTACCAGCTGCTTCATTTGTAACCACAGTCTCAATGGAGCTCCTTGACCCAGAAGAAGTTCTGGGAACAAACTGGGGAAAGGAGGGCTAACACAGAGGATGGAAAGAACATAACACATTTTTCCTGTCCTGCTTCATTTCCTTTGTGCGTTTGTTGGTTTTTTTACCAGGCGTAGTTTACGGTTTTGTGCTTTGGTTTTGATCCTTTTGGTATGCTTTTATTTTACATTATTTCATTGCTTATTTTTAAAGTTTAGTTTTCCTTTTACTTAGAAGTATTAAAATTTGAGATTTGGTGAGAGTCTCAATTCACTCTCCTCTTCCACCCACAGAATGGTTGAGTGAATAGAAGCAGCATACATTTTTGTAGGATGAAGGCACTGTGAAAAATAGCAGATGCTGCTGCCAATGCCCCAAAGCAAATGTCTGTTGCAAATCTATGTTATTTCATTAAATCACTTAGCCTAGCTCCTTTATGGTTCCCAGCATCAGCACCCAGGCTCAGGTGTGTGGTGGTGATTGTACTCATGTCAAGTCCGGTCCTTGATCTATTGGCCAGTCCATCTCTTGGATAATTAGACAATTCTCTAATGAGTTAGCTGTTATTAGCATTTCTTTTTGTTATAGTTGAACTGGTTTTGTTGTTGTTTTTGTTTGCTTTTCTTATGAAGGTGGTACTCTACTGACTTTATCTGGATTTGGCTTTAATGAAAATTCAAAGGTATTAGTTGGAAATGCAACCTGCAATATGATTGAAGGGGATTTGAATAGGATAACCTGCAGGACACCAAAAGTAAGACCTCTGATTTCAGTCATTTTTTCCTAAGTCTGAAATCTTATAAATTAGGAGACATCTCAGTTTGGGGAGTGGAGTGGTGAAACGAGTGGTCTATTTACGTAGGAACTGCAGGGTTTCTATTATGCTCCTTAAAACTTCTTTCTTCCACATCTTTCCACTAAGATTCAAAAACAAAATATTATATCCACATTCAAGACACTTAAAATCATGAAGAAAAGAGACACATAAGCTAATATTAAACAATGTATTTCATTTTAATTAATAGAAGTAGTAACAAAGGAAACATAAAACACAGTGGAGAGAGGTTGTCAGAAACAGTTTCACGGAAAAGTTGATGTCCCATCAGAATTTGAGGATGAATGAGAGTTTACCACGTAAATTTAAGGATGAAAAAAATTAGTAGTCTAAAGATTTCAGGAAAGTAAATCTAGAAATTAATAGTTTTCAAAAAATAATACTTTTTTTTTTTTTTGAGACAGAGTCTCGCTTTGTCACCAGGCTGTAGTGCAATGGCACGATCTCGGCTCACTGCAACCTCCGCCTGCCGGGTTAGAGCGATTCTCCTGCCTCAGCCTCCCCAGTAGCTGGGACTACAGGCACGCACCACCACGCCCAGCTAATTTTTGTATTTTTAGTAGAGATGGGGTTTCACCATATTGGCCAGGATGGTCTCGATCTCTTGACTTCATGATCCACCCCCTCCTCAGCCTCCCAAAGTGCTGGGATTACAGGTGTGAGCCACTGCTCCCAGCCAGGAATACATTTTTAAATGTGTTAAAGTTTTAGTTTAAATGTATTACATTTTCAGTTTCATAAAAAAATTGAAGTTCTCTGTGGAATATTGTATCTTAGAATCAATCATTGTTCTTTATTTTTAAAGCATAGTTTTTAAATTTAAACTAAGACTCTGGTTTCCTTATTACATATCAAAACGTAATGAATACTGTCACTGACTTTTTAAAAAAATGTAGCAGAACAAATGGGGGTATTTTGTATTTGCAATCTGCAGGAAAAATAAATTTGTTTTTTGAACTAAATGATGGAGATGAGAATTGAGGGGATATGATAAACTAAAACTTACTTTGTTTACAATATGTCAGTCAGTTAAACACTCAGTGTGGATTAAATAAATACTAGATGTGAAAAAATGTTTTTCCTAATTGGGAATTGCATAGATGCGATATCTGCAAAAGCATCAAATAGTTTTCTTAGGGGGTCCAAGTGCTTAGTCTTGGACTCTGGAACAAAGTCTTCAAAAGATACAGTGATGTGATTTGTCAGAGAAGAGAAATAAGAACTATAGCTGTCTATTTTAAAAAGCAAAAAGTCAAACTTTCGTATTTAATGCTTTATCAGACAATCACTTCTCCAGAACATCTCAACAATATTGTGGAGCCATCAGAAATCCAATAATATAGATGCATTTGAATGGATCATAAAACCCATAAAACTACTACGTCATATAACTTTATTTTGAGAACTCAAGCATGTAACCTATATTTGACACCACAGCCTTCTAAATATATGAAAACTGACTCTGATCATGGCTTTGAAATAAAACATCTTCAGAAGTTTATTTTGAATAATCTATTTCTTTTCAACCCTTGTATTTCTGTATCTCAACAACTAATATTTTCTAATTTTTTTCCTCTTATTTTAGAAAACTGAGGGTATAGTTGATATTTCAGTTACTACCAATGGATTTCAAGTCACAGCAAGGGATGCTTTTAGTTACAATTGTTTACAGACACCAATTATAACGGATTTTACTCCAAAAGTACGAACAATACTAGGTAAGAAATTCTTCAATAAGATCAGTCATATCTTATTGTCATATGTATAAAAATATGTATGCACGTATGCCTGTATACGTATTGTCATATGTATAAAAAAATTTCTAGAAAGGCTTTTGAAGCATAGTTTCTTCTGCAGTTTTGCTTCTTAAAATGAAACCAGTTATAGTTTTATGTATGTGTATGTTTTACCATAGATTAATCTATTTATTATTTTATATTGAACATATGCAATAAGGAGAAAAATAGTAATATTTTTAAAAAAAGGACTTTGTCATCTTTTTTCCTTTTGAGCAATTGAATGTACATTTCATCTCTTTGTGGCTGCTACCAACTCTTTCGTTGTTTTTCCTTTTGCCTCTCTAAGTGCTAGGATTTCCTAAATCCAGTGAAAGATGAGAGATGAATTGATTTATTTAATATGCAAATTTCACACTGGATAACAAGTTGAACTTTTTGCATTATTTTTTAAATTTTAAAATACTAGGAGAAGTTAATTTAACAATTAAGGGCTATAATTTTGGCAATGAACTCACACAAAATATGGCGGTGTATGTTGGAGGAAAAACCTGCCAGATTCTTCACTGGAACTTCACAGATATTAGATGCCTTTTGCCCAAGTTGTCTCCTGGAAAACAAGATATCTATGTAGAAGTCAGAAACTGGGGTTTTGCATCAATAAGGTATGATAATGAACACAAACTTGATGGAGTTGTGGAACACATGGGGCTAGAGGAACTGGGATAGGAAAATAAGTAGGCATTAACCTTTAAGTGTTAATTGCTCTCTTTACCTTTCTACATCTTCTTTTGCAAAATATGCTGAGAATATCTCATAGAACTGCAATATGACACCTAGTTTTGAGACCAATACCATTCAGATCAGGTTGTAAAAGTCTCTGTACAACTAGCCTCATGTATATGTCCCATGACTTTGATTCATTTAGGAAATGCGTATCAAGTAGCTTCTAGGGGCTCAGTGCTGCTGGCTGGATTTACACTGGATTAGAGGGGCATCTCCCCTGCATTAATGGTGCTCACAATTTTCTTGGAGAGAGAGATTTCAAACAGAGGATTACACTGAGAGTTTAATTGTAAATGTGAAAAATACTATGCGTTAGAGGTACTAGGTGCAGTAAAAGTCTATAATAGAGAGAGCTGACTTATCCTGAGCATCAGGGAAAGGTTCTCTGAAAAGGTGACAATTAAACCAAGGAATGGGTAGGTGGTGGCCATTTGAAGGAGAGGATGCAGAGAGTCTTTCTCCAACTCAATTTTCTGTAAGGACTTAGTATTTCTTTTTCCCTGAGACTATTTGTTAACTGCTAAAATTTTAGTTCTAGTGTGAGGAAGTTATTGGTTTAGAATACTTAGAAAAGGAAGATACTGAAATTTTATGGATACAAAAGGCCAATAAAGCTAATGTCAGAGTAGGAGATGACTGCAGCAAAATCTTGCAAGAAGTAAATGAAGATGAGCAACACTAAACATAAACCTCAGCACTACATCCATCTCCTCTTGGTTTCACAGGGCAGAGCTTACATGGGTTCTGTATTGGCTTGTGCTTTAGCTTGATGATATAATGGGTTAAATTGACACCACACAAAATTGTGTATTCAGATTCAAGAAATACCACGGTTATGCTATGGAAGTTAAAAGTTAACACAGTGACTCACGTGAATTTTTCTGCCTCTCTTAAGTTACGAGGGAAGTTGGAATGTGGAAGTCAAATATGTCATATCAGAAAAGCATTTACATTTTGAAGGCCTCCTAGCAGACGCATTGTCTGTAACCAAGCAAAATAAATTAAAAACTCTCTCCCTGAAGTAGTGGGAAGGGAGACCCTGACAAGTTTTCAACAAACATGGAATAATAACTTCAAATTAATTTTATAAAACTTTGGTTACTCAAATGTGTGAGATTTAATTACTATTTTTAAAGCAGAGCTACCTTTTTGTTTTACTCTAATGAAAATATAAAATATTTTTAAAAATCTAGTGTATTTCTTGTGACCTCAGTTCTCATAAGCATATTTTTCCATAATATTGTAGGATCTTCCATCTCAAATTCTTCTGCCATTAGAATTTTCAGAAATGTAATTTTCATAGATGGGGAAAATACTGAATATACCATCCAACCAAATCAAGATTATGATAATTGCCAGATTGTCTATCTTGAAAAACGAATGTATAATTAGATATCCAATTATTTCCTCTTTCTAAAGAAATCATATCCTAGCAAGGGTTTAGTGAGATAAACCAGAAGAAAGCTCATTGAAAAATGTATCCATTTTTTTTCTCAGAGACAAATTAAATTCTTCAATACAGTATGTTTTGGAAGTGACCAGCATGTTTCCACAAAGAGGCTCCTTGTTTGGTGGAACTGAAATCACCATAAGGGGTTTTGGATTCAGCACAATACCAGCTGACAATACCGTACTGTTAGGTAAGAGCTTCTTTCATAGGAAGGTGATTATCATTTTTCTCAGCTTAAAGGATATACTATAGGTGCTGAGTTACTATATGAATATTCTAAATCACAGTTTTATTTTTCTAGTAGTATAAAAAAAGGTTAAGTGTATTTGGTTAAAGTGATACAGAGAAACTGAATAACTACTTTTGATTTCAATAAATAATTACTGTGTATTTAATGTGTATGCAACGTATAGAGTGGAGGAGTTGTTCTGCAGATAATGAGTGCTCACACATGATTACTATCAGAAAAGAAGTACCGAAGATCCTACTATATAAGGCAGAGGTTTTTTAGGGTCTTGGCTGTCGATGAATTATACTTCATCTCTATAATTCACAAAAAAAATTTGATAAAATGTTTGCTTTTTAAAAATATCCAGTAATTTATTCTTTCTAGGGTCCATCCCTTGCAATATTACATCATCATCAGAAAATGTCATAAAATGTATTCTTCATTCAACTGGGAATCTATTTAGGATTACCAACAATGGGAAAGATTCAGGTATCAGCCATTTATATACTATGAAAAAATGGAAGCACTTAAACCTGAAATTCATTTGATTTTTATTTATTTTGTATTTCAAATTATTGAGAGACTGAGTACTGTTATTTCTTTTATAATTTGTCAGCAGTAACTGCTTGACATAGAGGGTCATATATAGAGTGAATTAGTGGTAGACTTGAATCTAGAAGGCCATACTTTACAATTTCCAACTTCAGGAATTGCCATTTGGTTTTGCTGTAGTACAGAAATTCCTAAATTGTAGTTTATTATCAGTCATGGGTTTCCAAATGAATATTCCAAATAAAACTGATCATAGCTTTAAAAATATTCTCTGTAAGCTTTCTAAGCAAATTATTTATTGACTTCTAATTTTTTTTTTTCAAATTGTCTGTTGATCATCACTTTTGGGGTTTTGTAACTTAATTTTTCCTTATCTTCTTTTTACCTTGCTTTCCAGTATTTCTATTTGTTTTTGTTAAGTGCTTAAATTATGTAAGTAATTAAGTTTTAGTGTTGATTAAAATGTTTTCATTACTGACTGTACATAAATTGCAATGTTGTCAAAGATAATTATTAAGAAATTCTCTTTTTCTTTTAAAATATGACTCAATTCTTGCTCCCAGTACATGGATTAGGTTATGCCTGGTCACCATCAGTCCTAAATGTGTCTGTGGGGGACACAGTGGCATGGCATTGGCAAACACATCCATTTCTTAGAGGGATAGGATATAGGGTTTTTTCTGTCTCCAGTCCTGGAAGTGTAATTTATGATGGCAAAGGATTCACAAATGGAAGACAAAAATCTACATCAGGTATGTTTCTGCTTATTGGGTTTCACATGATGCCACTTTTTCCTAGATCTAATAAAATGACATTTTTTGGTAGATTTAATACAGTATTTTTACATAAGTAATATACACAAATGCATAAGGTAAGTTAGTTGGCATTTTATTTGCTGTAGTAAAAATGTTAGCAATAAGGGTAAGCAAGTTATTTTATACATACTCAAGTGAGTTCTGATATTAGAAATATTTTATATTGATTCTGTGATAATCAACCAATGGAAAAACATATTGTAAAAGCAAAATGCAATAAAATAGGAATACATGTTTAAATCAAACCAATCTGGTAGCAAGTGATGAACTTTGACTGACTGAAATCAATTTAAAATCAGTGTTTCTTATAGGACAGCTCAGTGTAAAATGTGCCTTTTAGATTGCCTGTTTTGTTTTGTACATGTAAGATTTTGAACTTTTAACTCATGAAAAAAAGTTCTTTCATTTCATGTTGAATTTTTCTTTAAATTTTGGTATGTTATGCCAGACTTGCCATGGTTTTCTAGAAAATCAATGCTGGATCTTGTTTTCATGGAATGTAATTTCGTTACACAAGATAGCTTTTAATAGTCAGCGAGTTTTCTTACTACATTCTGTTGACATTTCATACACTTGAAAAATAAAAAACTGTCATCTGCATGTGCATTTAAATGATCATTTCAAGTCATTTTCAGTCTCTTTTCAAAGATGCATTAATTGCTTATATTTATTATGTACAATCTCATTTTATGGCAGGTTCATTTTCTTACCAATTTACTTCACCTGGAATCCATTATTATAGCAGCGGATATATTGATGAGGCTCACTCCATTTTTCTCCAAGGAGTCATTAATGTTTTACCAGCTGAAACCAGGCACATTCCCCTGCACCTGTTTGTGGGTAGCTCTGAAGCCACATATGCTCATGGTAAGATGGTTAAAGATGGAAACTCTGTTACACAGGTGACCCAGGGTGTGTGTGTGATATTTCTGGAGCAGGTAGCAGATGACTGGGTCTCACTGTGCTTCTATCTTACTAGCCATGTGACCTTGAATGGGTTTGGGCTTCTCTGAGGCTGGAATTTATCCTCTAGAATAAGGATTGTGTTAATGTCTTCCCACCAGTCTCTCCCCCAGAATCCTTGTGTGCCTCAAGTGAGATGTAATGTAAAAAAGTTCTGACACTATGTATGTGCCTGGACATATATTAAAATGTAAGATGATGTTATTATTTTCCCCATGGGGTCTGGCCTTGGACAAACTGAAAAATAAATCAATTTTATATTCAGTTTTCTCTCTTTACTGTGACATCTTTGATCAGGTCTTTAATACTTTTGTACCACCTAAGACCCATTTGTCATTTTGTTTTTCAAAAAAGATTTACCGGAATTTAAACCATCATCATCAAAATAAAAAGTAACACAGTTCAAAAACAGTTATCATTCTAGAATGTTATTCATGACTTACAGGCAGTTCTTTTTCTAAAGGAGAACCTGAGAACTGGCACTTGGGAAGCTCTGTGGCAGGCTGCTTAGCAACAGAACCCCTGTGCGGCCTGGACAATACCAGGGTTAAAGATTCAAAAAGACTGCTATTTGAGGTTTCAAGTTGTTTTTCACCATCTATAAGCAACATTACTCCATCCACTGGAACAGTAAATGAACTAATAACAATTATTGGACATGGCTTTAGTAATCTCCCTTGTGCTAATAAGGTAAGAATATAAATACCTCCTTTATACTTCTATTACATGTTCCCAATGAAAGTATTTTGATGATAACCTTGTTATGTAATTTTTACCAGCTTTATTGAGATTTATCACATACCATACAATTCACCCATTTAAAGTGTACAATTCATAAATTTTTAGCATAGGCACAGAGTTGACATTCGTCACACAATCAATTTTAGAACATTTTCATTACCAAATAGAACAAACAAACAAACAAACCCTAAATCCCTTAGATATCACACCTAACCCCTCCATCGATCCCAACCCAGGGCAATCTCTAATCTACTTTCTGTCTTTATAGATTTGGCTGTTCTGGACATTTCTTGTAAATAGAATCATACAACATGTGGTTCATTGTGACCAAGTTTATTTATTTTTCACTCAGCATAATGTTTTCAAGATTCACCCAAGTTGTACCATGTATCAGTACTTCAGTTCTTTTTTTGACCTAGTAATATTCTATTGTATGTTAAACAACCTTTTATTTATCCATTCATCAGTTGATAGACATTTGGGTTGTTTTCACCTTTTGATTATTATGAATAATGTAGCAATGCACATTTATGTACAAATCATAATTTAATCCAAGAGATGCCTTAATCAGCCCCTCCCCAATTAAATTTATCAATAAAAGATATTTATTTGCACATGATTAGCTTTTTAAATTTATAGTTGTTGCTAATACAACATTTGTTTATTCTGGAGATATGTATTGACTTGTTTTATTTTGCATTCATTTCACTTACAGGTTACAATTGGTAGCTACCCCTGTGTCGTAGAAGAAAGTAGTGAGGATTCAATTACATGTCATATTGACCCTCAAAACTCAATGGATGTTGGTGTCAGGGAAATTGTCACTTTGACTGTCTACAACTTGGGCACTGCTATCAATACGCTGTCCAATGAATTTGATAGGCGATTTGTGCTTTTGCCAAACATTGACCTGGTGTTGCCAAATGCAGGATCAACTACAGGAATGACAAGAGTGACCATAAAAGGCTCTGGATTTGCAGTTTCTTCTGCAGGTGTAAAAGTCCTTATGGGTCATTTCCCATGTAAAGTTCTATCAGTGGATTATACATCCATTGAATGTGAAACATCCCCTGCTGCCCAACAGCTTGTGAATGTAGATCTTCTAATACATGGAGTGCCTGCCCAGTGCCAGGGAAACTGCACCTTTTCATATTTAGAAAGCATCACTCCTTATATAACAGGAGTCTTCCCAAACTCTGTCATAGGGTCTGTAAAAGTTCTTATTGAAGGAGAAGGTTTGGGGACTGTTTTGGAGGACATTGCTGTTTTCATTGGAAATCAACAGTTCAGAGCCATAGAGGTTAATGAAAACAACATCACTGCTCTTGTGACTCCTCTCCCAGTTGGACATCATTCTCTTAGTGTTGTGATGGGAAGTAAAGGCTTGGCTCTGGGAAACCTGACTGTCAGCAGCCCCCCAGTAGCATCTCTATCACCAACTTCTGGAAGCATTGGTGGTGGAACTACATTGGTGATCACAGGAAATGGCTTCTATCCAGGCAACACTACAGTCACTATTGGGGATGACCCTTGTCAAATTATTTCCATCAACCCCAATGAAGTCAACTGCCTCACTCCCGCTGGGACCAATGGAATGGTCGGTGTCAAAATCTTTGTTAATACAATTGCTTATCCACCTTTGCTTTTTACATATGCCCTGGAGGATACCCCATTTCTCAGAGGAATTATCCCAAGCAGAGGTACTCCAATATCTGCCTTATTATCTTGATATTATTGTATCGATAATATTTATTAGTATAGAATTGGAATGATATTGGTAAATAACTATTAAAGTGTGTTTATAAATGATCCCACTTACACTTAATACATGGGATTCAAGTTCTGTGTAGTCTATATTATATGATTATTTTTCACACATTTAGGGGATAACAATTTTAGACAAATTTCAACTTCTATTGAGGAACAAAATTCCCATTAACTTGACCTAAAAATAAGTGAAGATAGACCAAAACTGCTAATTCATTTATATTATTGATGTTGATTTGAACTAGAAACTCCAGTTAAAATTCAAAAGTTGCAATCTTACTTACATTGAGAGTGTTTCAGAGTACCTTATTTCCATGAAACTACAAATGAGTATTAACTTATTAGCACACCAGAATTCTTTTTAAGGAGATAATTGGCACATTCAGTGGAGAAAATGTTATAAAATAAGATTTGCTTAATTACTTAGCATGACTCATTTTTCTAATTTAACAATAGGTTGATATATCATCTTGGTCCTTTGTCATTATGCTATGCTGTTTCTGATCATCCTTGAGCTATTAGAATGCTTATTATATATGCACTGAATTCTGGAGAGGAAGCTGTAGTGTAATAGTTGAGAGCTTGGCTCTCAAATGGCTCAAATTGTGGTTCCTTTAATTTCCAGCGATGAAATTTTGGACAAGTTTTTTTAAACATCAATTTATTTATGCAGGTACATACATTATAAAGTTAAAGAAGTTTATTCATATAATGTAACTTAGAATAGTACATTTAATGAAGAGCTCATTAAATGTTAGCCTTTTAGAAAAGTCTTTTTTAGGTTACATCACAAGAGAAATGTATCAGGTTTGGGTAAGTAGTATTTTCTGCCTTCAAGGAGTTTGCTGTCGAAATCTTCTTTAATATGTCAAATTTGCTCATTTTGAAAGACGTGAACAATAGCAATGGCATATTTCTTTCCCATGTGGTTGTAATCATTGCAAATAATGGCATATGTTTCTTATTTCCATGGACTGTGTCTCTTCCTGTCTCTGTCTTTGAATGATTTTTTTTTTTTTTTTCAAAACAATGCATTCAAAGGTATAGGAGACTTGCAGACATGTGAAAACTGAACTGTTTTTATTTGCTGAAGAGACAGGCAACACTGAGAACAACACTGTTGCATTTGAAAGGCAAAATGCCAAGCAAAATTAAATGTTAAGACCCATACAACTTTCTTTAGATTGTATCTTAAAACTATTTCGACCAGGCACGGTGGCTCATGCCTGTAAGCACTTTGGGAGGCCGAGGTGGGCAGATTGCCTGAGCTCAGGAGTTCGAGATCAGCCTGGGCAACATGGTGAAACCTCGTCTCTACTAAAATACAAAAAATTAGCTGCACGTGGCGGCATGTGCCTGGAGTCCCAGCTACTCTGGAGGCTGAGGCAGGAGAATCGCTTGAATCCGGGAAGCAGAAGTTGCAATGAGCTGAGATTGCACCACTGCACTCTAGCCTGGGCGACAGCAAGATTCCATCTCCAAAACAAACAAAGAAACAAACAAACAAAATTATTCCTAACGTGAAATATCTCTTTAGTATCTGTCATGTTTAAAATAATTATTTATATTTAAGCAATCCTCACTATGGTCAATTATATGGTAATTCTTTACTATTATCACTTGAATTAAAATCAAACTACTACTTGAAGGCGCTGCGTTTGTAAAAAGTTATGTTGACTAATTTTCATTTAAAATTTAGGTATGCGGATATTCATTTGAACAGCCTATGAAAAATTGCATATGTTTAATGCCCTTGATGTACATTTGTCAAAAGAGGGAAGCAAGAGAACAGCCAGAATCTAATTATTTGTTCTATGTGCACTCATTCAAGGCATTAACATCGATATTCACCTATAAATCTTTAAATTAATTCCTTTTTTCTGTATTTACTATCTTACACCCATTTACATATCATAATTTGTTTACCAAGTCATACCTATCAAAGACTTTTGAATTAAGAAAAATGTAGTCTCTCCTCAAAAGAGTTGCTACTGTCAGGAAGAAAGGTACCAAAAATAAAGATAGTAAGCCTCATCCTTAAAATATGCTCTAACCCACGCTGCTCAGACATTCATACTTCCTAACTCTAGACCTGCTCTTCTCTCCTCCTCTCTTCTCTATTAGAGTGAATTAGTAACTTACAACTCAATAGAATGGACAGAAAGACTGGAAAAATAATAAACATTGAGATAAATCATTTATAATTAATATACAGTAGAATGTAGTGTATATTGTCAAAATGTATTGTATGACACAGCATGTATTGTTAATATTTATATTAGTTTTAAAACACTGGGTATTCTTTTATTTATAAAAGTAAAGAGGTATATCTTTAAATGAGTGTGTATTAATAGTTAGATATATTTATATTGTGTGCTTTTTTTTTTTTTAAGGTCCACCAGGAACTGAAATTGAGATCACTGGATCCAACTTTGGCACTGAGATCTTGGAAATCTCAGTGATGATAAATAACATTCAATGTAATGTAACCATGGCCAATGATAGTGTGTTGCAGTGCATCGTGGGAGATCATGCTGGGGGCACATTTCCTGTTATGATGCATCATAAGACAAAAGGCTCAGCTGTGTCCACAGTTGTATTTGAGTACCCGCTTAATATTCAAAATATTAATCCAAGCCAAGGTAGTCATAAGTATGCAGGAAACTGCAGATATTTTGTTTCAGAAAACACTTATTTAGAAACCTTATTTAGAAAATAATATGTCCTTCAAACACATAAAATTTCTAGTTTTGTGTGTTCTTTTTTTTTCTGAGATGGAGTCTCACACTCAGTCTCCCAGGTTGGAGTGCAGTGGTGCGATCTTGGCTCACTGTAAGCTCAGCCTCCTGGATTCATGCCATTCTCCTCCCTCAGTCTCCTGAGTAGCTGGGACTGCAGGTGAAACACCACCACGCCCGGCTAATTTTTTTTTTTTTTTTTTTTTTTTTTTTTTAGTAGAGATGGGGTTTCACTGTGAAAATTTCCAGTTCTTTTTTTTTTTTTTTTGAGACGGAGTCTTGCTCTGTCGCCCGGGCTGGAGTGCAGTGGCCGGATCTCAGCTCACTGCAAGCTCCGCCTCCCGGTTTACGCCATTCTCCTGCCTCAGCCTCCGGAGTAGCTGGGACTACAGGCGCCCGCCACCTCGCCCAGCTAGTTTTTTTTTTTTTTGTATTTTTTAGTAGAGACGGGGTTTCACCGTGTTAGCCAGGATGGTCTCGATCTCCTGACCTCGTGATCCACCCGTCTCGGCCTCCCAAAGTGCTGGGATTTCAGGCTTGAGCCACCGCGCCAGGCCGAAAATTTCTAGTTCTTATAGCACAATACAAATATTTTTCTTTATGTTGCAAATAAATAAGCATGTTAAGTGTATAATTATTTATTTCAAAATACTAAACTTTAAAATATAATACCTTATATTTCTTAGTGATGTATGATTAATTTATTTAAAACTTAATCCTACTTAAAATGACAGTTATATGTGAAAATGTTTCTTAAATCATGTTTAGACATCACTGGTATGTAATTATTTCTACATAAATTAGTATCTTTTTTATTTAAAAAATTTTTTGGTTAAAAACTTAAGAAAGTATAAATAAACCAATCCACTTATAATTAAAATTGTAATTGCATAGTCTATGTTTTGCCTACTCTGAAATCCTTTGTGACATCTCTTTTAAGTAAAATTTTGGTTCCTAGAAATAGTTCAAATAAATTACCAGATATGACATTTACTCAGTGAGGATTTTAAAACACTACAATCAAAAGAGATTCAGTTGCATTCATAGAATAATGCACTATAATTTCAGTTCTAAGAAACTCTTCATTTAATGTAACTTACTTTTAACATTTAAAATAAAGGTAAAAAAATATGTACACAGAAGAGGTTTTATTTTAATTATCTTTGTTTTTCCTTTTTATTTGTCTTCACTAGGGAGTTTTGGTGGGGGTCAAACCATGACTGTGACAGGCACTGGATTTAATCCACAAAATTCAATTATATTAGTTTGTGGCTCAGAATGTGCAATTGACAGGCTTAGATCTGATTACACAACATTATTATGTGAAATTCCATCTAATAATGGTAAGTTGTCAGAAAAAATAATGGAAGTCTTTGAGAACTAGTTAATTTTATAAAGATCAGTTAATTTCTTTTTTCAAGTCACTGGGTGCCTTGGAGTAATTAAATCACTTTATTACTGTCCTGATTCTAAGCAAGTTCTTCAGGACATTTTCTAGATTTACATGTCCTTTGAGATTCACAAATTGCAGATGGAATTGTTTATAATAAATTGCAGTTTTCCAGTTTATGGTATAAACTGATGGTTCTTAGTCTATTGAGCATACCAGATGGAGAACACATTTTTAGTTCCCATTAGAATATTAGGCTTCCATTAAAGATAGGAGTTCCATTAATGGCTGTGAGTGTCAATGCCGGTGGTGCATTGCTAAACTCAAACCCTACCTGTGTCATTGAATAAGTTATTTAACCTCTCTATGCCTCAGTTTTTTCAACTACAAAGTGAGATGAATCACAGTAGTCTACTGGATTTTTGTCAGGTTTAATAAGTTAATGTACATAAAGTGGATGGAATGATGTCTAGAACCATATGTAATTTGCTATTATTCTCATGCTTACTTATTCATTTTTAGTTAATGGTTAAGAGCCTGGTCTCTGAGGAGTCCCTGAATCTCAATTTTGTTACTTACTGTGTAACCCTAACCAAGTAACTTAACTTCTCTCTGCTTCAGTTTCTCCACGTATGAAACGGAGATATTATTAACTCTAATTCAATGGATTGTTGTGAAGATTAAATATTTGGTAGTTTAGACAACAAATCTTAGTTATTACTTCACAAAATGTAAGAAGACATTTAAACAATGTGAATATTCTAGAAGAATAAAGGATATATTTTATGTGAACACATTTTTTAAAACATTAACAAAATTTTTGAAGCTTTTCTAAATGTTATTGCTTCTTTCTCTGACTTTCTTAACAAAGAATATTGAAAAATGCAATATTTTTATGACTGAGCTTATTTATCATTTTGACATCAGAGTTTGAATCCTGATTAAAAATATATATATATGTAGCAATGCTTCGAGACTTGTCAAGGTTTTAGGTTGTTTGTCTTAACACTGGCTCTGCATCTTCTCGTTATGTTTTTGCATCAGGTTTCTGTAGTCCTTGTCTCTGACCTTGCCTTCAGCTGTCACTCCTTGCTGTTATCAGTGTGTGTGTCTTTAAGCAGTTCTTCCCTCCTTCCTGTTCTAATTTACAAAGTTAGATTCTCTAGAATTGGAAAACTAAGCAGGCAGGTTTGTAGAATGTTCTACGCAAGTCTCCCTGGGAGGGTCCAAGGGCTTTTTCTTCTGTTGATAGTGAGCATGAACTTTGTAACGTTTTTAGCTATTGCTAGAGACCACTATTATTCACATGCAGACTATGTATATGGGAAAAGGAAGATGATTGTGTGAAAAGGAAGATGTTATTGAAAATGTTTGGAGGTTTTGGAAATGAATCAGGGCCTGATGGCAGAACTTCATTCAGTCTGATCCTCTTCTCATAGGCACAGGAGCTGAGCAAGCCTGTGAAGTGAGTGTGGTTAATGGGAAAGATTTGTCACAGTCCATGACTCCGTTTACATACGCAGTGTCACTGACTCCACTCATCACTGCAGTGTCTCCCAGGAGAGGCAGTACAGCAGGCGGCACCAGATTGACAGTCATGGGATCAGGATTCAGGTACTGTCTCCACACACACATGTATCATTGTGCATTTCCAGATTCGAGCCATTAGGCCTGCTTTCTCCTATGCCCGGACAGTGCGGAAATACAGTCATGTAATGTGTACCTATATGCTCGTAACTTATGCTTAAGGCAAAAATAGTACTAATTGCTAACATTTACTGAGTATTTATTTTGTGGCAATCACCTGCCTACCCACAGAGAAGTCCTGCCTTACTTCCTGAGATGTTTTAACCTCATTTTATGATTAGAAGACAGATTAAACAGGTTAGACAACTTACCTCCAATCCTAGTATGCAGCATCACAAATACAAATCCCCTTCTTGTTATGCTTTCCCCACCATCTTATCTCCAGCCATGATCTGCTTCATTGGGTCAAAGAAACATCTTTCCATACAGCAGGTCTATTCCACTGTAATTGGTCAAGTTTCTTTTTCTTAAGCATACTCATTATTTGGCTCAAGTTTGTGCACTGTGTTGTCATCATTATTCAGGTGGGGAAGGCTGAAGTCAAAATACCAGATCACATACACCACAGAAGCTCATTGTAACTCCTCAAGCAGTTGTGATTAACTTGCATTTTTACCTGGAGGTTAAGTTCTGAAGTCCACAAACATGATAAAAATGTCACATGGACAAGTGATCCTTGAAAATCTCTTTTAAAAGTACCTGTTAGGAGATCAACATAGAATCACTGAACAACAACAAAAATCACTGCTTTTTTTTCCCCAACACTGGAACACCGGCTATTTACAGTCCTATTTTCTGGACTCTTAACCTCTTTGTTTACTTTTTTTTCAATAAATATTTTGAAATCTTAGTATTGAAAAAAAGCATCAATCTGTACTTTGGTGGCTGATAGAATCAGGTTTCTTTTTTTTTTTTTTTTTTTGCAATAATACATAGGAATAAAAGGGTTTGACAGCATGATCTAGAAGTTTGAGAAAAACATACATGTTATGTGTTCCCTCTTTTTTTACAGTGAAAATGTAGAGGATGTTCATATCACTATAGCTGAAGCCAAATGTGATGTTGAGTATTCCAACAAGACACACATCATCTGCATGACAGATGCCCATACTCCCTCAGGGTGGGCTCCAGTTCGTGTCCACATCAGAGGTGTCGGCATGGCCAAACTGGTAATAGTGCTGTTGAGTATAGTAATCACAGCAGTGAAAAACTAGCATTATGGGAGGTGGGCTAATTGGTAATGGTTGTCTTACTTTAATATCTCCAAAAAAATAACTGAGCTGTGACTATAATAAATTTAAAGTAGCTTATGTTTTTTATTGCTTTTCCTAAAATTTTTATTATTTTAGATTTTTTATTTTTCTGAGTTGTGGGGTAATTAATAATAGATTTTTTAAACTTGATCATTATTGTGAAATAAACCAAGAGGCAATTATAACACATTTTAAGTAGGTTAGATTTAATAAAATGCTTATTGTTTGTATATATTATATATTTACTATGCAATATAAATATATTTATATTGTAATAAAAAGCTTTTTGAAAAATCAAATGAAAAACTCTGGTAAAATCCCTAAATTTTAAGGTCTCCTATGTTCTATTACAGGATAATGCTGACTTTCTTTATATTGATGCTTGGTCCTCCAATTTCTCATGGGGGGGACAATCTCCCCCAGAAGAAGGGTCTCTTGTTGTTATTACAAAAGGACAGACCATTCTGCTGGATCAAAGCACCCCTATTTTGAAAATGTTGCTTATTCAGGGTAAATTTCTGAATATCTGTTCATTAGACTCTGCCTGAGAAATATTTCTGTGAAACTGATTTAATCAAAGTCCACAATTAAGAACACCCATAGTTGCATCATATTTTTAATACACAGTGTAGTCCTGGGCTTTCTAAATTGAGTATTGCAATCCATTTGTGGTTATGATATTATTTCATGTGTTGCAGCCAGCATTTTAAAAATTAAATAGGATAGAAAGCATCAGAATGGATTGCATGTATATGAGTAAGTACCTTTTAAAAGTAAATGTTGTTTTATGAAACTTTTGGTTCAATAACAAAGTGGGGAGGTGTGAGCATGCCCGCCCACTTTCACTAGATCACAACAAAAAAGGCATTTTCCACTTTGAAAAACACTGATGTAGTGGGTCCCAAGAGTTAAAAAGTCATAGTGATTTGTTCAAGTCTATCCTAAATGATCCCCTTGACTCCCATTGGTAGATAGGTTGTGATTTTCACCTTTGCCTATGAACCTGTTTCAGTTGTTGCCTGGGGTTGTCTCTGCTGCTGTATTTTGTTTTTTACTGTAGAAAACTAAATAACCATGACTGTGGTAATTGCATGTAAAAGAATCATTAATTGGTAAGAGTAGACTGCTTGAGGATTTAGTGTAGAAACTTTGCCATAACAGCTGAGTCACCGGAAGACTCCTGCATTGTTATTGTACTATTTTTAACTTCAGGGAAAATAGAAAAGTTTCAGGTTTTTGAAGTTATTAAATATTGGACCTTTGAACAAATAAAATTTTACTACTTACAAATTTACATTAGTCTCATAAAAATGTGTCCCGGTATGATCTTTAATAATGCTAATCAGGCTATAGCTGTTGACAGTGCAAATTAATGGGTAAAAGTTCAGAGCTAATGTTGACATTATAACGGTTTTTATAAACATGCTTTTCTTTAAATGTTTTCATTCTTAATTTATATTTTGAGGTGCTGTGTTTGTAGAACTAATCTGCATAGCTGAGCTATTTAGTAGCATCTAAAATAAGCTACTTTCCCAATGTTCAAGGGAAAATAATCTTCCCTGGGATTTGATTTTCTGTAAACTCCCATGGTCTTGTCTGGAGTTTTTATGCTTTTATGTTGCCAAAGAACTGAAGTGAAGTTACATGCATAACAATAGCAGAACTTGAATGAGAAATTAAAGTTTAATTTAATGTATAATTTAATAATTATTCTGTTAAATTGTAATGAGTAATTTAATAGGTAACTTTTAAGACCTTTCCTTGTGATGTATTTTAAAATTCTATGATTCATAGGTGGAACTCTAATATTTGATGAAGCTGACATTGAACTCCAGGCAGAAAATATTCTAATTACAGATGGAGGCATTCTTCAGGTATTCAAAAGAACATAATACATGTTCATTTTTAACCTTTCTCCATTCATTTTTTAAAATACTATGTGTAAAATGGATAGTTAATTGTACCAACCTCTCCTAAGTTTATCTTTGTTTAGGTCTCTGTTTTTGGTATAAAATCCTTTATGTAGGGATAAAAGTTTCCCAGAATATTGTGTTTTTAATGGGAAGATAGTAGTATATTCCCATAGAGCAAAATTTAAAATAGAACAGGAAAGAATTAACTCTTAGATGTGGCTAAAGTCAATCAGTATACCTTTCAAAGGTCTGGCATAGTGTATTTGGCTCACTAGAAAATTAAAGTTTTATCTTTCCAAAGAAAGATATGAATAACTGAGCCATTAATTCTCAAAAGAGAAGAGAAGATAGAAAAGAACTACTTTTGTGTGATTAGAACTGTGGATTTGGGGTTTTAATTTTCTGAATAGCATTTGTGACATCTTTTGCAGATTGGGACAGAGACATCCCCATTCCAACACAAGGCTGTCATTACCTTGCATGGGCACCTGCGATCTCCTGAGCTCCCTGTCTATGGTGCCAAAACACTGGCTGTGCGGGAGGGAATCCTGGATCTGCACGGTACTGTGGCCAAGTGGCTAAGGGAGTTGGTAGAGAACTCCAGGACACCAAGGATAATTATCCTGTGATAATTATAATTTATCCTGTGGTAAAGTGAAAGTGTGTTAGGCTTCTCATGTCTTTAGATATCCCCTCTTTACCCCTTACTTCTTTCCCACATCCAAGCAAGGCTAGCCCAGACATCAAGACTCAGAACCAGGCCAAGCATGGTGGCTCATAACTATAATCCCAGCACTTGGGGAGGCCAAAGCAGGTGGATCACCTAAGGCCAGGAGTTCCATACCAGCCTGGCCAACATGGCAAAACCCTGTCTCTACTAAAAATACAAAATTTAACCAGGCATGGTGGTGCATACCTGTAAGTCCAGCTACTTAGGAGGCTGAAGCAGGAGAATCACTTGAACCCAGGAGGCCGTGGCTGCAGTGAGCCAAGATCACACCACTGCACTCCAGGCTGGGTGACAGAGTGAGACTCTGTCTCTGTCTCAACCAAGGTCACACTTGGGAAAGTCTTTCTGGGCCTTTTCTACATTCCTCCTCTTCCCCCTTTCCATAGGCCTCCAGGCTCTTCTCATTTCATTTTATAGTAACTGTAGTACCTGTCTGTGATTGCCTGTTTACTTTATTTATTTATCTATATAAAAAGACTAAGTCTAGAAGCAGAAGAATGTAATTTCTTATATTTGTATCTGCAAATGGGGTCTCTCTGAAATATAACAAGAGATTTATAGTTGTGGATTTCTATAATTATATCCTAGAGCACTGTCAGCAACCAAAAATGATTTTGATCATGTTTGAGGTACCAGGGCAACATACTATTTAAAGAAAGCATGGTGAGAATCTTTTTTATATTGGAGTCTTCTACATTGCAATAATCTATCCCTTTTATGAATTTAGAATACCATAAACATGATACCTTATCATCATAAAAGTCCTACATGGGGCTCACTATGTATACTATGTTATTTCTTAGAAAAGTCTACATTTGACTCTAGATTATTAGTTTAACAAATTCCTATCAATAATGACAAAGACAATAGACTTCTGCTTTTTGTCAATATTATCACACCCATTTACATTGTGTCCCTGTAAAAAAAAAAAAGATGGTTATAAATAGGGTATATCATTGCAGAAGAATATTTTTGAAAAGTTTTATAGTCATATGCATGTTATTACAAACACAATTGTTACTTTTATAAATTAAGCATTCTATATATTTCTTCTTGGAGAAATGTATGAAATGCTAAGGCAAAATGAAGCTTTCCAACATTGATTCAATTTAGGAAAAGATTAAAATGCATAAAGTTCTTAATAACCAATCAAATACATGTAAAGAAATACTCAGTGTGTACGTTGGTTCTAGGTGTGCCTGTTCCTGTGATCTGGACTCACTTGGCTCGTACTGCAAAGGCAGGGGAAAGAATTTTAATTTTACAAGAAGCGGTAACATGGAAGCCAGGAAATAACATTGTAATTGCAAGCACAGGACACAGGTATGATGTCTTCTGGGCTTAATGATATGTATTTAGAAAAGAAATTTTTGCCTTTATAATTTGTCCTTTATAAAGAGGGACAATTCAGATGGTGCATGACTATTTGGTTTAAACTTGAAAACTCTAATAAAGAAACATGAACAGCCAAATACAGATTTGCCAAGTGTTAACATTAGGTTGATCACATTTGTATTGCATTATAATTGATAGATTTACAATAAGAAAGAATATAAATTTGAACTTATGAAATAACTATGTCCTAGTAAAATGTATGTTTTACATGGTTTGGCTCCCATGTAAGAATCTATTTGGAGAAAAGAAGCATTTGACTACTAAAAGTCATTTGGAAATATCTTAGAGTTTTAAATAAATACCTTAATAAATGCAAAAATGTAAATGAGCTTCTTAGTGTGAGTCACTAAAGAACATGTTTGAAAGCAGCCAGTGAACTCTCTTATCTTACAGCCTTAGCAGTGGCTCCCATGGAGCAAAATTGTTAGTAATGACTAAATAAAAGACAAGAAATCATTATACAAAAAGTGATGATTCACATAACCTTTTAGGTGCCTGTTATTTTAGAACTGAAACTATGACCCTTAATTTCTGTTTAATTACATATTTTAGCAAATAAAACATAAAAGAAAGAAAATTAACATAATACCACCAAGTATCATGGGGGTAGGGGCAAGAGAAGCATTATTTTTGCTTTATTGTTCAAATTATAGATAATAGTAAAATTGAATATGGTTGTGATTATTAGGAAACAAACAGTGATTTATGATAAGAAACAGCTAAATTTTATTAAGGCCATGATTCAACTTAAAATTCAAGATGGCATTTTGAGTTTGCCGTATTCCATATTAAAAATAGACTTGCAGTCATTAGGAAGAATTAAATATATACTTAGCTTTAGTGCTCATTTTGTTCTGCCCTTGAAAGAAATTTTAATTATATAAAGGCAAAATAAAAAAGCAGGAAAATGACAGGGTTTACTAACAGAATAGAAAATCTGCATTTATGGTTTTTTGTATGAAATGAAAGGGTAGGTTTAGGGTTTAGAATGGGGCTATTTAATTTTCAGAAACAAGAATTAAGGAGTTTCCCACCAAATCTAATCGTTCACTGTGTCATTGATAAATCCTATTTGACAGTTTGCAAAGACAGTGGTTAAGAAAATGCCCTCAAAAGTCAGTGGTTAAGAAAATGCCTTCAAAAGTCAGTTTGTCTGTGTCTAGCTCCCAGAGATACCACTTACTAGTTCTATAGTTATATTATTTTACCTTTCTGTGCTTCAGTAAAATTGGAATGTTATTAGTAAGGATTACATTAGTTAATGACGTGTAAAGCAGTAAAAGCAGAACTTGGCTCAAACTAAGTGCTTGTTACACTTAGTGTTGTTATATTACAACAAAGGAAGGAAAGATGTGTTTAGGTACATACAATATATGAACATGCTTTTCAGAACTTCTTTTCTATTTTTTTTTTTTTTTTTTTTTTTTGAGGCGGAGTCTTGCTCTGTCGCCCGGGCTGGAGTGCAGTGGCCGGATATCAGCTCACTGCAAGCTCCGCCTCCCGGGTTTACGCCATTCTCCTGCCTCAGCCTCCCGAGTAGCTGGGACTATAGGCGCCACCACCTCGCCCGGCTAGTTTTTTGTATTTTTAGTAGAGACGGGGTTTCACCGTGTTAGCCAGGATGGTCTCGATCTCCTGACCTCGTGATCCGCCCGTCTCGGCCTCCCAAAGTGCTGGGATTACAGGCTTGAGCCACCGCGCCCGGCCCTCAGAACTTCTTTTCTAAAGAAATCATTGTATCATCCGAATCCAGGAAAATTCAAGAGAGGCTAATCTAAAGCCTTTTTGCATACTACCTGTGAGATCTTGTACCACTGGTTCACCCTTATCTCTAAGCATCCTTAATCTCCACCTCTCCCTGCCCCTCCCCCACAATTCCTTCCCTGCATCTTTTGGAATGATTCTTGTCCCCTTCCACCCATTATCTTGATAAACAGCTTTGTTCTCCTGTCTCCTGTAGCATCTTTCTTTTTTTTAATCCTTTGTTTTAGAGTTGTAAACTGCTTACATATTATATGCTCATTTATTCTATTTTATCCTTACTATCCTTTGTTTTCTTTCTTTAAACCCCTGCATTCTAGTTTTCTTCTTCACAAATCTTTTTCAGTGACCTTGTAATTATCATCATTCATTATTTCCTTTGCATCACCAAGTTCTTTTGGTCTCCCGTTGGCATGTCCCTCATCAGTTTTCTCTGCTCTCAGTTTGATTTAGGTTCTCAGCCTCTCACACCTGGAATATTACATCACCTTCCTATTTGGGCTCCATTTCACTTTGTTACCCCCACAAATTCATTCTGCATTAATTTGTTCAATCAATCAAAACCTGTTATTGAGTTGTGACAGGTGCTGTACTAAGTGCTCAGCATATAAAATGATTTCAATGGATCTCATGCCTAGAAGAGCAGGCAAGTCAGCGGAAGGGACAGAGAGACATCTCATAGGACTGCAGCATGGTTGTTCTGAGCATTAACAGAGCGTTATGCAGAGTGTTTTGAGAATGCAGAAGTAGGGTTGGGAAAGTTGAGAGAGCTGCTTTGAATCTGTTTCACATGTGGCACTGTCATTTGAACTGCCATTTAAAGGAGGGAAAGGATTTGCCAAGCGAGAGAAGGGTCAAAAGAAAATGTTGGGAAAACACAGAGGTGACTCCCTTAGGCTTACCTTTGTTAACAGCAGCAATCACACATTAGTAGATAATATATTATACAATCAAGCACTGACATACTTATCTCCTTAAAATCAGGGAAACTTTCTACTTGACATCCCCAGTGCATAGTTCCATGCCTAAAATGCAGGTTAGACCCTCAATAAATGGTTGTTGGATGACTAAATGCATGAATGTGTACATTATAGAATTGACACATTCTTTCTGCTGTGACTGGAATTTGGGGTATATTTGGAGGAATGGTAAAAACGAGACCTCCTAAACTTCAACACAATCATTTCTTTTCCCTGTTCAGGAACCTTCACTGACTCCCCTTTGTAAAGGTTCTTAACTTGTATGACTGATAGTTGGACCAGATCACCTTTGTTATGTTGGGGAAATCCTGTGTATCATGGGATGCTTAGAAACACCCCTGCCTCTGCCTACTAGATGTCAGTAGCAGCCCCCAATTGTAATAACTAAAAATGTCTTCAGGCATTGCTAAATGTCCCTTGGGAGGAATAAAATCATCCTCAATTGAGAACCACTGAGTATGATCCTCCAAATTATAAATGAATAGTTTTCCAAATACTTTTAAAAAGCTAATCCAGTTCTAGGAACGAATGTAGAACTTGAAAAATATTTAACTGAATTGAAAATATTTGTAAAACTTAGTTAATAAAGCAAGAATAAAATATTTTGTTCTAATTTCTGTTCAGAATATTATATGACATAAGAATAGTTTCCTATTTTTTCAAAGAAGCATTTAAAATGAATAAAGCAAATATACCAAAACAATATGTTATGTCAATTAATATTAATTTTGAAAATGTTTTGTTAAAATTTTTACAGACACAGTCAAGGAGAGAATGAAAAAAGGACCATTGCGTCTGTATCTGCTGATGGCATAAACATAACACTAAGTAATCCACTAAATTACACACACTTAGGAATTATGGTCACACTCCCTGATGGAACTCTGTTTGAAGCAAGAGCAGAAGTTGGAATTCTTACAAGAAATATTTTAATAAGAGGATCTGATAATGTTGAGTGGAATAACAAAATTCCAGCATGTCCTGATGGATTTGACACAGGTAATTTTAGCAGCTCTCGTGGTTGGTATAATCATGCCACATATTTTTAAAATTTAATTGGTATATGTTGAAATACATTATTTCAATGTATTTCATTGTAAATATCATTAAATATATTTTAATGGTATTAATCTTATTATAAGATACCTTTAAATATCTTGTAAATATAATTGAATGTGGAAATTTGGAAATGCTGATAGTATTTGTAACATGAAGATATTTGAATATATTGAAGAAAAGTGGTTAATGCTGACACTATAATGGGAGAAATAAGTGCACTTGGTTTCTATTGATAAATTCTCTTCCTATACTTATGATTCATTATTATGTTTAGATTAGACCTTGATGATTAGTTTTACATATTGCCAGCAAGAAACTGCATTATTTAGATTTACTCAGAAAATATGGAGAACTATATTTGATAGTGATACAAAGATTCCGTTTAGCAAATCTTTGATTCATTAGGACTTTTTCAAATTTCCAGAATTTGCAGTTTATCAGAACAGTGTGAGAGTAGATTTACTGTAGAAAGATACTTTAATTCCTAGACTGATGATGGATAGACAGACAAATGGATAGATGGAATGATGGGGGGGGGTGGAAATATGTAGATATATAGATCTGAGCCAGTGGGGGTAGGCTAAGTCAGAGTTTTTCAAAGTCAGCACTGTTGGTATTTTGGCCCAGATAATTCTTTGCTGTGGGGCACCGTCCTGTGCATCACAGAATGTTTAACAGCACACTTGGCATCTACCAACTAAATTCTAGTAGCCTCCTCTAACAACTGTGACACCCAAAAGCATTTGCAGACTTTGCAAAAATGTTCCCTGGGGGCAAAATTGGCCTCAGTTAAGAACCACTGGACTAGGTTATGCTCTATTTATCAACAAGCCCAAAATGTCAGTGATTTAAAATATAAAAGTCTATTTCTCGGCTGGGCGCGGTGGCTCACGCCTGTAATCCCAGCACTTTGGGAGGCCGAGGTGGGCGGATCATGAGGTCAGGAGATCGTGACCATCCTGACTAACACGGTGAAACCCCGTCTCTACTAAAAAATACAAAAAATTAGCCGAGTGTGGCAGCGGGCGCCTGTAGTCCCAGCTACTCGGGGAGGCTGAGGCAGGAGAATGGCGTGAACCTGGGAGGCGGAGCTTGCGGTGAGCCGAGATCGCACCACTGCACTCCAGCCTGGGCGACAGAGAGAGACTCCATCTCAAAAAGAAGAAGAAAAAAAAAGTATATTTCTCATTCATACTACATGTGTCCCATATGGGTCAACAGGTGGGCTCTTCTCATTATAATTACCTTGGGATCCAGGCTTATGAAGGATCTATCTCAGCATGGGCTTCTGCGATCTCTGAGGCAGGAGACGAGATTGCTGAAGAGTAAAGCACTAGCAACTAATTGCTTTGGTCTCAAAGTGATAGGTGTTTCTTATACTCAAGGGTCATTGGTCAGAACTGATTCCATGGCTATGTCTAACTTGAAGAGAGTGAGTTAGTGCAAACCCCATATACCCAGAAATAGAAGGGAAATGGATATTGGTGAATTTTAATGATGTTTATCACAGCTCTCATATCTATAGCAGGAAGCATAATGCATCTTACAAGTTCTCTTTTAAAAATTTTAAGTAATCATTGATATCATTACAATACTATAAGTAGTTGAATAATAACTGATGCAGCTTAAATAATAGCCTTTTCTTCAAAAGGAAGTATAAGACAAAGCTCATGGGATTTGATGTCAAGTGAGCCACATTCTCATTCCAGTTCATCTACATCAAGTCTCACAATGTACATGAACCCCAGTTTCATCCTGTTTAAATTAAGAACACTTTCTGTTCTATTTACTATGGTTGTAAACAGTAAGTGACATAATGCATATTCTCATGTTCTACAAATGTAAAATTGCATTGATTATGTTAATCCTCAAATCTTGGGGAAGGCTTCAGAAATAATAAAACTGAATCCCATTATCAATATTCCCTTGATCATTCAAATATTTGTTTAGTATCTTCTCTGAAAAATACTGTGTAAGTACTTTAGGGAATACAAAGTTGAACAAGACAAGGTACTTACCTATCTTGCTATTTGAAAGAGGAAATGATGTGAATACGAATAACTATATTCTAGGATGAGGTTGAGATTATAAGTGAATCAAATGATACAATTACTTATGAGAAATTCAAATTGAGGATTCAAATCCTCAATATAGGAGGATTCTGACATGTTTTTTAATGATGCTTTAAAAACTATTTTAAAGGAGAATTTGCTACACAGACCTGTCTCCAAGGAAAGTTTGGAGAAGAAATAGGAAGTGACCAATTTGGAGGCTGTATTATGTTTCATGCTCCTGTACCTGGTGCTAACATGGTAACTGGGAGAATAGAATATGTAGAGGTGAGAGGCATTATTACTAAATCACAGTGGTTTTCTCAAGGTTATCCATACGAGAAATATGTATTGAGCTCCTGCTGTTTGTCAATGCTACTTAGAATCTGATTGATAGGGGAGACAGATACATAAGTAAACAATTTTAATATACCCATTTGATCATACCAAAATTTTGTTTCTCAAATTTTCTCACACCCCAAATCAAATTCATCAGCAATTCTGTCTTCTCTACCCACAAAATGCTGTATCCAGAATCCAGTCTCTTTCCATACCTCCACCTGACTCTGAGCCTGAGCCACTATCTCCTCCCACCTGGACTGCTGTGATTTTCTCCTACCTGGTCTTCCTGCTCCCACCTTGCTCTAATGGAGTCTCCACACTTCAGTCAAAGTAAAATTTTAAAACCATAAATCATATCTTGTTACACCCCTCTTCAAAATCCTTCAGTGGCTTCATAGTATACGTAAATCAACAGGTCTAAGTCCATCCCATAGGAACCATGTGATCTGACCCAGAGATGCCCTCTGATTTATCTTCTAAGACCCTATGCCTTGCTTGTGCCATGCTAGTAATAGAGGACTCCTTATGTGATCATGTCAAGCACATTCCTATCTCAGGTCCTTCATCCTTGCTTTTCATTATTTATTTATCTATTTATTTATTTTTGAGACGGAGTCTCACTCTGTTGCCAGGCTGGAGTGCAGTGGCATGATCTTGGCTCACTGCAACCTCCACCTCCCGGGTTCAAGGGATTCTCCTGCCTCAGCCTCCCAAGTAGCTGGGACTACAGGTGTGTACCACCACACCCAGCTAATTTTTGTAGTTTTAGTAGAGACAGGGTTTCACCATGTTGGCCAGAATGGTCTTGATCTCCTGACCTTGTGATCTGCCTGCCTCAGCCTCCCAAAGTGCTGGAATTACAGGCGTGAGCCACCATGCCCAGCCTGTACTTGCTTTTCATTCTGCTTGGAATCCTCCTCCACCAAATACTTGCATGGCTTTATACCCCTATTTCAGTCAGATCTTTTGACGAGTGTAATCACTCCAGAGAGGACTTTCCTCACCACTTTTACTTAAAATTGCCACCCAAATTCCTATTTACTTTATTTATACATAACTCCTAACAGGATATCTATTTTTATTTATTTTCAATCTCTTCCTCTAGAACATAAGCTCTATTATTTTACAGATGTTGTCTTTATGGTTCTCTGCTGATTCCCTGGAACAATGCATGGCATATAGTAGATTCTCAGTTGATTATAAATTAAACAAATACTTAAATATGCATATTATTGCTATGACATTAGAAACTCCTGTGTATCTTATTTATATCCAGGCTGTATAATCAGGGTTTGGCATAGTTCTTATCATGTATTCAGTAGAAGGAAGGAAGGGAGGGAGGAACGGATAATAAAATCCATAAATCCGTTAAACTGGGCACACCGCGACTGCATTGATGGTGACATAGTCAGCACCTCCATTTTGTAAACTTCCCTCCTCCTGAGATATGTTACATGTGACATCTGAGATATGGACTAAGTAAGATTGCTAGGTTGATCTGAATATCGAATATTAATAATGGTTAATTTTTACTTTTAGATGGACAACAAAAATAGTGGACCTAATGTTTTATTTCATTACCCCATGAGATTATATGACACACCTGTGCGTGCTCATATGCATGCACGCATGCACGTACACACACACACAGACACACTGGTGTCCTCTGTATTAAATTATTAAATCACAGACCATTTGAAAGAATGCACAGCCCGGTGATTAACAGCACCAGCTCTAGAGTTAGACCAACTGGGGTTTAAATGGAACTTCGTAACCATAAACAAGATACTCAGCCTTTCTAAACTTCCATTTATTAATCTGTAAAATGAAGTCAACGGTAAGTGCCTACTTTAGGGGATTATGGCAAAGACTAGGATCATGCATGCAAAGGAGCACAACATCTGGCACACATAAAACATTCAAGAAATGTTTCTTATTATTACATAAGAAGCAAAGTAAAGTAAAAGAGAAAAAGAAGTCTTTCAAGATGTTTTATTTTCTGAAACACAGAAGTTTACTAATATACCAAGGTAAAAAGCAGAAGAGTTAAAGATGGCTTTTTACGTTCTTTCATTCATTTTGTAGTAAGTGTGGTCTGTTATACATTGTATAAAACATGGTGGGTTGGGGGTTCAATGACATTTTCAAATAATAAAAATGAAAACTTTGGAAGAAATAAATGTATTAATAATAACATAAAATTTGAGATTTTTTTGAAACAAGAAAATACGAGCTCAACATCTGACCTATTACTAAATAACTGTGATTTCTGGGCTTAACAGGTATCCCATGCTGGCCAGGCTTTCCGGTTGGGGCGATATCCAATACATTGGCACCTGCTTGGAGATTTACAGTTTAAATCTTACGTAAGAGGCTGTGCAATTCACCAGGCCTATAACAGAGCTGTTACTATCCATAACACACACCATCTTCTGGTTGAGAGGAATATTATATATGATATTAAGGGAGGAGCATTTTTTATAGAAGACGGTATTGAACATGGCAATATCCTCCAGTATAACTTGGCAGTATTTGTACAGCAAAGTACCAGTCTACTGAATGATGATGTGACCCCGGCTGCATTTTGGGTCACCAACCCAAACAATACCATACGACACAATGCTGTTGCTGGCGGCACTCACTTTGGCTTTTGGTACCGGATGAACAACCACCCTGATGGGCCATCCTATGACAGAAACATTTGTCAAAAAAGAGTTCCCCTTGGCAAATTTTTTAACAATACCGTCCATTCTCAAGGTTGGTTTGGAATGTGGATCTTTGAGGAATATTTCCCCATGCAAACGGGATCTTGTACGTCTACAGTGCCTGTGCCTGCAATATTTAACTCACTTACTACTTGGAATTGTCAAAAAGGAGCTGAGTGGGTCAATGGAGGTGCCCTTCAGTTCCATAACTTTGTGATGGTGAATAACTATGAGGCTGGAATCGAGACTAAGAGGATCCTGGCTCCTTATGTTGGAGGGTGGGGAGAAACCAATGGAGCAGTGATTAAAAATGCCAAAATAGTTGGCCATCTTGATGAACTGGGAATGGGGTCTGCATTTTGCACAACAAAAGGCCTGGTTCTCCCATTTAGTGAAGGCTTGACTGTATCTTCTGTGCACTTTATGAACTTTGACCGTCCCAACTGTGTAGCTTTGGGAGTGACATCCATCTCTGGAGTTTGTAATGACAGATGTGGGGGTTGGAGTGCAAAGTTTGTTGACATCCAGTATTTTCACACACCAAACAAGGCTGGCTTTCGCTGGGAACATGAAATGGTATTGATTGATGTTGATGGCTCACTTACAGGTAATGTTACTTTTTAATTCGTGATAAAAATCCATTGGAAATACGTTAGCACAGAGTTAAATTGTTAAAGCAGACTTAGGTGCATTACAGATCTTACCTAATACCAAACTTTACTAATAATTTAAATGACAGAGGCAAGCACCAGGCACAGATGAGACATTCCTTAATGGAAGAGCACTGAGCTGTCAGAGGCAGCCTCCAAATATGTCCTTTTTCTCCTGCATTGGCACATTGATTTTAAATTAACAGAAAATTTGGGGCAATATGCATGGAAATATTGATCACAAAAGGAAACCATTTCACTTTTAGAATGCCTTCATTTTATACTCAGTTAAATTGCACAGAAAAGAAACTGCTTACATCACTACACTAATTCTCCAGCCAGTCATGCTCCAGAAACATATCAATTGCAGGCTTATTTACAAAAGCAATGTAGACAGACTGGATCTATCCTTGTGAAAATACTTTTAAGAGAAGAAACAAGTCACAAACCTGCTGTGAACCCTTTTCTTCCAATCTAAATCCTAAATTTTTAATTTATTCAAAGAATACCAAAAGAGAACAAAATTCCATATACATTGTAGGTTAAATTTTTTTCAGCATTTCAAGTTCAGAGTAGGTCACATTTTTAATATTTCATAAATATTCATGATTTCTAGAATGTAGCATTTTTACAAATTGTAAATGATAAAAATCTGTCTAAATAAGATAGCAAGGCTATGTGCCTCCTACTCTGTGAGTCAATCGACAGGTAAACCTATAGACAGTAATGATTTACTTTTGAAAGACTCTGAAGGATGAAAGAGGATTCATCTCAAAATTCAAATGCAAAACTTAAGTTTTCATCCACAGTCGTTAATTGTGACTTTAAAGAAGGAGAATGTTTGGATGCCTTTAGTATATAAAGCTTTGTGTAATGTTTATTGATTTACTTAATTCAGTTTAGGTTTTGAACATTTATTGGTAGTCTACCAGTTTCGAGTAAAGGCTTTATAGTCATAACACCTGGATTTAAATCCTCCGTGTCCTGGAATAGGCTACTCATCCCAATTCCCCTTTCCAACTTTAACTCTCATGGGTGCTTCACACCCTGTGTTTCAGCTAAATCCACAATAACATTCCTAACCAAAGAGGCACTGCAATGCTTCTGTATGAGATCCTCTTGCTCCATGCAAACAAACAAACAAAAAATTACCCAGACCTTTAGATTGTATTAGTGGTACTATGGGTCACAATTCTGTATATTGTAGACCTTTTTTATGTTTCTTAATGTGAAATAAAAAACATTTTGTTTGTTTGTTTCCCAGGGCACAAAGGACATACCGTCATTCCACACAGCTCATTGCTAGACCCTTCTCATTGTACTCAGGAAGCTGAGTGGAGCATTGGGTTCCCTGGATCAGTCTGTGATGCTTCAGTCAGCTTTCACCGTTTAGCGTTCAACCAGCCTTCTCCAGTATCTCTGCTTGAAAAGGATGTGGTTCTTTCAGACTCTTTCGGTAAGTGGAATATATTAGTTTAAACAACTAATTTAAATATATCTTCCCAAACTTTTGTCATCATCTTCTTGCATTGTTACTTGGTTGTTCAAACACTGCAGAAAGTACACTATTTATATTAGAGTCCAAGCAGGAAACAAATAATACTCTCAAAGTAGGTGTTTGAGAAGCATTTTATAAATGCAGAGGCTAGCACAGTATTCTGCTTATCAAGAAACCTCCAGACAATATTATGATAGAGAGAAGGAATGTTGGCATAGCCCTTGGAGCAAGTAAAAATGTAGCAGTGTTTCTGCCACTCAAGACAGATGTTTTTGATTGTCCTTGCTGATTGAGATGGGATGGGGGAGCATTTTCTAGGTTAATAGCTGCCTACCAGGTGCCAGGGATTGTGGATTTACTGATTTGTTCCAGTAAATGTACAGTACCTGTAACACCAGATATGCTTGACATCATTACCTGACTATGTTGCATTAATTTACTGTCATTGTTCATAATCCATCTGGCATTTGCACCAGCCAAACAAGCAAGCTAACTAAATAGGGATGTGGTGAAAATCCTGAATCTCACATTTCTTAATTCTTCAATCATGGCACTAATCTCTGCATTTCCCCACTACCCCCACCCCACCAGCAACTCGAGGATTTAAACTTGCTTCTATTTAATTAAGGGGGTGGCAAAGATGGTAGGAACCATCTTTGCCACCCCTAGAGTATAGAGTATCCACATAGTTCCTACTACTATATTTGACCCTGCTCCATTAGTTGGGGAACCAGTTTGGGAATTCTTCCAGTTACTAAGTGTGTCTAGTGTCACTCTACCTGACCTAACCCACCCTGACTGGCTCAGATCTATATCTCTATCTCTTTATCATTCCATCCATCATCTCTCTAGAAATTATTACTTAAAATATCTATTTATAATTAATCCACTCTCACAATATACACTGTTCTGAGGGACTGTAGATTCTGAAAAATGGAAAAAGCATTGATGAATCAAAGATTTGCTAAACAAAATCTTAATATCATCGTCAAATATGTTTTTTTACATTTTCTGGGTAAATCTAAATGATGCAATTTCTTGACAGCAATATGGAAAACTGTAATCATCAAGGTGTAAACACATAATACGGAATCATAAGTATAGAAAAAGAGTTTGATAACAGAATCCAAGTGCACTTATTTTTCTCTTATAGTGTCAATATTTACCATTTCCCATCAATATTGCAAATACTTTCATGTTACTTTAAAATGCTATCAATATTGTTGATTTTTCCCATTTAATGATATTTACAAAGTAGAGACTTGCCATTTAAAATTTTTAAACCATGTATCTCAATATAAACCAATTAAGATTTGAAAATGTTTAGCATAATTATATCAGCCACATGATAGCTGCTAAAATTACTTATGTCAAACCCATCAGGACATGCTGGAATTTCGTTATTACACTCCATGTTGTCAGCTTCTCTTATTAAGATATTTCTTAGAAGAATTTCAACTTCTGTCCTCATTTCAAATGAATCCAGTCTTTTAGATTTTATATATGATTCAGGAAGGTGGGTATTTCTGAATTTATGACATAATAGCTTTCTTGTCAATTCTCTCTGTGCCCTTTAAGAATTAAGATTTTTTATTTAGTTACTAAACTGTGAATACCTAGAGGGTAAGATCTACAAACTTATCTTTCTGACACCACAAGACTCATCATAGAACACTGTAAATACTAAGTACTCGGCAAGTGTTGCATTAAATGGAATTAGTTGCAATACTCAGACCAGATTGCAAATACTCAAACCAGATTTTATATATCTGTTTCCACTGTACATTGTGGAACTGGAGAAATAACCATAACATATACCCATGACCCTACTGGACTCACTGTGAGACTAAGTGAAGACTCATCCATCACTTGCCCTTGATAAGCCCCTACTCTGGCTGGTGGGCCATGTTAGCATGTTGGCATTGGTGACTTCGAGGATTATTAGCATCAGTTTAGAGCTAGGATCTAGTAATATGGAAGGTCTGGTTATTTTTCTTTCCTTAGTATAATTGGTCACAGATATCTTTCACTCAGTGGTGAGGCTTTTGGTCTGTGAATTGGCTTGGATCTAGAAAATAGGTCAGAAGCAGTGAATTTCTACCTAGGTAATTTGAGTTAGACCTCTGCCATCTATGACCTCTATTAGTTTTCTTCCTATATGCATACCAAATATCACCTTAATGTGCTACTCTCTATTTAATCTTTGGAATCTCAAGATCAATCAATCAATTATCACAGATTCCTGCAGGTCAGAACACTCTGATTAATCCTCTGCCCAGTGACTATGGTGCTAATTAAATCCACCTTTATATCTAATGGTTAAGCACTGACTCCTGCCACTTTTAGATTCTGTTATTCCTACTGGGATCAAAAAACACAATCCCATGGCAGCATCCCCTACCAGCACTTCTGGCATTGAGAGAACAGCTACAATAGAACTCTTCAAAGGGCTAGTAAGGGGAAAATGCTATTGCCATTGCTGGCCCTGAAAAGATGAAGGGAAGGAGCAGTTACATGGACCCAGAAACAGAGCTGTATGAAGAAGGCTGCCTGAAAGAAGCCGTGCCCCTTGGTTGAGAGATACAAGAGCCCACCAAGATCCCCCTACATTCCCTAAGGGTAAGAGTCAAGGCAATAAATACCTCTCTTTCACCTTTCTCCTTCCCTGTCTTCTCTTTGCTGTGTTTCCTACTGTCCAAACCCAACTAGAAGTCAGAAGGCAAAGGAGCAGGTTAGAAAAGGGTGAAAAGTGAATCTACAGGAGAAAACATAAGTGTGCAGCACCACTTCCATCATTCATTATGATGATATAAATTATTACATTTAATTTTAAAACTTTTTTCTAGTTTTTTTCACCCTGTGAATTAAAAGGATCATGTACCTGCTATCTGAGTAATAGCTATACCCACTGTCACAGTGCCTTAATAATATAAACCCAGAAACCATTGCTTTTCTTCTGATAAATAGATGTCCAGAATGGAATGATGTTACTTAAACGTTTAAAGTCTGTGGTACAATAAAATATTTTAAACAAAATATCTATGAATGTTTCTTCCAAATAAAAACTGAAATAAAAGGTAACCAAAACATCAAAAGCAAATGAAGTTATTTTATCTAATGAACTGATGTTTTAGTATTTCCCACTGCTGTATCATAGAATAGTTTCTTATTTAATCATCCTTTTACATACTTTATGGCATACCTGTGAGTAAACTGAACACTAGTATTTTATTAAAACATGATTTAAGATACACTTTTACCGAAACGCAGAGATGTGCAACCTTCCTAAGTAAATTATTTTAAATATACAACATAATAAAGTATATATTCCTTTATTAATTTTTAAGCACGAATATTCAAATCTCTAAGCTTTCAAATCTCTAAGCTTTCTTTTTATGGTCATTTTTAGTGGGGGTGAGGATTTTAGAAAGGAGCTTTTGTTTGCTTATTTGTTCCTATTCTGGTTTTTTGATTCCGGAAATCCGGTTATTTCTGAATGTATAAGATTATAGCTTCTTGTCAAGTTTCTCTGCACCCTTTGGTCTATTCCCTTCAAGAATCAAGATTTTTTATTTAGTTACTAAATGGTGACTACCTAGAAGTCAAGATCTACAAACTTATCTTTCTGACACCACAAGGCTCAACACAGAACATTGCAAATAGTAACTACTCAGCAAGTGTTGAATTAAATGGAATTAGTTGCAATACTCAGACCAGATTGCAGATTAGAGAAAACACTATGCCAGGCATTTTACTTCTGTATGTGAAAAAAAAAAAATCAACTGTATAGTAAAGTACACTTGGCTACTTTGGTCTCCATTAAAGTCAAATAAAATTATTTACTTCTAAAATTTAAAAACAGAAAAAGATAACTTGTCCTGATTGTATACGTATGCTAAGTGAAACAAAAGTTTAAAAGTATACTAGGTTAGTGGGAAGTAAGGGGTTGCTATAACTTTATATATGTCCTTATATATCTTTATCAAAGCATCTCATGCATTATGGTGTATCTTCATGTAAATATATGTATGAAGTTATACCAGATGGCAAATTAACTTGAGACGCTAACTCTTAATGAGCCTATTTTTAGAAAATATCAACTTCAAAGAGTTTATATTTCAGTCCAAGACACTTAAAACAGACATACTTGAAACGAGTGCAGCTTAAAAAATTAGGAAAAACACAACTTACAAAAATGGAAATTTGTTTCACTTAAAAACTGAATTATTAAGAAATGTCAGGTTAAAATGCAATACCAAGCATCAGAAAACTTCACTGGAGGCTGGGTGCGGTGGCTCATGCCTGTAATACTAGCACTTTGGGAGGCCAAGGTGGGCAGATTACTTGAGGTTAGGAGTTTGAAACTAGCCTGGCCAACATGGTGAAACCCTGTCTCTACTAAAAATACCAGAAAAATTAGCCAGGTGTGGTGGCGCATGCCTATAATCCCAGCTACTCGGGAGACTGAGGCAGGAGAATTGCTTGAATCCAGGAGGTGGAGGTTGCAGTGAGCCGAGATCATACCACTGGACTCTAGCCTGGGTGACAGATCAAGACTCCATCTCAAGAAAAAAAAAAAGAAAGAAAGAAAAAAGAAAGAAAACATCAGTGGAATTTAGTTCTGCAAATCCAAGAGCAAATTCTAGAGTTTTTGGATGATTTTAATCAGCTCTTCTATGTTAACCATTCACAACAGGCTTTCTCAAAACTCAATAGCTTAAGCCTACAATCATTTATTCTTAGGTGTCCAGAGGCTAGGTTGATTGATCTAAGCTGGGCTCTGCTGGGAGGCTCTGCTTCAGTATGAGACTTTGCTTCTCGCCAAGAGCTGAGCTCAGGTAACTCCACATGTACTCGTTCCAGGTGTCAGGCAAAGGGAGAGCAGTTTACCTGGGGGAGGCTTTTCTCTTTGTGAAGATAGAGGCTCAAGAAGTCAAGTCTCACTGAGCAAGCACTTTTCAAGCATTTGCTAGTGTCAGTTCCACTAATGTCCCATTGGCCAAGATCAACAAAGCAGAGAAGTCTACTTTGCCCTCAAGGAGAAGAGAGGAGTGGATATTTACTGAACAATAATCCAATAATTATGACTAATCCAACTATAGTCATAGTTCTTTTCATACTTTTCAGGATTTTTTGTTAGTGAAAGTCTTTGGTGCCTCTGCTCATGAATCTTCTAATACTAACTCATAAAGCATAGAAATTCATGAATTTGTTATCTCACAACATTGGAATTTTGTTTGGCTTTACTTTGAAAAGTAAATGAATGACAGATTATTTTATAATCTTGCTTCTAGCTTCTTCCTCCTAAATTTTTAAAATAAGATGTTGTTAATTTAATATACAATCCAACCTGAGATGAAAAGTAAAGGAAGGGGGAGAAAAATAGGGGCAATTAATGAAAGAACTTTCCTTTATATTGTAAGAGAACTTTTCAAATCTTCTATTAAAGTTATCAGGCACTCTCTTGTGACTAAAGCATTACTAAATTATACAGTTTTTCCCATAACAGGTAGTTCAGGTTCAAAGTTCTCATTCCTAAAATGTATATATCTTCATCAATGTTAAGTTATAAGTCTAGTTGTAGCCTTGTTCTTTAAGAACTCTAAATCAAAACTCCATTAAACTCAAACAAAACTATTTACTACTAAAAATTAATATGTGTTGTACAGATTTTAATGAGCTCAACAGATATAGGAAACTAATAAAGAATCAGAGCTTATGTTTTTATATATTCTACATCAAGGATTCTGAATAAGTTCTTAAGGAATAAAAATGAAATTATATTTAGATCAATGGTCTTTAAATAATTATATTAATATATTTAGGCACTTTCGTTTTAGCAGTTGTAATTTCACAATGTTTCAAGTGTATCTTTCCCTAAGGAATAGAGGCTCCATCTCAATTCAAAATTCTAAGTTTGAAAGCATTTTACTTTCCAGTTGAATGTAATATTAATCATTTCAGTTCTTCAGTTAAATGAAGACATTTAGAACATAAGTAATGAAATGCCATATTAATCTTTTTAAAGACTTTCATAGACTAAACCAATATTTGCTAAACCAACTAAACTAAACCAACATTTGCACTTGTTTATAAAAGGAGGAGTTTATTAGAGGTAGAGATTACTATTATTTGCTTGTTCTATGTTCTCCTATAGGCACAAGCATTATTCCATTTCAGAAGAAACGATTGACTCATATGTCTGGATGGATGGCTCTGATTCCAAATGCAAAACACATTAACTGGTATTTTAAAGGTGTGGCTCACATAACCAACATTTCATATACATCAACATTCTATGGATTTAAGGTAAAAATATTTATCTTCTAATGATTATAATTGCATATTACCCAAACACAGCCTACATCCTCATAATTACTCACACACATTGTCAGGCCAGAGGGACCTTTTATCACAAATTGACCTGTTGAAATCCTGCACATTCTTCACGAACCATTCTGAATCTAAGAAGTAAGCCAAAAAAAAAAAAATTCATTTGAGAATCAGAAGTAGGCAATCTTTCTGCCACATTGCTGTAGTACTAAGCTTATTCCCCTGTCATTATTAGCATGATAATAACCTACCTTTACTGAGTGTTTATGATATCTCAGGGATCAGCAGTTAAGAACTTTATTTTTTATATCATGAAATAGATCAACCATACCTGAGGTCAAGAGTTCGAGACCAGCCTGACCAACATGGTGAAACCTTGTCTCTATTAAAAATACAAAAAAAAAAAAAAAATAGCCAGGTGTGGTGGTGGGCACCTGTAGTCCCAGCTACTTGGGGAGACTGGGGCAGGAGAACTGCTTGAACCCAGGAGGCAGAGGTTTCAGTAAACCAAGATCACCCCACTGTACTCCAGCCTGGGCAATAGAGGGAGACTCCATCTCAAAAAAAAAAAAAAAAAAAG
Organism: Trachypithecus francoisi; assembly: GCF_009764315.1. Classification (NCBI taxonomy): domain Eukaryota; kingdom Metazoa; phylum Chordata; class Mammalia; order Primates; family Cercopithecidae; genus Trachypithecus; species Trachypithecus francoisi. Next base: position 65,669,303 of record NW_022681472.1, read on the forward strand.
CCACTACCTAACTCTATCTAAATCTAACATTCTGTGAATATTTACTTTCTAATTTGTATATTAAAAAATGGTAGATAGAGTGGAAGCCCTCTGTATTATTTACTCTCATCTCATTTCCCGTTCTCCACCTCTAATGGTAGCCAGTATCCTGAATTGGATGTTTTCCATCTTATACATGTTCTTCCACTTATACTACACATTTGTGCAGCTTTTTAAAAAATATTTTTAAACATTATAGAAATAAAATATTGTCTACAATTTTATCTGTCAATTTTTTAAATAAAATATTTTCTAAATGTATGCATACATACACACATATCACATATATATGTGTGTATGCATATATATACACTATACATGTGTATACTTAATGTATATGTGTGTATATATACACACACACACAGGAGAGAGAGAGAGAGATCCTTTTGTTGCCTTAGTGACAGAACTAGCATTATTGTCATAGACATGTAAAATGTTAATAAACAAAATAGAAATTCAAGACAAAAAACAAACTAAAGCCAAAACTTTTAAATCTTAATATAGGGGCTAACTATATGTCATTAAAATTAATGTGTTATATGAAGAATATTAACATACAAGCCACATTTTTCTACAAACTTTTATAGGAAGAAGACTATGTAATTATATCACATAACTTCACTCAAAATCCTGATATGTTTAATATTATTGATATGAGGAATGGTTCCTCAAATCCATTGAATTGGAATACTAGCAAGAATGGAGACTGGCACCTTGAAGCAAACACTAGTACTCTATATTACTTGGGTATGTGTCATTAGGCAGAAGTGATATTTTATCTGATGCTTTGTCTAAAGGATGAGAAAAATTGCTTAATAAACAAATGTGTTGTACAGTGCTTAATATATACAGGATTCAATAAATGTTTGCTGAATGGAAAAACTGGAGAAAATAATTATTCTTGAAAAGGATTTGAGTTGAATTAAGAACTTTCATTTTATGTTGAAGGTGACACCAGCATGCTTACACATTGACAGTTTTATTTCATGGACTTAGAGAGAATGAATACAATGGAAGCTGGTATATATTTTGTTTCCATTTTTATTATTTAATTATTTGGAAAATTAAAATATGTAAGAATAAATTTTAATTAAATTCTAAAGCATTCATTTTTATCAAAATATTTGACTATGTATGTCTTTATAATATGTACATCGTCAGAATTTCTCCACATCTCTTCCATACATATGAATTATAATTCAAGTTACTACCTTAAGAACATTTTCCAAAATACCATAATTTTGTTTACATTCAAGTACTTTGGTCACTGTGTTCATTTCACCCATTTTTACTTTTTACTTCACTTTCAGTGTCAGGAAGAAACGACCTTCATCAGAGTCAGCCCATTTCTGGGAACCTGGACCCTGATGTGAAAGACGTTGTTATTAATTTCCAAGCTTACTGTTGTATTCTCCAGGATTGCTTTCCTGTACATCCCCCATCGAGAAAACCAATTCCCAAGAAGCGACCAGCCACATATAAGTATATAGGCCTTTTGTAGTTGATACCCTCCAATATCTCTTAACATAATCCTTTTCACATGTCACTCCTGGGTGAAATAATAATGCTTTACTTCTGCACAATGTCTTGTAGGTTACGAAGTACTTTCACACTCATTGCTTTGCTTGAGCCTTACAAAAACCTTCATAAGAAAATGAAAAAGTCTTACAAAAATTATGTGTGAAAGTTACTGGTAACCTCACAGTTGCAGAATGTTAGATTTAGATTATTAGACCTGGCCCAATTCCTTTATTATATAGATGAGAAAGCTGACACCCAGTGAACATAGGTGCATTACCTGAGATAACAGATCACTGATGCACATCCAGTACAGCACCAGAAACTAAGTCTCCTTGAGAATCCAATGCTTTCTTAGCAGGTGCTGTCTCTAGAATAACCATCGTGGTCAAATTTCATAATAGAACTTAGTTAATGTTCTTTCAAATATATTTTAATTCTTCTAGTTAAAAACAATATTTCTATCTTTGTAACTTATGTAGCTCTTTACCTTTATTTCTCATGTGGAGCATCACTTTCTACCTTGTTTTAGAGTAATTACTGGACATGATGGTACTAGTACATTCAGTATTAGTCTTTAAGACCCTGAAAGGCATCATCCTGATTTGATGTATATTTGCATCCCTTATGGACAATACTACTGATAAAAAATGATGATGATGCTAAAAGCTAACATTTAGTGGGCACTGAATAGCCCACTACTATGTAACAAGTACAACTCAATGATAATTATTAGATGAATTACATTTCAAAATAAATAGATACTGTAAAGGTTATTGTACAAAAGAACAAAAATTGAATTTGTTTATATATTCATTAAACCACTAAAAAAAATTACTGAGTATCCACTATGTGCCAGGCATTTTTGATTCAATTATAAACAACATAGATGTGATCTTGATCTCACTATACTCATATTCAATCCAAAGAGATGACAAAACAAGCAAATGAACAAACAAAAAGGTAAACAGAAGATAAAGTATGTAAGTGTGAGTTGCGATAAATGTTATAAAAAGAACGGATATGGGGCTTGGACAAAGAGCAATATGGCAGGGACAGCCTTTGGGTGGGGTGGTTAGCACCCTCAAGGAGGGGTTATTCCAACTGCAACCCAAAGGGTGAAGAAGAGCTCACTGAGTGAAGGGTAGGAGAGACCTAGGGAGCAACTTGTGCAGGTGTCCTGACATAGCAAGGGTGTGGCATGTCCAAGAATGGAGAGAGAATCATCAAGGCCCTTATGCATTCTAAGGTAGATATAATTATTAAATATTTAATTAACATTTATTATGACTACTATAACAGATTTAGATTGCTCTAGGTCAGAATGTGATAAAGGTAAATTACGATAAACTACGTATATATGCCATGGTATAGTTTTTCTTTCTTCCCACGGTATGAATTTTCCTTACTGGAAATAGTTATAATTGGATTGATTAATTTGTATTATTCAACTAGCTATGAATCATACAAAACAAAACAGTATCTTGACCCAGAAGTGCTACCTCAGGATTAAAACAGAAGGCTCAAGCTATATAACTTAATGCTTACTTTAAGTGGGCTTTGTTGATCGTAACAATGGGAAATAAGAAGAAGGGGAATGCATAACATGATTATTGATAGTGAGTGATGGTATGGATAAGAATGAAGGGCTATGATTGTGAATGTTTTCCAGTGGGAAAATATCACCAATTTTTTTTATAATATCCTTCATAAAAATTTGCATTAAAAGGTATTTTCTAGAAGGCATAGTGATGAAAACTGAAGGCTGGCTGTCCTCCCATGCACTTTACAAAATTATTTCAATTTAATCTAGCCTTCACTTTGGATACAGATCTGCCACCCCCATCCCAGGCCAGGAGCTTAATGGCATTGGTGCATCCTTGTCAATTCAGAGACCATTCTTCTACACCTTTTTTCACAGAATCTAGCCAACTATATCCTCTACCCCCACTCCCCATGAAATAGCCCGTGTGTCAAAGGTCTTTAAAAGGACAAAGCATGCATTTCTTTTTTCTTCTCCACCATGTAAAATCTTATGGGGAAATGGAATGGTTTACATTTTAGATAAAATTAGGTAGGGTATATAACAACAAGTCATAATTCACAGAATTATTTCTCTTCTCTTTTCAGTTTATGGTCAAATGATTCTTTTTGGCAATCATCACGAGAAAATAATTATACTGTACCTCACCCAGGGGCAAATGTGATTATACCTAAAGGTAATACATAAACACAAATGAATAAAATGTTTGTTTTATATAATATTAACACTATGGCAGCGTAGATGTCACAGTTAAGTTTCCACTTTTATCAGCACACTTTGGTGAAAGAGCAAGTGTGGAGAAGTGGACTCTATTAATGCATCCTGGATACTAAACCTAGCCTTCTGGGGTTTCTGTGGACTTAAACCTGGCCATTAATTAACAAGAGTAGAATTTCTGGGAGAGATAGGAATCAGGTATTATACGAAAAGACATTTAATAAACTTACTCAAAACCAGGACTCACTGATAAGCTTGTCAATGTTTTGCTATAGGTTGTAGTTTATGGACTATGTTATATTTCTTAAAGTATTGTTTTACAGGAACATGGATTGTAGCTGACATAGATATGCCATCAATGGAAAGACTCATTATTTGGGGGGTTCTAGAACTGGAAGATAAATACAATGTAGGAGCTGCAGAATCTTCTTACAGAGAAGTTGTTTTGAATGCTACCTACATATCACTGCAGGTAAGAGTGAGGGCCTTATAGTTTATATCTTTATTAATCTAATTCTAAAAGGTATATTTACTCAAATAATAAGAAGGAAGCATATTCAATTGGTGTGAATAAAAAGCACAACTGGCTCTAGCCCATTAAATGCGAGTCTCAGGTTAGTCCAGTATATTTCTGTTCTCCTTTAAATTACGAACTAAACATTTCGTAGGAGTAGTTATTATGGGATTCTTGAGTTTGCAGTTAGCCCAGTTTCAATTCTGTATAGAATATCTATGTCATTATGAGGTCAGGCTAAACCAACAGTTTGTTCCAACAAAGAGTCCTAGGAGTTCTGAAAATATTAAAAGAATTTAAGCCTTTTGTTTTTAAAAGAAAACAAACAGTATTTTAAAAAAAAAACAAAGGGACATAAATGGAATTATGAAAGCAAGAGAAAATAAATCAAAATGTTACAGTTATTCGAAACAATCCCCACATTCCTTGTAAACCCCGGATGGCCTTGAACCTGTACCAGCTTAATCAGCTCGATTGTTCTGTCAGTCTTGTAATATTGTTTATGAAAAAGAATAGCTTAGCCAAAAAGCTATTAAGCATCATTAAAATAATAAGTAGTTAGAATTATTATTATTTCTTTGAGAGAAGGAATAAAGTCCAGAAACTTGGTTATTAATATTTTAAAAGTGCATCATATTTTGATTAGATGAATGGCTTTAAGGTAAATTAAAGTTACAACTGAATCTTTACCTCATTGTTTTTTAGTTGGGTAACCATGGGTAAGTTATTCGACCTCTTTCATCATTAGTTTTCTCACCTGTGAAATAAGGATAATAATACTAATTCATGAATTGGGTATAAAGAAAGGTTAAATGATATAATATATGTGAAGCCTTACACATTATGTGTGATGGAAACAGCAAGCATTTAATGATAGCTCTTAGTATTAACAATGACGACTCATAAATGGCATAGCTTGGGTGTAAGCGTGAAGAGTATATCTTACATATGGGATATTACGTTCAAATACATTATGGTCTGTTCAAACACCACTAGTTTAAGTCTTATGAAATCTCAGTTTTAGGTCTGCTTCTGTCCATAAGTAGATACTGAATTTGACCTTTGAAAAATCATTTAAACTGCCTATCCAAAAGTGAAATTAAAGTCACTTCCAGTATATAATGCTGTTCTTTATATAACAAAACTCATTCCTTTTTACTAGGGGAGACTTCCAGTGACTTCTTAATTCCCTTTTTATGGGTGGATTTTTTTTTCCTGGTCAATTTTTAAGTATTAACAATTTTCTGCTTCATTTCAGGGAGGTAGATTAATCGGTGGCTGGGAAGATAACCCTTTTAAAGGAGACTTAAAGATTGTTCTTAGAGGAAATCATACTACCCCAGACTGGGCTCTTCCAGAAGGACCAAATCAAGGGGCAAAGGTCTTAGGTGTGTGTCTACAGATACCAAAAGTGTCACATCTGTTTTGAGAATCTACTTTAAAATATATGACACTAAAGTACCTATCAGTTCACAATGGTAAATACTTTATCATAGTAAGTACTTCTGATATAAAAGTGCCAGAAGCTTTTACAGAAATTTATTTTTGTTTACAAAGGGTTACAGAAGTGGCAGAGATTTTTAGAATTAAATCACATCACATTTCACCAGGTAGAAACAGATATAAATGTGCATATTTTAAACCAAAATGTAATTTATTACAAAACTAATATTAACAAATCTCTTTGTGTGTATATTATTTTTCCAATCTGGTTTTCTTCATACAGTTTTCTTTATGTAAGCAATACCATGTTTCACATTTTGGTACCTTTCCTTAAAAGGTAACTTTCCTACACATTATTGCATTTATAGCATTAATAAATAATCTGTGGATCAGTTGACTCTGCAATCAATTACTCAATCACAGCTATTGCTGAGATTTAATTTCCCAGTTGCATTGGTGTACTGTGGATATTCTTATTTGAGCTCAGAAAGCAAATGGCTTGAAAGAGTTTAACCTGGTCACAATTAAGAACTGTTTATATGAATGGTACTGCATATTTATTTAGAAGACACATATAAGCATGTGCTACCATTGTTTTACTGTACAATTTCTAAAACTGACACCAAGTAAATAAGGGGTTAAAAATTGCTTGAGATTGAATTAGCTCACCATTCACAAATATCCTGAAGCAGACAAATTCAATCTTAAAAAAAAATTACATGTTTTTTATTTCAAAAGTAACACGTTAAACGAACAATATCAAGAAAACATATCTGTAAAGAATATACATCTTTCTAATTATCTTTTAAGGACACTAGCATTAGTTAAAATTTTTTGTGTGTCTTCCTGTTTTAATCTATGCCTATATTCATATTACATATACTGATTTGTGGTGATAGTATTGTTCCTTTCATAAAACATGGTCAAACTAAGTATATTATTATGCAATTTTCTTTTCTCAGTGAACATATTATGAAAATCTTTCCTGATCAAAATGTACAGATAAAACTCATTTTTATAGCCTATTATTCTACAGTATTAGTATATTAAACTTTATTCCATCCTTTTCCTTTTGATGTATATTTGGATTAATTCCAGTCTCCTCATGTTTTTAAATATTACTGTGGTAAGCATCTTCATTCATGTACTCTTGTATACTGGTTTTAATGTCTATGAGCCAGATTTCCAGAAGTGGGTTAAAGGGTCAAAGTCTTCTTACATGGTTCCAAGCAGAGAGCACCAATTCATTCCTTTCGTTCTAAAATGTTTAATCACATAATAAAATATATCAATGAACATTTTCATTTTATACTAGCACCTAACTCAGTACTGTGTGGTGAATAAATAGGAGTGTGCTTTTCTTCTTTAGGGGTGTTTGGTGAGCTAGATCTTCATGGAATTCCACGTTTAATATATAAAACTAAGCTCTCAGAAACTGCAGATGCAGGTTCCAAAGTCCTGTCTCTGATGGATGCTGTGGATTGGCAGGTAGAGAAAATAATTATGTAATGGAACATGAATATATACAGTGGGTCAGCTGAAAAAAATGTCTATTCTACTCTCATGGGCATTCATTTTCTCATTTGATTAGCCAGATGAAAAATGGGTATTTTGCAATAAGCTTGCAAAAATTGACCTGATAGGAGGCATTTAAAAATTGTGGCTTCAATGGTCCTTTAAAATAAATAGAGAACATTATGTGTGTGTGCATATATACATATGTATGTATATTGTATTTATATGTATTTTATGACTATATATTATGTATATACATTTTATGACATATATGACTGTAGATTAGTCATATATGACTAATATATATTATGTACATACAAGCTAATATATAAGTCATAAAAATGCATATAAATTAGTGATATTTTATATTAATATATGTCATACAAGAAAAATATGAATATTTTTGGATAAAATTAAAATGACTGTTAGTCATAAAAATGTATATATAATATTTTAGTCATATTTTATAGTAATGTATATTAGTCATAAAAGAAGAATATGAACATTTTTGGATAAAATTTATTATAAATTCTTATAAAACAGAAAATGGAATTATTTAAAATATATTTTATTATCTTGGTTACCTCTTCACTTCTAATTTATGATTTTACATGTTAAGAATTTGAAAAGAAAAGAAATTCTGACACCCAATGATATCCATATACTGCCTGTGTTAAATGAGATCTTTTAATAAAGTATAAACGGTAGCAATTCTCATCTCTACTGTGCTCATAAACTATGTACAAGCCGTAGAGTCCACATGTTTTAAAATACAGTTTTTAATGCCAAAAAATTAGAGAAATGGATGGATTTCATCTCCAAGCTTTCAGATCTCAGTCAGTTCCTTTCTGGTGAGAACAAACTTTAGACTCACAGAACAAAGGGAGCCTTAGTTTGAGCAAATCAATGCAAATCATCAAAACATTTGGGTTTGCTCTCTTAGTGTAGTTTATAATTGGTAAATAGAAAGAGGGTTTATTGGGAAGTACTGTGATCTATTTGCAATATGTTTTTATTTGTGATAGTTCTGGTGTGATTACTTTTTAAAGAGAGTAATTAAGTGATTTTGATATCCTATTATCCAATTAATACTGTCAGCAAATTTTGTATCAGAGTAATATTTAACCAAGTGTCACACATTTTTCTAGGCATTGGGGATTTAGTGGTGAAGAAATTTGTCCAAGCTATCACAGAACTTGCATTGGAGTGGGAGAGTCAGAAACTAAATGAACAAATAAATATCTATTAATTTCAGATAATGTGCATGATGAAGGAAATAAAACAGATAGTGTGATAGAGACTGCCATGGCAAAGAGTAGCAGATAACATTGAATATTCCAGAGATGGTCTTTGTCAAGGGTACATCTGAGCAGAGATTTGGATGACAAGGAGGAGCTCAATATACAAAGTTCTAGGACTTAGCCTTGCCCTTTAACTTTCCTCAGGCTTTTCTGCCTTTCAGAAATAACATGTGATAGTTAATTGTACTAAACAAACAAACAAAAAACTAGGGGAAAAAAATTCAACTCTTAATAATATTGTCCTGATCAGTTCTTAATAAAAATGTGAGTATGTTTGCTTTGATGTCTTTACTTTTTTAGAAAAGGTATGTTGCTGTGATTTTACTAAACGGCTGAGTTAAAGTTAAGAAAATGCTCAGATAATTCAAAATTTATAATTCTTAATGTCAAACACAAGCATATATATTTTAGAGACTTCAATGTACTGTTTATTCTTTCTGATAATACTGTAATTGCCAATGAGATATAAATTAAATTTGAATTATTTAATGATATCAAGAAATATAAACCTATTTTTAAAATTGTTCTTAAATTTGGCACTTGAATTTTTCTAAGGAGGGAGAAGAGATTGTGATAACAACCACAAGCTATGATTTCCACCAGACAGAAACAAGAAGTATTGTTAAAATCCTGCATGATCATAAAATTCTCATTCTTAATGATAGCCTTTCCTATACTCACTTGGGTAAGTGGATGCTTTTTAACCAAATAGATATATAATTGTATTGAAAGATTCACATTTTCTCTGTAATTATAATTCTTTGATAAAACATGTCACAAATATGTTAAAGGAGCATTTTATTCAGATCGGCAATGATACCCAGTGAGCGCTGCTCTTTCTCTGTTGGTTACCAATAGGCCCTGCTATGTGCTTTCATTCATTCAGCAAATATTCAGCAAAGACCTAGTGTATGACATTTTATAGGGTAAGGTTCAACACTTTCTGTTTAAAGCAAGCTTCTAGGTGATTCTTGTGCACACTGAAATTTGAGAATCCTTTATCCAAAAGCCTTGTCCTAAACTGTTTTATGGATATAGTCTTTAGTGGTAAATGCATTTAGACAAGTAACAATGGAAAGATAAAACTATAATTGTTGAGGAAAGAAGGAATCAGCATGATCTGAAGATGAGTTTTCCACTTACAGGAGCAGGGCCTTCCCAAGCACTCCAGCCTTTTCCCATTTGGCATGGTACCTTCATCCAAATCTCAGGAAGTGGGAGCAGACAATAGTGTAAAGTTAGAAAATCCTTTCAGATGCCCCTGATGCTCACATGAACTCCAGATGCAAGACAGCATGATAGACTAGCAGACATTTGACTTGCGTGAAAAAGAAACTGAAAAGAACTTCTTAAAGCAGTACTTTGATAGAAGCGCATGTGTCTATAATTCTATATCATATATTTTCTTTAAATCATAAAGAAAAGTTTTATTTGAAAAATGTTTCATTGTAATTAGTTGTAAAACAGTTGGTTTTTGAAGTTTGACATTATAGATTCTTTCATTTAAAATATCAAGCATTATTCTCTGTTGGAAATGTACCTGCTTGTCTTAAAGTTTTGAATAACATTTCTTAAAATGTGGCATGTAATCTAGGTTATGTTTTACAAATTGTTAAGATGTAAATGTACAGATGGTGTTGGATATGCTACTACCTGCTGATGAAGAATCTTGTGGTTGATATAAAACATGCCACTGAGAAAGTGGAACAAACCAAGGTTTAGGTGGCGGGAGTGTTAATTGCTATGTGTTGTTGATTCTCCTCCTAGCTTTGGGCAAATTCTTTTACTTCTCTACATTTCCTCATCTATTAAAATTACAATACACTTCTCAATTTGCCATACAATAGGGTTTTCATGTGTAATTTGAAGTGATTATATACTACCCTCAAGATCTGTTAAGTAGTAACTTTATACTTGCTGATGATAATAATTTTGATGTAAATAGAGGAAATATTTTTGGTTATATTTCATTTTATAAATACGAATATCATAATATCAGACTGCCATCTGTATATATTTAAACATGTAAATCTAATAATTCATGCATTCATGTTGATTTTTGGCTTATTAGAAAGCTGTTTAGCATATGAACTGCAAAGGAACTAGTAAAGACAGATATTTCTCAGCACTGGCAATAATCTAGCTGCCTTTATGCTGCAGCTGAAAAATACCATGTCCCTGGAACTGGTGAGAGCTACATGTTAGCAGCTGATGTTGGGATACTGAGTAGGAACATCAAAATAGTTGGTGAAGATTACCCAGGTTGGTCCAAGGACTCTTTTGGAGCACGCATACTGGTTGGCTCATTCACTGAAAATATGATGACATTTAAAGGTTAGTATAAATTCAGTTTATTTTTCTAAATGAGCTATAACATGATCTCATCTATATTTAGTCAGCTCTTACATAATTCTCACTTTTTACATAAGATTATGTGGGAAAATAAAACATAAAAAGTGATTATGTAGCCCAGGTGTTACCTTCCAAGAAAATTCTCTTAAATTACTGCTTTTACTTTTATCTTCACGGACAAAATGAATTATCAAATTAACAATGACCTTCGGTAACAGCTAAACCAGTCTTTCACCTAACAGGGATAATTTTATAATAAGTACCGCAGATCATTTGTTGTTTTTGTTTTGGTTTAAGGAAAATTTCAAGCATACACCAAAAATAGAGAAAACAATATAATGAATCCCAATGTACTAATCACCAGCTTCAACGATGATCAGCTTTGGCCAATCTTGTTTCATCTACACCTCCATCCACTTTCTACATGCCCCTGGATTGTACTGAAACAACCACACATTATATCATCTAGAAATATTTTAGTGTGAAACTGTAAGACATTTTAGAAAACATCAACAAATATCAGAACTAAAAATGTTAATTTCTTAATAATAATTTCTTATCAAATGATAGTTCAAATTTCCCCAGTATCCTCCTTCCCTTCCTCCTTCCCTTCCTTCCTCCCTCCCTCCCTTCCTCCCTTCCTTTCATCCTTCCTTCCTTCCTTCCTTCCTTCCTTCCTTCCTTCCTTCCATCCTCTTGTTTCAAATAAGGATCTAAATAAGATCCACATTTCAACTGGTTATGAATCTTAAATCTCTGATTCATTCCTCTCTCCTTGCATTTTATCTATAAAAGAAGTTGGTCCTCTAATTCTGGGGAGTTTCCAACAGTCTGGAATTTAGTGATTGCATTCCTGAAATTTAACTTGTTCTCGTCTCCCTGTATTTCCTATGCCTAGGTGATATAAAACTAGAGACTTCAGGCTCAATTTTTAGGCAAGAATTATGCCAGACAGGGTGTCTCAGGCCTGCAATCCCAGCACTTTGGGAGGCCAAGGTGGGAGGACTGCTTGAGGCCAGGAGTTTGAAATCAGCCTAGGCAACACAGAGAGACCCAATTGCAAAAAAAAAAAAAAAAAAGAAAAGATACAGTTGGTAGTGTATTTTTCCATCAGTAAGTACATAATGTATGATTGTTTCTCTTCTTACAATGCTAATAGCTACTAAATAACATTGCCTAGATTCATTAAATCATTAAGATTTAAAATTTCCTCCTCATTTATAATAAAATCTCCTCTAAACCACCATTTGACTGCACTGAAAAATACTTCATATAGGGAATACAGGAAAAAATGCTTGATTTTTCCTCATATTGACTAGGTTTCAAAATAATGTGTTTGCTCCCAAGCATCCTCCAAAGGTGACAGGGAGTTTTTGGTTTGTTGTTAGTATCATTATGTGCTCCTGGGTCAAAACATATTTGACCTGTTCAAATCCATTGTGATTGTTAATCTGATTAATACTCAGAATGCTCCATTATTGACCTTCAGAACCTTTTCATGTTGATGCCTGTCTTCTTGACAGTTAGTTTTCTAAGCCTCTTTACTTTCTGATACGGGAAGCACATACTGTAATTTTTTTCTAAGACTGGAACTCAATTGTTCCTCCAAGTAATTCTGGTTCTTTTTATTGGAAGATGTTATTTGGATCCCACAATCTGGGTACTAGGACTAGAGTATCCATTCTTGATTTGAACTGTTGCTGCAGGTACTCACTTGTTCAAAACACTGCCTATTTCATTTTGCAACAGATCTATTCTAGCAAATCTTTATATCGAGAAAACAGCAATCTCACTATAGCCTCTACTTGTTGGTAATAATCTGCCAGAGGAAGCTCACCTGATGATGATGGTGCTGCTGCTGCTGCTAATGATGGTGATGGTAATGATGATCATAACACAAGATCACGGGCACTGTGCTAGGCATTAAACATGTACTATCTCATTTAATCCTCATAATGTTATGGCATAAATATCCCTCTTTTAAAGATGGAGAAACAGATGAATAAAGGGGTACAGTTGCTTTGATCTTGAATATTAATCTGTGCCTTTCTCACTTCAAATTCGGTGATGAACCCTATTCCTATGACAGTCTTGCCTTGCTCCTATATATTGTTTTGTGATGTGAGTAAAGATAACACATCTGTGGCTTTTGTAAGCCCAGGTGGTTTATAGTAATCATGTCTTCTGTATCATTATCTCAATTTTTCATATCTTCTCAACCATGTATATAAGAATTGGCTCATGGATTGCAAGGTAGGTTTTCCCTTCTAGTACAAAATAACTTTTCTCCAACACACCCTCTTAAGTATCAGTTTTTGAACAAATAATATTCTCTTTGGTTATTTTCCAGCCATGAATTCCTGGGCCTCAGTTTTTTTTTTTTTTTTTTTTTTAACTAGATGATAGAGATATAAAAGTTCCTAACTCACAGGGTGCTTTATGAGAATTAAACCCCATATTGTCTGTTATGCATTTAGTGCAGCACTTGACACAGAGCAATCTCTCATGGATTGTTATTGCTGTTAGTAGTCTGTAAAATTACCCTTTGTCACCTCGATGGTACTTATGATAAGCTGACCGGCAGATAATTGGCAATACATATTCTGAAAGAGATTATAAAAGATAATGCCCTTAAAAGCTCTTTATGCCATCAAAAGGGAAGTGTCAGGTAAATTATATCTTATGCCTTATGCCATACATTCTCAATTTGAAAATATCACCCCCCACCCCAGGAGGAAAAACTTAGTTCTTGGGGTGGGGGCCGAAAACATAGGTATTACAATGGTTTGTGGTCCTCCAAAAGGCCACTGTACACTAACAGATATATGGTATATATGTGTTATTAAAATTTTGTGGGAGAGTGCAGGCTATTAAGAAAAAAAAATGTGGAAAAGGGCTACTTATGAGTACAATGAAAAGAGGTCTGAGAAATACTACTTCTTCTGGATTAAAGGAGCAAAGAATAACTAATGATTTTTTCATGAAAAATTTGAACTTTGTGTAGCTTTTCAAAAATGTTTTATTCCAACTGTTTTAAGAAAAACAAATTTTAAATCTTTCCCTACCTTAGGAAATGCAAGACTAAGTAATGTGGAATTTTATCACAGTGGTCAAGAAGGCTTCAGGGATAGCACAGATCCAAGATATGCTGTAACGTTTCTTAACCTAGGACAGGTTTGTGCTTTATTCTTGTGTATATTAAAAATATGTAAAATATTTTTATTTTCATGTGACTTCTAAATAGCCACATCTTATATTAGCTAAAATTATAATCTAATATAATAAAACTTTCTTGGCCCATTAACTTTTTAGACCTATATAAGTAGGATTTGATTCCATCCATATTGTGCACTTATTTAAGGCCAGTAAAAACCATAAGAAAAGTAGTATAGTGGGTGAAAGAATTGAAGATCTATAATAGTGGTTTATATATCCACTTTATTTTGCAATGACAAAAAACATTTTTCCAAATGGTTTCTATTAAACAAAGAGAGTATTGCTCAAACTTCTCAAATGAAATGCATGTTTGATCTATGCCTCCATCAAAAGTGGCAAAATAAATATTCCTAGAGGGCTGGTGATTTAAGAAAAATGAGAGACAGCATATCTCTTAGTAGAAATAAATAAGTAATCTTGCAGGTTTAAATTGAAACCCCTAACCTGTTCACTGAATGGTTCCTATAGACATTTGAATAGTAACTCCTTGCCTAAAGTGTTTTTTGTAATAAAAAAAAGATCCCTGTCATCATGAACTATTCTTAAAAAAGTAATTTTTAGCACCTTAACATTTTATAAGTGATAATAGGAATATAAATGCATAGAAAAGCACTTGAGAATTTTGAATCTGCATTTAAAGTAAGCATATATATTTAATATATCTAATAATAAATTCAGATATATGGAAATTTGCATATTTTATATATGGATATATTAAGACTTATGGAGAAATCATCTTTAAGAGAAAGCGAATTGAGTATTGATGATTAATCAAGGTTTGTTTACTGAAAATAATTTACTTCAATTTTTTTGTTTAAATATACTGTAATTTTATTTTTAAAATGTTCTCTGTATCCCAATGTTTTATAGATTCAAGAACATGGATCATCCTATATTCGAGGTTGTGCTTTTCACCATGGCTTCTCTCCAGCAATTGGTGTATTTGGGACAGATGGATTGGACATAGATGACAACATAATTTACTTTACAGTGGGAGAAGGTAATATAATAATATTTTGGTCCAAATTACATGTCCTGTGGAGGCTTTCTTATCTGTAAACTCTAGAGCCATACTGCCCAATTGATCTTTCTGTGAGGATGGAAATGGTCTATATTTATGCTGTCTAATAATAGTGACTACTAAATCACATGTGTCTATTGAGCACTTGAATTATGGCTAGGAGCTGAATTGTGACTGAAGAAATGAATTTTTAATTGTAATGGAACATAATTTAATTGCACTTAATATACATTTAAATAGCCACATGTGGCTATGGCTATCATATTAGACACTATAGCCCTATAACATGGAAGAATTTTTACCAGACCACATTCTTATATGAGTTATCTAATCACTAATTATTTAAATGTAATACTCCTCACATATAAATCACAAATATTATTACAAATAAAGGTTATATACAACTTTAGGCATATTATATTGATTTTTGTCAGTATAAAGTATAATAAATTTATTTAATTTATATAAAAGCTGTGGGTTTGTTAAATAAAATCTGAGATGGACCCTGTGAACCCACATATTTAACAAGCACCCCAGAAGATTCTAATTCAGGTAGTCTATTAAAGAGGGAGAGTTCATTATCAAAGAGTTCAGAGGAATCTTTCAAAAATCTAAGAGGATCATTTGTCAGGCTCAAAGTAGAAAAATAATTTTATGGAAAAATCAAAAGACATTACTCATAATAGTCGTTTCAAATTGACTTATGTATTTTGGGGATTTTCTTTCCTTTTCTACTTTTTTTTTTTTTTTAACAGGCATAAGAATATGGGGGAATGCCAACCAAGTCCGAGGGAATTTGATTGCACTTTCGGTTTGGCCAGGAACCTATCAGAACAGAAAAGATTTAAGTTCAACTCTCTGGCATGCAGCAATTGAGGTAGTGAGAACAAATTTATAATTATACTAACATAATTATATCAGTGATTGAAAAAATATAATAAAATGAGCTAACTAAAGGAGTGAATGCACTTTTAAAAAGATGATGTAAGTTTCGGTAGCCATTGGTGTATTTTTTTCTGTTGATGTCTATTGGCTTAAATAGTTCTCTTACCTCCTTTCTTCTCCAACATTATTTCAAGTTCCAGTACAAGGTCTCTTTGCTGCTACTACTCAACTGAGTGCTTTGGGCATATTACTACTTAATTCTGAATTTAGTTTCCTCCCTAAAAATGAAAATAGACAATGAAATCTCTAAAATCCTTTTCTCATCTAAAATGGTCATGATTCTACATGCAAGGTTATTATACTTATCTGATATTACTAATTGGAACCTTCTTGTTTCCCATGAAGTTTCTTCAATTATTGTAAGTGTTTGTTTAGATATAGAGTAAGATTACAAACAAGAAAAGAAAAAGTGGAGGTGATAGCTTCCTCCTGCCTTTACCTATGACATAGAATCGAAAGAAATTAAAAATAGTTACCTTTGAAAGATGGGATAAGGATTGAGTTTTTTTTTTTTTTCTCACAACTATTAATTAATACCTTAAGGTAAAATCTGAAAACTGAAATTTAGTACACATTTATGAGGTAAAAATTATCTCTTTTTATCTGTTTATACATATTAAATGTCAATTCCAAATCTTTAAGGCTATTTGTGTCTTTTGAAAGAAAGGGTACTTAACTGACATTTATGAATTCATGTGACTCTATTTTTATCAAAATGTTTAAAAATAAGTGTGTTTAATATGATTGCAACTTTTGACTGTTTTGCTGACACCATAGGCAAGAATGATATGTGTGCTGTATGCTTCCATTTTTTTCTACTTTGACTTGGCTTATAAAATAAAATTGTTTAGTAATTACCTAACACTCATGCTAACCTACTTTGTGATTATAGCAAACGTTATGTAAACTAGTCAATGTCTCCACTGAATCTTATGATCCACTGTCATTGCCTTAGTTGTCTTTTTTAAAATAAATTAATCAAATTGGTAACAAAACATAACTAAAAAGAGCCTGTAAAAAGAGCTTGCACCTGTAATCCTAGCTACTTGGGAGGTTAAGAGGACTGCTTAAGCTTAGGAGTTTGAGACCTACCTGGGCTACATAGCGAGACCCTGTCTCAAAAAAAAATATATGTATATATATAATTTTATATGAATATATATTTATATTAAACAAATATAAATATAATATATAAATATATATTTATCACTTTTTCAGTGATCACAAATTCCTGAAAAAAGTATTAACATTCCTGTTACCTTGTTATAATACTGGAACTTGTTCTGTGCCTTGTAAATTTTAAACCACATTCAGTGGATTTTGTGACTGAAATAAGAAATAATCTCTTTAATGTAGTTTTTAAATGAAGTCCAGGCTATAGTACTTAATGATGGTTTTACACCAAGAACCTAGTGTAATTTCAATACATCACTTATAATGAAGTTTGAATGGGGTAAATAATAAATTAAATTTTAGCTCCTGAAAATGTAGTCATAATTAAAAGTTTTCATAAGTATATTGTCATATACTTACTCTCAATTTATACAAATGTTTACTAGCCTGATGCACAGTATTTTTTTTAAATCATTGCACTAGATAAATAGAGGGACCAATACAGTTTTACAGAATAATGTAGTTGCTGGATTTGGAAGAGCAGGATACCGCATTGATGGTGAACCTTGCCCAGGTAAGTCTTTTAAACCACGAATCGCTAAAATTAGGAAATAACTTGTCCAAAATTGTTAAAATAAATAATTATTGTTTGTTAATTCAATATATAATATCTTTTCCTTCTGGTCACTGAAATAACTCAACAAGATAAATTATTTCAAGATAACATTGGATCTAAAAAAAAAATAGGTTTCTAAGGAAAACTTTATTTTTCCAAGTTTATGATCCCAAAACTCCAGCAGCAACTTGAGTTCTTTTTTTTTTTTTTTTTTTTTTTTTTTTTTGAGGCGGAGTCTCGCTCTGTCGCCTGGACTGGAGTGCAGTGGCCGGATCTCAGCTCACTGCAAGCTCCGCCTCCCGGGTTTACGCCATTCTCCTGCCTCAGCCTCCCAAGTAGCTGGGACTACAGGCGCCTGCCACCTCGCCCGGCTAGTTTTTTTTGTATTTTTAGTAGAGACGGGGTTTCACCGTGTTAGCCAGGATGGTCTCGATCTCCTGACCTCGTGATCCGCCCGTCTCGGCCTCCCAAAGTGCTGGGATTACAGGCTTGAGCCACCGCGCCCGGCCTTGAGTTCTTGATTTGGTCGGCATTGGGACAGTAAGTACCTCATCCCACCACCATTTTTACAAAAACAGCACTTATTATAGAGATACATGTTGACATACCCCATTATTTTAACTTCTACTTTGATAGAATAAATGCTCACTATTCATATGTTAAACCTGCATGCATCAAAAAGTCAATGAACATGAACAGACACTTCTCAAATATAGATTTCTCTATATTAGATTAGTAAAAATTAAGAACTAACTGAGCATCTACTCTTTTGACAAGGCTGTAGGGAAAGCAAAACATTTACAACTTGCTGGTTGAAGGACAAAACAATATCATCTCTGCTTAGGGTAACATGACAACATCTACCAAAATAACACATGCATTTACCTTTGACTCAGCATTTCCACTTCTATGAATCTAGCTAACAGTTGCCGTTACAAACTTAGAAAATTATTTATGAACAAGGTTATTCATCACAGCATTGTCTGTACTAGCAGAAAACCGAAAGCCACTTTGTGTCCCCCCATGCTGGAATAGTTATATAAAGTCATACGATGGAACACTAGACTACTCGAAGAAAGAAGGCAGAAGAGTTCAATGTATTGATATGAAGAACTCTCTAGAATATTCTTAAGTGCTAACTGGAGAGTGCAAAATAGTTTATATAATACTATTTTAGGTATAATACATATAAAATATGTTTTGTGGAAGAAAGGGAAGGAATCAGAATGTATATGGTATTTGTATTTACATAAGAAAAGTATAAAAATCATAGAAAGTAATTGGGAACAAGGGAACTCAGTACTTATAATTGTATACTTTTCCAATAACCTCTATATTTTCAACCATGTAAATAAATTATTACGAGATCAAAAAAGTAAACTACATAATAAATATGCAGACTTTACCCCTCAAGAAATTTAAAGAAAGTTAAAGAAAATGGGACTTTCTCTGGGAAATGTAGGTCCCTTCCAGAATTGATATAAAAAAAAAAAAAAACTCAGTATAGTTACTTTTTAACAGCTTTATTTGGCATGATTTATATAGCATGAAATTCATCTTTTAAAAAATATACTAGTTAAAAGTGTGTTTATTTTTAAGATTCTTTGAATCAGCATTTTTTTCCATCAATTCAAACATTTTTAGACTTAAGCGGGTTTTATTCTTGTGCAAAATACGTTTTGAAGGAATAAAAACTATTTTGTCAACATACTTAACTGATTCCTTGATATATGCTCTTGTTAAATATTTTAGTTCCCAACCACTTGAAGTGGCTTTTCTTTGGCTTAAAATTTTAAAATATGCAATTTCTTTACAACTTCAACAAAGTTACCCTTATGGATTTTTCAACATCAAAATGTGATCTTTGAATATGAGTATTTACTAGTATGTATAATGCTATATAATGCATTTTTCACTGACTATGTTGATATTCCTAAATAATTGAGACTATTTATAAGGAGATTTTGGAGTTATAGCAACTGAAATATGAAACTTCACAGAGGAATGAAGCATTTACGTTCCTGTAATGGTACATCAATTTATTCAATCCATCCCCCAGACAAGAGTCTGGGAAGCTCTGGATAGTGATATACACCAGGTTCAGGGGTGAAACCCTATCTGTCCATGCATCTATTATTGTGTGACTCTAAGGGAGAGAAATGTAAAAATCTTCTTATGCAGGAAAATTATCAAAACCAGGAAGATCATAAATAAAATGTAAAACCCAAAGGACTAGGAAGAAGGGAAAATCAATAGAAGATTAAAGGAAACAGATACCAGGGAACCTGAACAGGAGAGCTGGTATTAAGTACAATTTAGGAGGTGGTGCTGCTCTTTATAGACAGTTTTCCAATTCATTACTGTTTGGGGAGGCAGTTATTAAGGTTATTGAACTGATTTGGACATAAGTAAAACTTTCATTAAAATCCCCTTTGTTCTATATATTAATAATGAGTATAGTTGCCATTTATTGAGAGTATTTGCTATGCACTTTATGTGGGTGATTTCATTTTATTTTGAAACAATTCTGAATTAATCATTAAAACTTTTTACATATGAGGAAACTAAGGTCCTAAAACAACTTTCCCAAGATAATACATACACCAATTGTTAAAATATTTAAAACCACCTATCTCTGT
Source organism: Trachypithecus francoisi (assembly GCF_009764315.1). Classification (NCBI taxonomy): domain Eukaryota; kingdom Metazoa; phylum Chordata; class Mammalia; order Primates; family Cercopithecidae; genus Trachypithecus; species Trachypithecus francoisi. The sequence goes on from NW_022681472.1 coordinate 65,689,795, forward strand.
ACAACCTTCTAGGCTCCAAGAAATGATGGTGAATGAGCTAGGTGCAATGTCTTCTCTCATGAAGCTTACATATTACTGGGAGAGAAGAGATGGATAATTCACAAATAATTAATAATAAAAATATCAAGTGAAAGGAATTTTAATTGCAATGTAAAGTGACTGAGGTGTTATTTTGAATCAAGTATTTAGGGAAGATCTTTTAAGGAAGTGACATTTGACTTGAAAATGGGATGGCCAGAAGGACAGAGCAATGGAAAGATGTTTAGGGGGAGCATTTCACAGACAGTAAGCTGTACCATTGTGTTTCAAGTTTAGGCTTATTTGTATCTAAATCCCATTCTCTTCCTAATTAAATTAATGTTTACTTTAATCAGACAAAATAATGTAAGGGTGTTAAGACTAAATTTTGTAAATGAGTATACAGTTATTTTAGATAACAGTGAAGAGACTAGTTAGACAAAATTAACTACTAATTAGAATAAGCCAGGCGAGGTGGGGCATGCCTGTAGTCCCAGCTACTCAGGAGGCCAAGGCAGGAAGATGGCTTGAGTTTGAGACCAGTTTGAGCAACATAGTGAGACTCCATCTTGAGAACATTTAAAGAAAGACACTAAATAGAGTGAACCATAAATGGCAGAGCCATAAAAATATTTGATCATATTAAACCTGATATCAGAATTATATATGCAATTTTGAAAAGAATTTTGTTAACTTTAACTGATACTGCTTATTAAAACTATGTGACATGAATTGTAGCGTTCATTCTCTGGTTCTATATTTCCTTCCAAGGCCAGTTTAATCCCGTGGAAAAGTGGTTTGACAATGAAGCCCATGGGGGTTTATATGGTATCTATATGAACCAAGATGGTCTTCCTGGATGTTCTCTTATACAAGGATTTACCATTTGGACATGCTGGGATTATGGAATTTATTTTCAGGTAATTATGATTAAAGATGGTTATTGTTTATTTTGTTTTATGATTGTCCTTAGTATTATGTAACCTGTAAATTCTGTTGCAGACCACAGAGAGTGTGCACATTTATAATGTGACCCTGGTTGACAATGGAATGGCCATTTTTCCAATGATTTACATGCCAGCTGCTATATCACACAAAATTTCCAGTAAAAAAGTACAAATTAAGGTAAGAAATTAATACAGCCACACCATGGGGAAAAAAATAACTCAGAGAAGGGTAGAATTACTGAAGGACTAATAAGAATAATCTCCTTAACTTCTATCTGTCTCACCTATACCTCCCTGCCTTTGTTCCCACTGCCCTCTGCTTAAAAAACTGTTCATTCTTATCCCCCCTCCTCCCTTCCCTCTTCTTGTTTATCACCTGCTGATCTTGCAATAGTAATTTTCACTCCCTCTATGAAGTTTTTTCTGAGCTAGTTTAGGTGGTAATGACACTTCCTCCACCTTTGTGTTCCTTCTGTTCCCTGGATGTATTTATCACAGAAACATAATATGTCCTTATATATAATTATTTACACGTCTGTCTTCCCTCTCCTATTCTCAGTGTTTTTCCAGTTGGGGTTGCAATCACACCTTTTTCATCTTTGTTTAATGAATGATCCACTTTTTGAATTTATACTTTGTGTTTTATTTACTACAGTAGAATTCAGTATTATTCATTATCATGTTTTATTTTAGTAAGAGCTATTATTAATGCTATATTGGTTGGCTTATTTCCAAACAGAGTTCATTAATTGTTGGAAGTAGCCCTGGGTTTAATTGCTCTGATGTCCTAACTAATGATGATCCCAACATTGAACTCACTGCTGCTCATCGGAGTCCTAGATCTCCATCAGGTGAAAAATTTGAAACTTTAATGTTGGTATTCATATGAGTGCGTATTCAATTTTCATTAACTTTTTTTTTTGGTAAAAGGTGGGAGAAGTGGGATTTGTTGGCCTACCTTTGCTTCAGCTCATAACATGGCACCCCGAAAGCCCCATGCAGGGATCATGAGTTACAATGCCATCAGTGGCCTTTTGGACATCTCAGGCAAGTACACAATCTTTTACAAATCTTCTCAATGAATTTCTGTAAAGAATATATAGAGGGTAACTAATAATGTTTCATTGTTAGTAAAAATGATTTAAGTCAGTTTTTACAGCAATCTGCTCAATATGACAAATCAGACATAGAGTCAATTTCGAGAATGGTTCCTTGGCAGGATTCTTATACTGTATGTTGAAGAATTGATGTTAAATTTTCCTTCTAAAACAACAACAACAACAAAACACCGTATTGTGATTTAATATTAATTGATTTGTATAATTTTAAAAGCCCTTTCATGTAAGTAGGATTATATATTATCATCCCCTTTTAAAATTTAAGAACCTTAAGCTCATAGAACTTTAGTGCCTGGCCAAATTCCCACAGCTATTTGCAGAGCTAGGATTAGCATCAAAATCGTCTGATTCAAACTCCACTACTCTTTCACTGAACCAGGATGGCTGCTTAGAAATGTAAAATAATTATATAGAAATTAATGTAGTAAACACATCAATTATTTTCTTTGGCCTATTAAATAACACTGTGCATTTCCTGTTGTAATGGAGCAAGTCTCCCTTCCAGGATAATTTTAACCAGTGTCTCTTTGAAGAAAGTAGTTCAATAAGTTAGACATCTAAGTTTTCACAGATTCTTCCTCACAGTTTAGATCCCAGAAATGTGAAACAAATGGGCAACATTTTTAAGTGTTAATTGCAATGATGATACCCTTGGAGGAAATTGTATAACATGCTACATAGGTTGTAATTGAACATATATGGCTTTTAATAAATAATATGCTCCAGAATATTATAAATATCATGTGGCAATGAAACTGCCCTTATGAAATGAAGCCTTAAAATTGAAGTTTATGGAAAGAACACAAATAACTATTATTCTTTCATAAGACACAGTCTTTTAAAATAACATATAAAAGTTAGTTGACTTAGATTCCCTAGAAACAGCCTTAGATGAGGACTTTTATATTAGTGGCTTCTTGGAATGCCTAGTAGAAAGGGAAGGAAGAGAACAGGACAAGGGAAGTTGCTAAGCAAGGATGTGACATGAGCTGTAGGGTAGCTTCACTTGATGCCACTGGGAAACTCTGGAGTGTAAGTTAAAATTGCCATGGAGTTGATCTCACATTTGGCGAGGTGGGTGGGGGACAGGAGTCATTTGTATCCCCATGTTAATTTTTGGGTACAGCTGCCCCTATGGGGAGGACCTTAATTTCCCAGGTATGTGGCTCCTTTTTGGCTAAGCTAATTGTCTGGGAAAAAGGAGAGTTGTTAACAGCCAATTATTCAAAGAGATGAGAGATGGGTGTACCAGCCTGTATCCACTTCAGTCCTCTCTTGGGACGCCTGGGATCTACTTGCTTTTTTCATTGTTAGTTATATTAAGTTATTCTACCAGGACACGATTACTCCCAAATTCTGCATGGTCACAATTTCTGGGAAAAACTTTAAGAAGTGGGTTGGTGGCCACATTGCCACAGCTGGTCCCTAAACCATAAATAATACTCATCATTTCTCTCATCTATCGCCCTTTCTAAATTTCTGTCTTCTCTGGCTAACACTTCTGCTTGTCAAGATGGCTTGCTTGGTAGAATGGCTCAGACCCTTATCCCTGTTATAAATAGGCCCCTGGTCCATGGTAGCTCATGCCTGTAATCCCAGTACTTTGGAAGGCCAAGGCAGATGAATCATGAGGTCAGGAGTTCGAGACCAGCCTGGCCAACATGGTGAAACCCTGACTCTACTAACAATACAAAAAAATTAGCTGGGTATAGTGGTGGGTGCCTGTAATCCCAGCTACTTGGAAGGCTGAGGCAGGAGAATCGCTCGAACCTGGGAGGCCGAGGTTGCAGTGAGCCGAGATCACACCACTATATTCCAGCCTGGGCAACAGAGTGAAACTCTGTCTAAGAAACAAAAAAAGTCCCTGGTTTCTGTGCCTTTATGAAGCCATAACTTCTGTACTTGCCATTTTACAACTAATAGTGGGCATATACCCTGGTGGATCATGTGAGTGCATCCTGCCTTCATTCTATAGAATAGGCCTACCTCTGCATGGTGATCAGGGTCAGTTACTTCTGCCAGATGGTAAAGCTTTCTTTGTCTGATGAGCAGCCTGAAGTAACCATGAGGTAGGTATAGCTTTATTTTTTTTGAGTCACTTACTGTATGTCCTGTGGAAAACACGTCTCATCTGAGAACTAAGACCTCCAGACTCATAGAACCTAAAATTTTACTATTGGAAACACAAGTTTCCCAAGTGAACTTCTAGGGATAATGGTGAAAAAAGTTACTCCTACTCCTTGCCTTTGGTACCAGCACCCACGTATTCTATATTTTTGATATTTACCACTATATAATGTCTTTTGTTTTAGGTTAACAACACGTTTTGCAGGTTGTCATTTCCAAAGCTGACAGCTCAGCTGTGCCTTCAAGAGTCTATTCCACCAGTCTGTTGGAGTGATTCTCCAGATGCTATATTATATGATTGGAGCAATTCTTCCATTGTGATCCCATTGTCTTATGCTCATTCCTGTACCTATTTTGTTGAACATGAGATCTTTGGTCTAGGGTGATGTTATGCAGGAGCTCATGCCATTAGATCACTTTGTGAGTCCTAGTATGGTGGTGCTAACTGAAGCCCTATAAGAAAAAAAGAAACTCACACCAGGAATACATGTCAGTACTACTCAGCATGAATTGTTACCCTTTCTAGGGTGGAATAAATCCAGTGTCACCAACTTTAAGTAATTGTTTGATTTCCTGAGGAATGGTAATATACTAAATACTTTATTTTAATTTCTGTGCCGGGCAATTTGGGTCAGACATTAAGTAGTGGAAGTAGCTCCACTAACCTTGGAAAGAAGAAGGCCATGCTGTTGGAGCCATGTATAGCCTCCATCTCCACCAAAAAGGCTACTCAGTTCATAAGCTGATTTGTAAGGGCTGGGGTGGCTGAGGACAGAGATTAACTGACATTTGTTGGACAAATCATCCTGCCCATTTGCTTTTTCAGGTACTCTTCTGTATTGAATGCTTATTGGTAGGCAATAGCATGCCTTTTGTACCCATTTTGACAGATCTAGCCACAAGATTTTTTCCTGAACATCCAGTGTACTTTCTTACAGGCCCCTTACCAATCAGCTAAGCCACTCATCACTACCCAGGAGTCTATATTTATCCTTACCTTCGATAAGTTCTCTCTCCACAAAAAGTAGATGATCCTGTGTACCACCCAAATTTCTCTTAATTGGAAAGATCTTCCCACACCACACCACCCCACCCCACACTCATTCAAGGCCACCTCTGAGTTGGGCTGAAATGCATTGGAATTATATAATACATCCATTTCAATATTCCCATTTTTGAGCCTTTGACTTGCATTTTTCTCACAACATGTCATGGAAATTTGGACATTTCTACTTAATGTGTGCCATCACTATTTCCAAGCTTTTAAAAGTCATTCCAGCAACATATTAAAACTGGCCATACTAGTGTATAATTCCCTTGGAACAGGTCCTGTGGAAGATAAGATTTGTCTTGTAAGGCTCTGTTGAGGTCCCTGATGATTTTAAGCAAGTAGAGCAGGAAGTTACTCTCTAATAAGGAGTATACCATTTATACACATCCAGAGCATTCAGCACATTCTGAGACTTCGAGGTCCAAGTAGCTCTTCCCATATATCTCCATCTAACTTAGCATCCCACTTTGTTTCTGTCAGGGCCTTTGATGTAGGGGATTTGGTAGGGCTCAGAACCCAACCATCTCTTAAGTTGTAAGGTTCTGCTAATCTTACACTTATATCCTGAGATTTGCTTTGAATTTGTGAATGACCATTATAGTTTCATTTTCTTTCTTCAAATCATCAATAAAGTAGAAGCAGAAATGGAATTCTTATGCAAGTGGATTATTGAAGGTATGCTCTGAAGAGAAAGGGAGTGAAAGAAGTATTAGAATAGGGCAGAGGCAAGGAGTTAAGCAAGGATATGACCTCAACTGAAGTCCAGCTTCTTCTACCTGATACTTCAGAGAGCTGTGGAGTGTAAATTGTGCCAAATACTTTTCCCACATTGAGGCAAAAGGTTCTTCCATATGTCTTGTCAGTCAGGCATAGCTACTTGTGGCAATGGAAGGGAGTACATAATCTGTCAGTTGAGGGAACTATCAAGTGGCTAAGGGCAATTCTTTAGAGAAGACAGCAGCTGGCCAGGTGCAGTGGCTCATGCCTATAATTCCAGCACTTTGGGAGGCCAAGGTGAGTGGATCACTTGAGGTCAGGAGTTTGAGGCCAGCCTGGCCAACATGGTGGAACCCCATCTCTACTGAAAAAATACAAAAGTTAACCAGGCATGGTGGCAGGCACCTGTAATCCCAGCAACTTGGGAGGCTGAGGCAGAATCGCCTGAACCCAGGAGGTGGAGGTTGCAATGAGCCACGATCACACCGCTGGACTCCAGCCTGGGCGAGAGAGTGACATTCTATTTCAAAAAACAAAAACAGAAGACTGCAGCTATGAGTGGTTTGCAGCCAATACTTACAGGAGGAACTAGGTGTTGGGTGCACTGACCCAGTAAAGAAGATCTGGGCAGGGCACAAACAGCATCTGCTACTGTGATATTTTATTAATACTCATCTACAGGTTTGTATTCCTGTATATAGACTCTTCTTAGGAGGAAATATAATTAAGAAGAGGCATAGATAAAACATAACTGATTTAAGAATTTTAGAGGTCACCTTTTGCTTTTCTGTTTAGAGTTATTGGATTTTAAGTACAATGGAGATTAAGTTTTTGGATCCAATCAATTTTGTCTTTTAGCCATGTAATATATACAAAGAAGCCAAGGGAAAAATAGTGGTTCATTTATCTTAGCTGGATAACCCCCCAAATGTAGAGACTTTAAACAACCATTTAGCTCATGATTCTGTGGATTGTCAATTTGGGCTTTGTTCAGCTGGATAGTTTTTCTGCTGGTCTCACCTGGTCTTGTCCATTAGGTGCCGTCAGTTTACAGGATGGCTATGGGCTGGTTAGTCTAGGATAGCCTTACTTCCATGTCTGGTGGTTGGTGCTTGCTGACAGTTGGTGCTGGCCATTAGCTGGGGTGATAAGAGTGATAGAGCCACATGTATCCCAGGCGTACTCATATGTTGGAAGTCACAGAATTCCCTGGAACACTAAGAAAGAGCAAGCTCCAATATGCAAGCGCTCTCCAGATCTCTGTTTATGCTGTGATTGCTATTGTCCCATTGGCCAAACCGTTACATGGCCAAGCCCGGAGAAAATATGGGTGATCATTACCTAGTGATATGAATATTGGTAGGCAACAGGCTCCCACAAATAGTGGTAGACTTATTTACCATATCAGGCAAGAGCTGCATGTTTAAGGTAGTGACAAAAGATGTGTTTGGCAGAATGTGCATTAAATAAATCTGATTTTATCACTTTCTTTAGAGAAAATAATCACTTATCTATTATTTATGTTTTAGGTTCAACATTTGTTGGATTTAAGAATGTTTGTTCAGGGGAAACTAATGTTATATTCATTACTAACCCTTTAAATGAAGATTTACAGCATCCAATCCATGTGAAGAATATAAAACTGGTTGATACTACTGAACAATCAAAAATATTTATACATAGGCCTGATATAAGGTAAAATACATAAAAATTGTGGTTTTTCTATCTTTATAGTTTTTCATTCTCACTTCCTCCTGCTCAAGATCTAAGTTGGCATATTAAAATAACTACCAGTTTTTATGAAACTTTAATGAGCATTATGAAAATTAAGACCATTTAATAAGGTAAATCTAAATGCTCTCAGTTGAGTTTTAAAAACTGGGCTTTAACATACATGTTTTCTCCCATTGCTTTGTGCGTGTGTGTGAATCATCAATAATATCATCATTGTTAAATATGAAAGCTATAGATGGGGTCTGAAGTGTGTTCTACTTTAATATTTTTCCATTTAAGAGCAGGCATAATGCACCTGTAGTTCCAGCTACTCAGGAGTTTGAAGCAGGAAGATTGCTTGAGCCCAGGAGTTTAGGACATCCTGGAAAATACCTCTGCCACTCAGGCTGGAGTGCAGTGATGCTATCATGGCTTACTACAGACTCAAACTCTTGAGTTCAAGCAATACTTCCACCTCAGCAAGCAGCTGAGACTACAAGCACATGCCACTATGCCTGGCTTAGTTAACTAAGTTTTTGTTTGTTTGTTTGTTTTTTGTAGAAACAGGGTCTTTCTATGTTTCCCAAGATGGTCTTGAACTCCTGGCCTCAAGGATTCCTTCTACTTTGGCCTCCCAAAGCACTGGGATTAAAGGCAAGAGCCACATACACATTGTTTTTGTTTGCTTCTCAAGTTAACAGTCATTAATGGACAAGAGATATCTCCTATTATTTCTTCCCTTTTTCTTACCCTTTTTGGTTACCTATTGTTTCCAAAATATCCTATCACAGGCACCCCAAAATGTGCTTGGAAATTAAATGTCAGCCATTATAATCACTGTGATTATAAATACACATAAACTTAGAACAGTGATTTTCTGATCACAAAGGTCAGTTGGTGTCAGGACATTTCCAGAAGCGATCATTTAGATTCTAAGTCATAGAATAATACATCTAATAATTCCTATGTTTTATAAGAAGTACAGACCAGGAATTTAGATATAAGGCAATACTGGAGGAAGAAAAAAAATTATTACTGATCTTTGATCATTTTCAGCTTAGGGGAAGAGAAAAGGAATTATGTTCTGTATTTAAACAGACATCTCAGCCAGTCATGGTGGCTAGTGCCTGTAATCTCAAATTCTGGGAGGCTGAGGCAGGAAGACTGTTTGAGCCCAGGAGTTTGATACCAGCCTGAGCAACATAGGAGATCTCATCTCTACAAAAAAATTAAAAAATAAAAATTAGCTGGGTGTGGTAGTGTGCACCTGTGGTCCTAGCTACTCAGGAGGCTGAGGCAGGAGGATTGCTTGAGCCCAGGAGGTTGAGGCTGCACTCAGCTGTGATCACACCCCTGCACTCCAGCTTGGGCAACAGAGTGAGACCCTGTATCAAAAAAAGGAAGTAGGTACCTCTTCAGATAAATGTAATATTTCATAAATTGACTTCATCTGATTTTGCTTTGCTGACAACCCAACACTTATTTATTTAATTATCGTTGAACTTCAGTGTTTGGGGGTCCATAGAGCCCCTCCTCAGTAGGCAGTTATTATCTCTTATTTACTTGTCACTGAATCTTTCAGTTTCAACATATAATTTTAGAATATAAGTCCTGAAGAAAATACCACAATTTCAAATATGATTTTTCTGAGTTCTGTGCTTGTAGGTGATGCCGTCAGTGCTCTCTCAGATCTTTACTGGGCAGTGTACCCAACCCCCAGATGTTCTCAGTGTTGGCCAATAACAACCCATGGCTTTTCAGAACTTTGCTCTTAGCCAAACAGAACTAGCCATAGGAGTCCAAAGCGCTCCCTTCCACCACCCTGCAGTCCCTGTAAAACGACTGACTAATTCAGGAGTACAAGGCTGGCTGCTTTGTCTTAAGGTGGCAACAACTCTGCTGTGCAGTTTATGTGCCAGAGGTTTTCATGGCATCAGATTAAAGCTATTGGATAAACCACTTCTCTTCTCCCCCTTTTGAGAGGATTCTTTTGGCAATTTACTTGAACAAAAACCCACATCTCAGGCTTTATTTCTTGGGAACCTAAACTAAGAGAACAAAGCCACAACATAAAAGACTGCCACTGGGCATTCTACTCACAGACTTGCTTACAAAAACACATTGCACATACTGGAATACAAAGAACACATGAACTACAAAAATATTTATTAAAATCCTTCTCTAAAGCTTGTATATTATGTAAGGAATAACTTGTTTTAATAACTTCATGTGTTTCTCATAGCAAAAAGGGAGAGCTATTCTAGATACTATTTAATAGATCTGAGCTGTTCACTATTATTTTGTTACTATAACTCTGCCCATGGTATATATCATGGTATTCTATGAGTATATTGTATGTATACCATTTGAATGTATAGTACCTTACACGTTAAGCTGCTGTTTTATGATTATAATCAGGTAACAATCAATCAACACTCCAAGTAACTCAAGATGAGGCCAAAATACCATCTACATTTGAATTGCATGATGAGTTTATCTTACCTCTTATTGTTATCTATAGAATGGTTACTAAAATATGTAGCATAATAAACACAATCCAGATAAATCCATATATCCATAAATAAAGGTCTACAAGAATATATACTAATCTGCAATTGGTGATGAGCCTAAAAGCTTAGAATGGGAAGGTGATAGGGATTGAGCTTTTAATAAATCTTTAGATTATTTTAGAGTAAGCAATACTTTCATAATTTTTAAAGACAAGAAGGAAAGGAAATAATAATAAAGACTTCCCTGCCAACACAGGGATTTTATATGTCTTGTAAAACAGTAATCATTCATCTACTCTCTGGAGAAATGTTAGTATATTGTGAACAATGCACAAATAAGAAATCTATCATTCAACTATATATAGAATAGAAAAGTGGAATTCTGATTTTATATCCCACAGGTATGATTTGTTGTTTTGAAATGTTAATGAATTCATAATCATAGACCAAATCAACACAATGGAAAAGCAGACCTCATTCCAATGCTAATTACATAGGCTACTTGGTCCCACTTTGAAACCTCTCTGAAATAAGATTTAATACATTAATTTTTTTGGATACCCTGTTAGCAAATATTCAAGTATATTCATATTGCTCTCTAGAAACAATGAACTGAATAATTCAACTTTTCTCCTCAGTAAAGTCAATCCATCTGATTGTGTAGACATGGTTTGTGATGCCAAGAGGAAATCTTTTCTTAAAGACATAGATGGCTCCTTTCTGGGGAGTGCTGGTTCTGTGATACCTCAAGCAGAATACGAATGGGATGGAAACAGCCAAGTAGGAATTGGAGACTACAGAATTCCTAAGGCGATGCTCACATTCTTGAATGGAAGTAGAATTCCTGTCACAGAGAAAGCACCTCATAAAGGTTTGTTGGATCTTATTCTGTTGTTAGGCCTTAAACCCATGAAACAAAATATATGTTTTATTTTTAATGACTTATCTACTCAACCAATAACTTATCTTTTCTGCTTCTTAAGCTGGCATAATAAGAAAAAGATGTTATGAGGATTTTTTTACAAAGAGATTTTGTATTATTGCTAATATATATATATATATATAATATGTTTCTAGGAATCATTAGAGATTCAACCTGTAAGTACATTCCAGAGTGGCAGAGCTATCGGTGCTTTGGGATGGAATATGCAATGATGGTTATTGAAAGTCTGGATCCTGACACAGAAACTCGAAGACTTTCCCCAGTGGCTATAATGGGCAATGGTTATGTTGATCTCATTAATGGTAGGTATTCAATATGTATAAACTAGAGTTACTCAAAACATTTGTTTGTTATTAAATGCATGAAGCCATCTCATAAATTATTTACCCCACACAACTAGCAAACGTGAAGCCTTGTTTGCCTTCCATTTGTAAGAATGAGCAATGCGCAGGGAAGAGACTTGATCTTGCAGTACCTCATCGAGGAAAGCGAGGACAGTTATTTAAAATTGGCCATTAAAATAAAAAGAAGAAGGAGGGGAAGAGGGATGGAGAGGAGAGCAAGAAGAAGGGGGAAAGTTATTTCTGGAGTGATCTTCATACTTTATTGATAAGGTGGTACAAGTATTTTGAAGGAAAAAAAGGGTCCAAGTATCTCCAAAAAATACAATTTGCCTAGTGTATATTAAAAATTGATAATGTGTTATTTGGAATACCTGACAAGCAGTATTCTCAGCCTGTTCATGTTTTATTCTCATGAATCTTTGGAAGACTTACATTGCCATCAACAAGTTTTCTCATCTCTAATTCCTTTGATTGTCAAGACCAGTTGGTCAAGCTGTAGCATCAGGTTTCTTCCATTCTGGTCTCAGGAGGCTGTAGCAGAGAAGGAAGGTAATGGTCTCCATGCTCAGGATACCAAGGTTTTTTGAATGAGTAAGATGAACTTCTTAAGGTAGTGAAAACACACACAAGGATTCATCATATATTCTTGAAATGACACCAGGGGCTCAAAACTTAGTCCCTAAACAGGCTTAGATTAGGATCTTTTGTGTGCTGAAAACGTATATAGTTTGGATTAGATAGATTTCTGTGCCCTTGTGGTGTCACAATATGTACTAAAATATTCTAGAAATCAATAAAATATGAATGCTTTAAAAACTTGTTTATAAGAACAGAATGAACTAAATCAGGAGTATTCCAAAGTTTCATGATTCTAGGGCTTTCCTCACTTCTCCCACCCCAATGTGTGCTATGCCTGGTTTCTGTGACCTGCAGTCAACCCAATTTTAGATGCTGCTTTTTGGATTTTATGAAGCAGAGATTATGAGAACAACTTTAGAACTGTAAGTGAATAATGGAGTAATAGAAGAGATCTTTCCAAATAGCTCTGTTTTATATGGTGGAAAAATATTTCATTGTCTTATTTTTACATTTCCCTTTTCTGGCAAGCAATACAAGTTTTCCATTTACAATAATGACAAGACATATTTCTTCAATATGAATTTAAATTTTAAAAAGTGACTATCAGTTTAAAGTCACTGATATGTATATGTAAATGATAGCAGCACAGAAAAATCATGAAGGTGTTAGAAGAATCACTGAAGCTTGGGATGTGCTATACTAGATGGGGAAAAAAAAATTCCCCAAGATAAAAGTTACAGAAAATCACTCACTTCCTTTTTAATATTAATATTAAATTTTATTTATTTTAAAAATATGACTTTTGCCACTTTAAATTTTTATGTTATACATAGATATTTCTTTATGTTTTCAAAACTCACAAAGAAAGTATATTTAAAACTAGGATTTATATTTTGTATGCTAAGGAAAAGGTTAGGCTTTACAGGAGCTTTAGAAGTTTATATTGATTTAAAATTTGATTGAAGTGTACTTATAAATATTGATAATACTTCCAAGTAAGCTAGGAAATAAAGAAAACCTAATGAATAAATACATCAATAAAATTCATTCCATATTTCACTCAATGTTTTATATATGTATAATCTCAGCCACTTTAAAACTAAGTGAAATACAGAAGTTTGTTATGAAAGTCATTTTAAACCTGCTCAGAAAATGTTTGGATTCAGGTAGAAAAGCATTCACTATTTCTTAGCTTTCTAGAGGGTTTGATGGAGTGTTATTTCTTAGGTGGCTTCAGTTAATTAATGATCTCAACATTCTAATGGTACCTGTAGTAACAATTGTCAACAAAAATTTCTTAAATTAAAATTAAAATGGAGGAAGATTAATGACTTGATTAGACGAATGTGTTTGCTGAATTTATACATTAACTATTTTTAAAAAACAAGTGCATGAGTGAAAGAACAAATTAATGAATCAATGGTTCAGGCATTCAGATGTCCCTGTTTTCCAGGTACAGAGCCTATTGTTAACAAACTAACTCTGTTATAGCACATTTCCTAACAAAGAGCCTGAGAAAGTTCAATTCCCATTCAAGCTTTTATTTGGTAGGGAGGAGAAGATCAAGCATTTTCTTCCTCACCATGTGGCCTATGCTTGAATATTATCATTAAAGTAGAGATATATGCAAATCTACTATTTCTCTCAGTGACCTTCCAATACAAATTCTTATTACCACCCTTCTTACCCTGGGCAGTGTAAAAGCAAGGGTGATAGGAAGAAGTTTCTTCTCTGCCTTCCTTTTTAAGCCAAGGTTTGAGAAATAGCTTAGCTGGCTGGGTAACGGTGGATGGGTAATAGGTATAAATGCTGAACTTGCATTTGAACTTGACCATGGCAATTTATTTTAAATACAATTACTCTTCAGATTTTATACTAATAAAATGCATTATATAGGAATATGCACTTTCATTTTGCATGGATTTAGGCCCACAGGATCACGGCTGGTGTGCTGGATATACATGCCAGAGAAGGCTGTCCCTGTTTCACAGCATTGTGGCTCTGAACACATCTTATGAAGTTTACTTCACTGGCACCAGTCCTCAGAATCTTCGACTGATGTTGCTTAATGTTGACCATAATAAGGTAGGGCAAGATGTCTTAAGGGTAATTGCTGTTGATTATTTGCATGTTATTTCTATCTGCTAAGACTTGTATCTCCTCCCTTGTTCTAGCATTGTCAGCCTTACAGCCCATTTCCAAGGATGCATCAGGGTACCACTGAAATTATTATTAGTTTAGACAGTTTTCATTAGCCTGAAGGTACAAGTACCAAGCATCACCATCATCCCCGTGCCATATGCACTTGATTTGGTGCTCCATACATGAGGCATGACAGTGATGCCTATGATTTGCATGATTAACAAGCAAACCTAAATTTTGTACATAAAATTTGAATGTACATAAAAATAATGTACATTCAAAACTGATTACTTAGAATTATGTACTTATTCTTCAATGCTGCTATTACTTATATATGTCAGAAATACACCTTTGGAATTTACTTCAGAGACTGCAGCATGTTATTTTTAATATCTTCAATAATGTCAAGTCTTTGTTGGAAACTGAACTTGGACAGGATAATTAAATTTATATTTAATTAGTATGAAAAGAGTATGCGTTTAACCAGTAGTGTCATAATTCAGATTTTCTTTTCTAAGAATATGAGACTTTAAAGTCCCAGGGTGTTTAATGCGAAGAAAGAATGCTGATAAGGTGAAGCACAGAAAGGAATAGGGGAAGGAGGCACCTGCCCCTTCCCAGGAGAGAGCAGTTCCATCCCTTCGCACCAGATAAAAACTTGGAAGCACTCTTGACTCCTCTCTTTTGCTCACATTCCTCATCCAATCCATCTGCAAGTTGTTTTGAATCTGTCTTCAAAATACCAGAATCTGCCCACTTCTCACCACCTCCAATGCTACTATCCAGTTTGAGCCTTTCCTGGATCATGGTAATTGCCTCCCAATTCCTCTTTCTACTTCCACCTTTGCCCTTCTATAGTCTGTCCTCAACTTAGTAGCCAGATACCTTGAAAATATGTCAGATCACATCTCTCCCATGCCTCAAACCCTGTAACAATTTCCCTATTGGTCTCTGTCCAAGAGTCAGAATCCTCACCATGACCTGTGAGGCCCTATGGGAATCTCTCTCATCCCTGAGCTCTCTGGCTTCTTCTACTCCTCCAGCCCCACTGGGCTCCTTGCTGTTCCTAGGGACACCAAACATGCTACCCACTAGGCCTATGTTTCTCATGTTTGCTTAGCCTCAAACACTCTACCCTAAGTGGCTAAAGTTCCTGTCACCTCAGATTCCACTTTCTCAATAGGCCTCCAAGATCATGCCTTCTTCCTTGGCTCTCCCAAGTTACACGCACCCTGATTTACATTTTTCTTTTCTCCACAGGATTCATCACCATCTACCATGTTTCCTACTTTACCTTTTATTACTTCTATTTTTTGTCTCTCATCACTCTTGAATATAAGCTCAAAGAAGCCAGTGGCTCTTGCCAGCACTTAGAATACCGCATCGCTGAAATAGGAACTCAAAATTTTCTTTTTAAAAAAATCAGAAGAGAATATTTTAACTCTAAAAATGAGAATGGTGACTACAAAGTAATGTGACTGTTAATATTCTGAGCCTCTGAAGACAATATCAAAAGAAGATTCCAGAACTATGTATAGCTTATTAAACTCCATATTAATCCTTCCCTGCTCTTGGAAAAGCCAATCTCTTTATGATCATAGCTGATAGCATGAAATATAAGCAATATAAACATGAAAAATGAATAAAATTGAATCAGAGACGATGGTTATTTTGACATTTATTAGTCTTTCTACCAAATTTTTCTGAGATAAGCATTTTTTTTCCCAACACGAAGTACCTAATTTTGTGTGGCTGCATTATACAGAGTACAGCTAAGTCCCCCTTTCCTTGCTCCTGATATTGAAAGTCTGTATTGTCCTTTGTTGTCTTTTAAATGACCCTTTTTTTAAACTTAGAGATAGTCATCTAATAATTTATCTTATTGTACTTTTCTATTGAGAATGGTCAATTAAGGGTTAAGTTGTACTATCTGTATGAATGGTCGAATGTAAGCCCATTTTAAAATTTTAGTTCATCACTTATCCCAAATCCATAAAAGTTAGGTTTTTGTTTGTTTTGTTTTGTTTTTTTCAGACGGAGTCTCGCTCTGTCACCCAGGCTGGAGTGCAGTGGCGCGATCTCGGCTCACTGCAAGCTCCGCCTCCCGGGTTCCCGCCATTCTCCTGCCTCAGCCTCTGGAGTAGCTGGGACTACAGGCGCCCACCACCTCGCCCGGCTAATTTTTTTGTATTTTTAGTAGAGACGGGGTTTCACCGTGTTAGCCAGGATGGTCTCAATCTCCTGACCTCGTGATCCGCCCACCTCGGCCTCCCAAAGTGCTGGGAGCCACCGCGCCCGGCCAAAACTTAGTTTTAACAGTTTGCAGAAAGTATACAATATTGAAGCATGGTTTAAGTGCTAAATTACAAATATTCTGTTTTATTGCTTTCTTAAGACAAAACTTTTTTTTCTTTATTAGGCTGTTCTAGTAGGAATTTTCTTTTCCACACTTCAACGTTTGGATGTCTATGTGAACAACTCATTGGTCTGTCCAAAAAATACAATATGGAATGCCCAGCAGAAATACTGTGAACTTAATAACCATCTGTACAAAGGTATTTTCTCAAAAAACACAGTACACATGGAGTATGTACTTATTTGTAACATTTTAAATGTCTGATTATTAGTATTTTTAATTCTTTATCTATTGATAATGCAGAAGAAAACAAGTTTTTAGCCACAGTCCACCAAATACTAAGATGTGTTCATTTGTAACATGAGTGTCTTGAAAGATCATTCCTAATGAAACTTATTTATCTGTGCACATGCAGGTATGTTTTTGTTTATCATGGGCATTCTTTTGCTTCCTAAGAATGTTTTCATTTTGCATACGTTGAATTCAGTCCTTCCTATGTTCAGAAGAGATTTTGCTTAAAATTTTCACCTTCTCTTGGCTTTACTTCTATTTCATAGAGGTTAGAGCCTAAATTAATTGGCAGTCATAAGAATTATTGCCAAGAAAGCTAATATAACATCAACTAAAGGTTTTGAAGTAAATATGATAAAATAAACTTTTGTTAAATGAAACATATGGAAGAGGCTAAACTTATTCATTGATCAATATTTGTAACACCAGGATTTATATCTGCTTATGTAAGTCTTTTTGTTAAACAGGATTCTAATGAGGCCAATAGCATACATTCCATTCCACATGGGCTATTCATCCTCATTTTTTGATGTGATCCATAATCTTAGCTAACCATTATATAGATGTGTGTGGTAGATCATAATATGAGCTAGACTTGAAAATATGAATGGGTAATCTGTTTGCTTTACCATTTATAGAAGAAGTCATATTCCTATTAATAACATGAATTGCTAATGTTTCCAGAGACATTAATATATTTCAGGCACAGCTCTACATGCTTTATGTGTAACTCATTGTTACTACATCATAGTAACTCTTTGAGGTAGGCACAGATGAGTAAATTGAGACATAGGAAGTAATTTGCCAAGATAGTAGTCTTAGTTCAGTCTGCCATAACAAAATACCACAGATTGAGTGGCTCAAATGACAGAAATTTATTTTCTCTGGATGTCTGAAAGTCTGAGATCAGGGTGCCATGATGGTCATGTTCTGCTGAGGGCTCTTTGCTTGGCTTGCAGATGGCCACTTTCTTGCTGTGTCCTGACATGGCTGAGAGACTGTGATGCGAGCAAGCTCTTTGGTGTCTCCTTTTAGAAGGGCACTAATTCCATCATGAAGTCTCCCCCTTCACAATCTCATCTAAACCCTCTTCCCTCCCAAAGGCTCTCATCTCCAAATATCATCACCTTGAAGGTTAGGGCTTCAACATGTGAAATATGGGGGCACAATTCAGACCATAGCAGTCTTAAGCTGGTATGGTGTACAACAAGGACTCAAAAACAGTCTAGCTCTAAAACCCATGCACTTAACCATTATGCTATATTGCCTTCTTTTAAATTAAGAGAGTCAGCGTTACTACTTTTTATATATAAATAGTTGTGTCATGAATGAAATGGCATTTATAGCTTAATTTTAATAAATTTTTCACTCTTTTCAAATAACACATATGGTACCAAGCGCAATATCATTCAGAGTCAGGAAAATAGGAACTATCTTCTTAGGCAGAGAGTTCCACTAACATATATTGAGCCCAGACAAATGCTGAATTGTATAATTAATAGTGGAATAAAACATTTAGCTTCTTACCACATTTCATTGTGAGGCTTATTAGGAAAAAGAAATTAAAATTTTAGAAAGAGGATGGAATTTCACAGGAATGAAAAAAGCAGAGACATAAATATTAATAAAACATTTCCAAAACCCCAAAATACGTATAGATCCATAACACAGGGATATTATTTTGTTCTCCATAGACAGAACATAATGTAAAGAATTGATAATGTAGGTGCTGAAGAGCTGGAAAACAATTCCATCACTGCCCTCTTACAGATAAATGTGTGTTTTATGGTAGTGGTAGTGGTGTTTTTCTGAAACAGCATTGCTTTTAAGTAGCGTTTTGCTTTGGCACTTGGAATGCAAAATAATATCCCTGTGTTATGAACCTATACATACTTTGGAGGTTACCCAAATGTTTTATTATCTTTGTCTCTGCTTCTTTCATTACTGTGAAATTCCTTCTTCTTCCTAAAATTTTAATTTCTTTTTCCCAGTAAGCCTCATAATGAAATGTAAGAAGCTACACATCTCATACCACCACTATTACACAATTCAGCGTTTGTCTGGGCTCAACATGTGTTAGTGGGTTTATTAGCTCTTAGACATTGTTGATACTCTGCCATAAAATCATACATATTTATTCATTCATTATAATGATCTCAATCACTTTTGTAAAATTCAGTTCCCTAGCAGAGTTTGTTTTGCATTCACCAAACTTTTTCAGGCTGAAATGTAAGTCTGTTTAGTTGGTATAAGGTTCTTCTGAGATGTTTTAATATATACTTCATTTATATTACACAGTTTTGTCCTTAGTTAAAATAGAAACACTGAATTGTAAATGCTCTTTTAAGAGTTGGCATATAGCACTGCATAAATTAGATAACTAGTAAAGTTAAATTTATATTTTTAAATTACCAAATGCCTTCAGTCAAGCCTTTAAAATCATGAGCATGTGAATAGTGTTTCAAGTACAGTATAGGCTCCTGGGATCATAACTCAATTTGTTTCTCATTTATACTGTGTCTATATAGCTAATTATTTTTTAAAACCTAATGTATAATGATTATTTGTGGTATTTTTTAAAGGAGTGGCTTTGATTTCACAAGTCAGTTCTATAAGTGTTTTTGTTTTTAAAAGATATGCTTTCTTATGAAGGAATGATAAAGTTGAATTTTGGGGGGATTTTCTAAATTTAAACAAACATTAAGTAATGCATGTTGATTGTGATAATATATAATACTTAGCTGTGCTGCTCTGGCTTTTTTCCTTCATAGACCAATTCCTTCCTAACCTGGATTCCACTGTCCTTGGTGAAAACTACTTTGATAGAACCTACCAGCTGCTTTATCTTTTGGTTAAAAGAACTATACCTGTTGAAATTCACACTGCCACAGTGATATTTGTTTCTTTCCAATTACCTGCTGCAACAGAAGATGACTTTTATACCTCTCACAATCTGGTTAGAAATCTTGCCTTGTTCCTAAAGATACCAAGTGACAAAATCCGTATCAGCAAAATGATAAGAGGGAAGAGTCTGAGAAGGAAGAGATCCATGGGATTCATAATTGAAATAGAGATTGGAGACCCTCCTATTCAGTTCTTAAGCAATGGCACCACAGGTATGAATAACAGTGGTTTGAGATGGAGGAATGCAATTACCAAATCCACATCCATAAATAACCTGATCAGGGCCTGGCGAGCCAGGCCTCAGGAAGTCCCATCAACCCCATATCCTGAACCCTCCTACACGCCTAGAGACCCTTTTTCCTGTACTACCAAACTCTTAGAATTGGAAGGAATTTGAATCTCTGTTTTGTTATTGTGATGATTAATAAATTCAACAAAAGAATTTGATCTAATATAAAAAGATCTGGGAAGACCTACTTAAGCAAGTGATCTTATAGATGAGAGATTAAGGATGAAGATAGTCAATGAAAAGACGAGGAAAAAGAGTGTTCAGGCTATGAAAACTGTTGGTGAGAGTTTGGTGCATTTGAAGAGAGGAAACAGGTCCAATTGGTCTGGAGTGGAAGGAGCCAGGAAGGACAAGCTGCTGGAGGTGTAGCCGAGGGCTAGACAGGTGCTAGACGTGTAGAGCTTTGGAAGTCAAAAGAAGGACTGTGGATGTTTTCTTAAGAAAAAGAGTAGACATTCTTGGATATTCTGAGCAGTGGAGCTGTGGGTTAGATTTCCATGGTAAAGTCACAGGTTCACCCTAACAAGGGCAGATGTGCAAGTACATAATCTGTCTTTATTTCCTGTGACTGAGCAAATCATCCTCATGAGCCATCATCCCCTCTTTGTGTCCCTCACTTCCTAGTTTTTATCAGAGATAAAAAATAAGCTCGGCCGGGCGCGGTGGCTCAAGCCTGTAATCCCAGCACTTTGGGAGGCCGAGACGGGTGGATCACGAGGTCAGGAGATCGAGACCATCCTGGCTAACACGGTGAAACCCCGTCTCTACTAAAAACTACAAAAAACTAGCCGGGCGAGGTGGCGGGCGCCTGTAGTCCCAGCTACTTGGGAGGCTGAGGCAGGAGAATGGCGTAAACCCGGGAGGCGGAGCTTGCAGTGAGCTGAGATCCGGCCATTGCACTCCAGCCTGGGCGGCAGAGCGAGACTCCGTCTCAAAAAAAAAAAAAAAAAAAAATAAGCTCAACTGTCCCATCAGAGAAATCTCTGCTGGCTTAAAGCATTTCCTTAGAGTTACTCAGTTTGGGCACTTGGGTAAATGCTCAGCTCTCCAAATTTTCTCTATCCATCTGCTCCTTTCAAGTTGGGGTCTGAATACCAAGGGGCTGTCCTGGCCTCCATCCTCATGTTATCATCTTGTCTTCACAGCCTCTGCTACAGAGTGGGTTATCTTCTCTACTCTACATATGCATCTCTTGAGATACTACTGAACTTTCCTGGTCTTCTGGTATGCAATAACATCCCCCACTGCTAACCTGCAGCCATGCCTTTGTCTTCAGTGGTCAAGCACAAGTACTCTGACCTAGGTGTACCCCTCCCCAAGAATAGAAGAGGCAGGTATCTGTCAGAGGAAGATCTGCCATCCAGCTTATGAAGCTTACGCTTCAAGCCCCCTTACTGATACAAGTCCTGGGAGGGGCTTTCACTTTCAATACCTTAGGAGAGGTCCTCATAATGTGGTCAAATCATTGAATGTTATGAAAGCTACAAAGGTATGATTTTTCTGCATTCCTTTTCCTAAAGAGATCTTCCAGATGTGTATAAACTGCAGCCCCACAAGGTTGGGATCTACCCTATCTACCTGTCTTCAGTCACTTTATCATTAAACTCCTAGGCTCTGTGTAAACCTGGGTACTGGGTGAAGTTCTCATTTTATGCCACTAGGGATCATCACTGATTTTCCCAAGAGGTTTGCTTCTAGGCATTGACTCTATGCACCTACCATATTATCACTCTGCAATTCTACCAGCTAAGCAGGCGAAGTTTCTTCCATTGGGGGATAAGCCTGTGGGAAGGCTTGCCTGCATGGAGGGAGGTGTTTATAAACTCTTGGTTAGAAGAGCGTAGGAAGCATAGGCTTGTGTTGCAACCAGATCTCCCACGATGTTCTCTGCCCAGAGTCATAGTTAACTTTCCTTCATCAGTTCTGTATTCACTTGGACTTATAGGCTCAGGGTTTGGACTCAGCATGACTTTGTCTGTTACTTTAGGAGTTGTAGAGGGCCAATGGCACATATACAGATTACTCACCTACTCTTAGAAATCCCTGGTGAGCCCTTACGTGTCGTGAGGTCCAAAATTTATCACACTAGCCACTAGATATACAAAGAAACTGGGATTTATTTCTTACATGTGACATACATTTCCCCACATACAATCCCTACTACGTCCATCCCCTTAAATCTGTTTTAGCTTGTTAGATGTATCCAGACAGGTATAAGACCATTGAAGAATGTAGAAGTTAGGGATGGGGGGAGGGACAGGCTAATGGCATGTTTTCCAGACATAGACTGGGATAGTGTTTCAAGTCTCAAGAAGAACCCTACAACGTGGTGAATCACAACAAAATGTTGAGAAATGGCAAGAAAGATGTTCATTAGTTGTACTCCTGGCTTCTTATAGTTTTTATACAGTATCAGGATATCCAGAAATTCCCAGATGTCCTAGAAAGGGGTTACCTATGTATTAAAGGCATTTATGAGCAGACAGAATCCTAGAGTCAGAAATAAGAGGCCTTCAAGTTAAGGTCTTTGGTTTCTAGATGGCAATCAGCAGAAATGAATGCCCTCACATGTCAAATGGTCAGCAAGAACCTGTTAACAGTGCAGACCGGATCAGACCTGCCATTCCATGCCAAAAACCAGTGAAGACAAAGTAGTAGTAGTAGTGCATGGACCTGAAGCAGTTCTGTACTGCTACAGCTAGATACACAAGCCCTCAGACTTGGGAGGCCTCCTTGGAGAAGGCTGTTTCTGGAGGGAGTATGAGGAGAGGGAGGAATCTGAAAGACTGAGCCTTTTTCCAAAAGAGTCTGCATCATCCAAAAGAGTCCTTTTAAACTGACAAGGAATGAAATGGCTTAGGATTGTGGGGTTCATAGTGTCATGTCAGCCCTGCTGGCCCAAGATGTTACCTCCTTCTTCCTGAGCACTCTAAGCTTTGTGGCTTAACTTTAACGGAAGAAACTCAGTGATTTGATTCCTCAAGGCATGACTCTGGATATAGAAAGTACAGGATACCTAGGAACAAGGGGTTAGCAAGGCCTGCAATACACCAAAACGTTATCCTGTTTTACAGTTGTTTCTTAAAAGATCAGTCTGACTCCAGAGAGTCAGATTAAAGGTGGTTTTAGTAACCCTGCTGATGTGGCTTTAATTAGGATTTTAACAGCAGGGACAGAGATTTAGAAATTGGTAATGGATTAGATGTGGTGTAGTGGAGAGGTGAAGGAGGAGGGATTAAGCAAAACTCTGAAAAAAGGAATATGGTGCATTAAGGTACCACTTTATAAGGTAAGGAGCACTATGGGGGCAGAAGGTTTAAGAGGAAACCCCAGACCTGCCATGCTAGAAAAGGGGAACAGAAACTATATGTAGTGTTAAAAGTAACTGAGAACTGTCAAATGTCCAAAGCCAGTAACAATTGGTTAGTAATGTAATAACTTTAGCAACTAATATATGAATACATACACATAATAAGATAGATTCTAACAATCCTTCCATTCCAAAATTAACACTTTATTTTTTAAAATGACACATGATAATAGAAATGCATGATAATGCTTCATTGGTAAAGAAAGATTTGTATGAGAAAGTATTAAATTAAGAGACATATATTCTCCCACTATGTTTTCATTCGTTTTTCTTGTATCTGTTTTATCTACCTTTGTTTTTCCTTTAACTCCAACTTAAAGTATATTCTCCTGAGCTCTTCCTTTTCCTCCCCTCATTAATATGACTGTTGTGTTTTGCTCAGGGAAGATCAGAAAGCCTTGGAATTCTATAATGCAATGGAGCAATGCAAAGAAAGCTAAAGTGAAAAACTCTCATGTGTTTTCACAGTTCTATGCTTTTATAATCCAAATGTCATCATACTATTTCCCTACAGGTCAGATGCAATTATCTGAACTCCAGGTAATTGCTGGTTCTCTTGGACAAGCTGTAATTTCAGGAAAAATCAGTAGTATCCTTGGATTTAACATTTCATCCATGACTATTACTAATCCCCTCCCCAGACCAAGTGACTCTGGCTGGATTAAGGTAAGAAAATGCAACTAGAAAAAATGCATTTTTGGGGACTTAAAATATCATTACTTATTTCTTATTTTAACTGTCTGTTTCTATTTCAAAACAATAATTTAGAAGGCATGTGTTTCTTATTTATTGTTGACTTTGTATAGGCTCGCTAAAATGATAATAAAGTTGTTTGAACAAAGGAGCATATCTTCCAAAAGTTGTGTATTGGCTCCAAATTTGCTTTGCTTTGCATATTTATAACAATGCGTCATAAATTTAATGGAGGAAATATTGTAATTATACTAATTTTATATATTGAGCATATTTTAAAATAAATAATGAATACATTACACTCAGCCTGGCTAAAATGAGTTTGCTGCTGAGTATAGTTTATCATGTAGAAACCAGTTCATCCCTTGTGCATTCACAGGTAACTGCCCAGCCAGTTGAAAGGTCTGCGTTTCCTGTTCATTATGTGGCCTTCGTGTCCTCACTCTTAGTGATCACTCAGCCAGTGGCAGCACAGCCGGGACAGCCGTTTCCTCAGCAGCCTTCGGTAAAGGCAACAGATTCTGACGTAAGTCATAACTCAAAATTTTACTTAAGTGAAAGAATTAAGCTACAAATTCTGAAGGATGAGCCAGTTTCACTCATCCTGGTGTGCTGGCAGCCTGAGGATCGCCCAGCCCCTTTAGAAGTTGGACTAATATCCAAGGGTGCCATCTTGTACTGTCTTAAAAATGCTGATGTTAAATGAACTTCTGCTGCTCAGATTTATGAACTCTTTGTGTGGAACAAGGAGCTTCTGCAGCTTTTCAATTTATAATGAGGCATTTTTGAAAATAAAGTTTTGCATATATTTTTAAAAGCATGGAGACAGGACAATTGTTATAATTCTCTACTTTTTTTTTTTTTTTTAGGGTAACTGCGTATCAGTTGGAATTACTGCACTAACTTTGAGGGCCATACTCAAGGACTACAATAATAACCAAGTCAATGGCCTTAGTGGAAATACAACAATTCCGTTTAGCAGCTGTTGGGCCAACTACACAGACCTTACTCCGCTTAGAACAGGTGGGTGCACTAGTTTGGATCCTCACATATATAACCTAAGTAGAGACAATTATAATGGTCTTTTAATGAACAAAACATTCTGTAACACTCTGGTGAATAAACTATAGATATCAGAATGCTATATTTTGCCTTGTTTCAGAAAATATTTAGTCTAGCTTAAGAGTAGATTTAATATGTGAAAAAATAGAAATTAAAATAAAAAATTAAGGAA
Organism: Trachypithecus francoisi; assembly: GCF_009764315.1. NCBI lineage: Eukaryota > Metazoa > Chordata > Mammalia > Primates > Cercopithecidae > Trachypithecus > Trachypithecus francoisi. Next base: position 65,715,141 of record NW_022681472.1, read on the forward strand.
TAAAAAATTATATCATGATTTATCCATTTGTATACTTTTCTAAATTTGCTCACTAAAAATGTATTACATTTACAGTAAGAAAAATTAACATATGGATTTTCAAATTCAATAAAAGAAAGGATAAGGTAGGCTCATATAACTTTAATGTCTTAAGGAGGAGTTCAGAGTTGGGCTAGAAAGTTGGCTGTGGTCTTTCTGAAAGCCAAAGCAAAAGAGAAAATGAGTATTATCATCATTTACAGTACCCATCAAATAAACAGACCAGTTACTGTGGAGAATTATAATATTCTCTGAGAACAGAACAAATGTCCCCTGTGATTTTTCAGAAAGTGTGCACAATTAATCTCTATTAAGTAATATCTTGAACATCGGTGCAGTAAATACAGCCATGACTGCCACAATTACGTTTTTTATACTATCTTCATACAGGTTGATGACACAACTCTGACTGGTAAAAACCATTCTACCAGGGCCCAAATGATATATCCCCAAACAGATCTCTCTTGGTGATAGAATGTAGAGTATCTAAAAGAATGAAATGGATAAACTGCTTACATTTGAGAAAGGCCTCCATTGTTCTGTTTCTCCCAACCCAGGACCCATTTAAGACAGTCAGGGGCCTTAACTTCTGAAAAGGCTATGTAGTGGCATCCCCGCCCCACTTTTTTCCCCTGAATTTTTGTTTCTCCATGATTTGTTAGTGCCCTACACCAGATATGTTCAGTCTTCCTCCTGGGCAGCAATATCTCAGCCTAATGTTTGCTAATAATTAAATGACAATTAGTTCAATGGTGTGCTCCTAGACAAGTACCTTGTATCCCACTGCTTTCTGGTTAAGCGCAGAGCTAAATTCTTTTAACTATCAGCCCAAATGGAATTTTTTTTTTTTATGGGAAATGAGGCAGCTGGCAAGAACCCTACCTGAAAAGAAGTTTGTTCACCTCCTCATGAGGGTGGACCCAATAAGTGCCCAGTGGCAAAGAACTAACCTTGTGACCAAGGTCTTCAAACTACAATGTTCCAAAAGTACCCAGGATCACTGGGGCGTTAAAGCACTAAAATCGGTTTTGGCATTTTACTGTGGCAACAAAATAATAATTTAAGCATTTTTCTTTCATACATTAAGTTCTTTTCAGAATTCAAAGCTTCCCTTAGGAGTGTCTTACTTGCCATGGAGAAGTACCAGGGCTCTTCACCTATGTGTTTCCTTTTCCTTCCTTCCCTCCCTCCCTCCCTCCCTCCCTCCCTTCCTTCCTTCCTTTCTTCCTTCCTCCCTCTCTCCTTCCTTCCATTCTTCCCTCCCTCCCCCTCTGTCCTCTCTCTTACCTTCTCCTTCTCCCCTCCCCTCTTCCTCTCTCTCTCTCTCCTTTTTTCTTCATCAAGTGTGGCATCTCAGTTCCCTGGTTATGTACAATAGGGAAAGCCAAGTGTAGGAATCTCTTCATTATTTTTAAATCAGTTAGCCAGTTTGTAGATTAACCACAGTAAAATTATAACAACAACAAAGCATTAGTGAGAAAATTAACAAAATATCTTTCACTGACTCTTTCTAACAGGTAAGCCCCACAGTCACTACACTGAAGGAAATCCTCTTGTTGATCAGACTGTGGCCTTACAGCACAGCACCCCTCTTCTACATATAGCTCCATAAACAGCAGAGTATTCGGGTAGAGGAGATATAGGTTGTGGTTTCTAACACAGAAAATGGTGATGTGAGAAATGGGTGGGAGAAAAAGAATCTGCATCTTTAATCAACCTAGATAAAGACAGTAGTACTAATAGTACTAATAGACACTGGGACATATTTGTTTAGCGTCCTATGTAATGTTTAGTGCTTCAGTTTCTATTGCTATGTAACAAACCAGCCCCAAATCGAATAACACCATTTCATTTGCTCACAATTGTGTGTGTCAGAAATTTGGGCCAGGATGGATCATCACTGCTCCAATGTCTGGGACTTCAGCTGAGATTTTCTGTTAACTAGAGCTGGCTAAGATGGCTTAATTGAGGTCATATCTCTATGGACCTGATTCTGGATTTTGGCTGGATTTTTCAGTTCTCCTCTATGTGGTCTTTCCATAAAGCTAGCTTGGGCTTCTTCACAGTACTTCAGGAGGAGAAAAACAAAATAAAAGGACTACCCTAAATTATTTGCGCAGCAAGAAAATTAATAAAATAACCTCACCTGCCACAAAAATTCAGATTTTTTAATGCAAAAAGAAAAAAATTTTAATACACCATTGTCAGGAATTGTCAGTGACAGAAAATTCTATAGTACAGTGCCCATATATCCTGAAAGTTATATAATGAATTGCAATTGTTCATAAAACCATAGATGTGATCAAGATCTAATTATATTCTCTTCCTAAATAAAGAATGAAAACAGAAATGACTTTTTAAAAACAAATAACAGAGAAAACAAATGAGTAAAAACTTACAGGGCTGTACAAGTATTAGAAATGCCATTCTGTGTGATGACTATTATAAATGATAGCAACAGACCCAAAAGAAATTATAGCAAGGAAAAATATATTGGTTATATCCTATTCAAAACTGTGGGAAGATTTAACCTGGAGATTAAATAATATTGGATGAGCTCTTTAACTTTTTTACATTCTAAACACAAGTAACAATGTTTCTAAAATGTCTACCCAGAGTAAGGAAAAAGGGTCACAGCCTTGTAATAAAAAAATAGCATCTAACTTCAAACAAATGTGAAACACGGTAAAAGTTTTTTGAATCTGAATGGAGGGCATATGGTTGTTTGCTGTATTATTCCTTCAACTCTTTTCTTGTTTGAAATTCTTCAAAATAAAAAGTTCAGTATCCATCCCCACCACCCCCAACTGAGACTGATGCTTCTCTACTCCTAGGTCTAGTACGAAGGGATGAAACTGAGATTCAGCACCCTCACCTCTCTTCCCTATTGTCCCTCATTTCTTTTCTAACAGTCTTTGTCCAGTCCTGGGCACTACGAAGGGGCTCTAAGAAGCAGGAACTGCTGCTGCAGAAAGAAAATCTACCCAGCTTCCCTGTTGTTCAGTTAGTGGACAGATAGAACTCTTCTAACTCTGAGACCCTGTCTATACTTGTCTGTACTTAAACTAATTTATTGGACTCAACTTTCAAAAATAGTTCATCAGGATCTATATAGTGTTTTTCAGTCAATGAAAATCAAATGGGAACTGTATGAAAACAAGTAAAACATAAAAGGAAATCAAACAGTATGATGCTTTTTTTTTTCCAGGAAAAAATTATAAGATTGAATTTATACTGGATAATGTTGTTTGGGTAGAATCCAGAACTTTCAGTCTGCTGGCAGAGTCTGTCTCTAGCAGTAGCAGTGGCAGCAGCAGCAGTAGTAGCAGCAGCAGTGGCAGCGGCAGCAGCAACAGCAAAGCATCAACTGTGGGTACATATGCCCAGATAATGACTGTAGTAATTAGCTGTCTGATTGGAAGAATGTGGCTCTTGGAAATATTTATGGCTGCAGTTACAACTTTGAAGATAACTTTAAGTAAGTACAGTCCATTAATACAGTGTTTCTCCACATAGTGAAGTACCAGTGTTTACTGGATAAAGGCTGTGTGCCCAGCTCTTGTGCATGATATGACTGTGTACACAAAGAGAAAGTAACAGCCTCAATGGCAGAGACAAGACAACCTATGGAAAATGTTATTCACTACATGCTAGTTTATAAGAATGTGGTGAAACAAGGCTGGGCACAGTGGCTCATACCTGTAATCCCAGCATTTTGGGCGGCTGAAGCAGGTGGATCACCTGAGGTCAGGAAGTGGAGACCAGCCTGGCCAACATGGCAAAACCCCATCTCTACTAAAAATATAAAAATATTAGCTGGGCATGGTGGTGTGCAACTGTAATCCCAGCTACTTGGGAGGCTGAGGCAGGAGAATCGCTTGAGCCTGGGAGGTGGAGGCTGCAGTGAACTGAGATCCCGCCACTGTACTCCAGCCTGCGTGACAGAGCAAGACTCTGTCAAAATAAATAAATATGTACGTAAATAAATACGTACTTAAATAAATAAATAAATAAATAATGTGGTGAAACAAAAGTGCAGGTCATGTCAGAACTCTTTTTGAGTTGCAAGATGCAGATTCTTAGCTTGAAATGATCTAGCTAGTAAAGTGATCACTTAACTGAGAAGTCCAGAAGTTTCTGAAACAGTTGGATCTAAGTACTCAAATGGTATCTTCTAGAACTTCTGTCTCTCCTTCTCTTGGCTAAACTCTCTGTGGTGTTGGCTTCACTTCCAGGCTGACTCCTCACCACCCCCACTCCTCATTACAAAGGTACCCAACAACATCTTCTACCAGCCCATCAACCAATAGGGAAAGAGCTAACCTCTTTCCCAGCAGTTCCAGAGAAAAGCCCCAAAGCTATGTCATTGACCTGCCTTGGGTCACATGCCCATTCCTGAACCAATCACTGTGGCCACAGCTTTCTAATTAGCTTGGCCTGGGTCACATGGGGTAAGGTACTGAGAATGGTGGAGGTGTAGTTTCACTAAGGATAATAAAGGTGCTAGTACCAGAAATGACGGGCAGACAGAGACACTGAATATTAGAGAGATTAATAAAAGGGAGAGGTCTCTATATGATTAGAGATGATTGCAAATGTCATTGCCTTAGGAACACATGAAAGTTGGGACTGTATAAAATGTATAAGATTTGGAGAGGGAGGGAAAAGGCACTCAAGAACAGGGACATGATAGGAGCAAGGAAAAAAATGACAGTGGAATAAAACATCTTCAGTTATAGATGTTTAGCACAGAATTCCTCATCATTTTCTTACAAACATACTTCTCCAGCTACCCCTTCTCAGTTAATGCCTTGCCATTTTTGCCTATCCTCCATATTGCTGTCAGATTTAAGGTCACGTAAAGCTAACAGTAATCTCAAATCTTTGACTATTCCTCACTACATGCAAAAAACAGAATCAACGTCAAAGACCTTGAAACAGTTTTGAAGACTGCCTCCTTTTACCAAATCATTTCCAGAAAGAATTCTCTCCATCCCACATATTCCCTATTATCTATACCTTGGCTGCCAGCCTCTACTCACCAAGGTTACCTCTCACAGCATCCTTCTAGGTCTTGCTCAAATTCCACCTCATCCAGCAGGTTTCCCTTCTTCCTTCCCACTCTACATTTAATTCTCCTCTCCTTTGGTCTCCAATTGCACTTTGTGTTTGTATCATTATTATAGTCCTTTCTGTAATGTACTGGTATTAAGCTTATATTCAAATATATCTTCCTCACCAAATTGTGAGCACTTACAGGACTGTATGTCTTACATATTATAAGTACTAAAAATGTGGTTTAATTGATTTTAAATCTTGAAAGTGGAAGTTGAGTCTTTACCTCTGACTTAAGGGGAGATGTTGAGTAGGGGTATTGTAGGCAAATTGTAAATAGTTTTTAATGGAATATATTAATCAGTTTGCAGTTCATTTAATGGGGGATAGTTTCTGACAGGTTAGTGAAAAAAACCACGTAAGAGATACTGTATAACAAAGTTGAGGAAGAATTTGAGGTGAGGTAACAATTTAGAATAATACTAAAGCATACTGAGCAATAAAAGCCAAGACTAGATTTTAAATTTAAATATAAAGGATCAGGGGACATAGTAAGGCTGGGTCTGGAAGTGACAAAACACAAACTACTGGGGTCTCAGGAATAGCCAGAAAACAAGAAGAAGGAAATCTTTTCATCTCTCCTAATGGAAAAACTTAATTGGAGTCCAGTGGTCAAAGGAGAAGCATAGTTTGCAGAGACCTTGTCCTGGCCTCTTATAGCTGAGTAAAGACAGGGGGGTTTATATTATTTTTATGCCAGTTTTCTTGTCTCTAGAATAGTAACAAAAGTAAGACCAATTGTTTATTTTATAATAGAATGACAAGCATTTCTTTAATTCATTTTATTTTTTCTCAGAAGCATTAAAATATAAGGTCTAATTAGCTAAGTATTGCTCAATATATATTTGTGCATTTTGCATTGCCTCATTAAGTGCAAAAATCTTTATTGACTCTCATCCTGCTTACTCCTGACAACTTTGGTACTTTACCAAATTAATATAATTCTATTCTCAAATAATTAGTAAACGATGTAGCTCCTGAGTTTTTTCCAGGAACTTTTCCAAATAAGAAGATTAATCAATGGCTTCTCCTTTGCTACTAAATAAACTACCATTTTTCAATTAGAATATAAGATAATTTAAACACTATTAATGGATTAAAAGGCTGGGTTCTTGCATAACTTTGCATTCTGAACTAATAATATATTACTTTTAAGAGGATCATGAAGTTTCACTAAATAAAAGATCTTATATTTTAAATGTGTATTTTTGAATGTGAAAAATAAAAAAATCTTGTGTAAGCACCACAATCTATAAATTTCTACAAAAAAAATTACTGATTCTAACATTAAATGGGTAAACTTGGAAATACTGCTAACCATACCATAAAAATGAGAAAAGTTAAAATTAATGAAATATATTTTAAATTATACTATATGCTATTACTACTTAAAAATTGTTTTGTATTGTTTTCATTTTTCAGGAAGCTACTAAAGGACTGTTCTGAAGAATAGGCTGAAAACAAAAATATAAGAATTATTAGCTATTTTTTTGGGCAACAGACAAAAGTCTATAGCATGTTCATGAAAATATACTAAAAATATTTTTATAATATATACAATGTACTAATTAGCTTTAAACACTAAAATCAGATTTCTTCAAAATATAAATTTGTTTTGATTCTTTATATTAGTATGTTCTTATTTCATTGCAATAAACTTCCAGAAATCTGTCATTTGGAAGTAGATATGACACCTCTAAGTTATTGTACCAACAAATCCTAGAATCCTTTAAATAATGGAAAGAGCTTTTCAAGTTCGAACTTAAGCTCTTTACATGAGATTGGAAGCATTTTAAGTATTCTTTTTAATACTTGCGGGGGGGGGGGGGAGGGCGGTTCTTACTTTCTCTATCCATTTATAAGGCTTTGATTTCCAACAATCTAAGCCATTCTAGTTTCTAAGGATTTTGGAGAGACAAGATTGTTTTCACACAATCTGAGATGACAATCTCATCTCAGATTTTTCACACTGAGTTGCTGTCTTTCAGATTCACAGTCATCCCAGGAATCCTAGACTGTCCTGTATTTCTGGATCTGCCAAACTCTGGCCAATATTCTAAGAAAAGTTTTCTTGTCCTTGGAATGATCTTTTGGAATAAGTCCAAACTTCTTCTCTGCCTACCCCTCCTTCCCACTCAAAACTGCCACTACTAAGAGCATGACTCCCCTCAACCCCAGGCACCAGTTGAGGGTTGAGGGGTTCCCTTAACTGGTGGATGCTTATTCACTGTTTCCTGGATGAATAAAGCATAAAGTGTGGGGAAGTCAACAACAGAACAGAACAAACTTATTTTCAAGAAGATAAATTAGAGAATGCAAAAAAGCTACAGACTAATGTAGCTTAGTTAACCGAACTCTCTAATACTATTGAAAATAGCAATTCTTTACTCAGAAAATTCTAAAGGGAATACTTAATTTGACAGAACTCCTAATAAAGACATTGTAGCCATATCCAGAGCCTTCCAGCAAGTGACACTCAGCAAACATTTGGGACAGCTGAGAGAATTCAACAAAGACCATACCTTTGTCTCTTGTATACCATTTCCTAGTACATTCACCTCAGATCATTGTTAATCTTACTTAGCAGAAAACGTATAAACACTTACTAGGTAGTAAAATCAAATATCTTGGTATAAATGTGGCATTTCATTCATTTGGGCAGTATCTATTCGGTGTTCTAGTAAGTAGGAAGGCTACAAGAAATAACATGCTATGCCGTCCCTCGAAGAGTTTTCAGGATATTTGGGGGAAAGAATGGAAACACACCATTTCAATACAACATGATCACTCTCTCAGGGAGAGAGAGACAGAGAGACAGAGACAGAGAGAGGGGGAGAGAGAGAGAGAAAGCATGAGGTTGCTAGCAATATAGAGGCCTTAAGCCTTGTTCAGGAGGGCTACCTAGAAGGGCAGTCGAAGAAAACTGGGAGAGGACCACTGAAGGCCTAGGGGCTACAGAAAAAGTTCACACGAACAGCTGGAAAGGAAATAGTCACAATTTTAAAGGAATTGCAGGTAAGAGATCCCTGACAAGGTAGTCCTCAAAGTAATACATGAAAGCCCCTTCATGAGGAACATTTGCCATGTCCAGAGAGCATTGATACTTGATTGTACAGCACCAGGTAACAGAGCACTTTTATACTCCCCTCGGTTCCAACCATGGTGGAGTGAAAAACCTCTGTTCCTGGGATAGGGAGGGGGAAAGAGACCCAACATGGGCCATTTCATGCTAAGACTTAAAAATCAGTCTTCCTAAAGCAAATCCAGTTTACTGTTCATTCCATGATACTTCCTTTCTGTTAGAAAACTAAATTCCAAAAACTGCAATTTCAGCATCTGTGGAACAAATTCCTACATTTGGGTTCTGGAAGAGATACAAAAATATTCTTCACATCGGAACATTGTAAAAGCCATAAAATTGTCCACCATCTGTATTCTTTTCTTACCTAAAGGTTTAATTCAGCCCACCGGAGTTTTTTTGTCAAGATTTTTTCTGTCGGTTTTTAATAAGGAAATTTTCTAATACAAGTTATATGGCAGTAAAAGGAATTTCTAAAAATTGTTTCTTAGCCACAGACTTTGTTAAAAAGTTCCTGATTTAACTGCTTTAGGCTTCTGGCTGTCTGCTTTTTAAGAACTTTCTAGAATTATCATAATACATAATTGCTTATTCCAGATAAATTACAATTTAATTACTACTTTTAAAAATGCTTGGATTATTGGAATCCATGGGCAATATGGCTTCCCATATCCCTTATTCATATGCTAAGCAACTTTTATTTTTGCTTTTAAATTTTTTTGCATTTAAATAATATTTCTTTGAACATTCCTGTCTTAGAAATTAATGTTTAAATTCTTAAAATATTTTCTATTGTAAGAAGTGGCTATCTAGCTCTTGAACAAGTAATAAAAATCCTTTGGTGTGTGACTGCTCTTCTATCTAAGAACTGAAATGTTGGTGAAGTAAATATGTTGTTCCAATTTTGGTCAAAGTAAGAAACAGAGAATAAGAAGTTAATAAAAATAGCTTCTTATATTTCTCATGGTAAGATAAATGTTTATATCTTGTACTACTGTCTACTCTTTCCTAAATTCCATCACCATCCGATCATTGCAATGACTTCTGGATGGTCCATCTGTTTTTACCTTTTATTCATTTATCCCCAAAAGTGCTATTTAAAGTACCCCTAGCACTAATAATAACAATAATCAATAATAAAAGTTTATCACCTGTTCACTACATGCCAGACACTATGCTGTGTGTTCTACATGGATGCTCTCCTTACAGCAATCCTATGAGGATAACCTTATTCCCTTCTCCAAATGAGGAAACTTGAAATGTTGAAAGGTCAGGTTAAATTCCCAAGTTCACAGAGCTACTAATGGTAAAGCTGGGATTCAAACACAGACAATTTAACTCCAGAGCCCAAATTCCAACATTTAATTGCTTCCCATTTTTCCTCAAGCATGGGCAAGTGCTTCATTGGGAAGAGTTTTTAATCCAAATTCCTGTTCAAATTCTTGGTTTATACTTTACCACTTCTATGCCCTCAGGCAAGCTCTTAGTTTCCCTTATTTTTCAGTTTCTTCAACTACAAAATGTGGAAAATGTGGTATTTGAAGACTGATGGTACCACATATATGACATGTAACACAGTGCCTAACAGGTGGTAAAATGACACACTCTTGTTGTTTTTATTTCCATAATGTGGCCTATATCATGTCAATCCCTGGCCCAGTAAACCACTGGGCTTCTTATTACCCTGTAACAGTGCCTGGCATGTAATAAGCACCATGTGAGTGCTAAGTGTTAGAATTATTGGCTGGGCACAGGGCCACCTAGAACAAAGGCAATTTCCCAGCTTCACTTGTAGTGAGAGTGATCAACTTCTGTGCAGTGGGTTACAAAAACAGATATTATCTTGTGGCATATTCTAGAAACTGACCTTAAAACAGCTATTATGCATCCTTTTGCCCTTTCTTCATCCTTTCCTGTTTTTCCTGCTACATGGAGCAAGATGGCTCCTGAGACCTGGAGGATAAAGGCCAGTGCTTTTTACTGCTCCATAACTTGTATTAGAAAATCTCCTTACTAAAAATCTACAGAAAAATCTTGACCAAAAAAAAAAAAATTCCAGTGGATTGAATTAAACCTTTAGGTAAGAAAAGACTAAGATGGTGGACAATTTTATGGCTTTTACAACGTCCTTGTGTGAAGAATATTTTTATACCTCTTCCAGAACCCAGAGAGCTCAGCTGAAAGGAGTTTGGGTTCCTGACATGTGGTGCCCTATATCAGCCCTTGCTCCTTTAGGGTTTCATTGTTATTTGGTGGTTATCCTAATCCTAAAAGATACATCTCCCGCTTTCATCAGATATCTGAGATGGCAAAATTTGAAAGGAACAAGGGAACAGAGAGTTAATCCTTCCTAATGGGAAAGGTGGACAATGCCAAGGTTATAATACCCCATGCATCTTTGAGTTACTACCTATACCCTCCCAAATGGAAATGCTTAAACTTTAATCTGAGGCCGGGCGCAGTGGCTCACGCCTGTAATCCCAGCACTTTGGGAGGCCAAGGCAGGCAGATCACGAGGTCAGGAGATCGAGACTATCGTGGCTAACACGGTGAAACCCCATCTCTACTAAAAATACAAAAAGTTAGCCGGGCGTGGTGGCAGGCACCTGTAGTCCCAGCTACCCGGGAGGCTGAGGCAGGAAAATGGAGTGAACCTGGGAGACAGAGCTTGCAGTGAGTCGAGATCGTGCCACTGCACTCCAGCCTGGGCCACAGAGCGAGACTCCGCCTCAAAAAACATAACAAAACAAAAAACAAATAAACAACAAAAAAAACACCTTTAATCTGAATCCATTATGTGTTGGGTTGGGGAACTACTGAAACAGTGAGAGGGTCTTGACTGTTTCTAAGCTCATCAGTGGGCATTTTCAGCTTCCCCATGATGGTAGTAACTCCAAGGAGTGTTCAGTCTCCAGTGAAAGAAATATTAAAATTTATTCCCCCAATTTCCCCTCCCCAGAGAGTAGCTACAGACACACTGTAAGACCAAATAGGAAAAGTCTGCCATAGGGGACATAGTAGGTACAGCTACAAACCTCTTATTGCCTTACTTGCAAGTCCTAATACAGTACTGTAGTTGTTATAATTCCATCATTCTGAAATTAGGAAGATGGTCATGGAAAAACTGTTCTAAGAACGCTGTTCACCCATGAATGCTGACTTTATTAGATAAGTTTTTTTTTAGGTTAAGGACTATGTATTCTTTCAACTTCTCTGAAGTGCTTAGCACACACTTTGCCCATGGTGTTCAATAAACTTTCTAATAAACCAATGATTAGGTAGCATAATGAAACTTTTCCTATCCTAGCTTTTCGAGATTAAGAAGTCTTTTCAAAATATTACAGAAACTGCACTTTATCCTGACTTACAGCCTTAATGCTTGAAGTAACAGTGTATAAAATTCACACCCAGTTATAGACTGAGTAATTATGGTTGCTATGGTAATGGGCTCCGTGCCTATGAGCAAAAAAAAAACTAATTCCTTTTGTGCAAGATATTTATGACTGTGCCTGGCTACATGGCAAGAGTATTTTCCTTTGGTTTTTTGTTACAGTAATTTATGCATTTAGGCAGATGATCCTTTATATATGTAAATTCTATAAATTCTTAGGAAGAAAATTAATTTATTAAGGTCTTCACATTAAAAATTTCTAGTATGATTATGAGTTCAATTTTCAAGTGAAAATAATCCTTAAAGGATTTAATTTCAAATAAGAACTACAGTATGAAATACAGATTTAAGTTAATTTTCACTGTATGAAATGTACAGTATACATAGACTAACTCCTTTAACAAGAATTCTGGCATGTCTTAAAGGGCCATAGGTGGTTAGAGGGAGATCCCCAAACAAACAATTCAAAATTAAGAGTTTAAAAAGCAACAATCAAGACACATATCCTCCCAAGTGAATTTGAATTCATGGACACTGGAAAATTTAAAAAGGTCAGTTACTATGAAGAAGGCTGTGCCTTAACAATATTTATATTAATCAGACAGCAAAGTACCAAAGTGACTTAGAGGAAGGAAAATAGTAAAATACAAAAGACTAAGTTAGCAGATCATTTTGATATCCGGATGTGCTGAAATTATGGACACTGAGAAGAAAGAATAGACAAAACTTGGCAGCAGATCTTGTTATGAGATAAATATCCCATGAGTGGTATATAAAAACCTGGAGAGAAAGGGGAAGGGTTGTAGGTGTCCTAGTTTTGACAGCTGCTCTTTCATCCTATGCCTTTAAAACAAAGGGAATAAAGAAGGTAGAAGTAGGGGTATGGAGGGTTGAATTCTAGCTTTCCCTCCCTGTTTCCCCTTGTTAATATATTGCTAGTAAACATGTCTACTTCTGGTTGCTGATGACGTAAAACTCACCTCTATTCCCTGGAAGAACTATTCCATGTTGTGAGCTAACGGGGATTGTACTGATCTTGAAGATAATAAATCTGTTTGCTTTAAAGCTTTCACCAATTTTATTGCTGTATTTCCAACACATTTCCACATATGGTATGATATTTAATTTGCAAAAGAAATCTGTAAAGCAGGAATTACTAACGTAATTTTGCAGATGAGAAAACAGGCTTAAACTTGTTCAAGGTCAAAGTCATGACGTCCGTCATGCTGTAGCTCAATGAATGAGTCTCCCATTGTTTCGTGTTGTTTTATTTCTACTTTCTCAATCCATGTACAAGATAGATTATGTTACAAACTACTGTTTTATGTTGGTTGTATGAATTTCAATACACTTACTGTTAGAAATAACAAAAGGTCTTAGACTCCCAGATCCTGTTCAGATCAACTCTACTTAATTCATAATATAGCTGAACTCTGTTATAAATCTAGTAACGATGTGGACATCAGCCAGAAGTATGATGTTGATGAGCCTCACTACTGAACACAAAATGAGAATTCACCTCTTTTCATTTGAATTTATTTCTACTAAAATATATGAATTATTTTTCTCGATTTCTATCCAAGCCCCTTCTGAAGAAACCTGTTTAACTCTAAATTGTTAGTAAATCTTGAGTCTTCCTGTATTTAGCAATAAAAGTCACTGCTAATTGTAATAACAATTATGAGGAAAAATTTATTTAAATGCTTCATAGAAAGTTAATTTTCATTTAATAGAAAAGACATAAAAATGCTGCTTCAGACTGTTTGATTTCTCTATTAGGCAACTGACCCTAACTAGTATATGGCGATTTTGATATTAAAAAGAAGTCATAATTTTCCAGAATACTAAAGTTTATTATTTTGAAAGCAAGTAAAATTCCCCAGTGGGAAGATTAATAAAACAATTCATTAAAATTCTCATCAGAAAATCCTATGCTTTAAATGTATCTGCTCAAAGCTGTCACTCTATGAATGGCAAAGCTTTGTTTTACTTGATCAAGAAATGAATGTGACTTTATGATCTGCATTCAACTGTGAACAGCTGCTCATTAATAAAAAGCCATTAAAGTTCAAGTCAGAACAGCAGGTCTAAAATTGTGTTTGAGGGAAAAAAACCCACCCTTTGGTGAAAAGCCAGGGAACTGGGTTGGGAGAGATCTGGAAGCAGAGGGCTGTGTTTGCAGTCTGCTCCTACCTCCTGGGCCAGGTCAGGTGACAAGGCCAGAGTCAGCCCCAGCTGGAGAACTCAGAACAAAGCCTATGTAGGCTTTGAAAGGGCAGAGTAAGTGGTTGGCTGGAGGTTGATAGTGTGAATAAATCAAGCTGGTAATTGGGCAGAGGCTGATCAGAAGCTTTAGAGTGAGCAAAATGGTTGGACTCAGAGCAGGCAGAATTAACTATATTCCACTGAGTAAAAGAAATTCATATACCAGGTTCTATCCCTTATGTTCCTCCCATTTGACATTTGGTTGTTCTCTATTCCCATTCCACACAAGCTTTGGGGAGAGGACAGGACTTAAAGTTGCCTGTTTCCAAGAGGTGGTCCCTAAACCCAAGCTCAAATTATTAACTTGTGATCCCAATTATGGACTTAACTATTTAACAAGTAAAGATGATTTTAAATATTATTTTATAGTTATTACTAAAGTAAATTTTAAATTTGCAGTCTTTAGTGAGCTTTGTTTTCTGTTTGTTTTGCTATTGTGTTGGGAAACAAGTACTCAGTAACTAGGTGTTTCTGGAAAAGTACATACCTTTCGTTTTGTTTCATTTGGAAATGGCAAATTTAATAAAGAAAACTGAAGAATCAGGAAAAAGAAGAAAATATCCTGGGGCATAATAAATCATCTAAAGCAATCAACTCTTTAAGAAAAAAATTTAAAACATGTTTATATCCGAATATAGGTTATTTTGGATTTATTTTATTTATTTATTTTTTTGAGACAGGGTCTTGCTCTGTCTCCCAGGCTGGAGTGCAGTGGCCCAATCATGGCTCCCTGTAGTCTCGACCTCCTGGGCTCAGGTGATCCTTCCCACCTCAGCCTTCTGAGTAGCTGGGACTACAGGCACACGCCACCAAAGCTGGCGAATTTTTAAATTATTTGTAGAAAGGGAGTTTCGCCCGTTGCCTAGGCTGGTCTTTTTTTTTTTTTTTTTTTTTTGAGGCGGAGTCTCACTTTGTCGCCCGGACTGGAGTGCAGTGGCCGGATCTCAGCTCACTGCAAGCTCCGCCTCCCGGGTTTACGCCATTCTCCTGCCTCAGCCTCCCAAGTAGCTGGGACTACAGGCGCCTGCCACCTCGCCCGGCTAGTTTTTGTATTTTTAGTAGAGACGGGGTTTCACCGTGTTAGCCAGGATGGTCTCGATCTCCTGACCTCGTGATCCGCCCGTCTCGGCCTCCCAAAGTGCTGGGATTACAGGCTTGAGCTCTTAAACTCCTGGGTTCAAGCGTTCCTCCTGCCTCGGCCTCCCAAAGTGCTGGGATTACAGGCATATGCTACCGTGCCCAGCTAGGTAATTGGATTTTTTAAATAAAAAAAAAATTAGAAATTTTATATTGAAATTTAGGCATTAGAATGCTAGAGATTAAAGTTAAAGCAGGTGTTTAACGGACTGCCAGGGGCTGCATGGCCTTTGGGAAATACAGTTATCGGAAATGATACTGTAGTAGTGCAATAGTAGTGCAGTAGTAGTAGTAGCCGCAGTAATGACTATTATCTATAAATGTTTGCTACGTGCCAGGCTCTGTGCTAAGAGAGCTTTGCAAGCACTACTACAGCATGAAGTAGGCACTATTATGGCCATTTTACTGATGAGGAAATTGAGGTGAAGAGATTAAATAATTTTATCCAACGTTACACAGAACCATTCCAGAGCACGAGTCATAAACACATCTTTCCCTTCTTGGAAATGAAATTATTAATAAAAACCGTGGTGCAAATTAGAAGGAGGACGGTGGTGGTAGATTATCACAAAGTTAAGTTGGTAGGTGGTTGCTGGGTCAGGGTGGGAGAACAAAGGCAGTTGTAGTAAAAAAGAAAAAGAAAAATTAAAGGCATATAAAGATAAAGGCTTGTTGAGGAACAATTTGCATAAACTGATTTTGGCCTTAGACCCTATTCACTTCTCCCTCACCAGTCACTTTGCAACTGTGGAGCATAATATTCTGAGGGTCCCCTGCACATAATAACCGAGGACTCGATCCTTTTCATAGCATACGAGATAAAAAGAAGAATCAGGCTGCAAAGAGAGAAGCACTGAAGGAAAGAATATCTCAGTTTGAAAGAAGGGCAAGTCCAGGGTGCATGTGAGGAACAAATGCATGGACGCGGTGAAGTGCCACTTCTTAATTTCTACTTAAAATTCAATTAAAAATTACTGGGAGGAGGCTACGTCCTGAATTAAACCCAACATTCCGCATCTTTGAGGTGGTGGAATGACTGAGAGGAGGGGGTCTGTCTAGCCGCATCCAAATATTCCTGAGACAGAGGGAGATCCTGCATTTATTGCAATGTATCTTCCTTGGTCGCATCTGATAGAGGGGTTCTGTGGGTTGAGCAGAAAGGGGCTCGAGTGGAGGGGAGGCACTCTGCATGGAAGGAAAGTAGAGACATCTGGCAGAACCAGGCGCTCCAAGAATAAACAGTCAAAACAGCCCGCAATGGTTCCAAAAAGCTACCCCTCACCGAACCTGGCGTGCCTGTCGCCGCTTGCCCCGCTCCCGGCGCTCATTGGCTCCCAGTCCTGACGTCAGATCCGTAGCCTCTCACCTATTGGGCCAGTCAGAACCTGAGGCGGAGTGCGGCAGCGAGGGCCTGGAGACAGCCGAGATCCGCCTTCAAGGAGGGCTGGGGGTGGAGCTAGAGGAGGGGCTGGGGGCGGGGTTCCCGAGGAGCAGGAGGCCATGGAGGCTGCGCGGAGGCAACGCAGGCTGCTAGGGAGCGCGCGCCCGGCTTTGAATGAGCGGGGCTGGGAGTGAACGGGCGGAGCGCGAGCTCGAGGAAGAGACAGGCAGCGCGCGTGAGCGCGCCTTGTGTGCGCGCGCACGGCCCGCGGCAGCTCGGAGCCTCCGCCGGGCGGGCGGGGAGGGGGAGGGGCAGGTGAGTGTGTGCGGTTCGCGCGTGCCTGGGAGGGGCTTTCCTCTCCCAACCCCCATCCCGACCCCAGCCCTAGCCTCTGGGGCATCGTCTGCCCTTCGCCGCCGGCCCTCCGCCTCTTTGCGCACTTCCCGCCCTCCCACCTTCCTCTTCGCCTTTCCACCCGACCTCCCCCGACGCCTGACCGCTGCTCTTGGGTACTGTTTCCGGGTCAAGGTGACCTCTGGGGTGAAGAAACTGCGACTGGGAGCGGGACCCAGCCGTGCGGCATTCGCCATGCTCCGCTCACGCGTGGGAGACTGGCCTGCGGGGTACCGGCCCGGAAAGCACCCAGCCTCCAAAGCCGCCTTCCTCAGGAAAATTTCCGTGACCTTACTGCCCTCCGTCTACAGGCCTTGTACCTCTCCAGGCCGATTTTTCCACAATTTAAATCCCAGTCCACCTGGTATCCAGCTGCAGCAACTTAGAGCGTTTCACGTCACGCCGGGCGCCAGGCGTCGGCTTGTATAACCTGAAAACGCTCCTGTTTTTTCTCATCTGTGCAGTGGGTATGATTTTTTTTTCATCAGCCAATTTCACGTGGGTAATCTGAAATGAAACCACTTAAGTTATGAAACTCTTTCCTTTTGAGTTATTCAGGAGACCTTACTCCGCCTTCGGAACCGCCCCAGTGGTGTCACATATTTGAGGGTCTGACTCTCGGTTGCCAGACATGGCACAGAATGTTCGATTTTAGCTCTCACACTCCGCTTCTGTTTCCTCTTCTCTTACGGGCCGCTGCTCAAACCTTTATGTATCAAATTTAAGTGAGTTCAGGTAAATTTTATTTTGTGAGCTTTGTGATATTTTCTAACCCACTTCAGAGACTTACAGTTTGAGGATATTCTGGACTGTGCTAGGTCATACGGTTTTTCAAATTTTGGTATGACAAGATTCCGAAATAGAGTTTTAGAAATACAGCACTTGTTTAGTGTGTACCGACATAGATTTTGGCTTGTTTTATGAATTGTGATATATTGAGGCTACTTGAAAGGACCTCTAGCAGTTTACCGAGAATTTCAACAAGAAAAGATACAATACATTTGATCTATCAGTTTCTAATGTAGCATTCTTTTTTTTTTTAATTGTAGGAAAAAATTTTTCAGTTAACATGGCAGAGCTCTCATTCCTGTTGATTTTCTAGAGATGTCATTTCTTCAAAAAGCCTTAATGAGGATACATTGCCTCATAGTTTTGAATCTCATTCTGACATACCTCAAATTTTTGTCTTTGTAATTTTTAAGGAAATTTAATGTTAAGATTAGATTATATTAACACTGTTCCGTTCTAGAAAGTGTTTTAAAGCAGCCAAAGTGTAAAGTAGCCTACGATACTTATCAACTTGATGATCTAGAGGGCATTTCAAAAATCGCACTGAGGCAATGTGCACACAATTAAAAGGTTTCTTAAGTAGGATATGATGTGGGGAGAGCCTTGGGCTTTCGGGTCAGTCTCTTTAAATCCTGGATGAGTGAATCTAAGTCTGTCAGCCTCATTTATTAAACGGGAGTAGTGAAAAACCTACCTGTTTTGATTGTCCTGAGGATTCCAGTGAGGTGATTGAACATTGTCTTGAACGTTCAAGTGCTCAAGGAATGTTAATTTCCTTCCGTTCAGCAAATATTTGAGTACCTACTATGTGCCCGACTTTGACAAACCTATAAATACTAGAATAAGCAAGACTGATTGATGGACATCCTGCCTCCTTAGTTTCTTGCATTCCTTAGGAACAAGTTTATGGGCAAGCTCAAGACAATTGGGAGTGAACGCAGAGTTTCCCTGTGCGGAGTTGGTAGTATTTCCCAGCCTCCAAATCCAAAGTAGCGACTGAAGCATAGTAAGTGCTAATATATATTCATTTAGATGAATCGGGACATTAAGTAAATACAGGTCTCAAAGGATGTTCCTGCCTGCCAGTCAGTGTAACTGAGAAAATCGAAGTGTGACTTGATCGCATTTTCCCTATTTTACTGCAACTGGTTGGAAAATTTATCTTGGAAGTGGTAATATCACTGAATTATTAAGAATACTCATTGTTCATGAGATGTTCTTGACTTTTGAATTAAACAGACCAAGGTTTGAATGGAGTCAGTGGATGTGCTAACTCTGTGTTTAGTTCTGTGAAACAAGGACAGTAATATCTATCTCATAAGATGGCTTTTTGAGTCAAGTGAGTTAACATTTCGATAGTGCTTGGTCCATAGTAGACAGTCAGTGAGTATCAGTTCTCCTCTTTAATCACAAAAGAAAATTTTCCACAGAATGAGGATATTCTTGATTGCTAGGGAGAGAATTCTATTCTGTAATCACTAAAAAACCCAGTTTCTATTTTTTATTGGAAAAAAAAATCAACCTTTAAATTTTACCTCAAGTTTGCATTGAAGTCATTCAAGTTGGCGAATATTTATTAAACAATGACACTAACAATATTTGGAAAGGTGATGGCTGTGGTTACCAGGGCTCTATATGAAATTTATTCTCAACTTTTATTCATATATATCCTAAAACTGACAGTCCCAAATGGTAAATGTCATCTTCTTTCTTCACAACATACTGATAAGTATCTCCTTGATTCTATTTCCTTCCCTGCCAAGTACCACACGTTCTATAGTCTCTTTTCTGGCTTTTTTTTTTTCTTATAATTTTTCAGAAAATTTAGGCTGATTTTCATTTGAGAAAGTTTTCTTTTGGTTGAGAGTTTTGTTCTTGACAAATAAGCTTTAAATGAAGCGATCATTCACCATCATAATTTTTCAGATCTTTCTAGTCATAATGAAGCAATCAAACTTTTCTTCAACTATTACTTTGCAAATGGTAACTGAAGGTACCAAATGAATAAAATACTCTAGAGAAGGGTTGTACAGGGCAAAGTAAAGTATAGAAATAACCATAATACTAAATAAAAAATGTTGTTTCTCGGGAAGAATAAAATACCAAAATTAAGAAGACTTTACAGTAGTCCAGCAAGAGGTAATAAAGGCTTATGCTAGA
The DNA here is from genome assembly GCF_009764315.1 of Trachypithecus francoisi. NCBI lineage: Eukaryota > Metazoa > Chordata > Mammalia > Primates > Cercopithecidae > Trachypithecus > Trachypithecus francoisi. The sequence continues at coordinate 65,734,890 of NW_022681472.1, forward strand.
TAGATTACAGTGGAAATAAGAAAGAATATGGGCAGTACTGGGAAATTGAATAGGGTCTTTTGGCAATTAGGTATAAGGAGAGAGAAAGGAGGAGTCAGCATTGTTGCATGATTTGAACCCGAGTAAACCACCAGTTGGGATGTTTTTGACAGAAGTATTTAAATTACTGGAGTAAAATTTTTTAATATTCTGGTTCTTTTTTTTTTTTTTTTTTTTTTTAACAGTCACTGTCTTTTCATCCTGTCAATTAGTAGGCCACTTCCAGGTTAGGCATTCAGTAAATCATTCAGCTCATATGGAGAGACAGCCTCCATATGTACAAAAGTACATGAGCATTGCTAAGGTAACATTTTGGAGCCCTGTCTTTGTACCTTAATTGTCTACAAGCCCCTTCTGACCCTAGAAATAGAAAAGACTAGTGCATATTTTGCCTTTCCTTAGAAGGAACTGGCAGTGATGGCTCTACAGAGCAATCAAAATCAGATACTATGCAAGTTAAGTATGTTTTTCTGGCTCTCTGATTTTGTTTTGTTCTTATTTTTTATGTGTTTGTTTGAAACTTTTGTATTGAGGTATAGCACACAAAGAGCACATACAGTCAAGCATGTGGTATTACTACTCAGATTGAAATATTAGATCTTAGCTCTCTAATGCTTCAGTATACCCTATCAGAGATAACCATTATATTTTTACTATATAATTTTTAACCCATTCAATGTAATGTTTTATTAGGTAAAAAACTGCATTACATGCTTTCTTCAAGACTTTAGGAGTCTTGAATGCCCATGAAATGCATTTTTAAAAAGCATGGGCTAGGCATGGTAGCTTACACCTGTAATCCCAGCACTTTGGAAGGCTGAGGCAGGCAGATCATTTGAGGCCAGGAGTTCGAGACCAGCCTAGCCAACACAGCGAAACCCCATCTCTACTAAAAAACAGAAAAATTAGCGGGTGTGGTGGCATGTGCCAGTAGTCCTAGATTTGGGGGTGACTGAGGCTCGAGAATAGCTTGAACCCAGGAGACAGAGGTTGCAGTGAGCCAAGATCATACTGCCACACTCCAGCCTGGGAGGCATTGCAAGACTCTATCTCAAAAACAAACAAACGAACAAAAAAAGTGTGTTATAGTACAGGGATGGTGTATTTATCCAGGATGATTTTACTCCTTATGTTTCTAAATGTTATTGCTTATCTTATGCTCATGTAAGGTAATTAAAAACTAATCCGTATTTCAGTTTTTAAAAGGAGTATATAGCTGTCCCTTTAATGTGGTCACATGATAATTATTAAGTTAGCTTTTATCCCCTTTTAAGTAAGTATGTGTAGAACTGAAGTCCAAATATACTGCTTATGCTTTTTTATTTTGGAAAAAAAATCACATTATTGTATGTTTTTTCTGTTTATTTTAAGAAACCAGCACTCTAAATAATTGTATTAATCAAGTGTTGTGATTGTTTCTAAAGGTGTTACTATTGGATTGAGAGGCCAGTCTGTTTTAGTTGTGATTTTGTTATTAGCTGGTTGTTTCACCTTGAGCAGAACTGTTAACTTCAGTGTATCTTAGTTTCCTCATTTAGAAAATTTAAGAAGCTGGATGACATATTCTCTAGCTGTTCCAATGACAGGAATCATGATTCTAAATACTTAGTAATTCTCCTCCTTTGACAAAGAAAAGGCAAGGAAAAGCTAAGACATGAGATTCCATTATCAGTAACGTCATTCCTGTAAGTGTGTGCACATATGCACACACATATGTATGTGTTTGCCTGTGTATTTCTTGTAACTTGATTTAATATGTGGTCTATTCTACCTCTCAACATTGGAAAAATGACTGTCTCTCATGGATTAACAGATTTTTTTTTTCCCTCTTTTGTATGTATTTTGAGGTCTTTTGTATGTATTTTGAGGCTCTTAGTCGGGACATTGTCATAGTTACTTAAGTATTCAACTTTAACTTGTGCCAAAGCTCATCTTAAGAAATTTTAAAAATTAATGATTATTAGGGTAAATACATATATACGCAATATATATGATATATAGTATATATATGTATATATAGTATATATGTGTGTGTATATACACATATATAGATACGTATATATAGATACATATACATATATACACATATATAGATATATGTATATATATACATAATATGCAATACATATGTAGTATAGGTGACTAAAATGTATAAGAAAAATTTGGGGCCGGGCGCGGTGGCTCAAGCCTGTAATCCCAGCACTTTGGGAGGCCGAGACGGGCGGATCACAAGGTCAGGAGATTGAGACCATCCTGGCTAATACGGTGAAACCCCGTCTCTACTAAAGAATACAAAAAAAAAAAAAACTAGCCGGGCGACGAGGCGGGCGCCTGTAGTCCCAGCTACTTGGGAGGCTGAGGCAGGAGAATGGCGTAAACCCGGGAGGCGGAGCTTGCAGTGAGTTGAGATCCGGCCACCGCACTCCAGCCTGGGCGACAGAGCCAGACTCCGTCTCAAAAAAAAAAAAAAAAAAAAAATTTGGAAATTAAGAACCATGTTTAAAAAGGATACAGGCCAGGCGTGGTGGCCCACACCTGTAATTCCAGCACTTTGGGAGGCTGAGGGGGTGGATCACTTGAGGTCAAGGGTTCGAGATTAGCCTGGCCAACATGGTGAAACCCCGTCTCTACTAAAAATACAAAAATTACCCTGGTGTGGTGGCAGGCACCTGTGGCCCCAGCTACTTGGGAGGCTGAGACAGGAGAATTGCTTGAACCCGGGAAGCAGAAGTTGCAGTGAGCTGAGATTGCACCATGGCACAGCACTCCAACCTGGGCGGCAGAGCAAGACTCTCTTCCCCCCCACACCCCCCCAAAAAAGGCTACCAAAATAATGCCAGTTTTACCTTTTTTTTTTTTTTTTGAAATGGAGCCTCCCTCTGTTGCCCAGGCTGGAGTGCAGTGGTATGATCTCGGCTCACCATAACCTTCATCTCTCAGGTTCAAGCGATTCTTCTGCCTCAGCCTCCTAAGTAGCTGGGACTACAGGCATGTGCCACCATACCTGGCTAATTTTTGTATTATTAGCAGAGGCGGGATTTCACCATATTGGCCAGGCTGGTCTTGATCTCCTGACCTCTTGATCTGCCCACCTCAGCCTTCCAAAGCGCTGGGACTACAGACGTGAGCTACCGCACCTGGCATAGTTTTGCCGTTTTTAGAATCTTTATTCCTATCATTGCTGTGGCTGCAGTTTTCAATTCCTGTATCATCTCTTTCATAAAGATGTATATCTTGTTATTTAATCATAGGGAGGCAGTATGAGTGTAATCTTTAAGGACTGAAACATTGCAACCAGACTCTTTGGGTTCAAATTCCAGTTCTATAACTTATCAGTTCTGTGTCTTTGGCAGCTTGCTTAACCCCTCTGTGCCTTAGTTTTCTTATCTGAAGTAGGGACAAAATAGTACTTGCTTCAAGTCCTTCCCATGGTTGTTGTTAGCATTAAATGAGTTACTACATGTTAATCACTGAGAAGAATGCTTTTCATGAAATATAAAGTAAGCTATTGCAGTATATTGCAACGGTATTGTGAAATCAGATTTCTATTTTTAGAGAAGTTTTGGCATAATGTTTCTTTTCACTAATTGTCCTAGTTTCCTAATGAAAGTTGGCTTTCTAGAAAGTAACAAATAATTGATACAAGATAATTACGGTGTTGATGACTTTTAAAAATAATATTCTAATCAGAATATGAACAGTGTTCTAATTTAAGTGACATAATATTGTTCAAAAATGTCTTGGTGTAGATTGTTTTAACAGCTCTTTTGAGCTCTAATTGAAATACAGTAATCTGTATATAATTAAAGTATACAATTTGATTAGTTTTGATGAATATATATATACTCACCTATGAAACCACCACAATTGAAGCAGTAAGTATATCCATTGCCTGCAAAAGTTTCCTCATGTCCCTCAGTGATCCTTCCTTCCCACTCCTCCCTGCCCCATTACAAGGCACTGCTAATATTTTCTGTCACTCTATATTTGTTTATAATTTCTTGAACAAGCTTGTCCAATCTGCTGCCTGTGGGCCTCATGCAGCCCGGGATGGCTTTGAATGCAGCCCAATGCAAATTAGTAAACTTTCTTAAAACATTATGAGCTTTTTTTGCAATTTTTTTTAGGCTTATCAGTTCTGGTTAGTGTTAGTATATTTTGTGTGTGGCCCAGGACAATTCTTCTTCTTCCAGCGTGGCCCAGGGAAGCCAAAAGATTGAACACCCCTGTTCTAGAGCTTAAAAAATGCTGTGTATGGAATCATACAGTATATACTTTTTTGGTGGTCTGACTCTTCATTCAGTAAAATTATTCTGAGATATAGTCATGCTATTACTTGTAACAATAGTTCATTTCTGTTTGTTGCTGAGTAGTAGTCTGTTGTATTTATATACTACAATTTGTTTATCCACTCACCTGTTGATATACATTTATGTTGTTTCCAGTTTGGAGCTATTAAGTAAAAAAGCTGCTATTCAAATACAAATCTTTATTTATTTTAGTTTTTTTTTTTTTTTTTTTTTTTTTTGGAGATGGAGTCCTGCTCTGTCACCAGGCTGAAGTGCAGTGGCTCAATCTTGGCTCACTGCAACTTCCGCGTCCCGCGTTCAAGCTATTCTCCTGCCTCACCCTTCAAATACAAGTCTTTATGTGGCTATATGCTTTTCTTTATCTTGGGTAAATTACGAGGAGTAGAATGGCTGGGTCATATGGTAGATGTCTGTCAAACTTTGTAAGAAACTGCCAAACTCTTTTTCAAAGTGGTTGTACATTTTACTTTCCCACTACTAAAGTATGAGAGTGCCAGTTGTTCCAAATCCTTGCCAGTACTTGCTATGGTCATTATTTTTAGTTTGAATCATCCCAGTAGGTATGTAATAATTTCTCACTGTGGCTTTAATTTTCATTTTTCTAATGATTAAAGATGCTGACCATCATTTAATATACTTATATACCATTGTATATGTTCTTTTTCTTTTTTTTTTTTTTTTTTGAGACGGAGCTCGGTCTGTCGCCCAGGCTGGAGCAGTGGCGCAATCTCCGCTCACTTCAAGTTCCGCCTCCTGGGCTCATGCCATTCTGCTGCCTCACCACACCTGGCTAATTTTTTGTATTTTTAGTAGAGACAGGGTTTCACTGTGTTTGCCAGGATGTTCTTGTTCTCCTGACCTTGTGATCCTCCCGCCTTGGCCTCCCAAAGTGCTGGGATTACGGGTGTAGCCACGGCGCCCAGCCAGGTATATATTTTTTGATGAAACGTGTAGTTAGACCTTTTGCTCATTTTTACGTTGAGTTTTTTAAAATTATTTTTTAATTTTGAGAGGTTCTTAGATATTCTGGGTTTAAGTCCGTTATCAGACATATGCTTTGCAAGGATTTTTCTCTCAGTCTGTGACTTGTCTTTTTGTTCCATTAATAGTGTTTTTGACTTGTAGTTTTTAATTTTGATAAAGTCTCATTTGCCAATCTTTTATTTTATGGATTGTGCTTTTGTTGTACTACCTAAAAATCTTTGCCTGACCCAGGGTCACCAAGTTTTTTTTTTTTTTTTCTTGCAAATTTTGTAGTTTCAGACTACATTTAGGTCTATGATCTATTTTTGATTACTTGTAACTGGTGCCAGATATATATTGAAGGTTTTTGTTTTGATTTTTTCCATGTGGATATCCAGTTTAACCAGTACTTTTTTTTTTCTTAATAGCTGTTCTTTTCTCTCTGAATTAACCTTTGCATCTTTATCAAATTTCAGTTGTTTGTATGTATGTGGGTCTATTCCTGTACTTTCCATTGATCTATTTATGTATTTTGATTCTAATACTATACATTTTTTATTACTGAAGCTTTATAACGAGTCTTGAAACCAGATAGTGCTAGCAGTTTTACCTTGTTCTTTTTCAGTGTTGTTTTGGCTATTTGTTCTTTACATTTCCATATGGATTTTAGAAATTAGCTTGTCAAGTTTTACAGAAAAAACCTGCCGAGATTTTGGTTGAGATTGCATGGAATCTACAACTCATTTTGGGAAATGTTGATATCTTAATAAAAGTCTTTTTAAATTAATATAGGCCTTTTAAATGTCTCAGCAATATTTGATAGTTTTCAGTAATCAAGTCCTTAATTAGATTTGTCCTCAAATATCATATTTTTTATGCCTATGTAAATGTTTTAACATTTCAATTTCTTACTAATTGTTGTTAACGTATAGAAATACAATTAATTGTACATCCCGTTGAATTTTCCACGTAGAGTAGCACACTTTTATTTCTTCCTTTCCATTCTGGATGCCTTTTATTTCTTTTCTATTTTTTTCTTTTTTTTTGCTGGATTGCATTGGCCAGAACTTCCACTATGATGTTGACTAAAAGTAGAAAAAGCAGACATGCTTGTGTTGTTCATGATCGTGGGGAGAAACTATCGAATTTGTTTTACCGTTAAGTCTTATACTGTAGTTTTTTCATAGACATTCTTGATCAAGTTGAGAAAGTTCCCTTATACTTTGCAGCAATGTTTTTTTTCTTTAACAGGAATGGATGTTGAGTTTTGTCAAAGGCTTTTTCTGTCTCTATTGGGATGTTTATATGGTTGTTCGTTTTTAGTTTGCTAATACAGTGAATGACATTTGATTTTTAAATGTTAAACCAATCCAGCATTTCCAAACTAAGCACCAATTTTTCACGCTGTTGTATCCATTTATATATTGTTGGATTTAATTTACTAATATTTGGCTAAAGAGATTTGTGTCTAGATTAATAGAATATTAATAGTTTTCTTTTCTGGTAATATCTTTGGATTAGTATCAGTGTAATACTGGCCTCAAAAATGAGTTGGGGAAATAGTCCTTCTTCAATGTTTTGGCAGTTTGTATAGAATGGATATTATTCCTTCCTAAATGTTTTGTAGAATTTACCAGTGAAGCCATCTGTGCCTGGGAAATTTTTATAACTACAAATTTAATTTCTTTAATAGATATACAGATTTTCAGGTTGTTCTTATGCTTTAGTAATTTGTGTCTTTCAGAGTTGTCCATTTTATTCAGTTGTCAAGTAAATACAGGAACAAAGGTAAACGTAATAGTTCTTCAGTATCCTTTTAATATCTGCAGAATCTAATCATGTCATCTGTCTTGTTTATGATATTGGCAAAATTCTGTTATTAAGGGCACATGTTTTAGATTGTTATGTACTTTTTATTAATTGACGCCTTTATCACTGTGAAATGACCACTTTTATATCTGGTAATGTTCTTTTTGCTATAGTCTGTCTAGCACTGAAATAGTTGCTTCAACTTTCTTTTGATTAGTGCTAGCATAGTATATTTTCTCCTATCCTTTTACTTTTAACCTATTTGTGTCTTTTTATTTAAAATGCGTTTCTCATTGGCAGCATGGAGGGGGGCTGTCTTTCTTTCTTATCCAATCTAACAATCTCTGCCTTTCAATTGAAATGCTACACAATTTGCATTTAATGAGATTATTGATATGGTTAGATTTACCTCTGTCATCATACTTGTTTTTGACTTGTCCCATATGTTATTTGTTCTCTTTTCTTTGTTTCCTGCTGCCTTTTCAGTTGAGTGGTTTTTAATCTCCCTTCTTGTCTTATTGGTTGTGACCAGCCCTTACGCCTCAGAATATATGATTTAATGGACTTACTAGAGGTAGTCCTAGGTATTGGCATTTCTTTAATAGATTCCCAGATTTGTGAACCACTGGACTAAATGAGCTCCATGGTAACTTTCAACTTACTAGCTATGTGACTTTGATCAAGTTATGTGACCTCTCTTAATTCAATTTCCTCATCTATAAAATGGATATAAGGAAACATATTCATCTGCAAGTTAAAAATATTAAAAATATTTTAAATAGTATTATGTTCAGGTGGTTCAAACTTCAAAAGGGTACACAGATTTAATATATACTATTTTATACTTTTGATTTTTTGAATTGTAAATTTTTGTATTAATAGATTTAGGTAAAATTATTTTCAAAAACTCAAAATGAAGGATTTTATCCTTACAACCACTGAAAACTCAAAAATCTGGTGTTTGAATTGTTAATATGATTTAAATTATAATTTTAAAATTTACTGTGTTATAGTTTCTAGAGAAAAGTAAAAACTATCTTAGATTTTTCTTAGTGCATAATAGGTCTCTTCAGGACAGGAGTATGACTTTTGAAATCAATTTACTGCATTTTTTGTTTTGTGCCTCTTCCACAGGTTTTGATTCCCACCATGGCCATCACCCAGTTTCGGTTATTTAAATTTTGTACCTGCCTAGCAACAGTATTCTCATTCCTAAAGAGATTAATATGCAGGTAAGTTTTATGTTCAAACTGACCTGTGTATCTCCTCGCTTTTTTTGGATACCTTCAAAACTTAAAATTTTGTGGATGGACAGGTTATATTTAAGTTGAATATCTTGATTGCAGTATTTATTCATTAATTCCTAGTCATTTTTAAATACTTTTTCTCTACTTCAGATCTAGAAAATAGAGATTCAGTTGTTTTTGTTCATTCAAATTCTTATACTTTCCACTAAAATAATATGCTTAATACTATTTAGGAATAGACAGACCAACTTTCGTTGTTATAATCATCACAGAACTTTGATGTATTTGTTTCATTATAGGAATGTTTTAAAGTTGTTAGGTGAAATTCAGAATAGATATTTCTGCCTATACTACAGTAGTGTTGTTTTTATATTTTTAAAAAAATTATTTTGTCTGTTTAAGTAACATTCCAGAATATGCTAGTCAAGGGCAGGTAAGTCATTTGCTTTAGGACATCATCTGTAGACTTCAGTTCCTTCTGTTTTGTCACAGGATCATACCCAAGAGCTATGATTTCTAAAATGTGTGCTGAGGCACCTCAGGGCTTTACATGAAATTCACAGGGATGCCATAGAATATTTTAAGTTTTCCAGTGAAACATAGTGATAGCATCTGTTGAATACCTCAACTCAAAGTAGTTCACATTTGCAACATTAAATCCTGCAGTATTTTTTTATGATGATATTCTTTAATGTTTGAGATAGTTTTTGTTTACTTATATTTTTGGTGACATCTCGTTGCAAAGCCAGGATTTTAGGTTGTAATTAAAAGCAAGTACTGCACCAAAATTAATGTAGAACTGAAAACAAGAAGGATGGTCTCCAGTCTTATTCTAAGGCATAAGAAGCTGTGGAGTGTTCAACAGGCACACACATTTCATTAATAAGTACAATGATTGTGGTTATTTAAGAATAAATAGAAATATTACGTTTTCTTTAAATGTATATTTTTTACAATGGCTACTAAGCAGTTAGGACATACTTAAGATTTTTGGGTGTAACTACCTTATTCGGTGGAATTGTTAGGTGTTTCTGTGGCCTAAGGGTACTGTGAAAAAGTTACATACACACTAAGAGGAGGGTATAGTAAAAGAGGAAATGGATAGCAATCAGCTCTTTATATATATAGAGAGAGAGAGACATGATTTAGAGGTTGCACACAACAATTTTTGCACTGCCTGCTTTCCAGAGCTTAGTCATATGGCCCCCTAGCTGCAAGGAAGGATAGGAACTGCAGTCTCTGCCTAAATGACCATTTGATAGCTGCTAAAACTCTGAGACTTAAGTGCCATTGAATTTATTGCTACAAGTAGAGTGGTCTGAGATTTAAAAAAAAAAAGTCCAGGGTATTGCAAGAGACAAGTGGGTGAAATGATCATCCAGAGATGATCACTTGAGCAGAAGTCAAGAAAGAAATGGAAAATTTAGGTGGTTAACTTGAAATCACCCAAGAGGATAGGATTTGGAAAGTAGAAAAAGGAGTGACCTAAGTGTTTAAATGACCAGAGAATGGGGAAGAGGATGGCCAGAAATTCACCAGGTAAAGCAACATTAAAAATGGGTATTAATTGCCAGAAGATAGGAAGTTAAAATAAGAAGCATTGTATCAACAGTGGTGATGAAATATAGATGTTTTCTTTTTGCACTACTATTTTTTAAAATTTAAATAGATTACTTTTAGGATAAGAAATTTTCTTGATGTAAAAATATTAAGGACATTCGTATTGTAAATGTATACATATTTAGAATTGATTGTATGTTCAATTTTAAAGAAAACTGACCATATGTTAGGATAAGTTTCTCTTTGGTGTCTGAAGGAACCTTAGACCATGTATTTTAAAATACCAGGCTTGGCCAGGCATGGTAGCTCATGTCTGTAATCCCAGTGCCTTGGGAGGCCGAGGTGGGAGGATAGCTTGAGGCTAGGAGTTCAAGACCAGCCTGGGCAACACAGCAGAACCCCATCTTTACTGAAAGGAAAAACAGGCTTATGTCATAAATTTCATATTACTTTTTTATATTACTTTTCTAGTCAGCCTTAAACAAATATAGCTTTGAATCTGTAATAAAAATAGCTGACTTTATCAGTTAGTTCTTATTAATGCTTTATGGATTATTTGAAGTAAATGACTCATCGTCTCTATTACCTGCCATTTTTTGCATGTTTTGCGATGTAGCAGGCACACACTGTCTAGGGGTTTTAAATATGTCAGTTAATTAAATTCAAACAACCCTGCAAAAGTGGGTTTGAATACCTGCATTTTATAGATGAGGCTGCTGAGGCTGAGAAGTAGATAATTCTAACTAGACATAATAGAAGTAACATTGAAAACTGTGGTTTACAGATCCCACAGACCATGTTCTTAACAACTGAGTTATAGTACGTCCTGTTTAATGTGGTACTTCTACTAATCCTTAAAACTAAATTACCGGTTGGTTCAAACCAGTGATTTTTAAACTTCTTAATAGTTAATCTTGTCAAGAAACCCCATGTATAAAACATAAAAGCCAAGCCACCCTGTTTAAAACAGCAAAGGTGGCCCAGAACTTCACCCACAGAACCCATAGCACTCCAAGGAGCATGCTCTGAAACCGTCTTGCATTTTTGTTTTTGACTTTATATTCCTCTTGAGTTTGTTTATAATTCGGAGCCTTAAGCCAAAAAGCAGTTGCATTGTTCTGTTTCTGTCCAAGATTTAAAAAACATTCACAAGATGTCTGATTTATGACTTTTTTACCATAAATTAATGAGTAACTGTTAATTATTAAAATCAATAATTATAAAATTGAGAAAGATCTTGTTTTATAAGCCTTAAATTACCAGATACATAGTGCTTTTACTTTGCTTGTTTTGGTAGTTCTTGAAATAAATTATTTCATTTTTGTTTCAGATCTGGCAGAGGACGGAAATTAAGTGGAGATCAAATAACTTTGCCAACTACAGTTGATTATTCATCAGTTCCTAAGCAGGTAGGTTTTTCTTTGTTCTTTTGTTTTGTTTTGTTTTTCAAAAATTAAGTGTCCTAGAACAATATATTAATAGAAATTACTTTGATTTTTGTTGTGTTGTTAAATTTATCTGGTCTGAAAATTCTATTTGGTTCTTCATTTTATCTTGTTTCTTTGTTGACATTTTCTATTTTGTTTTCATTGGTTTCAAGTGTTTGCTATTGCTTGTTGGAGCATTTTTATAATAGCTATTGTAAAGCCTTAGAGAATTCCAACATATCATTTTGGTGTTGGTATCTGTTGATTAACTTACCTTGCAAATTAAGATTTATTGATTTTTATGTGCTGAATAATTCTGGGTTGTTTCATGAACATTTTGAATACTATGCTTTGAGACTTTGTCTGATTTAAATCATGTGGAGAAGCTTGGTATTTTTTATCAGATGATCAATCTGGTTAGGCTTAGGTGAAAACGTCCAGTCCTTCTATGGGTTATAGTTTTAATGTCAGTTCAGTTTTCAGAGCATTTGCTTTTGTTTTACTTTGTTTTTTGTTTTTTAATGGACATAATAGAATAAAATAGAACATAATATATCAGAATGTCTTGTATTTTTTCAACTTTTGATCAAGTTTTGATCTGCGATATAAAATGTATATTTTCCTGTGGGTCAAAAAAGTGTGAAAACCAGTGTTTTTGTAAAGCCCATTTTTCTAATAAATCATCAATGAAATGTTCATTAAGTTGCCCCTTTGTGGCTGATACTGTTGATCAATTAAATTTAGACAGATGTTGAAGAGTGGACTTCCTGGGATGAAGATGCACCCACCAGTGTAAAGATCGAAGGAGGGAATGGGAGTGTGGCAACACAACAAAATTCTTTGGAACAACTGGAACCTGACTATTTTAAGGACATGACACCAACTATTAGGAAAACTCAGAAAGTATGTTAAGATTTATGCTTTTGGAGATTAAACTACTTTTTAGATTCCTCTAGTTAAAATTAGATTATACAATTCACATTTATTAGAAAGCCTATTTCTAAGTATCTATTGTTTGTTTTCTGTCGTGTTAAGTAAGAATTTTATGTGTTCAAATGACCTGGACATAGTTCTAGCAAGTTGTACCCCAAGTCTTTTAAAATTATATTTATACATGTATCGAAATCCTGCTATATGTCAGATTCTAGACTCCAGTCTCTGCCATGGAGACTAAGGTGAATTGGATAAGAGTTCTAACAAGTTCATACTTTAGTAATATCTACAAACTGATAAGTGGATTTTATTGTTTGTAACCATTATAAAACGGATGCAGGACTCTAAGAACTTAAGAATAATTGTGAGTTTGTATTAGTCATCTATACATTATTTAATCTCTTTTGAATTGAATATGGAAGATCATTTAGAGATTCAGGGAATTACTGGAAAAAGCAGAATGCTTGAGTATTTTCCTTTTCATTTATCAAAATACTACATGTACTTTTTTCAAATCAAAAAGTGTAGAAGAACTTATAATGAAAAGTTAGACTTCTGACCTATCACTCTTTTTAGCCAGTTCTACTTCCAAGAAGCAGCCACTCAATAATTTTCTGTTTGGATTTCTTCAAGTGTTTCTCGCCATATCTATCTATAATATGATTATATTTCCATTTCTTGTTTACCAGTAACAGACATTGTCCACTACATTCATATTATGGTAAATGAAGATTTATTTATTTCCCTCTCCTTTATTCCAGTCTACCTCACTAGTCACTCTGCTATATCAGAAAAACACACTTAAAGCTCGCTTTCCTGTTCAAACATAGAAAATATTATCATATATATATATATATATATATATTTACACACACACACTTTATAAAAATTAGGACATTATTTCACAATTTATAATGCAGTTGTTCCTCACCTTTCTCTCAGCTGATTTCAGCTATACATTTATATTTACATTGTCTAGGTTGATAACATTTACATTCTTTTTTGTTGAGTTGTCCAAATTTCTCAATGCTAAAACACATTAAATTGTGTATTTTTTAAGGATTCTTTAAGTGAGTTTCTTAGTAGATGAATACCTTGTATTGTGGAAGTATACTGCTGCTCTCCGTGGGAAGCTAGTATATTACACTGTAGTGCCTTATTAAATTAATTAGAGTGGAAATGCTTTGAATAAGGCTACCAACATATCATATAAGTGTATTTTGATGCTACTGGCCTGAATGAGTTAATGTATTCATAGGTATCTCACATGCTGGGAGAGTTGTTTATACTATTGGCAGGATATGGTATCTGTTCTTATTTAATACAGTAACTATAAGTGATTGATTATATTTTGGGGTCTGGGGAAAGTAGGAGAGGAAGAAAGAAAATGAGACTGTATTAATTTTTAAAAGTGAAATACAATTTTTCTTAGTATGTAACTGATTTGTACAACAATTGCCTGGGAAATTGATACTTAACAGACTTTTTTTAGTTTTTACGTTGTAAATTTTAAAAAGAAATATTTTAAGTAATTACAAAATGTTTTGATTGTCTATTCTTATGTAGTGATTTGTAAAATATCCCTGTAATTCTTTTTCAATTAATCTTTCAGATTGTTATTAAGAAGAGAGAACCATTGAATTTTGGCATCCCAGATGGGAGCACAGGTTTTTCTAGTAGATTAGCAGCTACACAAGATCTGCCTTTTATTCATCAGTCTGTAAGTATGTTAATGGTTCTAGGGAAAGGTTTCATTTTGTTTCTGTTTTCTTTAAAGCAGAGGAATAAAATCTAATTGAGTTTAACATAGTATTTATGTTTTTGTAACTTTGAAATAGGTTTAGCAGTTCGAGAGAGGTTAATCTGGAGTTTTACCAATCCTAACCTTTTATGAGATTGTAAATTACATTAGATACTAAGATCAAGGTCTCATTGTACACGTGAAAGATAGAGACACAATGTTATTTAAAAATATAAACATCAGAGAGATTACCCTTAAAATGAGAGATTAACCCTAATGGTAGATTATTTTAAAGTGAGTTGTGAATTGTTTTCTTCACAGAGTGTATTTTCATTCCAAGTATGACTTAATTTTAAATGGTTTGACTTAAATGAAACTTTTTAAAGGAAAAATTTTGAAAGAAGTAGACGGCCGAGGTTCTCAACCTTGGGAGCATATCAAAATCAGCTTTGGAAGTTTTTTAAAAGCACAGATGGGCCGGGCGCGGTGGCTCAAGCCTGTAATCCCAGCACTTTGGGAGGCCGAGACGGGCGGATCACGAGGTCAGGAGATCGAGACCATCCTGGCTAACATGGTGAAACCCCGTCTCTACTAAAAATACAAAAAACTAGCCGGGCGAGGTGGCGGGCGCCTGTAGTCCCAGCTACTCGGGAGGCTGAGGCAGGAGAATGGCGTGAACCCGGGAGGCGGAGCTGCAGTGAGCCGAGATTGCGCCACTGCACTCCAGTCTGGGCGACAGAGCGAGACTCTGCCTCAAAAAAAAAAAAAAAAAAAAAAAAAAAAAAAAAAAAAAGCACAGATGTCCAGACCCCTACCTACCTAAGCTTTAAGCATGCTTTGATTGATTGATTATATTATCCATTGTTGTGTAACAACTCCAAATTCAGTTCAGTGACTTGAAATAATAACAAATACTAATGTCACAGTTTCTGTGAATTGGGAATCCAGATGACTAAACTGGGTGGTTCTAACTCAGAATTTCTCATGAGTTTGCAGACAAGTCATTGGGTTGGGTCTTCAATCATCTGAAGGCTTGACTGTGGTCGAAGGATTCATTTCAAAGACAGCTCACTTCTACACCTGACAAATTAATGCTGTTTGTTTGCACAAAGCCTCAGTTCCTTGCTGTGCACCTCTCCAAGGAGCTGCTTGAATTTCTTTATGACGTAACTGCTGATTTTCCCAGTAAGTGATAAGAGAGTGAGAGCACTTGCTCATGGGTGAGGATGACACCACAATGCCTTTTTGTGATGTGGTTTTATAAGTGATACACTGTCACTTCCACGTTATTTCATTAGAAGCCACTAAATCCAGCCCACATGCAAGCCTCCACCTCTTGAAGGAAGGAATGTCTAAGAAGTTGTGGACGTGTTTTTAAACTACATTTGTCTGTCAGTCTATGTATTTTATTTATTTGTGTAAACTGCATAGTTGCTTCTGAGGCACCTCTCCCCAGGTGACCCAAGTATATGTATGTTTTTAATTCATTGAGTAAAAAACATTGTTTTTACTAAAGCCAGACCCTGTGGCATTAAAGGGTCTTTGCCTCAGAAAAATGCATTCTAGTAGGGGAGACATAATATTAAATAAATGATCACACATATCAATGTAATTACAAACTTTGATAATTCCTATGCAGTTACATGATGCTGTGAACATACACCGTAGATACTTAGCTGAATAACATAGCATTATAATGTTTAATTTTTTATTTTATAGATCTCAAAATTAAACTTTATTCATATATGTTTGATCCATATTGGTGAAATGCTTTAATCCTACCCGCTGAATTAGCAATATTTGCCACCTATATGATACTATAATACTATCATAGCTCATTGTAAAGTTGTAAATATACAACTACTTACAGAGTTGAGAAAGGGGTAAGTAGGGTAGATGAAGAATGTCTCCACTGCTGTTTCCACGTATTTTCCTCCCAAGCAGACAGAATAAAGGGGCATTGCATAGAAGAGGATGGTAACCTATTGGACTTTGTTTTCTATACCAAAAATATCTTACCATACATTCTACAAATTAGATTCTTCTTTTAAACTATACATTTTATTTTTTTCTAGAATTCACCATTCATATTGTTGTGAGAGTTCTTTTATACTAAAGATAAATGTCATGTTTTATACTTTTTTAGTTTGTTCAATTGGTTTGGATATTTTTGTTGGGCAGGTGTATTTAGTTTTTATGTAGACAGATCTATCAATGGTTTTCTCTCTTTTTCTTTTTACTAAGGCCATCTCTACTAAAGGATCAGATACCACCCTTTTTAATGGTCTCTATAGTTTCACTTTTTAAAAAAATCTAAATATTTTATTTACTCTAACAGTCAAATACTTACTTTAGTGGAAAAATAGATAATATGAATGGGAAGTTTACAAGTAAGAAATAGACATAACCTAATTTGAAGAAAAGCTTGATCTTATTAGTGCTCAAAGTAGGCCCAGTGAAGTGGTACATGCCTGTAATCTCAGCACTTCAGGAGGCCAAGGTGGGCAGGTCACATGAGCTCAGGAGTTTGAGACCAGCCTGGGCAACATGGCAAAATCCCCCCTCTACCAAACTAAAAAAGTTAGCTGGGTGTGGTGGTGCGCGCCTATAGTCCCAGCTACTTGGGAGGGGCTGGGGTAAGAGGATTGCTTGATCCCAAGAGGTCGAGGCTGCAGTGAGCTGTGGTCACACCACTGTACTCCAGCCTAGGTGGCAGAGTGAGACCCTGTCTCAAACAAAACAAAGTAAAATAACAAGATACAATTTTAAATCTTGTCAAATTAGTAAAGAGAAAAGAAAGCAACTGAGTGCAGTGGCTCACACTTGTAATCCCAGCAATTTGGGAGGTTGAGGCAGGAGGATCACTTGAGGTCAGGAGTTCAAGACCAACCTGAGCAACATAGCTAGACCTCATTTCTAAAAAAAGTAAAAAACAATTAGCCAGGTGTGGTGGCATGTGTCTGCAGTCCCAGCTACTAGGGCAACTGAGGTGGGAGGATCCCTTGAACCGGGGGTTTGAAGCTGTCGTGAGCCATGATCACACCATGCACTCCAGCCTGGGCAGCAAAGTGAAATGCTGATTCCTAAAAAAAAAAAAAAAAAAAAAAAAAAACAACAAAGTAGGGGAGAAGAAAAGGCAAGATTTCTACCTGCTGCAGTCAAGAGGATAGCTTGGTACTTTTTAAAGCTGTCATTTGCACTTTCAGTAGCTTTAAAAATTCCCCTTTCAGAAATGTATATTAAACAATTAGAAATATTTTAATAATTTTTAACAGAGTATGGTATTACATATATTGTCAGAAGAAGAAAGCTCAAAACATTCTATTTCATTTTTAGGGGTAAGTATTTAAAACAATATGATATTAAATAAATCTGTTCACAGATTGGTACCAGTTATTTTACACACAGTCACTTCCAAACCTACCTAAATAGTCCAGCATGACCATTTTCATTAGTTATTGAAAGAAAACAGTGAACTTTTGGAGGTCTGCCTTGGGAAATAGAGGTAGGGACCAGTAGATGATACCAGGGAAGAAAGACTGGGAAAAGGAAGCGTGACATAGAAGTATTTCAGTAAAGATACATTTTGCATGATTTATCATTTTTGCCTAGGATTGACACAGTAAGTGCCAATAAAAAATCTCCGGTAAATTACATATGCTTAAATGAAGATGACTGTGCTAGTTTTTACATTTCAGCTTGCAGTTCTTTTCAGCACAGATTAGTCCAGTCAAGGATTTCTGATTCAGTCTGGGATCAGTCAATTTCTTGTCACTCTATGCCCAGCTCCCTCATCTTACTGAGAAGAGAAAGAAACCAAAGAAATGTTCTGTTCTTGTTCATTTCAAAATTAAAGTACAGCAAAGAAGAAAATTTAAGAGAGTATCCCATAAAACATAAAATAAAGAAGAAAGCTGGACTTGCCTGGGACTGTTGAGCATCGCAAGCCAAAAGCAAAATCATTTGTGCCTTATATAGGACAGGGTAAGGAAGCTGAAAAGACACAGCAGAATGACAGGTTCTAAGTTATGTGTTAAAAGATACTCTTTTTGACGGCTATGTGGAAAAAGGATGACTTTTACTCTCTTAATTTTGTTTTACTTTTCATTGTAGTCTGAATTAGGTGACTTAGATACCTGGCAAGAAAATACCAATGCATGGGAAGAAGAAGAAGATGCAGCCTGGCAAGCAGAAGAAGTTCTGAGGTATTTGAGTGGCATTTATATTGCAACCTGAGTAGAAGAACTAGATTTCTTCCCTCTTGTGTTTCAAGTCAAGGGAGCCTATTCTGCCAAATATTATATTTTTCTTCATTTGAGCCTTAGATAATATGGAGTTTTTTTGTTTTTTTTTTTTGTATTTCAGACTGCAGATACTATTTTATATGATTAAAACCTCACGGAAACCAAGAATTTTAAGCACTGTAGGAACAAAATAACTTTATTAATGGCAAATGAAATGTTATGTATACATGTATATAAAAAGTTTTATATATATATGGTTATATACATATGATACATATCATATTACAAGCTTGATATTCCTCTAGATCAGAAGTTACAACTTTATTTCCATTTCCTCATGATCTAGCATAGTGCCCAGCACTGCTCATTTGAATGAAAATAATTTATGTGACACTGTACGTTTGTACATATATCTTAAATGATGTCCGTGAAAGCCCTGTGTGTTAGGTGAACTACCCATTCTACAAAAAATACTATTCTGGAAGTTCTAAAGTTCATTTTTATTGGTTGTTCTTTTTTGTGTGTGAGCAGCAAACATATTTCTTAGTACTGCTACGTTAGGTCAAAGAGTAAAGAGAAAATTTATCTTAAGGGAGAGCTAGTGACTGATTACTGATTTTTAAAAATCAGATATTTAAATGCATCTAAATAATTTATACATTTTTAAATTGTATAGTAAGATACAGCAATATAATTTTTTTTATTTTAAAATTTAGATTGTTTTTACCATAGGAATAGCAAACAAATTATTCTTTATCTGACTCTCAACAAAAAAACTGATTTCATTTTTGTATTTTCCTTTCTTGGCTTTGTCAATAAATTACAGTTACATTGAACAACCAGCAGAGGGTGCAGCTAAATAACTGGGAATTTTGTTTGAAGTTTTTGGGTTTTTTTCCTTTGAAATATATCAAGTCTTTTTTTGTTTGTTTGTTTTTTTGCTGGTTAGGGGATGTCACATTTCAAAATTCAGTCAGGAAAATTGTGAGAGTTTTTAAAATTTAGTTCTTATTTAGTCAGTATAGCTTATCTTTTATAAAGGGAATATTTTTTAAATTGTGAACTATAACACTTAGGATATTGCATGGATCATCAAAAAAGACAAATCATCTCTTTAAAATTCAGTGTTATTTTAAAAAGTAAATAATAAATACAGATGTCTGAGTATTTTAAGACATTTTGGGGATTCTAGTAATTATTAGTGCCATTAACTGCAAAGACAAAGGAAGGGGCCTGTCCTTTTTAAATACAGTAATCTCACTGTAGAGTTCATGCCATGAGTTCACAAGTATCTTAACATTGTACAAAAACCTTTTCTTTTTCATTATAGCCTCTTAACCCCTAACAAAACAAGACAAATGAAAAAAATGTACTTAAAAACTTAATGTTTTACCCTTTAAGGACAGCTTGGGAGAGTGAGATTGTTAATCTGTAATAGACATGCTTCATGCTGCAAGTACATAGGGAGAGCCAAAGAGAAATGGAGGCTTCCGTACATTGTTACTGCCCCTGAATAGACACTGAGCATTTTAAAAATGTATCCACATTCCATATCTTCCAACTCTGAGCTTTTTTCCTATTGCCACTATAAAATACTGCCAGTACTGTGATCAATATTGCTAAGAATGATGATTCTGGTACTTTAATAATTCCCAGCATGAATCTGGATAGGTAAAATGTATTGTCTGCAGCTATCTCTTACGTTGTCTCTTTTACATTTTAGTTTTTGATACAGATTGGGTATCCCTTTCCAAAATGCTTGGGACCAGAAGTGTTTCAGATTTTGAAATTTTTGAGACCTTAGAATATTTGTGTTCTACTACTGGTTCATCATCTCAAATATGAAAATCTAAAATCTGAAATGCTCCAGTGACAATTTCCTTTGAGCATCAGGTCGGCCCTCAAAAAATTTCAGATTTTGGAGCATTTCAGATTTTGGATTTTTATATTTGAGATGCTCAGCCCTTATATTATTTTAGCTAGTAACCAGGTCAAAACTTTGTTATCTCACTTGTTTATAGTGAGATAACTAGCCAGCCCTTTATAGTTTTTTCCTTACCTTCCTTTTTTCTTCTGGTTTGATATTTTTAGTTCAGATTATTAGTTTTTCTTGAACATGAGCAGAGTGATGAAAAATATATTTTTTAAAACTATTCTTCAGAAATTGATAACAAAAGTCAAAATGTTGCCAAAAATAGTTTCTTTACTTTCTTGAATTTTGGTCATCCATAACTCTGCCTACTCCTGTTTATGATTGAGAACTGTACATACTTTTCACTCACTGTAGTCAGTATTGATCTCCCCCAGACATAGATAATCCACTTTGAATTTTTCTGCATATAACCTATGTTGCCTATTCCATGCCCAATTGTGACCTGTAGCTTCCTTCCTCAACGCTGCATACTTCAATGATTTTCTCACACCCTAACCCTTCAGATCCAGGACCAGCGTATGTTCACTCTGCTCTCTCCTGTTTCATCATCCCACTCCTACCTCCACTCCCTACATAAACCAATCAATAAAGACAGAGAGAGTGAGTCTGGGTCAGTGGAGTTATGGAAAGAATAAGAAAGGGGTATGTGTTTCACAAAGTATAATTAGTAAATACCTACCTCTCTTTTTTAAAAAAAAAAAAAAACTTTTAAGTTCAGGGTTACATGTGCAGGATGTGCAGGTTTGTTACATAGGTAAACGTGTCAAGGGGGTTTGTCATACAGATTATTTCATCAGCCAGGTATTAAACCTAATATCCATTATTTTTCCTGATCCTCTCCCTCTGTCTAACCTCCTCCCTTCTGGTAGGTCCCAGTATGCATTGTTCTCTATACGTTCATGTGTTCTCATAATTTAGCGCCCACTTATAAGTGAGAACATGCAGTATTTGATTAAATACCCACCACTCTTCTCTTTGGTAGAGTTAGTCACATGTTAATCTTGAAATTTATTTCTAGATTCTAGGTGGAAGGGATATCTTAAGTTTCCATTTTCTTTTTGGAGCATGTGTTCTGTTCAGCTGTGTTCATCATTCTCTTTAAAAACTGGCTGTTTATAACTACTATATTAACAGGAGATTATCAAGCTCAATATCAAGCTTTTCTGAATGGTATCCCCAGAAAAAGATGTGGTTCAATGGAGTACTGTTTTACGAAATGGAGATAATCTGAATAAGAAGTGTCAGAAGATGTGGGTTCTTACCCCTGTACTTAATCCTATGACTTCGGGCCAGTCACGTAGCCTTTATGCCTCATTTTACTTATTTGTAAAATAGAGATAATATTTCTTCTACTTCACAAGTCATGTTCTAAGGACTAAGAGAAATCCTGTTTTTGAAAATATTTGGAATTTTCAAGTTAGTGAGAAGATTTCAAGACTTTCAACATTTTATTTGGTGGTGATAAAAAGGCACTGCTATTTGTTTCTAGAATTTATTTGCCATTTTACCTGTGTAGTATTTTCTAAAAGTAAAAATATAAGTATATTTCTTTTCAGACAGCAGAAACTAGCAGACAGAGAAAAGAGAGCAGCCGAACAACAAAGGAAGAAAATGGAAAAGGAAGCACAACGGCTAATGAAGAAGGAACAAAATAAAATTGGTGTGAAACTTTCATAACACATGTTCTTCCCATTTTATCATGCCAGTAGGAGAAATCTCAGCTCCACAACTCTAGCAACATTTGTATGGATTTAAGAGTATTTTAAGAATACACACTGCTTGATTTTAATACATTGATCAAGCCATCCAGGACACTAGGATTCTTCCAAAGTACCTTGAACTCTTAGTGATTGAGACTCAAAAAAACAAAAAAGACTTGAGACAATGTTTTCTTCAACGTGCTCCAAATATAAGACATTTGTTTGCTGTACAGAAAGTATCACAAATGGAATATATCAGTACCTCTCAAGCTAGTGTTTCTAGCTAAATAAATGGGTGTATATAATTTTATGGTGGAAAAGGTCTGTTATGATTTCCTTCAATGTGCATAATGATAAAATAAATAATTTTAATATTCTTTTGTTTCCATGGTTACCTGACCTAAATTAGATAAATTGTAGGGCTTTAGCTTTCTTATTTTTGTCAAAAGTTGGTGTTGACATACATTCTCTCTAATTTGAACTGGTATTGTTTACGTTTGATACAACATTAAGGAATTTGATGATTTTCATTTCATGAAAATGACATTAAATGCAATAATTTTATTTATCATAAACATTTTGTACATCATTGTTTTCTTTTGGATTGGTGTTGTACATGTCATACATGTAATTTATACCGCATGTATAAGCATTGAAAATCAACTAAAATGACATTTGTTTTACATTATAACTTGTGAGTTTTAAGAACTAGTATTAGTAGTTTTTTCCTTTCACTATAGATTTTAAGATGTTGTGGTATCTTTGAGTGCCTTAGTTCTTCCTCCATCCCAAAAGCCATTAATTTACAAATGCATAAAGCCATCAGGTCAAATATTTCAAAGCTTGTAGATGATTTCTGTATTAGCTTTAGATGTCCGACGTTATGTAGGTTACCTGTGTTATTGGCTAGGATAACATTATTGATTCATTAAATCATAAAGGTAGGAATAATAATCTTTTATTTATGGTGTTGATTGGCTCCAAAATAGTCTTAAGGAAATAGTTAAATACTGTTGTTTATAGGGGAAAAGTAGACTTGATAGTTTAAAATCCCATTAACCTTTTCATCACAACTGAAATGCATCCAGCTTGATTTTCCTATCATTTTAGAATTTTTAAAGATTTTTACTAAGTTACTGCCTAGAATCAACACTATGTGAGATTTTAAAATGTCATAGATACTCTACAGGCCAAACCTTGCTAATTTATTTTGCTTAAAGTGATATTTTATAGAAAAATCATAAGTTATACAATGAGAGCCCTTTAAGCCCTTAGCCTAAGATTCCAGACTAAATGTGATTATAGAATAAGATGAAATTTAACTTTGATACAGAGTTTGTTATAGCCCCAAATTATATTTCCAGTTATTATATTCATTAGAATTTCTCCTAATAAACTCCCAACTTAAATAGAATTGGGCTCAAAAGTTTTAATAATGTATTCTCTTCCTTCTTTGTATTTAGTTATTATGGGAATACAACATGGCTTGTCTAAATTTGGAGTTCATAAAGGATAACTTCCTTTAGCTCAATTAACTTGTATTGCTTTTCCCCAGTAGCTGAAAAGTATTTAAGTTTGCTTTGGTCATGATTTTCATATGTTTGAGGTTTTTGTTGTTGTTGTTTGGCTTTTTGGTTTTTGGTTATTTAAAAATAAAGATGTTAGAAATTATAGTTAGTATGATTAATTAGGAAGAAATAGATTTTTCTTGTGGAAAGAATAGATAACAATTCTGGAATTTATTTTATTTCTAGTGATGTGTAAACTAAATTCCTGTATTAACTTGGGTATATTTTGATCCCAAAAGTAGTCACTGAGTTAAATGCATATGATAAACAATTCATGGTAGCATACTGTCTCCTTTAGCTACTAAATTTACGGTTTCTATTTTTTGTTTTATTGATTTCAATAAAGAATTGTCAGTTTTAGATGCTTATTAGAAGTAATAAGAAATACTGGTAGGCTTAGATAGAGTTAGTGACATTTTAGCCATTACCAAAATTGTACATTTCATGTACTGAGATAACAAGTAATCAAAGACATGTGAAACTTACCTTGTGTTTTTTTTTTTTTTTTAATGTAATCTCATGGTTTGTAGCCATTTCCTGTAGCATGTTTACTTGAGTTGATATTTTAGAACTGAAAATTTTAAATTTTGCATCCAAATTTCTCAGTTTTGACATGCACTCGCCTCTGGGTGATTATTTCTAGGTTGTTTCTTGATGAAGATTGGTGACTGGGCAGAAGGTACCTAGAGAAACCAGCATCTAGATCGAGCTTCCAACACTACAAGCTACCACCATGGTGTAAACCTAACCATAGTCAGTGTTCCAAAAGCTTGAATTTTGTTGAGAATGGTATGTTTCCTAAAGGATGGTTTGAGCCAGTCAGAGCTAACATACTCATCTTGTTTGATCCTATGAAGTTCAGATTTAGAATAATACAACAATGATTTTCATACTCATTAAGCCCCGTGCTCAAAGGAAATCTTTAGGTGTGTAAGCAAACATGACAGTTAAGGTTCTGAATGGATCCATGCTGGAGGTTGGGAGTGGACTAAAGCCTACAGATTGTTCCAGGGAAGGAGCTTATACCCTCTCAGGTGAACTGGAGGGCTGAAGAAGATAATAGGTTCATGAAGAGCATATTTAGTAGCTAATACACTTGTTTTTGTCATTTACATAGTTTTTTTAAAATTTGAACTGATCTGTCCTAATACAATATGAAGAGATTTATTTTTTTCTTTGTGTAATTCCTTTCACTTTAATGTAACCAAAACTATCCCAACCTTACAGCAACAGCTAGGCACTCCTTTTGTACTCAACTGTATTTTGATTTTTTTACATTGCCTTCTACTTTTTATCTTCCATCCCTCTTGGTCATGACCATTGGGCATACTCAATAACCAGAGTAAGTTTTGAGAGCTAGTAAAATGCTTTTTCACCAGACACCTTCGATCATCTATAGCTTGAAAGAAACACTCTATTCTAGGGACCTCCTTGACCATCTTTTACCCTCATACAACACATTTGTTTCTATCCTTGTATACCCCCTGCTGACACTGCTCATTCACCAGTGGAAACTTTTGCAGAGAAGCTCACTGAAAGTCTGCAGCCAGTCCAAGATTATCCCAGCCTTCCCTTTCAGGGGACTTCCTTTCAGGGAGTCTTTCTGTAGATGCTTTCCTTACGTACATTGATCAGATCACACCAGCTCTGAGAGGTTCCCAGAGTTCTTAGAGCTTCTGTAGAGATAGTACAGCGTTAAACAAATTGCCAGAGTTTGCAAGTCTTTTAAATGCAAATGGTGGTTGTAAGGATTGAGACTGTACGTAAGTGTTCAGTATAAGCACTCAGTAGTTGGAAGTTAGTATGAGGCCCTGTATACTTCCCACATCTCACCATTCAGTGGTATTGGCAAAGAGTGGGAGAAGTTGCCTAATTTTGAAGTATTTTATACACACCTTTAAATTGAACTTGAAATTTAGCAAGACAGAGAACATTTATTGTAAGTCTGAGTCTTTGACTAATTATATCAATGACTCTTAGCAATCTTGTAAGAGAGATACTACCCTTACTTCACATATAAGGAAACCAAGGCTTAGAAAATAAATTGTGTACTTGATTAATGGGATGGAAAATAGCAGCCTTTGAGAGGAGGTTATAATAGTGGTTAATCAGTAGTCTATGTGGACTATGATTTCTGAGGCCTCTCTTGATGGAACTATGAGCTGCCAAAAAGCCTTTTAAAGTTTCTCCTAGTTCTTAATGAAGATAACATTACAAATTATAGAAGATAATACCAATTTTTGTTTTCTAGTAATTTAATAAATATGAAGAAAATTAGCTTGGTTTTTATTTTCATATAAATGACAACTGTAGTTGAATATCAGTGCCATATAATTATGTATTTGCAATTCATTTGGGTCAGATAAGGCAAAATGAAATGTGGTTTATATTCACACATCTGCAGAAATAAGCCAATTAGCTCACTTGATGGGGTCATAATTATAATGAGGTCAAGACCACAGGTTCTATGCATGTGCAGACCAGTATTTTACCTAGAGGCCTTCCTGCTACAAACTGTCCCTGACCTTGTCAGTTATTAGCGAGTGTCTTTAGGTTTTGGTTTAGAGAATGAATGGCACAGAAGAGAACATCTCCTTGTGTAGAAAATTCAAAGGACATACTCTGATCAGTATGTTGACTTATTCTTGGAACAATTTTGGCTCTTTATAAGATATTAACTGCTGCCCATAATTAGTTTTATTTGTTAAAATATTCAAACCTTAATTTGAATTCTTATACAGCAATGCCATTTCCAAACCTGTTGACTATTCCTGAATAAACGCAGTGCTTACCTATTTTATGGAGAAAACGCCATCATCAGATATAGTGGCCTCTGAAATTAACTCAGCGTTTTATTGCAGTGCTAAGTGAAGATGTGCGTAAGAATACAGATATATTTAACTTGTCACATTTAAGTTTAAAATGTGAAAATACAAGTGCTTTTATAGCTTTGTGAGGTTCTGCAGTGCATCTGAACCTCGTAATTACCTAATCTGTCTTGATTAGAAGGAGCCCTTATAGAGTGAGACAGTGCATGGGCGATCATTTTTAAAACTTGTCTGTGTACAACTTCCAGTGGGAGATGTAAAAATTATTGTCTGCTTTCATTTTTCATTTTCTGTATACAACCAACAAGCTAGAAATAATGTGCTGATTCAGAAGAATTAAAGGTCAGTTTAAAATGCCAGCACCTATTGTTTACTGTAGAAAGTGAGGCTGGCAAACCATTTCAAACACTGTGAGCTATTTAATTGTGAGGAAGGGGAATGAGGTTCTTAACTGCACCATCAAATTAGAGAAGCCATGGTACCTACTTTTAATATTCACAAGGTGAGTCAGACTTGATTTTATAATACATCGTCATCTTATATGTATAATGATAGTCCCAGATACTTACATGGCTTCTATAATCTGAGGGAGAGAGAATGAGGTCCTCTTCATAGTTAGACCAAGAGAGCACTGGCAGACAAATTTTGTAACAAAGGTTTAGAAAACAATTCTGTTAAGCATTCCTTATTTAGGGCAATAGAGAAACATATCTTCAGCATTAACCAGAGCAGTATTTCAATTAACAGTTTTCATACATGAGATCTTACGTGAACTGGAAGTTTTCAAAGAACCTGGTATATAGGGAAATGACATGCAAGTCATTCTCAGAAGTAATACCAGGACCCACGCAGCGGGTAAGGGGAGGTCAGTGGCAGGGCTTCCAGCCTGTATGTTCATTTGTATGTGTTTTATATATTGGAGTTTTTAAATGTGTAAAATACATGTTAAAGTTGTACATCTTTTAACAAACTTGAATGCTACTAAAAATATTTCAATCTTCTAACAAAAACTTTTAAGTAGCACTTAAACCTTTTTTAAATTTTAAAATTCTTTGAAGTTATGGTAACCATTATAACAATCATTATGATTGTGGGAAAATTAGTGGTCACAGCAGTGCATCCAGTGGGTTTAAAATAATTACCTGATACAAGCCTGTTTTATTCTATTTGGACTTTCTAATTGTTTTTGTTCAGGACAATTGAGAGTCTGATGACATTCTTTCAAGATTTGTTATAAACTATTAATTTCCTAGGCTACTGCCTCATTGTGCACATTTTGCCGGCAAGATTGGAAGGAAATAAAATTTTTTCAAGTGCTCACTGACCCAAAATGGAAATGGGAAACTACCCCAAATCTTTCAAAATGAAAAACCCTCAAGAGGAAGACATATCAGACCCAACCACTACTTAGGCAGGGCAAATGATAAATGCAAATCACAGACTTCCTTTTTCTTCTGCCACAAATGTCAGAAACGCTTGGCATCTGAGTGCCTTGCATTTTTTTCCCTCTTTTCTGAACAGCTCAACTTGGAAAGGTCAACATATCCCTTTGGGAAAAATCTTTTCTTATAAATTGGAATGTTTGCACACGTAACTGTAGGAAATGTTTAACATTTGCTTTGATGGGACAGCAATTTGTTCAATAGAGTGGGATTGTTCTTGTTTTTTCCATTTTCCTGCCTGTTTGTACATCACAGGCACTCAAATTACTGAAAGCAACTTCGAGGCACTTCTTTCTATGGAATCAGATCATCCTGTCCACAAAACCAGCCAATGCCTTGGGCTTCCAAAAGGCAAACATGTTCCATCTTTTATTTACTACAAGGGACTCATTTGTGAGAGACTGTTCTGAATAAAAGCAGTAATTTTCCACAGACTATACAGCTGAAACCCTGAAGAAGGAGGAGAGGGAGGGTGAGGGGTTGTCCAGTGTCTCCAATGGGTTGTTTGAATCTTTTGGTTTACGTAAAGGAGGATATAGGACATTAAGACAATAAAACTGTTTGCTATTGGTGATCAGCTGCATCCAATCTGACAATTAATAAATATTTGTGGTTTGTGGAGAATTCTTTCTAACCAGAGCCTATCCTTTCCCTCCAACTTGAATTGATGAAGAACAATGCTGAGTTTGTGTAGTTATATTTGTTTATATGGAAACAAGCAGATACTCAAAACAGGCTTTTTTTTTTTTTAAGTAAAAATGCTCTTAGCAATGACTTAAAATAAGCACAAGGGGGGACTTTAAGGAAGATACCAGTGTCTAAGTATTGATCTGGGCAGGACTACAGGAAAGGACCTGAGTCAGCATGGCTCATTATTTCAGGACACTTCCGATTATTCACCTCCAGAAATAGTTTCCCTTCCATTTCAAACAAATCCTTCTACTGCTGACGAGAGCTGCAAGACGTGTAAATACAAATGTGTGTGCTTGAGACACGTGTGTATTCCAGTAGAAATGTCCTATCAGAGACAAACCATCTCTCCTCACACACATATTCCCATGCCCTGGATCCTATCCCTTCTTTTCAAGGGCTCTCCTTCCTCAATTAATTTATAATTTTTTCTTATTTTATTCCCTCCTATGTCATTAATTTGTTTCTCTTCATTGACCCAATCACAAAAGCATACAAACATGTTCTGTCTCTTCTCAATATTGAAAAATTAACCTTTGACCTTATATCTCCTTCTAACTACCACTCGATTTCCTATTCTCCTTCATTGTAAAACTTAAAAAAAATCAGCAGCACATATTTCTTTCCACTTTCTCTCTTTCATTCACTCTTCAACCTGCTCCAAGTGGCCTTCCATCCCCATTTCTCCAAGGACTGATCTTGACACAGTCACTAAGACCTTGCTGTCAAGCTAGTGAATATGTATCGATTCTCATATTACTACTCAGTCTCTTGGTAGGACTTCAACACAATTGACTGCTCCATTCTTCTTGAATTACTCTCCTCTCTTGGTTTTTATACTGCTAGTCACCTAGTTTTGCTCTTACATTTTGGGCTGTTATTTCTCTGGCTGTTTTGTTGGTTCTTCATCCTCTACCTCTACCTAAATGTGGAAGTACCTCAGAAATCCATTTTTGACCTTTTTTCCTTCTCTACACTCTTCCTGGATGACCTCATTTGTTCCCATGGTTTTAATTACCACACAAATGCCAGAAAGGTTCAATATTACAACTCTACTCCTGACAGCTCCCTTGATTTTCACATTTATATATGCAGTTACTCTTGGTGCCTCCACATAGATATTTTAATAGACATTTCAGTTTTATTTTCCCAAACTTGTTTCTCTTGAACTCTTCCCATTCTGAGCAAATACGGCCACCATTGGTCCAATTGCTCAAGCCAAAAACCTGAGTCACCCCTATTTTTTTTTCTTTTCCTTACTCCACATTTAATCCATCAGCAAATCACATTAGTTCTATCTTCAAGCTATATATGTAATTATTCAACTTAATCTCGTTATCTACTTCCACCTCGAAATTGGCATCATTTCTCATCTGGACATTACAATAGACCCCTAAATGGTGTCCCTGAATAAACTGAAACCTCTACCATGGTTTATGTGACCCCATATGAAGCAGCTTCCTGTCTACTCCAACTTTCTCTTTCCTTCTCACTCTGCTCCAGCCACACTGACCTCCAGGATGCTCCTGTCACATGGTGAGCCCGTTCTATCTGATGGCCTTTGAATTTGTTGCTTTTGCAACAAGATTTTGTCCCATATTTTCTCATGATTGACTCTTTTTCATCCATTCCCACCAACGTTATTTCTTCAGAGATGTGTCCCTTATTTTCACCTCTGCCACACTTGATCAAAACACCTTATTTCCTTTGAGGCATTTACCACTATCTGAAACCATCTTTTGTTTGATGGCATGTTGTGTCCCTCACAGACACAGAACGTAAGCTTCCTGAGGACAGAAACCTTGTCTGTCTCCTTCACTATTTAAGACCCATCCTGGAAAGTGCCCAGTTAGCATCGGAGTACCTGGTATTTGCTGGATTAATTCATTCATTCAACAGCAATTTTTAGACTTTCCACTGTGTGCCAGGTACTGTATTGTTATTTTTAAATTTTAAAATTTTTAAATTTTGTTTTTAGAAAATTAAAATATTTTTAAAATATTTTGGGCATCCCCAGTATGTGTCTATATAGGGCTCATGAGATTTTGGTACAGGCATGCAATGTGCGTGTAATAGTCACATCATGAAAGATGGGGTATTCATCCCCTCAAGCATCCTTTGTGTTAAAAACAATCCAATTATACTCTTTTAATTATTTTAATATATGCAATTAAATTATTACTGATTATAGGTTCCCTGTTGTGCTATCAAATTCTAAGTCTTATTATTTCATTTGTTCTAGGTTCTTGACATACGCCTGTGAACAAAACAGAACACAGATCCTTGCCCTCATGGAGCTAATATCTTAGTGGGAAAGATGGGTAATAACCAAGACATTGTAAGTAAAAGGGTGGTATGTTTAAAGGTGGTAAGTGCTATGGAAGAAGAGTTTCTGGATGAGGACTTAGGGTATTTTCCAGCCTCTTCCCTTTGTGTGGCAAAGTAGAAAAGGCATTTGCTTTTGCAGACACTTGAAATCATGGCTTCTGGAGAGATGAGCTCTGAGATCCTGAACATTTTTCCTCTTTGAGGCTTAGCTGTCTTACGTGTATAAAATACTAATCTCAAAATTTTGGTGTAAGCACTAGATGAACATAGATCAAATATCTTCTCATCCGTTCCCAGCCACCCACCCTCATCCTATCATTCTGGGGAAGGAAGCTGTATGTCACTACCATATTCTCCCTCTTCTGAACACCTAGCATGCTTAAATCAACCTAGCGTTCATGAAAACACTCAAGATGTACCTACTGCATAAACATGTAGACAAACTAGCGTATGGGCAATTTAAAAGTAAACAAATAAAGCTACTTGTGCTCAGAAATGATGCTTTTTAAGTAAGGGTAGGAAATCTTCACCTTTATTTAATAACTCTTTTTCCCTCTTTCTAATTTAATTCAATTTTTACAGACCCCTATTGATAAAGATGCTAGATCTGCTATTCATTGTCTTTCTTATACGTAGAAGTAAAATCACAGAAATAATGATTTTATAGGAGGATAAAAGATTTATTTAAATGGAAACACTAATCTTTATTTTCATCATGCTGAAGTGTGTGGTTACAATTTCCAACAAAACACTATATATAATAAGCAAAATAAGTTAGTACATTGTAAACTTATGCACAGTTTCATCAATTAACAGTTTAAGAACAAACAAGCCATTTAAGACTTTGTAGCTACATTTAGTAAAAAATTGCAGACACTCAAATCTTATCAACCCCAAGTAAGACACTAAAGAGCTATTCAAGACTTCTTCAAACCAATTACACAAATACATGTTTATTTTTGGTTACAGTCCCCTGCTATGCACAAGACCATTGGAATGCTGGAACGATTACACATTTTAAAACGGCACAAAGCAAAGCAAGGAGATAACATGCCAGCCTTAGAGAAGCTGTCTTGAAAGTGCAAACTGCATTTTCTCTTCCTGAACCACTAGGATAAGAACGGGTACCTCAGACGACACGGCAGGGTCATGAGCATGCTTTCTCTACCTCACTGGTGGGACATTTACTGGAACCAGGTCTCCATGCCTTTGAAGATACCTCCGGCTTTAAACAGTGAACAGGCTTCAACTAAATATAGTGCAAATCAAATACCGAGGAGCAAAACGACAGAATAGAGACCGTCACAGATCGACCTCCTGTTTCTCTACCTGGCACAACCCACATGGGGACACATTGGCACACGGTAACAACAACTTCTATTTAGGTTTTGATATGGAAGGCGGTGCGGCGGAGCGAATGCAGGGCAACCACGCAACAGCCCCTGAGCAAGGCCCCGATGTTATAGACAGGATCCGTTCCCCCTCTCTGAGTACTGAATGCCCACAGAACCGTGGGGACCACGGGGGCAGCCACAGCCAGGAGATCCACCAGGAAGCTGCTGCTCCAGTACTGCCTCACGACGCCCCCTCGAGCCAGTGGGATGACACCATCCAACCTCTCTTCCACGCAGGCTGCAAAATCCAGCTCTCTCATGAGGCGGTTTGCATGAACTTCTGCATCCACATTGGCGGATGGGGTCTCCACGGGAGACAAAAGGATGGCTGAGTTTGGATTTCTTGGAGTTAAATCAACCACTAAGGCAGAGAGGGACTCTGGGAAGCTCTCCATCGAGTCTGGTTCAGACTCATCAGGGGACGCCAAGCTCGAGGGACAGGGGTCCTGGAGCTTCTGCAGCACATTCTGAATGAGCTCCGAGATGGCGGGGCTGTAGGGCACCACGTCGGTCTGTACGGCTCGCTCCACCACCACACTGCCCTCCTCCAGACCCATGACCATGGGCAGCAGCTCCAGGACATTAGCCCCAGGGGTGGAATGCACAAGCTCCAGGTCACCAGATTCTGTGGTGGTGGCTGTTACCATCTCATCAAACAAATCTGTGCCATCGGCTATGCTATCTCCCACCAGTAGCTCCCTGTCAACCCCTTCCCCAGCAACCTGCTCTTCCAGAGATAACCCATCTGCCATTGTGTCAAGAGGGGGGTTGAGGGTTAAACTCTTCTCTGGGGAATCACATGGAAAATCTAAGCACAGTTCGTCCCTCAGAGAGCCACTGTGTGCCATCTCCATGCTCTGAAGGAGAGACTCCAACTTCTTGTTTTGGATGTTTATGTCCACAAAATATTTCTGAATGCCTTTATCTTTATCAACCAAGCTGCTCCGCATGGTTTCGATGACCTGTTTGAGCTGCTTAATCTCTTTCCTGGCTTCTTTGAGTGCCAACTGGGCCTCTACCCGGTGGCACTCCTCCTCAATCCAGTCCTCTCGCATGCGGGCCAGCTGGGACTTAAGCTCGACGATTTCACTTTCCCTAGAGTGCCAAGACAAGCATGGTTAATAAAAAGAATAATAAAATAACTTTGAACTGGGCAACAGGCAGTTTTGGCACAGAGCCAAGAACTCATACTCTTCCACTTGAAATACAGATGTGAAATCAGTTTTGGATGCAGGGAACTCAAGAGAACACAGCAAAACTTGAGAAAACACTCCAGCCTAAACTTAAAGAAACAGTACATTTTCTCTTTGGCAGAGATTAGCCATGAACTTTCTCTTTAATTGTAAAATGGCTAAAGTAATAATAGTAATCAGAATCAGAATCAAAATAGCTACCACAATTTTTTTGAGTACCCACTGTTATTAACAGTGCAATAACAGTGCATTATTGCACTGTTACAAGTCTTATCATCTACTCAATCCTTAATATTTGAAATGTTATTATTAGAACATCTTAGCATCTGTTAGCCTGTTTCTATTTCCATAGCCTACTCTTTCCAAATGTCTATAGTTTGTGGAAGAAAAGGCCAGTTCACTTTTAATTACCTATCAAAGACAGAAGGTAGACTGATAAGTTTTAGCCTTGCTAAATTGTTCGGATGATATTCCAATGATAAACATTTTTGAAATCATAAAATGCTACATGTGGCAGGGACTTTACATGTTGACAAGCTGCTTATTCTATCTCCTCTCAGGTAGGATAATATTGAATTCATCCTACACTAAGGAGAATCGATCCTATTTTTTAGATCCTTCACAGGACAACCCTACTTCAGGATCTTTGAATATAAATTCTTTCTTGCATATAATTTTTTCATAGTCAGTCCTTACATTCCCAGTGGATATGAAGATAAGGTAGTCAGGATCCTCATATATATGAAGAGACATCAATATTGTTCATTTAAGTTTAGGCTGGAATATTTCCCCAAGTTTTACTGCATTCCCATTCCTTCCTCCCTTGAGTGCTCCAATCCTCCTATGGACTCTGCAAATCACAGACCAAACACTTCCAGACTTAAGGTCTGACTCACCCCAGAGGAGAGTTTGGGTCTCAAGTCTATTTCAGACAGATGATGAACCAGATTAATTCGGAAGATGAAAAATGTCCCTTTCTCACAGTCTGCACCCTTATCTACCCACAGTTTTAGCAACCAAGGTCATTGAGTTTTCTCTATTTCTTTGTGGCAGCAGCAGAGGAGGTTTGGGCTGATCAGGTAGCCCAGACTCTTAGAGAATGCAAATGCCACCCTCACCCTGAGCTCACAGTTACCCTGGTCAGAGCTTTCCTGGTCTGTTCCAAAATGTTCCAAGGGAAAACCATCAAGCGGAAAAACTGGCCTGCTGCCCAGATGTCAAAAGTCTTCTCCCTCAGATAAGATCTCTTAAGTATGGGCTTTTTTTTTCTTTTTTTTCCAACCTTAACACTTGGCCAAGAACAATGAGCCCCTTCCTTCAGCACAGAAATAGCATGCAGGAATTACAATGCACACAGATATCCATTCGTGCACGGATATAAACAGGGCTTAATTGGTCCATGGTGTGTGACCCATTCTGCTGGAAGTATGGGATTGTTCGCTCACATGTTTTTGCCATTTAAAAATAGTCATGCACACACCCGATTATTTCACATCAAAGCTGTATACACTGCAAAACAACAACAAAAAGGATCCCCTCTAACCGATGGGTCTCCCTGAACTCCTGAAACAGCCAAATCACACAGAATTATGAAATGGCTCTTTTCAGAGGCTGATTTAAAAATTTGACAAAAATTGAATGCAATCATTTTTTCTTTTCTATCTTTCTATAGTTTGGGTTCATGTTTCATTTTATGGAGAAAGAAACTGTCCTACACCCCACTGTGTAAGGAAGGCAGATTCACCTTTCATGGAGTCGGCGCTCAGATTCCTTCAGCTTGGTTTTGAGGTGTCTCACTGTAACCTCTTTCTGCTGCAGAGGAGTCAAATACTGCTCTGGGTTTGGGGGTCTGACACCATGATTTTCACCGCAAGACATGTACCTTCCGGAACGCCTGAAACAATCCAAGTAATGAAATGTTACTTTTTGCCATTTCCTTTTCTATAAAAAGAAGAGTAACACAGAGTGTTATCAACTGAATGTTTGTGTCCCTCCAGAATTCATATGTTGAAATTCTTACCCCAATATGATGGTATTAGGTGGTGAGGACTTTGGGAATCAGCTCATAAGGGTGGAGCCTTCATAAATGGGATTAGTGCTCTTATAAAAGGAACTCCAGAGAGCTTTCTAGCTTTCTTTTTACACCCTGTGAGGTTACACTAAGAGGTGAGCAGTCTGCAACCCAGAAGACAACCCTCCCCAGAACCAGACCTTGCTGCCACCCTGATCGCAGACCTAACCCTACAGTATGTAGCCCATGATTCTTGAAAGATATGGACCAACGTCTAGGGTACTTTGTTATAGCCACCCACATTGACCCAGACACAGCTAACAGCTTGAGAAGGAATGTCAACTATGTGCTGGGGTCTTAAGCCTCAATAATGGCTGACATCACTTCAGAAGGTGAGCTGTAATAGAACTGCTGATCTTAGGACTGTTAATTACTTTGAAGATTGAAGGCGGTATTGGTGTACTTATGGAGAGAATAGGGACAGTGGAGGAGGAGAATTTTCTATGGCTTAGGAATGTTCTCATGCAAAATAATGCACCATTGTCCAGATGCCTGAGCTGTCAGTTCAGAGTAACATGCAGCACAATGGGTGAGGGTCAGGGGATAGGCCTGGGCAGAAGAGAAGGAAGCAAGCAAGATGACCTAACTTTCCGCACAGTGTGCCACTGCCTAAAGATCCTGATGGCTATTTGCTGAATGCAAGTTGTTCTAAAATCAATCCCTGCTGTGAGTATGCCAGTTTGGAGGAAATGGAAAGGTCCTTCTTCTGAAGGGAAGAAGTTTCTTCCTCTACTTAACTCTCCTCAGTGTGTTTTGTAAGAGAGGCTCAATGTTTTACAAAACAGCCCTTGCTGGAATCTTGGCCCCTCTCAGGCCTGGCTGGGAGCTGGGAATCTCTGCTGTAAGAGAGCTGACTGACGAGAATAGGGATGCCCAGCAGGAAGAAGGCTGAAGGAGGAAGGCGGCCAGCTCCTTCAATGACTCTGGACCCAGTTCCAGCCACTGTGCTGCCAGCAACCTGAGCACCTGCCTGCCTCCAAGATGACCTGTGTCCATATCCACCGTCCAGTCCTCCTGTCATGGCCTCTTTGGAAATGCAGTTCCTTCTTTCTGCTCCACACTCCCTATAACCTCATATGAATTAACTTCTTGCTTGCTCTTCAGACCTCAATTCCACTTCACTTTCTCAGGGAGGCCTCCCCGGATCGTTCCAGACTGAGTTGGACCCCTCCCCACCTTTCACACACTCCTGTAGCAACAGGTGCCTACAGTATCATCTTAAGTTGTTTTTGTTTGTTTGTTTGTTTGAGATGGAGTCTTGCTCTGTTGCCCAAGCTGGAGTTCAGTGGCGTGATCTTGGTTCACTGGAACCTCTGCCTCCCAGGTTCAAGAAATTCTTCTGCCTCAGCCTCCTGCTGCCTCTGTGGCATTTTCTCTCCCTATCCAGGAACTGCTTAGATTGCTGCACCTTGTTAGAAATTGTGGCTTGTGCTCTTTCTGCAGCAACCTTGAAGAATCAGCCGAATGTCAGAAAGAAAAGTGCAATGTCTTGTTGTAAAATCAGGCAAGGGATCAAGAGTTGTATAACCCTTATTTTCTTTTTAAAAGAAAATCTTACCAAGTAGGACAAACTAAGATGCATGAATTAAGTAAACAGGACTCACCTCATGATGGGGCTACAGTCGCTTCCTTTGTAGGAGCCTGAGTTGCTACTGCTTGGGGAAGAAGGTGCATAACTGGGATGGATATTGACAGGGCTCAGCTGATTCCTGCACAGCATGGACAGAAGGTCCTTTTCCCGTGGGGATGATGGGCTGCTGCCAGGCTTGTGTGACGAAGCTCCATTATTCCGCCCATGAGGACCTCGACTGGGAAAAGCATGAAAAATGTTAAAATCCTTGGGGCTACAGATGCCCAAGGGCTAATGTCTTACTCCCTAAATCTAAGGAAATCCAATTTATAGAGTTGAAAGGGGCAATACAATTATTCGTGTAGACTTTCCTTTGGAGTGGCCTTCTTCCCACCTGCCTGGTATTTTCTCACCCTGTGTCATCAGCACAAGCAACCTCTCCCTCTGTTGTTCTTTCAAATAGTTTCTGGCCATAAAGCTTGTTTTGGATTACACCCAATAGCCTGCTAAGAACATACACAATGTAGAATATTGATTTAGCTCAGGTTTATTTTGGACGCTGTTTTCAAGATGTGGTTTTTGTTCTAGTCCACCTGTTTCAGTTTAGAAATATTTGCGTTTGGCTCACGTCAGGGTAAGAAAATTAATGTGGCTCATTTGGAGGATGGGTGAAGGTGGTAGCACATAAAGGAGGAGGAGAAAACAGGGCAGATAAAAAGAGCATGCATAAATGCATCATTGGTAATTTTGATCACTTAAATTTTTTTTTTTCATTTCTTTCTAGCCCCAATGACTTAAGACAACCTTTGTCATTTAACTGCTGAAATACTGTAACAGCCCCATCTTGGTTCTCCTGCCTCTTGCTTTGCTCCCTCCAGTAGAAGGTTGGCTTGTGGCTGGAGTGGCCTTTCAAAACGGAGTCTGATTCAATGTCCTCCTCAAAGCCTTGCCATGGTTCCCCACTGCCCCCAGAACAAAGGCCAACCTCCTTAAGATGGTTCACAAGGTCCAATCCCACCACTCCACCCAACCCCATCCTCCACCACTCCTCCCTCCTCCCTCTGTACTACAGCATTCCAAATGACTTACAGTTTCCTGAAGGATCCATGCTTGACCATCCTTAGGTTTTTGAACTCATAATCTCCTCTGCTTAGAATGTTCTCCTGCTCCCTTCCCTAAGCCCCTGGATACCAGGATATTTCCTACTTTGAGACTGATGGGAACCTACTCTAAAGAGCCTTCTCTATATTCTTCCTTTCCTAGGCCAGTGTAGGGGCACTCCTTAATGCTCTCTAAAACTCTGTGTAAACTTCTACCATTGGACTTATCACATGGCATCACAACTGCATACTTATTTGTCCTTCCTGCTAGCCTAGGGCATCCTTGAGGGCAGGAACAGCCTGTTCTTTCTACCCTCCTACTTTTGATACATGGTAAGTGTTCCCTAAAGGACTGCTAAGTAAATAAACCAGGTGTGAGTCATTGGCACTGCCACTTAGTAGGAACTTAGGCAAGTGAGCCACTTAACATGGGGATCAAAACACACACACACACACACACACACACACACCTTTCCTACCTTCCTCACAGAATTGATGTGAAAATCAAACCAAAGAATGCATGTGAGTACATTCCACAAGCTATTAAGGGTGACTCAACTGTAGAGTATTATTAGAGAATAAACTTGTTCAAACTTCACCGTTAATCCTGTTAAAGAGATTTGACACCCACTAGTGTAAGGAAGCATCTTGAGAATGTTGAAATTACTTAAACAGGATAAAAATTCTGTCAGGAATATTACTTGATGGCAAAAAAAAAAAAAAAAGAGAAAACAAGATAGCTTTCATATAATAGTACTGCTTTCTGACAATCCTTTCTTTGCAATTTTAATTACAACTGTATCCAACTGACATCTTAATGAGAAATGTGTGTAAATGTGAATGCAAGTGTGCGTGTGGGTATACTTGGCTTCGAAACCATGATTACTTATTTACAATCAAATATAATTTCAACTGGCTGTCAACCTTGCAAACCATACATAAATAAAACGTAACCTAGTTCTAAAGTTAAAGTTCTTTCCTTTTGAAATCATCCAAATGAATGCCGCTCTTCTCTTCGTGAGGACACTTTATATGGAACAGATGGGCTGATGGCTTTGTGACAAAACCAACTTCAGCAGCCCATGGTAGAAAGAACTTCATGAGTAGCTGAAAGGAACATGTAGCCTGGTGTGCATTTTCTTTTCCATGCTTCAGTTCTAAGTCTGGCATCAACCAGACTATTTCTTAATCTGATTATGAGAAATATGGATGATTAGCTATTACACATTAGGCGGGAATGTAAAGAGTTGTCCTATATTTTGACCTGGGGAATTTTATTACGAGTTAACTGCCACTGAGGACCTTCTGTGACCCTAGCACTGTTTCAGGTGCTTTCTGAATATTGATCAGGAAATAAATTATCAGACAGTTTGTAAGAGCTAACTTTTTAAAAAGAAGCAACATGCTTAAAAATATCAGTTCTCTTCATTTAGTAGTTCAAATGCTAACATATATAGGTGCAAACTCATTATAGGCTTTGATAGGAAACATTTTCAAAGGAGACACTGAGATTCCATGTTTGTCATGGCCATGAACCGGCAAACCCAATGCTGTCCTCTTCAGCGCATCCCAGATCCTTTGGTCTGGTGGACAAGAAAAATGCAGTCCACAAAAAGGAGA
Source organism: Trachypithecus francoisi (assembly GCF_009764315.1). Lineage (NCBI taxonomy): Eukaryota > Metazoa > Chordata > Mammalia > Primates > Cercopithecidae > Trachypithecus > Trachypithecus francoisi. Next base: position 65,774,600 of record NW_022681472.1, read on the forward strand.
GAAAATTATGCTGACCTTGAACCCTTCTACAAACCTGAATACGTAACTAGAAGGTCAGAGACAGAGGAGTGTAGAAAAAACCTCATGAGTGACTCAGGTGATTCCCTGACTATGGCTCTGGACTTCAGGTAATATCATTGTTATCACCATCATCATCATCACCATCATTACCATGATCTAGGGTTGAACTGTGTCACCCCCTGCAAATTGATATGTTGAAGCCCTAACTCCCAGTACTACAGAATAACGGGGCTTTTAAAAAGTGATTAAGTTAAAATGAGGCAGTTAGAGTGGACCCTAATCCAGTTTAACTGATGTCCTTATACAAAGAAGGAATTTGAACAGACATAAACAGACGGAAGATGATGTAGAGACACAGGGAGAAGATGGCCACTACAAGCCAAGGAGAGGAGCCTCAGAAGAAGCCAACCCTGCAGACATCTTGGTGTCAGACTTCCCATTTCCAGAACTGTGAGTAAATACATTTCTGTTGTTTAGGCCATCCAGTCTATGGTGCTGGGTTATGCAGCCCTAGCAGACTAATATAATCACTACCACCAAGATTACCACCATAACCACCACCACCAGTAGCAGCAGCAACAGCAGTAGTACCATGTCTCTTAGTATTACTTTCACCCCTACTGACAAAAACCACGTTTTGCCAACGCTTTCACTGAGTTCTGGGCATCATGTCAAGCACTCACATATATCATATCATTTAACTCAATGAGGTAAGATGCTATTATTATCCCATATCCCAAAACAGGAAACTGAGGCTTGGGGTCATACACCTGATAAATAATGGAGGCTAACCTCAATCCCAGGTCTGTCTGACTCCAAATCCCAAGGGTTTTCTTTTTCTGTCTCATTTTTATCTTCCAAACAGATTTGTGTTTTAGTTAAGAAAGACAATTCCTTAGAAATATTAGCAGAGTTGCCCTTCTATGAGACAAGATAATCTGTAAGCCTTTAAAATTTTGTTTTAAAAATAACTTGTCAAAAATATTCTCAACAACTCCACCTGTTCCTCTCATTTCCCACCGACTGACCAATCTTCCTGTTAGCCTTCCTTCAGGGAGCTAATTCTCCACAGAGAAAATTCATTCTCTACATGGGGAAGCAGGCAATTGAAAGGATCACAAACTACTAGAGTTTGGCAGAGATAGCCGGCTACTCTTGAGGAGCTGCCCCCCCATTGCATGGCCCTCCAGAACACAAAATTCATGTGAAATGCCTGAGATACTCCATGACCAAAATCTACTGATGGTACTCTGTGCCTTGGTGAGATTTTTTTATTTATTTACTTTATCTATTTATTTATTTGAAACAGAGGCTTGTTCTGTTGCCCAGGACTAGAGTGCAGTAGTGCTATCTTGGCTCACTACAACTTCCACCTCTCAGGTTCAAGCAATTCTCCTGCCTCAACCTTACGAGTAGCTGGGATAACAGGCACCAAACTACACGCCTGGCTAATTTTTTTTTTTTCTTGTATTTTCAGTAGAGACAGGGTTTCACCATATTGACCAGGCTGGTCTTGAACTCCTGAACTCAATTGATCCACCCGCCTTGGCCTCCTAAAAGTACTGGGATTATAGGTGCGAGCCACTGCGCCCGGCCGAGATTTTTAAAAACTGAGGATAATAGATAGAACACTGCCATTTTTCAATTATCCATCTATTACTTTTTGTTAAACCTTTGAAGTCTATTATTGCTTGGCTATAACAGATAATAATATAAGCATTAATCTGATTTACATATAATTACATTTGGCTATTTTATGTTCAATATATCAAATTTTGATCACTTAAAGAAAGCATGAATTCTAGACTAGAATATTTTCTCTTAGTCACTCTGTATTATTGATACAACCTTGGAATTTAACCATAAACACAAACTCCTTTGAAACATTTAAATTGGCTTCATGTACAGGACTTCCTTTTTTCTTTTAGCCTTTCTATATTGTTTGATACTTTGTTCCATGTGTATGTCATAATTTCTTGAATGGGTTATATAAATGGCTTGTTCTCAGAGCAAGCCACATCTGATGTACACAGAATGTTTACATTCATGTCCTATAATCCCAGAGGCACTTTATTGCCAAAATGGGGGTGGTGGGTGGGCTGGGGATAGAGCAATTGTGCTTTTTTACTGTGGACTTCACTCTTTCATTACAGGTTTGTCTGGCTTCAGCTGTATTTTTAATGATAAAACTGTGCCATGGGGGGTCTCAGGTCACTTTATAAACATCAGCTAAATCTTCGGCTCACCCAAGAGAAATAGAAAATATTTGCTTGCTGAGCCCTGGAAAGGCAGGCTTTTGGAAACTAAATAGATTTTCTCCAGGAAGAGACCATAAAAAGTTACACAGTCCAACTGTCTTTTGAACACCGTGGCCCAGGAGAATCAAGTGACGTGACAAAGTCAGAAGCCAGGTCCCCTCATGTTCCGTGGCTCCCTCCATAGCTTCCTTTAAGTCTCTGCTCAGAGCTCAGTTCATCACTGAGGTATCCTAGGACCTGCCAAGCTAAAATATATCACAAACCACATTACTCTCTATCTCCTTCCCCTGATTGTTTTTAAAATAATTATATTATTTTTCAATTTATTGTCCTTCTTGTCCTACTACAATGAATATAATTTTGTGGAGTTTTGTTTCCTCCTAGTAGATGCTCAATAAATACTTATTAAACAAATAAACAAAGCCACTGGTGGCAAGCACAGAATCCTGGGGCTTGCAATCCCTCCCACTGAATGTGAATAGTGGTTCCCGTGTTCTCATAGTCCTCTCTACCAATTCAAATAACATCAATGGAGAGCATCGGTTGATGTTTGCTATGCTCCATGCTCTGACTCAGCATTTTACTTTTATTAACTTGTTTAATCCTAACAATAAACGCTCTGAGGTGGGTAGGGCTATTTCACAGATGAGGCAAACGAGGCATGGAATGGTTAAACAACTTGCTCAGAGCCACACAGCCTGGAGTTGGTGCTGGCATTTGAGCCAAGGCAGCCTGGCTTCAGAGCCCACACACCCAGCTAGTGTGCCCTATGGGGTGGCCACCATGCCTATGAATTTTACTACACTTTCTTCACTCCTTCCCCAGGTAAATGTTGGGAGTGGTCAGGGAGTGGCTGCTTCCTTCACAGAGGTTAAAAATGGAAGCCCATTTAGGGGAAAAAAAGGGTGAAGTCAGAGCCTTCACACCTCAGAGACTCATAGATTCACAGAGAGGGGGTTGGGAGGGAAGTGGGAGACCACTAGCTTCCTATGCAGATGAGTACACAGGTGAGTGAGGGAAAGAGAGAAAGGACAGAAGGAGGAGTGAGCATAGAGTCGAGGGTTGGATGGGAGACAGCCATGGATGGCTAAACACAGGTGAGCCATGTGACCACAGTAGGCAAGGTAGGAAAAACTACCAATTTAAAAATCACTGTAAAAAAAACAAAACAAAAAGCCTAACTGAATAATAAAATATGAACGAACAGTAATCCGGGTAGTTCTATGGATGCATAGGTGCAGGTGAGTCACCTGTGTAAAGCATATTAATTACAGAGCAGGAGACGGTGCCTACTTGCGTGAAGAAGAAGACCGCTTGCTTCCCGCAGTCGACATATGGACCTCAGGAGCGGAAATGCTGCCTGTGCTGCTCGAGGAGCTAAAATCAGCTTCACTACCTGAAAAACAACAGGGTAGAGAGAAGCGTGAGGGAAAGGAAACCGGAGAACATGCTGGCCAGTTCCCTGCCTTCCAGGTCCTGCTCCTTGCATTTGCACACTATTGGCAAGTGCCAAGATTCCAGAGTTTCCAGGTTCACAGAGTTTTCCTCAAAGCAGTCAAGAGAAGGCCCAGCACAAGGACATCATTTCATAAATACAGCTAAGATGCACAGTAAGGCTAGTTTCATATAGAGGCCGGTCTTCCTGCAGACACTGTCAACAGTGACCCAAGAGAGTCAAGAAATGCACTGTTCTCCCGTGTGTGAGGATCTCACTCCACAACAACGGGCTCACCCTACTACAAGCAAAAGAAAAAGAAAACACTGATCAGTCCAAGAGCAATTTTTCCAAGAGAGTTTATCTTTGGGCTTCTGTAGTCAGCTAGTCATACTTCAATTTGGCATGTTAGGTTTGGAGACAGTTAACCAGTGAGAGGCAGTCAGGAAAGAGCAAAGCCTGGGCTCCCAGACTGCCTGCACTGGCACTGAGGACTGACTCTCTCTGACTGCAGTTTTGGTTTTTCCTTAAGGAATAGATCCTTAAGCAGAAATTTAACAGTGATAGAATCTGTAAATTCCACTGAAACTTGGAATTTTAGCTTCAGGGTGTGATCACAGGTAGGGATGTTCATTAGTTTGCAAAGATCACATGATACTTTGAGTACAGACTACAGTTGGGTGTGTAATTATAATAGAAACATGCTGTGCATTAAAATAATTTATATAAATTAATCCTAACAAAAATATGTAGTTCTGAAAGAGTGATAATGGAAACATTCTCATACACTGCCTGGGGAAGTGAAGGGATGTGGAAGAGGCAAGCTAGAACAATGAGAAGAAGAAAAAGAATTTTTTTTTTTTTTTTTTTTGAGATGGAGTTTCGCTCTGTCGCCCAGGCTGGAGCGCAGTGGCCGGATCTCAGCTCACTGCAAGCTCCGCCTCCCGGGTTTATGCCATTCTCCTGCCTCAGCCTCCCGAGTAGCTGGGACTAGAGGCGCCCACCACCTCGCCCGTCTAGTTTTTTGTATTTTTTAGTAGAGACGGGGTTTCACTGTGTTAGCCAGGATGGTCTTGATCTCCTGACCTCGTGATCTGCCCGTCTCGGCCTCCCAAAGTGCTGGGATTACAGGCTTGAGCCACTGCGCCCGGCCAGAAAAAGAATTTTTTAAAAACGTGAAGTATCATGTGCTTTTGAAAAATAAGTCTAGGTATACAGTTTAATCTGACCTTGTTGCTCAACCCCTACAACACAATTTGTGCCTCTTCTGGTCTAGAACCCAGAGCCAGCTCACATTTCTGGGCTGAAGAAAATATGAATAGCCTAAATCCTTGATTTTCTAACAAGCAGTGAACAATAATTATCATAATAATGACTATTTATTGAATGTTTACTAGGTCTCAGGCCCTATTCACGATGCTTTCTATGCTATATATTATTTATTCTTGACATCTTTGTAAAATAGACATTAATCTCACTGTTTTGCTATTGAGAAAACTGAAGCTGATTTGCCTGAAGCTTGTAGGTGATAAATCCTGTCCAGGACCAAATCTTCATACTACTTCTCCCATACAATGCTTTATCCTCAGAAAGGCAGTAGGAAGAAGCAGCGGAACAGAGAAGTTCTTAAAGAAACTATACATTATCATCTCCCTAACAGGCCAACATGAACCATAGGTACAAGATGTGGCCAGACTTTGGCCTACTGGGGAACAGATTTCGCTCTCTGATGGGCTTTATTACTTTTGCTAGAGAGGAAGGTAGGTAATCACAAGGCAGAGAGAAAAAAAAAAACATCCTTTCCCTGGTTTCCAGGAGCTCTCAGGAACCCCAGCCTCCAGGAAGTCCAGGTCTCTAGGAAAGAGACCAAGAATGACCCATTAGCCAGATGACAGCAGTGACTCCTGGCTCCCAGCAGAATTTTGGGAAGATTAGCATGGCAGTTTATCAGAACTGAGACCAGCTATTCCTTCTGGATTGCACAGACTTTGTCTAATGATGCAATGAGCTCCTAGAAGCTTCCCAAACTTCATCAGTTGACTCTAAGGAATGCACTGGTTAAACTGTAGTAGTTCACAATCTCAAGGATTCATGATTGGTAATGCAGTCCAGCAACATGAGATTCCTGACAGCCTAACTCAACCAGCTTTGTTTGCTAGTAAATTATCACGTTTGTTATCCAATGATAAAGGTAGGCAATTTTCAAAAATAGATCCTGTGGTTATAGCCATCAGGTTTAAGATATTATTTCCTAATGTGCAATTATTCCTCTGAAACACTTAGCTTTCATTCCTTTCACAAAAGTCCATCGATTATAATTGAACTGCTTGCCTAAAAGCAGAAATTCTAGAACAGGAACAGATAATTGTGGGAAAATCCATTGTTACCCCATGGTGCTTCTGATCTGTGGTAATTACATTCTGTGAACTAAAAGGACAACTTTGTTCTACATTTTATTGCTACTGGAACTCAATATAATGACTTTTATGTATTTGCAGGGCCTAAGGTCACTTTGTTTCAGCACTTTCCTCTCTTACTTTCTGTACATCTGAAAGAGAGTAGAAGGCACAATCGGGTCCCTGCAGCTGTATTCAGGACTATTTGAATAGTACGATAGTGAAAAATGAATATACTACTTCACAACTATTTCAGTTTATAAATTTAAAAAACATAAACTGGTTAATGCAGTGTAAAAATCAGTGAACGCTTTTTAAGGGATACACAGGAAAGCTAAATGTAATACATCATCTGATATACTTCCTTCAATACTAAGCAAAATAACTAAGAGAAAAGCTGGAGACCTAATCACCACACCCCCATTTATCTATTAGCTGGCAACAAAGATACAAGGAAGGAGAGGCATTCTTTATTCATTTCCTTTAAACAGTGTATGCAACTAATGTATTGTTTTCAGTGCTCTTTTGGGTTATTAAAATCATGCACAGAGTACCTAACCTAAAAACATAGAACCTTGACTGGGCATGGTGGCTCACGCTTGCAATCCCAGCATTTTGGGAGGCCAAGGTGGGCAGATCACCTGAGGTCAGGAGATCGAAACCAGCCTGGTCAACATGGCGAAACCTCGTTTCTACTAAAAATACAAAAATTAGCTGGGCGTGGTGGTGAGCGCCTGTAATCCTAGCTACTTGGGAAGCTGAGGCAGGAGAATCACTTGAACCAGGGAGTCCGAGGTTACAGTGAGCCAAGATCATGCCACTGCACTCCAGCCTGGGTGACAGAGCAAGACTCCATCTCAAAAAACAAAACAAAACAAAAACAAACAAACAAAACAGAGAAAACATAGGACCTCCGCTAGACGGCTTGGATTCAAAGCCTGCCCCTAACCTGTATTAGGTGGAAAGTTTTAGCCAAGTTACTTCACTTCTCTGTGTCCCAGTTTCCTAATTGGTTAAACAAAGATGATACTCATAGCGCCTGCTTCATGGTTTTCTTGGAAACAATGAATGTCATCCTCATTAACAGTCTTTGTTCCTCATCAATATTGTTTTCGATCAGCTGCCAGGTTAGTGGAGTGTTATTCCAGGACTGAACAGACAGGATGAATTTGATGACCTTTAAGATAATGCTCTGATGCCAAATACTTAGTGACTAAGCATCCTGCTGCAGAAAGCATTTTTCCAACTCTAAAGAAGCTATGCCCAGTGACCTCCAGAAGTTCTGGCAGTTTTTTGTTTCATAGCACTGCTGAACGAGATATTCCTTTTATTTACAACGTTAGGACAATAAGCGTTCTGTGCATGTATGCTAACGCCAGGGAATTAGAAAAGGAAGAAAAAATGAAAACAAAAAGAATACGTGCCCAAACCGATAGCTAACTGACTTATTTTTAAAGCACTGCCTGTAATCTGGTCTCTTAGGACATTATTAATTTTTCCTGTTTTCAAGATATGGAGCAGTCCTCATACATCAGAACACCACAGTATAGAGCAATCCTGAGATCTACTAAGCGGTATTAAGCCATTCTAAAACACTGATTTAAGTAACCCCAAACCCTCTCTTATCCTTTATCACTGCAAAGCTATCAAATTAATTCAGGTTGGACCACCTCAAATAGAAGCAGTAAAAAAAAAATAAAAAATAAAAAAACCCCACCTAGTTCCCACCCCTTCTCTCCCATCCTCCTTCTCCACCCATCCCCCCCAAATACACAGATTTTTAAATTTACAGGTCTCCAGGGAGGAGAGAGGAACCATTTTCACTGAAGCTAAGCACAGCTATTAAGGAGCAGCAGGAGCAGTGGACACATGCAATTATAAAAGATACTATTAAAAGAAGCTGCTCTAAAGTACATTCAGTAGAACTGACTCTTAGCTGCTAAGGCTTGGGGGGCCCAGCCAAGGAATCCAAGAAATGCTTCACAGCCTAAACAGGGTTTTTGTTTTAGTTTTTGCAAAATTACTTTCCTAAACCCCGTATAGGTATTTATCTCAGAAAGGGAATATTTAGTTAAATGATCAATACATTGATAAGATACATATACAGGTTTTTTTGAATTTGAGAATAAAAATATTCTTGAAAAATTGTAAATGTAATTTCCATTTATATCGTAGTTTCAGAAACTAGTTTTCTTCATTCTGATTGATGCTCAATTGATGGAACTGCCATATACTTAAAATCATACACACACACACACACACACACACACACACACACACAAACAGCTAAACACAAAAGAAGAGAAGTTCAAACTTTTAAAACTGCTTATGGGAAAATAGCAAGGTCAAAGCCAAACAGATACACTGAAAAAATATTTACAACACATGATAAAAAGTTAATCTCCTTAATTTACCCAAAGCTCATAAAATTAGAAGAAAAAAAAAACCTAACATAAAATGGACCAAGGACATAATAGGTAGAAGAAAGAAAAAGAAAAAGAAATGACTGATACACATGAAAAGCCGTATAATCTATCAACGTCACTAAAAATCTAAATGAAAGTAAGGAGACTTTTTCCATCTATGTGATAGGCAAAAGAGTCTGATAATACCAGCCGTGTTAAGGGTTTGTAAAAACAGAGTTAGTAAGAGTGTGAACTATGCTACATGCATAAAAAGGAAAACGGTACTGCTAGGAATTTATTCTGCACATAAGGACCCAAAAAGGCAACCTAGTTGTCCATCAATAGTGACTGGTTAAATCAGGTGGCATAGCAACAGCTTAAGAGAATACTCCGCCATTGTGAAAAGGAGTGACATGATCCTGGGTGTGTCGAAGTGAAAAGATATCAAACACCTGTTATTAGATGAGAAAAACAAGATGTAGAAAAGTGGGTATTGCAAATCTACTTTTTTTTTGTAAATAAATCTTTAGATAATATGTAACCTGCTATAGGCACAGAATATTTTTCTTGAGGTATAAAATGATCTGTTAATAGCGGTGTCTCTTGGGAACAAGAAAGTGTGGATATAAAGAGACTCTTATTTTCATTTTATTATCTTTCTGAGCCATTTGGCTTCTCTAACCATGTGCACATTATTCATATTACAAAATATATATAGGAGTTCACTGACATATGAACAATCCATTTTTTCCCTTTAAAAATGTAAATTTTTTAAAGAAAATCTTTTTATAATAAGAGTAGTCACACCATATTATGTAGTATTAAGAGAGTTCTGGAGTTGAGACACCTGGGTTTGAATCTTGGCTCCTCTACTTGCTCTCTGTGGTGCCTTGAGGAATGAATTTACCCTCTCTCTGCCTTAGTATCCTCATCTATAAAATAGGGATGAAGTTATTAATATTAAGTATTGCTAAAAGATTGTGGAAATTCAGGTGACACATGCAAAGAAATGAGAACAATGCCTGGCCTATAGCAAGCCCTCAATAGTACCATTTTAGCTGAAACTACTGGTACAGTGGCCCAAAGGCCAGAAGAAGGCTTCTCAAGAAAGGTCTTGATTATATCTATCTCTTAAAAAGAACTATAATAGGAAATGCTTTTTTCTACTCATACATTTTTAAATTACTTTTTATAAAAGGTGGTTTTCCTTTTGCCATTGTTCAGCAAGGAGCATGTTTCTGTTTTCTAATTCTCTTTCTGTGTGTGTACAATAGGGTGTGTGTGTGTGTGTGTGTGTGTGTGTGTATGATAGGGTGTCTCCAAAGATCCTGATTCTAAAAGAGACTCCCCATGGATGCCTCCAAAAAGTTCTAGAGTCTCTTGTGGTTTAGAACTCTGCCTTCAGAAAGTGCCAGGGAAATATGAGTAGATTTATTCTAATTCTCATCTTTGCAGGGCCCAGTCTCCTGAGTTAGGTAGCTTGGAAGGTCTGAGAAAGGGAGGAGGCCTTAAGAGGCCAAGAAGGTCAGAGGCGACGCCACCCAGTTCACTCCTGTACCTTGGGCTGGCTCAGCTACCTGTCTAAGCAGAAATACAGGCAACCCATCTGCTGAACAAGAAGAGTGAATGAGAGAAGTGATAAGCAAAGAGGGTGTAAAGAAACCAATAAACAAGGGGAAGTGAAAGTTTCTGACCAGAAGTAGCTATAAAGCCCAGCTCCACCTGTCACTAGTTGTGTATCTTGACCAAGTTTTTTTAACTTATCTAAGCCTTACTTACATATGTATACATAAACATTTTAAAAGGTTAATTTATTATTTATTTAGCAAAAAGTTATTGAGCACCTGCCATGTGTCAGGTCCTATTTTAAGTGCAAAGATAATGATCCCCATCCCATTGGGTTGCTGTGAAAATGAATTGAGTTAATGCATAGAAAGTGCTTGACACACTCATAAATACAAATTTTAAAATTATTATTAATAATGCAGTGGTCCCTAAACCTAACTGTGCATGAAGCTTATCTGTAAAGTTTAATAATAGTGCAGATTTCTGGGAAACTCTCACAAAAATTCCAGTTCAGAAGATCTGGGAGGAGGGTGAGCCAGGCACCTGCATTTTTGATAGTTACTATAGCTGATTGTGCAGCAGGTGGTCCATGAACCATATTGTGAGGAAGAGAGCTCCAAAGGTAAAAAAAGTGCCTGGACTTTCTCTCCAAGTCCTGTCAAATTGCAAGAGCTTTCTTCAGTGCGATGTGAACAATGAGTGAGCAGAAACGAAGACAGGCCAGCGAAAGGAAGAGGAAGAAATTCACGGACAAACTGCACAGGAGAGAAGAATTTAATTTACAGAATGATCTGTACCCTCATGGCTCTCCAGGAACACTTTCCTGGAGTGAATACGTTATCAGAGGACTGGAGGGAAAGACGGAATGTACATAAGGCACAGGTTGTTTGAAACCGGGCCAGTTCCAGCCAAACTCATGTACACAAATGTTGGTTTGCAAAGCTAGTAGGATACTTAACAGTTGGTTCATGGTTCAAAGTCCTCATAATCCTGTTGTAAAAGAGGAGGGGCCAACCAGTGTGCAGTTGAACATGTCAAACGCCATTCAGCAGAGAAAAACATTTCACAATCCAGCGTATGCTGCATTGGGGTTATTCCATCAGTGCCAACCTGGATTTTCCATGGCAGACATGCTTCACAGCATCAAAGGAACCACACACAAGCATTTATCATCTCCCACACTGACTCAGCTCAGGAACCACTCCAGTAGCAGGCACTTCCAACGGGCAGCCCTCCCCCCATTGCCTTTCACCCAATGGGGCTGTGAAAGGTTACATCCACTGTGGTCATAAACTTCATCCTAGCTCATTATCTTGGGGACCCAGTAAAAACAGAGCAAATCCTCCCTGAAGTATTTTCCAGACTTGAACATGTTATTTATCTTTGATCTCTTGTCAAATTTACTGAAGTGAATTGAATGTCTGCCCCTTTAAAAGAACTAGCTGGAAAGCCTGCTGCTTCTATTTAAGGAGAAGCATTTATCCAGTGTTTACCAAAATGAGATGCCTGCCCTCCTGTCTGGCAGGAAAACCTAAATCAGGAAGAGCAGTCCTAATGGTGGTGCTGGGTGCGGAGCAGGGGTGTCACTGCAGGAGGCGTTCATAGGGGAGGAAGGAGGTGATGAAGGGCTGGGACAGAAAAATGGGGAGTGAGACACCAGGAAAGACAGAAGGTCAGGACGGGGATAGGATTTAAGTGTATGACTCAGTCCAGAATATAAGGGAGAAGGACAAGATGAGAAGGTTTTGGAGTCACCTCATCCTCCAGTCTTCTCCATCTCAGTGAGGTGGTGTTGTCTGCTTGCAATTCTAGACCACAAATGGAATAAAACACCCACTTACTGGGAAACAGATGACATAATTCACAACTCATTGCCAAGACATCCAATGGGGCCCTAAAATAATGTTGTTGTTTTTTTTCAAACCTCATTTCTGTACTTAAACATGGCTTTTCTTAATTGACTCTAAGACCTAACAGCCTTGACCATTCAATGCCCATCTTCGTCCCCACTGTGTGACAACCTCCAGGGCACATAATCTTCTCGACCCACAGGTTCCTTCCTTCCCTTGGCAGTGGCACTCAGAGTGTCAGGAAGGTTGCATCTGTCTCACATGTGGCTCACTCCCTGGATTTTCTCAGTAGCACTGACCTCCACCTCCACTGCATTTAAACAGAGCAGAGTTCCAACACCAGACTTGGCCACGCTCCCCTTCCAATATCTTGACGTGCTTTCACCCTCCTCTCTCTTTCTCATTTGCATTTTTAGTCTCTATGAAGTTATTTCTCTTTGCCTTTTCAAAAGTAATACGGTTTAGTAGTTTCAGTTACTAGCTGTGTGACCTTGGGAAATACAAGCTCTCTGAGCTTCACTTTTTTTTATGAAAGGAGAATAATAATAGTATCTATTTCATAGAGTTGTGTGAGAATAATGTAAGATAATATATGTAAAACATGAAAAATAGTGCTGGTACTCAGTAAGCACTTTAACATTTCACTATTATTTTTTATTTTTCTTCTTATGATTACCTTCTTTGAACCATATCTAGGTCCCAACACATGTGAGGCCAAAATCTGGAAGACTTAGAACAGGGACAAGGAATGAGGCGAGGCTGTTGTGTGGTGTGAGTGGCAAGAAAGGATTCAAAACAAGCATGAAAATAAAAATAAAAAAAAAAATAGAAGATGGTCCTGGCAGAGAATGGTAAAAATTCTTCTTTTAGATTATAAATCAATGAGTAAGTCTTCCTTAGCTGTATTGACTGAATATCCCAATTTCATAGGAAGGCCTGCAGCACACTAAGCAACAGGGAGCTAATGATCCAGACCTTCTTATAGGGTCTGTGGCTCACAAATAACACATGGTGAGAGCGGTCATCTCCACATTAGTTCATATTTGTGTGTTCCCTAGCTCTTTGCTAGTACACGTGGGCTGAGACCATAGTCCTGCCTTCAGAGAGAGGCAAATGTCTTAGGAGGGACACAGGTTAGGTGCTAAGAGAGGTCAACAATGGGAAAGACAGTTTCCTGCTGGAAGCATGAAGACTTCATGGAGGAGGCACACTGAACTAGCCAGGTTTTGAAGCCATTTACAACAATTCAGGACTGTAGAATGCAGAGCTGTAGAGACAGCACGGGGTGAAGGGAACAGCATACAGAGATGGTAATGCTGAAAGAATTAGAAGCAACAGCAGGGAATGAGGCAATAAAGGCAACTGGGAGGCAGGCGAATTTAAAACCTTCCTTAGACATAGGTCCCAGTGGTTGCCACTGGTCAAGTTAAGAGTTGCTCATATTTGACACATAGGTCTTTTTTATTTTCTAAAATTCTCACTTTCACTTCTCTAAGAAAATATGCAAACATATTACCTTACTCAGAGAGGTGAAAATGAAAGAAAAGGAAGCACATATTTTTCCTATTCTAGGGATCCTACAGCCACAATTCTGTCTGAAGTGATTCCCCTGACAACCCTTAATGGTCTACTGATCCCTGCCCCTCATGATCTCCATTTAGAGGTTGAAGCTGCTGACATGTGTGAGGTGAGGAAGTGGCAGGTCAGAGAATGCTCTATGAAACTAAGCATGGAACTGTTTTTCTATAGGTGAGTGACATTTCATTATTTTTTCTGTGACCTAGAAAGCTGTTCTCTCAATGTATTTTTTAAAAGAGTCTCAGATGCAAAGAACTGGATTAATCATAATTCTTGGTTTTTGACATTCTCTCATCATTGGCCCATGCAAGGCTATCGTTAGTTTATTTATTTACTGACTGCTCTGTTTATGTATTTATATTTTGTTTATGTTTAATACAATAAATGAAGAAACCACCAACCCATCACAAAAACTAGAACAGTGACACTAACTTGCATCCACCTATGTGGTCTTCCTTCATCTTATCCCCAGTTCACCATTTCCTTGCGTTCACTTTTACAAAGAATGATCACATCTATATATTTTTAAAAGGTAGAATTTGAGGATTTTGGTTTTATTTGTTTTTAACTTTTTAAAATAAATAGGTTATCATGTTGTATATAAAATCTTTTGGGACAATTTTCATTCAATATTATATTGCTAAAATTCTCCATATAGTTGTAGTGCATTCATTTGACTGCTATATAATATTAGAGTGTGTGATTTTTATCCATAATTTATACTTCATTCTCCTGATAATGAGAAAATGAATTGACTTTATTCCAGTTACTCGTTTAGCTAGATTTTCCATTTCAATAAACATGTATTTGCATTTCCAGAGTCTAAGAAAAAAAAAAAATCAAGAGGAAATCTACTCTTAGTAATATATTCCATAGGCAAGAAGAAATGCTCTGTGGACCACCTGTCCTTACAGATTGGTACTTATACCCTTCTTCCTGTCGTTATGAATAATTAAAAGTAGTTATGAAGGAGAAAAGTAAAACTAGAATCTCTGTTTTACCTTATTCAAATTTTAGGGTCCAACATGCCTAGGGTGACCCCTTGTCTCATGGTAGCTCTGACCCTGAATAGCCCTCAAAGATCAGGAATTACCTAATGCCCTGTTGAGTCTGGCTTAGGTCACTTCACAACCCTGTACTTAGCCTTGGCAAGGAGACGAAGCCCATGAACGTGAGAAGCTGACCCAGAGTTGCTGGATTACGCATACAGCCTCATCGAGGGAGAAACCTCTTGTCCCAAAATGAGGAGGAAGAGTGATGGGGGAAAGCTTCCCTGACGGTATGTGCTGGTGTTTAATACAGCCCAGAACTTGTTCCTAATTCCAAGGCCTGATTCCAAGTTGCAAGTGAAAAAAAGATCTTCATTTTAAGGCAAGCCCCGCTGTTCTGGAGAAGGGGAAGACACCATGTAAGTCTCTATATTAGAGCTGGGTGAAGTAGCTCCCGTCTGTAATCCCAGCACTTTGGGAGGCTGAGACAGGCCGACCAATTGAGCCCAGGGGTTCGAGACCAGCCTGCATAAAATGGTAAAACCCCATCTCTGAAAAAACAAATACAAAAATGTGGCCAGTCATGGTGGTATGCGCTTATAGTCCCAGCTACTCGGGAGGCTGAGGTGGGAAGATCAATTGAACCCCGGAGGCTGAGGCTGCAGTGAGCCATGAACATGCCACTGCACTCCAGCCTGGGTGACAGAGTAAGGCCCTATCTCAAAAAAAAAATTTTTAAAGTCTATATGAGGAAGTAACTGCTATGCTTTATAAATGTTAAAGGCAAAGTAAACATTTCTATCTTTTGATTTTTATCTAAGCATCTATGTGTTAGAGCTGATGACTTGTCACTTCAAAATGTCTTTGTGAAGTTAAATGTCTGTTGAGCGAGTCAAGCGATTATGGGATAGATTTTAAACCATCCTCAGTGAGTCAGCAACATGTTCCCAGGTGGTGCTGATGCTGCTGGTTTGGGACCACTCTTTGAGAGTCACTGTTTCAGAATAATGAGAAAGACGACTAACTTAGGAGCAGAGATGACATTTTGTAAGATTAAATAACTTATGGGTAGAGGTGAGACCCAGTAATGTAGGTTTTAATAAGCCCTCCAGGAATATGGACACTAAAGTTTGAGGACCACTGCTCTAAGACAGGCCTATGCCTGAGATCCCCCAGCAGCTTCCTGAATGGCTGCCTCTGACAAAGTGAGAGCAGCTGGCTTGTCTGTAATTTACCATACAGATACACACTGTAGTATATATTTTGAGAACCATTTTTACGTATTTCACATCCAAAAGGAGTGAACTGCTTAATTTACTTGGCATAATACTGAGTGGTACTAACCATGCTATATGTAATTGACAATATGTATTTAACAGCTGTGGTTAAGAGCAGGTGCTAGCATCAGCAGATCCAGGGCTCAAATATCTGCTCTTTCATTAATGACGGTGTGACCGCAGGCAATCACTTAACCTCTCTACACCTCAGTTTACTCACTGTAAAAAGGGACTAAAAGAGTGCCTATCACTGGGGATTTTTGTGAGAATTAAACGTCATAATATGAACTACTATAAGTGCACAGTAAATATTCATCATCAACTTCATTAGCCTACTTATGCATGTGTTTGGTATGTGTGCTGCTAAACACTAAACTTTTCCAATAATTCTTGCATATGGGCACTGTAGACTATTTAAGTAATCTGATTTAAGAAGGAAAGGTATTTATTAAATGACTAAATTCTAAATACAAGTGATAAGTTATAGATGACCTGGTTTCGCTCAGGAATAGTTAGAAATGGCTTGTTATGTTCACACACTGTTCAAAGTGCCTTACAGGCATTCTCATTGAATCTTCATGTCAAGCATATGAAAGAGGTACAATTATTATTCCCATTTTACAGGTGAGAAAAGTAGACAACAGGTAACTTGCTGAAGGTCACACAGCCCTTATGTGGGGATCTGAAATATCACAATAAGATTCAAAATATGCCTTAAACACCATGAAAGTACACCTGCATGGAACTTCAAGATTTGGGGCAATTTTGCACCCCCCACCCCAATTCCACCCAAAGTGTTTGCTTGCTCTTGCAAGGGGCACACTGAAACCTTTGAAAATACATTTACAAACAATCTGCAATAAAAAGTTGCAACAAAATTATCACTACTCTATTCTGTATCCCCTACCAGAGAGCAAACAATTAGTGAACACAGACTATACTAGCAAGGAGACAGACCTTGCACAGTAAACACTGGGGCTGAGTCATTCATCTACTTTCAACAAAGATAATAGGATTGAATCTTCATTCTTAAGCAAAAAGTTAACATAATAGAAATATATTTTGAAGAAGTGTTTCCATTTGAAACATCAAATAGGTAGGTTTTTTATGGTACAGTCTGAGGACCACCTGCATCAGTATCACCTGGACTCTTTGTTAAAAATACAGATTTTTGACTCATACTCCAGATCCTCTAATTGAACTTTCTTTAAGTCAGTCTCATAATCCACCTTCACAAATTGCCCAAGTGATCTTCTGTGCAGAGTAATGTTGTGAAATCCGTACAACAAATGGTTCTTGTTTTCAAATCTGTCTGTTTAGTAACTGTGTCATCTGTCTGCTCTTTCCCATCTTGAATTCTCCACCTAAGGCCATCATCATTTCTCGCCCAGAATTACTGAAACAGCATCACACTATGCCCAGCTGCTCCTTGTGGCCCTGAGCAGTTTGTCTTCCACACTACTCCAGAGAAGAAACCTCATTAGGCAATTCCCTTGTTGAAACTCCTCAATGGCGCCCTGTGTCCATAAAGTCCAAATTCTTTCGCATGATTTATAAACCCTCCATAATCTCTTCAGACTGTCATACCACAACCCCTGCTAATGGAACCATTCACAGTTTCCTGAAGGAGGCATGATATCCTCTAGACTCCCGGTTTTCACACATGCTGTTCCCTCTAGCTGGATTATTTTCCTGTCCCTCTGGGCCTGGCTAACTACTACCTGTTCTTCAGTCTCAGTTTAGCCTTGACCTTTACTTCCTTCAGGAAGGGGATGAGCTGGCCTTCCTTCATCTGACCCCACCCAGAATTTAACAAGTATTTATCACATTGCACTGCCATTGCCTGTTTGCTTTAACATATTTTCCAGTATGCTTGTCAGCTCCTTGAGGGCGTGTTCTTTTGTACCCCAGTGTGTCATGCAGCGTTTAGCACAGAGCAGGTGCTGTTGTTTTGAAATGTTATTTCACAGCATTAAAAGTTTCTCCACCATTGGCATTTAGGAATAGCTCCTCTTTCTCCTATTTTGCCCTTTAGGTTGGATTAACAGACTGGTGTTATTTCCAATTAGGACAAAAATACTCCCTTCCACTCCTACTTCCAGCCTGTATGCCCAAACCACTTAAAAGTCAAGTTTTCAACCCAGGATACCAGCATGCAAAAACCATGCTAACTGCAAAGACCTCTGTCTTGTTCATCACTGCATCCCCAGAGCCAAGAGCACAGAACCTGGCTTATAGGAGACTCAGAAGACTATTTAATGAATGAGCAAAGAAAGGTACCAAAATAATTTAGATATATGATTGCAGAAATTGTATCATTAACTTTTGAGAAACTGGAAAGGATGGGAGGTAGAAGACTGGAAATGGGCAAAAAGTCTGCAGGTCATGAATGTAGAGAAAAGATAAATTCTGAAAATCACAAACTGTTGTTTGGTGTTGATCTCCAGTAAAATTGTAGAGAAAGTCCTTTAATAATGCAAGAAGGAGCCAGCAAGAGTTCACTGGGTCAGATGTGAAAAACAATCCGCACTTCCTTTTTTTTCTGACAGAGTTATCATGGCCACATACATCACATATCTGGAGTTCAGCAGGCGTTTAATGCAAACACTTAGGATACTCTTATGAACAAGGTTGACCTGTGTGCACTGGGTGATAGCACAGTCCAGTACCCACAGGATGTTGACAAATGGACTGTCTATCAACCTCCAGGGAAATCTCTAGTAACATATCACCTGGCCCTGGTATTGTCCATATCCTATTTAACATGCTTTATTAATGACATGAATGAAATAATGGATGGTATGGTGTTGACGGCAGACTCCTGATTACACAAAATCTTGAAGGGATAACAAATGCATCGGATGACAGCATCAGATAATAATGCCACTAGCCACTGTGGACTCAGAGCCTACTCTGTCAAGAACTCTACAGCTGCTATTTCCTTTCGTCCTTTCTCCCAAAGACATACAAGTAAAGACCAGGAAACCAAAGTTCTGAGTGATGCTGAGACTCACCCCAAATCACAGAGCTAGTAAGCAACAGAGCTGGCTTGTCTGACATCATTCTGCTTGATCCTTGTGATCAGTATTCACAAAGATCTAAGAACAGGAAACCAAGACAATAATGTTCAATCTAGCCCATCTCAACTATGCGTTAAACACTTTCTATGCTAAGGCACTGGATTGGGAAGGCATGGAGAAACACAGTTCCAATGCTCAAGGGTTTCCTAGGAGGAGTTAGGCTATGCAGACAAATAACCAGGATATAAGTCAGAATACAATGAGTGCACACAGAGAGGGAGGGCATCCAGAGAACACAGAGGACGAAGAAATCTTCTTAGCTAGGGTGAAGGGATGAGGGCAGGGGAACACGTCACGGGAGAGATGACACTTGAGATGGGCCTGATACACCAGGAAAAATATATAATGTAGTGTTGGGGGCATGGACAGGAGTTGACCTTGGGTGAAAGAGATCACATGAACTAAAACACAGGGGAAGAAAAACACAGGGCATGTTTAGTATGTATATGGAGTTCCTTGTATGGCTAGAATGTAGTAATCAAATGAGAAAATGCAGCCAAAAAGGTGAGTTGTAACCAGAGAGTTGAAAAATGTAAAAACTATGCTATGGGCAAGAGGGAACCATGACATATTGAAGGCAAGAGATAACCATGACGAGTTTTGTTTGGGGTGGTAACATGAACAGTGACGCTTTATGAAGACAATATGACAGCAATATCTGAAAGAGAGACTGGAGGCTGGCGGGGAATTCAGGTGACTATTACAGTTTGGAGATGGGTCATAAGGTAAGGGAGAAGGAACGCTGGAAAAGGAGACCCTTTCCAGGTAGCTCTTAGGTTCACAAAATTAACTGTATAGGTTCAAAATCATTTGACACTCCAGGTGAACCAAATGATTAAAAATAAAAAAAGGATAAAGTCAAGTTAAACATTAAAAAAAAACCTTTATCTTATACCATATGCTTGATTGCAGTGTTCCCACATAAAAGAACAATTGAATGGAGATACATATGTTTGGGAAAGCAAACAAAATGAGAAATACCTCAATCAAATGAAAAGAACAATGTCTCTTATATATTGCCTGAAGAATTTGTGAAGAATTGGATAATCTGATAAGAATGGATTGAGGTACTACAAGGTCAATGCTAGATTTACCCTCTGTGTAATTTTCTTCCTTCCTTCCTTCCTTCCTTCCTTCCTTCCTTCCTTCCTTTCTTTCTTTCTTCTTTCTTTCTTTCTTTTTCTTTTTTTGAGACAGGGTTTCACTCCCATCGCCCAGGCTGGAGTGTAGTGGCACAAACTCAGCTCTCTACAAACTCTGCCTCCCGGGCTCAAGTGATCATTCTGCCTCAGCCTCCTGAGTAATTGGAACTACAGGAGCATGCCACCACACCCGGCTAATTTTTGCATTTTTGGTAGAGACAGGTTTCATCATGTTGACCAGGTTGGTCTTGAACTCCTGACCTCAAGTGATCCACCTGCTTTGGCCTCCCAAAGTGCTGGGATTATAGGTGTCTGTAATCTTTAATGTAAACTTCATTTGTAAGCACAAATGTCAATACAATAAAACAAATAAGCTGGGCAAATTTTGGCAATTTCTGGCATCTGCAGGGAGTGTGAGAAGAAAAGCAAATGGAGAAATGGAAGGCCTAGTGGCGTTGGGGTTGTTTTTAACTCTGACATGTGTTCAAGAAACTCAAATGAGAAAGGAAGAAACAGAATAATGAAGTCACGAGAAAATATTTTCAAGATAAGTGCTGGCAGCACAACAGAGAAATGTCTGGATCAGGTGATGTGGTCAGAGGAAAGCAGGTGGAAAGCAGGTGGAAAGCAGGCGGAACAGCTCCTGCATGCCTGCCCTGGGACACCTGTGCAAGGATCACAGAGCCCAGCGTCCGCCCCAGGAAGGGAAATGCACTTGGGATGCCTCATTCCTACTTGTCTTCCTTCTCAAGCTGGGACAGAAGCTGATGAGAGGCAAAGAGCTCCGTCTCCAGCAGCAAGCAACAACATTTCACCTCATACCATTGTCTGTCAATTGAAAATGATTCTATCTCTCAAACTTCTGAACAAAATGTTTTTGAATTCCCACTCATCCTTCCAGAAACATTTCTACAAATCCTGGTGTGGTTTATAGCACTTAAAATGAACGAAGCATACTCACGATTGGATTTTGCTCTGCACACAAATTATGCTCTGCATTTTCTTGGACTCCTTTAGTGGAACCTTCCCCAGGATCTCACTGTCAGTGACGTCTGGCACAAAGCACATGTTCCCAGGCCAACCCTTCGCTTGCCCAGCTACTCTGCCCCACCCCCCTACACAAATTAACTTTTAAATTCAAGTGTACTCAGTGTTCTCTACTTTCTCCACCCCTTCCCTCTCCAGCCCACAATGTTCTGTGAAAACCCAAAATAAAATGGAAAAGCAAAGCAGAGTATTACGAAAAATAAATCAAGGCCATTCTTCTTAGGACCATCAGAGAGTGTTTGCATGGCACTAAAAAGAAGGGAAGAAGTACGCTTTGGAAACAATAGTTTTGAAAATACCCCTAACATATTTTAAAGGGCACATATCTAAGGTTGTAACATTATTTTTAAAGTGCAAGGAAATGTTAAAACACACATTTCAGTACAGTGGTTACCCTTGTGGGAGTCAGAGAATAGGATCTGGGAGGAGTGTGCAGGCAGCTTCCCTGGCGGCAACTCTTAAAGTAGAAGGTGAAATCACAAGTTTTGCTTTATTATTATTCTACTCAATTCACGCATGTCACATACATTCTCTTTATGCCTCACATTATATGTAGTATTTATAAAGAAATAAGGGAGGCAGCAAAACTGAATGTAAAACAAAAGTTACTGCAGTGATTATCAGAGATAAATAAAGAAAGAGAGAAGGAAAGAGAAAAGATAACGTGTTCTTATTCCTAGAGAGGTTCACATTCTAGTAGACAAAAGAGCCGTCTAAAAAATTGTTATTAAATATGGTGACCATAACAATAGAATTAAAAAAAAAAAAACACTGCCTCTAAGGGCATACATAGTATTTAAATTAACAACAATTGCATGTAAATTTCAAATCCCTAAGTGTCTTTGCCTTAAAAATATAATTTTACCCTTTATAAGTATCAATATTGCATTACATTTCCTGGGACTCTTCCCACACCCCAGAGTCTAGGTAACATGGTCAGCCTCTGGGCTCCCACTGGACACTGCGTTTCCTCCTGAACATATCACAATGTACAGGGATCCCTGGTTTACTGTTGTACCCAGTGCCTGGGTCACTGTCTAGCACATTAATAAACATTCGTTTAAAAAAACAAATGAGTAGCATTACCAGGTTCAGTTGTTTTAAATGGTAGCTGAGACTGAGAAGAAAAGGAAGGGTGGAAATGCTGAGTTGGAGAATCTTATCCAAAACTTGAGAATGACCCAGTGTTGCATGGGAAAAATCCCTTTACTGTCCCTGGTTCTCTGAGCTGGGCAGTATAGGAGGCTATGGCGCAATCTGCAGATTCTAAACCATTGCCCTGTATGCACTAGTGCTTCTAAGCTCGTGGCTTGGATCTTTCACTTCTTCCTCTAACGATGAGGGAAAAGGCATTGGATGTCAGGCAGTAACCCAGTATCAGATACAGGCATAGCCTTCATCTTTCAAGAACAGTCAGGCCCGCCAGTAGTCTCTGCAGAAATCAGATCTTCTTGGCAGAGGCTTGCAGAGCCTGCCTATCTCAACCTCAGAGGTGAGTACAAGAAGCCAAACACTCAGGAAGATCCAGTTTCCCTGAATAATGTTGCTGCCATGTAAGACAAGGAAGCATCCCTTCCTCTGAAAGTGCCACAAACTCTCCTGACGGAAAAGGATGCAGCAAATAGAAATGTCAAATGAGACCTCAGAAAGCTCCCCAGATATGACCCGAATATCATGACAGAAGCACCAAGTACCTAACAAACAACTGACGAACTGTGCACCATCAAAGCATGTGCATATGTGACTAATAACGATGGAATAGAAAGTGGGGCATTATTTTGTTCACAGACTAGCAGAATGTAAGTAAAAGGTCACCATGCTAGTGAGGATATCATTAAGGATTTAATTGTTCCATTGCAACTTTAAAATAGAAAGCTTATTCTAGCTAGGCCATCTGAGTGATATTGCATCTGAAATTATGTTTAGCTAAACATATTCAGCATGTATGAACATACGTTGATTCCAAGTTCCCAGCCTCTCAAGACCTCATTTTAAACCACATCCTACAAATGCTACCCTGCCCCCCCGCCGCCCGCTCCTTTTCTTCATTCAAGTGACTTGGTATAGTCCTTGATGCACATGCCACGTTTTTTCCAGGGAAAACAGAAGGAAAGAAGAGAATATGCCAGGAAGAAGTGGAAATTAAAGTGACATTAAAATAAAAATAAAGCTGCAAAATATAATCTGGGTCAACTCTTCATGAGTTTTAAAATAACCACCAGCAGGCTCAGCACATATGGCATTGGTTTTATGTATTTTTTTGGCTCAGATGTCACACAGAATTAGTGCAAAAGGAAAAATCCCAGCATGGGGCCTATTTTTATACAGATTAATCAATCATTTCCCATCTCCTCTCCCATCATTCCCCAAACTTTGAACTTAATGAAAAATGAAATTGCTTTTTTTCAAACTATGTCATGGAAATCCTTTCAGGAAAAAAACCTAACTTAATATTTGAACCTAGATTTTAATCATCACATTTTAAATTCAAGTTATAAATATTAACTAGACTTATGCTATGGCTCAGCCTCTTTTATAATAAACATTTACTGTGGTATCTTACATATCCATTTTGTTAATTTCATATATATACATACATACACATATATATATCTATTTAGCAAAACAACAAAGCCATACATTTGAAAAGAAAAAACCCCTACTGTATATTTCACTTTTTGTTAGGTACATTCTCATGTACATAAAATCCCACAACTCCCATCAAAGTGTTAAGCACATAGTAGATTTTTAGTAAGTATTTGATAAGAAAGTTGATAGGCTGAATCAAATTGAAACAAATAATTGTTCAAGCTATTAGCTAATGCCTCCCTTGACTACCAGGCATTGTAAAAATGGTGATAATGTTTATAGTATTCATAACACAATAGAAGCTATTTTTTGTATGCTTCTATTCATATATATTCTATGCCTATAATCATATGCCATTGATTATTTCATTGAATTTTCAAAGCAGCCTTATGTGAGTGGTACTCTTACTATCTCCACTACATAGATGAAAGAAAAGTTTTAGAGGGAAGAGTCAGATATTTTGAGGTTAAAAAGAAATCCCATACTATGCTGGGTTTTAGAGGTGGGTGGGGGACTTCATTGCAGATATATTGAGAAAGGGATATGGAGCTTTATACTATTGGTGCAGTAAAAGTTTGGAGAAAGTGTCATCCACATGGTTTCCAGGGTTCCAAAATCATGATCTCTATAGAATTTCTCACACACCCATGTTTGTCTGCTATTCCATCTACTGTTAGAAATTATATTTACGAAATACTAAGTTAATCACCTAAAACTTGACCCCAGTGACAAAGCCAGGGACAGAGTAGTCCTTGGTACATTCACATTCTCAAAGGGTGGTATCTTTTCACCGTTCTCAGCAATTAAACTTGAACCATGACTAACCATTGGAAAAGATGACATGAACACAGTATGTCCTTTGCCTAAGTAGTCATGAGCACAAAAAAGTAAACAAAGTTAACAATCTGGTATAATGCTGTGTTCACTTTTTTATATGATTAAAGATGAATTTCTCCATACTAATATAGCATATGTTTTGTTTTTTGTTTAGAGCTGCCAGATGTCAGCTATATATGTGAACAATCTAAATATCTCAATTTTACACAATTTTAAAGTTACCGAACTAAAGTTGGAGTTGCCATAAACATAGTCTTTCTTTTGTTTCTACTAATTAATTTTACCACCACAGGCATTAATCATTTGCCCAGCAGATGAAAATACTTTAAGATGACTCATGTGTTTTACAACACTACAAACCCAACCTTTATGCTCTTGGAATGTACAGTAAAGAGGAAGTGTTAGGTCAGATCAGTTAATAAAAATAAAAAAGTTCCACATCCCAATTCCATGAACATTAACTGTTTCAGAATTTCTACTGGATGCCATGTGAGAAAAGTAAATTAAAACTGGCCAGAGAGATGTGCTCTCAGTAATTTTCATGGTAATCAGGCAGACATGGGTATTCCCTTTCCTAATCACATGCGCAGACTCTCTCTTGATAATAAACACGTCGTGTTTCAGCCTACACAGAGGCCCATTTCAAACTACGTGGAGTGCCAATTAGCGTTAATTGTGGCTGTGTTCATCTATTCCCTTAGCACACCACTGGTAAGGCCAGGCTTTTCATTTACAAATGCAACATGCAATGCTCATGGTTAGAAGAGCATTCTAAATGTAATTGCCAATGGTCAGTCTTTTTCATTTTGGCATCAAATTGACTTACAATTGCACAAATAGACTCATAAATGACAAAGAGTACTTAAAATAACACGTGTATATTTTTAAAAGTTTAGTTATAAGACCATGCATTCAGAATATCTGAGAGGTGAAGATGAAAACTTGTTTTAGGCTCCATTTTGGCCTACCATAACTAACTTACACACACACACACTCACACACACACACACAGTCTAGCCTCTGTGATCCAACATAATTATTTACTTACTGTGACTAATACTACTTACTTAGAAGGTAAGCTCCGTAGACTTTCATGGCAAACATTGCCTCTGCAAACAACCTCCCAGCACAGACTGGGGTATGTCTTTTGCAGAAATACAGTGTGTGCAGCTCATATCTCAGTAGAGTACAGTCTCAGAGTGGGGTATCCATGGAGACTGAGCCTTCTGCATGTGCAGGGCAAGGAAGTTACTCTGCTGGCACCATAGCAACAGGAGGCAGAGGGAAAGCCAGCCTATCAGGGAAGAGCACAGGGCCTTCTCCCTGGTGACTGCAGTGTTCCAATGAAACCATCGCCCTCATGAATGGACACAAAGCATTTGAAGAAATACCAAATTGTCAAATAGAAGTAAATGCCTACACAACAGTCAAGATGAATCCTTGGACAATATTGGAGCAAAACGTATAGAATCTTTCCACATTGATTATAATATCCCAATGGGCAAGCAAGACATTATATCAAACCCCACAGAGCCCTAAATTTTATGGCAAACACAACATTTTGAGAAAAATGCTTGGTGTACTCCAATGAATTCCAGCTATTTAAATATGCACGACAGTTCACAGCACTGCCCAGAAGAGAGGAACAGGGAAGCCTTATTATTCTGAGAGAAAATGGAATACAGAGCTCTCTGGAACAATTCAAGGCAGATTCCCTCTAAATAGAAGTTTGCTCAGAAAAAATGTTTAATAAGCTTCCACCAAAGCTCTCTATTATTTCAGAATAATTCTTACTAAGAAGGCATCCGTGACAGAATAGGACTAACGCAGATGAGATGATGAGTGGACATTCAAATGCCTTAAAGTTGTGCTATTCCTAGACTTTCCTTATTTCCCATTTTATAACAAAAAAAGTGATCATTTATTGAGCACGTACTGTTAGCCAGGCAAATATTGTCACTACAAACACAGCTGACTGTCAAATGCCAACACCGATTTTTGCAAAGATAGAGGATGTGCATGTTTACCTCTCAATGTTGTGTAGTGCATATTAGGTGATGCATATATTCTGCTACATATCTAACACCTTTCATGATTTTCACAATCATGCAAAGAAGCTACATATTAATTATCCCCTCATATTACAGTTAAAGGAAAAGAGAGAATATTTCCTTATGTTACCAAATAAACTCTCCCCAACCCACCCTGCTCTGCAGGTGACCTGGTCCACCCTACCTTAATGTCTAAATATAAGGTGAAGAACCCCTCCTCCCGCAATTACCTCTCAGAAAATAAGAAATCCCCTTACATTAGAGTCCTTCCAAAGCCTCTTATTACAGGGTTCTCTCCTAATTACCTCTTTGAACAAAAAGTGCCATTTGCAAAAGACATATCCTTCTGAATTGGCTGCAATAAATGCTAGTTTTGGTTCCCTTTGGAGATCCAACTGACAGAATTGTTTAAAATGGAAGAGACAAAGAAATTTAAAAACAGATTTTGTAATTATTCATATGGTATGACTCCTCCAGCCTTTTAACGATCACTTTAAATAGAAATACGGTCAGTGGTGAAGTTGTAGCAATCACAAAAACCTATATTCCTTTTTTTGCTCTCTGAATTCAGGGACTGAATAGCTTTGGATAAGGAAGGATACTCATATATGTATACAAGACATATATGAATGTACAGAAAAACCAGCTGTCCCCTGCTATCTAGTGACAACCTGCTTGCTAGTTGCACACTAATGTCCCTCTCTATGCTCCTTTTCCATAGTAAGTACTCATTTGACTATGATGTCCTGGCTGTAACTGGAAATGACATGGGCCATGGAGTTCAAGGCTATAGTGAGCCATGATCACACCACTGAACTCCAGCCTGGGGGACAGAGCAAGACACTGTCTCTCCAAAATAATAAATAAATAAAACACCTAAAAATCTCATTAGGAAAATTAGAGGATTTTATATATATATACAGTCTCCCTATACTTTTCTGTATTTCCACCACCTCCATCCTAGGCTAAGCCATCCAAATTTAGTGTCCTGCTTCCAGTTTCACCTCATGTTAATCGAAGCTCAACAGAGTCATCAGAGGGATCCCAAACATGTAAATCAAATCATTTCTCCCTTCTTAAAACTGCCCAATGTCTTCACATTACTCTAAGGATATAGACTTCAGCTGCTACCACTCTTCTCCCTTCCTAACTCACCGCTCTGCCCCCACCTGCCACCCCATCTCCAACCCTCCCCAAGCATGGAACAATAAGGTTAAAGTCTCAGCTCAAATGTCACCACCCCAGATACTCCCCTGACCATCCCGCATCACTCTCCAGTTACCTTGTTTTACTTGTCACCATCTGAACTTATCTTGTTTGTGTGCAAGCATCAGCCATCTCCCCACATTAAAGGTAGGCATCTTGTTTTTTCACTCCTCTATCCTTAATGTCTGGAACAATGGTGTCAGCATAGAGCAAACACTTAATAAATATTCACCAAATAAATGAATGAAAGCTAGTAAATGTACAGCCAGGAGTGAAATCTATGTTTAACAGAGATCTCTTCTTGATTACATGGTGAAATGAGGGTTCCCTTTCCTTTAGACTCCTTCAGAGCGATCACCTTCTTGCAGTGTTACAAACATGCCAGTCCGTGTATGTTGGAATACAAGCCTATTGCAGCTGTGTTGCTGAAGCATTATCCCACTTGACCGCAGTCGGCATTCATATAGCTTACTTGGCTGCTCTCAGATGTAGGCTTAGGTGGTGGAAGAAATTAACCCATCGAATTGCCCAAGTGAACATACTATGCTGTTCAACAAGTAACTTTCTGTAAATAATCCTACAGTTCACCAAAATGCCATGCAACAGATTGTACCAGCAGACAGTGAGGTCCAGGTATTTATTCTTCTGGCTCCTTTTCTGCTGGTGGCTGTGTTCCTCTGCCAGAGTCCATAGTTCCTTCACAGGTGGCCTTGAAGTTCTCTCTCTAGGTTGGTAACTCTACCCTCCTCTTGCTCCTTCAGGATGCAGGAATGGCCCCAAGCTGTTGCCAGCACCCAGTATTTCACCATAGTTTGTTGGATCCCCTTAATCATGCACATACCTTTGCAGGCAGTCTCTTCAATAAATGCTCTTCAATTAGGGAGGTGGGGAAAGCCCAATCTAAAGCATATACCTGCATGATTCACAATGCTTGGTTTAGAAGTCTGTGTGTAAGAGAAGTTTCCAGGTTTATTTCTGTTATGCTGACAGTTGATAAATATGTTGAATGGTGGGTATCTGGTCTGCTGGAGCTTCCACTACTTTTGAGAGACCTATAACGCTTCCTTCTCAACACATTAGAGTACTGAGTAAGCATTTGGCAGGCCCCCAAATCAGTGGCTAAGAACACTGTGCATGCAATAAATCCCAGTAGACCCAGGATTTGGATGGCAGTTACCTTTGGAAAGAAGAGGATTATAATTCACTAATTCTTAGGGAAAAACCATTAAAGGGCCATTTGGCACCATTACATCATTTGGGTGCATCATCGAAAACACAGATGGGAGGAAGGCATGAGAGAAAACATTTAACCCTGCCATAAAGATAAACATGTAAGTCCACTTATCACAGTTAAGCTTTATTTTACTAGTTTGGTCCCTGCTGGGGAGATGTGATAAACTATAAAACAGCCTGCCATAAAGCAGGATCTGCTGTATCCTAGGGGAGCATTCTTTCTCTCAGGGTGAAAGAAAGTTTTAGAGATCTATTTCAGCATAAATACAAAAGCTCTTGCTTAAGCTGACAAACTCCAGTGATTTTCGTTTAAGAAAATATTGATGATATGCAGGGTAGCACATAAAACATTTTGACATGTGAAGAAAGGACTAGCTCATGATTAAGTAGAAAACACTGAAGACCTTAACGTTTTTTTATATTCATATTTTTATGGTTTATTTTAGTGCTTTGCATCCAAATGGCCTTGTATGTTCACCTTTCTGTACTTCATTGCAGTTGCATTGAGGTTCACTGATTTTGTTACTGGCAACTGTCAACATAATGTACATATGGACTGTATCAGCTAATTTATAAAAAATAGTAGGATTTTTAGGGCTCTACAAACATTTTTAAAAATTGTGTTTTATATCAACACATCTTTCTTAATTTTAACACTCTCCTAGTGCAATTGAAATTACTCCTTTGAAGGTGGACTTTACTACTGTGGCAGCGGTTAAGAGTTAGGAGCAAGGCTACCCCGTTTAAAATCCACTTACAAGCTGTGTGACCTTGGATGAGTTACTTAACCTCCTTGTGCCCCAGTTTTCTTATCTGTAAAATGAAGGATAATGATATCCCTTTCTTGCACTGATATTAGGATGAAATGAGTTAAGTGCTTGGAATTTTGCTTGGGACAGGCAGTGCTCAATAACCATTCATTTTAAAAAACTAATCAAATTTCAGAGTGTTATTCAAGCCCATAATTACACCTAATATATCCTTCCAAATATTTTCATAAGGCTCATAGTATTTGAAATAGCTTACAGCCTATATTCGAGGGTGGGGTTTGCTGCTAGAAGACCTTAGCTTACAACTTGTGAGCTATTAGAAAAATAATGCCTTGCCAAAGTATGCAGAATGTCTTCATATAACCCAAATCTTCCCTTTTAGCATAAAAATTTTAATTTTTTGCCACTTTACGGAGACACTGTTAAAATGCTTGACACATTTTTCTGCCTTCATATGCATTGTGTTTTGCCAGCTCCACCATCGCATTGGTTCAATCTGCTTTTACATCAATTACTACACTAAGTGCTACAAGTGATAAAAGCCGTCGATGGCCTAAAACACTTACGCCTGTAATCCCAGCACTTTCGGAGGCCAAGGCGAGCGGATCACCTGAGGTCTGGAGTTTGAGACCAGCCTGACCAACATGGTGAAACCCCGTCTCTACTAAAAATACAAAAACTAGCCTGGCGTGGTGGCAGGCACCTGTAACACCAGCTACTCAGGAGGGAGAATTGCTTGAACCTGGGAGAGAGAGGTTGCAGTGAGCTGAGACTGCACCACTGCACACCAGCCTGGATGACAGAGCAAGACTCTGTTAAAAAAAGAAAGGAAAGAAGGAAGGAAAGAAGGAAGGAAGGAAGGAAGGAAGGAAGGAAGGAGGAAGGAAGGAAGGAAGGAAGGAAGGAAGGAAGGAAATACGGACCCAGCTTTTTAGTGGTCTCTGTCTGCTCACTTATATTTTCCCATCTCTGTTCATTGTCAGCCATCAGCTGTAAATTCATACTCCTGTCTGTCCTCCTAGAGCAAGTATTCCTCTCCTTTTATGTGAACTGGAATAACATAACCTGCTAGATTTTTATTTCAAGTACACGCAAATTGTGCATGAGAGTTTTAGGAGTTTCCCTGTACATAAAGTGCACAGAATGTGTGGCATCTATTTTAAGATTACAAGTGACCATCAGTAACATTTAGTGAGGAATTACTTTCTGCCAGGTCCAACACAGAGCACTTAATATTCACTAATTTCATCTATTTAATATTTTCCATAACCCATTTTACAGACGCAGAACACAGAGGCTCAAGAAGACAACAAGTAGCTAAAGATCACACAGCTACAAAATAGTGGTATAAAGATTTGAACCTAGTATGCTGGACTCTAGAGTCTGGTGGTTAGAAAGTCCTCCTCCACCTGCACCCAATAACACAAATGTACTTTTTTTTTTTTTTTTCCTCAAGATAGGACAAGTTGGGTAACCTGGGGAGAGGCTGTGTAAATCTATGCTCTCAACTCCCCTCTAGGTTGTTTCAAGTTATTACAAGAATGGCCTACTCTAGGTAAGTTGTCTAGCTGTGTTTTATTTCACAGAACTAACTTTGAAGTGAAAGTGATGTTTATGATAAGAACAGAAACATTTGTCGGCTTCACTGTGTGTGCATGAGCCTCTATTAAGGGAATCAGTGTTGATTAATCACTAACCTCGTTGGTGCCTTTTGAGTTTTCCAGCAAATGCTTCTGAATGTGGGAAATAAGGTTTTTTTAAAGTAACCAATCCTCTGCTATTGTAAGGTTATAAGAGTTCAGCTTAGCTAGGTCTCCAATTTCAATAGCAGGGGTAGTGTCTGATGACAAGGGGATACTAACTTAGTTTGAATGCTAAGGAGATACAGTGACATCTTTCACATGCAGATTTTAACATTTCAGTTTCTAAATGTGAATTATTTTAAATTTTAGTGATTCTAACCATTTGCTCTTTACCAGTCTCCTTAATCACCTCCAGTGCTTTTCTCCTTTCACATTTTCTACTTATTTGTTTAAATTATGTAATGGTTTTCTCACCTCTCCAATTAACCTTGTGGACAAAAAGATTTAGTACTTCCCTTTGTAAAACAATGACATCGGATCTTTTTCTTCCTTGCTTTAAAATATTCCCCAAGAACAAGTCAAGCCTTAAATGAGGCCCAGCACTGTCATTTAATGTTCTAAGGAAGTAATCCAATTCGGTAGGTCTTTCATTTCTGGGTAAAAAGAGTTTCATCAGGAAACTGACTGCAAACTAAATACGGGAGGAGCACCCAGGAGAAGGAACACCCCAGATTCCTAAAAAGTTTACCAGTTGGAAAGCCTTCATTCCTCTTTTAATCTGTACCACAGTCCAAACTTATCATACAGTATTCTGCCTTAAGTTACAAGCTCCCTAAAAGCAGGGATGCTGTGGAGGACGTTCTTTGTCACAACTTCCCCACGCTCCTCCCACACAAAACATAATCTCTTGCACAAAGTATAAGCTGTACTTCTCATTTAAGTATTTATTGGACAGCGTTAATACTTTATGACAGACACAGTATTAGGCTCTGCAGATTCAGCCTTGCATGTTTTGCAGAGTTGTAGATAAAAGAGAAACATGAAAACACAAAGCCACCATCCAACTGGACTGTAGGACTGTTTTTCTTTTGCTCCTTGGTGGCAATTTTTAATTAAATCAGCATAGGCATTAAGTGATAGAAGCCAAAATGACAGAAGGCTCACTGCCTCCAAGAAGTTTCCAGAACCAGTTCCTGCCTGGAAACAGGAAGGGCTTTCCTGCTGTGCATGCTGCCGGGCCCTGTTGGCAAGGTACAGGCTTGCTCGGCTCACCTTTCCAAGCCCTTCCCCGATGTCCTGTGACATATTTCCCTGCTTCTTCTGCATCATACAGTCAGGGAACATTATTATCTCTTTATCTTAATGACCAAAGGGGCATTTTAATAACTCCTTCCTGAGGTGAACAGCAGTGTTCCAGAATCTAGAGCAAGAGACCTAAAATTAAATGGGCTTAGGTTACTTAATGTTAAAGAGTCCCTGAGCCTCTGTATAAGAGCCACTAATTGCTTGCTATTTTAATAAATTGGTATTGTTATTAATGAGTTGACTTATTTTTTAAAAAGTAGAGCATGCATCAAGAGTTGAAGATCCGTTTTGGCTGAGAGGAGATGGTCGCTTGGGGCTATGGAGGAGGCAGGATATTTTAACCTGAGAGCAGTATCCTCTTGTGTTTTAACAGATTATGTCTCTGGATTCTATAAATTTCAGAGTCATCAAGGGGCCTCGCTTCCAGGATTTCCTCTCTTCATATTTATGAGACTGACAGTTCTGTTCTGCTAAAAGTTCAGAGAACTATAGGTCATGGTGCAGATTTTTGTCAAAGAACTTACTGTGCAGAATTGGGTCACACTCAAAAAAAGTTGTAGCAACCTTTTCAGTGATGACATTAGAAATTTTAACCGACTGAAAAAATAAGCTTTAAGGACCCCTTTACCTTGGTTAAATATGAATAAATAAAAAGATCACCAGCTAAAAACTGCTCAGGTGATATTTATGCCTCTGAGGAATTACATTAGAAGCAGTTGACAAAGTTGACAAAAGTGGTTGTTTGAGGCTTTGGCTTTGGGGAAGGGTCATTGAACTAGGATTCATAAATGCTAACAAATGAGACCCATGAACCCGCTGATATGGTATGTGATATTCCGTGCATATGGACACTCTTCTGGAGTATGGGTGCATAGTTTTAATGATTCTCAAGGATCCATGAATTAAAACAGCATTAAGAAAAACTGTTTTTGTTTTCTTTCCTTCCTTCCACCCTTTTATCCTTCCTTATTCCCTGTATTTTTTTTTTTTTTTTTTTTGAGACAGAGTCTCTCTGTTGCCCAGGCTGGAGTGCAGTGACATGATCTCAGCTCACTGCAACCTCTGCCTCCAGGGTTCAAGCGATTCTCCTGCCTCAGCCTCCTGAGTAGCTGGGATTACAGGTGCACACCACCATGCCTGGCTAATTTTTGTATTTTTAGTAGAGACGGGGTTTCACCACGTTGGCCAGGCTGGTCTTGAACTCCTGACCTCGTGATCTACCCGCCTCGGCCTCCCAAAGTACTGGGATTATAGGCATCAGCCACCACGCCCGGCTTATTCCCTGTAATTTCTTCATGAAGATGGAGAGTCATAATACTTCTCATCAAGATGAGTGGCTGATCTTTAGCAAATGAGTGTTTTCTACAGGATTAGGGAAATGTTCAATGTGAGTTCTGTATATATACACAGAGTTTTAAGTATTTTGTTAACATATAATTATTATGATTATTGAAACAAGGAAGGGCCATGATAATATTAACTCTCATATAGACGTAGTTTGTTCTTACTGTGCCATAGTTGTCTACTATTTTACTGTTTCCTTGTATTGCCATCACCATAAAATGTTTTGGTAATGAGGTGGTGGGGGTAGGATGAGGATAACAAAAATAAAATCATTACAGGTTATGTTCAAACCCTACAATAGCTTCATGATGAAACACACCTTTTTTTTTTTCAATCTATGAAGCTGACATTCTTTCCTACATCATTTTATCTTTTGAATCCCAGAGCCTACCTTTGCTGTTGAGGTAGACAAATGTTGACTGAGTCCCTAATGTGCGCTAGAGCCTGTGTTCTGGGAATGCAAAAGAGGATGGGAGGGCCAGGGACAGAGGCTCATGCCTGTAATCCCAGCACTTTGGGAGGCTGAGGCGGATCATTTGAGGTCAGGAGTTTGAGACCAGTCTGACCAAAATGGGGAAACCCCATCTCTACTAAAAAAAAATAAAATAAAATATTAGTCAGGCATGGTGGCACTTGCCTGTAGTCCCAGTTACTTGGGAGGCTGAGGCAGGAGAATTCGTTGAACCTGGGAGGTGGAGGTTGCAGTGAGCCGAGAGCGTGCCACTGCACTCGTCTGGGCAACAGAGTGAGACTCTGTCTCAAAAAATAAAATAAAATAAAATAAAAACGTATGAAGTACTGATGCACACTACATGGGTGAACATTGTAAACATTATTCTAAGGGAAAGAAGCCATGTACAAAAGCCCACATATTGTATAATTCCATTTGTTTGAGATGTTGACAATCGGCAAATAGAGGCAGAGAGTAGGTTAGTGCTTTTCAGGGACTGGGGAAAGGGGGAACAGAGTGCTGATGGACTTGGGGTTTCTTTTTGGGAGTGATACAAACTTTTTAGAATTAGAAAATGGTGATGTTTGCACAACAGTTTGAATAGACTAAAAACTATTGAATTGTACACTTTATAGGGTGAGTTTTATGGTATATGAATCATATCTCAATTTTTCAAAAAGGCAGTTGAGCTAAGAGAGACGGTCCTGGCCCTTGGGTACACAAGGTAATTGTTTTATTTATTGACTAAAATTTCATGACGTTCTTTAACTCACTGTCTCTTTCTTAAATATCAAGGGCACTCAACACCCTTTGTACCATCCCCATCTTTCTCATTTATAGGCTGTCCTTCCTTCTTCATTGTGTAGCATTCCTTTTCTTTTACATGTTATTCCGAAGTGGGAGACTATTAACGAATTCATTACGACTAACGTTTATCAGGCACCACTAGGAAACAGAGGATTTCTTTTTCACAGTTTAAGTTTTCCTTGGTGACAAAAAGATCTAATCTTTGGTTGACAAAAGCAAGATGAAGAATAATTCATTATGATGTATTGCGTACATCAAAGACTCAGGAAGAACAGAAGCAGAAAGAGATGTTAGCATCCTATGGAAGAGGACACAGGGCCAGGCCTCGGCCCCATCAAAATAAACCATCTGTAGCTCCTTGCACAATAACGTCAGCACCAAAAACAAAAACAAAAACAAAAAACTTAGAAGACAAATGTAAGAAACGAGGACTCATGCAAGCCAGTAATCTGTCTTTTCAGCTCGTAAATATGGATAGCATAACTGTGACCATTAAAGAGAATAATGTAATATAGAGGATACCTCCCAATGACGATGAACACATCCTTTTACTTTAAAGTTATCACTTCAGCTTCTCTAAAACTATCTTTGTTTATTTACTGCATGTATATTTCTGAGACACAAAGTATTCATTTACACAGTACAGATTCTGAGAATTGACCTTTTCTGATGCTGCTGGCATTTCATTCACTGCAGTAATGACCTTCATTTCATCTTATAGCTTCTAATATTTTGTAATTATTGAACATTTATGTGTATATACATATCATATTCATATTTAAATCTCTAAAAGAAAAGACTATAACTAAGTTAGCAAGTATGCCCAGCTCTACATATTTGCATCAAGATAATGCCCAGTTCTATAGAGATTTGCATCGAGATAACCTGTTCTCTTCACAGTTTGTAGTCACTTATGATAGTACTAATTGCTTAGTATAATTGAATCCAGAATTGCTCATATAGTTTAAATGTTTGTTAAAAACACCTAGCTTATATTTCTTCAACTTTTGTTTCTTTTTATAAAAAAAACTCTTTATAATGAATACGCATGTCACTGTGGGTCACTACAGTTACTCAGTTATTAAAAACCATTTCAGACAATAGTCTGCTTTCTACCCTGCCTCCTTTCAAAATGATGCTTTGGATGCGGGGTGCAGTATTAGTGATCCCCAACTCGATATACAGGTGTCTAGTTTCAAACGTGAAACGTCTCCCATCACATTGTTCTGATGAAAGCATGGTGAGTAAGTTCACTGACCTGGTTTCACAAGGCCTGACTTTGATTCCTTCTTATATCGAGAGGACTGAATGCTTCCTTCACCCACCATTCCAATCGTGCATTTCTTTCTGGTGAAGTCTTCATCACTTCCAGGGCAAAAGCCAATGGGGCTGTTTCCAGTATCTGAGGGTGTCTTCACAGGAGACACTG
The DNA here is from genome assembly GCF_009764315.1 of Trachypithecus francoisi. Classification (NCBI taxonomy): domain Eukaryota; kingdom Metazoa; phylum Chordata; class Mammalia; order Primates; family Cercopithecidae; genus Trachypithecus; species Trachypithecus francoisi. Next base: position 65,811,249 of record NW_022681472.1, read on the forward strand.
ACTGGCTGCTAGGACAGCCTGTGTCATCTAGAAGACAGGAATCAATAGATGTTAATTGATGAGGAGGAAATCAATGATGGCGATGAGAAGCCATGTGGTGCGCCACACACACACACACATACGTGCTCTCGCACACATCCACTCTGCTTATGAAGCCCAGGTTAACTGCTGTGGGGACTCTCCCTTCATGATGCTCCTTCATTTTTCCATATTTTCATGCAAAACTTTTTTTTTTTTTCCAGACAGTCTCGCTGTGTCACCCAGGCTGAACTGCAGTGGTGTGATCTCAGTTCATTGCAACCTCTGCATCCCAGGTTCAAGCAATTCTTGTGCCTCAGCCTCCTAAGTAGCTGGGATTACAGATGTATGCCACCAGGCCCGGGTATTTTTTTGTGTGTATTTTAGTACAGACAGGGTTTCACCATGTTGGCCAGGCTGGTCTCAAACTCCTGGCCTCAAGCGATCCACCTGCCTCGGCCTCCCAAAGTGCTGGCATTACAAGCATGAGCCACCACGCCCACCCCCTTGTAAGCTTTTTGACACAAATATTTCTGTAACACTCATTTTGTCAAACATAAAGTCATATCTGTTTCAACACTTTATATAGTGTGTTTTTGGGTCATATGTGTCCATAGATTTTTGGAAGTGTTTAGCAATAAGAAGTTTACCAGAACAACTAGGATCTTTAGGGTGAACTCTTTAGAGTTTATGTCTGGAAGATAAAGTTACTTGAATATTATTGACCACATCCAGTTTTAGATCACTTGACCCATCAGTTGGTTAACAGAGTTTGAAAGATAAGTCATCTGACTTCAGGGTTCAAAGAAGCAGAGTGAAGTGATCCTGTTTTATCATACACACACAACCAAAAATACATAAATTAGATATATTGCTGTCTGGAGTAAACTGGTAAGATGAAAATGATATTCAGATTAGAAACATTCCTCTAACTTTCAAGTAACAGATTATTACCAGGGTGATTATATTAAGTTAATATGCATGATAGGAAGTGACCTGTGTGGATGCTTATTATTGAAACAGGAAAGTCATACTGCTGACTCCTAGAAATGCTTTCCATATTTATTAAAGTACTTATGATGGTTGGTTAATTCATTTATATTTTAATGAGCAGAACTGAATTGGACCTCAAAGTCAAATCAATATTACTTAAAAGCACATCTACTCAAACTGATCAATTAGTCGTAAATTTACATTACTAAACAATCTTTATTATATGAAGATGTTTTGACGCCAGAGTTACTTTAGTAACTCATTAGACAAAACAGCAAATAAAGACATTTAGTACTAATAACTTTTCAGACATCTTGTGAATATTAAGGGAGCTAAAATAACATGCCATCTACCAACGGCTATCTTAAAACTCTACAGCTTGAATAAAGATAGAAACAGAATTAGGCCTGAATAAAACATGCTGATTGCTAGAATCCATCTAAAGAAAGAATTACCATTACTTCATTTTTTGGACTTTATTTCATTTTTCAATTACAAAATATCCCAATTTCTGGAACAGAGTGAACTTGGCACTAATAAAATGACTTATTTCTCTTGATAATAGTGTTTTGACTTTTCGGTGTATTAGCAAATGCAGGACCTCTGTGGTCTGTTTCTGGAAGTGAACGGTTTTCAGTGTGCTGCTCATGCCTGCAGTCTTTGGGCTTTTTTAAACAAGTTGCATTCTTCCTGAACTCCTGAAGAAACTCTGGCCCTGAATGACAGGGTGATGAGAACCCTTCTTGGTGGCTGTTGCTCAGTTCTTTCATCATTCACTGCTCTTGCCTTTCCCTTACACTCACACACCCCAGGCTTCAACCCAAAGATATTTGAGCTCCTTTTTAAAGGTGCAAAGCTGTTAATTACTCAGACACAGATTCCAGCAATTTTACAAGGCACAACAGGTCTGCACAATGTCTCAGGAGAGCCTCTCTTAATTCCTATCCCAAAGCAGATAAATGAATGAAATCTAATCATTCAACATTCCCTGTTGTCTTTAACATTATTTCCTTATGAATCAGTTCCATAAATCACTTCTTTTGAAAGAGAGATGTCCCCACAAAATAAAAATCTATGCTTCAGAGTGTCTACCCTAAAAAACGCAGTTTTCCTGAAAACTCTCAGACTCACAGGGATAAAATTAAACAATTTCCAGCACTGAGAAATGCTGTCAAAATTGTACCTTCGGTTCTATTACATTTTCTGCAGTTAAATGAGAAAGAATGTGTGTGCACCATATTTTCAGTGCTAGTCCTTTCCAGGATTAAGTGCTGGGGTCTGGTTAAAATTTGAGGACTGAAATTATTTAGAGTGGTGGCAGTGTGGAAGAGGTAGTAGCATTTTTACCCTGGAGTGTGATACCTCACCTGTCATCAGTATTTACAGCCAGGATCTCCAGAAGCAGGGAAGGAGAAGATTAAAACCTAAATAAATCCTGAACTTTGGATCCATCTTACAGGATTTAAATTACTACAAAAAATCTCTTAACTTTCTACTCTTGTGCTTCATATGGTGTATGTAGGGGGGAATAATAGGAATATAAGACATGGTCTTCCATTGGTTAAATGAATATGTATCCAGTCCTGGCACTGAGCCAGCCCACAGGCACTGTACCCAGGCCCCATTCTGGTGGAGTTTATAAATAAGCCAAAAGGATCTGGGTACATGTCACTCACAATGCACAGTTCTTGTAAACTGGCAAGTCTGATAAAGTTAATCCATATCCAAGAAAATCTGTGGGTTATGCGAGAAGCCTGGGGCATTTGCCTGCTTTGTGCACCCAACACTAACAAAGGAATCTAGTGTCAGAAAGGGCAGGGCCATGAATTTTCCCACTACAGAGGGCACACTTGAACTATGTGAAGTAAGACCCCAGCAAAGGCACAGGGCTTCATGTGCTAGGGAGTAATCCGAGGTATTTTTCTTTGTGCAACGCAGAAGAAGTTATCTTTACAAGTCTTGTTTAGGGCTCCTTCTCTGCTCTCCCTCCTCCTCTCTTCCTCTTCATGGCCAGTTGCAAGCTGACCACCAGTTCAAATGAAGATAACACTCCTTTTCAAAATTCTATGAAAAATATTCTTAGTTCCAATTTATCTGAGATTTTTTTTCAAGACTTAAATGACTTCTGCTTCATTAAACAATGAAATAATTTGAGTATCTATCTACCACTTAGCTATCTATTCTATCTATCTATCTATCTATCTATCTATCTATCTATCTATCTATCTAAACTGGTTTTTTTAAGACAGTCTCACTCTGTCGACTAGGCTGGAGTACAGTGGTGTGATCTTGGCTCACTGCAGCTTCCACCTCCTGGGTTCAAGTGATTCTCCTGCCTCAGCCTCCCGAGTAGCTGGGATTACAAGCGTGTGCCACCACACTCAGCTAATTTTTGTATTTTTAGTAGAGATGTGATTTCTCCATGTTGGCCAGGCTGGTCTTGAACTCCTGGCCTCAAGTGATCTGCCTGCCTCAGCCTCTCAAAGTGCTGGGATTATAGGTGTGAGCCAGCGTGCCTGGCCACATTTACTCTGAGATTCTAAGAATAGTAAAGCCAAGCTGATGTTCTTTGGTTGTTTATATCTAATCTTACCATACTAAACTACATGTGGACCAAGCACATATTAAAGAGATTTATTTATTAAACCTGCTTCAGTTAAACTATGTGAATGTGTCTTCTGTTTCCTGCTGCTACCTGACTGCTGAATTTTCCTGTACAATCTACAGATTTATAAAGATAGATTTATAATTTTAGCTTTTATAAGTTATGTTAGTATAAAGAAATTATAGATTTCTTTATATGAATGATACAAGATTTCTAATGTGAGAAAACTCTTTCTAGGCAGGAAATTGCAGAAATACTGAATAATCTGTCCCCAAAGTGCAGGATGTTTCAAATTTCCAGAAAAATGGCTGACAAAACTATGAACACTTTAGTCTGGTTTTGCCATAGGGAAGCTTTGCTCCAAGGTTTTAGGGAGGAAGATGTAGAAGACTGTTGGTCTATTAGAGAGAGAAGAATTTACATCACAGGCATGTGTGCGCACGCGCACACACACATGCACACCCCTCTTACAGAGTTGAGTTTTAACATTTCTTTCTCCGTTCTTCGAGGTAAGTATAACTTTACTTAAAAAATATGGGACCACTTTACATACTTTATACAGTGTGATCCATTTGAAAATATGGGGCAATTTCCTTCCAGAGGCTGCTATTTTAAATCCTCCTTAGACGGGTCCCGCATAGCCTCTGGTGGAACTCAGGTAAACATTACCCTCCTCAAGGCCACATCTAAATAATCACCTTCTAAGTAAAGGAGACTAATTTACATGTCCTCCTTGATTTTATTAGAAATTGGTTCTTTTGTTGTTGTTCTTGTTCATTTGCTTAAAACTGGTGAACACACAGGATTAAGGGTAGTAGAAAGACTACTCACAGATCCAGGAACCTCAGAGGTTGTGGGCTATCTAAAGTACTGTTAAAAATATATGCCTGTGGAATGGAATCGTTTCCAAATTGTCATCAAGAAAATAAAAAATATGCTAAGTTCTATAAAGATAGATGGGAAAAACCAGCAACTATTACAATTTTGTAGCCTAGATGTTGTTAAAAAAATGACGTTAAAAATCTATATTTCCTCTCTCTTTGCATTACAATGTCTTTGAAATACAGGATATAGTTAATAATTATGCAATTACTTATAATTCTGAAAAATATGTGCCGAAGTATTTAAAAATACTTTGAATCTCATTTTAAATGTACTTGCTAAATTAAATTAAATCTGTTGAGGTTGTTAAAATTTTAGCTTAACTTTTTAATTATAAAACCAGTAATTCTCGTTGTGTGAAATTTGAAGTACAGAAGAGTATAAAGAAGTAAAGAATAAAATAAAGACACACTATTCTCCTACAATTGTGTTACCCAGAAAAATATTTTCTGTTTGCTTTTTGTTTTATCAAATTTTCAACATATATTTTAGACAGTTTCATTATCTGTCATCGAAAATTTCTCCCTGGAACTTGCTAGGCTAGAAAGAAAGAAGCTATTAAAGACTAACAGGAACCAACACAAAGGAGGCCCCATTGGTCAACAATGAAATAATTTGAGTACCAAAAAGAACAATAAACTCAAATGACTGATAATCACTGGATATATAAAAAAATCTGAGTTCATGGTCATATAAAAAACACATTACAGAGATAGAGAAAGGCCCCTTTCACCCCCAAAATGCCCAAATCCCTGGAAATCGATGGAAATGATCCAAGGACCAATTCTTTATATTGAAAATTGGCAATTAAAAGGAAAGAATTAGCATATATTTTTATTGTAAAAAGTGTTCCTATATAAACTGTATCTCAGTAGAACTGAAATCGTTCATTGTTATTGGAAAGTTTGTCCTTACAAAAGCATTCTGGTTAATGAAAGCAGATGGAATAACAGAAATATAAAGTTGCTATTCTGCAACCTCGAATGAAATAATTGATTTAGGCAACAGCTGTAATAGATAAAACCATTAGACAAAGTCTAATAGAGAGTTTACAGTGGAGGGATCAGGCCTTACCCAAATGTACCCATTGAGTCTTCTTCCTATCACCAACAGTGGGAAAACCCCTTTGACGGGATGTGAGATGAGGCATGCAGCACTCCCTGTGAAGAATTCTTGACACACACAAACACACAATTGCCCCCAAATCCAATCAAGGCTTTAAAGCTAATAATGTTCACCTTATGAAATATATAGAAAACAGAATAATGAGTTAAATTAGAGATTGGCAAACTGCAGCCTGCAGGGCAAATTTGGTCCACTGCCTGTTTTTGTAAATAAATTGTTATTGGAACACAGCCATGCCCAATCCTTTATATATTGTCTATGGTGGCTTTCAAGACTACAATGGCAGAGAGTTGAATAATTGCAACAGAGGCTATCTAGCCAATGAAATCAAAAATATTTGCTATTTGGCCCTTTTTAGAAAAAGTTTGTTGACTTCTGGGTTAAATGATACCACAGGGAAGCAAATAGGCACTTTTGAGAAAATCTGGGATATTTCATCATTCTCTGTCATACCAAGGAATTATGTTAATCATGTTAGAAAGTAAAAGGGCACTGTGATTATGTAAGAAAATGTGCTTTTTAAAAAAAAAAAGTTATGATGCTGAGGTATGTTGGTAGACAAGAAATGACATGATGTCTGGAGATTTGCTTTAAAATGCTTTCACAAAGAAAAGAGAGACATAACAAATACAGGAATATCCTGCTACCATTTGATCTAGATAAGTGGGTAATAAGCACAGGAAAGTTCACTGCACTGTTCTCTGATTTTGAGTATGCTTTTTAAAAGTTTCAAAATATTTTATTTGATTTCTGGAAAACATTATCTTAAAGGAGTACTGATTTAAAATAGACATAAACATCACTTTTAAAATGTGTTTCTTTATTTTCAGACAGCGTCTCACTCTGTTACCCAGGCTGGAGTGCAGTGGAACAATCATATCTCACTGCAGACTCCAATTCCTGGCTCATGTGATTATTCCACCTCAGCCTCCCCAGTAGCTGGGACTACAGGCTCAGGTCACTGTGTTCAGCTTATTTTTATTTATATATTTTTTTAAGAGAGAGAATCTTGCTTTGTTGGACAGACTGGTCTCAAACTCCTGAACTTAAGTGGTCCTCCCACCTTGGCTCCCAAAATGCTGGGATTACAGGTGTGAGTCACTGCTCCCAGCCAAACACAGCATTTTTAAAGACCAATGCTTCCTGTAGGAAGTATTAGTTTGTTTTAATTTTTCTCACTATTATTAAAATTGCTTTACTACACATTTTATAGATACATCCTTGGTCAAATCTTTGATGAGCTCATAAAATGTATGTCTAATGCAATTACTAAAACTTCCAAGAAGTTTGAGACAACTTATATTCCTCTTATTGTATGAACATACTCCACTTATTAAATATCTGCCGATACTAAATATTATTTGCTTTTCAATTTTTAAGTTAATTAAAATTAAAATTTTGATGTCTTAATTTACATGTATTTAATTGTTTGTGAAGCTCAATGTCTTTGTATGTTCATTGACCTTTTAAATTTATTCTATGAATTGTTCAAATCCTTGATAATTTTTCTGTTTGGATGTTCAGGTTTTCTTACCAATCTGTAAGAACTCTTTATATATTAAAAGCATCAACCCTTTGTCATATTTCACTGTATATTGTTTGCTTTTGACTTTATAATGTTTTTGACATTCAAACCTTACTCTATTCTGTCAAATCTCTCCGTATGTTTCTTTGTGATTTCTTCCAATACTTTTATGCTTAGAATGTTATTTTATTATTTAAAGATCAACTAAATATTTGCCTATACTTTCTCCTAGATATTTATAGTTTCACTTTCATTTAAATTAAATCTATCTGGAATCCATTTTAAAATGTGGTATGAGAGTTAGATGCTAACTTTATTACTAATATTGTAATTTTAAGGAAGTCTACCACATTACTTTGCAATGCTTTTATGATGAAAATTTGAAAGCAACAAATACTTTTTGCATAATTCATTTATACATTTCAAAATATTAGATTGCCCAAAGTGTGCATGTATCATAAACTTTCCTGATAATTAAACAAAAATGCCTAAAAACCAGTGCCATCAAACACATTTGGTGGCAATTATCATGACCAAGTCCCTATTAAAATCTTCTAGCTGAGGCTGGCAGATCGCTTGAATCCAGGAGTTTGAGACCAGCCTAGGAAACATGGTGAAACCTAGTCTCTACAAAAAATACAAAAATTACCTGGGCATAGTGGTGCATACCTGTAGTCCCAGAGGAGGTTGCAGTGAGCCACAACTGCACCACTGCGCTCCAGCCTGGGTGTCCGAGTAAGACCCTGTCTCAAAAATAATCTTCTTACACCAATTACAGGTAAGAATAAAACACCAAGTTCTAAAAATTACAACTATTAATAAAATATTTCTTCAAAGTCCAAGAAGCATCTCTAAAACTGCAGGCTCCTTTTTGAATGTAGATCTCAGAGCCCACTGGCTTTCAAAAATGTTGAACTAAACAATTCCAGAAGACACTTAAAAATAACATCAATGGAGGAAAATAAGATTTTGTGCCATACTGTCTGGAAACATTCACTTATGGTTTGATTCTGTTCGATGTTCAGTTGTATAATTTGTTTTGAGGGGGGAAAGTTATTGCTAGTTTAAAGAAACATTATTTTAAACTATATGGAAATCTAGTTGATTCTCATGAACAATGGAAGCATTTACTGACTGCTTATTCATCCTTTTCAACCAATATTTATTGAATGTCTACCATGTGTCAGACACTAACATAGCTCTTATTATGCTTATTGCTCCAGATACTGGCATTTTTGAAGATAGTTTAATGGAGATAGATAAGATGTCACAACTTAAACTCATGATTAATATAAACCATGTGAAATTCATATCGCAAACCTTTCAGTGCATTTATAAGGCAAGAAGACTAACATTTATTAAGTACCTATCATGTGGCAAACACATTAATTATTATCATATAATTTTAATAATATGTTACTGTTGGAAAATGGAGGCTCAGAGAGGTTAAAAATTTCATGGGCCCAGAGCTGCTGGGCAATTGACTCAGGATTGAAAGTCAGGTTTGTCTGACAAAGTGCCTGTTTGCTCACCACCGTAAGCTAGCTGTTTTCTAAAGTTTTCAACTTATGTTTGTTCCAAGAGGAAACATCAGCAATGCTGAGAATGCCCAAATTAAAAACAGACAAAGGAAGCTGTTAGAAAGAACTCATCCCATAATAAACAGCCCACAGAAATTGGAGGCAAGAAACTCTTTCTGGTTGTTTCCAGTATTCCTGCCTCGACACGTGTAGCCATATAAAATGTGTGCCATTTTGATAATTTTGAATTCTAGGTTTTCAATAGCAAACCTTGAATTTCTATTCCTTCACCCAATTTTAGCATCTTTTTGTAGTGAGAACTCAGAGATCTACAGAGCTCTAAAATCTGCTTCAGTATTATACAACATGTCACTAACCAGTGGCTGATGTTGAAGTGTATACATCGCCACTTATTTTTTTCTACAAATAATTATTGATTCCCTACGTGTGTCAGGTATTGTTCCAGATATTAGGGAGGTAATGCTGAGTGAGACACTAAGATCCTTGTTCTTAACAAGTTCACATTCTAGTGATGAGGAGAAACAGTTAATAAGTTAAAAAACATACATAAAAAGATATTTTGGGGCCAGGTGAGGTAGTGATAGCTCATGCCTGTAATCCCAGCACTTTGGGAGGCCACGGTGGGAGGATAGCTTGAGCCCAGGACTTTGAGATCAGCCTGAGAAATGCAGGGAAACCACATCTCTTTTTTTTTTTTTTTTTCTGAGACAGGGTCTCAGTCTGTCACCCACGCTGGAGTGTAGCGATCAGGGCTCACTGCAGCCCCCATCTTCTGGGCTCAGGTGATTCTCCCACCTCAGGCTCCCATGTAACTGGGACCAAAGGTGCGTGCCACAACAGCCAGCTAATTTTTTCTTTTTCTTTTTCTTTTTTTTGTAAATGGGATCTCACTATGTTGCCCAGGCTGGTCTCCAACTCCTGGGCTTAAGTGATCCTTCCACCTTGGCCTTTCAAAGTCCTGGGATTATAGGCATGAGCCATTGCACCCAGCCAGAGACCCTCATATCTACAGAAAAAAACAATTTAAAGTTAGCTGGTCATGTCTACAGTCCGAGCTGCGCAGGAGACTGAAGTGGGAGGACTTCTCAAACACAGGAGGTCAAGGCTGCAGTGAGCTGAGGTCATGCCACTGCACTGCAGTCTGGGAGACAGAGTGACATCCATCTCAAAAAAAAAAAGATATTTGGGATTTACTGTTAATGAAGTATACCCGACGATATTATGTAGACTAGGTGGGAGGTGGGAAGCTACTTCATTACATGTATTGTCATACAAGGCTCCTGAAGAGGTCATTTGACCCTAAACCAAAAAATGAGAAGGAAATAAGACACAAAAGGCAGAAAAAACAAGGAAAAGAATTCCAGGTACAGAGAATAAGTACAAAAAGCTCTGAGATAGGCAGGAATATGGTGCATTAAGGAAACCAAAAAGAGGAAGAGCGGTGGGGAGAGAATGATGATGAGGGCAAAGGGATGCAGCAGCCCACGCAGTGAAGAATTTTAGGTCAGGCATCTTGACTTTCATCGGAAGTGCAACAGAAACTGCAGTGTGCACTACGCATGAGATAACCAAAATTTAACCTGTGCTGATAATGGAGAACAGACTGAATCAGCGATACTATATCTAGCTAATATTTACTAAGTGCCTATTAACTACCAAGCACTGTTCTAAACACTTCACTTCACTTCTAAACACTGTTCTTAAACACGTCTTAACGAACTTAATCTAATATCCCTCCGAGATAGGCACTGTTGTTATCCTGATGGGCAGGGGTCATACAAAACTAGCACTAGTGTTTATGCCACCTGCCCAAGCTTATAATCAGTAAGTGACAGAGTTGTAGTATGAATCCAGACAAGCTAACATCAGAGCCTCTTTGTTAACCACTATGTTGCATGGCTCCTTTAAGAATGAAAGGAGCGAAGCAAATAAACCCATTTGGAGGCCACTACCATAGTAGAAATGAGAGGTAACAGTGGCTTGACTCAAGTGGTAGTAGTGAAAAGTAAGAAAAGTAGATATGTTTGAGGTAAATTTGGAAAAATAATTGAAAGCATTTATTTATAGTAATGAAAATGGGAAAGGATTAAGAATGTCTTCTAGGTTTTTTTCCTAAACAAGTAGGTACATGGCAGTCATTTCTGAATTGGAGAAAAATGCGTTTATGAGTGTGTGGGGTTGAAATCAAGAATTCTGGTTTTGCTACGTTACATTTGAGACACAAATTAAACATGACCTTGGAGATATCAAGTAGGCACTTGGATAAGTGAGCCTGGGACCCGGGGGGAAGTCTGGAGCATCACCACCCTTCAGGTGAGACTTTGAAAGACACAGGCCTGGCCGGGCGCGGTGGCTCAAGCCTGTAATCCCAGCACTTTGGGAGGCCGAGACGGGCGGATCACGAGGTCAGGAAATCGAGACCATCCTGGCTAACACGGTGAAACCCCATCTCTACTAAAAAAAATACAAAAAAATTAGCCGGGCGAGATGGCAGTCGCCTGTAGTCCCAGCTACTCGGGAGGCTGAGGCAGGAGAATGGCGTGAACCCGGGAGGCGGAGCTTGCAGTGAGCTGAGATCCGGCCACAGCACTCCAGCCTGGGCAGCAGAGCGAGACTCCGTCTCAAAAAAAAAAAAGAAAGAAAGACACAGGCCTGGATACAAGCCCTTGGGGAGGACAGGAGAAGAGGCCAACAAGGTGACTTGAAAGGCAGGAGGAACGCTCAGCAGAGCGGTTCACAGAAGCCACGGAGGAAAATCTTTCCTAGGAGGGGGCTTGTTCAATTATGCTGAGTGCTGCTGAGTGCTGCTCAGAGGTCAAGGAAAATGAGGGCAGACAAAGGGAATATTAGATTTGCCAACGTGGTCACTCACGTGCTTGCCAGGACACATTGTGGAGCCAGGATTTTGGAGAGGTTTTGCCATGAAGCGGAGTAGAGAAACAGGATGGCAGTTGCAAAGAAATGGGGGGTCTTTTGCAAATGAAGGGCAGTTGTAAAGAAGGAAGGGAGCTCTTTTTTCTTTATAGATGGGGAGTGCGTATGTGCTAATGGAAATTAGCTTGTCAGAGTGACTGAAATGAACACCTCACACTAAGACATGTAACTTACATCCACAAAAGCAAAGTGGAGAGTGGAGTAATTATTTACTGAGTGCCTTCCTTGTTTCTTGGAGACAAAATAATCACTTCACGGATAAACATTCCCAGGATTTCTGAGCTATTTTGGAGCTTCGAGTGCTCCCATAAAAGTCATTCTGGTGAAGCCCTGGGCAGTAAAGGAGGATGCAGGGCCAGGTGAGGTAAGCTCCATTTCTGCAGACGACTGCGTGCTCTCTCTCTCTGGAACATGGGCCGAGTACTTGGTTTCTACCAAGCATCAGTTTGTTTGATTTGGACTAGCAGCCCATGAAGAAGGAATCTGGAGGAGAAAATATTTGGTCCAAATATTTAATGTAGAATGAGTAATGAATCTACCTAGATGTTCTGGTGAGGGAGGAGTTGGTGTTGAAATCGGGAAACAGAGGGTGACAGAAGAAAACTGAGCCCTGGCATGGGGGTGGTGAATTTGTCTTTCAGAAGAACTTTATCTTATTTTTTCTTTCATGCGGTTATGATCTTTCCAAAATAGGCACGTTACAAATCTCTCTGACCTTCCCTCTCCTTAGCATTATGGGTTTATTCACAGTTTCTAGGCCATGCCTTTTTAAAGGCTCAGTTTCTTTTTTAAGTTTCCTTGGTAGGAGAAGATAAAGGAGAGGGAGAAGAAAGAGAACTAGAAAGATAGGAAGGGAAGAAGAGAGAAAGAGAGACAGAGCCCACGAAGTGATTTCTTTTCTTGTTTTGAGACAGAGTTTCACTCTTGTTGCCCAGACTGGAGTGCAGTGGCGTGATCTCGGCTCACTGTAACCTCCCCCCTCCAGGGTTCAAGCAATTCTCCTGCCTAAGCCTCCTGAATAGCTGGAATTACAGGCGCCTGCCACCATGCCTGGTTAATTTTAGTAAAGTCAGTGTTTTGCCATGTTGGCCAGGTTGGTCTTGAACTCCTGACTTCAGATGATCTGCCTGCCTCGGCCTCCCAAAGTGTTGGGATTACAGGCATGAGCCACCATGCCCAGCCCCAAGAAGCTAGTTCTTAATCTCTTGAAAAACTTATAATAAAATAACTACAAACCACTTTAAAGGCATCTGAATTAAAGTGAGCTGTCTTGTAGCAATGTGAGTATTTTTTCCTTTCCTTTCCATTTTTCTTCACAGTAAGTATCTGAAAATGGTAATGGTTAAGATAGAGTAAGGGATGAAAATGAAAAAATAAATAAATAAAAAGCAATATTCATCATACAGTTTATATAATTGCTACATCTGAGTTTTTTCTATTTTGATAAAAAGAATTGTTTTAGATAACATTTATATCATGGAATTTACTTCTTTTTTTAAAAAAAGAACAAAGGAAGAAAGCAGAGTCAAAGAAAAAATATAGTCTAATTACAGTGACATTCATAATACAAAATTCTAAATTATGAAAATTAGTCTCATAAACAAAATGTTCACCCACAGAAGAATAGTTGAACAAATTATGGTCCTCCGTAGAGTGACACGCCATGCTGTCATTACCATGAATGAGGGGGACTTCCTTGTGCTGACAAGCAATGACAGGTGCAGGTACTGCCTGAAATATGCATTCTTTGAGGGCAGGAAGAGCCATGCCAGTAGTGTTCATTGCTCTAGCTCAGCAACTAGAAAACTGCCTTGCACAGAATAAGTATTCAATAAATATTTGCTTAATGAACAGAAAGGATCACAGATCAATATAGCATGATTTCATTTTGGCAAAAAGCAAAACAAAATACATCATATAAATGTGACTAGCTCCAGTCTCATATGTGTGTTTGTATATTTTATAACAAATATGTTTTTGTTACTTCTGAATTTAAAAATAAAAATATAATTAGCATTAAAGAAAATATAATCCTCACAAACAGTCCAGAATCAATAGAAGGGTAGCCTAAGATCCAGAGGGTCTTAAGAATTTTGAGTTAGGTCAGTCTCTAACAGTGATCCTATCTGCCTGGTCACCCACACACAAAAAGAATAAAGACTGAGCCAGCTGGTAAAGAGGCAGAGCCCAGAGAAAATTCACACTGAGCAGGGAAAAGTTGAAGGATATGATTTCTAGTGTGATGGGTGAATGCTGTGTGATCTCAACGATAGCACAGGTGTGCATTTGAAAACTTGGTTTGGGTTCCCTAAAAAGAGGGAGCAGTCAACTTGAAATAACAGGTCTCCTTCTGGAGCCAGAGAAGCCTAGCAGCTGTCAGGGAAGCTTCAGAGCATGAGGACTGTATCTAGCAGTGGCCAGGGCACCAGGTTAGGAGGCATTTTCTGCTCTAGTCAGTGGGAAGAGACTGGGACTTTCTCAGAATAAAAACCACCTGGAGGGTGGGGTAGGGTGGTGACTAGTGTCAAATGAGACTCCTGGGAAACATGAAAATATGGCCTATACTAATTATCTTTCTTTCTTCCTTTTTTTTTTTTTTTTTTGAGACAAAGTCTTGCTCTGTCACCCAGGCTGGAGCACAGTGGCACAATCTTAGCTCACTGCAGCCTCCACCTCCCAGGCTCCCAGGCTGAAGTGATTCTCATGCCTCAGCGTCCCAAGTGGCTGGAATTACAGGTGTGTGCCACCGCACCCGGCTAATTTTTGCTGGCCTCATGTGACCTGCCAGCCTCAGCTTCCCAAAGTGCTAGGATTACAGGCATGAGCCACTGCAACTGGTTGTAATTACCTTTTAGATTGTAATCTGGGCTACTCATTTTTCTGATGGTTTTTGTGACTGAAAAATAACAATTAGAGAAGACAGTACTCCTCACTGCTCCCTCAATACGCCCTGCACTTTTAAGACTCTGCTTTTACCCACATTGATCTCTCTTTTTACCATGTTATGCTTTGCTTCTCAAACTCCTACACAACCTTCAAAACCTTGCTTATTTGCCAGCTCTTGAGTGGGGCATTTTCTGGTTTTCTTAGCAAGAGACCTCTCTTCTAGATGCCCACAACACCGGAGTCATGGTTCTATTGTGGAGCTTACTCTTTTTGACATTTAGAGACGCTAAACTCCTCAGGATACGGATGTTTTCTTCATCTAACCAAGCTGTTTAATAGAGTACCGAGTATTTTTCTAGTTGTTTTATTTCCCCAACTACTAAGATAGTGCCATGCTCTCAATGTATTTTATAAATGAGAGAATTATTCACTTGTTCTGTTCTCATAATTATAATTTCTACCAAATTCCAACAAATGCTTACTAAGCAACTGCTAGGAGTGCAGGGGACTATATTGTTCCTGCCTTCATAGGGTTTACAGTCTTGGGGAGTCAGGTAACCAAATAAGAAATTTTAAAAATACGCTGGGCATGGTGACGGGTGCTGCAATCCCAGCACTTTGGGAGGCCGAAGCAAGCAAGCAAGCAAGCAAGAACTTTTAAAACCAGATAATGTGGAAAGCACCTAACCTGGACACTGAAATTGATCCCTTAGCTTCTTACTCTGATCTATAAATATACTTATTTGTAGTCACATCCAGTCTTACTTCTTTTCTTCTAATTTATATATCTTTTTTTGTTCTACCTCGGCCTTGTTAGTTAATACTTCTCCACTATCGTTATTATTTTTCTCTCCCTCAATTTCTTTCTCTCTGTTTTATTCTTTACTGTTTACTTCTCAGTTCAAAAACGTTATCAAATATCTGCCACTTGATAAACACCTGATTTTCACTGTAAATGCAATATTTGTTTTTATTCTATTATCTGTTCCCCATCCCAGTTAAGCCCTTTAAAAAAGTTGTCTATACTTTGTTACCTCTCACTCATGTCCCAGTTGATGGGAGTTTGATACATTCCATCTCCTGCTCACCACCAATTTGCTGCAACTGTTTCCGCTGCAACTGTTTCTGCTGAAGACCACTGATAACCTAACGGTCTGATCCTTGAGCACTATTTAATGCACATTTTACTTAATCTTGCTGTGATATCTGAACCTCTTGCCTACTTAATTCTTGAAACTCTTTTCCTTTGGAAGTGGAGACATCGTCACACCTGGGTCTCGTGCTTTATTCCTGAATGCTCATTCTCAGGTGTCTTGATTTCCTTTTCCTGCCTCCTCCTGCTATACCTCAGAGTCCTTCCCCTGGTCCTCTAATTTTCTTCCCCATACACTCCCCAAAAGTAATATTATCAAAACCCTTGACTTCTGCTGGTCACCATCTTAGAATTTTCTTTAGGGCCCCAGACTATTGTCTAAAATTCTACAAAGCCTAAATTGAGTTAATTAACTTGACTCCCTGCCCTTCTCTCCAATCCTGCTTTCCATATTATTCATCCAGTGGAGATTTAGACACAATCCTTCCCCTTCACCTTCCATTTCCAATTGGTGAGTAAGGCCCATCTGTTCTAGTCCCAAATCTCACACATGTCATTTATCAGTTCTTCACTTGGACTGCAGCAGTGTCCTTCAAAGCAGGCAGACTCCTGCCCCCTCCCTGTCCAACACGGAAATAGGAAGATTTTCTAAATTATAAATTTGATCTAACACTTCCTTGCTGAAAACCCTCCACTAACTCTGCAAGATCTTTAGAAATTGCAAAATGGCAGTCCATGATCCATATTCACCTATGCACACATGCTATTTGTCCCACAGAGTTAGTTTAAAAGCTGAATTTTTAAAATTCAGAATATGTTTCGTGGTGGCACACATGTACAGTTCTAGAGTTCTCGCTGTTGTCTTCTATCCAGGTGGCCTCACTCTTTACATTACTTGCGTAGTTCCTGTATGGACCCTTGAGCTCATGGAAGAAGCTCTGTGCATGGCATAGGAAGTATCGCATGATCTGGCCTGCCTGCCCTTCTGTCTCATTTCATGCTTTTAACTCAAGCTTGCTGATGCCAAGGCTCATGTTTATCTACTACACCATACTAACTAATGTTACTTCTTTTCTTCCTTGGGCTTATGAAATGTGAGAAGTCCAAATAATGCATGGAACAATGCAAATAATAAATGGAACAGCAAACTCAAATTACAAGGTAGGAGTGTATGCGGGGTGGGTGTGAATGAAAGGGACTGGGACACAGGTGAGTAAAAGCAGTAGTGTGGGAATCCCATCCAGATGGGATAATTTGTCACCCCATTTATTTCAGTGTCCGGGTTAAGGCAGTAAAACAATCGATCTTTCTAATTCCTGTGTATCACTCATTTTGGTAACCTAAGCACAATTCCTGATCTTTGCAGGCATTTAAGAGGTGCTCATTGAATAAACATGTTTTGGTGAAGGCTTGCAAAAGGCTGAATATCCTATCACTTCCAGGCCTCGGCTTCTTTTCTTTCTGTCTCCTTCAGTGTATCTACTGAGTGTTCAGGGTACACTCTTGGTATCAGTATACCCCCTTTTAGTGTACCCCCAAATCATCCCAATATCACAAAAGAATATGCAAAATAGTAAAAAGTATAGATACAGTGAATTCAGAGAGAAGATTAATAGGAAAATAAAAAAGGAAATTCTTTCTCCTTCCCCTTACTTTGCTACCATCTGAACACAAGTTAAACCTATTATGTAGACATAAATAATATTATGGCTAAGACTAATGACATGGGACCAGTGAATATAGAGTCAGAAGCTATAATTTCCGGAGACTGTGGAGGCATCCGTCCACATCCACCTTGCCCCATGCTCATTGGTTTAAACAGCCTGGCTAGCCACCATTTCTACCATCTTTGATCCTTATTCATCTTGCGATGCTACTTTCAGCATACCCCTCATACTCCTCATACCAAATCCCCAAATACACACAGACCACAAAGAAGTGAGGCTCAGCCTTCAGAGTGCACAAGAGTTGCCTGGAAAGCCTGTAAAACGCAGATTCCTGAGCCCTTTCATTTCAAGACAATAGTTTTGGGCTAAGGCCATTGTATCTGAGTTTTAAACAAGTTTCACTGAGGATTCAAAAGTAGGCAAACACCATACTCTAAAATTGGAAAACATTCTCATAAAGACAGGTGTTTTAGAACCTGAAAGATTTTTCAGGTTAAGTACCTTAATTTGCTTTCAGACATGGTCCAGTTCCATCACATTTACCTTTCACCATTCCTACTGCTAAGAATGGTTTATTAAATGACAAAAATTTTGCTCTTGGCAAATTGCAGTTACTACATTCTCAAAGAAATACTATATGCCTTTCGTTTATAATCTATTTCATTAGGTACATGCTTCTGTGGTGAGGCGGCTAAGCATTTGAAATATTTATTATACAACATTTCCTAGGTCTCATACTCATTAAAGTGATACTAAATTGATAGGGTCTTTTTTTTTTTTTTTTAATTCACAGCAGGGTAGCAGTCATTCAGCTGTAGTATAATTTGGTATTGCAGCTCACTTCATTTTAAGCAGTTCATCTCAGTTCTAATCATTATGTTCGAAGCTTTACTCTATCCAGATGCCAAGTTTCCCCAACTGTACAAAAGCACAGGAGAAATATTTCTGTTTGGCAAGGCCTGGCAAATGTTTGGAGGCATTGTCATGCCTCAACAGGGCACCAGTCAGGTTATAATTTGCCTTAATTGCTTGTGCCACAAACAGCAACAATGATTACCTCTAGGTCATTGGCACTCAAAGAAAGATTTCTTCCCAGCTACGGTAAGTAACAAAATACTTTCTGCAAACACCTTACTTGGGATTAGACTGCAAAGAATCTCAGATTTTGATCACTTAAAAAAATTGACCTGGTACATGTTTTTAATGTGTTAAATTGCACACTTGCCTGTGTATCTATGTGTGCACATTAGAAACATGAAAATAACTCAGATAAATTACTGTTCTCCCATAAAACAACTAGTCTTCTATCTGCATAATTTGTTCCACCTGCCATGTTTACAAGGCGCCCCAAGGAGAACTAGCTTAAAAGCCAGCAATCCATCTGCCTCTCAGTTCTAAGGGGGTAATTATTGCCTCAGCTAAGCAAAGAGGAATGCACAGCATGCTGCTAACCATGTCAGGTGACTGATGTATGTGCCTGACACACTCACCCAGGTCATCGGCTTTTCTAATAGTGGCTGGGGTCATGGTACAGTGACAGACACAATTCACTACTTAAAGAAAAGGGGGAGAAAAGTGGATAGAGACTATATTCAATGGGCCAAACCCAGAACACAAACCAACGATGTAGGCTTTACCACTTCTTATGTTAAAAACAAGAAACATGGGGGAGAAAAGACAGGTTAACTTTATGCCAAAACACTGGTTTAAACAAACAAACAAACAAAAAAACCATTTTTTTTAAAGGGGACAGGAAAGAAGGTGTTTTGTTTCTATTAACTTCCTATTAACTGTACTTCCTTAAATATTTTTAAAATAAAGCATTAATTAATATTTATTAATAACGTACAATGTTCTACTTGCTGTGCACACAAAATAGGGCCTGGCCTCTAATACAGCATAAACTTAACTGTCTCCAACTAAGGCCATAGTGACCAAGACTGAGTACAAACCGTGAGGAATACTGTTTGAAGACTAGAATGATGTCCAAGCACAAAAACACTCATGTGCTGATGAAATGCACAAAACACATGCAGCTCTTCAAAGAAATTCCACTAAGAAGAAGTGATTAAAAAAAAAAAAAAAGAAAAAGAGCTCTTTGGGGACACACCCCAAATGAATTGCAAAAGGTCACACACAACTTCTTCCCTCTGAAATAAGGCAGAGACAACATACAAATTAGCATATAGAATATCAAGTCATTAAGTGTTCCTTGCCAAAGCTCCCATCGGAAAGCAAGAGGGAGGCAGTGGAGTGCGGAGGGAAAACTGAAAGTGGGTAAAGACAGACAGATCGCTTTGGAAATATTTCCATTCTTTTCATTTCACAGGCCAGTAAAATTATACGAAAAACTTGAGGGTGGAGTAGAGAAAACATCAACATTGAGTTGTCATTTATTTTGCCGAAGTAGAACTACCATCCACTATCATGAGTTTTGTTTCATTACAAATGATAGAAAAGCCAGATTCTCAGAATAAAGGATAATTCTTTGTATTAAGTAAATGTTTATGAAGCTCATTACATTATCTTTTTTTAAAAAAATAAAAATTTTAGAACATATGATGCTCTTCATAATTAATGCTTTTGATATAGATTTGGGGAAAGAGTCTCCAGTTTGCAGTTCTGAAAATGCAATTTTCAAATTAAATTTAATTGTGTTTGAGGTGACACCTTCCTCTATAATTTCATTACCAGATTGTAAGAATTCCCCTAACTATGCATGGCTCCTTTTACATGAGTGAATGTGATTTATAAAGAAGATAAGCTAATACAGGAGGATTATCGGAAGGTTGCGAAGCTATGATGACAATAGATCCCTCTAAATTATTTTAGTTTTCTTCTAGTAAAGGATGGTATTTTTTAATATTTGTATGCACCTTGCTCTCTGACTTAATTGCCATGATTAAGCAATGAGCATACATTCTGGTCTCAGTGTTGGAGTGGCTGGATTAAAACAAGCAATTTTCCCCTGCTGGTTGAACAAGTCTTACATTCTCTATCTCACTGCCTGCAGCATTAACACTCCCCACAGTACCAAACCCATTTATTTTCCACCCACCAACCAGCCTCCTAAAGCATCATTAATATGCCCCCAAAGGCCTTGCTGCTGTCAATTTTAGCCTGCACAAGCACTCAAAAGCTTTTGTGGGGTTTATCAGAGTTCTGTAGGAAAGGAAGGGAAAGGCATTAGACTCAAACCTTGGGGAATTGACAACACAGGAAGATGAAGAGAGATGAGGGAGAGGCCCAGGAATGGAGGAAATCCTATCTGCAGGCAGGGTGCAAGGCTCAAGATTGAAAGGTTGTTCAAAGACACCCACAATTATATGCTTCTGCCACTCAATTTTCAGCTAGTTAATGGCAAAAAAATCAATATCTACTTTCGATTTTCATGTACAGCATTATGGCCTCAGCCAGAGACAGATCTCCTAGGAAGGAGGATGATTCAGGAAGTGGTTCCAGGAAAGAATGATTCATAACCAAAATCAATAATCATATTGGTTTACCTTCATATTTTCTAAAATATATTTGGGGTTTTCCTTTTTTTGTTGTTGTTTTGAACAACCTTTTCTTTTTTCTGATAACACTACTCACCCTGAAATCAGTCACAGAGCAATTGACTACATGGAGAGAATACCAGGAATAAATGTGGAACTGAGTTATGTACACAAAGCTCTGTCAGTTTGAAATGATGTGCCCAGAGTTCATCCACACTCACCAGAGTGAGCTCTGGGCTCCAAAACACAGTTAAAGTAAACAGCATTACATTCTGCAAATACGGACTCTAGATTCTAGGAATATTAACTGTGATAGCTTCTCAGTTATCCTTTTGTTTTCTTCTTGGGAGAATAGTAAGCAAAGCGGTGGGTTTCCATCTTAAACTAGATTCAAGTGATTCAAATAGAAAGAAATAAGTTTTAAAACATAATATTTTGATAGTTTTTTTTTCAGAATCAAGCAGATGATTTGAATTAGTTAGCAAAAAAAAAAAAAAAAAAAAAGTAGGCAGTGCAGAATTTCCAAAACACAACTTATGCAGAGGACAGAATAACTTTGTGAAAGTATGTAATAAATCCAAAGCTGCATTTATAAAATCCTTGAAAAATGTAGCCGTGAGCCCTAAATACAGTGGAATGTTAGGTCCTGCTAAATTAGAGCATTAATCATAGCATCTTGATTCACGTGTTTCTTCTCATACATGTGTTAATCTTCAAGTTCCATGTTCCCTAAATAAGTCTGAAAACATTATCCACTGTGAAACATTCTTCACTAGTCATAAGACAGTCACTCCTTTAAATTTTACCCAAATTCCTAATAGTTTTCAAGGAATGTAAGTCCTTCTAAGTCATGTACTTCAATGGGAATAACAAGCTTTGTCAAGTGATACTGGTGGCACCTACAGGGATTATCAAGAGATTTGTGCCCTTACCAAACATGCTCCAACTTTAAGGAAACTTTCTTAATCATATGCCCAAATGGACATCTATAGTTCATTGTATTAAGAACCATCATCTATTAAGCACTTCTGTAAGCCAGGCACTGTGCTAGGTGAACATTTAGGTACCTGGTCTCATTCAACTTCACAGCTACTCTACAAGGCAAGTATTATAATCTAATTTTATGGATATAACAACTGAGGCTTAAGGAGGTTAGACAAGTTGCTGAAGGTCACACAGTATGTGATGGTGAAAGGGCCAGGGATTCCAGCCCTTCAGGCTTGACAGATCACAAAGCCTGGGCTCTTCCCCACTAAACCATAAGGCCAGGCCAGCCTTGGTCTATAACTCTCCTTGATCTTGACCTCATTTATTAGGAATTGCTTTATCTTTGGGGAACTTTATAATTAGAGGTACACAGGCTTCTAGAGGTTGCTAGTATAAAATTCAATCCAATATTTTTTTCTAGATTTAACAAAGGAATGCATTTTTAAAAACAGTCATAGAATGGCAATCATTAAAAGGTCAGGAAACGACAGATGCTGGAGAGGATGTGGAGAAATAGGAATGTTTTTACACTGTTGGTGGGAGTGTAAATTAGTTCAACCACTGTGGAAGACAGTGTGGCGATTCCTCAAGGATCTAGAACCAGAAATACCATTTGAACCAGCAATCCCATTACTGGGTATATACCCAAAGAATTTTAAATCATTCCACTATAAAGACACATGCACGTGTATGTTTATTGCAGCACTGTTCACAACAGCAAAGACTTGGAACCAACTCAAATGCCCATCAATGATAGACTGGATAAAGAAAATGTGGCACATATACACCATGGAATACTATGCAGCCATAAAACAGGGTGAGTTAATGTCCTTTTCCGGGACACGGATGAAGCTGGAAACCATCATTCTCAGCAAACTAAACACAGGAACAGAAAAACAAATACCACATGTTCTCACTCATAAGTAGGAGTTGAACACACAGACACAGGGAGGGGAACATCACATACCAGGGCCTGTCAGTGGGTGGGAGGCTAGGAGAGGGAAAGCATTAGGTGAAATACCCAATGTAGGTGATGGGTTGATGGGTTGATGGGTGCAGCAAACCACCATGGCACGTGTATACTTATGTAACAAACCTGCACATTCTGCACATGTATCCCAGAACTTAAAGTTAATAAAACAAAAGAAAAAAAGTCATAGAAACAAGAAGTTAGATTTTACATTCAAAATTATAAGCTAGAATAACATATGAAAATTCAAGTGTGAGATTCCAATAAACTGAACTATATGGAACTGCTGTGTTTGTAGGTCACAAGAGCCAGAAATGTGCCGCCTTCTACAATTCATCCTAATAGCAGAAGTGTAGTTCTAGACTATAAGGAACCCAGTAGGGGCCCATTCACAATGCACCTGCA
The DNA here is from genome assembly GCF_009764315.1 of Trachypithecus francoisi. Taxonomy (NCBI): domain Eukaryota; kingdom Metazoa; phylum Chordata; class Mammalia; order Primates; family Cercopithecidae; genus Trachypithecus; species Trachypithecus francoisi. The sequence continues at coordinate 65,834,377 of NW_022681472.1, forward strand.
GTGCACATGTTTCATGCCTCTCGTGGCCTCCCAAGGGTACTGTACCTGAGCAGAAGCTGTTGCTGCTAACGGTCCTCGCTGAGCGCCCAGAGCTGCTGGGGTTGAACTCTCTGCTCTCTTCCTCAGAGAAAGGAGACTCAGAGGCTGGGGACACTTTGTGCTGTTGTTGGGGCATATGGGGCCGAAGAATCAACCGGGGAATTCGGCTTCGAGAAATCTCCTTGTCATGATGCTGGACTCTGTGCTCCTTCTCAAAATTGGACATCAAAAAAGAAAACAAAAGGAAACGTGTTTCCCTCTCTTAACTCCTGTCGGTTCCTTCAAGGATCAGTTTCTAAGATACACATTGCTGAGTATTGAGTCTTCACAGAGTAGTCCTTATCTCAGTTGCTGAAATGAGCTTCAAAACTCTTCCACGGAGCTAACCTTTCTAATCCACTGAGTAGCACATGTCTGTGTGGCACATACACACACACACACCACACATATACACACCACACATATACACACCTCCACTCACTAGCTGGAAGGCCATCCTACTTCCCTATGCCAGTCCTGACTCATCTTCCCACCTTGACTTCTTCTATCACATTCAAGCTTCTGCCTCCCAAAGGCTCTTTATTACACCACAATCTGGCTCACTCCATAGCCTTCAGACTTCCATTTTGCTTTCCGTAAATTAGCTGTGACAATCTGACTTCTGTTTTCTTGTCTCCTCACAAAGTTGAACCCTATACCTGGAACAGTTATTTCCTGATAGCTCACACACAATTATCTTTAAAATCCCTCCTCTTCTGGACAGGATCTTAATTATTCATTAATATCCTGGTACACAAGGCTTGTTGCCAACAGAAAAGCAAACACAAATCCGATATTCGGGAAGATGACTCCACCTTTTACATCATCTTTAATTTTTGTTTTCCTTACAGGACATCCAAAAGAAGAGATTTTTCTCTCTCCTTAAAAATGCAGCATGAAGTACCCTGCCCTGTCTTGGTTTTAAAAATGCATAACTAGTATTTTCATAATGTTTTCCAACTTATGAAGTGCTTTTCCAACCATTTTCTCGTTTGATCTTTACACACCAGAGTGTACATAGAGAAGACACCAGTGAATGTCCCTATTTTCAGATGAGGAAGCAGGCTAAATGGGGTAAGAGATGCTGAGGCAATTCTGCATATCATGCCAGAAGTAGAACGAAATTCAAATCCAGTGCTTTGCAGGGTCACCACCACCCTGCCTTATTGAAATGGATTCCTAGGAGGAGAGTTTGCAAAAATTCCACTGCTTCCTCCAACCTCTGCCACTGAAAAGGGACTCTTTGGCTTAGGTAACAAACACCGTTTCGAAACATGACCTACTGTTCCTTCCACCGGTTTACCAGGAAGGGTTACGGCCAAAATAAACACCTCTGGGAGGCCGGCACATGGCATAAATTGAAGGGTAGACCCCAGCAATGGGGAACTTCGGAGGGCCCTCAGGCATCCGTTCTACCCGGGGGCCGTCAGCCGCATCCAGCCTCGGATTCGCCCTGAACATCTGCCGCCCAGCAGGTACCATGCGCCAGCCACTCCGCCGGGCACACCGCAGACCCTGAGCCAAGGCAGGGTCACTGACACGCGCGAGTCTTCATTTCCCAGTCGCTAATTCATCAAATTCCTTTCATTCACATCACACATACAGGACATCAACTGAAAGCTACACCCCACAGTCCCAGTTTCAGGAGGTGGGATTAACCCTCCAATCATGTCATTCTCCAAAATCTGTTCCTCCGGTACCACCTCCCTCCCCATCTGCTGGATCTCCACTCCTAAGCAATGCCTGCTGCCTTTTCCGGACCCCACCACTACGTCTCCCATCTTTCCCCAGACTCTAAACGTCCCCCCTCCAGTTCTCATCCCGCCCGCTTCTCGCCCCTCAGTGCCCGCCTTCCCCGCCCTCCAGTGCCCGCACTGCCCAGCGCTCCTTACCTTGCTCTCGCGGAGGGGCCCCATTGCGCGGCTGCCCGCCGGCTCCTCGCGCAGTCGCTGCCGCCTTCCAGGAGGAGGCACCTGCGAGCACGGAGCGAGGAGACTGCGCTGAGCCGGCGCGGGCTGCGGGCGGCGGCTGCTGGTGAGGCTCCAACGCGCCGCCGCCGCCGCCACTGCCGCCGATTGCGCTGGGCTCCGAGGGCGCGCCCGGCCCCTCCCGGGCCGGACACGTGGTGCTGCAGTAGCTAGAGGCAGCTCCTGGGGCGCCTCCCACGCCCTCCCTCACCTGCGGCCTTGGGGCAACTCGACAGCGCCTGGGCGCGCCCCATCCGCCGGATTTCGCCACGGCACTCCCCGCCCCCCCCGCCCCCGAGCCAGAGCCCGTGTCCTTCACTCTCCAAGGAGCTCGGCCCGGTGGGGGCAGGCTGCGGCTAGTGGCATCTCCAGCCCCCACCCTCTTTTTTGTTTGTTTGTTTTTTGCACTCGATCTCAGGTTTGAAGTGGGTGGTGTTGGATGGAGTGACTGAGAAAAGCTGCGACATCACACATCACAGAGAGGCAAAACAGAGGAAGTTTTCCCCTGGAGATCCCTTCTTGGCCTCCGGGTCTTAAGTCAGCTTACAGCTCCACACAACTGCCTCGCCCGAGAGCGGCGGAGATCCCTCTCGTACCGGACCCCAGCCAAGCCTGTGCGGCAGGACTGACACAGCCTCTGGGTTCCGGGATCTCAAAGGCTGCAATGGATTCTACTTGGGGGGGTTGCATCAGAAAGGTCTTCAGTGGTGAGCGCAGCTCCCTACGGCTTGGGGAAGCCAGGCTGCTATGTAGCGGGAGAACAGCCTTTTCCCCAGCGCTGCCCTGCAGCTGCCCGGCGCCAGGAAGGAGCTCAGGCACACTGCTAAGGGAAGAACACTGCAATTGAACTCAGAAAAAGGAGTCAAGCCAGCACTCCAATCAGTCCCTTCGGCCTGAGTGCCTTTAAAGTTTTCGTTGTTGTTTTGTCGTTGATTTTTTTTTTTTTTCATTTTTATTGAAACGGATCTCGTTCTGTGGCCCAGGCTGTAGTACAGTGGTGCGATCAGGGTTCACTGCAACCTCTAACTCCTGGGATCAAGGGATCATCCCGTCTAGGCCTCTCAAAGTGCTCGAATTACATGCGGGTGCCTTTTCATGCGTGGCCTACGCCTATAGTTCTTGACCCTTCTGAACTTCAAATTTACCCTTGTTAAATTGAGAGATAATAATAGTGATACCTACCTCTAGGATAGCTGTGAGGATTAGATGAGGAAAATAAACAGCTCTATCCAGCTGATTGAACAGAACTTTCCAAAGGCAGCTAAGTCAGGTCCAGGTGATCCAGTCAATATTTGTTGATGCCTTTTACATGACAGGCAGAAAAAGCATTTGTGATGCACACAAATTTGTTCAAGAAAGCTTGAATATCTGTCCAACTGCGGACTTAGAATAGGGTACATCAGCTGGGCCAAGGGCCTTGATTTATTACAATTGCTACCCTTAAATCTTATCTGGTGATGGAATTCACTAAGTATAGTGGCATATACCCTTTATTCAGAATTGGAGAATATTCCAAGCAGCAGTGCGACAGGTCGACACTGATCCTTAGGCACCAGCATCCTACATGGGAGGACTGTGCTCCTCAAAAACTGAGGGTCACTGTCCCCTTTTGTCCATCCTCCAAACAACATTTCTCTGAGTCCTCAACTCTCAAGCCTAAGAATGTATGTTGTGAGTCTAGAGAGAGCCTGAAGCCAGAGGATTTGTGGAATCAATTTCCCTTCTTCCTATAACTCCAAAAGAGAGCTTCCTCCATAAATCTTCATGCCTTTTCAATCTACTTAGTTCTCTCAAGCAGTGAGGTTGGTAATTTTAGGATTCTTTATTTGGGAAGAAGAGGTGATTAATTTATACTTTCTACACCCACAGCTGTTTCAAACATGGACCTCAGGAAAGTGATGGTCCAGGATGATTCACACAACCTATTATTCCTAAAATTATGAGCCTGGGATCATATACTGTGAGATAAGAACAAACTTTGAAAGGTAATGGATGCTTCTGAGTTCCCTACTTAGAACTGAGAATGGACACTGGGGACCTAATAGCAGAAACACCCTCCACTGAGTTAGCCAAGTCAGAACCTCATTGTCATTGTAGACTTTTTTTCTGTCACTCACCTGACTGACACATAGCATAAATCACCAAGTGATCTCCATGCTACCCAGGTAATAACCGTCCTGAATCTGATTACTTCTGTCCACCATTTGTCTCTATTATCTTCATGTAGAGTGTAAACCACAGTCAGCCTAGATTATTGCAATAGTGGTCTCTTGCTAACTCAAGGTCTCTTGCTTTCAGCCTTGCCTCTTATTCCTTTCTCTCCAATCAGTATTTCCATTTTTCCACAAGCTTTTATGAAAAGCTAAATCAAGTCATACTTCTCCACGAAAACTCATTAATGATTTCCTGATTGTCCTCCAGGTAATATTGAAACTCCTTAATGTGGCACACAAGGCTTTCCTGATCCAGCCTTGTTTACCTCTGCAATCTTATTTCTTGCCACTCCTCTCTTTTATAGATACCCCCTCCCCTCCCTAGCCTGCCCCTTTGGTCCTTGCCACTTTTCTCCTACATACAATGGATACTGCTCAGACTGTAGCACTTTCAGTTCTCGGAGGTGGAGGTTTTGTGTTCTCTTTTTCCTCGAGGCTGCTGCACCTGCCTCTGTCTAGAACATTTCTTGCACTACATCGCCTATCCTCCTCAACTCTTAAAGATACATTTCATTTTAGATGGCTTCTTCTAGGAAACCTCCCCTTATGATTCCAGGACACTTATTTTTACCCCCAAGAGAGCTGTTATGATTTCCTCAGAATTCCCCATTTACTTGTTTATTTTCACCGAAGCTTGTAGGCAGTGCCTAGTACAATTCCTGTTACACGGTAGGCACTCAATACATAACTGTCAAATGAATTAGTGCCTGAACAAGCGAATTCTATAACCCCATAAGAGGCCCATCAGTGCAGGATAAAGAACATAGATACAACTTGTTTTGAAAATAATTCAGATAAAGCTGCCTCCTCAATGTATTTGTGTCCGATGATTGGGTGTGTGCCTAAAAAATCTAACATGTGTTCAGTGACAGCTTTTACTGCAGAAGTGCAGGCACTGAGAGGCTGTGCAGTAGCCTTACTGTCGCCATAGCAACCTAGAAGAGGGAAAGGCTGATGATTTAGTGTTCAGATGCCTCTTAGTTCTGTACTTTTGGAACCTAAGCCTGTTTTCCCACTGTTCTAAAAGGCAAGTTTTACCGATGATAATATCTATGCTGCCTTAATTTCATTCAAGTGTTTCTCATGTCATTAGGATAAATGTCGTGTAACATTTGGATTATACCATCAAAGAGATAATCTAATACAGAATATGGTCTCCTTTTCCCTGCTTTAAAATAGTCTTATGCATAATTTTCATTTTTTTACTTAAAGACATATTTTATGATCTTATTTTATCATCTTATGGCTTCTTTAAAAATTAATGTATTTCTGGCTTTTGGAAAATATCAGTTGCTTCAGGATTGAACCTTGAAAGATTATAAATAATATACCTGTCCAGGCCTGGCAAAGCACAGGAGAAACAGTGTATTGTAGACTGGGAAGGAAGGTAATGTCTTTATATAATTATTCCCCCAAATCCAGGATAAGTTATTTGATTGTTTAAGTGAAATTTGTAATTAAATGATTCCTACCTTTCTTATGCACACACTTTATATTTTCAGAACTCTTTCACATATTCAATTTTATCTGAGCCTCACAAAAATCCTGTGAGATACATGTGGCCAATCTCTGAGACCAGATAACAGAAAAAGCACAGATTTTTATTAATAGGAATCCCCCAGACTGCAGACTTCACAGAGCAGACAATAAAATGCACTGCCGAAAAGAAAACGCCTGCACCAAACAACCCAGACACATCACGGTTCCTCACATCCACTCTTCCTCGCATCTCACCTGTGTATGCTGGGGGCTTTCTTGGGCTCAATCAGGGCTGACAAAGCACCATCTCCTAATCCTATCAGCTGTGTGAGCAAGTGCTGCCGTCTCTCTCGGTGACCTGATGTTGGGTGATCTGCACAGCAACAAGGAGCAGCTGACGTGCTTCACCACACGTCATGAAGGAAAGAAACTGCATTCTGGGGCATCGTGGGATTTTTTTTTGTGTGTGTGTGGTGGGGTGGGGTGGATACCCATATTTTTCTTACCAGGGAGAGAGCTGCCTGTTTTCCCATAAGAGCATGTGTGAATGATCAACCCTCCTCCCTTTTTTTTTTTTTTTTTTTTTTTTTGGAGATGGAGTCTCGCTCTGTCGCCCAGGCTGGAGTGCAGTGCAGTGCGATCTCAGCTTAGTGCAACCTCCGCCTCCTGGGTTCAAGCGACTCCCCTGCCTTAGCCTCCTGAATAGCCGGGACTACAGGCGCGTGCCACCACATCAGCTAATTTTTGATATTTTTAGTAGAGATGGGGAGTTTCACCATGTTGGTCAGGGTGGTCTCCAACTCCTGACCTTGTGATCCACCCACCTCGGCCTCCCAAAGTGCTGGGATTACAGGTGTGAGCCACCGCACCTAGCCCAACCCTCCTCTTAATGTATGTGTGTTATTGATATGATATGGTTGAGGCACTTTGATGTTATAGAACTGAAATGACTAGAATTGCACAAGATCACTCCCCCAGAAGGAGGCCTAGAGGGTGCTTGGGGCAGAGAGGGTAGTGGGTAACCTGAGGCAGGGCATGCTTGAACATTCATTCATTGGGCTCAGAGTGTGTCAATTATCTCTGCCTGACAAACGAGTGTTCAGTCAGAGTGTTCTCTCAGTGAAGAACAGAAATTAAGGGCAAGTCTAGGGGAAGAGGCAGAGGTTGGGGGCTTGGAACGCTGAAGAATGGTAAGGGTCTAATCCTCTGCTTGCCTTATGGGGTAGCAGACATGAGAGAGCCTCCCCCAAAATGGCTTTTTGTTTGTGGCCTTTGGTTCATCTTTGAAAATAGGGTAGGATACTCATCAAAACCACAGGCATGGTGACTGCATTAAACAAAATGGGGACACATGGTTGGACAAGTAGGTGTATACTTATTAGGACAATGAATCAGAATGACTGAAACTAAGAGGCTCTGGAAAGTATGCGTATAAAGGTTGCCATCTAAGTAGGGGAAACTGAGACTTGACATTTACCTAGTGAAATGCTTCATATGATTGGACAATTTGTTGGTATCGCAGATGTACAGAAAAGGCAAAGTTATCTGTAAGACGTGAAAAGGAAAGCCTAAATCCAGTAGTTGAATTCTAGGGCTAATAGAGAAGCACCTTCCTTCCCCAAGAAACCAGAAGGTGTGGGAAAAACAGCTGAAAGTTGCCTGAACCCAGCAGGGTGGCTATAGAGAGAGGATGCTTCTCAGACATGCCAGGCACAGAGCAGATACACAGGCTGGAGGCTCTGAGGGGTTCACCCAGCATCCATAGTAGTCTAGGCTTAGAAAAAAAATTGTAATCTGGGTTCCCAGAAAGCTGATCAATGGTAGATTTGAGTTACATTAAAAAGTGTGTTCTCTATAATATACTTTATTTCCATGATTTTTTATTTTTTTGCTTCCACTTTCTAGTAAACATCTTAAAAAATAACTTTGTCTTTATTTCTGCTAAGAAAATGAGAGCAGGAGCAAAAGAGGAAGATTGTGAGTGTCTCTTCTCAAAGAGCAAGAACACTACTGCCAAATGGAGCCGAGCGCCCCCAGAGGCCAACCAACTACAGCAGGGAATGGTTGGGCTGTTGGTGTGGGGGTCACTTGTGCAGTTGTAGAGCTGAGGATAGTTTTGATTGCTGCTTTATTCCCACTTCCTAGGTTATTCCTGTGAACCACTTTTCTTTACACCTGAAATCTTGTGACCCTGTGAGTAATGCTAGCCTTTGCTGTGTACTCCCAGCTCCGCTCTAATCCACTGCAGAAGAATTTGTAGGAAAATAAATCTAGAATTTGGGAATGTGGCCTATGTAGTTTCATCTGCCCATGTGTCCTCTTTAGCTACTTCTGCTAATCAAGAGAAAAAATATGCCTTTTTGAAATGATAACGATTTTTTCTTAAAAAAACAACTATACCATGTTATCAAAATTTTAGAAAAGAAAAAGAATACTCATTATCTCATTGCCTTAACATCAATTATCCATATTCCTTCTGTTAGCAGTTTCATGTATTTACTTTCAGGCTTATCTACTGTGCATCAAAACCAGCATGTTAAAATAAGAATGAAATTCTAAGTGACATATGGTGAGTGAAGTTACTACTCCCCTCTGTCTTTTCTCTGATTATCAGGGACTGATCTGAGATACAGGGATCTCTGGCCTTCTTATCACCACTGACAAACAGCTGAGGCTGCTGCAGGAAGCCTGGACGTTTCAGGATGACTTCCCAGATATCTGGTCCTGATGGAGACTGGACCCATCTGAAGCTTCAGAAAAAGTTGCTGGTGGGGAATTAGCAAAGCTAAGGCTGGAGAAATGACCTTAACTCAGAGACTGGTAGAAAAGTACTTGTGTCCCTTTCTAATCAGAAGCCCAGCTACTAGCTTGCCATAATGTGAAGCTAATTCAGGGAAGCACAGGAAAGTGAAATGAGTTTCCCAAGTCTGGAAAAAGATCTGTGATGAGAAAATGTAGTTTAATAAAGAACATGAATTCTTTAGTCTCATAGGCCTGGAGTTGACACTTTTTTTTTTTTTTTTGTCTCTGACAGTGCTACTCCAGGCAAGTTATTTAACCCCTCTAGGACTCAACATTCAGTATATGCACATTAGTTAAAAAGGAAAGAAGAACCAGTTGCACTAGTTAATGTCTTTGGGCAAATTAACTTTTCTGTGCCTCATTTTCACACCTAGAAAATAAACGTAATAACAGTAATAACAGTTCATAATGCGGTTATAGGGATTAGACAAGAACACACGCAAAGCCTAGCATTTATATCTGGCACATGGTTAGAGCTTAATAGATATCCTCTGTCCCTCAGGATCAAACAACTCCAGCCACCATTGCTGCTTCCTGCTTGCTTGTTTCACATTCGCCTCATCCTAAAAACTTTCATCTTAATTTTTATTAAAGGGAAGCAATAAGTTTTCTCTCGATGACTTATGGCATATAAAGAAGGACACTGAATTTCTCATTAGAAAAGATATTGCCAGGACTTTTCCTCCAGAAGGTAGAGTAGAAGACATGATGAATGTACCGACACCTATCATTCATTCATTCATTCATTCATCCATCACTTCTTACTTCATTTCTATTCTGAGCCATGCACTGCCTCAGCCACTGGTTCCAGAGTATTCAAAGATGAACAATGATTTCTGCCCCAAGTGTCCCAAGGTCTAATAGAGATATGGGCATGACCATCAGCTGGTAAACTATTCAGTGTGTTTGCATGAGATCTGGACACCCAGAGGGCTTGCCAGTATCTAAATTAGACTGGGGTCTGAGATGTTCAGGGGTGAGTTTTAAGATGAAGTTTGAAGCATTGAATACATTCTATTATAATCTGGTTTCTTCAGAGTTCCTTTCTCTTTATTGTTCCTCTCCTCTCTTCCTCCCCCTCTTCTTTTTTCTCCTCCTCCTCTTTCTTTTTCTTCTCTCTCTCCCTTTTTTTCCCCCCTACTTTGAGATTCTTCTGCCACAATCCAAGCCCCAAGGATTGATGCAGAGGAAAACAGCTTTTGGGCTTTCCCTTGAGTCTTTACTGCCTGGGTGTAACCTTCTAGAAGAAAGGGCTTTTTCTCAAATCTTGATCACCTAGGACAGCATCAAGACAATACCTGGTGTTTTGTTAATTAGCAATAGTTGACATTTTAAGAACACCATGTTATACTGCCACCTACGGGTTTGTTCATGACATTTTCTTTTGACAGGTAAAGTCTCAGCCTGAAATGTAGTAAGGGTTAATCTCAGGGCTATTTCAGAAAACTTTCAAAATATATGGCTATACAAAACTGGATGTCAATAAACAGAATATTATTTAGTGGGTATGAAATAATGAGCAGGTGCTTTGATAAACAATAGTTCCAAACTCCTTTCTTCTGTTTACCTGGTGAACCACTTTAGGCAAGCTAGGTAACATCTCTGTATCTTGGTATTTTTATTAGTAAAATACATGCGTGGTTCTACTTCATAGGTCTATTTTGAGGATTAAATTCTATAACACTCGTAATAAGCCCAGCATAGTCTCCTGTACAAACTGGGGATTTAACAATAGATTTCTTGCTCTCCTTTCTTCTGCGCTTCCTCAATTCACAATGACCCAGAGGAAAATAAACTACATAATTCCATTTCAGCCGAACAGTCAGGTAAATCCTTCCAAAACAATAATGATAAATGATATTCATATGGTCACTATATTATCTATTCCTAGGCATCTATTTTATTTTTTTAAATAATAAACTATATTTTGAGCAGCTTTAGGTTTACAAAAAAATTAAACAAAAGTTAGAGAGAGTTCCTATATGCCCCCTTACTGAGATCTATCCCAATCTGCCTGATTAGTTAGGTATGATTATACTCTGGCTTTTGAAGAGGTGTAAATAAGTGCCCATCAAATGGACCTATATCTCCCATCTTCCCCTACCCTTTGCCTGCCTACTACCTTTGGATTTGCCTCCAAGGTCTTCTCTGTCTCCCATGGTGGATTCAACGCCAAGACTCCTATAAGTTTCCCAAAAGTCTTAACAGCACTGCCTCTCCTATGACCTGAAGCTGAGCACAGTGGGAAAACCCTACAACCCTGTGAATGAATGACGCTGCATGTTCTTGCTTTTCACTTGCAGTAGCCCTCAGTGCTGCCTGGCAATCATTTTGGGCTTCTAGTGAGTGTTCTCTCCTATTCTCCACAATGTCTATTTTAAATCTCCTCCATACTTCAAACCTACCAGCCTGCCACCCCTCGTGTTGTACAGATGGCCATTGCTCCCGATTGACAGACAAAAATAGGAGGTATTAAGAGAACTCTCTCAATCTCCTGCCTCCAAACCTGTAAATTCACCTGCCTCCACCCCACCCTTCCCATTTCTGGTTCTTTAGGATGGAAGTTGTGTTTCTTCCTATACAAGGAAAATTCATTTACTTGAGCTCTGGATCCCATTCTTTCCCACCTCTTAAGGCATATTATCCTATCAGTTAGTCCCTCATAGGATTATTGAGAGTATCAGAGGAGTTAATAACCACAAAGAACATGGAAGAGCACCCTGCACACACTAAGCACTCAATGAATATTAACTATTTTTTTGATAACTTTAATCCATTTTTTCTACTGGACATTTCATATATGCATTTAAACATGCCAAAAACTTTCCCAATGAAATAAATGATGCACCAAAGTTCTCATATATTTCTAGTACAACCTGATTTCTTATCCCCATTCATCACCAAACATCTGAAAAAGTTACTTATCTACAGTATACACACCTCCCTGCTCCTTGAACCAATTCACTCCACTCATGTACCCACTACTCTACCAAATAGCTCTTGCCCAAAGTCACAAATTCTTCCATTTGGTTTAATCTGATGGCTAGTTTTGATCTTAATCTTGCCTTCTCGTCAGACTTCGGCATAGTGAAATACTCCCACATTTTTGAAAAGCATTTTCGTTTTTTCTGGAACATTGCCCTCCTGATCTTCCCCTACTTCTTGGAATCTTTTCAGCTAGTTTCTTAAATGTTGCTTTTGCTCACTTTCAAGCACTCACCCTTTTATTCTTTCATCCATCCTTTCCTCCTGGGGTAATATCTTTCTTTCCAATTGCTTCAATTGCTATTTATAGGCAGATCTTATAGAAATTATATAAGTGCATATCTCTATTCCATGATTATCCCATAGTGTATTTGGATATCTCAACTTTTATATCTCACAGTGTCCATAAACTCACTACATTCCAAATTGAATTCATTGTACTTCCTCTAAAAGCTGATTTTACTTCTGTGTTCCCTGAGTTGATAAATGATATCATCATGAAGACCCTGACACCTGGGTGACATTTTTAACTTTTCTGTCTCCTCTTAACCATTACAACTAATTGGAACTGAAGTCCTATCTGTTCTACTTCCTAATTATCTTTAAAATGTGTTCATTTATCTACCACCTCTTCCTGTCTAGATTTCTAACCTACCCCCCAGACTTGTCCTGTTCAGTTCATTTTCGAACAGTGGCCACAATGTTCTCTTTAAAGTGCAGATCTGATCATTCCTTCCCCAGCCCATCTCCCTAGCCCCAAATGAAATCTGTCAATGCTCACTACCAGTCTCAAGATAAACTTTGTCCACTAATGCTTAGCTTACAAGATCCCTCATGATTTAATCCTTGTATTCCACCTTGGACCTTCATAAATGTTCCCTCTACCTTGAACATACCTCCCAATCTTCAACCTCCATCTCCCAGCACCATCTAGTTCCTTTTGCCTTTCGGGTATATTCACTGGATAATTAGATTTGTCAGTCATGGAATTTGCCCCTGTCTTGAGTGTGAAATAGGATAAAATGATTTTTGGCTTTGAAAACACTTTTTGGGGAACCATATGTGTGTATTGTATAATGGAAAGATAAAGTTACATTAAAGCTATGATGAACATAGAAGCTGTGTTTGCTTTTGGGCTTGTAACATGAGTTGAATAGCAATTCAAAAGAATTTTTAAGTGACCAAGTGAAATAATGACTTCCAAATTGGTATGACTTGAAAAGCTTCTGCCAAAGAAAATACATACATTTCATCCTATGTATTATAAAATATTAATCTTAGCTTCATTATTTTAATGGACTCATTTCTCTTGAGTGAGAATTCAAAGAATACTCTTTGAAAAAGTATCCCCATGATTTCTTGTTATAGTTTTTCCTCTTGCTTTCTTCTATCACTTATTTGACTTTTAGTATTAAAATAGAAAACAATTCTAAGTAAGAATTTATTTTACAAAGGACACTGTCATTTATATTTTCACATATTCATATAGTTGCATTGCTATATTTTTCTTGTTATAATAAACTCAGGATAATGTGTAGTTTTGAATTTATATACGATCTAGGCCGGGTGCAGTGGCTCACTCCTGTAATCCCAGCATTTTGGGAGGCCGAGGTGGGCAGATCATTTGAGGTCAGGAGTTTGAGACCAGCCTGGCCAACACGGGGAAACCCCATCTGTACTAAAATATAAAATATTAGCCAGGCGTGGTGGCACATGCCTGTAATCTCAGCTACTCTGGAGGCTGAGGCAGGAGAATTGCTTGAACCCAGAAAGCAGAGGTTGCAGTGAGCTGAGATCATGCCACTGCACTCCAGACTGGGCAACAGAGCCAGACTCCATCTCAAAAAAAAATTATACACCATCTAGGTAGACCTATTTTTAAACTTGAAAATGGTTACTTTGGCAAGAGAGTATTAGAAAACTTCATACTGCAAACCTGCTTTAAATATACTTTGAGAGCAGCCAATTTCCTAATGCTTGAGACACTAAGTATAGAACTGTAAGTTTGTTAAAACCGATGTGCTTATATCTCCCTTAGTGAACACCTGGAATTTGTGCATATATTTTTTTCTGCCTACACTAATGTCAGCAGTCCTCTCCGCAGAGTTCTAAATTCAGAAATACCTCTATAGGAATAGAAATGTTGAGTATGAGGAATAGATATAGAATTAAGAAACTTCTGTTTGTCATTTTTGTCTTTTGATTATGTAATGTATATCTGAAAATATTATCTTAAAATGTGAAGATTATTCATAGCTGAAAACCAGGAAATGAAGTAAGCAATAATTGGGCAGGTTTCCTAATGCTCATTTAAGAATTACCTTACAGACTTACACTTTTACTAATTGTAAATCCTACCCCTTGAATTCCAGGCTTTTTATACATAAGTGATGTTATTTATTCAACAAATATTAATTGAACCCTTGCTGTATACCAAGAACTCTGGTGAATGTTGGGAGACATTTAAGTAGTTTGCTTTGGCAGTACAGATAGGTGTGATGTCTTATTTTGGAATAAGCAGTGTTTGAACTGTTATATGGCCATGGAAAATAAAGGCAGAATAATGAGTTTCACCCAAATACTATTATTAATTTTAAATAATAAAATAAAATATTATTTTGACACTTAAGGTAAACCCATGACTCATTTAATATTAATATAGAGAAATTATATTTCTAGCTTTAAACTATATTTTAATATAAACTAAGAATAAAAACACATACAAACATGACAAAAGAATCCTATTTATTAATATAGGACAAGATACAGGTGTATCTTTTTCTTTCTAATTAAGAAATATGATTAAATGAAAATTAAGCATCTCTTTTTTTCTCCCTTGGTTGAATCATTTGAATCTTTTCCACAGAGTACCGCTGTTTTTATAAATGTTGAAAACTTAGTAGACAGACAAAATTTTCTTAGTGGTAGAAAATGTACTTATTTCTTCACTATTTTGCCACAGTGGCTCTATTATTGCACTTTATTATTGACCAGTCACTGTCCCATAATTTAAAAATATAGCAAACGATCATTTACAGAGGTGGTTTGAGCAGAAAATTCTAAGATTTTTTTCCTTTCCTTTTAAATCAGAAAGAATATGACACTCCTTTAACACCAAGGTTTTCTGGTAGTCTTTTGCCCAAAGGAAATTTGTTTGTTCTAGAGAGCTTTAATTTAAAAAGGCTGACAGCAGGTCGGTAGTTATATACTTCTGGCATTGGGCCTTCCATAGAAATGCACATTAGATATTCAGCTCCTTTCTTAAGCATTCTATTCCTGTAATCTGACTTCATCCTTTTCTTTCCACTGTTGCCACTGAAACTGGAAATGACTGTAGAATACAAATCATATGATAAATATTTGGGAATTTGTATTTGTAGTTTTTCAGAACCACTGCCAAACTTCTTGCCTAGAGAGCTGTGTGAGGCTTTTCAATCTGAAACCTTTGAGCAATCCCCTTCTGTAGCCAACTGGGAAGCATCCACATGTTTTAATTGCAGCAGTTCTTCAAAGGGTTTAATAAACATTTCATGTTCTTTGACTCCATATTTTTCTAAGGGTGTTCATTTGTTGGCCATATATTTATACTCAATAATTTCAAACACTGGGATGCATCTTCTTTATGGAGATGCTCAAATGTGATGCACATGGTTTGAATAGCATTAGCATAAATGGACTCTTTCCCTAAAATGTTTATCACAATACTGTCCTCCAATTAGTCTGATCCTACTGAAAGACACTACCTGTGGGTTTGTTCTTCATTCACCAGTAAGCTACTAAGTGCACCATACAACATCCCTTTCTAGATCCTCTTGAAGGTACTGTAGCAAATCACATTGTCATTCCGGAAGACAGTGCCAGATCTAATATCTTAACTAAGAGTAGGATGGGTAGGACAAGTTTTAGGCTAATTAAGCATGCTCAGGAGGCTCTGGATTCTCACTTTTAGGTCTTTTGTGATTTTCTCACTGACCTTACTTTTAAGTTGAGGCACTAATATATATAAAGGAGGAAATATATAAAGGAGGGTTTTGCCTGTCCTATTTTTCTGCTATAACGAATGCATTCCATCTGCTTCCTTTGGTGGTGTTAAAGTTTCTTCTACAAACTTCTCAATTCACGAAGACAAACTGGGGATGTTCAATATAAGTTATAAGGAGAAATGAGTGTGGCAAATATGTAAACAAAGCCAGTGTTTTAAATATGTTTAAACGTGTTCATAGTTGGTAGCTCTTGAAATGACTAAGACATTAGTGTTAGTGAATGAAGGACCTTCCCTGCTTGAGTAGGTCAGAAGCTTCTCTCTTCATTTAGATATTGGGGCCAATGCTTTCATTCATTAAGTCAATATGCTTGCTATTTACATCCACTCTAAGCTTGAGACTGTATTAAGAATTATATTCATGGCCGGGCATGGTGGCTCACGCCTGTAATCCCAGCACTTTGGAGGGAAAGGTGGGCAGATCACCTGAGGTCAGGAGTCTGAGTCTAGCCTGGCCAACAGGATGAAACCCCATCTCCATGACAAATACAAAAATTAGCTGGGCGTGGTGGCAAGCGCCTGTAATCCCAGCTACCTGGGAGGCTGAGGCAGGAGAATCGCTTGAACTGGAGAGGCAGAGATTGCAGTGAGCAGAGATTGTGTCACACTGCATTCCGGCCTGGGAGACAGAGAGAGATTCTGTCTCAAAAAAATAAAATAAAATAAAATAAAATAAAACCTTCTGCATTCACCTGCTTGGCCTCTTTGAAACTCAATAATTAAACATTTTAAAAGTGATATCACTCACATATGACTTATATATCATTTCAAGGATATTAGTATTTGTGGTTTTGGACTCTTGTGTTTTCCAAAAACGATGAAAAAGAACTGGGCTTGCTGAACAGTGGTCATTAGAACTGTGTGATGATTTTTCCAGTAATGTGGCTCAGCTTACATTTACTTTGAGAAAGACAGTCTTACTCCAATTTCATTCTAAGATGAACTTCTAGTGTGGCAATGTGAGAAAATGAGCCAAAGGGAATTTCTGGTTTAGCCAATGTATAGGCAATATCAAAAAATTTGACAATCTGATGCTTCTTCTTGGCCTCAGCACCTACAAAACTTCTATTCATGATGATCAAATTGAAATTCTCCAATGTTGCAGGGGTAGGGATTTTTCAAAGCTGATGGCTTTTTGTTGCATTTCACTGCCTAAATGTTTATTTACATTGTTCATTTTTAATGAGAAGCCCATGATGTCATTGACAAAAGCATTATATCTCACATTGGTCCAATTTGAAGTTTTTCTTTTGTACATAGAGAACAGTACATTTTACTCACCACAACTCCATCACCATGTTCATAAGAGTTCTTCAGTTCTGCCTGCCATTTAAAACTCTCCCACACTAAGAACAATTCAGTTGTTTCCTTCTACTACTGTTTTTCCACTTAGTCTTTTTGTGTGCCTTTCCCCCCAAATCTTATAGGTCTTTTACAGTTTTCTGCAAGTAGGTACACTTTAATGAACTGAGTATTAGTAGGGGAAAATAAATATTTACTATTATTAATTAGTTTTAGAAATAGAAGTGGATATTTTTGTAAAATTGTTGCTTAAGGCAGTTTTTAAAATTTACTGGCCAGATCCTAAGTAAATTTATTATGTGCAAATATAAATGTTTCTAGAAAAGAACAAAAATATTTGCCTTTCTATCAGCCTTAATATTTATGAGTCAAGCAGCCAATTAGCCAAATAGCAGTAATGAAATGAATCTAAAATGTTTCTAATTTTGATCCATCTTCTGACAGTGTCTATTTAGCTTAATTTATTTTAATAGCAAATATCTAGAAAGACATCTTTCCACACTGATTTCAAATTTAAAATAAAACTAGAACCATAGTTTTTGTTTACAAATCAAAAGTAAAAGTCCTTTTACTTGTTAACCTAGGAAGGAAGTTGGCTCATAGCAGCTCATAAGTTCTTTAAATTGTTTACATTTCTAGTTTTAATCAATAACTTCCATCAGTACTATGCTGACAAGTTACAAGTTATTTCAACATTTATTTCACTATTTATACATGTTGGAGAGTTGAGTTTAAACTTTTGAACTGCGTATTTAACCACGTTAGTATTGTGTCTTATCTCAAATAATAAAAATTGGAGTTCACAACTGTTGTCTGATATCTTAATATTCACACTGGCCATTTTTCAAAGCTAAGGTTTATTTTCTATGGCTCACATGAGAATATATTTCCAAGTGTAGTGTAGCTAGCCTGCCTAACTGTTTACCAGATTACTATCTATCCAAACATAGGGAAACCTTTAATTCAGGCTAAGGAGAAGAATAAAGTAGTCAACAAGAAAATATGGGAGCTGAAAGAAGTAAAAGGCAATATCCTAAATAAAAAAACACATCTATTAATTCATACTATTTTCTACTCATTTTACAATGATAAACAAATATTTTTGACATTTCTCTTTGACTTTACAGTCTACATTATTTCTCACTAAGCAAATATTTATTGGGTGTTTATTCTGACTCTGGTACCATTTTACTTATGACAAATAAAAATGAGGTCCTTATTCCACAGTGAGTGGAGCTGGAAAATACATGAATCGCTGAGTATTATCCAAAAAGATTTTGGAAACATGAATTTGTCCACCTACAAATCCATAGTGGCTTACTCTGGAAATACTAAGAAATTCTCAGTATCATACCCAATAATTATAAGATAAGCAGGAGAAGGTTGAGATTACAGTGATTAAAAGGAGCAAGGGAAACTAAAATGACCAAAAAGAAGCGAGGATGTTTCCTGAGAAGTCTAAAATTGTAAGGATTCAAATCTGGAAAGGCAAAGGCTGAATAGATTTTGGACAGAAGTGTGTGCACCATACAGTGTGTAAACACAGTTATATCACACTTGCCCACTCAGCAAATGCTGGAATATGAGCATGAGAGAGTGCCTTTTTACTCCTGAGGAACTTAAGATGAAGTCTGTGGTCTCCAAAGTACAGAGAAGCTCCCTATCAGGGTGGAGAGCAGTTAAAGAAACTATTGGGCATGGAAAAGAAATGCTAGAGTTGCACTTCGTAAATAAAAAATAAACATGAGGTTTAATATGTAGAATGATACCTGTAATCTCATTTAACTTCTAACTGGAGGTACCTAGTGTCATCTATGTAAATGCAATGAGAATGAGAGATCCATTCTGCAGGCTTAGACAGGGATGCCCCTCTTTCATTCACAGGGTATTGTAGCAGAGCACAGTTTGCATGTGCCTGGACCATACAGAACAGTTTTAACTCAACAAAATGGAGAAATGACTTTAAAAAGTACTCAGCAAAGGAAATGCAGATTGAAGTTAATGCCAATAGTGCAAGAAGAAGCAAACCAGAAAATTATGGAGCTGCCTCTTTTCCCAGTATGAACTCTTCATTAGCAACATTATCAAGTAGAAACAATGGAGAATAAGCCACAGATATTAAATATTAAGAGTGTGTGCTCAACAATTCTGTTATTATAGAGATGTGTGATCAAAAAAGTTGGTAGAGCACCTGTCTAGGGTCACATAACATGAAATATCAATATGCATGTTTGCCAACTTTATTACCTTCAAGAAATATTTAAATTGACATCTTCAGTACCTCTGTTAGGTTCTCTTTCCTTCTGTGCTTTTAACTTCTTTCTCATGCTTACTGTGGAGTTTAGATCTCCAGCTTGTCCAAGCTGAGGTCTTTTATCTTCAAATCTCACCTGGACGCTGTTGTCCCAAATCCAAACTATATTTCAAATTATATGTCATTTTAAAAATTCTCCCCCAATTAGCTCATCATCCCAAATGTATCTATGTTACCATTATTCCTTTAGGAAGTGAGACAGAGAATAACATAGAAGTTAAGACTATTGGATCTAGGCTGCCTAAATTAAAATTTCTGCTCAGCTGTAACTTTGGAAAATTTCCATTTCCTCCATGAATTTTAGCTTTCTTATAAAATGGGGGAACTATTGCTACTTACATCAATAAATGCATCTTGAAACTTGGGAAAATCCAGTAAAAGCACACAAAACACTGCACAGAGCAAACTGGCTACTGTTACTTTTTCATCACAGCTCAAAACCCTGGGGTCATTTTTGACTATCTCATCCATACTTTTTTACCTGCTGTTTCCAGTAAGTCACCAGGTCCTGTTTGCTCCTCTCAAAAACTACTCTCGGTCTAGTCCCACGGCCACTGGTCTCGTCCCATGGCCACCGCCCACTCATCTTTCCAACGTAGGCTAAAGCCAAGAATCTCTGACACGGTCTTCTCTCTGCAGACTCTCCCAGACTCTAACCTGTTTCCACATTGGACTATATCAATCTAATTTTAGTATAGGATTTATCCTGTAGACCCTCTCCTCAAAATTTTTCTTGGGTTCTCTAGTATCTATCAGGACATAATGTAAACCATGCCTTGGGCTTCAGTAACTTTTCAAAATTGGCTTTCTTTTACAAGTTTTCTTGGTTATTCCAGCTTGCCTTCTGTTCCACTTTTCTGAACTCGAGTATAGATTCCACAAAATTTAGCATTCACTTTCCATTTATTTTCAAATTATATGTTTGTCTTTTATTCCCAACCAGATCAAGATCCTGAAGGTAAAGAAAATATACATCTCACTTTCTTTTTGTTCTCCCTAAGACCTGGCCCCAAACACAGTAAACAAATTGTAGATGCACACTGTTGATTTAGACATTGTATGGTGTCACAAAGTCACGAATGATATTTAAGTGTGTCATTAAGAGAAACCTGCATCCTAAGATATCCTCTTGATTTTTGAAGTGGAAATCAAGAAGATAGCTACTTCTTTCTTTAATATGATGTTTAGTTTAATGCCACTGTCAGAGATTCCACAAATATTGAGTGAATTATATCAAGCACAAGAAATATAAAGAGACAAAACATCTCTTATGTGTGTGGAAGGGTCAGTTTAATAAAAATATAGATAGATAGATAGATAGATAGATAGATAGATAGATAGATACCAATAGAATAAAGGCTGCAGTAGGACTGATTTTGATCAGGACAATAAAAGATATAATGGGTCAATACAAGATAGTTTCTGGGTCAGAATTCACATCATATTTCCTAGGTAATATCTTTCATTTTTATCTCATTACTTGCATAAATATTCCAATTTTGGTTTGTCAGTGCAGTGTGTATAATGTTAATGAATCAATTAGGCTTTGGAAACTGGTCGGTAAGTGTATATTTTTGAAAAAATAAATTATAGTTAACATACAACCATGCCAATATTTGATAGAAGTGGGCAATTTTTGTTTCACAATGAAAATATTTCTGGTGGTACTTCATTATTTCTTTTAGTCTTTCTTTGCTCTTAGTACATTTTTAAAAATGTTAAGTTCTCTTTTTTTCATTTGCTCATTTTCTAATAATCTGTTCAACCCTGACATGTACTTTACAGTGATTTTACTCTTTTTGCCAGCAACAAACATGTCAATGGTACTTTTTGGCTTTGCTTATTGTTTCGGATGCTATTTCATACTAAACAGGTTGCAGGTTGTCCGATACTTCTGATTTAAAATTTAAATTGGTGTTAAAATTTAAAAGTATTGTGCAACAGTAAGAACCATAGGTTCAGCTTACTGTGTATGTCCAATTAGTGTTGCTATTACTATTAACAGGACTAATACAAATGTAGTATGATCATTTGATATATTAAGCTAAATAAATAGGTAATGACTAATTTTGCACAATGCTTATTGTGATAATTTCTGGCTTCAATAAATCACATACAATATATTTAGGAAAGAAGAAAAAAATTGGAAACTTTAAGTAAGTGAATAAGATTTATATAATGGCTCCAATTGAGAGGGAAAAAGGTCACAAAAAAAGTATGTACTGATTAATGACCTATGACATGGTTTCTCAAAGTACATTGCCAGAAACTCAGTCCTGTAACATGCTTGGAGAAACAAATATGCTCCATTATGTGGGGGAGGGTGTAGGTCGTTTTATGAGGTGGGGAAGAACGAGCCTGGGATATATAGAAGAATGAGAATGTTTTTAAATGAATGAACACACAAATGAATAAATGAAACAAAAACAACAACAAGAAAAGACTAGGAAATGCTCTATACCATATGGCTCGATCCAGATGAAGCTATTAACAGCCCTAAGAAATCCTCCAGTAAAGTCACCAATTTGACTACATTTAACTCAGTATTTATCTAACTCATTTAACCACAAAGCTATTTTTTTTTCCTCAGAAAATGTAACACCTGGCAGTCCCAGTGTTAGAAGAAACACACTTTGAGAAAAGCAGGTGTTGATTAAGTACCAAAGAGATTAGAAGAGGGAGAGTCCACTTCCAATTGGGAAAAACCATTCTGAAGAAGGACAAATTCGAGTGAGACCTTGAAGCCTGAAGGAAGATGAGCAGGTGAGGCATCCGAAACAGGGAACACTGTGATTGAAAACACAGAAAAGAGACTACTGGGTGTTGGGAGGAATGGTTTGGAAGAACCTGCTAGGGAAGTAGAAGGTTCCTGGAGGGCAGAAGAACCAATTCTGATAATAAAACCCTCCTTCTGAGGAAGCAGAAGGTTCCTATAGGGCACAAATGGGGAAATGGGGCTTTAACACTGTGAAATCCATGCCACCAGTGAAGTGATTAGCAAATGATATGTTCTAATTTCCCTTCATCGATATCCTTTTTTAAATGCTTATTTGATCAGGAAAGTTATTGGTTAATTAACACTTGAATGGTCTAGGCCAATGCTGTCCAACAGAAATATAATGAGCCAATTATAAGTCTATAATATAATATACAATGCACTTTTAAACTGCCTACCAGTAACATCAAAAAAGTAAAAAGCAACAAGTAAAATTAATTTAACAATGTATTTTATTTAACATATTCAAAATATTATTTCAGTATGTAATCAATATAAAAATTAAAATTAGTTGACTTTTTTTTGCCAAGCCTTCAACCTCCAGTTTGTATGTTACACTTACAACACATCTCAGTTTAGGCTAGCCATATTTCAAGTGCTTGATGACCGTGTGCTTTGTACTACCATATTGGACAGCAAAGGTCTACTAGTTAGCATATATCAACTGGGTAAAGCAGAGTCAATTTGGGTAGTTTTCTGATAGTTTTCACCATGATCAAAAGTTTTAAATTATTTAAAATTAAATGGGTAAGGCATACCTGCTTGGCCAGTTTCTGAAATTTATGTTTCGATTTTTTTGGATTAAAAATAGGCAAATTATAGGGTAAAAGTGAAAAGCTTCACTTTTAACTTCAATTCAGCTAATTAATGTAAATGAATGACCATGAAACTCTCTTTAGCCTATTAATGAGTTAATGGTCACTGCATTTGTGACACTGAAACAAGAAGCCTCTCTTGCAGATTCCAATTGACTGATAACCATGTACATGTTCTAAGAAACTATTTTTTAGATTTTTTAAAATTTAAATGATTCCTCCTGCTGGTGCAGTCTCTTTACACTTCATCACATTTCTAAATAAGCAATCATGTAACAAGTGAAGATTTCATGTCCTGAAGGCATTATACCAATACTTACCAAATGCTTCTATTTAAAATACAAAGCAGTTTTATTCACACTTCCCATTTTTGAATCCACTAAGGCCATTTTGGGAGAGGAGAAACTAGAAGCCTGCTGTTCAGTTTTTGTTTTCTACAACTTTACTGAGAGCTTGCACGTTTCTTGTTAAGTTTCCAAAGCATATTTAATACACATTAGAATCTGAGTAAATATGGCACATTCTGTAAATGGATGCTCTGGAAAATTGCTGCTTTCAGATGGAGAAGAACACCATGGCAACTGCTGTGCTTCTGAATAGGGAGCTCTACTTGACCAACGTGGATGTGGATTACGAACGGAAAATATCCAACGACACAACATATTCTTTGAAAGTTCATAGCTTTATTCCTGAGTTTCTGAACCTGGACACTATTAACTTATTGGGCTGGATAATTCGTGTAGTAGGGGCTGTCCTTTGCTTTGTAGGATGTTTAGCAGCTTCTCCAGCCTCCACTCACTCACTAGATGCCAGCAGCAGCTCCCCCTACCCCGACCCAGGTCATTACAAATAAAAAATGTCTCCAGACATTGCCAGACATCTCCTAGGAGACAAGACCATCCTCAATTGAGAACAACTGCTCATGCCTGTAATCCCAGAACTTTGGGAGGCCGAGTGGGGAGATCACTTGAGGTCAGGAGTTTGAGACCAACCTGGCCAACACGGTGAAACCCTGTCTCTACTAATAATACAAAAATTAGCCAGGCATGGTGATGCATGCCTGCAAGCCCTGCTATTTGGGAGGCCAAGGCTTGATCACTTGCATGCCAGTGGTGGGGGTTGGCAGAGGTTGCAGTGAATGGAGATCACATCATTGCACCCCAGCCTAGGCAACAGAGTGAGATTCCATTTCAGAAAAAAAAAAGAAGTCTGGAAAATATATATTTAAAATTATAGTATGAATTTTAATCTCAGACTACTAATGTATTAATAATAAACTCTACTACATTTACTTTTTAAAAGAACGTATAGCCTTAGGAAAATGTATTAGATTCATATGAGATTCTCTTGTATCCCACCTTCTCAATCTCAACGATCTTGTTTTAGCTTATCCTCTAATTTAAATATCCCATCACATTTTTACATGGAATTGGCATACCATAATAAAATGCCAACTTTCATACAAAATTAATTATTACATACAATAGAGTGAAAAGATGTAGCAGCTTGAACTAACCTAGATATATTTCAAGGATGTTTACTAAAATTATTATTATTATCATTATTATTTATTTTTTTTGAGACGGAGTCTCCCTCTGTCGCCCAGGCTGGAGTGCAGTGGCGCGATCTTGGCTTACTGAAACCTCCAGCTCCTGGGTTCATGCCATTTTCCTGCCTCAGCCTCCCGAGTAGCTGGAACTACAGGTGCCCACCACCACGCCCGGCTAATCTTTTGTATTTTTAGTAGAGACAGAGTTTCACCGTGTTAGCCAGGATGGTCTTGATCTCCTGACCTCGTGATCCGCCCACCTCCACCTCCCAAAGTGCTGGGATTACCGGTGTAAGCCACTGCACCTGGCCCCTACTAAAATTATTTTTATAATAACCTGTACTCCCTAAAAATAAACAAGAACAATAAAACACCACTGCCATCAATTTGGTATTTTTCAGTAGTGCCAAAACAAAACAAAAAACCCAGTAATTTGTGTTTTAAATAGTATCTAAAACTTCTCCTACCACATAAAATACTGTGCATAAATAAAATGCTTCAAAGCAAATTTTACATTTCTTGTTTATTTTTTATTGTTCTGTTGTTGGTGGTTGTTTGAGACAATCTGTTGCCCAGAGGGCAGTGACACGATCACAGCTCATTTTAGCCTTGACCTCCTGGTCTCAAGCAATCCTTCCACCTCAGCATCCCAAAGTATTGGGAATACAGGCTTTTGTTGTTGTTGTTGATTATTTGTTTTGTTTTTTAAAACCAGACCAGATAAAAAAAAACCTTAGCCCAGCCTATGCATTGTCATATGAAAAATCTGAACAGTTTAAGTAGAGGCATATTCCATATTTTAAAGCTTATTAGCTTATTTTAAAATGACAGAAGTCAAGTTCATTCTGTATGTTTTACTGCTTCCTGGGCAACTCTTAGTGAGAGCTGGCGTGATACCACAAGGTTTGTAATTAGAGGAGGCTAATGGACTTTTTGGCAAAAAAGTATAGTCTTGTCATATTTTCCTTGAAATTAAGCAAACACAAGTCACACGTATTCAAGTTTAGAATAAGGGAGGGAGGCGGGTAAGGAAGAAGAGGCAGAGAGGGAGGGGGGAGAGAGTAAGAGAGAGAAAGGAAGGAGAGAGAGAGACACAGAGAGAGAGAGAGAGAGAGAGAGAGAGCGAGAGAGACTCTTAATAGTGTAGGCATTTCCAGTTAAGGCCTGAGATTTAAAGTGAAATGCGAGGTGTGGATCTGCCGTCTCCTCGGCTCTCACATCTTGCTGAACCATTTGTTGCCAGTGTTTTAAGATCCAATTATTTGTACATTAAGATTCTAATTATACATTAACAATTTCATCTGGCATTTAAAAAAATTGACCTGTTCTGGTGCTAGAGGAAAACTGGCTAGGTAACTTAATAGACAATGTAAAATATTTCAAAGATATTTTAACTATATTACTATGACTTGCTTTCCTTAAAACCTAAACCAACATGTAATATGATTCTTCCACCTTTGTCTGTCTGCATGTATGTGTGCTTTGGAGAGTAGGGGGTAAGGAATGATTTTGAGGGGATGTTGCCACACAATTTTCCAACAGGAAAAATGAAACCTGAAAACATATTATTCATGGCATCACTAAAAATAGCAAAATAGTATCCTGCTATTTCAGATCATTGCTGGCAAAGATAAACATATTTCAGAGCATCTCAGGGTGAACACTGGATGGTAAATGTTTTATTTTCAAACTTGACAGTCCTTCAAAGGAGTCTCAGTGAAAAAGATTGGGCTAGTAACTCAAGCTCAATACCTTATAACTTAAAATTCCTCTTAATTTGTACGATGAATATTTTACAAAAATTAGTAAACACAAGTATTTAATTCAATCATGTTAAATTGTACATACAAATAGGTTGAAATTCATCCACAAGCCAAATTTTTAAGTGCCTATGAAAGGGGAGATATGGAAAACAGCAAAAATTTTACTAGACTGAAAATTTAGGTTTATTTCTCTGACACTGAATTACTTTAAAAAACAACCAATGGGCTAGGCGCGGCGGCTCATGCCTGTAATCCCAGCACTTTGGGAGGCCGAGGCGGGTGGATCACGAGGTGAGGAGATCGACACCATCCTGGCTAACACAGTGAAACCCTGTTTCTACTAAAAATACAAAAAATTAGGCGGGCGTGGTGGCAGGGGCCTGTAGTCCCAGCTATTGGGGAGGCTGAGGCAGGAGAATGGCAAGAACCCGGGAGGTGGAGCTTGCAGTGAGCCAAGATCGCGCCACTGCACTCCAGCCTGGGCGGCAGAGTGAGACTCCGTCTCAAAAAGAAAAAAAACAAAAAAAAGCAACTAATCTATGAGTTTGAAGATACTTATTGTCTCTGCCACAAATACTTGTAAAATCTGATTTAATAGATTACATGTATGAGGTATTATAATATAAAACATATCAATGTGTTGAAGTTTAGCTGCTAAAGCATCTTCTTGTCATTTCTGATTTAATCTTATGTCAGGTTTGGTTCAAACACTGCATGTTTTAATATCTGGAGTGCAAGTAAGAAAAATGTGAATTCACTTATACCAATGAAATGCTTCTTTGGGTTGATTCTTTCCTTTCCCCACTTCTTTTCCCCAGTCTGTCCAAGGAAAATTTGATGCAGCCAGAGGCTACTATTTCATAATAGAGAAGAATGTGTTCATTGATTTTATGGTTCCCTTAAGATGAACATTTATTTGTGAGTTTAAATAAATGTTTATTCCTTGATTACAATTGTCTTTGTTCAAGTGACATTGACATAACCTGGATCCTAGCTACCTATGTAAAATAAAAAATCCATACATGCGTGAGCAATCGAGGCACTTTAATCTTTCAAAAACCAATGAATGCTCATCAGTCACATTTATTTTCAGTATAAATGTAGAGGTTTTAGCAGGCTTAGGTCAAACAAAAAAAGGTCAGTGATGGTAACAATTATGAGCAGAACTCTAATAAATTCATTTTCATGATGTAGAAATTAGCTTCTCTTTTATTATTCTGTTATTAGTTGTTTCCAACGTATATGTGTATGTATCCACATACTAAACCGAGTACTAAGCAGTTTAAATTCTACTTTAAAACTTTAACAATTAGACTTCATATTTACAAAAAAAGTTTAGAAAAATAAATTTTTAATACTATTACCTTATATATTTTAGTTTTACAAATAATTTTCATGTATACTAGCTCACTGAATTTCTAAATACCTCCTGACCTTTACTGTGATGTTTTCCCTATAAGACTATTTTGATAAGGCTATTGTGTAATAATTTATGTTTTTGTGAATACTACTGAATGAAGACATAAATGGTCATTCACGTCTATAATTTATCTTTCATTATTGTTTAAACATAAGATATTTAATTAAATTTTAAATTAAACAGGATTTGCTTTATTTCTGCCAGAATATCAGCTTTTGCCAAACAATCCTGATACCTTTCTTTCTTTTCTTCCCTCTCCATCTCCCTTTATTTCTTCCATTTATAATAGAATTCTAGGAGTATAATTTAACTGTTTTCTCTAAAGACATAAGAGGGAAGGAGGGAGGGAGAGGTAGAAATAGAGTTAGAATGGGGGAGAGAGAGAGAGAGAGAGAGAGAGAGAGACTGACTTTGCTTTATGTGGGCATGAAAGGGAACCCTAATATAGAATTGTTCCTCTTTGTGCTAAAGGGATAAAAAATTGGTTCTTTTTAAAAGACAGAGTCAACATCTCTCAAATTATGATTTTCTAGATGAAGTTACTTGCTCTTTCTAATTTATAGCATAGTAATTGGGTATGAAAATGCTGATTTCAAATGTGTAATGTTGGTTTCCTACCCCCATAATAATTCTTTCAGAAAAGATGAACTCAAATTTCCATGCAAAAAAAATTATTTATGTCAAAATTGTTAAATTCAAAACAAATCTTATTTCATCATTTCCAGTTTTTTTCCCCTTACTATAGGTGTGGCATAGCGTTTTCTTAAAAAGAGAGGAAGGCTATTTGAGTGCATGTTTCATAAGCTTCTTATTCATTATTCATGCCATTAGAGACAGAAGGAGTATATACACATGGGGCGTTTTCTCAGATGTGTCCTCTGAGAAGTACACTCAGCCTAAACCTCAAAGAGTCTTTTTCGGTGGGGGCTGGAGGGAAGCTCACTGAGGATGGCAGATGGCCCTCCTCAGATATATTCCCATAGTAATGTTCTTCTGGGTTCTAAATTCCACTGCAATTTAGTTTTTGGCCACATGAATTAGGCCAACATCACCTTACCCTAAAATACTTTGAGTGATTAAAGCATTTGAAATGTTTCAAACTAGTTTTGTTCAATGTGTTTCAGAAATATTATTTTCTGAAATATGAAAATAAATCAATCTCTAATTCAATTTTGGT
This sequence comes from Trachypithecus francoisi, assembly GCF_009764315.1. Taxonomy (NCBI): domain Eukaryota; kingdom Metazoa; phylum Chordata; class Mammalia; order Primates; family Cercopithecidae; genus Trachypithecus; species Trachypithecus francoisi. The sequence continues at coordinate 65,863,059 of NW_022681472.1, forward strand.
AGGGCTAACATCATTTATTTAAATTGGATTTAGGCTTCTTGCAAGAAAGTACAACTGATTTAGGCCTATGTGTACTTTATAAATATTTAATTATAAAAATGAGGATGGTGTGTTTCTCCCTACTTGAATTAAAAATGAGTTATTAGTGTAAACCTTTTTGAAAAACTCATTTATGAAGCCAAAATGAATCTTTTTGTTTTGTTTTTGAGGCGGAGTTTCGCTCTTGCTGCCCAGGCTGGAGTGCAATGGCAGGATCTCAGCTCATCGCAATCTCTGCCTCCCAGTTTCAAGTGATTCTCCTGCCTCAGCCTCCTGAGTAGCTGGGATTACATGCATGTGCCACCACGCCCAGCTAATTTTGTATTTTTAGTAGAGGTGGAGTTTCTCCATGTTTCTCAGACCGGTTTTGAAATCCCGACCTCAGGTGATCCGCCTGCCTTGGCCTCCCAAAGTGCTGGGATTACAGGTGTGAGCCACTAAGCCCAGCCAAAACACATTATGTAATTTAAAAGTTGGGGGTGGCTGGCAAAATGGCCGAATAGGAACAGCTCCGGTCTGCAGCTCCCAGTGAAATCAACGCAGAAGGTGGGTGATTTCTCCATTTCCAACTGAGGTACCCGGCTCATCTCATTGGGACTGGTTAGACAGTGGGTGCAGCCCACAGAGAGCAATCTAAAGCAGGGTGGGGCATTGCCTCATCTGGGAAGCACAAGGGGTTGGGGAACTCCCTCCATTAGCTAAGGGAAGCTGTGAGGGACTGTGCCTTGAGGACCGGTGCATTGTGGCGCAGATACTACACTTTTCCTATTGTCTTCACAACCCACAGACCAGGAGATTCCCTTGGATGCCTACATTACCAGGGCCCTAGGTTTCAAGCACAAAACTGGGTGGCTGTTTGGGGAGACAGTGAGCTAGCTGGAGGAGTCATTTTTTCAAACCCAGTGGCTCCTGGAATGCCAGCGAGACAGAAACATTACCTCCCCCGGAAAGGGGGCTGAAGCCAGGGACCCAAGTGGTCTAGCTCAGCAGATCCCACTGCCATGGAGCCCAGCAAGCTGAGATTCACTGGCTTTAAATTCTCGCTGCCAGCACAGCAGTCTGAAGTCAAGGTAGGATGCTCGAGCTTGGTGAGGGGAGGGGCGTCTGCCCTTACTGGGGCTTGAGTAGGTGGTTTTCCCCACAGGGTGTAAACAAAGCCACTGGGAAGTTTGGACTGGGTGGAATCCACCATAGCACCACAGAGCTGCTGAAGCCAGACTGCCTCTCTGGATTCCTCCTCTCTGGACAGGGTATCTCTGAAAGAAAGGCAGCAGCCCCAGTCAGGGGCTTATAGATGAAACTCCCAACTTCCTGGGACAGTGCACCTGGGGGAAGGGGCGGCTGTGGGCACAGCTTCAGCAGACTTAAACATTCCTGCCTGCTGGTTCTGAAGAGAGCAGTGGATCTCCCAGCAAAGCACTTGAGCTTTGCTAAGGGACAGACTGCCTCCTCAAGTGGGTTTCTGACCCCCATGCCTCCTAACTGGGAGACATGTCCCAGCAGGGGCCGACAGACACCTCATAAAGGAGAGCTCTGGCTGGCATTTGGTGGGTGTCCCTCTGGGATGAAGCTTCCAGGGGAAGGAACAGGTAGCAATCTTTGCTGTTCTGCAGCCTCTGCTGGTGATACCCAGGCAAACAGAGTCTGGAGTGGACCTCCAGCAAACTCCAGCAGACCTGCAACAGAGAGGCCTGACTGTTAGAAGAAAAACTAACAGAAAGAAATAGCATCAACATCAACTTAAAAAACATCCACACAAAAACACCATCCAAGAGTCACCAACATCAAAGACCAAAGGTAGATAAATCCACCAAGATGAGGAAAAAATAGTGCAAAAGGGCTGAAAATTCCAAAAACCAGATTGTCTTTTCTTCTCCAAGGGATCACAACTCCTCACCAGCAAGGGAACAAAACTGGATGGGGAATATGTTTGATGAATTGACAGAAATAGGCTTCAGAAGGTGGGTAATGAGAAACTCCTCCGAGCTAAAGGAGTATGTTCTAACCCAGTAAAGGAAGCTGAGAACCTTGAAAAAAAGTTAGAGGAATTGCTAACTCGAATAACCAGTTTAGAGAAGAACATGAATGACCCAAAGAGCTGAAAAACACAGCACAAGAACTCTGTGAAGCATACACAAGTATAAATAGCCAAACTGATATAGCAGAAGAAGAGATATCAGAGATTGAAGATCAACTTAATGAAATAAAGCATGAAGACAAGATTAGAGAAAAAAGAATGAAAAGGAATGAACAAAGCCTCCAAGAAATATGGTACTGTGTGAAAAGATCAAACCTACTTTTGATTGGTGTACCTGAAAGTGACGGGGAGAATGGAACCAAGTTGTAAAACACTCTTCAGGATATTATCCAGGAGAACTTCCCCAACCTAGCAAGACAGGCCAACATTCAAATTCAAGAAATACAGAGAACACCACAAAGATACTCCTCAAGAAGGGCAACCCCAAGACACATAATCATCAGATTCACCAAGGTTGAAATGAAACAAAAAAAATGTTAAGGGCAGCCAGAGAGAAATGTCAGGTTACTTACAAAAGGAAACCCATCAGACCAATAGCGGATCTCCCTGAAGAAACCCTACAAGCCAGAAGAGAGTGGGGGTCAATATTCAACATTCTTAAAGAAAAGATTTTTCAACCTAGAATTTCATATCCAGCCAAACTAAGCTTCATAAGCAAAGGATAAATAAAACCCTTTACAGACAAGCAAATGCTGAGATTTTTGTCACCACCAGGCCTGCCTTACAAGAGCTCCTGAAGGAAGCACTAAATATGGAAAGGAAAAACCGGTACCAGTCACTACAAAAACATACCAAACTGTAAAGACCATCAACAGTATGAAGAAACTGCATCAACTAATGAGCAAAATAAAGCAAGTTTTTAGAGAACGACAAAGAGACTTAGACTCCCACACAATAATAGTGGGAGACTTTTAACACTCCACTCAATATTATACAGATCAACGAGGCAGAAAATTAACAAGGGTATTCAGGACTTGAACTCAGCTCTGGACCAAGCAGACATAATAGACATCTACAGAACTCTCCACCCCAAATCAACAGAATATACATTCTTCTCAGCACCACATCACACTTATTCTAAAATTGACCATGTAATTGAAAGTAAAACACTCCTCAGCAAATGCAAAATAATGAAAATCATAACAGTCTCTCAGACCACAGTGCAATCAAATTAGACCTCAGGATTAGGAAACTCACTAAAAACTGCACAACTACATGAAAACTGAACAACCTGCTCCTGGATGACTACTGGGTAACGAAATTAAGGCAGAAATAAATAAGTTATTTGAAACCAATGAGAACAAAGACACAATGTATCAGAATCTCTGGGACATAGCTAAAACAGTGTGTAGAGGGAAATTTATAGCACTAAATGCCCACAGGAGAAAGCAGGACAGATCTAAAATTGACACCCTAACATCACAATGAAAAGAACCAGAGAAGCAAGAGCAAACACATTCAAAAGCTAGCAGAAGGCAAGAAATAACTAAGATCAGAGCAGAACTGAAGTAGATAGAGACAAGAAAAACCCTTCAAAAATTCAATGACTTCAGGAGCTGGTGTTTTGAAAAGGTTAACAAAATAGGTAGACCTCTAGCCAGTCTAATAAAGAAGAAAAGAGGAATCAAATAGATACAATAAAAATGATAAAGGGGGATCACCACTGATCCCACAGAACTACAGAGCACCATCAGAGAATACTATAAACACCTCTACACAAATAAACTAGAAAATCTAGAAGAAATGGATAAATTCCTGGACACATACACCCTCTCAAGACTAAACCAGGAAGAATTTGAATCCCTGAATAGACCAATAGCAAGTTCTGAAATTGAAGCAGTAATTAATAGCCTAAAACTAACAACAAAAAAGCCCAGGACCAGAAGGATTCACAGCTGAATTCTACCAGAGGTACAAAGAGGAGCTGGTACCATTCCTTCTGAAATTACTCCAAACAACAGAAAAAGAGAGATTCCTCCCAACCTCATTTTATGAGGCCAGCATCATCCTGATACCAAAACCTGGCAGAGACACAACCAAAAAAGAAAATTTCGGGCCAATATCCCTGATGAACATCAATGCAAAAATCCTTAACAAAATACTGTCAAACCAAATCCAGCAGCACATCGAAAAGCTGATCCACCATGATCAAGTCAGTTTCATCCCTGGGATGCAAGGCTGTTTTAACATATGCAAATCAATAAACATAATCCACCACATAAACAGAGCCCATGACAAAAACCACATGATTATCTCAACAGATGCAGAAAAGGCCTTTGATAAAATTCAACACCCCTTCATGCTAAAAACTCACAACAAACTAGGTATTGATGGAGCATATCTCAAAATAATAAAAGCTATTTATGACAAACCCACAGCCAATATCATACTGAATGTGGAAAAGCTGGAAGCATTCCATTTGAAAACCAGCACAAGACAAGGATACCCTCTCTCATCACTCCTATTCAACATAGTGTTGGAAGTTTTGGCCAGGGCAATCAGGTGAGAGAAAGAAATAAAGGTATTCAACTAGGAAGAGAGGAAGTCAAATTGTCTCTGTTTGCAGTTGACATGATTGTATATTTAGAAAACCCTATCATCTCAGCCCAAAATCTCCTTAAGCTGATAAGCAACTTCAGCAAAGTCTCAGGATACAAAATCAATGTGCAAAATCACAAGCATTCTTATCTCAGGAAAACACTTACTGTCATTATTAAATTAAGTTATCATGTAGTTGGTTATCATTATTGGAAAGAATATAGCAAATGAAAGTCATTTTAAGGCTGATGTGCATTTAATCAACTGTAGTCTAGCAACTTGGAATCCAGGTTTTCATTATAAATAGCAGTTGCTTAACTCTAATTTCACAGTATAGCATCAGGATTTTTGTATACAAATATAAATTATTGAGAATTCAACTGGAATAGAAAAGTATTAGAAATCTCTGGAGTGGATTCATAGTCTAATGTCCAGAAGTTGTATGATTAAAAATGACTTAAATATTTTCTTCATAAATTGAGCTATGGACATGGCACTCAAAAGGGAATGGGATTTTCTGCATAATGAAGAACATGTCACTTTGTTATTTGTTATTTGTTAAAATATTTTGGTATTTATTGGATTACTTTCGCAGTAGTCAGTTGTGATCATTTATGTTGGCTAAGATCTTGGAATATATTTGTGGGAAAAATCTCTTGCTCGCTCTTTGTCTCTCTGTCTCTGAGTCTCCATTTCTCTTTTCTCTCTCTCTGGCTTTCAGGGGATGTGTGTGTGTGTGTGTGTGTGTGTGTGTGTGTGTGTGTGTTAAGGAAGATACAGGAAAAAAAGAGTTAGAAATCTGTAGTTGGTTTATTGGATAGAAGCGAGTGTTATGCACATGTGTTAAGATTTGTGAGAGGCCTTTAAAGAACTTGTACCAATAAATGACAATAGTCATTTACAAAACTAAAAAAAAAAAATTAATGTACTTTAAAAGTAATACATACAAGTTAACCCATGGTACCTTTTCAATTAAAAAATATGAACATACTCAAATAATTTGAAATGCATTCTGCAGTATATTTACCAATGACCAAAATAAGGACATATTTTAGTTATTTCTTTTTCTTTAACATTTAGACAAATTAATAAACTTTACATTTGCTGCATGATTTTTTAATGACTTTGAATTTCTTTAATTATTTGAAGTAAATTGCAAAAAAATACACCTCATGTTCCAAGCAAAGCTTGGAACAGATGAACCATCATAATATATGGGAAATAATAGTTTTTCTCTACTCATTGCCTTAAGGTTATCCTGAGACACTTTAATGTTAAAATTAATAAGCCAAGGGAGGAAGCTGAAAACTAACATATTAAATACCTTCTGTATGTCAGGCACTATGCTAGATTTTATCATGCATTATATCTTCAATTCTTTCAGCAACCCTATAAATGCAGTATTCTAGCCACTTTTTCTACCTGAGCAAACTGGCTGGAGTAGGTGTTTTCCAAACTTCAGACTAAGATGGGTCTCAGAGACAGAAGTGTGATAAACATTGCTGAATGACTCAAGTACAACTTTATTACATTTAGATATGGGAAAGTAAGTCCAGGAGCAGTGGCTCATGCCTGTAATCTGAGCACTTTGGCAGGCCGAGGTGGGTGGATTACCTGAGGTCAGGAGTTCGAGACCAGCCTCACCAACATGGAAAAATGCCGTCTCTACTAAAAATACAAAATTAGCTGGGCGTGGTGGTACCTGCCCGTAATCCCAGGTATTTGGGAGGCTGAGGCAGGAGAATCTCTTGAACCCAGGGGGCCGAGGTTGTGGTGAGCCAAGATCACGACATTGCACTCCAGCCTAGGCAACAAGAGTGAAACTCCACCTCAAAAAAAAAAAAAAAAAAAAAAAGAAAAGTAAAGTAAAAGTAAACTTTAAAAGTCACACCCTTTTAAAGTTTTCCAGAGTTTACCTCAAGTATATGAGCATTTAGATAAAGCATCACATTTGCAGCCCTATGAATTTTATGTCATATCCCATAACTCAAGATTGTTAGGTTAACCTTGAGAACCCACTTCTCACTTTGTCTTGTAAGTAGATAAATAATGTACTACCTGATATTGCTATCTGGGGATGGGGTGCAAGAGCAGTTTCAAATAACTTTTAAAATCATGAAGAAAGACAATTCTTTCTAAGGCAAAGGTTCTCAACCTTGATAAATCTTAGAATCACCAGAAGACCTTTAAAAAATACTGATGCAGGGAGCCCACCCTGTGATTCTGTCAGAGGTGTTTGAACTAGAGCAACTCCATCTTGAACAGGGGCTGGGTAAAATAGGGCTGAGACCTACTGGGCTGTATTCCCAGGAGGTTAGACATTTTAAGTCACAAGATGGAGGTTGGCACAAGGTACAGGTCACAAAGACCTTGCTGATTAAACAGGATGTGGTAAAGAAACAGGTCTAAACCCACCAAAACCAAGATGGCCATGAAAGTGACCTCTGGTCATCCTTACTGCTCATTATATGCTAATTATAATTCATTAGCCTGCTAAAACACACTCCTATCAGAGTCATAACAGTTTACAAATGCCATGGCAATATAAGGAAGTCATCCTATATGGTCTAAAAACGGGGAGGAACCCTAAGTTCTGGGAATTGCACACCCCTTTCCCAGAAAACTCATGAATAATCTACCCCTTGTTTAGCATGTAATCAATAAATAGCCATAAAAATAGCCAATGAGTAGCTCATGCTGTTGCTCTGCCTGTGGAGTAGCCATTCCTTTGTTTCTTTACTTCTCTAATAAACTGGCTTTCATTTTACTCTATGAATTCGCCTTGAATTCTTTCCTGTGCAAGATCCAAAAACTCTCCTTTGGAGTCTGGATCAGGACCCCTTTCCTGTAACATCTTCCAATGTGCAGTTAAGGTTGGAAAACATTGCTCTTAGTTTGTCCGCACAGTAATGGCACTATTCTTATCTAATTGCTTTGCTGTTACACCTAAGTGACCTCAAACAAGGTGAGGTTTGGGACATCAGCTAGGTGTGAGGAATTAAAGACAGCACAAGTAAGACAGCTCTCTGTGTTATTAGGAATGAGATGACTCTGACAGTAACAGTAACTACCACCACTTCAGGATAGATTTCTGAACTGAAAAAATATTATAAGTCTTGCTAGAGATAAAACTACCTTTAGAGCACTGGACAACAATCTTTCCTCTTTTGCTGAGGTGGGAGTTTAACTGGTACCCACTTAATGCCAAACAGTATTGGAGCCAATAAGAAAAATAGCTGTATTTAAATCCAGTTTCACCTGCAAGAGTCTCCAAGCTGTAAACTAAACCATTACCTTCATGGTAGCTATTTTTGAAAATGTACACACTTGATAGTTTAGCAATAAATAATACAACACATTTACTTAAGAGCAGATATGGCACTTCAACCCTGACCTGTGAAAGCTCCCAACCAGGAGAACATGTATGAACTCTTATACACTACAGACGTATTCAATTTGTACAACCACAAAACAATTAGCATATCACATTCAAATTAATTCAATTTAAAATGATTCTAGATCAAGAGCATTCATTTTCACTTACATTCTAGAGCAAAGCCTACAGTACAAAATTATTATATAATCTGGAATAAACTCTAAATAGAAACTAATTTAAACTCCTTTGCTCAACTACTGTCTCAATCTGCCAAATGTAGGAATGGTGCGTGCTACTCTAGTTAGCAGCTCTCTCCTGGTCAATCAGATCAGAGAGACTCAGAGTGAAGAACCCACAGAAATTAGTTTCGTACAGTTTGATAAAAGGAAAACAGCTTTCTACACTAATGACAAATTAGGAATAATTTTATAATACATGATTTACAATTTCTTTGCAGGAATCATAAGTCAGATAATACAAATTCTTTGCTATTTAAATGCTCTCTTGAAAACTTAAATTTTCTCCCGATCATTTGTAACTCCAAAACTAGGCTTATTTGGAATATCAGCAACATTTTACAAAATGTGATTTAGTTAACCACATCTTCCTTAATATTTTTATGACACATCTTTGACAAGAATATAACCCCTTAGCAAAACAAATATACCTCCCTTACCACAACAAGCAAACTTACCTCTTGGGAAGAAGTGATCAAAAATTACTGGCTCGGCCAAATAGAAATAACTATATAAGGCTTCAGTTCTGGAGTCAAGGACTGGAGACTTGTTTAAATAAGCCCAAGAGTCAAAGGGCTCTGGCTACTCTTTAAAGGGAAGCCAGAAAGCTCTGCACTAGTGTGTGCTGCTTCCGGGCACCTCCCTTTGTTCTAAGTAGAATGCTAATGCTAAAATTGCAGTTTGCATTCCTGCTTACTCAGGGAACACTGATGCAGTCTGACAAAGCTTCCAGCTTAAATATCCTGATGGAGGGGAAACAAGTCCCAGAAGATAGTATTTCCCTTGTGCGCTAGTAAAACAAGCAACACGAAGAATGTGTAAATTTGAGCAGCTGGAAGTTTGTGGTCACATTAATGTTACCTCATCTCATTTGTAACATATATTAGAGACACTAGGAAAAGAAATGTTTCACTTCTTGTGAATGCCCATTAAGGAAGTCAAGAGTGTGTGTCTGAATGTTTTCACCTCTTACTTCTTGGCGCACAAAATTTTAATTAAAACACATAAAAGCAGTTAGTATAAAAGGAGAAAGAAATTACTTAGGGCAGTGAAATATAGATTAAGCTTAGTATAATAGGATGAAAAATAATGTGAAAAAGTTAAGGACATAAAGAGTAAAAGAAAACCTAGCAGTGCAATTTATTCATGTGTTAACATGATATATTTTAAATTATAGGGAAAATTTAATTTCAAATTATGTTTAATATTGTTTTTCATTGTACAGAGGGAATGTAAAGCAGGGATTGCTATGTAATCTCAAAGTTTTAAGAAGAAATTTAAGGTGTTTTATGTGATATCTCATCCCTTCTCCTAGGGCCTTTATAAATTATGAAGTTTATTTTCTTCTTTTTATATACAATAGTTGGATAACAGTATACATAATTCAATAACTGGGAAAAAACTATTTTGGAGCAAGCAATCATTTAATTTACAAGCCTCCAGATATTTACTGATATATACAGGACTGGAAAGCATATCAATAATATGTCAGTCTCTTCATGGTATGGTTTGGCTGTGTCCCCACCCAAATCTCATCTTGAATTGTAGTTCCCATAAACCACACATGTCATGGGAGGGGCCTGGTGGGAGGTAATTGAATCATGGTGTCTGTTACCTCCATGCTGTTCCTGTGATACTGAGTGAGTTCTCATGAAATCTGATGGTTTTATAAGGGGCTTTTCCCCTTTTTGCTTGGCACTTCTTACTGCTGCTAGGTGAAGAAGGACATGCTTACTTCCCCTTCCACCATGATTGTAAGTTTCCTGAGGTTTCCCAAGCCATTTGAAACTGTGAGTCAATTAAACCTTTTTCCTTTATAAATTACCTACTGTCAGGTATGTCTTTATTAGCAGCATGAGAATGGACTAATACAGTAAATTGGTACCAGGAGTGGGGTGCTACTATGAGGATACCTGAAAATGTGAAAGTAACTTTGGAAATTGGTAGCAGGCAGAGGTTAAAACAGTTTGGAGGACTCAGAAGAAGACAGGAAAATGTGGGAAAGTTTGAAACTTCCTAGAGACTTGGAGGACTCAGAAGACAGGAAGATGTGGGAAAATTCACAGCTTCCTAGAGACTTGTTGAATGGCTTTGGCCAAAATACTGATAATGATATAGACAATTAAGTACAGGCTGAGGTGGTTTCAGATGGAGATGAGAAACTTGTTGGGGCCTAGAGTAAAGGTCACTCTTCCTATGTTTCAGCAAAGAGACGGGTGGGATTTTTGTCCCTGCCCTAGAGATCTGTGAAACTTTGAACTTGAGAGTGACGATTTAGGGTATCTGGTGGAAGAAATTTCTAAGTGACAAAGCATTCAAGGGCAAGCAGAGCATAAAAGTTTGGAAAATTTGCAACCTGATGATGCAATAGAAAAGAAAAACCCATTTTCTGGGGAGATATTCAAGCCATCTGCAGAAATTTGCACAAGTAACAAGGAGCCCAATGTTAATCACCAAGACAATGGGGAAAATGTCTCCAGGGCATGTCAGATATCTTTGCAGCAATCCCTCCCATCACAGACCCAGATACCTAGTAGGAAAAAATGGTTTCGTGGGCCAGGCCCAGGGCCCCCCTGCTGTGTTCAGCCTCAGGACATGTTGTCCTGCATCCCAGTTGTTCTACCCATAGCTAAAAGGGGTCAAGGCACAGCTCTGGGCATGACTTCAGAAGGTGCAAGCCCCAAGCCTTGGCAGTTTCCATATGGTATTGAGCCTGTGGGTGCACAGAAGTCAAGAACTGAGGTTTGGGAACCTCCACATAGATTTCAGAGGATGTATGGAGGTTTGCTGCTGGGGTGGAACATTCATGGAAAGCCTCTGTTAGGGCAGTGTGGAAGGAAAATGTGGGGTTGGGGGCACTGCCTAGTAGAACTGTGAGAAGAGGGCCACTGTCCTCCAGATCACAGAATGGTAGATCCACTGACAGCTTGTACTGTGTGCCTGGAAAAGCCAAAGACAACACCAGGCTCTGAAAGCAGCCAGGAGTTGGGCTGTCTCATGCAAAGCCACAGGGGCAGAGCTGCCCAAGGTCATGGGAGCTCACCTCTTGCGTCAACATGACCTGGATGTGAGACATGAAGTCAAAGGAGAGCATTTTGGAACTTTAAGGTTTAATGACTGCCATATTGGATTTTGAACTTGAATGGGACCTGTAACCCCTTTGTTTTTGCCAATTTCTCCCATTTGGAATGAGTCTATTTGTCCAATGCCTGTACCCCCATTGTATCTGGGAAATAACTATCTTGCTTTTAATTTTGCAGGCTCATAGGCAGAAGGGACTTGCTTTGTTTCAGATGAGACTTTGGACTTAGACTTTTGGGTTAATGCTGGAATGAGTTAAGACTTTGGAGGACTATTGGAAAGTCATGATTGTGATTTGAAATGTGAGGACATGAGATTCGGGAGGGGTCAGGGGCAGAATGATAGGGTTTGGGTCTGTGTCGACTGATCAAATCCTATCTTAAATTGTAGTTCCCATAATCTCAACATGTCATGGGAGTTATCCAGTAGGAGGTAATTTAATCATGGGGGCAGTTACCTCCATACCGTTCTCATGATAGTGAGTGTGTTCTCACAAGATCTGATGGTTTTATAAGGAACTTTTCCCCCTTTTGCTTTGCCCTTCTCCTTACTGCCACCATGTGAAGAAGAATGTGTTTGTTTCCTCTTCCACTATGATTATAAGTTTCCTGATGCCTCCCGAGCCATGCAGAACTGTGAGTCAGTTAAACCTCTTTCCTTTATAAATTACCCAGTCTCAGACATGTATTTATTACTAGTGTGAGAATAAACCAATACACTTCACCTAATGGAAATAATGGCTCATTATTTGAAGAGACATAATTTTTCTTATTTAAAATTACATGAAAAATGCCCAAAGTATCTACTGTAATAAAAGCCAGAGAGAAAGCAATACTATGGGAATAAAAATTACAAACTGAAGAGTTTTTAGAAAACAAATAGAAATCGACAACTATTAAATATTATTAATTTAATGAATAAAGAAATTGTAGGAGTAAAGTGATAACAATTTCCAAGCTGTACTTCAAATAGGGTAAGAACAAATATTTGTCAATTTGTCCTACAAGCACATCACTCAAATATACAAACTAGTAATGTCTGCAAATTCTCTTTGCATGCTGATTATAAAACAGAAGAATAGATAATTTTTAAAGTCAGTATTTGTATTCCTGTAAGTCATTAACTGGAAGAAATGCCAGTTTTTTTTTTCTTTCTGTACTTAATTCTGTAGTGAGGTCACTGAGGAAGAGCCCGTTTCAGCACCATGGACAAAGCACCCTCCCCCCCAACCCCAACCTCACTCTTGGGAGCTACAGGAAATGTTCACCTTTGATTAAAATTTAAAAATAACTTTATTATAGCCACCTTCCATTTTAATATGTTTTAAGAACCAAATGGATACTAAAGAATGTTCATATAGGTAATATAAAGTTTACACTTTCAAACCCCTTCTCTCACGGAAAAACATAATGGCCCTTTAAAAGACATACATCAATGTGATGAATGCATTTAAGTGTCATTAGGTTTAATGGCTCCTACTCACTTAGACTATCATTCCATACCATTTAAAGTTAATTTGGTGTGTATTAATGGTGCAAAATTGATGAAATTATGAATTGAGTTTCCCCAGGTACAGGTTAAATCAAGAAAGAAGGAAGAGAACTGGTTAATATTATCTTCCACCCATTCTTCATTTATATTACAAAAGGTGTCAGCTCTGTCCTTGGGAAGAAAACTCTCACAGTTAGTAAGTTGAACCTAAATTGATTTTTAAGGTTTTAAGTCAGGAAACTGTCTTTAGTTGGGTCACCAAAAGTTCACAGTTTTCTTTAGGGAATAAGAAAATATGTACTCTTCTGAGATTAAATTCATATTTAATTCCTTTTTTCAGAGAAATATGTAATTTCTTACTTCTTTCTCTTTCTGTATTCTACTTGCACATCTTTACTTGGAAGGTCATTCAGAATATTCTTATTTTGTAATCTTTCTCGCATCCCACCATTTTCAGATAAAATAAAGATGTTTGGTTAATTTAAAAGCTGAATTAAATATTATGATAATAAATACCATTACTATTAATGCAAAAAACTGAATAATCTAAGGTTCTGATCCCAAGAACATTTGATATGGTAAATCTTCAGTTCACAGTTTCAAGAAGACTGAACTCTAATTTTGAACTATGACTTACAAAAATAATAAGAAATAGAAAAATATTCACTTTGTTTTATGTAAGAAGCAAACGAAAAGTATAAACTCACTACTTGTTACAGTTCATTTAATACTGATGAATAACTAAGAGAACATATAACTGTCTAGTGACTCTTCTGCTTCTCCATCAAGTAAAAATTATTTCCAAACTAAAAAGGAAAAAATAAAACTTGGCAAAAGGGAATAAAGCTCAGGTCAAGTCATGTCACTAGCTTCTCTTAAGACATTTAACAAGTTATGAACTGGGCTTTACAATTCCATCTCATGTAAATGGAATTATGGTACCACTGTTAATGTCTATGAAGAACCCTGAACATTAGATTCCAAGTTGTTAGAAATATAGAAGCCAAGCATATAGTTCTGATTTTAAAAAACCAGAGAGAAGGGAAAGCCAGTAAAACTTGATTGATGAGACTGAAATGAAGCATTGGACAATATTTCGGCACAAGTTACTAAAATGTTGGTTTCTGGGTGCTTAGAAAAGAAAAAAGTGACAGAGATCATCCTCGGCTTCTAAGAATTACTTGGACCAAGTCTAGATTTTTTTTTCTTATTACAGATAGGATTGGAATTGGCAGAGCATGTGGACTCTGATGAGGCATCTGGCAAAGTGTCACATGGAATTATTATAGAGAATGTTTGGTTGGGTGACAGTAGAGATACAGTAGAGGTAATTTGGTGAGTTCACATCTACTCTCAATATAAGGATACATGGATCTTCCCAATAATTAAATGGATTGTTCTAACAGAAGTACTAATTCTAACTATATTTTGACAATTCACAAGACCATATAGGAAAAATAATCTAGAGGTAAATTTTTAATTTAATATTTTCTCTGCTTACCCTATATAGCTAGGCTTTCCCTCATCATCAGGCCCTGGAGCACCTCCCAAGGTTGTGTCATTGTACAGTGTTTCCTGATACGTTAGGTGGTGCACAGATAATTTTAGGTGGTTCATGGATGTCTTTTGTAAAGCTGTGATACGTATTTATTTGTACACATTAGGATAAATGTAACTAACATATGAAACATGGTATTTCATAGGTGGGAATTATTCGTTTGATAAAGTCCGAGTAAAAAATAATGTGTTAATTTAAGTAAGAATAAGTAAATAGTAGTATGATTCATATTCAGAGACAATAAAAATTGTGAAGTATACTAGAAAAACTGAAGTTCTGGAAATACTGCCTTCTCCCATGCAAAAGAACATTTCTTTTGTCAGAAGTATGTACACAGGAACCTTTCTTTCCTTTGCCAGCACCTGCTGTCAGTCTACAAGACCACGGAAGCTTTACTTCCCTGCTTCCTTTGGGGATACATTTAGATATTCTGGGACTTCTGCCATTGGTGGCCAACCCCAAAGAAAAACACCCTAATGTTGGTGAGGATGGCTCTGAACATCCACAAAAGACTGTTCAGATATTTAAAATCATTTACTTTCCTAATTTCTCTCAATGAGAGATCTTTATGAACATCAGTTTTGTTCTTTGTTTTCTATCCTATCCGCTCTATCATGTCTGCTTGATCATATCGCTGGGTTCTGTCACCTGAACCACAGAAAACATCCTGCTAAGAAGAAGAGAAAAGACCAACTGTAGACTCAAAACCTCAGTATTTTTACACGGACCAAAAAAAAAAAAAAAAAAAGAGAAGAAAAGAAAATAACCAGCTGTTATTTTCGCACAAGTACTATTTAAATAAAACACTTTCTCTCTGTTTTCCAAAATTTTAAATAAACAGAAATTAACTAAACTGAAATTAATATCTATTACCAAGATGCTATTTGATACTCTAGCATGATTAGTTACATCTTAATGGTGTGTATATTCTTTTAAATATCGATAAAGTTATGTGCATGTGTTAGTTTGTACCACAAGTATTTTAAGTGTGTATTACATACTTAAAATAGCATATATAGTAAAATGAAATATTTTGTATACATTCAGATTCAGAAAAATGGCCAGTGTTGGAATTTGATATACTTACAAAATGACTGTAAAGAAAGTTTCTTTAGTTTGAAATTTTTATAGACTCACAGGAAGTTGTAAAGATAGTAGAGAGAGATCCTATGCACCCTTCACCCAGTTTTCCCCAATGGTTATATCATATACCTACAGTATCATATCAAAGTCAGGAAATTGACATTGGTGCAATGTCTGTTTACAGCTCTATGGTTTTTTTCTTTTCTTTAATTAATTAATTGATTTTTGATACAAGGTCTTGCTCTGTCACCTAGACTGGAGTGCAGTGGTGCTATCACAGCTCTGTGCACCCTGGGCTCAAGCAATCCTTGAGGAGGATGCCGCATCCTCCTGGGTAGCTGGAACTACAGGCACCCACTGCCATATCCACCTACTTTTTAAATATTTTGTATTTTTAGTGGAGATGGGGTCCCACCATGTTGCCCAGGCTGGTCTCAAACTACTGGACTCAAACAACCTGTCCTTCTCAGCCTCCCAAAGTTCTGGGATTACAGGTGCGAGCCACCGCGCCAGGCCTGATATTTTATCTTACATGTAGACTTGTGTAACCACAATAATCAAGATACATAGCTATGCCATCCTCACAAAGATCTCCTTCATGCTACCCTTTTAGTGTCACAATCTTCTCACCCTCATCCCGTCTCCAAACCTTGTCAACCACTAGTTTGCAGTATTACTCTTTTGAACTTATCTTCTACCTACTCTTACTACAATATGAAAATAAAAGTGACTATTAGGAGACAGCTGGTTCTAAGTGTGCCACTGGCTAAATTACTCACTCTCTGCAAAGTTCAGTAGATCATCTGTAAAAATAAAGTTTTGGACTCATTTTTTGTTTTTTGTTCAGTGCATCAGCATTTAAGAATGCCTACAATTACTTAGTTTCACTTATGAAATCACTGTAAAGACTATTAAATACAAATCAAGTGAATAAAATATTATTTAAATATGTACAGATCATTATGAATTGAACAGGGTACTTTAAATATATTCTGCATTAAAATAGTGCTATTGTAAAATAAATAAAGTAACCAAAATCTGCTCTATGATAATATATTGCTGCTCTAAAATCTGAAGCATATAAAAAAAAAATGATTTCACTTGGGCTCATCTCTCAGAGACAGGTGCTCCTGCTCTCCCAAATGTACAAGTTGAGAAAACTTGGTGTAAAGAATACCTGACTCCTTTTGCCCCAAGGGCACCCTGTGGGGAGGAAAAGGCAAACATTCCTAAAATGTGCCTACCGAAAAATCTGATCTGGCAGAAACTTCAAGTTGAAGATTCTGATCTGTAGGGTTGAAATGTAGCCCTTTTCTGAGAAGAAATATCCAGATGTCACAGCTGCCCTTTGCTTCTGCTGCACAGGCTCTGGGATCAAGGCCAGAGGACCCAAGAGGAACCTAGCAGTGGAGTCTCCTGTTTTCCTTGATAGCACTACCTGCTGGACACTGGGGAAGATAAAAGCAACGATTTTCTGCAGTAGCTTCTTTCATTTAAAAAGATTCTTTCAGAATCTCTTTCCACATACTAAATTAAGCTTACAGGTCTCTTTTAGTGTAGAATTTACCTCTATTTTAAATCCAAACCTGTTGATACCACCCACCACGAGGAGGTTTAGAGCTCATCAATGCAGCCCTTCAAGAACACATTAATGGAAAATGGATCATCCTTTCTCACCCGGAATGGTCTTTACGAAAGTTTCTCCAGGAAGCAGAAACTTGAAAAGTGTCCTCTGGGGACTTGGGACTGTCTCCCTCTTTGGAGAGCTCAGTGAAGGCTTCCTGGAGAACACCTATTCTTAATGCACTTTCCTTATCAAAAGCCACCATTTCCAAAACCACTCCTGAGAACAACCAGTAAAGGGAGATTCAAAACCGACGGCCTATACATTGGCCTGGCCAATCTTGCTTGTTGCAACGAGGAGTCCAGCCTGACCATCTCAACAACCAAACAGGAATGCCTTTCCCTTGGCCTCTATGTGCTGAGAGTACCCTTGATTCCCCATTTTCCACGACCTTCTTCTGTGCATCGCCGAGCACCCTGGATACCTCCCGCACTGGAAAGGGTGGTCCTGGGGTCCAGAGCGCCCCATCACTGCCCTCATTGGACCCAAGCCCATCAGTCACCCTCCCATGTCCGCGGGCACTGACAGCAGAGCCCGCATAGGCGCCCCAGTCTTACCCTTTCTCGCCCAGAAGGGCCCCATCGCGCTGTCCAGGAGGAGGCACCTACATGCGCCCGGGAGACCGGGCCCCGGCTGGGCCGGGTGCCGGTGCGGACGGGACCCCGCGTCGCTGCTGGTTTGCGCTCAGGCCCGGGGAGCCGGGCCCGGCCGGCTTCGCCCGCCTTAGCCCGGCTCGGACACGTGGTGCCGCGGAATCCCTTGCGCTCTGGTGCCGGCGGCCGCTTGGCCTCTGCAGCCAGCCCGGCGGCTGCTGGGGCTGAGGAGGAAATAGAGAGAAGGGCGGGGGACCAAAGGGCCAGTACCGCTGGGTGGGGCGCAGCGGCGTGGGCACGGTGAGGGCCGCGCGCAGGAGGCGCCAGGATTCTGCTCCCGGGGCTCGCTGCCTGAAGGACTGGTTCCTGTTGCCAGGGCCCTGGCAGATTATGCTGCAGGATCTGTTTCTTGAAGCGGCTCTCAGCGGGGGTGGCGCGCTGCAGAGGCTCTGGGCTCCTGACAGATGAGGGAGCCCCCGCGGAGGCCGGGAGGGCTTGCGTTGCACAATCCGAAGTGGATCCCCGGGGGCGGCTGCGGGCCTGGGACGCCAGTCTCCCTCGAGGTCTTGACTCACCCCTCTGCTAAGGAGTACCCTTGTCCTCAAACTAGAGAGGAAGAGCCCTGAACACTGACTGCAGCGTGAACCTAAGGTGCCCTTTAGGACAGTCTCCCTGGGAAAATTTCTCTCGCTACCATAGCCTTCCTGTCTGGGGACAGCTAAGGAGGCACGGCTCAAAACTGGGGGGCGAAGACTTACCTGCAGCTTCAAGCTCTTTCTAACTTCACCAGTGACTTTGGGCGCCTCATCTGAACAGTGTGTCTCTGTCTGAGTTTCCTGATCTTTGATCTAGGGATAAACGTGGCTGTTCACTTTCTAGTTCTCAGGAGATAACAGCAATTGGGTTTAACAAAAATACTCTAGACTTCTTTAATAGCAAGTGCAATAGAGATATAATTTGTTGTGACTTAAGGTAGGGCTGACGGGAACCCCAGACTGGAAAAGGTACTGTGTGCTAATTTCTTAGTCCAAATGCAAACTTAATCATCAACCCCACTGCCTGCTTTTCTGAAGGGTTCTGAAGAGACTGTTGCAAAGGGGCTTTCTTCCCTCGGAATTGCCAGAGTCCCAGCTAGGTAGCCTCATCAAGAACTCCTAGCTTTCCTAAGGCTCTTCATGATTAAACCAGTTGCATCGTCCTATCATAGCTAAGGGTGAAAGAGTCGCTACAACAGTTTGGCTAAAGACTCTTCTAGGTGAGATTCTTGCGATGTTGTTTGCTTACTCTGAGATTACTCTTAATTTTTACCCCTGAAGGGAACTTTCGGGATGCTTCTGGAGAGTAGCATCCCTGTCCTCATCCTACCCCTTCTCCTTTCCCTGCCTCCCTTCCTTACTGTATTCACTAGCTTTTAGCACACAGTTAGTTTCAAGTCCAACCTACTTACATTCATGTGTGAGGAAACTTGGCAGCACAAGTTTATGCAATGGAAACGACAGTCTCATGTGCCTACTTAACTTGGCACATGTTAAATGCATTAAGCATTTTATTTTTTGTTCCAGTTCATTTTCGTTTTCTGGTCATCTCTTCTACTTCTCACTGTAAGGCTTAGACGTGAAGATTTCTTCTCTCTAGTGTTTTCTAAGCCCTGGAAATCCTTCCCGCATTGAAAATGCATATTCATAACACAATGCCACCCGTCCCAACAATTTCTTTTTCTTTTTCTTTCCTCCTTTCTTTCCCCTTTCCTCTCCTCCCTGCTCCTCCCCTCCCCTTCCCTTCCCCTCCCTCTTTGCCAAGCTGTGACATAGGAGGTCTTAGTATGTTCTTTCCCTCTCTCCCCACCCCTCCACTTCTACCTCCATTCAAAGTTCAACCATTGAGTTTAATCCTCCTTTGGCCTTAAAGGGATGTAAGTGCCCTCCTTTGGCTTTTGGCCAAAACTTCTCTCTGCCCAATATTTCCTTCACCAGATTACCTTATGTTCTCTTGGAACTATGTTCTAGGAACTTGGCTTTCTGTCTTCCTTCTATCCATAATCCAGGCTTCCAGGTCCTCTGCATCAGGTATTCCTGGATTGTTCTTATGGAATTCCAACTAGTTATTTATACGATCATTTGTGAAGCTAAAAAAAAGTGTACACAAAGTGCTATGAAAATGTAAGACTATTAGGTTAAAGATAACCAGTCTCATGCCCTTGCAAATAAACAATTTCCTTTAGAATGAGGATTGCTACCTATCTGGAAAGAAATGTCACTCTACTTTTATTCTGAAGATTTAAGGGCACCGAGAGGGTGTACATGAGAGAGGTGGGGGTGGGGTGGGGGTGAGGGTGGTAAAGTAGGGAAGAGGAAAGGGCAGACATGGAGCTCCTGAGTGGGAAGGTTCAAGTGGACCAGAAGGTAAGAAGAGGAAAGGGAAAAATCTTGTTTTTGGTTTTCATCAGACTGGCCACCATCCTGACTGTATGGTGAAATGAAAGGAGGAGGCTGATATGTAGGTGCTTTCTTCCTTGCTCTTTGCCTGCATACGTCCTCCACGATGTATCTTCTATAAGAGAACCTTCTGAAACTGAAATATAGTAAATACCTCTCGATGAATATGAAAGCACAAATAATTGAACTTAAATTTTGCTGAAATTCCAAGAATACAATGTAATTGTAGAAATCATTTAGGAAGAAGGTTTAAATTGGAGGATTTATGCAATTGGAGATTGCAGAGTGGAGTGGAGATTGCAGGACTTTAAAAGATGATGTAATCAGGTTTTTAGATGTTATATCAGTGATGTTTTCTTAGTTTTGGGTTTCATTTTTTTCTCCTTTTTAACTCACAGCTTCTTCCCAAAACTCATATGTTTCCAAACCAGGACTTATTCCTCATGGCTATTAATACAACACAACGCAACACAACAACTACAAACCTTCCCCATACCTATGTGTTTTCCCCTAGATTTTAGATTGGAATTAGACTAAAGAAAATCCCTCTTTTAGCTTCCTAAGACCTGAGAAGGGTGCTAAATAAGCAGCTCACAAGCTGGAGGGGTCAAATGATGCCCAGAAGCCACATGCTCATATAAGAAATCCAAAGTTAAAGGAAAACAAATTCAGTTAAAGTGATTGCAAAGAAATGCTAGCCTTTCTTATCTAGAGCGAAAGTGTAATTTTCTTGTTCTAACAATACTTAAAATTCAGTTTTCATTGTTTCTATCAAAAATATGAATATTAACCATTATTAATATTATTCATATATAATTAATATAATCAATAATATTAATATTCTATTAATAAATAATAGAATTAATATTTAATATCTATATATAATTTACTTATTCAGTAATCTATATCCAGTACCATATTCCAAACCTATCTTATCTTTCCTTTCTCTCTCTGTATTTCCTTAAGACTTGTTCGCTAACGTGTGATTGATATGTTATTCCTCCGAGGTAACAGAATGGGGAGGAATTCACATTTGCTGAGTATATACTGTAAACTAAGCACTAATTTACGTTGTCTAATTTAATTATTACACTTTTCTTAAGAAGTAGTTATTCCTATACACTTTGCTGATGCAAAAAAGGAGGTCCATGACTTGTTAACAATTATAAAGCTATTAAATTGTCCAATGGGGATTTGAAGCTAAATACTTATGATTATTTTGTATTCCTACCCACTATAGAGGCTTTCTGGAGGCAATGCTTTCACTCAAAGGAGTAAGTCGAATGCGAGAAATATTAGATGCTACTGCGAGAAGTGGGGGGAGTAGATTTGGTCATGTGCTAGGAATACAGTAGGTCTTTTGTGTATTAAACATGCAGTAGTGTTAGACTCCCTTAATACATGATGACTAATATTTATTGAAAACATATTTTGGAAAATATTATTTATTAAAATTCCTGAGTCTACATCATGACTGCACAAATATTAAAATATTAGCCAACAACTTTTTCTTTTTCTTTTCTTTTTCTTTTTTCTCTGAGACAGAGTCTTGGGCTTTGGCCAGGCTAGAGTGCAGTGGCGCAAGCTCAGCTCACTGCAACCTCCACCTCTGGGTTCTAGCAATTCTCCTGTCTCAAACTCTGGGTGGCTGGGATTACAGGCTCACGCCACCACACCCAGCTAATTTTTGTGTTCTTGGTAGAGACGGGGTTTCACCATGTTGACCAGGATGGTCTCGATCTCCTGACCTTGATATACGCTTGCCTCAGCCTGTCAAAGTGCTGGGATTACACATGTGAGCCACTGCGACTGACACGAACAACTTTTATTTGTGACAGACACATTTAGTGAAATGAGATGCACGGTGAATTGAAGCAAGTCATATGCTCTCTCTGAGCTTATAATCCTTATCCAGAAAACAGAAATAGTAAGTACCATTATAGGTCGAGAGTTTGAAGTAAGTGTCAAAGGAAATAATGGAAACAAAAGTGCTTTGTGAGCTGTAATTATGCATACATTATTGTACATGAAAATAAGAAAAGAGCTCATTAGAAACACAGTGAATGAAGTGGAAAAGGAATATTTTATAATTCAAGTAAGCTTTGAACACATAGAGTCATGAAATTTTAGTATAGTTAAGAAATGTATAGATTAGTTAATCTCTCCTGTTTTATAAATGAGGAAACAAATGCCCACGGAAAGTGGATTATCTGCAATCACCTTACATTCTTAAGAATATTGTTGAAAATTCTAAAATAAGAAAGTGGGGCTGGGGATGTTGGCTCATGTCTGTAATTCCAGCCCTTCGGGAGGTCGAGGCGGTTGGATCACCTGAGGTTGGGAGTTCGAGACCAGCCTGACCAATGTGGAGAAACCCTGTCTCTACTAAAAATACAAAAAATTAGCTGGGCATGGTGGCATATGCTTGTAGTACCTCCCAGCTACCTGGGAGGCTGAGGCAGGAGAATTGGTTGAATCTGGGAGGTGGAGGTTGCAGTGAGCCACGATCACGCCACTGCACTCCAGCCAGGTCAACAAGAGTAGAACTCCATCTCAAAAAAAAAAAAAAAAAAAAAAGGCCTGGCATTTGGCACATGCCTTTCATCTCAGCTACTCCAGAAGCCAAAGCAGGAGGATCAGTGGAGCCCAGGAAGGTGAGGCTGCAGTGAGCTACGATTGTGTCACTGCACTCCAGCATGGGTGACAGAGCTGGACCCTGTCTCAAAATAAAACAAAATAAAATAAAATAAAACAAAACAAAAAAGTGGTATCATGAGAACAGGCAGTGTCACTCAATTAAAATTTATTGAGTGGCTGTTATATGTCAGGCACAGTTTTAGATGCTAGGACTATAGTGATGAACGAAATAGCGTCTTTGTCCTCAAATAAATGATATTCTAATAGAGAGAGTTAGATAAAAGGAGTGGGAGAAAACAAGGTCATTTCAGGCACTAACATTGTTTTAAAGAAGTTAAAATGGGAGATGGAGTTGTTGAGTGGAAGCCTGCAGCTCAGAAATTTCCATGCTGGAGGTAAACATTTCAGTCTTCATCACATAGAAAATTTTACAGCAATGAAATTTTTAAGTGAATAATTCACTTAAATTAATGTAAGCGATTTTCTTTTGTCCGGTTGCTGTGTAAGCAAGGTGGTTCAAACATGGCCTAGTTTGTCTTCCAAAACTGAAGCCACCTGAAGCCGCTCAGCCATGGCCGAGCAGACCATCACCATAGCAACGGACCTTGTCAGAGGAGAGTGAATCTTTTCCCGTTTTGAGACTTTAATCATATGTCTGCCATCATAAAATGAAGGTGTTTATGGCCACACTTCTATTCCTTGTGTTAAGGCCAACAAATGTGCCTCAAATCCATTTCGGTGGTTGCTGATGAGATGAGACTCGTGGCTTCTCTGGAGGAACATGCTTTTATTAGTGTGTTATGTGTCCAAATATCCCCAACTTCTGAGCTGAACTTGATAATGGCTTCTTCATATGTCTGTGTTTAAGATATGTGTGCAAACCATCACTCAATTTAGATTTTCTCATCAAAATTATCTAGAGTGTCTATTTTTGCTTATCATGCACTTTTTTACGGTGTGTTGGAAAATGTAACTCCCATAATCTTTATTTAGTGCTGTGGTAGCAATTACTGTAAGTTCTTCTCAGGTTAAAAAAAAATCTTTGAATTTAGAGAAGAAATAATGAAGCCAAAGATTATAGATTTTCAGTATTGTCTTCCTCAAAGTATAGTCTATAATCAAAAAGGCCCTGTAATGCCCCGGAACACCTAGGTTTCAAGATGACTTTATGTTCTACCTTTAGAGAATAATTTCTATCAGTTGGCACTGGGTTTGCCTTATAGTTCTATTTGATTTTCTAAAGTAAAGAAAAACAAGTACATTGTGGAAAGTTTTAAAATGCAGAAATGCATAAAGAAGAAAAAATCCTTTGTAATCTCTCACTCAAAGATAAATACTAATAATATGTATCTTTTCCATATAACTTTTTTTCTGGCGGCGGGGAGCAAAGTCTCACTCTGTCACCCAGGCTGGAGGGCGGTGGCCAGTCTCAGCTCACTGCAACCTCTTCCTCCTGGGCTCAAGTGATTTTCCTGCCTCAGCCTCCCTAGTAGCTGGGATTACAGGTGCCCACCACTATGCCTGGCCAATTTTTGTATTTTTAGTAGAGACGGGGATTTACCATGGTAGCCGGGCTAGTCTTGCACTCCTAACCTCGAGTGATCTGCCCACTTCCACCTCCCAAAGGACTGGGGTTACAGGCGTGAGCTACCATGCCCAGTCTTTTTCATATAACTTTTAAGTAAAATAGAAAGTTACTGAATATACTATGTTAAATAATATTTTTTTTGTCACAAGATTATACATTATAGAAAGCATGGAAAATGTAAGATAAAAAATACAAAATAAAAATTACTTATCACATTCTCTGCAGTAATCATAATTATAATTTTTTCTATATTATTCTATGAATACACATTTTTTATATATGACATATGTATATATT
This sequence comes from Trachypithecus francoisi, assembly GCF_009764315.1. Classification (NCBI taxonomy): domain Eukaryota; kingdom Metazoa; phylum Chordata; class Mammalia; order Primates; family Cercopithecidae; genus Trachypithecus; species Trachypithecus francoisi. The sequence goes on from NW_022681472.1 coordinate 65,887,673, forward strand.
CTAATGACATACATATATTTTTAAATGTTATTCCCTGTTTTGCAGCTTGATTTTCCCATCAAACATTACATGTAATTATATCTATTAGTGGATATTCTGCTACACATTATTTTAAGAGCTTCATAATAATGAGGCCATACTATACAGCTTCTGTCACAATGTAGATGCACTTAGACAGTGTCGTGTCTTCATGAAAAGGAGTAAGTTCATATCAAATTGAAATGAATGTCTTTAACAAGTTTATGCACAGCAAATCAAGATAATAATGCACCATAAATCAAGGCTATTAAGGCAATTGTTAAGGGAAAACTCAGTAGCAAATTAGTGAGTTTTAAAGTTATGGATATGAAAGGCTTAGGTCAGTCCTCCACCCCCAGTGTTTTGATGATGCATATATGTGAGTAGGGCTGTCATCAGGGCATTATATGGTAGGTCATATGTAGTTATAAAGGTTATGGTAAAGGTATTGAACAATGTTAAAGGAACAATGTATTTTTTCACAGTGTGATTATACACATATACAAAAAGATAGATAGAGAAGATATAAATATTATACGTAAAGATACAGAGAGATGAATGGCAACCCTAAAAGGAAGGTCAGCTGTGGCTTTTTTTTTTTTTCTTTTTTTTGGTGGAGGTTAGAGTCTCATGCTGTGGCCCAGGCTGGAAAAGATGTAGCAGCTTGAACTAACTTAAATATATTTCAAGGATGTTTACTAAAATTATTATTATTGTTGTTGTTATTATTATTATTATTTTGAGGTGGAGTCTCGCTCTGTCACCCAGGCTGGAGTGCAGTGGCATGATCTTGGCTCACTGCAAGCTCCGCCTCTCGGGTTGACGACATTCTCCTGCCCCAGTCTCCAGAGTACCTGGGACTACAGGCGCCCACCACCAGGTCTGGCTAATTATTTTGTGTTTTTAGTAGAGATGGGGTTTCACCGTGTTCGCCAGGATGGTCTCGATCTCCTGACCTCATGATCCACCCGCCTTGGCCTCCCAAAGTGTTGGGCTTACAGGAGTGAGCTACCACACCCGGCCTGTGGTTTTTCTTTAACTTGGTATAATCATGTTAAACTTGGTGGCTCTCCTAGCTACCTGGTTCCAAAACGTGCTTGGTGATTTAATTTTTATAATTGTAAAAGTTACCACTGTAGAACATCATCACAAATGATTGAATTTTATGAGACTAATACTTTCAGTTTACACACTGGCACTAAATATTGAGGACTAGACTGGAGACCAGCAAATCAGGAACCAGTAAACCAGTTCCTACATTTTATCCAATCAGTGTGGCTCTTTAAATGGGTTCATAATGTATTTTACAGTGAGGGTCATAGATCAATACTATGTGCATTAGATAAATTTTGGAGCCTACTCTCCATCAAATCAAATCCTCAGTTTCAACCCACTTCCCAGGTGATTGTATGGACACCAAATTATTGAAAAAACTGAGAATTAAGGGAATCAATTCAGAGAACTAAGAAAAAAATTTCTTTGAGCTCCTTAGCATTACGCATTTTGTTTTTTTCTTATTTATATCTCTGTCATTGCCTGGCCCATGGAAAGTAATGGTTATATTTGTTATTGACTGTGTGTTTTGATATTTCTAATGTTTTAATAAGTTCTTGCCATGTATTATAACATTTTTCTCCAAAATATCTTGTAAACACTTTGAAACAATCTCGTAATTTCTGTGATTATTCCTTGCATACAGTAGGCACTTAATGAATGTGGTAGACAGTTAATGAATATTAACTACACAAATGTGTTAAAAAATATGTGATGAAACTTAATCACTCTTACCTCAGAGCAGTGAGCTACCTCCAATTCCTGGGAGACTGTCTTCTCTCCCTGAAGGACAGGAGTCATATTTAGGAGTCAGAACCTCTGTGTTTTATCTCTGTTAAGAATTCCACATAATCACAGATGAGTTACTAAGCCCCACTGACTTCATTAAGCCCTACTGACTTCAGCTTTGTAATCTGCAAAATAGAGAAAGTTGCAGAGATTCAATGAGATAAAACCCACGAGGATACTTTGAAATTAATGAAGTGCTTTACAAATCTAAGTTATTATTACTCTTATCCTCTTCATCAAGGTGGTAACCATCACAAACTTTTTCACCTGCCTCAGTTCTTAAGAGGGCTAATCACTGTCTTGCGGTAAGCTTGGGGCAAGAGTACATTACATTTAAGAAATCTGTCAATGTGTGATATCCTTAAGGAATGAGATGGCAAATAAGTTGACTCATGTCCACCATTTCACCTCTGTTATCCAAGGCAAACATCAATAGTGAATGATAGTTCTAGTTCTTACGCAATCAAAGGTGGCCTTACAAGCTTTCTCAACACAACACGACAGGCAACCCCTGAAATGAATTGGCATTGACCCTTCTATGAAACCCTATCTGCCATCTCTGATGAATACATCTAGAAGTTTGCATGCATTAGATTTGAGTTATTTACATTCATATATATACATATATATATTCTTAAAAATATGAGATTACAGTTGACCCTCAAATGACATGGGTTTGAACTGTGCAGGTCCACTTATACATGTTTTTCTTCTGCCTCTGCCACCCCTGAGACAACAAGACCAATCCCTCCTCCTCCTCCTTCTTAGCCAACTAAGTGTGAAGATGATGAAGATGAAGACCTTTGTAATGATATATATTCCACATAATGAATAGCAAATGTGTTTTCTCTTCTTCATGATTTTACTAATAACATTTTCTTTTCTCTAGCTTACTTAATTGTAAAAATACAGTATATAATACATACTATATACAAAATATGTGTTAATCAACTGTTTATGTTATTTATAAGGCTCCTAACCAACAGTAGGCTATTAGTAGTTAAGTCTAGGGGAGCCAAATGCATAAGCTTTTTGACTGCATGGGAGTTGGCACCCCTAACTTCCTAGTTGTTGAAGGATGAACTGTATATTATATGTGTGAAGGATATATGGGATGTGTATATATATGGATGTACTTGTTATATGTTAGATGATGTAGGCCATAAAATGTGTGTGTGGGGGTGGGTGGGTAGATGTATGTGTAAAATAAAGAGAAACCAAGGGGGTTTCAAGGTCATATTTTTAAAGTAGACTTTAACATAAAAATTCACAATAAAAGCTTCTCAAAGGATTTTGAAGAACAATATGAAGACTTTGTAGGTCTTCCAGCTGTCAAAAAGTGTTACAGTTGCCCTCTCTGATCCAGGCACCAGAACCAGAGTTCCCACTGGGAGACCCAAGATGCAGTCTTATTTATTTGGAACAGCACACAAGCCTAAAATATGTGGATGACTTAGCTTTACAATGAACTGTATGCTATAACTAAATGAGATCTTAATTTAGTTCCTTTGTGGTAGAAATACTAATAGTTTTTTGGAATGGTGTCTCAGTCATCTCCCTTAGCATCTTAGTCAAGCATTTCATGTCCTGTTGTGGGAACTCAGGGACCCCGAATGGAGGGACCAGCTGAAACCATGGCAGAAGAACATAATTGTGAAAATTTCATGGACATTTATTAGTTCCCCAAATTAATGCTTTTATAATTTCTTATGTCTATCTTTACTGCAATCTCTGAACATAAATTGTGAAGATTTCATGGACGCTTATCACTTCCCCAATCAATACCCTTGTGATTTCCTATGCCTGTCTTTACTTTAATCTCTTAATCCTGTCTTCTTTGTAAACTGAGGAGGATGTATGTTGCCTCAGGACCCTGTGATGATTGTGTTAACTGCACAAGTTGTTTGTAGAGCATGTGTGTTTGAACCATATGAAATCTGGGCACCTTGAAAAAAGAACAGGATAACAGCAATGTTCAGGGAACAAGGGAGATAACCTTAAACTCTGACTGCCAGTGAGCCAGGCGGAACAGTCATATTTCTCTTCTTTCAAAAGCAAATAGGAGAAATGTCGCTGATTCTTTTTCTCAGCAAGGAACATCCCTGAGAAAGAGAATGGCCCCTGAGGGTAGGCCCCTGAAATGGCCCCTTTGGGGGCAGCTGTCTTCTACGGTAGAAGCCAAAGGGATGAAATAAGCCCCTGTGTCCTGTAGTGCTCCCCAGCTTATTAGGACAAGGAAATTCCCACCTAATAAATTTTGGTCAGACAGGTTGTCTGCTCCCAAACCCTGTCTCCTGATAAGATGTCATTAATGACAATGCATGCCTGAAACTTCATTAGCAATTTTAATTTCACCCCATCCTGTGGTCTTGTGATCTCACCTTGCCTCCATTTGCTTTGTGATATTTTATTACCCTGTGAAGCATGTGATCTCTGTGACCCACACCCTATTCCTACACTCCCTCCCCTTTTGAAAATCACTAATAAAAACTTACTGGTTTTATGGCTTAAGGAGCATCACAGAACCTGCCGACATGTGATGTCTCCCCTGAACACCCAGCTTGAAAATTTCTCTCTTTTGTACTCTTTCCCTTTATTTCTCAGACCAGATGATGCTTAGGGAAATAGAAAAGAACCCATGTTGAATATCGGGGGGGTCCCCGATAATGTCCTAAGTGCACTTTTCCATTTTAAAAAAATGGTGCACTTACAGAGCATCTAGTAATATGCTAGACAGTGCTAGATACTAAACACATCTGATATTTCAAAGTGTAGATTAAGTTCTTCTCCTACGTGCTACCATAGCACTTTATTTTCCACTACCAAAATACATATCACATTATGTTATAATTGCTGGTGGGTTTTTTTGAGTCATTATTATACCTTTATTGGTTAAACTGTGTATTATCAAACTTTTTCTGTAAAGGGTCGGATGGTAAACATTTTAGGATCTGAGCATACAGTTTCTGTAACAAATACTCACCTCATCATTGCAGGGTGAAAGTAGCCATAGACAATATGAAAATGAATAGGTGTGACTGTGTTTCAGCAAAACTTTATTTATAAAAACAGGCCATGGGTTGAAATTTTCCCTCCATTGCTTGGCATACGATAAATGCTCAATAGGTTTTTATCATTAGGAATAGTGATGCATCAGTTTTGTTAAGTGAATAAATGAAAACATAATGAAACATGGCACAGTATTCGCTTTCATGAATCTTAGATTCCAGTGGAGACGGAAACAATTACAATACAGTATGAAAAGTCCTGTGATGGACCATGTGCAATGTATTCTGAAAACCCAGAGAACAGACATCCTAATTAAACTGGGAGAGAGAATTAGAAAGACTTCCTGGAAGAGGTGGATTCTGAGTTCTATTTTGAAGAAAGAGTAAGAGTTGTATGGTGACATGACAGGGAGAAAGGTGTTATAGGCAGAGGATATAGCACCATGTACGAAGGCAGAGAGGCAGGCATGGGACCCCACGATACATTTGGAGAGCTGCAAGTAATTTGGTATGTGAATTTTAACTATGGAAGATAGTTTTGCAGTTTAGTTCTTTTATCTGTGCTATAACTTCTTTGTCTATTTTCCTCTGGGGCCTACTCAATTATTCTTTTTCTCTTTATGCTGTCTCTCTTACTGGCTCTTTTACCTTAGTGGATAAACATACTCAAGGGTTTCCTATATTTTAAACTACTATTTTCATTTATACGATCATTACTACCATCACTACCACTACCACTATCACCTCCACCTTGACTGTTTCCATTACCTTTGCCTTAACTGTCATTGCTTTGACCACCTTCATCATCACTTAAACCACCACCTCCCCATGACCACTGTACCTCCACCACCTCCACCATGCTTGTTACCACTACTTTTATCACCTCCAAGGCCACCCCTGCTGCTACCATCTCCACCTATACCACCTCCACCATTACCTCCAACATCAACTCTGCTATCTCCTTTGCCAGCTTTATCACAGTCACCACGATTGCCATATCCATAACCTTCCTTTAGTTCTCCATTCCTCTCATCAGTCATTACATCACCTTGTTTCACAACAACCTTCTTGAAAGAGTAGTATCACGTTGCCTTTCCTCTTTTGTTACTCTTATTTGTTGCTTAGCCAAGTAAACACTGGTTTCTATTCTCATCACTCAATTGAAATTATTTAAAATAAATTCACTACTACTTTCCATGATCACAACATTGCCACATTCAGTGAACACTTTAGGCCCTTAACTCACTTGATCTCATTGCAGCCTTTGGTTCTGTTTTCTACTTTCTTCTTAAAATATTCATTTTCCTTTGGTTTCATAATAATAAAACTTCTGGTTACCTTCTAATTTTCTATCCTCTCCTTTTTCAGTCTTTTCTAAGGGCAAACCACAATCCAGTAACCCCTTAAATGTGGTTTTCGCTGGCTGTCTGCTGTTCTCGCAACCTTTAGGTGACTACAAATGTAACCTCTCATACTCAATTCCTATATCCAGTGAATAAGAGCAGGGCAATTTGATGCAGATGAATAAAAAAATTGGGGTAAAGAAACGAAAGTTTGGCAAAGCTGCTGAGGGAAGTAAGAAAGGGAGCTAAGACATTCTGGTCAGGGCATGGAGCCTAGCCCAGTTGAGACTGCAGATTGTAAATGTGTGGTGTCTTGAACCACTCAGTTGTAGATTTTTTTGTCCAGCATCCTAAGAATATGAAAAAAATTAAATATGTGGAAATATGGCTAGAAAAAAGGACAGAATATTTAAATGTTTTTCCTTATAGTCTTCCCTATGACTATTCCCTTAACCAGGAATCATATAATCAAATAGAGGGCACGGTTATGAAGGGATAGTCACCCCTAACTATTTTGTAGTGAGAACAAAATGTTGTTCTTGTTTAGTGTGGTAATTCTTTATTTTACTCATCCATGATTTTAAAATATTTGAAGGTTTTACGTTTATTGTTTTAAATTAATATGGTATAGAGTTAGATTTGTCTAGATCCCTTAATGTGATCTTTGTAGACTTTCTTGAGATGATTCATTAACAACAACGCCTGCAGTGGACAAAATAAATTTGATGTAAACATTTGGAGCTATATCTGCCCCTTCAATAAGAGGTCTCCTATATTTTCAGGATTGGGTCTAAACCAGTTTATTTTTAACCAGAATCTTTGATCATACATGGAGAAACATGAGGCTGAATTCATACGGGTTATTTGGCATTCTATGTCACCTTGCATTTTCTGCTGCAGATTCTTGAATGTAGCACTTGAAATTATTTGAAGCCAGAGAAATTTATATTTTGAATAAAATCCAGACATTTTAACATGGTTTTTCATTAGTTTTCTTGTCTGTCTCACCAGGCTCAAAGTTTCATTCTTCCTAACCTCACAACATATGCTCCAGCCATATCGAATTACTTCCAAATCCTCAACCACGCCACATCTTCTCTCACAAAATGGTGAGAGAACTCATATGAATTCTTCAAGACTTCATTTTCTTTAGGAAGTCCTCCTTGACACCCTGATGTTAACTGTGTCATAGGACTTAGTGCATCATATTGTAATAATTCTATCTTTGTTGCCTGTACTAGATAATAAGATTGTTGGGGACTTTGTTTTTATCCTGGTATACCCAGTGTCTAGCACAAAAAAAGACATTCAAACATTGTTATTTGGTTGAGTGAATCAGTGAGTGGATGAAATCGCTCTCCAAGTTTCATTATTCTTTTAAAATCATATTATCTGACATATTTTTCAGTCATGTTTCAGTTTCTGAGGTCCCCGTTGATGATCTGAAACAGGAACTTCCAAAGAGAGAGTGGGTAACTTCCTCTACACTTTTCATATGGAGTTTTCTCTGCCGTGAATGGCCTTGTCTGCCTTCACCAACAGTTCCAGTGTTGCTTCTTGGAAATCTTTCTGATTTCTATTATATCTTCTTAATAATATTTTTAAATAATATACTTATCCCACACATATTTATGCATTTGTATGCCACTCACTTCCAGTTACTGTGAGCTTTCCTGAAGCAGAAACCCTCAGTTTTGTATTTTCCAGTGCTAAGCACAGTGCATGGAACTTTGTGTTCTCTCCTCTTAGGCCTTAAGAGTGCCCCCCAAAGAATAATGGCTCCAAGTTGCCCTGCCCCTATAGAAGGTACCTACAACTATTCAGTGGCTTTATCTGTGACTAGCACAGTGCCTGAAACATCACATAATAAAATCCGAGTAAATGATGTAGTTACAGCAGATGACTTCGTATGATGTTTATAAACTACCATTTTGTTTCAAGGTATTGGACTAAACTCACAGTAGAAAATATATACTTTAAGAATGAACCAAACATGAGTAAAATCAATGAAATATTACCAATAGAACAAATAGACCACTCAAATATCTAGCAAAAGGGACAGAGTTGGGAATCTGAAATTCCATGGGCTTTACAGGATTTATCTTGTAAAATATATTCATATACTTTTGAAAGTGTCATTTAAAATGCTATAAAACTTGCAAATTGTCACATTTCTTGAAACCCACTCAGGGGAGATTTATGCATTTGTAAAACCCACATTTTATTAAATGAAAGACTTTCTTGGAAATACTTATGCTATATTACCATCTTCATAGTCAAGTTTTATAGCTTTCCTCATATTTCTCTCTTTCTGCCAATTTTTTTTCAACTTTTATTTTAGATTTGGGGGTGCACGTACACGTTGACTACCTGAGTATATTGCGTGATGCTGAGATTTGTGGTGTGATTGATTGTCACCAAGGTACTGAGCATGGTACCCAAGAGTTAGGTTTTCAACCCTTGCTCCCTTCTATTCCTCCCCCATCCAGTAGTCCCCAGTGTCTATTTTTCCATTTTTATGTCTATGAATACCCAAAGTTTAGCTCCCACTTATAAGTGAGAACATGCTGTATTTACTTCTTCATTCCTGCATTAATTCACTTATTTCCTCATATTTCTTTCAGCATGGTATTTTATTTGAAAAGTTGAAATTTGTTGAATTTCGGGAAATAAGCTTTAGCTAGTACACGGTTCTTTTTAGGTGCTGTGATGTGAAATAATCAAATTAAAACAAATATTGGAATGGCATTTACAGTTATATAATATTCCTGTATCTGTAAGTCAATTTATTTCATCATCTGATTCCCTGAACTAGTTAATGGAGTCACTGAAGATAGAAGGCTGTAGTGCTGCATTTTATATTGCCCCTCAGGAGGCAAATTTCATTTCTTTTCTCCAGTAAATTTTATTATATTTTCCTTCATATATTATTAAGCATTTTAAGGGGGAAGTAAACATGACATTAAAAAATACATTTTACTTGAAGTTATTAAATATGAGAGACTACCAGTAATGTATATAGTAAGGTTACAATGCCTGGTACCTAGGCAACACAATAAATTATTGTTGTCTTAAACAATGAATTATTGTAGCTGCACTATAGACATGTCTTCAAATTTTTAGTTCTATAAGCTCTTAGAGACTAATAACCACGTCTTATTAGCCTTTGAGTTGCTTGCGTCACCTAGCACAATTCCCTGCGTATATGAGATACTAAATTTCTGGATATGAATGAGTGACTTAATAAATTAAAGAGATAATTGGATGGGATAGCATGTACAAAAACAGCTTGTAAATATAAAATGCTGCCCTAATAATAAGAGATTAATATTATATTCACTGTTATGAATAATTTAAAAAATGTTTTTGAAGTTTGACTACATTCAGAAAAATACAATATCATAAGTGTGAATAAACTCATGTAACCAGCCCCCAAATCAAAGACAAAACATTACCACATCCTAGAAGTCCCACTTATGTCCCTTTCAGTCACTGCTTCTCCCAAAGTTAACCACTACTCTGATTTCCAACACTATGGATTCATTTTGCCTGTTTTTGAATTTCATAAAATGGAATCATACAGAATGTACTTTCTGTGTCTCACTATTTCTGCTCAATGCCAAGTTTGTGCAATCCATTCATGTTTTAGGATGTAGCTATCACTTGTTCATTCTCATTGCTGTATCATATACCCCTCTGTATGAATATGCCGAAGTATATTTATCCTTTCTACTACTGAGGGACATTTGAGTTGCTTCCAGTTTCGGGTTATGATGAAAGTACAATGAATATTCTTCTACATGTCTTTTGGTGAACATATGCACATATTTCCATTACAGACATACCTAGAAGGGAGGTAGATGATGAGTATAGATATATTTAGATTTAATCAGCATACTGCCAATCTTCCCAAAAATTTATACTTAGTTATATTATCATCGGCAACATATGAGGGTTCAGTTGCTCTTCGTTCTAGACAACACTTGGTTTCATTTTAGCCGTTCTGGGGGGGTATGGTGGTATTATAGTGTATTTTCATTTGCATTCCTATGGTGACTACTGAAAAAGAGCATTTTTGTCTTGTTTTGTTTTTACTGGTTGTTGCTTGTATGAAGTGCCTAAGATTTTGCACTTTTAGGGGGTGGGTAGATTTATTTCCTTTTTTTTTTGTAAGAGTTCTTTGTATATTCTGCATATGGCTTCTTTGTCAAGTATAAGTATTACAAATATTTTCTGTGTGAACAATTTTAACCTGCAATCCATTCAGAGTACAGATACTCCACGTGGGTCAACTACTGGTTGTATCAAGCTAGTGTACTATAGAATGCCGAGGTGATTTTCAAAAACACCAATGTCAGTGCATCGTTCCTGAACAATTGAATCCAAATCTGGGGATTGGCACTGGCACTACATATTGTTCATTATCGGATCCCCAGTGCCTAGTAAGTAATATTCTTGACATTAAAACAGGTATTTAAAATTTAATCTTTAGCTCACAATCCATTCTTTCACCAAACTATATATACTATAATTTGAATATATTCTCTTACATGATTAAACACATTTAATAGAACTTGATAAATATAGGAAAACAAAAATTTATCTTTGGATATTTGCTCTGTATTCACAATTATAACAAAATAAATGTTCTAATAGAATGCTCAATAATATCTTCATATAAAATGAAAAAAGTCATTTAAAAAATTTTAAATCTTAATCCTCACAAAACGATGACATGATTTCAAACATTTTTAAGGGAGATTTTTGAGATTTTGTATTTTAGTGGGAGAGGTTTATTGTTCAAAATCAGCTGGAATATATTGCTCTGGGAGGAAGTGGGGATGACATTAAAAGGCTGCAGGTTGTTCCTCATGACTAAGAAGAATATGGGGAAAGAACTATCCAAAAATGCAAAGACTTGCTCCTGGAGGCTGCGAGTGAGCCATTATTAAGGGTAATCACATGGAGCTTGAATTTCCATCTGGATGGAAATTTCCACAGTGGGTCAGATTTTCTGACTTCTAACAGTGTCTTACAGCTTTAAATTCTACACCTTTTTTTTGCAATGTAAGGCGTTTCCTATAGTGCAGACACAATTCTTCCCCTGGAGGTGAAATCCTCCTAACCTTACTCCTCTTAATATCCTTACCATGGATGCAGAGCAAAAATTCACCTTAGGGCTTTAGAGGTCCCTCTTTGAAGGAGTATTGCCAAAAGGACACTTTCCTGTCATGGATTTAGCAGAAAGGTTCTTACTAGTCTTCCCTCTTCCTTTTAGATTTATTCTTGCTCTGTATTTTTAGGGACCACTACCTCCCTCAGCTAAATTCAAGATGTTCTGTGAAATGGAAATGTAGCTGAGTACAAGGCAAGATTGACAGTGAGAGTCTTCAGTTTTCCATTTACAAAAAATCTCTGCAACATTAAATATAAAAAGCTCTGCCTGATGGTCGAATTATAACCAGTGGGGTGTCTTGTCAACGAATGTGCTGGGAAACAGGTTTATACAGCTAACTCTTTTTGGTAATTATTGCTTTAAGGGACAGCATCCAACCATATTAAATGAGACTTAGTTCATAATTGTCAGATATTAGTATAATGGATTCAGCTAAAAGGATTTTAGACATTTGGGCCAATTTGGTCCTCTGTTCTAGAAGCTGCACGTGGCATGGAATGAACTTACCCCTTGAAATTGGAGAGAGGATGATGTGAATAACCACATGCCTGCCTTTAGTTACTAACATTTCCTGACACATGTGCCACCCTAGACATTGCTAGCTTTTGTGTGCAGGACTTAGGGCAGGTCTACCTCTAACAAACAAAATGATCTGTAGGAAGTCACTGTCTCCAGGGAGTGCTAAATCCAGAGCTTGTCAGGCTGAAAATCCACAATCAAGAATATTTTCATTTGGTTTCTTAGTTCACATTTCCAAACGTTGTCATTTCCAAGTAAGATTTGTTAGGCAGTTTTTAGTCTTATGTTAGGAAGTGAGCTGTGCCTGAATTCCCACATGGCCTCAACTGTTCAGCATATTGTGTTAGTACAGGATTGTAAAAGTTTTAGTATAAGAAACATGACATTTCTGAGTTCCTTTTTTCTAAATCTTTAATGCAGAGAATGTATATACACAACAGGGAAATTACACCAATTCTACTCGTAACTTAATCAGCATGTCAAGGTTGGGCCACAATTTTCACAGCTTGCTAGGGTTGGCATATTATATATAGAATTAGAAAACATTTGAGGATCTCTTTTAGAATGGCCTCCAGAACATTTTGGGAGATGCCAGGGGAAAAATGATTATTTTGATAAAACAAGTGGTCTTTAAGCACTATAGGCCTTACCTTAAAGACCCTGTGGAGGAGACACATCCCTCACTGGTGAGTATTCATTTTAGATTTCCCCTTGATTATATCTGTATCTGGAAGTCCCTGAGTCTAGGATGCAATTTCATTCCACAGCCAATCCCAGTACAGTCATGAACTAACCACAGTTTTTCATCTTTTAAAAAGTACTCATTAGCTTATACAGGCAACACATGAATACATGCTTGTGGAAACTTTTCCAACAACAAAATATTGTTGGAAAACAATATTTGGGATTAAAGAGTTAGTCATACTTCATTCCTGCCTGTAATCCCATTCCAGATGATTCAACTGTAAAAGTAGCCGTTATTTGTAGCAGAATATCTTTTTTCTGATATTTTAATGCATTTATATGCATATGTATATGAATGTATACAAATACATAGTTTAGTGAATATTAAATAAATCATAGAGTATGCATTTTTTGCTATTTGCACTTTTGCTTAAAAATATAAATTAAGTACATTTAAGTCAGAAATTATCAGGGCTTGGGAATGCATCCCTGTCTGCAAACCCAGATTTGAAAAAGTTTTCTAAAGGCCTCCCTCAGATTCCCTCCTTTCTGTACTATTTGATTTCATTCCCACTGCCATTCCCATTGTCTCACAGTTCAGCTGCATCAAGAGAAAAGACATTTGAATCAGTGCAACAATTTAGAAAGCCTTGCTTGTGTCTTCAGATTAAAGTATACATGCAATTTTTGAACCAACAGGGTGAGAAAACGGAAATGCTAACAAAGATTTTAATTAAGAGCTAAATACTCTATATAGATTGGCTGCATGGACAACAAGGAAGTATTTCTCATAGCTTCAGAGATGGAAATGGGATAATTGCTGAGAAAAATAGGTCCCTCTGACCTATTATCCCTTATTTCTACCAAATTCTAGCAGCTTTCTTAACCTTTCCTTTATGACCACTTGATAAGGAGCAGAGGGCAGTGGCTCTTCCCGGCAACAGTTGAGCTTGATTGCTTAAAATCTTCCACACACAGTGGTTTGCATCCCCCCTTGATTAGGAGAAATGGCCCCCTGCTCATCCTGTCAAGACTCCTGGGCTGCACAGTGAATAGGGGAGAAATCTCATTTTGGAGACAAGCGTTTTCTGTGAACTCTATTAAACAACAAAGAAGCAAGGCTTTCACAGGCTCACATTTCCAGGATATAATCACCAACTTCTTGGGTGCAATATAAGGCCCTGCCGGAGTCCACTCTTTCCGTATTCGTCAATGTGATTATTTCACCATAACAGCTTTCTCGAGGGAGTCGGGGATGCTTTCTGCACATTTTAATGAGCCTGTCATCCTGCCTCAATTTTTTCCCATAGTCTTTATTTCATTTCTGATTCCTTTTTTCATGCTGTGAACCACATTTATTTGGAAGGCACAGAGGGCACAGAAATTTTAAATGTCATCCAATGCAGATGAAAATCCATTGTCTTCCCTTCCTGAGATTTTGCAATACTGCACTTTTTGGTTAAGTTGGGTTAAAAATATTCTGTATCTGTGTTCTCAGAAAAAATATATAATTGGACATGGAATTCAATATGTTCCTGGATTTAAAAAAATCTTTCTTTTCATGAAGATTTGAAACATGAATTAAGTGCAGTTATAATAAGGAGCAATACAACAAACATCCCTATGTAATAAAAGATTTCGGGGTCCTTTCCAATGACCCAGAAACTACAAGATTCCATAGTTCTGATTTTACTAGACTCTATTAAAAGAGGCCAGATGATTTATAAATAAACACAGTTCTAACATTGACATTTTTATATTTAGGTATTACTTAATTTAACAGCAAATACTAAAATTGAGATTCATAAAAGTGTGGATTTTACTTTTAGAAATAGAAAAAAATTGTCAGAATATTTGATTTTGTATCTGTTACCTATTCTACTTTATACTTCATTTTTACTAAATTTAACCTTAATTTTAAATATGTTTAATATTTTTTCTCCTAGTAGAGTTTGATTTTATAACTAAATCTACCCTGGGATTTAGTATAAAAGGATAGTAGCACAGGATTTGATTTCATAAATAAATTTACCTTGGGATTTATTATGTAAGGACTGTAGATTAGGGTATATTTTAATGAATTTCAACTACCCCTCGACAATGGTTTATTCTAATTTTTCAGATGGCTTTTGTTAATGAATGATGTCTGTGACTAATGCTCCCTGTAGCTTCACCTATTTAAATTAATCTGGCTCTTTATCCTTTGTAAACATATGTATGATCTGCTTCAATCAGATTTTCTGAAAACAAAGAAAAGTACTCCCCATCCTTTCCCAGGAGGTTTACAAATGATATGCATTGAACTAATCCAATTGGACTAATATGATTATTTTTTGTATGTATGCAGAAGTGCATAGATTGTTCAATAATATATGAGAAAAGAGAGGTGACTATTCTCCTCCCAGCTTCTTTACATATGCATCTGGAGGAGAAAGTGTCTCTGGGCTAAAAATCCATGTGGCTGCTAAGACTTCCTTACAAACAGTGCTCCTGCTTTCTCTGGAAACAAGGATGCATTCTCCAACACAAAGAGGACACAACAGTTCACTTTCACTCACACCTCTTTTTCCAGTAGTGCTGAGGGGCTTGTAGGCACAGACTCAGATTACCATCTGGCTATGACTGTGACAGAGCTGAGGCCTGAGTATCCAGACCAGCTGGCAGAGGGGGAGACAGGCCCTCTGTCTGAGCCTGGGTGTGTGTCCACGAGGCTGCCCCTCAAACTCCTTTTTGGTATGCTTTCTTCCTCTGCTCTCCCTTTATACGCTGATATTCCCAAAGTTCCTCCTTTGTTATCCTCTCTTTTTATGCTACATACTCCCTGGTAATTTTTACCAAATCCATGATTCTCATCATCTCCTAATGACTCCAAAAATATATCATCACACCAGACCCTCTCCTGAGATCCAGATCCAAATATTCATCTTATTCAGCACCTTGCTCTATATCTTAATTTGGATATGTCTTTGGTTCCTCAAACCCATCAGGTCCCAAAATGAACTATTTTATTTATTCCCAAATATGTCTTCTTTTGTGTTTCCGATCTATGAGAATGACACATCCAATTGCCAAAAATGAAGTCATAATGACTTCTTCCCTCTTGTCATCTCTCACATTCCAGGTCACTAAATTCTGCAAATTTCATCTTCTAAATACATCTCAGATTTCTCCCCTCTTTTCCATGACTACTTCCACAACATCAGTTAAGGTAGGGGATTTCTTTAATATTTTGTAGAGGAGGGAAGTGAGTGGACAGGGAGATAAGTGTTTTCATTGACGTGGTGCACACTCTGTCACGATAGGATGGAAACTGAATGTATTAACATCCCCAATTTTTTCCTTCTTACATTGCTTTGTGAATATAATTTTAAAAGGTTGTAAATTAGTTCAAGTTTAAAGACAAATCATGATGATGGTTTATCTGATGATGACATGTCCTTTGCATCAATTTGTAATTCCATTAATTTATACTTCCAGGAACATTATATGAAAGTCCTTTCATGCACATTCTTGCCAACTCTAAATATCATCTGTTTCTAACAATCTGATGGGCAAAAGCTGTATTTTATTCTCTTTTAAGTTATATTTTTATGACTATTAACATGTTTGAGCATTTTTGTATCTTTATCATTTTTAAATGTGAATTACCTGTTATACTCATGAATTTTCATCATCATCATCATCATAAACTTTAAATAACATTTCTATTGACTCAGAGGACCTTTTTATGTAATAAGCATAACCTTTTCTGGGGTATTGGTGCATGTGTAGTACTTTTTCCCTTTCACTTGGCTACTTGCCTTTTGATAATGTTTATGTTCCCTTTTGTGATTCAGAAATATTTTTCATGTAGTCTTAACTCCTGGTCTTTTCCTGTATGTCTCTGCAACATAGTTCTAACTAGTCTCTCTCCCATGGTGTCCTCATCCTTCCTGTGCACTCCAATTTGTCACAGAGTTATCTTTTCACAACATAAATCAGCCCTGTTACTTCCTGCTTCCAACCTTTCCATGACTTCCCATTGTCTACATTGATTTCAGTATGGCAAAGGTTTTTGGAGATCTAGTACCTTTATGCCAATTCAACACACAGTCTATCATTTGCCCCCACCACGTAATTATCCAGCCACATTAGCCCAACAGGGCTCAGATACACCATGGGTGCAATTCATGTTAGAGTTTTTGTATGTGGTCCCCCTTCGTCTGGAATGACTTTCCCCTTTCCTTGACCTGTTAGGAATTTCTATTTATTTTTCCAGGCTTGGGTGCATTGATTATTCCTTTTTAAAAATGTGATGACACAGTAAATATTCCTCTTTTGCACTGTGTTACCAATTTTTGCTGTACCAATGTTCCTGTGGTCTTATTTACATAAATGCTCCTTTTAATACATACCATTCTTAATTTAAATATAACTACTAAAAATTGCGTATCTCTACTGTAAATGGAGATACCATGTTACTTGCAATAGATAGGAGAAAACCATTAAAATGAAAACAGAATGTGGAATGATAGACAACGGAGACTTGGAAGGTTGCAGGGGTGGGAAGGGAGAAGGAGATAAGAAATCACTTAGTGGGTACAATGTACATTATTCAGGTGATAGATGTACAAAAATCCTGTCTTCGTCACTATACAGTAATATATGCATGTAACAAAATAACACCTGGACTCCAAAATTTATACCAAAAGCCCTCACAAAAGCATAACTACTACAAAAATCTACCTGTACTCCACGCAAAATCATCTTGCACATCAACATTTATACACATGCTACCTTTTGCAAAGCACTGCTCAATTTTAACATTTATCAAATTATCAAAAGGCAGACTTTTAAGAGAGAGTTTCTGTTGTATATTTATAGATCATTGCACAGTCATAGCTTATAAAAATACATAAATTGGTAAGAGTTTGAGCAGATCTTTGGATACTCGCATTTCTTTCTAGTTATTTATCATCCTAAAAGGTGTTAATCTTTACCATGTGCAAATGGAGCAAGTCTTGGTTCACCATGTACTGACTGAATTACAAACAAACAGACTGTGATGAAAAGTTTTAAAAGGGTTTCTTAGTCCATCTATTCTGTGGCATTTGTCTTAATTCAAGAGAGAAAGTGTTAAATAGAGATAAAGGAAAATGAAATCAGCAGGGCAATGAAAATGGGATGTTGGGTCTCCTGGGGCAGATGTTGTTACAGAAAACTGTCTGTCAGGCTTAATTTGCTAGATTCTATGGTAGAGTGAATGTGACTTAGAAGAAAACACAATATTATATTTAGATTTGGGAGTGGTTAAGGACTATTGCCAGGCTAGATTTAATTACATGTGTCATTTGACTTTGTGGTATTCTATATTCATAAAAATCTCAAAAGGATCCATTATTTTTCCTAAAAGTTTAAATACGCAATTCACATTACTTTCTATTATTCTCTCTTTCTCTTTTCTAATCTCTAGGTGCTGATTTGTACATTTGATAGAGGTGCAATAGAAAGTCTGCTTCCAAATGTTTCCTATTATTTTATTTTCTAACAATAGGTCAGCATGGAAGCTCAACATTTAATAAGCTGAAAGCCAAAAAAAGGTATTATTTTAAACTTTACAAATTTGTTACACCTTTCATCCCAGGATTATAAAGTACCAGTTTCTACTAAATGCACAAAAATGCTACCAATCTTTAACATTTCCAAGAGAACAGTAAACATTAAATAGTAGTATAAAAATAGAACGTTGTACCCAGTAATGAAGGGGTGTTTATTTCTTACATTACTCTGAAATGTATAATTTTAGTTGTTCCTTTTCAAATTGCAACCGAATACAAAAACCTCTTTTCACCCAGAAAGGATGTTATTAAGCTTTCCTTAAAAAAAGAAAAAAAATACAACTGTGTGCAGGCTGGTCTCAAAAACAGTCCCAAAGATGAATGCAATAGCTTATTAACAAGGTTCAGTATTTTAATGAGATGAAGTCGTATTATTTAATTCTTTATTCTTCGTGTTAGCTTTATTACCATTCACCATTTGTGATCTCAGGCTGCGAGAAAGGCATTCAGCTTAAACAAAGCTGAAATTGCATCCATGAGTTCATAAGTGTTTGGCTTGATAATGATTGTCTTATTTGCTCTGTTATCCAATTTGTGATTTTAGTGTTTCTCTGGGCCTTTAGCTGAAGTTGGAGATCATATGCAAGTGAGATTCTCTTTCCTTTGATGAGAGTTCTCTGACATCCTCAGCAACTGGCCATAGACTTGAATTTCACAATACCGCTGCTCTCTGAATCAGAGGTCAATGTGGAGGCTTCTGAGTGTCACAATCCCCTGTCCCCCTGTTTGTAACAACATTGCACATGATTATGGGTTATCTCCCTTCACTTCGAGAGAGATTCCATAGCTTCCAGAAAATTCTTTAAGGATCCATTAATTTTTTTAAAAAGGGTTTTGCGGTACCTCATTTTGTTGTAATTTATAGTCCTAGAGCAACTGAGAGCACCTTATGTAAACTCCAAATATTTTTAGGGTGAAACCTGAAAGACTTCTTTTTAAAAAATATTGTGGTAGACTATACATCATATTTGTCATTCCAACCATTTGTCAGTGTACAATCCTGTGGTATTAAATACATTTACAACATTGTGTAACCATTACCAGTACGTATAACTACAACTTTTCATCATCCCCAACAAAGACTCTGTAGCCATTAAATAATAATCCCCTTTCCCTCTTCCACCCCCATTCTCTCAGCCCCGATAACAGCGATTTTATTATCTGACTCTGAATTTGCCTAGGCATATATGATTCCACTTACATGGAATGCATATTTGTCCTGTGTCTGGCTTATTTCACTAAGCATAAGAATTACAAGGACCACTCATGTTGTAGACACGTAACATTTTTAGTCCCTTTTATGGCTAAATGATAATCTATTGCATGTATATTCCACATTGGGTTCATGCACTCATTTATTCATTTGTGGATAGACACTTGATTATTTCCACCTTTCCACCTTTTGGCTACTGTGGATAATGCCGCTATGGACATGGGCAGACAAATATCTGTTTGAATCCCTGCTTTCAATTATTTTGGATATATATCCAGGAGTGAAATTGCTGGGCAAGATCTATCTTTATTAGATTAAACATTTTTAAATCAGTTTCTTCTTTTCACCATCAAGAAAAGTTTTTGCCATAGAACTACTCAAGTTGTTCCCTAGTCAGTTTGATGTATGTAATTCCTCTGATACGAATTCACCTAGGTGGTTTCTGCAATTACCCTGTTTCCACACTGTAAGTACTTTTTTCATATTATTGCCTTGCAAAGCACTTGGAAATAAAATCCATCCACGAATAATATAGTGATTTACAACTGATCTTGAGTATAGATCCTACTCTCTTCTTTTTCAACATTCATGCCACATAAAGAATGTTTTACTTCATGAAAAACATTCTAGGCATTATTCCCATGCAATCTTCAGAATTTATTTGGCAAATTCCTTGAAATGGCACTTGTCACCAGTGAACAGGGATGGAAAATAAGGACATGTCGTTCTCCTTGTAGAAATGATTATTCTGGACACGGTGCTAATTTGCCAACCCTCGAAAAGTCAGTTTTGTTTATAAAGACCTTGACATATTCACAGAATTGAGAATTTTAAGTAAATATCATGAGCTTGTGTCTGCTGATCCCTAGGGTAATTGCTTAATACAAGTTCCTCAGAGCTCTTTATCCTCAGAAATCATAATAAAACGATGACATTATCAAGGTGTTGGAAAATGGGAGAGAAAAAAAATAAGATGGGTTTACAGTGGGAGCTCAGACTTAAGGGTTCATTTTCATAGAGATATTTTGTCATTTCTCCTAAAATCATTTTTATGTCCATCGGGGAGACAGAAGAGAGGGAATGGGCATATTCCTTTGAGACTCTTAGTTAATTATCCTAAATAATGTGGTACATGCTGCTAGTTAATGGGAATGGAAATAAAGTCATGTCAGGAACCTGCAGTGCCCACAACATTGCTTGCACTCCCTGCTGTCAGGTTTGGTCTGGATTAGCTTCGGTTCTGTAGGTTTGCCTCTGTTTTGAAGAACAATGGAATCATAAAATTGAAAGTTTTGATGGAGTTTGTACTTATCTGTCTGAATTTCATCTGTATCTCTGCTAAGTGGACTTCTGAATCTCAAATCAATTGTTCAGAGACAGTGAACAATATGGTATGATGGCTCAGAGAGCTCTGATTTGGGGATCAGACCAATTTGTATCTGATTTCGGACTCTGCCACTTGCTAGCTCTGAGTCCTTAGATAAGTCACTTAACTTCCTGAGCCTCGGTGTCCTCATCAATAATCCAAGCTCAATAATACTTCACATAATTTTTATAAGAACAAAATAGAATAAAGTTTGTACACCGTGATCATTATTGAATGGCTTCTTTGTTCTTACCACAATAGAAAATGCTTTATATACATATTGTCTCTAGTTGGTGCAATGGAAGTGTCAAGTAAGTATTACATATGCCTCCAGTTATCGTTAACAGCATCATATCTCACCCTACCAGCACCTTCAATTTATTCTCCAGAATACGATTGTGGTAATCACTATCAAATGGAAATTTGATCATATTATTTCCCTACTGGAAATATGTCAGTCTCATTTTATCACGATCAAGACTATGTTTAGACTTCTCAGTTTGACATTCTGGTGAGTTTTGACTTCTGCTAGCTTTTAGCCTTTTCTCTGATCCTCCCATGTATTTATCCTTGGGCACAATTAAATAACCAAAGTTTCACACATGCCCCATTCTCTTTCACAGTCTTTCCCCTTTCCTTTTGCAGAATAACACCTGCTCTGCTATGCTGGCCACTCGCAAATGTCATTTCTTCTAGAAGCCTTTCTTGATACCTCATATAATATCACTGTAAGTTTACTTGACTGCAGTGGGCACAAAGCTGTGGCTTCCTGAGAGGAAGAACTGTCTTTCATTTCCCGTATGAAAATATTAAGCATCATTTCTGGCCTTTTGTAGGTCTTAACTAATATTTACTGAATTGATGAATAAATGAACACCAATCCTTTAAAGATAATTAGCCTTGTGTTCTGATTTTTTCTTACCGACACTAAGCCAGTGATGCAAATCTAGTTACCCTTATTAATATCTCTCAGTGGACTCAGTTGCCCACAGGGTAAGTCCAAGCTTGGCTGATGTTTTAGGTAGCGATTAACACATGGGTTTTCTTCTCCTCTCTCTCAAAACCTCCCTCAAATGATGGTAGAAAAACACAAAGAGTAATGCAGGCTCATGAATATACAGAGATAGAGTTGGGATATAAACACACCAAATATAAATAAATTTACTAATACATGACTACAAAAGATGTGAGATTTAGCATTTTTGCATTTGCCTCATTCACCCCGTACCTACTTGAATCACATTTAATTTTAGTTATTTTAATGCTCATGTTTATGTTTTTAAATAATATGCTTGTATATAACCCATAATTTATTTTCTTACTACCATATTAGAAATTTAAATGTTGTCATTTTTGTTATTAAAACAAGGCTGTATGAAAAATTATTTTACATAATAATTGTGTGTTTGTGCAACCATTTACTTAGGGATGGAGTTCTAAAAGTGGCATACTCTCTTCACTGGACAAAAAACAAGAAAAATGGACTACAACTAGATTTGAATCAGAGGCGCGCTGAGATCTTAAAGGTTTTAAAATTGGCAGCCTCAGTTCATCCTACGGTATAAATAATGAAATAAATGATACATATGATGTGCTTCGTCAAATAATAAATATGATGTATTCTTTGAAGGAAGTCTCTAGAATTACCCTTCCAATCCTTTACATATGCCCACTGCAGCCCTTCAACCTGATTGTGGAACTCTTCATGTTATAAAAATATGGGATAACTTCATATTTTTGTTGTTTCCCTTCATGGCATATCAGATAAAAAGTTTTTGACTGCATGTAGCACTCTCAACAAAATTTACCCAAATAAATTAAATTTTCTTACAAAACAAACTCAGAGGCCATCTGTCCAGAGCGGGCATGACAAGCTCCATGACACCACTAGGGGCCTGGGGTCCTTCTATCTTCCTGTTCTGCCATCCTTTTCACGTCTCTTTCAACCTCATGCCTGGAAAATGTCTGCTCTGCCTACAGGCATGACATCTGCATGCTAGACCAGAAGAGAGAGAGTTTGGCCAAAGGACAAAAGACCTTTTCCCAAATCAGCCACTCAAGGCCAGCACTTTTTAAAGAGCTTTCCCAGAAACATCAACAGGTGACCTCCAGTTAACATCTCATTTTCCAGAACTAGGATCCATGGTCATTCCTAGTTGCAAGGAGACAGAAGATGAGCATACTATACAAGGCCCTTTGAGACTAGATTATCAGTTTGGTTAATAAAGATGAAGGGAAAAATGGAAACTGAGAGACTGAGTTGAAACCAGCTGTTTCTGCTATACTTGACAACTCAGGTGATAATGTAGTGAGGAAGGCCCTAAAAATGTGGTTGATTTATCCTTGATCCTGTTATAGGCAAAGGGATTAAAATGCATGGTATATACAGCACTGTACAAAAATACTGTAAATAAGGAATTGCCTATAACTATACCTTCCTTTAAAAAGTACTGTTTTTGTTTTTCTATGTCTCTTTCTGGTCCCACTGAGTATGCAATTATGACTTCCACATATCTTTAATCCAGAATAGATTACATTATATATTCTTTGCAGTTTTGCTTAATAAATCATGTGTATTTTAATCTCTTTCTGCCCAATCTTCTAAATATTCATTTAAAAGAGTTGCAGTATATGCCACCAGATTTATATAATATTTATTTATTTAAATCTACAATATTACACATCTAGATTATTTCCACTTTGAAGAGAAAATTTAGAAAGTGTTACAAGGATTATTCTCATACAGCTTTTTACTTCTTTAGGGCTTATTATTTATGGAAACATTTCAACAGGTCAAAGCGTATGAAAATTTTTATGATTCTTTTGAAAAGAATCATTCTATTTGGGGGATTTTGTTTATTTTTAATTTTTTTTTACTGATTTATTGTCCCATCTACACTACTTCTGCGTATTCAACACCTTTAAGAAAGACAAAAAGGATGAAGTCCAGAACTGAATCAACCCTGCCCTCTTGTGGTAAATCTTAAAGTTACAGGGCAAGCTTTCTCTTCTAGGACTTATTTGTGTTTTATTTTGTTGTAAAGTGACAAATTACACTTGTATATATTTTGAAGGAACAATCTGATATTATGATAAAGGTATTTTCAGATTTTTTAGATGTTGTGAGCCTGGCCTAATGCTATTCTCATTATCCACTTACCTTTTCAAACAGAATGTACAGAACTCAGTATTAGTTGTTTAATTAGACTCACAGGAATTATTATATGAAATATACAAAATTACATCTAATATTATTAGATTCATAAAAATAGTTTGGGCTTGAAGACCACAGCATCCACAAAGAAATCACTTTACAATAGATCCATATAGGTATAGGTAAATTCTTGTTCTAGTTGATGAGATAAATAGTGGTATTACTTGAGAGGCAATCTTCAGAAGAGGATGGCCTTTAAATGATGATTTAAAGGATGGAGAATATGGTTGAAGACTGATCAGTTTTTGCATTTTTGATCCAGAGAAAACAATAAGGATTGTCTAACTCAATTATTCTGTGTTACAAGTGTGGAGACTCAAGATCAGAGAAATTAAGTGACTTTCCCAAGCAAAAACGCCAATAAATCATAAAAAACTTGTGTTTGGCCAGCCCTTTCTCCATTCTACTCCATGGCCTTTCTGTTATATTTCTTCTTAAAGAGTTGTTGTGAGCACCAAAGAAGACAAGGCACAGGAAGTGCTTTAAGTGATATTCAGTACAAACACAAGGAAGCGGAATTACTAAGCAATGTAGCAGAGAGGCAGTGCATGTTGAGTCAAGAGCACCAATTTGCACACAAAACCTCTGGGTTTGGGACTTGGTTTTATTGCTTGGTGTTCAACAAGTCCCTTAGCTTCTCAGAGAGTCAATTTTCTCCTCTGCAGACTAGAGATAATGTATTATTCCATTTGCCTTGCTATAAAGGAGTATCTGAAGCTGAGTAATTTATAAAGAAAATATCTTTTTTTGGGTTCACAGCTCCATAGGCTGTACAAGCATGGTGCAAACATTTACTTGGACTCTGGTGAGGCCTCAGGAAGCTTTTACTCATGGCAGAAGGAAGAGGGGACGCAGATGTGTTACAAAGCAAAAGAGGGAGCAAGAAAGCTGTCAGGCTCTTTTATCATGGTAACTAATCAAGCCAGAACTCACTCATTACCACAGGGAGGGCACCAAACCATTCATGAGGGATCCACTCGCATGACTCAAACACCTCCCACCAGGCCCCACCTTCAACACTGGGGATCACATTTTAATATGAGATTTGTAGGGGACAAACATCTAAACGATATATCAGATTACAATAACATCACAGGAGCTACAACATCCAAACGACAATAGATAACAATAAAATCACAGGAGCTATTATTAGGCATGGCATAAATTAGTTTGCCTAAAATCATTGAAATGGTGAAACTAAAAAGGATCTTTAAAAAACCCATTCTACTTCCTGGTGGAATAAATGCATCTGAACTAATACACACAAGAATGGTCCAGAAAATCTTAAATAATAACTGTTACCTGTTTTAAGTGTTTTACATAGATCTCTCCTTTAACATTCACAACCACCCAGTGAAGCAGTCCCAATTTAATTCCATGCATAGATGAGGAAGTTGAGGACTAGAGAGGTTAACTTGCTGTGATCATACAAATGTAAGTGGCGGTCCGGAATTTGACCTTAGCAGCTAGGGTCATTTGAGTCCTTCCCACTTCACTAAGCTACCTTTAGGGGTGCATCTAGTGCTCACGCTGAAGCCCATCCTCTGACTATGACACAACACACCATATCTTCTCTATTATGCATGCCTCTGTCTTATGCAGGAAAATAGATGGTCTCTTCATTTCTTTTTAGATTTACAACGTAACTTTATTAAGAGTCCTTATACTATCAAAATGAAGTTATTATTGCAGCAGATGCATACTTAATTTGTATTCTACTTCATCATAATAGCGGAGAAAGAGATATGCTAAGACATTTGTTCTCTCTTCTCAACAGCAGAGAGAGGACAATGTGAAGACACTCCCTTTTTATTCAAAAGTCAACTAATATTACTGAATGTCTTTTTAGTAAAATAACTGAGGACTGAGATTACCTAGATGTCCAAGAGAGATGTGATCCCTGCACTCATGGTGCTTACATTCTTAAGGAGAACATGAGTATTAATTCATTGATCACAAAGGCACATGTGATAATTGCCATACAAAAACGATATGAGAGGGTCTAACAGTGGGGCCCATCTGCAGATGGATGATTAAATAAGGTTTTCTGAGGAAATAACGTGAGAGCTAAGAGCAGAAGGGCAAGTAAAAATTAAATGAGCGAAGGGTAAATGGGCTGGGAGTAGAAAGGGCATTTCAGGAGGAGGGACTAGCATATGCAAAAACGATGACATGAGGAAATATGACCTCATTAAGGAACTGAAAGGACTGTGACTGGAGCACTAGAAAGCAGGAGAATACAAGCTGAGATGAAGTACAGACAGTGGATCATGGAGAACGACTGAATGGCTTCAAACTGGTGTGTGTGTGTGTGTGTGTGTGTGTGTGTGTGCACGTGCACGCTAACCTTGTTACAGTTTGAAGAACAGATTGGAAAGGAGCATTGATGAGACTGTGACCAGAAGGTGCCTTGCCAGTACTGGATGGCAGCTGTTTCGTATCATAGTAGAGGTGACACAGAAAAGTAAATGAACTTAATAGATACTTGAGTGATAAACTCTACAAGACTTGGTAAGTGACAAGTTATGAAAGAAGAGATTGTCAAAGAAGACTTTTGTTTTCTTGAAATGCAATTCAATTGAGAGTGTCATACTTCATTTAAGTAATTGTGTCCGGAATTGGTGGGTTACTGGTCTCACTGATTTCAAGAATGAAGCTGTGGACCCTCGCAGTGAGTGTTACAAATCTTACAGATGTGTGTCCGGAGTTTCTTCCTCCCGTGGGTTCGTGGTCTCACTGACTTCAGGAGTGAAGCTGCAGACCTTTGTGGTGAGTGTTACAGCTCATAAAGGTGGCATGGACGCAAAGAGTGAGCTGCAGCAAGATTTATTGCAAAGAGCAAACAAACAAATCTTCCACAGCACGGAAGGGAACCCCATGAGGTTGCCCCTGCTGGAGCAGGTGGCCTGCTTTTATTCCCTTATCTGGAATGTGGCCCCACCCACATCCTGTTGATTGGTCCATTTTACAGAGAGCTGATTGGTCCATTTTGACAGAGTCCCGATTGGTGCGTTTACAAACCTTTAGCTGGACACAGAGTGTTGAATGGTGCATTTACAATCCTTTTGCTAGACACAAAAGCTCTCCAAGTCCTCACCAGATTAGCTAGACACAGAGTGCTGATTGGTGCATTTACAAGCATTTAGCTAGACACAGAGTGCTGATTGGTGCGTTTAAAAGCCTTTAACTAGACAGAAAAGTTCTCCAAGTCCCCAGCTATCCCAGAAGCCCAGCCGGCTTCACCTCTCACTGGCACTTGCCGGGGGACTTTGTGGCACCTAGCTTGGGCACTCCAGCAGCCCAGATGGAGCTCCTCCCAGACAACCAAGAAGAAAAGAGGGGAAGCGAGAAAGAGACGGAGACCCACCATCGTGGTCAAAGACCAGGAGAAGAGGGATCGGCCGTCTAGGCAAGGGACTCAGCCTCCAATCAAGCCCAGCAGGCGCCGGCCTGCCGCGGGGAGTGCAGGGCCCTGGAGCCCGTGCCCACCCGGAACCCACGCCGGCGGCACAGTGACGGTTACCGCCCGCACCTCTCCCTCCACACCTCCCCTTGAGCAGAGGGAGCCCCCTCAGGCCTCGGTCACCCCCAGAGAGGGACTGTCACAGTGCAGCAGCGGGCTGAATGGCTCCTCGAGCGCAACCAGAGCGGATACCTTGGCCGAGGAGGTGCTGAGAGCGCGCGAGGGCTCCTAGCACGTTGTCACCTCTCATAATGACTATTGGAAGGGTCTTAGGGAATGGTGTGGTAGAGCTCCATTTTGGACTTCAAGTGATGAAGCCAAGGAGGTAGCTGGGTTTGAGCAACCAGAGTTTGAGAGAGAGAAAGCAGGGAACGAAAACTTGAATCACTTATATGTAAATAGGCATAGATGAGATTGCCTAGGGAGAGTATACACAGTACGTAGAAGGTCTAGATTAGTCTTGAAGTACTCTAACATTTAATAGTCAGATAAGGGAAGGTGAGCTTGTTAAAAAGAGATAGAAAGCATTGAAAAGTAGGGAAAACTGAGGAATGGTATCACAGGGGTTATAGATCCTTAAGGAAAGGATCTATTTCAAAAACAGGGAAGCAGTCAGCTGTATCAAATGTGCTGAGTGTCAAGAAAAGTGAAAAATGGAAATGTCCATTGGATTTAGCTACATGGAAGTCTTAAATGATCTTAGCAAGAAAGTTACAGTGGAGTAGGGATGATGGAAGCCAGATGAGAATGTGCTGAGGAAAGGAGTCCATTTGCTAGTGTACATGTGCTAAGGAAAGGTCCATTTGGAGGATGCTGGAGTGAAAAGTGTAATGCTAAGAGGTTAAGGAAGAGGAGACTGAAAAATATTCATTAGAATAGTTAATATGCTAGACAGATGGTGACAAAAGCCATGCCAGAGATGTCTGAAGAGTGAGAGGTGATCCCAGATAGATTGTTCATTTGAGAAATTTTTCTGTGAAAGAGAGAGAAAATATAATGTTAGAAGTCACAAGAGGTCTCCATATGGAGTGGCAGCATTCCTGCAGCAGAACAGGCAAGCCACAAAGCTTTCTGTTTTGGGCTGAGCGAAGAAGTTTCATCTCAAAGCCATTTTAGCAGAAAGCCACAAGACAGGCATATATATATATATATATTTTTTTTTCCTGCAGCTGTCAACTACACTGTGGCCTGGAGACACACGGCACTGACTACCTAAACTGAGCCATGAGCCGCAGGACAAGGGGCAGGGTAAGGAAGTGGGATACATTCCTACCTGCCTAGGAGGTGGAGATGGTGCAGCCCCTTCCCTCCATGAAGACCTCAGTGCATTTCACCAGGAGCTTCCGACATCCTCCTCAGGGCCAGCGCTTGTGCTCATCATTGAAGTATCTGAGACCGAGATTGGCTGTGCAGCTCTGTTCGGCTTTGTTCCCCACTCTGGGACTGAGCAAGGAACTCAGGACACTGGGTATTCCACAGACCAGCCCATTGTGTGTAGCAAAAAAGAATTCTTCTTGGTAAACAAAAATCATGCATATACCCATCTGCTTCTTACACAGCCAGCTCTTACTCCCAAGTGCCATTTACTGGCCTGGAGGTTGAAATGCACAACCTAATGCAAAGTTGCTCACAGTAGTGCGCAGCTTTAGGGCATGAGATAAGCTTCTTGAGACCTCCACACTCCCTGCCCTGCAGAAGGCAGTGACCCTGCTCATATGCCCAGTACATTGCTACTAAAACCAGCACTTGAGAAAGCCATTGCACAAAGGCTGTCTATAACCGAGGAACTCATACAGAGTCTTTACCACTGAAAGCACCCAGAATTGAAGCCAAATAAATACACAACATATAACATAGTCACACCTCAAGCGGGAAAAATTTCATTCAAATGAAAGTAAATTAGAAAGATAATGAGAGGTTATTCAGATGAGAGGAAATCAGGGAAACAATTTTGCTCAAAACAAAACAAAACAAAACAGTGTTATAACACCCCTAAAGGATCACACTAACTCTCCAGCAAAGAATTATAATTAAAATGAAATCTTTGAAAAGCCAGAAAAAGAATTAAAAATATTTACTTTAAAGAAGTCATGAAATCCAAGAGAAAGTTGAAAACCAAAACAAAGAAATCAAAAAACAATTCAGGATATGAATGAAAAATTCATTACAGAGATAGATTTTTAAAAAGCAACCAAACAGAACTTCTGACATGAAAAATTTATGGAAGGAACTATAAAATACAGTCAAAAGCTTTAATAATAGACTAGACCAAGCAGAGGAAGGAATTTCAGAGCTTGAAGGCAGGTTTTACAAATTAACCCAGACAAAAATAAAGAAAAAAGAATTAAAAAAATAAAGCCACTGAGAAACATGGGATTATGTAAAACATCCAAACCTACAAGTCAGAAGAAAAAATAAAAAGTTTGGAAAACCTATTTGAGGCAATAACTGAGGAAAACTTTCCTAGTCTAGAGATTTAGACATGTAGATGCAAGATTCTTAGATATCTTCAGGAAGGTACACTACAAGATGGATATCACCAGGACATATAGACACCAGACTATCTAAAGTGAATGTGAGGGAAAACATCCTAAAAGCATCAGAAGAAAAGCATCCAATCACCTGTAAATGAAATCCTGTCAGACTCACTGTGGACTTCTCAGTAAAAACTCTACAGGCCAGAAGAAATTGGGATCCTACTTTTAGTCTTGAAAAAAAAAAAAAAATACTGAGCTGAGAATTTTGCATCCTACTAAACCAAGTTTCAGAAATGAAGGAGAAATAATTTATTTCCCAGACAAGAAAACTCTGAGGGAATTTGTCACCACTAAACTAGCCCTACAAAAATGCTCAAAGGAATTCTAAACATGAAAATGAAAGATCAATACTCACCATCATGAAAGTATACAAAAGTATATAACTCAAAGGTATTATAAAACAATTACACAACTGACAGGAAAAAGCAACTAGGTAACTATAAATATTATAACCTCATATATTAATATTACCCCTAAATGTAAATGGATTTGACTTAAAAGATACAGATTTGCAAAATGAATAAAAAACAAGATCCAACCATACGCTGCTTAGAAGGAACACACCTAACTGGTTATGACAGAGTCAATCAAGGTAAAGAGGTGGAAAAAGATGTTCTACACAAACAGAAACAAAAAATGAACAGGTATTACTACACTGATATCAGATAAAACAGACTTTAACTTAACAACAGTAAGAAAGAACAGTCATTATATAAAGATAAAGGGATCGAATCAAGAAGAAGATGTAACAATCCTAAATATGTATGTACCCAAACCAGAGCGCCCAGATTCATTAAGCAAATACTTCTGGACCTAAGAAAAGAGATAGATGGCAACTCAATAATAGCGAGGGATGTCAATACCTCAGGGACAGCACTAAACAGATTATTGATGTAGACAGTCAACAAGGAAACACTAGACTTCAACTGGATTCTAGACCAAATGGACATAACAGATATTTATGGAAGATTGTATCCAAAACTGAAGAATATACATTATTTTCATCAGTGCTTGAAGTATTTTGCAAAATAGACCATCTATTAGGCCACAAATCAAGTCTCAATAAAATTTAAAAAATTAAAATGAGATGAAGTATTTTTTGGATCACAGTAAAATATAATTAGAAATCAATACCAAGGGGGAACTCTCAAAACTATGAAAATACCTGGAAATTAAGCAACATGCTCCTAAATAACCTCTGGGTCAATGATGAAATTAAGATGGAAATCAGAAAGGTTTTTGAAATGAATGAATATAAAGAGAGAGCATACCAAAATTTCTGACATACAGCAAAAGCAGTGCTAAGAAGAAAGTTTATAGTGTTAAATGCCTATATCAAGAATATAAAAAGATCACAAATTAATAGCCTAATGTCATACCTCAAGGAATTAGAAAAACAAGAACAAATCAAGCTTAAAACTCCAGGAGAAGAGAAATAACAAAGACAAGACGAGAACTAAGTGAAATTGACACAACAAATACAAAGAATCAATGAAACAAAAAGTTGACTCCTTGAAAACATAAACAAAATTGATAAACCCCCTAGCTAGATTAACCAAGAAAAAAAGAGAAGATTCAAATAAGCACAATCAGAAATGAAAAGGGAAATATTACAAGTGCTAACACAGAAATACAGAAAATCACCCAGAGACTACTATGAACATCTCTACACTCAAGCTAGAAAGTCTAGAGAAAATGGATAAATTCTTGGAAACATACAACCTCCCTAGATTGAACTAGGAAGAAATTGAAATTCTGAACAGACCAATAATGGGTAGCAAGATTGAATCTGTATAAAAACTCCATCTCCCCCAACAAAAGAAAGCCCACGACCAGATAGGTTCACAGCTGAATTCTACCAGATGTGTAAGGAAGAACTGGTACCAATCATACTGAAAAACCAAGGCAAAAAACTGAGACAGAGGGAATCCTCCCTGACTCATTCTACAAAGTCAGTATCACCCTAATTCCAAAGTCAGTCAAGGACACACCCGCGCACATGCACACACACACACACACACACACACACACACACACACAGATGTACCCAAGAAAATCAGAGGTTGATATCTCTTATGAATGCAGATGCAAAAATCAATAAAATACTAGCAAACTGAATCAACCAGCATATAAAAAAGATAATACACCACAATTGGGTGGGTTTTATTTTAAGAATTTAAGAATGGTTCAATATATGCAAATCAATAAATGTTATTTGCCACATAAACAGAAATAAAAGCAAAAACCATATGATCATATCCATATATGCAGAAAAAGAATTTGATATAGTTAAGCATCACTTCATGATAAAAACCCTCAACAAACTAAGCATAAACCTAACATACCTCAAAATAATAAAAGTCATATGAGACAAACCCACAGCTGACATCATACTGAATGGGGAAAAGTTGAAATCATTTCCTCTAGGAACTAGAACAAAACAACAATGCCCACTTTTACCACTACCATTCCATTCCAGATAATGCTGGAAGTCCTAGCTAGAGCAATCAGGCAAGAGAAAGAGATAAAAAGCATCCAGATTGGAAAAGAGGATGTCAAATTATCTCTGTTTGCTGATTATATAATCTTATACCGAGAAAATGTTTAAAACTCCAGCAATAGACTCCTAGATTTGATAAATGACTTCAGTAAAGTCTTAGGATACAAAAATCAATGTACAAAAGTTAGTAACATTTCTATACACCAATAGCAATCAAGCTGAGAACAAAATCAAAAACTGAATCCCATTTACAATAGCTACTAAAAATAAAAATAAAGTACCTAGGAATACATTTAACTAAAGAGGTGAAAGATCTCTACAAGGAGAACTACAAAATGCTGATGAAAGAAATCACAGGTGACACAAACAAATGAAGAAATATCCCATGCTCATATATTAGAAGAATCAATGTCATCGAAAAGACCATACTGCCCAAAGTAATCTATAGATTCAATGCAATCCCTATCAAAATACCAACATTATTTATCACAGAATTAGAAAAAACAATCTAACAATTCATATGGAATAAAAAAAAAAAAAAGCCCACATAGTCAAGGCAATCCTAAGCAAAAAGACAAAGCTGGAGGCATTGCATTACTTGACTTCAAATTATACTACAAGGCTATAGTAACCAAATCAGCCTGGTACTGGTATAAAAACAGAAACATAAACAAATGGAACAGGACAGAGAATCCAGAAAGGCTATATACCTGTAACCAACTTGTCGCCAACAAAGTTGACAAAAAATACACACTGAGAAAGGATACCCTATTCAATAAAGGGTGCTGGGAAAACTGTGTAACTGTATGCAGAAGAATGAAACTGGATCCCTATCTCTCACCATATACAAAAATTAATCCAAGATGGATTAAAGACTTAAACATGAGGCCTTAATCTATAAAAATTCTAGGAGAAAACCTAAGAAAAACTCTTCTGGAGAGTAGCATAGGCAAAGAATTTATAACTAAGACATCAAAAGCAAATGCAACAAAACCAAAAATAGACAAATGGGATTTAATTAAACTAAAAAGCTTCTGCACAGCACAAGAAACAATCAAGAGAGTAAACAGACAACCTACAGAATGGGAGAAAATATTTGCAAACTATGCATCTGAGAAAAGACTAACATCCAGAATCTACCAAGAATTCAAGAAATTCAACAAGAAAAAAGCCAAATAATCCCATTAAAAAGTGAGCTAAAGGCATGAACAGACATTTTTCAAAAGAAGACATACGAGTGGCCAAAAAACGTGAAAAAATGCTCAACATCACTAATCATCAGATAAATGCAAATCAAAACTACAATGAGATACCATTTCACACCAGTCAGAATGGCTATTATTAAAAAGTCAAGAACCAACAGATACTGGCAATGATGCAGAGAATAGGGAATGCTTATATGCTGTTAGTAGTATGTAAATAGAAAACAGTGTGGAGATGTCTCAAAGAAACCATTTGATCCAGCAACCTCGCTACCGGGTATCTACCCAAAAGAAAATAAATTATTATATCAAATGACATCTGAACTTGCAGGTTTATAGCAACGCTATGCACTATAGCAGTCATGGAATCAACCTAAGTGTTCATCGATGGATAATTGATGGATAATTAAAGAAACTGTGGTATATATATAATCACATATACCACCATGTGTATGTGTATATGTGTGTGTGTGTGTGTGTGTGTGTGTGTGTGTGTGTGTGTGTATCCCATGAAATACTACTTAGGCAGAAAAAGTATGAAATCATGTATTTTGCAGAAACTTGGATGGAACTGGAGACCATTATTTTAAGTGAAATAACTCAGAAACAGAAAGTAAAGTATCACCTATTCTGACAAGTGGGAGATAAACAATGACTTCATATGGACTTAAAGAGTGAAATAATACACATGGAGACTCCAGAAGGTAGGAAGGTGGGAGGGGTGTGAGGAATAAGAAACTATCTATTGGGTACAATGTATACTATTTTGGTGATGGTTACACTAAAAACCCAGCATTTAACACTACATAATATGTTTATGTAATAAAACTGTACTTGTACTCCCTAAGTCTATAAAAATAAAAAAAGTAGAGAGATGTGTGTTTGAGGGATTTATATTTCTCTCTCAATGCAGAGAATTATAAACATTTTAAAGAAGATCAAACATTAAAGCAATAATTAATGTAATATAAAGTCTTCAGAAGGTAGGAGAGGATTCGATTTTTGATTTTGCTTCTTCATCTTTCTATCAAATCTCAATTTATAACCAATGGGAACATCTAGGACCTTTATTCTACTAAACATTATTTTTACTGTTTCAGAATTTTCATCATCACTATCATTAGCATCGTTGAGAAACATTTATAAATAGAGCACGAGGTGCTCTAAAAAAAATATCATTTTTGTCCCTTTCTGCTATCTCAAATCCTGCCTGGAAGGGATGCCTGAGCCAGTCTGCCCTATATACCTTGTACATAGCTGAAAGAAGTGCAGAGCTTTTTGCTTATCTGGGAAAATCTGTTTTTATTCCGTTTACCAAGCTGACACCATGTTCAGAAATAATGATCATAAAACTCCATTTTGAAGATGTTACAGTTTAAAATCTGAAGGCTTGAACTACTAGAGTTTTATAAACCTTTGTGTCTCATATGAAAAGTATGTATAAGTGGTAAAATTTGCTCTTATGTTGTTTAATTTCTTTGCTTTCAACTTGTATTGAAAACGTATTTATGGAGCATCTAGTAAGTGCTAGCATTGTGCTGGTAGTAGGAAGAGAACCATGATAGATGCTTCCTGCTTTCAAATAATTTGCAGTCTGGTATGACCAAGACCAATATAGAAAAGAAAATAAATCACTTGTAAGTAACTATGCATTATGCATGTTAAGTGCATCATGATATGTGAGCACATAGAAGGGACTCTGGTTTGGAGGATCTAGGAAGCCTTTTTTTTTTTTTTTTTTTAAGATGTAAGATGTAATTTGGAAATTGAGACCTGAGAATGACTAGGACCTAGGTGAAGGGAACAGGGAGAGCAAATATCTTTTTTACAGAGGGAACAATCTAAGCAATGAGTCAAGGGCGAGATAAATCTTGGGTACATTTAGGGTGACCTCAAATTGCTCTTCATGGCTATAGCTTAGAGTGCAAAAGAGAAGTAGCAAGAGGGGGAGCTGAAGAAGCAAGCAGCAGATAGCTTGGGAAGGTCCAGGCAATAATAATAGCAAATACTTCTCTAGTGATTATTGGAGCCAGGATTTATGCACAATATTGCATTTATAAAAGCTGTCTAATGTCTCTATCACTGTAGAGACCAGGTAGTTGAGAAAGTGCACTGAGGTTAAGAAACTTTTCTAAAGTTGCACCAGTGACTAGTCAGGCTGGTAAGGAGAGAGATGTCAAGCAGTCTGTCCACAGGAAGCATGCTCTGTGCACTACCAAACAGCCTCTCCAGGACCAAGAAATCTGAGGATTCAGATTGTGTCCTAAGCACAGCAGTGACACGTGACTTTCTTTCAGGTCTGCTGATGTGCATTCCACTCCCCAGAGTGTACCCTGGGTATCTTTTCCTCAACTTTTAGAGCTCCTAAACTTTTAGAACTCCCATTCTACTGCCTTGAATTGATAATGCTAGGGGGAAGAAAGGAAGAAAGAGAAGGAGGAAGAGGGGGAGGAGGGAAAAAGCTAGTCTGAGGAATCAGCCCCTGAAGTGGTGAATACGGCTCTGGCAGTAGGTAAAGGAGAGCTATAAGGCACAGTGACTCAGGAGTGGATACGGATCCATATACACTAGATGAAGGGGGCATTTGAAAGATGGGGAGGCAGACACGTGGATAACTTACTCAATAACAATACAAGGTGATAATTATTCTAGTAGGGGAAGTGAGAATTTGGTAGAACATAGCAGAAGCATATCAATTATTTTAGGCCACAATTTTTTTTTTGTTGTTGTTGTTAAAATAATATACACTGGCTTAAAAGCGTTATAGTTGAATGAGAGAGGAATGGCAAAAACCAATGAAAATATAAGAATGAACATCAAATAGGCACACAAACAATCATAGTGTTGAGTTGCTGGAACAACTTGAATAACAAAAGCTATAGGTGCGATGAAGGACTTCCTTAGGAAGTAAGGGCATGGTGTTCTGCTCAATTTGGTGGTTTCATGTTTTATTGAAGCTTCAATCTTTCTTCCACATTCCTGCTCTAGGACTCTACGTGTTTATGACTTTTGCTCTTATGCTCCTATTTGCAAAGCCCCAAAGGTTACACAGGGTTAGGGGAAGATGAGTCTTCCAGGTACCTATAGCCCTCCACCTTAAGACTCTTGGAGAAAGTAGGATATAAACAATGATACGGAAGAGCAAATGGTGAGAGAGAAGCGGGAACAAAGCTTTGCGAGTGGAAGGAGAAGGCTGCTTGTTGTAGTCCTAGAGAAGCGACAAGGCGGAAGTGTGGCTTCCTATTCCAAGTGTGCAGACAGCAGTACCCAGCTTATGTGCTCTGAGGGCCTATGATATGCCAGACGCTGAACTACACGTTTTATACATATTCTCTCATTCTCTTCTCTCAGTCACCCAGTGAATCAAGTACTATGATTATCCTCTTTTTACAGGTGCGGAAACTGAGGCTGAGGGGCTGACTAATAAGTAAGTTTTCAAAACCACATAGCTGGTAACTGGTAGAGAAGGTTTTTAACATCAAACTTCGCTCAATTCCAAATCACATTTTTAGAGCCATCCTGCTAGATAGACGAGCCTCCCTAGGACAGAGAAACAACAATTGTTCTAATATAAACACACGGAAGGCATGTTTCAATCTACATGGTTCAGGATCGATTCTGGAAAGCTGTACTTGAGGCACAGAACACAGAGGTAAATGAAGTCATTCTTAGTAGATTGGAAGGCTGAGGCACAAAAGACTCAGCCTGTATCATAAAGAAAATGAGCAGCCAAGCCAGCATAGGGTTTTGCTTACTTATGAGGTAGACTATTTAATTCTCTTGCATGTGCTACAGAATTACGTTTCTGTCTACTTAATTGTTTTTGGTCTCAGAAGAAAGTTGTTTATGAATAACAACTACAGAACACAGCTTGTGAATAATAAAGTGAGAAGATTCTTCTTCCGGTTGTTCTATTCCATTGCTGAAGAATTTCGGATTAATTGCGATAGAGCATATTGAATAATGCAGATTAGTGGCTGCATTACTCATGGGGAAATACTTTCATTGGATCCTTTGAAAAGTAGATTTTAAACAATGTCCTTAAGAATTCAACCCCCAACTTTAAAAAATGCATTTTAATAATACTGTTTTGGAAAGTCAAATATGGTGCATTCTCACTTATAAATGTGAGCTAAACAATGAGAACACATTGAAAAACAGAGGGGAATATTAGACACTGGAGATTCCAGAAAGGGGGAAGGTAGGAGGAAGTTGAGGGTTGAAGAAGTATCTATTGGGTACAATGTTCACTGTTCGGTTGATGGGCACACTAAAAGCCAGGACTTCACCACCATGCAATACATCCATGTAACAAAACTGCAGTTGTACCATTGTTTTTTCATTATTCAGTATTAGCCACATAAATGGTTTTCACTGATGGCTGAACATTTTAGTGTCTTGGCCGGGTACGGTGGCTAACGCCTGTAATCCCAGCACTTTGGGAGGCCGAGGTGAGTGGATTACCTGAGGTCAGGAGTTTGAGACCAGCCTGGCCAACATGGCAAAACCTCATCTCTACTAAAAATACAAAAATTAGCCGAGCATCGTAGCGGGCACCCTGTAATCCCAGCTATAAAGGAGGCTGAGGCAGGAGAATCGCTTGAACCCAGAAGGTCGAGGTTGCAGTGAGCTGAGATCGCACCACTGCACTCCAGCCTGGGCGATGGAGTGAGACTAAGTCTCAAAAAAACAAACAAACAACAACAACAACAACAAAAAACAAAAACAAAAAAAAATTTAAGTGTTTTATTTACCCACAAGCCTGGTGCACTAAGATCTAAATCTGGCCCTGGAGGTCTGCTGCAAGACATCTGAGACTGACTGAGGTACCTCTAAAGACCATTTTTAATTGTAACTAAGAACATGGCTCATTGCCATTGCTTAAAAAATCTCCAGGAATACCGTACCTCTGATAACATTTCATTCTCGTCTCCCATCTCATTAAGGTTTTCTGGCACTGACTTTACCTTGGCTTTATTATGTCTGCCAAGAGGCAGGCAGAAGAGGTGAAACTCTTCTATAAAGGCTAACCACTTTCATTCCTAGCAAGAATATCTTACATTTCTTCTACAAGTAGCATGTGAAAACTAACATTCTGATTTTAGGGTAAAATAATGAGTAAAGAGAAGGTGAATGAATACAAGAAGTTAAAAATTAGCGGTCCGTTTCATCACTCAACTCCTGCTAGTTCAGAGTTCCACTATCCAGAGAGATTTATTATTTGAGAAGTGAAAGCTCTGTTTTCTTCGTATTTCATGGGAATTGCTGTCATTTGGAATTGCCTTTTTTGTACCTTACTTTCTCTTCCCAGGCTAAGATTTAGGTGGTAGGAAGAAGAGCAATAGTTTTAGAGGTGCTTTGATCATTTACGTGTCATCTCCCTAGGCTGTGTATTATTCAGACAGATTATGCAGATCCTTGACTTTTTCTTCTGTTATGTTGTCTTGTTATTTCATTTTTATTTCACCTACTAATACACTTGGGGCAAAGGCTCCCACAGAAACAGGCAATTGTTGCAATAGAGTAACAATTTATTAAAATTCTTGATCAGATTAGTTCATCAAATTCCCTTAGACTCATCTCCCACACCTTTTAGAGGATTTTTTTTTCCCCAAAAGATTCTTTTCCCTTTCTCTGAATTTGTGTTCTGCCCCTGATAGCTGTATGACCTTGGGCAATACACTTCATTTGCTAAGGCAAATTTTCCTTGTCTCTAAAATGAAGACATTACTTGTTATCTGCCCGAAGACTTTGAGACTTGAATGAGATAGGATATGTGGAGCTCTCTGTGAACTGTGGAGCCTTCTGTAAAGGCTTATGAAGTATTAATGAACTGCCTATACTACTCTCTAAGTATGTACTTCTTCCAATTTTGAAGTCCCACAATCTGATATCTCTAAAAGCTTTCCATTATCTCTGTAATGTACTTCACAACTAAACATTTGTCCTTGGCATACTGGTTAGTCTGTCTCCTTCCTGCCTTGCTGAGAAGCAGAAGTGGGTCTCTTTAGTTTGCTGGTGGCTGAAAGCAATCTTCAGGGAAAATCACTTGTTTTTTCTAAAGCCAAAGGTCATTCAGTTTTGAATTTCTAGTCTGTATGCTATTCATGGATTATACACATAAGTATTGAGCATAAGAACATGTAAGTATAAGCCTCAGCGGGCAATCTGAGAGATGAAGGGGAAGGAAGTTGAGACATTGATTTTCCCAGCTCTCTTTGGAGGGGGACCACAGACTGATTCTGTCTCTCCACTGCAGGTCTCTTTTCTTGTTAGGTGTCCCGGTAATGCACCTACCGTGGTCTTCAGGCCTCCTAGTGGCACCGAAATATTGCACTGCCGACAGGAGCCATGCAACAGTGGCCTCCTAAACAGTCCCTTACTAAGCATCTCCTAATCATTCATCTGTTTCCTGTTGGGGCCCTGATTGATGTAAGCAATAAACAAGATATGAAAGACTTTGCTCACAGGGAGCTTAGATTCTAGAGGAGAAAGACAGATGATTAACAATTAAACAAAAACAATCAAGATAAGAACAGAAAAATTATCTTTGTGAAAAAAATTAAAGTTTATTTGATAGAAAGAAACTAGGGTGTTGGGTGGGGTGCAACATTAGAGAGGATAGCAGAGAAAACGTTTTAAAGGCGGTGATATTTGAGACCTGACTGCCAAAGTGAGGAGGGAGAATAATGTGTGGGTGGAAGATAATCACTAGCACAAACGTCCTGAGCTAGGAATGAGAAAGAATAGAGACACAGAAGGCCAGGATGGCTGGACACAGTGAGTTCCAGGCGGAGGAGCAGGAAATAAGGAGCATATGAAAGGGACCAAGTGTCACAACGCCCAGCCTAGCACAAGTGAAGACAGCCCTGGTGGAGATCTGGATGGTTATGTACATGTGCCAAGATTGCTTCGTTATATATACCAGATTTTTCTCCCTACCTACCCAGAAACTCCAGAAAGACAATCGATCAGTAACAATTTCCTCCTTACTGGAAAAAAAAGAGCTATATTTAAAAAAATTTCATTGTGCTTTTTGAAAGTGTGGGTCAAACATCCCCTCACCTCCAAATTACCTTTTTAAAAATATGCCTTGAGCGTCTCTGTTTCAGCCTGCCACTTTCCATCTCTGTGCTTGTCATCCACACATCTAGACCTGGGAATGTTTTATGCCATTGCGAAACTCTCTTCCAGAAAGCCAGTCATGCTTGCAGTTCATTACTTCTCAGACAGATCTTCCCTTGTGTTTTTTTCCACCTTAAAAAATGTAGAACCACTGCCTTTGATATTGTGATTGCCAAGATCAGACCTCTCACTGCAGATTTCCAACTCTTAAAAAACTTTCTTATCTCACAGCCGGCTTTGTTCTTGACCTCTTTAGCCACTTGGCAGTGCACTACATTTTTTTACAGTGCTACTGGGAACCCCCAGCACAGCATCCAAGCCTGAGCTGCTGAGTTTGCAATGGAACCTCCCTACCCCATACCGATAATCAGAGAAATGGAAAAGGCTTGCGTTTGGGATAAAAGTTTTGAACCATATTCCTCTAAAAGCAACTTACAACATTAAAACTAGAGACTAAGTAATACACATTTG
The DNA here is from genome assembly GCF_009764315.1 of Trachypithecus francoisi. Taxonomy (NCBI): domain Eukaryota; kingdom Metazoa; phylum Chordata; class Mammalia; order Primates; family Cercopithecidae; genus Trachypithecus; species Trachypithecus francoisi. The sequence goes on from NW_022681472.1 coordinate 65,928,951, forward strand.
AGTTTTCTCTTTATATCAAGCTTTTTAGAAAGGCAGGGGATGTTTTTGATGATTGGATCACTATTTAGAGACTACAATTCTATTTCATTAGTATATTTAGCTCTTTAAGAGTATCTTGCAAGAAACAGTTATATTGGGTCATCCAATATTTAGAAAAAAAGAAACTTGTTACAATGCTGGAATTTCAGAATGGGAGAGTGTTTTTTTTTTTTTTTTTTTTTTTTTTTGCGTGGAGACGACTTGCCCAAAGTGGGATACTGAGTGAGTGAAGGTGAATATCTTGGAACTTTTCACATTCATTCCAGGTTAGTAGCTGTGGCTTCTTATTGAAATGCTATGGACATTAACAGATGTTGAACACCCACAATTATGTTCATACCAGAGAGGAACGCAGGGGACTTGTCGCGGAGGTAAACACTCAGGTGATTGATATATCTTTGGTGACTTCAGAGCTGGCTTTAGCATTACTACATAATAACCACTAGATGACAGGAGTGAACAACATAAAATACAAAATGTAGCCTCTAACAGTAAAAAACTAGTTTTTGTGTTTCTCCTTTCCTTTCCCCAATCTTCCCACTTCTTAGAAGTGCTTATCTTCTCTTATTCTACCACATCTCTTCTCTCAGTTCCACACTGTATTTGTGTTTTTAGTTACAATTTTAAATAACTCTATCTGATTCTTCAGAATTGGATCTGAAAACCCGTCATACATACTTGTAATTTGAATACTAAAAATGCACAAAGTATTTTCTCGAATTCAAGAGGTCTTTCATAACTGCTTTATTCTTGAGCTGGGATAAATCTTCAGAGGATCTCAAGGCTCAGAAAGCCTTATGCTTTCAGCCCTGCACTGTCATGCTCTGGCAGGTGGCAGGGGAGGGCGGGTGTGAGGAAGAGCAGGACAGAAAAAGAGGCTCAACGATCTTTGCAGCCCTGTCTAAATCCATCAGCCATACTCACGTTTCTGTGACATTATCACAGGGGTGATTTTATAATGATTAAGGTGCTGTGCTGAAGTCATTCTTAAAGAAATAAGCAAAATCAACAACATAACTTGGCTGTGGACAGCACTTGAAAAATGAGCTACCATTTTACTAATCCATCCCCTAGAGGAGTCGCCATCGGTTTGAATAACAGCCGTGTAATTGAGCCTCATGCTTGAGAGTGTGATTTAGGCTTCCTGATCTCTCTCCTTCTTGGAGTCATTGTTCTCTGCCAAGTAAATCTTCCTTTCTTTTTAAAAAATGTTTCCATTCTCAAAGGCTTCTCCTTTTGAAGACTGGGTTCTGGTTTCTTAAGCACAGAAGTAGAATTTTGTGCCCAAATGCTTCAATCATTCAGAGACAGGCTTCATTGAGTTTCTCAGAGGTTAGCGGTATCATTTGGGGGGTGCTTCTTGGGCACTGCTGGTAAGCCATGGGTTTTGAGAGATCCAGTTGTCATATTTTTTCAAACTCTGGAGAATTAAGGCATCAAGGAAGAGGTGTTTCCCTCCCTCCCTCGCCCTCTCTGTCTCTCTTTCACACGCACACACACACACACACACACACACACACAGACACACACACACACTATTCCCATAAACATACAAATAAAAGAAGAAAACACACTTATGCTAGCTTAAAATTAAACCTGTCCATACTAAATGAGATTATGAAAATCCCCTCTGTGGCTATCGCTGATGTGCTGACTCACTTTTACCGCGACGTATTTAATAGAAGTTAAATACCAGTCCTTGATGAGAGACTAAAAGCAAAGAACAGACTACAGACTGACGCAATTTCTGGGACCACAAACTCACTGGTAAGAGGTATATTTGCCCTAATAAAATTCAGAGAATTCAGGGTATAGTAGTTTATTCCAATAGTTCTATGTAGGTCGGAATAGTGAAGTGGCATATGCAAATAAGTGTGATTGTTTTAGCTGAGTTGACTAGTTAATACTCTGATATGGTCACTTACTAGATGTAGGTTTTTATCCAAGATACTTAACCATTCTGAGCGACAGACTTCTCATTTGTAAAATAAGTTTGATAACATACACCCCACAGTGTTGTTCTGGAGTAAACTGAGATACTATATGTAAAGTGTTTGGCATTGTGCCTGGCTCATAGTAAGTGCTTAATAAATAGAAGGTATTAATTTGGAAACAATGATAGAGAAATAGTAGAATGTCGACAGTGGAGTTCAACAGGACTTGGTTTAAATTCTACACTTCCTCTCTTACAGGCTGCAAGATTTTGGGTGAGCTATCAACTCTCAGCTGTAAAATGATGATAATATCACATTGTTTACTGGGTTACTGTTTCTGGCACTTGGTAATAATTCTGCAAATGTCAACTAGTATTATGGACATTGCCTATTCATTCTTTAACATATTTATTGAAACCAAACCATGTTATCTATTTGGCACTACATTGAGTGCTAACAAGGAATATACACAAAAGTCATGTGATAGCACTTGCTTTCAAGAGGTTTATAGCTTTGTTGAAGAGAAAAAAAGACAGGTGAAAACATGGTTGCCTAAAGTAACCATGTAAAATAACTAAGTGTCAGTAATAAATGACATCCTACATAATCAAGTCTGGTCGATTTCAGAAAAGGGAGAGAATGTTGGGGGCCACCATTTTTGGGATGGGCCTGGAGGAATGGTAAAGTCCTGGAGGGTTTTGAAGGATGAGTAAGATTTGCAGATGTGGGAACTTGTATGGAGATACTAACTCGGATGGAGTTAGTGACTTCCTATGGAGGAAAATAACAAGGGTGGAGAAAAGGCAGTCCTGGGGCAGATTACAATTTTAAATAGGGTGGACAGGGAACACCTCACTGAGAAGCCCTCAAGGGAAGTTGTTAGCTGAGCAAAGTAGATGAGGGAGTGACTCACACGGATATCCTGAGAAATAACGTTCAAGCCTCAGGGAAGTGCAGATGCAAAGGCTCTCAGGCAGAAGCATATTCGTGATATTGGAGAAATAGCAAGGAGGCCAGAGTGGCTGGCATTGAGACGACAGTGGGGAAAGCTGGAAAAGATGAGGTTGGAGACAAATCATTATGGGATTAAGAGTTGAAGGGAGCAGGCAACTCATGCAGGGCCATGTGTGCCATTTTAAGGACTTTGGCTTCACTTTGAGTAAAATGGGAAACCCATTGAAAAAAATTGAGCAGAGGAAAAACCAGACCTGATTTATATTTACAAAAGGTAAATATGGCTGCTGTTTTGAGAAATAGGCTATAGGAAGCCAAGGGTAGAAGCAGGGAAATCATTTAAGAGAAAGTTGTAATAATACAGGTGAGAGCTGATCATGTATTGGACTAAAATGTCAGAAGTTCGGATGGTGAGAAGTGTTTGGATTCTGGAATCCTAAATATATTTTGAACTAGCAGGATGAATCATACAAAAATAATGATCCCATGAGGTGCATTTGAAACTCTTAACCTTTGAACTCTTTGCTTTAGATTTACTACATTTTAGAGATGCAGAGGAACATTGTGTATTTTAAAATCCTCTCTTTAACTCTGTAGCACTTTTATGGTTTGAGTCACCACTTTCACCCTCTACTTTGTCTCTTTCACTACATATCCATCCTCCATCCGTTCATCCATTCATCCATCCATCCCTCCCTCTCTCCCTCCCTCATCCATTCATCCAATCCCTCCATTCACTGGAATCCCAATGTTGCTCTAAGTTTAGAGACTAGTGCTGGTGATAGAGATGAACATAGTTCATGACTCAATTATTAAAAAGCTCATAGTCTTAATAATAGAGAATAGCATGTAACAAGAAAAATAAAACAGTTTGAAAGGACCTGTGTTAGGCAGATTAAAGACATGACAGGGCACAAAGAAGGAGGTGTTTAACATAATCTGCATCTTAGAAAAGTCTTCACAGTTGAGGTGATAGTAAGTATCCTTTTTCCTTGGTCTCTTTAAATGTAAGTATTTACAATAATTGTCCTTTAACCTTTGTGTTCTGTCTGCTTTTGAGATCTCATCCATTCTCACAACTTTACTGCCTCTACTAGCGTGTCTTCCAAATCTTTAGCTTTAACCCTACATCATACAGAGCTTTAATTTTAACCCTGACCTTTCTTTGAAAGCCCTCAATTAAGTTTCAAATGTTGTCTTCCTGGAATATTTGGGCCCTCACCATGATGGCCCCCGTTCTTCTAGTGTACCCGTTTGAAACTTTGGTTATCCATGACTCTTCCCTGTTTCCTATACCCAAGCAACTACCAAATCTCTTAGAATCGACCTCTGCAGCGTCTCTCTCACCCATTTGCTCTTGCTCCATTCCTATTGCTATTGCTGTCACATGTCACTTCTTTGTTCACTGTTGCTCACTGTTGCAGTGGCCACATGTTATGGCTGTGTCTTGCCTCTCGAGTCTGTCCTACACTTAGCCACCACATGTATTTTTGTAAGTGTCCCTCCTATTATATTACAGCTCTACTCAACTGCTACCAACTTCCTGTGTGACGTGAATGTGAACTCTGGCAATATATGGCACCCAAACAAACCTTATTTCCCCTGATGTCCTTCTGCTCCTGCCAAACTGAGTGTCTCTTGCTTTCTTGCCATTATGCCATTTGCCATATTTTTCTGAATGTATGAAATAATCTCCCTTACCATCTCTACCTTTTAAAATTCTGCCCCTACTTCTAAGATCATTTCAAAAGTTTTCCTCTAAAGGTTGCCTTTTCTGTTCTCTAAACCAAATAAAAATGCTTACATACAATTATTTACTATGTAAATTAATCATACAATTTTAATGTTTATGTATAAACTCAGCAAACATGTATCTACTATGTGTTTGGTAATCTATGAGGTTAATGATGTTGGAAATATAGCTAAAGGCATAGCTATTTCTTTCCAGAAGATTATGGTTCAGTGGGAGATGGTTTAAGTAAACACGGATATACTATGGTACAGGTAAAGTGCTATGAGATTGATAGGTATATGTTTTTAATCAGGTAAACCTGTGCAACTATGGGAGTACATTGGAAGGCCCCTGAGCTGGCCTGGGTAAAGATTGAAAGAATTAAACTTCCCAAAGCAGGGGAGAATTGGGTCCGTAGAACTCTTTTTCCTCTTTTATTAAAATATTTTTAAAATTTGTAGTTTTTGTGGATACTCTTATTTTGGGGCTCAAATAATATATCAGAAAACTTTGATGAGACCAACTTCCTGTATTTCTCCAGCATCGTGTTTTCTTTCTTTTTTTTTTTTTTGAGACGGAGTCTCGCTCTGTCGTCCAGGCTGGAGTGCAGTGAGGCGATCTAGGCTCACTGCAAGCTCCGCCTCCTGGGTTTACGCCATTCTCCTGCCTCAGCCTCCCGTGTAGCTGGGACTACAGGCTCCCGCCACCACGCCCGGCTAGTTTTTGTATTTTTAGTAGAGACGGGGTTTCACCGTGTTAGCCCGGATAGTCTCGATCTCCTGACCTCGTGATCTGCCCACCTGGGCCTCTCAAAGTGCTGGGATTACAGGCGTGAGCTACCGCGCCTGGCCCAGCATCTTGTTTTCATACGAATTGTCTGCAAGTTCTTTACTCTTGAATGAAGTCCCCAGTTTCATCCTATAAATTTTCTGTAATGAATCCTGCTGTGATTCCCTCTGTCTTTGTGCTTCTTCTTGGGGAGGTGGAGTTCTGGGAATGCACATTTCTCACATATGGCAATCGTTGCAGATGATGAGAGTGTGTGAGTGAACTCTTACAAAACTGTCTACATTGCCCCTATCTCTTGTATCTTATTCTGTCTTGTTGAATTACCTCATCTTCTCTAGTGGAAAGGACATGCATGAGCTAGGCTCAACTTAAAATTTTTCAGGATGATTGTGATGTTACATGAAGTTCTCTTTGCAATGTACTTAACATAATACCTAGTCCATAGCAGACTCTACATGTGATATCTCCTGTCTGTCACCCATGTCTTCACCCTCCACTGTTGTAAGCCTCTTGACAGCAAGAGTTGGGCTTGACATCTTATCTCTGTTATCACTTAGCATGAAATAAGTTGCATGGTAGATGCTCGATAACCAGTATTATTTAATTTAAACTCTTTTATCTTTAGGAAAATGTGATAAAATTCCAAACATGTTGGCTCTCAAATTTGGTGTTCATAAGAATTATCAAAGAAAGTTTGTAATAAATTCAGATTTATGGGGGCTCTTAAGCTGTTATTAATTCTGTAAAAGTGGAATGGAGCCCATTAATCTTCGTTTTTAAATAAGCATTCTAGATGATGCAGTTGCAGTTAGTCTGAAATTGGAAAACAATGCCCAAAGATACGAGATGATTTGTGTGAGCTCACCTAACACAGCCAGAAGTCCAGCTTAAGGCTTAAGTCTGACTTTTTTTCGAAGATGGTGGACATCTGGTTGAAACATCTGTAAGTAATGACGCTGGATACATGGATGTTCCTCCCTTCTCTTAATTTTTGAGGATTCACACACCTGGGAGTTTTTGGTTTCTTGTTTTTGTTACTTATCTTAGCTCAGAGACCTCCCATCCCGAACATATTTTGTTCTTTGTCTTTAAGCAGAGTTTATTTTGTTTGATGTACCCCAGTTCCTTTTGGGGTACATCAATTTTGAAAAGAGGTAGAGCTACCTAATGACTTCAATATATTCTTTTTGATTGCTATACTTTTCAGAGCATTATCATAGAGTAGAAGTTTTGTTTTGAAAATGAAGTATATTGGCACAATATGTTTTTGAGCTGTTAATTTTTCAAATGAATGTGTATTAATACTTCTGTCTACAGAGTTCTATCAGACAGTAATGATTTTGTTTTCATTTTTTACCTTTTGTAAATAGCAATAACATTTCTAAAAAGGGGAAATGATGAGACTAGAACCGATTTTAATTATTTCAAAAGGAATACTCCCCATCTGCTGCCAATTAATGGAAGTAGTTCTTAATTTAGAGGTTCCCATTTGATGTACAGGATATTCTCTCTCTCCCTCTCCCTTTCCCTCTCTCCCTCTCTCTGTCTGTGTGTGGTGTGTGTGGTGTGTGTGTGTGTGTGTGTGTGTGTGTGGGTGTGTGTTTGTGAGAGAGAGAGAGAAAGATTTCTTTCAGGTGTGTATGATTCATACCTTGAGGAATTGACTTTACAATGTGCTTTCTTTTTTTTTCTCCCAATAAACTTTCTGTTGCTTGTATTTGAGTTCAGTAACGATTTTAGGCACCAATGTTTACCTAGTCTAATAGCTAATAGCTAAAACATCCCAAATTTGTATTAGATGGACAGTATAACCATTTTAATTTTATCTTATCTTTCGTCTCTTCTCTGGCCACTGGCCTAATTGGTACTCAATATGAGAATACAAAATTACTTTTTATGAATATATATACTTTTCAAACCTCTTTTCATGTACAGTTTCTCTTACCTGAGATACACTTCCCTTTCTTTGGGTTAGGTAAAATCTCATAACTTCTTCAGAGTTCAGCACTACTTCTATAATACTCATACCCACAGTACTAACAACAATAAAAACCACAACCAGAGCAGCAATTGTTTACAGAGCAATTACTTTGTGCCAGGAAATGCTTCATCATCAAAACAACCCTACAAGAAAGGTATTCTTAAATCCTTATCTTTTGGGTGAAGAAACTCAGTAGACCAGAGAGATTAAGTGCGTTGCCTAGGTCCCACGGATAGTAGGAGTAAGAATCAGCTTTTGAACTCCTTATAACTGAGTATAGAGTTGATGCTTTTAATTATAGTGCTCTGATGTATAGATATTCCCAGTGGGCCAAAGGTCATTGTTCAAATATGACCACCATCACTATTTAATTAGTCTATACTTATCACACTGAATAGTAAGCCCTTTGAAAATGGAAACTATATTTTAGCATCATGCTTGGACATAATAGATGTTAAATAAATATTTGCTAAATCAATTGGATTGATAAACATCCTTCACAGCTTTTAGAAACTCACAAATAAAGAATATTTTGGACTTCTGGTGGTGTTTGGTTCAGCCATGTTTATAGTTTGAAAACAGATTTATATATCCAGAGATTTTCTTACAGCCTACAAAGAGTCATGAAAGCCACAGCTTTGAAAATGAAGCTGGCTGCTAGGAAAATAATGGTATCACTAGTACTTCTTAATAATAACTCCTGGTACCACTGTATACAATTTATAACTGTTGTACGGTCCTTAATTATTCCTGCAATGTATGCTTATTTTATTTCACTTAGAAATAAGTCTGCAAACAATAATTGGTACAAGTAAAGAAAATACACTAAATTTTTCTTTGGTGTTTAATACAACTGATATCCTTTGCTAATAAATGTTTGTTTTAGAATTCTGAGTAATTCAATATTGAAAATTCTCTTGCTTGTTGAGTAAGTTATAAAGGTCTTTACTTTTGACAATTCTAATTTTTACATTTGTTACAAAAGATTTCAAAGTTTACAAATCATGATACCTGATATAATATATCATGATGTGAAAGTATAGGAATATTTTCCTCTAGCCCTGTCTTTAAATTTCCATTTAAATGGAAATAGATTTTCATTTTTATTGATTCACAGTCAGTTTCCAGGATAAAAACAATTTCAATTTTCTAACATTTTTATATATTTGATAAATAAAATCCTCTTCACAATGCCTTTTCCATAGCATTGTATTAGGTAAAAAATTAAGTTAAAAAGTAGAGAGACATATACATAGAGGCATAAGGGAATAAATACAAAAGGGCTATTTATCTATAAATGGATTCAGAGTAGATCCCCTTTAGATCAAATGACATTAATAACTATAAGATGTGATTTTACTGATGAAAACTTAAAGCATATTTAAGTTCTAAAGAACACTGACGTGTAACATAGCTCTTTGCTAGTAAAAGATACTGGGTAAATCTTTGTTGCCCAAGAAATAAAATGCATAAAGCCAGATGTGTCTAAGAATATTGCTCACATTGCTTGGAGTCTGTACACTTTCTAGAGCAGCTCTAAGTTGAGGGCAAAAATGCTCCTGTCTTCTTCACAAGAGATCACATTTCCTTTAATTTCCCTGCTTTCTCTGCATCACAGTGGGGGCTTAGATATGAGTGCTTAGCATGACTTGCCTCTGCAGTTCAAACTGATGGAATTAAGATTTTGAAACTTGTTTATAAAAGTAGTAACTTCCCATTATCATATGAGAGGCTTTCCTTCTTAAACAGAAATGGTTGTTTAAAATTTTTTTAGTGACATACCTGTCAAAACTTCTGACAATTTGCAGTGAGATTGGAAAAGACAGAGAATTTTCCTCTCAACAATTGTATTGTGCATTTAATTGTTGTCATTTTGTGTGCCCAAGGGAATATGCACTGTGTCTAAAAACAGAATTTAGAACTGCTTCCTGTTACTAGTAGCCCTCAAGAAATGCTTACTGAAGTCCTGAAATAAAATCACCAATTCCCTTCAAATTGCCAGTTTTCTTAAATTGTATTTTTGGTTAATAATATGACACCTTTCTTCTATTTATTTTTGAGTCCTCATTTTCTCTCAATCCTCATATTTAGGTGACAGTTCTGTTGGTTTTCTTTTATACCCATTTCTTCCTATTGTTGTCTCTTCTATACTTAAAAACAAAATATATGCAATGCCCACTGGGGGATGAATGAAAAAGTAGAAAATCCAATATTTTGAGACTCTGCAAAATCCTTTTTATTCATTCACTCATGCAAAAATATTGGAGCAAACTATGTGCAAGAAATCACACAAGGTGCCTAAGGATGCTACAAAGATGGACACATCATAGTCTCTTCCCCTTATGGCCTGGTGGGTTAGACCAGGCATTCCTAATAATTAATTTTAACAGTGTATGCTATAAACATAATGGGAAGGTTACCAACAAATTATGGTTTCAGATAGGGAAAGATTATTTTTTGGCTGGTGTCACAAGGGAACTGGTGCCTGAGCCAACATTTCAATGATAAAATGGAGGGAAGAAAGCTCTTCTGAGAAGAGAAAAATAATGGAGAAATAGATATCCAAAGACATATTTGCAGACGGATGCAATCAGTGCCTATCTATGTCTGGAAGAACATTAGTTGAATGGTGGAAAGGAGCTGCAACAAGAAATTTGGCTGGATGGGTGAATTCATTTATGGGTGAATTCATTTGTCAAAGAATGAAGAATTATGCAAGGTTTCCCTGTAGGGGATTAGCATAATTAAAGCAATAGTACAGTAACTTGAACTCAGTGTCAGTATATAATACTGAGGATAGGAAAACTGGGCATTCAAGTAGAGGACAGTTGCAATAGTCTAACTGAGGAATAAACTAGAATGAAAGTCGACACTCTTGGCTCTAAGATCACAAACATTAAAAAGAGATACTTAAAGTAATATAAGAAAAACACTTGCATGCACTTATTTATTCCCATATATTCCTTGAACAGTTTTTGAATATTTACCATGAGCCAGGCCATGTGACTACCAGAGTTTGGGAGATAAATGAAATGGTGATTTTGCCTCCAAGGAGCTCATGGTCTAAGAAGAGAGACAGAAAAATAACCCGACAGTTATATACCTTTAGAGGATCTTTCTTTTTTTCCTAGTAGAGACATACATTTTCTCTAACAATTCTCATTTTTTTTCCCCCTGGGGGTTGTGCTTAATAGTGTTTGTGTAGTTATAAACTGACTGGCCAGGATCAGGGTAAATTCTGTGATGTGCTATCTATGTAAAGGAGTTGTCCTTTAGTCAATTTAACCTGTATTTTTCAGGTCCTGTTTACTGCCTCAGGCTCATCGGCTGCTGCTTAGGGAAGGATAAAAGAATTCAGACAGCCAAGGATAAGAGAAAGTGAAAAAGTAAGCAGGACACCCTTCAGGCACACCTAATTGGCTAACTTCCAACACATCCTCAGGCTTCCTCAAGCTTTGATGAATCTAAGATCTTGTTTTCAGGGACCGAATGTCTTTCAGATGGATGACAGATCATCTTGCCAGAGTGAGAGAGAGAAAGAGAGAGAGAGAGAGAAAATGAATAGAATGACCCCCCTTAGCCTGTTCCTGCCATCATTTCACTTTATTTGAGCAGCGATCAACTGATGAAGAGGGCTTAGACTTCAAAAAAAGAAGGAAAAAATATTTCCTTATTACTCAGTCATCTTTGGGCATGTCAGCAACACTGAGAGTAGTTGCCAAATAAGATGATTTAGCAGGTGCAAAGTAGTTTATAAGCGCAATTTCCACCCCTTTCCCCCAAAAGTAAATGATGACTCAGATACCAGGAGTATCTCAGCATAAATGAGATTCTCTGGGCATTTCTTCCTGTTTGCTCATTGGTAGAAGATGGAGCTGAGTGTTGCATTGGCTGTGTTTATGAGAGGTACTGAAGTATGTAAAAAGGGCATGAATAAATGCCAGGCATATAGTAGGTGCTCAGTTAGCTTTTATGGAAGGTGTAGTGTATATTCTTCATTCATATCCCTTGAAGCTCTTCAACTGCCTTCTCAACCATTGCAGATACACAAAAGAACAAAAGAGGCATTGTACTGAAAAGAAAGCAAAATTGAAAAAGGCCCCAATAATTATGTGGGGCCACAGTTGTTAAGATTGCAACCTTGTAAAATAAGTCATGAAATATCTATGTGCATCTATATATTACATGTGACATATACATGTGATACAAATTTGCCTTTTTATGAAAACATTTTATGCTGAAAAAATATTGAATCACCTTTCCCCAAATTCAAGAGCATTCCTAACGTAGCAGTCACTGGAGAAGATCAATCTCATTAATGAATTCACTTCCTTTTTCTTTCTTTTTGGGATTGGACCAAATATTAGATAAACTCAGTAGGTTAATTTTGGACTTTTTAAAAACATGTTAACTCAAGTGATACATCTTACTATTTTTTTTCTTTATTAACAGCAGATTAGTGTTTTGAAAATTTAATGCCTTCTCTATTAATATTTGACTTTTGGTTTCAATTCTTTAGACATATTTTTTGCCCAGATTTTTTTAAGCCTGATCTTTAAAGTTAAAACAGTTGTAAATTAATTTAAGTGAGAATATAAAATCACAAGACTTAAAAAGGACCTTCAGAAGTTGTTTATCCCAATTCTATTTATCCAGAAGAATCACAGAATTGGATATGCAGGTTATATAGCTCCTCAGTAGTGTGTAAGATATTCTGACTTTCTAATTATAATTGAAACTACTGTCAGTATTGCTGTTTCAAAACTAAACAACACAAAAGGACACAATGATATCTGCTTATAAGGGATTGTTTCATATTTTGCTGCAGAACTCCTATGGCCAGAACATCTAATAATTTGTACAGATATTACAGCAAACCTATGAGCCTTCAATTAGATTCAGCATTTATATTCTCCTTAAGTTTTAGTAGGGAGGAGAATTATGTGAGAAATACATTAAAAATGCAGATCCCAGTACTGTCTACAGAGATTTTGATTTTGTAGGTTTGGGGAGGAGTTCTGGAGTCTTCAATTTTAGACAATCCTCTCTGGTGCTTCTGGGAAAGCTCATAGCACCCGCTGAGAAACTGAGGGTTTCAAACCTGCTCTTAAGGCAAATCTCACTCAACAGTCACCTTTCCAATGTGCTCTCCTACCTCTAATATTATTATTTTATCTCTGTACAAACGTAAACCTCATCAAACTACATTCTTGCTCAAAAATAAGGGATACATAATTCAGACAGAGTTTAGAAACTGTCTGAATTACTTTGTTTAAAATTTGCATAAGGGTGAAGGAATTTCTCATGGATAATTCAACATTTACATCAAATAATAAGTAATCACCTACTATTCACACTTGACCACTGTGTTTCAGAAATGGAAGAAGAATCTACAGAGTTTCTTGAGAAAAGGAGAGTTTTTGGAATAATCTGAACTTTGTGCTGTACTATTTTTAGGTTGTTCAAAATACTTAAAATTGATTAAAACCAGTAACATGTCTTTATTGTTTTTGACCTTTCAAAAATCAAATTAGCCTTATTTGAATAAAAACAATGGGAAGTTGAAAAATATGAAGTAAAAGTTGGAAAGATTTTTTTTTTTTTTTTTTTTTTGCCAAAGAACATATAGGGACGTGTGTAGTTGAAACAAGCCACCACCTGCTATTTGAGAGAACTATAAACTGAGCTTCCTCAAACTTTCTGAAAGAAGTATCTCCTGAGTTTTAGAATGTGCTGGACTGCAACTATCCAATAGAATGTTGTATAATAGTAAAACTATTCTATATCTATACTGTCCAATATAGGGGGCACTAACCACATATGGCTATGTGGCACTTGAAATATGGCTAGTAAAACAGAAGCATTGACTTTTTAGTTTTATTAAATTTTAATGATTTAAATTTATGCCCTTGTGACTAGCAGCTTTGGTATTGAATAGCACAGGTCTAGACAACATATTCAGACTTCATTCATAGCCATCTACATAAAACTTACCTATATTAAGCCCATATAAAATTCAAAGTCCTTAAAAATATTCCTGTTTCTTTAAAACATATCACTAAAATTATTTCAGACAATTGGTAGTGGTGAAAAAAATACTGTAATTGGAATCCGTCTCTGCCGGCATTTAGCAGAGTTGTCTTTGGGAGAGGCACTTAACCTTTAGGCCTTTATTTTCCTTAGTGGAATAAAGAGGGTCCCCAAGATTTCTTCTAACTCCAGCACTTTATGATTTACATTAAGATTGTTTCTAGGTACTAAGAGTGAAGAACATAGAAAAATCAACAACACATTCATTTTTTGAGTGGTGAGGATTTTTCCTTTTTCTCTGTACAGATTTTCTTTTCATGGACTTTTTCACTTTCATAATTTCGGTTATTATCTCCATGCAGGCACACCCCAGATCTAAATCTCTGCATGTAACCTCTTAAACATACTCTTGTCTTACAGTTACAGTCATCTAAGATTCTTTTCAGATATTCTACTCTTTAGCTCAGTGTAAGCCTATCTGTTAGCCTGAATTGTTTCCATCTGCTGAGATGGGAAAGGTGGGGAGCCACAGGTTTATGGGGAAGAGTGAGTTCAGTAAATGCCTCGTAGACATTCAAGTAGAAAAACTGAAAAGGCAGATTGACATGAGACAAGTTCAGAGAGGTAGGGGTTGGAGACATACATGAGAATTTCATCAATATGCAGAAGGTGTACTTGGGTCTAGAGTGAGTGTACACAGAAAAGTAGCCTGAAGCAGGAGACCAGTGGCATTCCAGCATTCAGAGGTGGGCAACTGGAGAAAGTTCCGTAGAGTATACTTGGAATGAGCAGCCTCTGATCCCAGGAAAATCAGGAGGTATGTTTTTCAGAGGTCAAGTTAAAACAGCTGTCCACTGTTATCAGTTCTCTAGTTTAATGGTTCTCAAACTTGAGTGTATATCACAATCACCTGGACGGCTTGTTAAACCACAAATTGCTGGGAGGCCGCCTACAGAGTTTCTGTAGGTCTAGAGTTTGACCCAGGAAATTGCACTTTGATCAGGCTCCCAGGTTATTCATGCTGGTGCTCATGCTGCTTGTTCAGAGACTGAAATATGAGAACCACTGTCATCAGTCTAACTGTGGTCCACAGAATATTTGTGAGCACCTAATCCATTCTTTAATTTTTATCTATTCAGTAATTTATTGATGTATTATAAAGTTACAGGTATTATGCTAGGCATGAGGCATGCAGTATCTAGTAGAAGATTTGCATGTAAACATATTATTTATAGTCCAAAGTGTAAGTACAATAGGAGAGGCATGGACAAGGCAAAGCGGCAACATGGTAAAGAGGTAAGAGGGGTTTTGAATGGGGACTTTTGAAAAACAGGTGTTGTTTAACTTAGTTATGAGTCAGGATTCTTTAGCTGGTCAAAACGGGGAAATGCGTTCTAGGGATGAATATGTGCAGAGACATGGAGGGGTCAACACACAAGGCATATTCATGAGATTCAGGGCATTGCAAGGAATTTGACTTATTGGATTACAGAGTTTAAAAAGTAGGGGAAGGAGATGGCTAGACTCCTAAGGCTAGACTTAGACGTGTGTCATTTGCCTTATTGTTTAGCTTTTTCTTAACCGTTCATTAAGTTTAGCATTTACAGATACGAACAATAATATTTATTTGAAAAACAATATAGATTAAATCATTAGACCTGTCCTAATCAGAAATTTTAATGACTAATGTATTAAAATCATTTCCTTTAGAAGTGATATAAAAGATAATATGAAAATATATTGTATAATTGTATTTATATGAAACATCAAGAAAAGCTAAATCTGTAGAGACAGACAGCAAATTAGTGGTTGCCAAGGGCAGAGAGGAAGGGGAATAGGAGTGACTGCTTAATGGGCCTGAGATCTTTATTGGGGGTGGTGATGCTTTGAAACCAGACAGAGGTGATGGTTGCACACCACTGTGAATGAACTAAATGCCACCCAACTGTGCATTTTAAACTGGTTAATTTTGTATTATGTGAATTTCATCTCAATTAAAATATATTGGAATGATTCAAATTATAAATAAAATGCTTAAAAATTGTATGTCCTGTTAAGAATGCAGATTAGGGCTATTCTAATTTTCATATATGTCTAGAAAGAAATATCAGGC
Organism: Trachypithecus francoisi; assembly: GCF_009764315.1. Classification (NCBI taxonomy): domain Eukaryota; kingdom Metazoa; phylum Chordata; class Mammalia; order Primates; family Cercopithecidae; genus Trachypithecus; species Trachypithecus francoisi. The sequence continues at coordinate 65,944,523 of NW_022681472.1, forward strand.
AATTTAATCTCACAATATAAAGGTTGTTTCTTATTAACCTGGTTGAACACTACAATAGGAATTTTTATTAAATAAAACACATCTGACATTAAATTCAAGAAGCTTAGTATTTTAATGAAGATAGCTGTTTTTGATGACGTTTACTGACTGAAAGGTCTGTATTTTCATCTTGAGCATTAGTATCTTAAAATGGCATTGCACTGTGGAATGTACCACTTTTCATGTGACTCACAACCAAAATAAAATGAGTCTAATATTGCAAATGTATAAACTGATTAGGGTCAGATTATCTCAGTACTTAAACTACTTCTAAGACGAAAGCATTCATTTTTGTTTAAATATTATTATATACACAAAGTTACAGTAAATTTTGAAATTATGGAAAAACATACTCATAAATTTATCCAATATGAACACAGCTATTGTTATTTTGTATATTCTCTTCCTTACAGTTTCTTTTTAAATAGCTAGACTTCTTTTTAAAAAGAATCTTATATTTGGTTCTCTGAGGCAGAAAATTGAGTTTATCATATTCTTTCTCATAGCAGAACATATAAATGTTCTATTCAAGGCCTTTTTTTTCCTGCTTCATTTCAACCCCCCTCTAATTTCATGCCCCCCACCTCCCTAAATAGTCACTCTTTTTTTTTTTTTTGATATTCATTGAGATGCATACATATACACATTCTGGTAAGATATGTAGTGTTGTTTCATTAATCCATGCTTTTAATTTATATAAATGATATCCTACAGATCTCCTTCACTCCACCGTACTTTTGTGTGTGTGTGTGTGTGTGTGTGTGTGTGTGTGTGTGTGTGACGGAGTGTCGCTCTGTTGCCCAGGCTGGAGTGCAATGGCGTGATCTTGGCTCACTGCAATCTCGGCCTCCCGGGTTCAAGCCATTCTCCTGCCTCAGCTTCCCTAATGGCTGGGATTACAGGCATGTGCCATCATGCCTGGCTAATTTTTGTATTTTTAGTAGAGATGGGGTTTTGCCATGTTGGGCAGGCTGGTCCAAACTCCTGACCTCAGGTGATCCACCTGCTCAGCCTCCCAAAGTGCTGGGATTACAGGTGTGAGCCACTGCGCCCAGTCGCCACCCTGTATTTTAAAAGTAATTTCTTCATAGCTATCCTTTCTGTTCTTCAATGGCCATTTTGGGTGTTTAATTTTAACTGTTATGTTTTTCATGCTGGTTATCTCCAGATATTACCTCCTTATTTCTACTCCTGCTTCATGTTTTGAATACTCTCCCTTGTTTCTTTGAGGATATGTATTTTAAAATTTTTACTTAAAATTCTTATTTAATTCATACCATTAATTTGGCTTCCTGCATTACAAAGTATTGAGTTTGTTGTCTTCCTCCTATAGGGCTTCTGCTCCTACTGAATTTAGGGAGTAGATTCAGGGGTAGCACCTCAGGGTGGTGAGCCTCTGATGTTACCACTTGGGCTAGACCACTGCCTCTTCCCATCCTTTCCTCTCTCACCTTTAATGCCCTTGGTGCTCTTTCTCATTAATCCACTCCATATCTTTCCCAGGGAATGGTTCTATTCTAAGAGCTGCTTTCTTTGGATTAAATCACCTAGACCAGTGGTTCTATAATGCTTGCATGCATCAAAATCATCAGACATGCCCTTTAAAGCACATAAGTTTGGGTCCCAGAGTTTCAATAAGTCTGGGGAGGAGAAAAGTATTTGGATGTCTAACAATTTATGAGATGATGCTGATACTGCTAATCAGGAACTACACTTTGACAGCTACTGACTTAGATAATGGGATTAAAGAGAGGGAAGAAAACAAATAATTAGGTGTTGGCCCACCTACATGGCACTTATTGTTTTTTGCTCCCTTTTTTTTACTGGTTCCATGATCTATCTGAACTTGGATGTTGCTCTGAGGTCTCTGGCTAGCTCTGGTTGGTCCTCCTGCTGTTATACTGCTTGGAGTTGGTAATTGGCTGGGCTGTGATCCAGGACCACATGAGCTAGGATAAAAGGTATAAGAAGGACATTTTAGTCTATTCATGTTTTTATACTGCCTTATACTCCTACAGAAGTTTTCCCTTTCCCTCACTGTCCTGCCTTACTTGGACCTAACCAACTTCTGTTTCCTCAGAGGTTGCCATAGTTTTATGATCTGAAATTAATCAGTCTTCCTCTCATTTGTGCAGATCATTTGTGCAGCACAAGGGCAGATCCAGCATCTTTTGGTAATTTGGTATCTTGTCAGGCATCCTACAGTTTCTACATAATTTTTAAAAATATTGCACACTTAGAGTTTTGCAATTTTTTTTGTCTACCTAGCAGCTGTCATTGTACCTTATGGTTTATAATTATGATGCATAATGAGCATAATGATAGAAGAATATAATAATAATACATTACTTGGGTAAACTATAATTCATCTAGTTATCCCCTACTGTTGGACACTTGGGATTCTTTGCATTGTCTCAATATTATTAATAGCATTAAATGGATAAATTTTTTATAAGTACAAAAGTATATTACTGTGCACTTTTCTTGTTTTGTTGTTTCTCAGTATTCTGAAAGAGTTGGGGCAGCTCCTGAAAGTGCTTTAAGTTCTGGGAGAATCTGGTTCTTTGTGTCTGATTCATTTTCTGTGTGGGTGGTGTACTGCCTTAACCTTGTCACTGACAGAAAAGTTCAGATTTCATTCTCATACTGTAAAGAGAACAGAAGTCTGTCCTTGAAGTTCTCTCTGACTGAAGTATTTGCCTTTAGACAATGATTGTCTACACTCTTCCATCAACACTCTGGTATTTGTTCACGTCAGTTCTCCTTTGAATTGAAATTGTAATTTCCTTTGTTCATCTGGGCTATTTTTAAACTATGGCAGATGTTATCTGAAAGGCAAAAGTTATGCTCCAGATTAATCCTGTCCAGATTTGATAGTGATCATTATACTGTTCAGTGCAATTGAAGCAATCAAATGAAGACAGAATACTTCTTTTCTAAATTATTTGGCCAAAATGTACGTTCAGATAACACAATTTTAGTTTTTATATAGACCTATAGTATTTTGGTAGGCAGCATCTGAAAATAGTTAATGAATCATCATGCAAACTTGAAAATTGTTCATTTAAAAAAGGATGTGAGCAGTCCTTTAAGTCAATCTCCTACCCCAAAGCAAAACTTATCTGTCATGTGTTAATGGTCTATTAGTTTTGATCAGAGCCCTTTCATGGCTGGAAGATCCTTTCCTTGTTAGAAAGCCCATTATTTTCGGACAGCTGAAATTAAAAGTTCTCTCTCTCTCTTTTTTTTAATTAATGCCCGTCCTTTTAAAATCTACTTAAAGATACACTGGCTTCCTTTTGAAGTGTTACAGAAAAAGGTATATTTCTCCTCATCACAGTCCTTCTAATATTTGAAGATGTCTGTTTGGTCTCCTTTTAGTATTTTCTCTCCTCTTTGAGATAAACATCTTTAGGTCATTCAGGATTTTCTTTTTCTGTTTCCTTTTTTCTTTTCTTTTTTAAAAAAGATTATGATGCTTCCACCCTAATCATCTCAAATACTTTCCTGGGTATTTTCCAGTTTGTCCATATTCTTAAAATAATGGTTCTAGGGAGAACATAGTGGCTACAATACACAGCAGACCCACTTTCTGTTCCTGTGGTCTTGACTTGAGGTATGTTGCTTTACAAGTATCTTAGAGGCTTTGTCCAAAGTTATTATCATGCGGTATTTCTCTGTGATATAGCTAGAGGTACATATTATTTCCGGCAGTCTTATCTTAGAACACAGTTGCCGAGAGATGGCACATTTATTATGAGATAACATTTAAATTGGTCACAACTGTTTTACGAGGGCATATTCACAAAGCCGTAGTGTTTTCAATAGGGATACAGTTTATAATGGTAGATTAAAAGATAATCATTTATACCTGAGAGCTAATCTTTAATTACAGCTTCAATTTAATGGCCAATAATGAGAGAAAATCAAATAGAAAAATTAATTTTTAAATATGCTACAAGTAGAAAAATAGGCAGTGTGTCTTTCTAAAATATTTGTAAAGAATCTGACTTACTCTGATAGAATCTTACACATCATACCCTCCTAACCACACAGGTGACTGACCTAATTCATCCCACCTACCTGGGAATCGCTTGTAATTTGAAAGATGAGTTGAGAAGCGATTCTACTTTTTTAAAAAATGTATTTCTTTTTTTCCTAGTTCCTACTCTATACAGATAATCATTTTGATAATTTTAAACATCTTGATTAGATTCAGTCTATTTAAAAGAAAATAAAATAGTTGATGGTTAATGACATTTATTATTCAAATTAGTCACAAGAGTCAATCTATTATTCTTTGAAAATATAAAAATAAAAATTATGGTATACTTAAGTGTCTAGGCTTTTTAATATAAATAATTATATCTGAAGATTTTTTAATTGTTAAATTTACATACAAAACTATATAACTACCCTTTTGTGGTTTTGCTAAGCATAAACAATACATTGCTCAGTTTTTCCTATTTTGGACCTTGGTATAAATACCATGATGTTTTATATATTTTTCCATTTTCTAGCTGCTTTTGTTCAACACTATGTTCATGTGATAGAATCACATGGATGTGTGTTGTGTAGTTCATTTATTTTTATTTTTATTTCTATTCTTTTAGTAGACTAGAAGAGGACTGCCATTTATTTTTAATGCTGTATGGATATGTTACAATTTATTTATTCAACCTACTGTTTATGTACAATTAGGTTATTCCTAATTTTTGCTTTTTTATTTATTTTTTAATCTATTACAGGCTATGCTGCTAGAAATATGCTTCACATGTCAAATCATGCACAGGTGCAAGAGATTTCTGCCATGTAAACCCAAAACTGAAGGTGCTCTATTGTAAGGTATGTGAATGTTTAACATTAGTAGATGTGCCTAAACCATTTTAAAGTAATCATATCAGCAATATGTGAAAGATCTTCTTACTCTTTGCAAATATTAGGTTTCATCAGGCTTTAGGTATTTCTGTCGACTGGAGGTGTCCTGTACTTCATTCTGATTTTAATTTGTAAATCTCTGATTACTGAGATTCAGCATATTTTCAAATATCTACTGGTCATTTGATTGTCCTTTTTTTTTTGTCTTTCCAACTTTTAGTTTAGGTTCAGGAGTCCATATGCAGGTTTGCTATATAGGTCAATTTCGTGTCATGGGGGTTTGGTGTTCAGATTATTTCACCACCGAGCTAATAAGCATAGTACCCAATAGGTAGTGTCTTGATCCTCATACTCCTCCCCCCTTCTCAAGTAGGCCATGGTGTCTGTTGTCCCCTTCTTTATGTCCACATGCAGCCTATATTTACCTCCCACCTATAAGTGAGAATGTGTAGTGTTTGGTTATCTGTTCCTGCATTGATTTGCTTAGGATAATGGCCTCTAACTCCATCCATTTTGCTGAAAAGGATATAAGCTCATTCTTTTTTATGGCTGTGTTTATTCCATGGAGTATATGTACCATATATATATATTTATTTATATTTAGATATATATAAATATATATATTTATATATATTATAAATATATATATTTATATATATTATAAATATATATATTATATATATTATAATATATATATTTATATATATTATAAATATATATGTAAATATATATATATTTATATTTATATATTTATTTCAGTCTACCATTGATGGGCATTTAGGTTGATTCCATGTCTTTGCTGTGGTGAATAGTATTGTGAGAAACATATACATGCATGTGGCTTTATGATGGAGCAATTTATATTTCTTTGGGTGTATACCCAGTAATGGGATTGCTGGGTCGAATGGTAGTTTGTGTTTACTTCTTTGAGAAATCTCCAAACTGCTTTTCACAGTGGTTGAACTAATTTAAATTCCCACCAGCGGTGTATAAGCATTCCCTTTTCTTGGCAACCTCACCAGCATCTGTTATTTTTTGTGACTGTCCTTTCTTTGAAGTTCTTGATTAGATTGTCTTTTTTCTTTCTGATTCATAAACTTAAAAAGAATATTCTTGATATTAATTCTTTATTATTATAAATGTTACACATATACAGTGCTAATAAAATACTACATTAAAGATTTTTGAATTTAAGATCTTAATTTTAATGCAATTGAATTACTTCAATCTTTTCTCTTTTGGTCAGTGCATTTTGAATACTCTTTGCCTTCAATTGCTCCATTTTTTTTATTCATTTATTTATTTATTTTTTTATTATACTTTAAGTTCTAGGGTACATGTGCATAACGTGCAGGTTTGTTACATATGTATACTTGTGCCATGTTGGTGTGCTGCACCCATCAACTCGTCAGCACCCATCAATTCATTATTTATATCATGTATAACTCCCAATGCAATCCCTCCCCCCTCCCCCCTCCCCATGATAGACCCCAGTGTGTGATGTTCCCCTTCCCAAGTCCAAGTGATCTCATTGTTCAATTCCCACCTATGAGTGAGAACATGCGGTGTTTGGTTTTCGGTTCTTGTGTCAGTTTGCTAAGAATGATGGTTTCCAGCTGCATCCATGTCCCTACAAAGGATGCAAACTCATCCTTTTTTATGGCTGCATAGTATTCCATGGTGTATATGTGCCACATTTTCTTAATCCAGTCTGTCACAGATGGACATTTGGGTTGATTCCAAGTCTTTGCTATTGTGAATAGTGCCGCAATAAACATACGTGTGCATGTGTCTTTGTAGTAGAATAATTTATAATCCTTTGGGTATATACCCAGTAGTGGGATGGCTGGGTCATATGGTACATCTAGTTCTAGATCCTTGAGGAATCGCCATACTGTTTTCCATAATGGTTGAACTAATTTACAATCCCACCAACAGTGTAAAAGTGTTCCTATTTCTCCACATCCTCTCCAATACCTGTTGTTTCCTGACATTTTAATGATTGCCATTCTAACTGGTGTGAGATGGTATCTCATTGTGGTTTTGATTTGCATTTCTCTGATGGCGAGTGATGATGAGCATTTTTTCATGTGTCTGTTGGCTATATGAATATCTTCTTTTGAGAAATGTCTGTTCATATCCTTTGCCCACTTTTTGATGGGGTTGTTTGTTTTTTTCTTGTATATTTGTTTGAGTTCTTTGTAGATTCTGGATATTAGCCCTTTGTCAGATGAGTAGATTGCAAAAATTTTCTCCCATTCTGTAGGTTGCCTGTTCACTCTGATGGTAGTTTCTTTTGCTGTGCAGAAGCTCTTTAGTTTAATTAGATCCCATGTGTCAATTTTTGCTTTTGCTGCTGTTGCTTTTGGTGTTTTAGACATGAAGTCCTTGCCCATGCCTATGTCCTGAATGGTACTACCTAGATTTTCTTCTAGGGTTTTTATGGTATTAGGTCTAACATTTAAGTCTCTAATCCATCTTGAATTAATTTTCGTATAAGGGGTAAGGAAAGGATCCAGTTTCAGCTTTCTACTTATGGCTAGCCAATTTTCCCAGCACCATTTATTAAATAGGGAATCCTTTCCCCATTTCTTGTTTCTCTCAGGTTTGTCAAAGATCAGATGGCTGTAGATGTGTGGTATTATTTCTGAGGACTCTGTTCTGTTCCATTGGTCTATATCTCTGTTGTGGTACCAGTACCATGCTGTTTTGGTTACTGTAGCCTTGTAGTATAGTTTGAAGTCAGGTAGCGTGACGCCTCCAGCTTTGTCCTTTTGACCTAGGATTGTCTTGGCAATGCGGGCTCTTTTTTGGTTCCATATGAACTTTAAAGCAGTTTTTTCCAATTCTGTGAAGAAACTCATTGGTAGCTTGATGGGGATGGCATTGAATCTATAAATCACCTTGGGCAGTATGGCCATTTTCACGATATTGATTCTTTCTATCCATGAGCATGGTATGTTCTTCCATTTGTTTGTGTCCTCTTTTATTTCACTGAGCAGTGGTTTGTAGTTCTCCTTGAAGAGGTCCTTTACATCCCTTGTAAGCTGGATTCCTGGGTATTTTATTCTCTTTGAAGCAATTGTGAATGGAAGTTCATTCCTGATTTGGCTCTCTGCTTGTCTGTTACTGGTGTATAAGAATGCTTGTGATTTTTGCACATTAATTTTGTATCCTGAGACTTTGCTGAAGTTGCTTATCAGCTTAAGGAGATTTTGGGCTGAGACGATGGGGTTTTCTAAATATACAATCATGTCATCTGCAAACAGGGACAATTTGACTTCTTCTTTTCCTAACTGGATACCCTTGATTTCTTTCTCTTGCCTGATTGCCCTAGCCAGAACTTCCAACACGATGTTGAATAGGAGTGGTGAGAGAGGGCATCCCTGTCTTGTGCCAGTTTTCAAAGGGAATTTTTCCAGTTTTTGCCCATTCAGTATGATATTAGCTGTGGGTTTGTCGTAAATAGCTCTTATTATTTTGAGGTACGTTCCATCAATACCGAATTTATTGAGCGTTTTTAGCATAAAGGGCTGTTGAATTTTGTCAAAAGCCTTTTCTGCATCTATTGAGATAATCATGTGGTTCTTGTCTTTGGTTCTGTTTATATGCTGGATTACGTTTATTGATTTGTGAATGTTGAACCAGCCTTGCATCCCAGGGATGAAGCCCACTTGATCATGGTGGATAAGCTTTTTGATGTGCTGCTGAATCCGGTTTGCCAGTATTTTATTGAGAATTTTTGCATCGATGTTCATCAGGGATATTGGTCTAAAATTCTCTTTTTTTGTTGTGTCTCTGCCAGGCTTTGGTATCAGGATGATGTTGGCCTCCTAAAATGAGTTAGGGAGGATTCCCTCTTTTTCTATTGATTGGAATAGTTTCAGAAGGAATGGTACCAGCTCCTCCTTGTACCTCCTGTAGAATTCAGCTGTGAATCCATCTGGTCCTGGACTTTTTTTCGTGGGTAGGCTATTAATTGTTGCCTCAATTTCAGAGCCTGCTATTGGTCTATTCAGGGATTCAACTTCTTCCTGGTTCAGTCTTAGGAGAGTGTAAGTGTCCAGGAAATTATCCATTTCTTCTAGATTTTCTAGTTGATTTGCGTAGAGGCATTTATAGTATTCTCTGATGGTTGTTTGTATTTCTGTGGGGTCGGTGGTGATATCCCCTTTATCATTTTTTATTGCGTCTATTTGATTCCTCTCTCTTTTCTTCTTTATTAGTCTTGCTAGCGGTCTGTCAATTTTGTTGATCTTTTCAAAAAACCAACTCCTGGATTCATTGATTTTTTGGAGGGTTTTTTGTGTCTCTATCTCCTTCAGTTCTGCTCTGATCTTAGTTATTTCTTGCCTTCTGCTAGCTTTTGAATGTTTGCTCTTGCCTCTCTAGTTCTTTTAATTGTGATGTTAGAGTGTCAATTTTAGATCTTTCCTGCTTTCTCTTGTGGGCATTTAGTGCTATAAATTTCCCTCTACACACTGCTTTAAATGTGTCCCAGAGATTCTGGTATGTTGTATCTTTGTTCTCATTGGTTTCAAAGAACATCTTTATTTCTGCTTTCATTTCGTTATGTACCCAGTAGTCATTCAGGAGCAGGTTGTTCAGTTTCCATGTAGTTGAGCGTTTTGATTGAGTTTCTTAGTCCTGAGTTCTAGTTTGATTGCACTGTGGTCTGAGAGACAGTTTGTTATAATTTCTGTTCTTGTACATTTGCTGAGGAGTGCTTTACTTCCAATTATGTGGTCAATTTTGGAATAAGTGTGATGTGGTGCTGAGAAGAATGTATATTCTGTTGCTTTGGGGTGGAGAGTTCTATAGATGTCTATTAGGTCCGCTTGGTGCAGAGATGAGTTCAATTCCTGGATATCCTTGTTAACTTTCTGTCTCGTTGATCTGTCTAATGTTGACAGTGGAGTGTTGAAGTCTCCCATTATTATTGTATGGGAGTCTAAGTCTCTTTGTAGGTCTCTAAGGAGTTGCTTTATGAATCTGGGTACTCCTGTTTTGGGTGCATATATATTTAGGAGAGTTAGCTCTTCCTGTTGAATTGATCCCTTTACCATTATGTAATGGCCTTCTTTGTCTCTTTTGATCTTTGATGGTTTAAAGTCTGTTTTATCAGAGACTAGGATTGCAACCCCTGCTTTTTTTCTTCTCCATTTGCTTGGTAGATCTTCCTCCATCCCTTTATTTTGAGCCTATGTATGTCTCTGCATGTGAGATGGGTCTCCTGAATACAGCAGACTGATGGGTCTTGACTCTGTATCCAGTTTGCCAGTCTGTGTCTTTTAATTGGAGCATTTAGTCCATTTACATTTAAGGTTAATATTGTTATGTGTGAACTTGATCCTGTCATTATGATATTAACTGGTTATTTTGCTCATTAGTTGATGCAGTTTCTTCCTAGCCTCGATGGTCTTTACATTTTGGCATGTTTTTGCAATGGCTGGTACCGGTTGTCCCTTTCCATGTTTAGGGCTTCCTTCAGGGTCTCTTGTAAGGCAGGCCTGGTGGTGACAAAATCTCTAAGCATTTGCTTATCTGTAAAGGATTTTATTTCTCCTTCACTGATGAAACTTAGTTTGGCTGGATATGAAATTCTGGGTTTAAAATTCTTTTCTTTAAGAACGTTGAATATTGGCCCCCACTCTCTTCTGGCTTGTAGAGTTTCTGCCAAGAGATCTGCTGTTAGTCTGATGGGCTTCCCTTTGTGGGTAACCCGACCTTTCTCTCTGGCTGCCCTTAAGATTTTTTCCTTCATTTCAACTTTGGTGAATCTGGCAATTATGTGTCTTGGAGTTGTTCTTCTGGAGGAGTATCTTTGTGGCGTTCTCTGTATTTCCTGAATTTGAATGTTGGCCTGCCCTTCTAGGTTGGAGAAGTTCTCCTGGATGATATCCTGAAGAGTGTTTTCCAACTTGGTTCCATTTTACCCCTCACTTTCAGGCAGCCCAATCAGACGTAGATTTGGTCTTTTTACATAATCCCATACTTCTTGCAGGCTTTGTTCATTTCTTTTTCTTCTTTTTTCTTTTGGTTTCTCTTCTCGCTTCATTTCATTCATTTGATCCTCAATCGCTGATACTCTTTCTTCCAGTTGATCAAGTCGGTTACTGAAGCTTGTGCATTTGTCACGTATTTCTCGTGTCATGGTTTTCATCTCTGTCATTTCGTTTATGATCTTCTCTGCATTAATTAGTCTAGCTGTCAATTCTTTCACTCTTTTTTCAAGATTTTTAGTTTCTTTGTGCTGGGTACGTAATTCCTCCTTTAGCTCTGAGAAGTTTGATGGACTGAAGCCTTCTTCTCTCCTCTCGTCAAAGTCATTCTCTGACCAGCTTTGATCCGTTGCTGGCGATGGGCTGCGCTCCTTTGCAGGGGGAGATGCGCTCTTATTTTTTGAATTTCCTGCTTTTCTGCCCTGCTTCTTCCCCATCTTTGTGGTTTTATCTGTCTCTGGTCTTTGATGACGGTGACGTACTGATGGGGTTTTGGTATAGGTGTCCTTCCTGTTTGATAGTTTTCCGTCTGACAGTCAGAAGGACTGTCTGTTGGTCTGTTGGAGATTGCTTGAGGTCCACTCCAGACCCTGTTTGCCTGGGTATCAGCAGCAGAGGTTGCCGAAGATAGAATATTGCTGAACAGCGAGTGTACCTGTCTGATTCTTCCTTTGGAAGTTTCCTCTCAGGGATGACTCCACCCTGTGAGGTGTGGGGTGTCAGACTGCCCCTAGTGGGGGATGTCTCCCAGCTAGGCTACTCAGGGGTCAGGGACCCACCTGAGCAGGCAGTCTGTCCGTTCTCAGATCTCAACCTCCGCGTTGGGAGATCCACGGCTCTCCCCAAAGCTGTCAGACAGAGTCGTTCACGTCTGTACCGCCCCCGCTGCTTCCCCTATTGGACCTCAGCTGTGGGCTGTCCCCAGAGGTGGAGTCTACAGAGACAGGCAGGCTTCCTTGAGCTGCTGTGAGCTCCACCCAGTTCAAGCTTCCCAGCGGCTTTGTTTACCTACTTAAGCCTCAGCAATGGCGGGCGCCCCTCCCCCAGCCTCCTTGCTGCCTTGCGGATAGATCGCCGCAGACTGCTGTGTTAGCAGTGAGGGAGGCTCCGTGGGCGTGGGACCCTCCGGGCCAGGTGTGGGATATATTCTCCTGGTGTGCCTGTTTCCTTAAAGCGCAGTATTGGGGTGGGTGTTACCCGATTTTCCAGGTGTTGTGTGTCTCAGTTCCCCTGGCTAGGAAAACGGATTTCCTTCCCCCTTGCGCTTCCAGGTGAGGTGATGCCTCGCCCTGCTTCAGCTCTCGCTGGTCAGGCTGCAGCAGCTGACCCGCACCGATTGTCCGGCACTCCCTAGAGAGATGACCCCAGTACCTTAGTTGAAAATGCAGAAATCACCTGTCTTCTGTGTCACTCGCGCTGGGAGTTGGAGACTGGAGCTGTTCCTATTCGGCCATCTTGCTCTGCCCCCGATAGATGATCTTTTTAATGTATTGTTGAATTCAGCTTGCTAGTATTATGTTAAGGATTTTTGCATCAATATTCATCAGAAACATTGGCCTATAAGTTTCTTTTTTGATGTGTCTTCGTCTGGTTTTGGTATCAGGATAAAATTGGCCTTGTAAAATGAGTTGGAAGTAGTCCCTATTTTTCAGAATAGTCTGAGGAGAAAGAGTTTGTTATTAGTTATTCCTTAAATGTTTGGTAGAATTCAGTAGTGAAGCCATTAGATACCAAGATTTTCTTTACTGGGAGATTTTTTTTGTGTGTGTGTGACAGCTTCCATCTCATTACTTGTTATTGGTTTGTTTAGGTTTTGGATGTCTTCACACTTCATTCTTGGTAGGTTTTATGTGTCTAGGAATTTATCCATTTCCTCTAGATTTTCTAGTTTATTGACATATAATTGCTTGAAGTAGCCAATAATGATCCTTTGAATTTCTGAAGTATCAGTTGTAATGTTGCCTTTTTCATCTTTGATTTTATTTATTTTGATCATCTTTCTTTTTTTCTACAATAGTCTGGCTAAAGGTTTGTCAAGTTTGCCTCACTTAAAAAAAAACAATTTTTTTTCAATGATCTCTTGCATTTTTTCATTTCAATTTCATTTGTTTCTGCTCTGGTTTTATTATTTCTTTTCTCTCACTAATTTTGAGTTTGGTCTGCTCTTGTTTTTCTAGTTCTTTAAGATGCATTGTTAGGTCATTTATTTGAAGTGTTTCTTCTTGTTTGATGCAAGCTGTTATAGCTACAAACTTTCCTCTTAGTACTGCTTTTGCTCTATCTCACAGGTTTTGGTATGTTGTATTTCTGTTATTATTTGTTTCAAAAAATTTTTCTTTTTTTTTCTTTTTTTTTTTTTTGAGGCGGAGTCTCGCTCTGTTGCCCGGACTGGAGTGCAGTGGCCGTATCTCAGCTCACTGCAAGCTCCGCCTCCCGGGTTTACGCCATTCTCCTGCCTCAGCCTCCCGAGTAGCTGGGACTACAGGTGCCCGCCATCTCGCCCGGCTAGTTTTTGTATTTTTAGTAGAGACGGGGTTTCACCGTGTTAGCCAGGATGGTCTCGATCTCCTGACCTCCTGATCCGCCCGTCTCGGCCTCCCAAAGTGCTGGGATTACAGGCTTGAGCCACCGTGCCCGGCCAAAAATTTTTCAATGTCCTTCTTAATTTCTTCACTGGCCATTCAGGAGCATATTGTTTGATTTCCATGTGTTTATATAGTTTCTAAAATTCTTCTTGTTATTGATTTGTAGTTTTATGCCATTGTGGTCAGTGAAGATGCTTGATATTATTTCAGTTTTTAAATGTTTTAAGACTTGTTTTGTGATCTACCATGTAGTCTATCCCTGAAAATGATCCATGTGCAGTGGAAAAGAATATGTATTCTGTAGTCATTAGATAAAATATTCTGTAAATACCTATTAGGTCCATTTTGTCTACAGTGCAGATTAAGTCCAATGTTTCTTTGTTGATTTTCAGTCTGGGACATCTATTCAATGCTGAAAGTGGGGTGTTGAAGTCTGCAGCTATTATTGTATTGAGGTCTATCTCTCTGTGTATCTCTAATAATATTTGCTTTATATATATTGGTGCTCCAGTTTTGGGTGCATATATATTTAAAATTGTTAGGTCTTCTTGCTGAATGGACTCCTTTATCATTACATAATGTCCGTGTTTGTTTCTTCTTAAAGTTTTTGCCTCGAAAGTTTTTTTTTTTTTCTGATATACGTACAGCAACTTCTTCTATTTTTTGGTTTCCTTTGGCATGTAATATCTTTTTCCCTCCTTTTATTTTCAAACTATGTGTGTCTATAGGTGAAGTGTGTTTCTTATAGGCCACAGGTCAATGGGTCTTATTTTTTCATTCATTCGGTTACTCTATGACTTTTGATTGGATTATTTAGTCCATTAAATTCAGTATTATTATTGATAAGTAGAGTATTACTCTTGTCATTTTGTTATTTGTTCTCTGGTCTTCTCTTCCTTCATTTTCTTCCTTCCTGTCTTCTTTTAGGGAAGCTGATTTTCTATGGTGGTGTAATTTAATTTCTTACTGTTATGTTTTATGTGTCCATTGTATGTTTTTTGATTTGGGGTTCCTATGAGGCTTGCAAATACTATCTTATAATTCATTCTTTTAAGCTGATGAAAAGTTAACACTGATTACGTAAGCAAACATATACAACAACGTGCATGCTTACACACACATGCACACACACACGCAAGAAACTAATAAAAACTCTGCACTTTAACCTTGTCTTCCTATTTTTAAACTTTACGTTGTTTCTCTTTATGTTTTATTGTACTGTCTATGTCTTGAACAATTATAGTTATTATTTTTATTGTTTCCCTAATCCCTAACCCTGTAAGTCTTTCTACTTAAAATAAGAGTAGTTTACACACCACAATATCAGTGTTATAATATTCTGTGTTTTTCTGTTTGTTTACTATTACCAGCAAATGTTTTACCTTCTGATGATTTCTTCCTGCTTATTAACATCCTTTTTCTTTTTTTTTTTCAAAATGAAGAACTCTCTTTAGCATTCTTATCAGACTGGTCTGGTATTAATGAAATCTCTTAGCTTTTGTTTGTCTGGGAGGCTCTTTATTTCTCCTTCATGCTTGAAGGATATTTTCACTGGATATACTATTATAAGACAAAAGATTTTCCCTCAGCATTTTAAGTATGTCGTGTCGCTCTCTCCTTGCCTGTAGGGTTTCCACTGAAAACTCTGCTGCCAGACATATTAGAGCTCCAGGGTATGTTATTTGTTTCTTTTCTTTTGCTGGTTTTAGGGTTCTTTCTTCATCTGTAAACTTTGAGAGCTTGATTATTAAATGTCTTGAAGTAGTCTTCTTTGAGTTAAATCTGCTTAGAGTTCTACAACCTTCTCGTATTCAAATGTTGATGTCTTTCTTTAGGTTTGAGAAGTTCTTTAATATTATCTCTTTGAATGAACTTTCTACACCTATCTTTCTCTACTTCTTCTTAGATTTGCCCCTTTGAGGCTATTTTCTTTTCTTTCTTTCATTTTTTTTTTTTTTTGATTTGGAGTCTTGCTTCATTGGTTTTTTTAATTTTTTTTTTTAATTTTCTGACTATTTTCAAACAGCTTGTCTTCAAGCTTATTTATTCTTGCTTCTACTTGGTCAGTTCTGCTATTGAAAGACTGATGCATTCTTCAGTATGTCAATTGCATTTTTCAGCTCCAGAATTTCTGCTTCTTTTTAATTATTTCTATCTCTTTGTTAATGTTATCTGATATAATTCTGGATTCCTTCTTTGTATTATTGAATTCTGAATTCTTCCTTTGTGCTATCTTGAATTGTTTGAGTTTTCTCAAAACAGTTACTTTGAATGCTCTGTCACAAAGGTCACATATATATTTCTCCAGGCTTGATTCCTGGTGCCTTATTTAGTTCATATGGTGAGGTCATGTATTCCTGGTTGGTGCTGATGCAAGTATTCTTTGGTGTCTGGTCATTAAAGAGTTAGGTTTTTATTGTAGTCTTCATAGTCTGAGTTTGTGCTCATCCTTCTTGAGAAGGCTTTTCAGGTATTTGAAGGGGCTTGGGCCGTGAGTGCAATGGCACTGTGGTTTTTGCAGACTCATAGAGGTACTCCCTTGGTGGTCTTGGATAAGATCTGGAAGAATTATCTGGATTACCAGGCAAAGACTTGTTCTTTTCCCTTACTTTCTCCACCAAAATGAAGTTTGTCTTTCTCTGTGCTTAGTTACCTGGAACTGGGAGTGTGGTGATGCACGCACCCTTGTGGCCACCACCACTGGGTCTGTGCTGGGTTAGGCCTAAAGCCAGCACTGCACTGGGTCTCACCTTAGGTCTACTGTAACCACTACCAGGCTACTGCTTATGTTCACTCAAAGCCTTAGGGCTCCACAATCAGCAGCTAGTGATGTCAGCCAGTTTTGTGTTCTTCCCTTCAGGATGGAGAGTTCCCCCAGGTCTTGATTGGGCCCAGAGATGCTATCTGGTAGCCAGAAATTGGAGTAAAATGCCTTAGAAATTTACCTTTTGTTCTATTCTACAGTGGCTAAACTGGAACTCAAACCACAATACAAATCCTTCCTGCTCTTTCCTCCCCTTTCCAAAGGGAGAGGAGCCTCTCTCTATGGTTACATCACCACTGGCCCGTGGTGGGGTTCTGCCAGGCCACTGCCGATATTCCATAAATCTCAATGGTTCTTTTGTCAGCTTATGGTGACTACTGCCAGGCTTGGGTCTCACCCTTCAGAGCAGTGGGCTCCACTCTGGTCCAGGGCAGGTCCCAAAATGCTGTCTAAGAGCCTCAGCCTGGACTTGTGGATCCCAAGAGACTGCTTGTTGCTCTACCCCACTGTGGCCAAACTGGTACCTAAGGTGCAAGACAAAGTCCCCTTTCCTTTTTTCCTTGCTTTTCTCCAACAGAGTCTTTCAACATAACCACCAGAGCTAAGAATGTGCTGGATCACACTGTAAGTCAGCACTTCTCAGAGCCCAAGGCTGTACTACCTGGGTATCACTGCTTGTTATTCAGGACCCAAGCGCTCTTTTGTCAGCAGGTGATTAATCCTACTAGGTCTGGGTCCTTTCTTTCAAGGCAGCAGTTTTGCTTTTGGCCCAGGGTGTGTCTAGTAATGTAATCCATGAGCTGGACTTGGCAGAGTGTCATGACTTTGCTTTATCCTACTGCAGCTGAGCTGGTATCCAAGATACAAGACAAAGTCCTCTTTACTGTTTGCTCTCCTCTCCTTAAGCAGAAGGAGGGAGTCACTTTCTTTGCTGCAAGCTGCAGTGTCTGAGCCTGGGGCAGGGGTGACGCAAGCATTCCCTTAGCCAACCCGATTGGTGTCTCCCTAGGTCATGTACCACCCTAGTCCACTGTCTCTGAGTCCAGTCTAGCACTAAGAGTTGCCTAGGAATTGCAGCCCTTGTATCCTAGGCTGCTTTTCAAGCCTAGGAACCCAGAGCACTTGGGCCCACAGTGGCAAGGCTTGCTGAGAAGCTCAAGTTCCAGCTGCTGGGATGGGTGATTTCCCTTGTCTGGGTCTGGTTCAAATGATCCCTCTGTGCACGGGTGCTGACTGAGCCCAGCATGGCCTTGCTCTCAGCTGCGACAGGACAGCAGTGTGTTCAATATGAAGTCCTTTCTGCACTCTCTCTCCTCCAGGTGCACAGACTCTTTCTGCACTGCAGGGCTTCTGCTGGAAGATGAGGGAGGGGTGGTATAGGCAATTCAAGACTGTCTCTTCTATACTCTATAATGCCTCTTTCAGCAATATGAAGTAAAAACAAGCTACTGTGATTACTCACCTAATTTTTGGTTCTTGTCACAGTGCTTGTCCGTGTGCAGACAGTTGTTAAAATTTGGTGTTCCTGCAGGGGTCACAAACAGTGCAAGCTTTTATTCTGCCACCTGGTTGGTGGTTTTCTTGTAATGTCTTCTTCTGGTTTGGTATCAGAGTAATATTGACTTCATAGAATAAGTTGGGAAGTATACTCATCTTCTATTTTCATCACATCTGTTCTCATTACTTCTATTTTTTGGAAGAGCTTGTAAAATATTGGTATTAATTCTTCTCTAAATGTTTGATAGAATTAACAAGTGAACTCATCTGGGCTATTCTTTGTGATAAGTTTTAAAAGTAATCCAATGTATTTGCTTGTATGGGTCTATATAGACTTTGAACTTTATCTGGAGTCAATTTTAGTAGTTTCTGTCTTTCTAGGAATTTTAAAATTTCATCTAAGTTATCTAATTTGTCAGTGGATTAACTCTTATGGGATATTTTCTTTATGGTATTTTGAAGTTAAATGAGGGCACTCAACAGTTAACTGGAATGAGGTTTGGTTAAAAAAACACCAAATCAAGCCTAACAACCTAAACTGCTATACTCCCATTATGCCTGTGTGTTGCCTCCTGTCCTTAGAAACTACAGTCTGTACTACTCCGGTCTCTGCAGAGGATGACCAAGGGAGCAAGATGAGGCGCTTATGTTCAGAATCTGCTTGGGAGGTTTCTTTTTATTATTCTTTTTCTAAGGTTTATGTCAAGGATTTCCTGATTCCCATAATTATACAAGACTCCAGAGAACCAGTTTTAATGACTAGAGTAGGCTGGGTGAAGACAAAACAGCTATGGTGCTGTCTTTGTGGAAGAAGGCTTATTTTCATCAGCCTTCTCATGCAAGGCATAGACAGCTTTTTGGGTTACCATAAATGCATTTTACACAGCATTAGCCTCTAGTATGGCTTAGGGATGTGGAGGCTCCAGATCAATCTCATCGCCATGGACACTGAAGGGATAAGAATAGGTGCTTTTCATTATGGATTTTAATCTCATTTCAGTTGTGTTGACTTTACTAGGAGTGGCTCTAATGTGAAAGTTGACCCTAGTTCTTAAGAATCAGGCCTGAAATGGAATTTGCAGGAGGACTTGTCATGAACGGAGTTAATTCTAGGCCTAAGGCAGAAATTAGAAATACTATTTACTGGCTCTAAGGCAAAGAAGATGTCCTGTGAGCACCTACTATACTCTTTAAAATATTGAAAGCCTAGCCATTCAGAGTGAGCTCATCAGACCAGCAGCACTGGAATTACCTGAAAGTTAGAAGTGTAAAAATTCTCAGGCCCCACCCCAGACTCCCTGAATAAGAATCTGCATTTTAAGATGTCCAAATAATTTTTAAGCACATCGATGTCCAGCTCCCTATATCTGGGCTTGGAATCTCTTTCTTGAACTTAAACCATAAAAGAGCATCTTTGGGAATATTCTTCTTTACTAGTGTTCAGAAACAGTGATCAAGGTACTGAGAAGCAAGTACAACATATACTTAAGTCTGAAGGCATTGTGGGGACTACAACTAGCTAGTTCTCCCAAGCAGAGTGTGGACTCTCACATCCCCAAGGTGGATCTAGCACTGGAAGTAGGGATGGTCCTTTAGTATTGATGGGGAAGACTTCATCCTTTAGGGCTTAATTCTTAGTGACCAGGCATCATTATAAAGCAATCCTTGTACTTTTCCACTTATTTAGGTTGCAAGTAATTAACTTGCCCTATTTCTCAAGAGAATAAAAAATATTTTGTTATGTACATTAGAATGATTTTAATTTTCTTGTTTCTGTAGTCCTTTTCTAATTTATCTCAGCTTCTGCTCTTTGCCTCTTCTACTGTCTCTGTATTGTCTGGGTCATATCTAGTTTTGCACTACTTGCCTCGGGAAGCAGCCTGAATCAGCCTTCCTGGCCACAGTGTACCCAGCAGATGCCAATCATACAGAGCCAATTCAGATGCCTATATAGAGCGATTGATTCCAGCTACTTTGAGAGTCTAGTGTAGGGGATTCAAGCCTGGGGAGCCAGAAGGCTGAGTGGGAGTAAACTCCAGGGGCCCCAGCTTCCTGGTAAGTTCAGAGGCAGGGTGCGGAGAGGTTCTATGGATTCATTTCAGCAAAGATATTTAATTTTATCCCTGCAATAAACAAGATTCTGGGCTTCTTGGAGCTTTAGCTCAGGGAACATCAAAGTTCAGAGAATTGTGATTGGTCTAGGGCTTTATTAGAGATAGCTATGCTGGGTTGCCTTGCGTCAGTAAGCATGCTGGGAAATTTATCCTAATGTCCTTAAAAGAAGAAAGAGGTCCTGGAAGTTAGTAATTAAATGGGCCTAGTCATTAGTGGTGGAGTGAAGTGGGGTAGGGAATCAGGCTGCATTCATGTTTATGCAGAGAATGAACAATTCCCATGAACTGTTCAGTTTGGAAATGTTTAACTGTGAGAAAATCATTATATTTTAACTTCATAGATTTATGCCTAGATGTGTAGAGTACCAGGGATTTTTTATGTACCCTATGGTGTTTTTGTGTGCATGATCTTTGAGTGCAGTGACCAGACTTCATGGCTTGCTGTTGTTTACCGAACTTAATGGAGAATTGATAAATATTCACAAACATTATTTGGATGTATTAAAATCTGATAAAATAGATTCAAGATGACCAGTTTTCTGCTTTGTCTCAACATGTTGAATGGAGGAAATTTCCTGAATTAAATAATCTCTAAGAGGTAGGATTATGTTAAGAAAATCTTACCTTCATTGTATCACATTTATGAGTGAATTATTTTATCTAAGTCTTTTTTATAGTTCTCAGAGAGAATTATTTAGGCAAACCCTTGAAAACATATTCTAGAACTGGCTTTCTTCCTAGTATACCCTATGTCCAAGAGTTTGATGTAATCTAAGTGTATCTACATCCATGTTTCATCCCAGTTCAGGGTTATGAGGATTACAAAATTGTTCTAACATCTGAGGTCCTGTCTTTGCATCGGAGCTGGCAAAGATGGGGTTGGGGATGGGAAAGAAGGTCTCTATTCCTCTTGTGAGACCAGTTCAAATGGAGTGGCTCTAGGCCTACATTCTTTGCAAACAGATTTTCCACAGCTGCCCAGGTAGGGTCCCAGTAGGGCTACATAAAAACGTCACCATTTGAAGTCACTAGGTGTGTTTAGAGTTTAAGGGGAAAGGAGAAGAAGGTGGTATAAAAGACTTCAGTCAGTTCCTATTCTTATCTGCTTTCAAGTGAAATCCATTTATCCTAAAATGTTCTAATAGATTTTAGGGTTTAAACTTGTTTTCTCTCTAGCTTATGCCTTCTAACCTCTGACTCCTAGGCTTGATAGAAAACTACATTTTCTTTTAGCAAAATTTGTGTGTGCGAATGTATGTGTGTTTTAATCTAACACAGGTCTGTCTTCTCCAGATATCTATTCAGTAGGTTCTTCCCCTTCCTTCAGTCAGCTTTCTCAGAACTGAGAAATGCCAGGCTAGCTATTTATTTCCTTGTCCAGGAAAGACCTCTGGGCTGCTTTGGAGATTGTGAACTCCAAACTGCTGGTTCAACTCTGTTCTGGCTGTGTTCTTTCCCTCCTGTCCAAATCCTCTCTCTCTCTCTGCTCCCAGCTCTCTTTCTTCTCAACTTTTGACACCCTAGTAATAAACAGATCATAGGCACTTTTATATACTGTTCTAGCTCTGCTAAAACCAAATGAATATTGCACATATTCAATGAGTCTTATGTAGTGACATTTAAGGCTATTTAGCTATTGAATCAAATCTTTATGGCAGGTGATTAATTACTATTTTTCCTCTTATGCCAGTTATTTTAAAATGTAGATTAATAAATTATAGTAACTAATAAGTTATGAGTTTATCTATATAACAAACCAGTGTATGTACCTCCGAACCTATAATAAAAGTTAAAATATTTAAATAAATAAAAATAAAAAACAAAACAGCAACAACACACCAGGCAGAATTATATTCTAGTGCGTATTAAATTTAGACAAAACCAGAAAGTTTGGGTTCTGCAGGAAAAATAGCTGAGATTTTTCTCTTATTTTCTGTTAGTGGATTTGATGTACGGGTTGGGTGAGGGTGCTGGGAAGCTTTTTGGGACTCACTCCTGAGAATGCTGCACATTCTCAAATAAACTTAGAAATCATGATCAGATGCAGTTATTAGCATCTGGTAAAGTACACCTATGACTACCATAACGTACACTGTTTAGATAGGCTTATCAGATAAGTCTGGAGGAAAACAGCATTGGAATTAAACTGCTGTTTAAATTAAATTAAATTAAATCACACTAACTTAATTTTAACAGATGAGATTTTAGTTTTTGAAGATGTGGTTTTTCAGTGTATATGTTGTTTTGTGTTCCACTCTTTTTCCAAGTTCCTATGGTTTCTATAAGTCTACATTAATCATTAAATATAATGGACTTAGTGATTTCATACATAAATATATATAAGCAATTCATTCATTGTGGAATATTAAGTGAATTTTAATTTCCTTCCTTCCTTCTTATTAAAGATACATTTGGAATAGACCTTTTGTTAATGTGGCTTTGGCTTTTGTTAAGTGTGTTTCTTTAGGAATCATGTCTATAGGTAGGGCTGTTGGGTACAAGGACATACACATAAATGTTTTTATAAATTAATAGTTTTGAAACTGTCAATGCTACAAGCTATTGAAAAAGCTATTGCAAAGCTGTAAGTATATAATAAAGTTTCACCTTGGCCTTAAGTTTCAAATATTATAATTTAAAATATATTTTAATACTTTGATATGATTAAATTGTTACCTCAAGATTGCTATAATTTGCTTTTTCATTATGAGGAAAAGCAAGACATTTTCTATTTTGCTTTTACTCTTTGTATTGTCTTTTTAAAAAATTTTTTCCTTCAGTATTTATTTATTTTTATACTTTAAGTTCTAGGGTACATGTGTACAACATGCAGGTTTGTTACATAGGTATACATGTGCCATGTTGGTGTGCTGCACCCATCAACTCATCATTTACATTAGGTATTTATCCTAGTGCTATCCCTCCCCCAGCCCCCCAACCCACACCAGGCCCCAGTGTGTGACGTTCCCCACCCTGTGTCCAAGTGTTCTCATTGTTCACTTCCCACCTATGAGTGAGAACATGTGGTGTTTGGTTGTCTGTCCTTGTGACAGTTCGCTGAGAATGATGCTTTCCAGCTTCATCATGTCCCTGCAAAAGACTTGAACTCATCCTTTTTTATGGCTTCATTGTATTCCATGGTGTATATGTGCCACATCTTCTTAATCCAGTCTATCATTGATGGGCATTTGGGTTGGTTCCAAGTCATTGCTATTGTGAATAGTGCCACAGTAAACATATGTATGCATGTGTCTTTATAGTAGCATGATTTATAAGCCTTTGGGTATATACCCAGTAATGGGATCACTGGGTCAAATGATATTTCTATTTCTAGATCCTTGAGGAATTGCCACACTGTCTTCCACAATGGTTGAACTAATTTACACTCCCACCAACAGTGTAAAAGTGTTCTTTTTTCTCCACATCCTCTCCAGCATCTGTTGTTTCCTGACTTTTTAATGATCGCCATTCTAACTGGCATGAGATAGTATCTCATTGTGGTTTTGATTTGCATTACTCTGATGACCAGTGATAATGAGCATTTTTTCCTGTGTCTGTTGCTGCATAAATGTCTTCTTTTGAGAAGTGCCTGTTCATACCCTTTGCCCAGTTTTTGATGGGGTTGTTTGTTTTTTTCTTGTAAATTTGTTTAAGTTCTTTGTAGCCCTTTGTCAGATGGGGGATAGATTGCAAAAATTTTCTCCCAATCTATAGGTTGCCTGTTCACGCTGATGGTAGTTTCTTTTGCCATGCAGAAGCTCTTTAGTTTAATTAGATCTGGTTTGTCAATTTTGGCTTTTGTTTCCATTGCTTTTGGTGTTTTAGTCATGAAGTCCTTGCCCATGCCTATGTCCTGAATGATATTGCCTAGGTTTTCTTCCATAAAGTTTTAGGTTTAACATTTAAGTCTTTAATTCATCTTGAATTAATTTTTGTATCAGGTGTAAGGAAGGGATCCAGTTTCAGCTTTCTACATATGGCTAGCCAGTTTTCCCAGCACCATTTATTAGACAGGGAATCCTTTCCCCATTTATTGTTTTTGTCAGGTTTGTCAAAGATCAGGTGGTTGTAGACGTGTGGTGTTATTTCTGAGGCCTCTGTTCTGTACCATTGGTCTATATATCTGTTTTGGAACCAGTACCATACTGTTTTGGTTACTGTAGCCTTGTAGTATAGTTCAAAGTCAGGTAGCATGATGTCTCCAGCTTTATTCTTTTTGCTTCAGATTGTCTTGTCAATGTGGGCTCTTTTATCGTTCCATATCAACTTCAAAGTAGTTTTTTCCAATTCTGTGAAGAAAGTCATTAGTAGTTTCATGGGGATGGCATTGAATCTATAAATTACCTTGGGCAGTATGACCATTTTCACAATATTGATTCTTCCTATCCACGAGCATGGAATGTTCTTCCATTTGTTTGTGTCCTCTTTTATTTTGTTGAGCAGCGGTTTGTAGTTCCCCTTGAAGAGGTCCTTCACATCCCTTGTAAGCTGGATGCCTAGGTATTTTATTCACTTTGTAGCAATTGTGAATGGGAATTCACTCACGATTAGACTCTCTGTTTGTCTGTTACTGGTGTATAGGGATGCTTGTGATTTTTGCACATTGATCTTGTATCCTGAGACTTGGCTGAAGTTGCTTATCAGCTTAAGGAGATTTTGGGCTGAGACCATGGGGTTTTCTAAATATGAAATCATGTCATCTGCAAACAGGGACAATTTGACTTCCTCTTTTCCTAATTGAATACTGTTTATTTCTTTCTCTTGCCTGATTGTCCTGGCCAGAACTTCCAAAACTATGTTGAATATGAGTGGTGAGAGAGGGCATCATTGTCTTGTGCTGGTTTTCAAAGGGAATGCTTCCAGTTTTTGCCCATTCAGTATGATATTGGCTCTGGGTTTGTCATAAATAGCTCTTATTATTTTGAGATATGTTCCATCAATACCTAGTTTATTGAGAATTTTTAGCATGAAGGGCTGTTGAATTTTGTTGAAGGTCTTTTCTGCATATATTGAGATAATCATGTGGTTTTTGTCATTGATTCTGTTTATGTGATGGATTATGCTTATTGATTTGCATATGTTGAATGAGCCTTGCATCCTAGTGATGAAGCTGAGTTGGTTGTGGTGGATAAGCTTTTTGATGTGCTGCTGGATTCAGTTTGCCAGTATTTTATTAAAGATTTTCACATCGATGTTCTTCAGGGATACTGGTCTAAAATTCTATTTTTTTGTTATATCTCTGCCAGGCTTTGGTATCAGGATGATGCTGGCCTCATAAAATGAGTTAGGGGGGATCCCCTCATTTTCTATTGATTGGAACAGTTTCAGAAAGAATGATACCAGCTCCTCTTTGTACCTCTGGTGGAATTTGGCTGTGAATCCGTCTGGTCCTGGATTTTTTTTGGTTCGTAGGCTATTAATTATTCCCTCAATTTCAGAGCCTGCTATTGGTCTATTCAGAGATTCAACTTCTTCCTGGTTTAGTCTTAGGAGGGTGTATGTGTCCAGGAATTTATCCATTTCTTCTAGATTTTCTAGTTTATTTTTATAGAGGTGTTTACAGTATTCTCTGATGGTAGTTGGTATTTCTGTGGGATCAGTGGTGATATCCCCTTTATCATTTTTTTATTGCATCTATTAGATTCTTCTCTCTTTTCTTCTTATTAGTCTTGCTAGCAGTCTATCAAATTTGTTGATCTTTTAAAAAACCAGCTCCTGGATTCATTGATTTTTGAAGTTTTTTTTGTGTCTCTATCTCCTTTAGTATCTTAGTTATTTCTTGACTTCTGCTAGCTTTTGAATTTGTTGGCTCTTGCTTTTCTACTTCTTTTAATTGTGATGTTAGGGTGTCAATTTTAGATGTTTCCTGCTTTCTCTTTTCAGTATTTAGTGCTATAAATTTCCCTCTACACGTTGCTTTAAATGTGTCCCAGAGATTCTGGTATGTTGTGTCTTTGTTCTCATTGGTTTCAAAGAACATCTTTATTTCTGCCTTCATTTCGTTATTTACCCAGTAGTTACTCAGGACCAGGTTATTCAGTTTCCATGTAGTTGTGCAGTTTTGAGAGGGTTTCTTAATCATGAGTTCTAATTTGATTGCACTGTGGTCTGAGAGACAGTTTGTTGTGATTTCTGTTCTTTTACATTTGCTAGGGAGTGCTTTACTTCCAATTATGTTGTTAGTTTTAGAATAAGTGTGATGTGGTGCTAAGAAGAATGTATATACTGTTGATTTGGGGTGGAGAGTTCTGTAGATGTCTATTAGGTCCACTTGGTGCAGAGCTGAGTTCAAGTCCTGGATATCCTTGTTAATCTTCTATCCTACTAATTTGTCTAATATTGACAGTGGGGTGTTAAAGTCTCCCATTATTATTGTGTGGGAGTCTAAGTCTCTTTGTAGGTCTCTAAGGACTTGCTTTATGAATCTGGGTACTCCTGTATTGGGTGCATATATATTTAGGAGAGTTAGCTCTTCTTGTTGAATTGATCCCCTTACCATTATGTAATGGCTTTCTTTCCTCTTTTGATCTTTGTTGGTTTACAGTCTGTTTTATCAGAGACTAGGATTGCAGCCCCTGCTTTTTTTGCATTCTATTCATCTGGTATATCTTCCTCCATCCCTTTATTTTGAGCCTATGTGTGTCTCTGCATGCAAGATGGGTCTCCTGAATATAGCACACTGATGGGTCTTGACTCTTCATCCAGTCTGTGTCTTAATTTGGGGAATTTAGACCTTTTACATTTAAGGTTAATATTGTTATGTGTGAATTTGATCCTGTCATTATGATGTTAGTTGGTTATTTTGCCCGTTCATTGGTGCAGTTTCTTCCTAGCATCAATGTTCTTTACAATTTGGCATGTTTTTGCAGTGGCTGGTTCTAGTTATTCCTTTCCATGTTTAGTGCTTCCTTAAGGAGCTCTTGTAAGGCAGGCCTGGTGGTGACAAAATCTCTCAGCATTTGCTTGTCTGTAAAGGATTTTATTTCTCCTTCACTTATGAAGCTTAGTTTGGCTGGATATGAAATTCTGGGTTGAAAATTCTTTTCTTTAAGAATGTTGAATATTGGCCCCCACTCTCTTCTGGCTTGTAGGGTTTTTGCTGAGAGATCCACTCTTAGTCTGATGGGCTTCCCTTTGTACGTAACCTGACCTTTCTCTCTGGCTGCCCCTAACATTGTTTCCTTCATTTCAACCTTGGTGAATCTGACAATTATGTGTCTTGGGGTTGGTCTTCTTGAAGAGTGTCTTTGTGGTGTTCTCTGTATTTCCTGAATTTGAATGTTGGTCTGCCTTGCTAGGTTAGGGAAGTTCTCCTGGATAATATCTTGAAAAGTGTTTTCCAATTTGATCCCATTTTCCCTGTCACTTTCAGGTACACCAATCAAATGCAGATTTGATCTTTTCACGTAGTTTCATATTTCTTGGAGGCTTTGTCCATTTCTTTTTGCTTTTTTTTTCTCTAATCTTGTCTTTTTGCTGTATTTCATTAATTTGATCTTCAATCACTGATACCCTTTCTTCTACTTGATCGAATCGGTTATTGAAGCTTGTGCAAGAGTCATGAAGTTCTCTTGTTATGGTTTTCAGCTTCAACTGGTCATATAAGTTCTTCTCTACACTGTTTATTCTAGATAGCCATTCATCTAACCTTTTTTCAAGGTTTTTAGCTTCCTTACAATGGGTTAGAACATGCTCCTTTAGCTTGGACAAGTTTGTTATTACCGACCTTCTGAAGCCTACTTCTGTCAACTTGTCAAAGTCATTCTCCATCCAACTTTGTTCTGTTGCTGGCAAGGAACTGCTATTCTTTGAAGGAGAATAGACACTCTGGTTTTTAGAATTTTCAGCTTTTCTGCTCTGGTTTCTCCCCATCTTTGTGGTTTAATCTACCTTTGGTCTTTGATGTTGGTGACCTAAAGATGGGATTTTGGTGTAGATGTCCTTTTTGTTGATTCTGATGCTCTTCCTTTCTGTTTGTTAGTTTTCCTTCTAACAGTCAGGTCCCTCAGCTGCAGGTCTGTTGGAGTTTGCTGGAGGTCCACTTCAGACCCTGTTTGCCTGGGTATCACCAGTAGAGGCTGTAGAACAGCAAATATTGCAGAATAGCAAATATTGCTGTCTGATCCTTCCTCTGGAAGCTTCATCTCAGAGAGACAACCACCAATGTGAGGTGTCTGTTGGCACATATTGAGAGGTGTCTCCAAATTAGGCTACACGGGGTCCAGGGACCCACTTGAGGAGGCAGTCTGTCCATCCTAAGAGCTAAATGCCATTCTGGGAGAACCACTGCTGTCTTCAGAGCTGTCAGACAAGGATATTTAAGTCTGAAGAAGTTTCTGCTGTATTTTGTTCAGCTATGCCCTGCCCACAGAGGTGTAGTCTTTAGAGGCAGTAGGCCTTGTTGAGCTGTGGTGGGCTCTGCCCAGTTCGAGCTTCCCAGTCACTTTGTTTACATATTCAAGCCTCAGCAATGGTGGATGTCCCTCCCGCCATCACGCTGCAGCCTTGCAGGTCAATCTCAGACTGCTGCACTAGCAGTGAGCAAGGCTCTGTGGGTGTGGAACCCATCAAGCCAGGCACAGGATAGAATTTCCTGGTCCGCTGGTTACTAAGACTGTGGGAAAAGCACAGTATTTGGGTGGAAGTGTCCGATTTTTCCAGGTACAGTCTGTCACAGCTTCCCTTGGCTAGGAAAGGGAAATCCCCTGACCCCTTGTGCTTCCGCTTGCTGGGTGTGGTGAAGCCCTGCCCTGCTTCAGCTCACCCTCTGTAGGCTGCCCTCACTGTCCAACCAGTTCTAATGAGATGAACCAGGTACCTCAGTTGGAAATGAGAACTCAACTGTCTTCTACATCGATCATGCTCAGAGCTGCAGACTAGAGCTGTTCCTATTCAGCCATCTTGGAATGGACCTTCTACTCTTTGTATTTTATTTTGTATGAATTCTGTTTTATTACAAGGTATGTATTTCTCTTTTCCCTCTCTCCCAAGAGTCTAAAAGCAAATTTTACTCAGGGATAAGTAATTTTATAATTTTTGCATTAAATATTATTTATATTATAAATGTATTTAACTAGAATCCAGGTTGAACTCTCCAAAGAATCTACAACATTGATTAAACTTAAATTTTGGTATGAGAGTTTTTTCCCCCTCTTTCTTTTGCATTGTAGTTTATGTAAATTACTACAATTTTACCACACTCTTAGACATGTATATTAAATAGTAAAATGAAGTCCTTTTATACATTGTAACCATATAATTGATAACTATATTTAAGGAACTGACATTCAGTGGGATCATCATTAACTGGTATTTACTGAGTATTCACTTGAATCAGGTATTGTTAAGTACTAAAGACACAATGGTGAAATGGCTCAGACCATGTCCTCAGGGAACCTTGTGATCTAGGTTATGAGAAAGAATAATAAATAATATAAATAGATGTGCCATGATAGGAGAAACAGAATCAAGAAAAATTCACAACCAGTTGAGTCCAAGACACCCAAAGGAGGCCAGTGCAGTGTGAAAGGGAAGCATTTCATTTAACTTTAGCTGAGAGCTAAAGGAGGAGCAGGAGTTACCTGCTCTATCTAACTGGGCCTTATGTATTCCCACTCTTTTGTTCTGATGGTGATGATGATGGTTATTTTTAGTCTCTGTGGGTGAGTATTAGTAGGTCGTTTCAGTATTTTCTCAGAAGGCAAACTTAAGCATCACAGGAAAAGAGTCCAGGTCCATGGAGGGAAGCCAGGCAGAGGCCCTGAATGCCAAACTCCTCTACTAGGAGGTTTGCTTGACAGCTCAGTGTCTTGACCTGTTTCTTCTAAAAGGAAATGTTTACAAAGTGTCACTCAAGCCTCACATCCTGGCCTTAGGGATGTGGTTCAGCACATCTGCATTAAATTTGTGTTCTAGTACCCCATGCCTTATGGAGGAGGACAGAAGAGCTGTTATGGAGGAAAATGTACTCTGAGACTGTCATGCTGCTAATGACCAGCATTCTGATACACGGGCACTTTCTAACAGTGAAAAATCCCTTGCGGACTCATCTGAAGGGTAGCCTCATATTCTATGATCATATCTTCCTATTCCTTTAGGATCACTGCGAGCTGAAGTTACAGAGCTATATAGATTGGCCTCACAGCACAATCCATTTGATTGTAAGAAAGTAGGGCCCACCTCAGAGGAAGAGGCGACCTGGGCTTGAATGACCTGCCATCACTGCCTGCTGTACCTGAGAGATTTGTTCTGCTACCAGAGGGAGTTCCTACCTCTAGTCACCAAGAACTTGGCAGAGAGATATTATTATAGAGCCCTGTCAGTGGCCCTGCACACGGGAATGCCCTTCAACCAGTTGGGAGCTATCACAGGGAGCAAATACTATGACATTGAAGCCATGTACTTCTATCAGCACTGGCTCTACTCGGAAGTGCCTTTTAAAGGGGCGTCTTGGAACCTCAAAGGACTCTTTGATCATGCAGGGAAAAGGTACAGCATCTGAAAATGCACCAGGGAAAGAAAGTGTCTCCCAAGCAGAGGCAGTGTTGGGATAACCAAAGGCTGCTGGTTAGCTTCCTCTATCTTCAGAGACTTCTGCAGCCTCAAAGGAAATTCACGGCAGTCAAGTTGATAGCCAGTTCTGCCACTTCTGAAAGACTCTTGTCTCTGTCTTTCCTATCGCCATGTCCATCTTATCCAAGCTAAGCGTCCATGAAGCAAAAGCTCCTAAGAGGCGATTTGTTTCTCCCAGACCTCCTCATCTTCCACATGGTGCTTCTTTGACTCATAAATGTGAACAACCTGAGGAAAACAGGCTTGAAACAGCACAGGTCAGCAGTCATCTTCACCTTGACTTTCTCTCATCTCATTCAACATGTGGATGCACAAATCCAGGCTGAGATTCAGATAAACAAGCTGGCTGCAGAGGTCACTGTCCCTGGTGATGGAAGTCAGGATTGAAAAGTCTGGGGAGGAGCAACAAGATTTCCAGCTCCCTGTCCTGGACCCCACTACAGAAAATCACAGAAAAACCACAGGTTATCTTGTGTTTCTAGTGAGGGCTACAACTCAGAAGCTAATTTTCATTCTTGCTGTGAGTCGGGTGAGACAGATGAATAGGAAAACAAATCCTCAAGTTCACAGGTCCACTCAGAAACAAGCAGAGAGAGACTTTCATTCAGATACAACTGACGAAGGAGAGATTGGCTTCCCAAATCCAGAAGCAGTACTGGAAAGTGGGGACACACCCAAATGTAAAGCTGTTTATCCCAGGGACAAGTGGAGGGCATAGAAACCTCTCCATCATCTCCTAGATCTGCTGAAAACAACAATTTCTGCCACCCTGCCAGTCCCATTGAGCCAAGAGCTCCAAGTGAAACCTGGCTTGCGCTTGGCTCCTATCTTCAGTAATAGTATTGTGAGGCCTCAGACTCAGCTGAGCCCTGCCTCCAGCAGTGCATCTGGCACTAAGGACAAGGATGATATGAGCAGGTTTTTTGAGCTAGAGCCTCCAATTGACTCCTATTTGGGGCAGAATGCCTCCATTGTCCAGTTTCACAATACTCTCCAGACCATTAAAAAGAAATTGAAGATCCTTTCTGTGGGAGGGACTGCTGCCCACCATCAAAGTGATGCTGGGCTGGCTCTGCACCAACCGCAACCTCTTCAACTCACATTAGTAGAGTCCACGTAGCCTGTGGGACCACCTGTTGATGCTGCTGAACCTGCTTCTCAGTGGGAGGCCTTCAGGAGCCAGGCCTGGGCCTGTCCCACCATCTGCATGACCTATTGCAGAGCTGTAAAGTTTCCAATATCCCCAGGTTGCTGCAACTCCTTGAGGATATTGCTCTGTGCTGGCTGTCTCCCCTGCAGGCTTCACAGGAGAGGGTGGATTTAGGGCAGGTCCTACCTCCATTCAGGAGTCAGGATGAAGCTGCTGTGTGCCTCTGTTTCCTCAGAAGCTTCAGCTACTTTGCAACTAGACTCACTGGACAGTTCCTGAGGTTTGACCCTAAGTTGGGTGTCTTTGTGAGCACTACACTTGAAGGAGCAGAAAACCCATCTCGGCAGCTTCCAGGGAGAACTTCAGGGACTCGGTTTTCCAAAGATATGGTCCAGCTCTGGCTTTAGCGTGAAGTGGCACAATTCATGAAGACCTCAGGGGCCTCCAGATCAGTCAGCCTTGACCTCTTACCTGTTGCACAAACCCTGGACTTCTGTGAGCATCTTGAAATCATACAGCAACTCGCCACCTCTGGTAAATTTACCCTTATCATACCCAAGATCGTGCTCATCACAGTGTATGTCCCAAGGAGAGAAGACCACAGGGCCTGGGCAGCCATCAGCCTCCTAGAGGGTGAACTGAAGAGAGAGAATCAGTACATTCAATGCCAGCCCTTTGTGTTTGAGAGGTTTGTGAGGTCCAGGATGACCAGGCCAGACTCTGATACCTAGGACCTCTATAACATTCTTGCCTTCTGCAAAGGTCTGCTGGACTTATCCAGGCCAGGGACACTCAATTCCAGCAGCATTGTGTCTATCATCATCAGCATCTGTTTGGACAACCCTAGGAGCTTCTTATACCCTCTGTATTTGGCACTGGGGACAGCAAGTAAAGTTAGTGTGGAGATCAAGAACATCCAGCACTTCCAAAGAGAGTGGAAGATGATCAGATGACATGGTCAGTCTCTCTTCTGTCTGCTCCTTCAGCACTTATTAATCAAACTCAATTTGTTTCTCTCTCTTGAGTAAGTACCAAATGTTCACGGTAAGCATTGTGTAAATGAATATTTGTATCTACTTATGGGTAGAGTTTTAGTGTTCAGTCTTCAGAGGCCTTCATGTTTTCTTCTTTGTCATCTTGGCTTGAAACCTTGTTTTCTATCTGAAAAAATCTCAAAATCAGGATAACTCAGTGCATAGTGTTCTTATGGTAAAGCAGCAAGTTCAGGAAGCATTCCCAAGTCCAGATATAGCTAAATAGTACACTAATTTGCTTAGCCTGTTTTGTGACATGAAATTGTTACTTTAAAAGTTGCTTTATGATGAGACCATGCCTACTACCTAAGGGAGGTCTCTGCCATCTGTGAAAACTCAATAAATATAAATCTAAAATTAGTTATCAGGGTGAAGGATTCCATTGCAATTCTTGGCCATGTCTTAACCTTATTCTGTACTTAGTTCAGGTTTTACTTTTAGCTAGAACTGAGTTAGCAGCCAAGACTGCTATGGTATACCTTTTTTTTTTCTTTGTCTAACCAAACATGATAGTAATAGCACCAAGGATTGGCACATACAGTTCTGCTTTTGATAATCTGGAAATAGGTATTTCATGGTTTAATATTGGCAATTTTTTCTACATTTGCTCAATTTTTTTAACTTTGGTTACCATGAAATTATCTTTGGGGACTTTTCCTCATTTTCCTACTTGGTATGCACCTCAGGAAGTAATTCATTTTCCACAATTAGCAAAACTTAGATGTGAGTCCTAAAAAAAATGGATAAAAGTTAAAATCCACAACCTTATCTGACTGAAGTGTGTTAAAAGTATTAACATCAATGTTTTTGCCAACCTCTAATTTGCCAATCCCTAATTTTCTTCCATGATAGATCAACACATTTCAAAACCAAACTTAATACTTTTTTAGGTTTCCAAGTTGTTGAGGCATTTGCAGTCCCCTTTGTGCTGATGCACCCCTCACTAACTGAGCTTCAGATCCCATTGCTCCCTTTATAAGCAGAGAAATTCTACATGTGGCTTTTTCCTCACTCTCGAGTTCTCATCATATATCTCAGTTGCTCTAAGCTAAGCCTTTCTGTTTCAGTTAAACCTTCTGTCACTTCTTCTCAATATTTTTCTTAAATATTTTTGGCATTGTACTATATTTATTATGAAAATTTCAACAAACTAAAGAAAAATAGAAAAAAAAACACCAAAGGTAATTTATTTTTTATATAACCACTTTTGTTGGTTTGAGTTGTTATTTATAGCCTATTATGTTTCTTCTACATACATGTTTTTCTTAGTTGTAATTACATTCATTAAGTATCTTTTCAGCCTAGTATTATTTGAATTACAAACATTTGTTATTCTATTATCTTTATTGCTTCTTTGATGGTTGCATTCTATTATTGCTTGCTCAAGTATTCATATTTCTAATATTTTTAGTATTATTAGTAATTAATTATTAACAAAGATCTTTTTATCTGGAAGAATTCATTTCTTAAGACAGATGTGCAGACATTTATTTACTGAGTTAAAATGCATAAGTATACACATATGTATATATACCATTATATTATTATATTATATTACAGATGCATATATACAAATAAATATAACTTTTTAAGGGACATTGCCAAGAAAATAATTTATTTCCAAAAAGAAAATAAACATTCTATATAATTTTATAGCCTATATTTTTCACCAAATATGATCATTTTCTTACATATTTATTCTCTTAAAAGATGATTTAAAAAAATCATTATAGGTGGAAAAACATTCCATGCTCATGGATAGGAAGAATCAATATCATGAAAATGGCCATACTGCCCAAAGCAATTTAGAGATTCAATGCTATTCCCATTAAACTACCATTGACATTCTTTACAGAATTATAAAGAAACGATTTAAAAATTCATGTGGAACAAAAAAGATCTTGTATAGCCAGGACAATCTTAAGCAAAAAGAACAAAGCTGGAGGCATCACCCTACCCGACTTCAAACTATACTATAAGGCTACAGTAATCAAAACAGCTGGGTACTGGTGCAAAAACAGGCACATAGACCGATGGAACAGAATAGAAAGCTCAGAAGTAAAACCACAGATCTACAACTATCTGATCTTTGGCAAACCTGACAAAAACAATCAATGGGAAAGTATTCCCTGTTTAACAAATGGTGCTGGGAGAACTGGCTAGCCATATGCAGAAAATTGAAACTGGACCCCTTCCTTATACCTTAAACAAAAAATAACTCAAGATGGATTAAAGACTTAAATGTAAAACCCAGAACTATAAAAAGCCTAGCAAAAAGTCTAAGTAATACCACTCAGGACATAGGCATGGGCAAACACTTTATGATGAAATTGCCAAAAGCAATTGAAACAAAAGCAAAAATTGATGAATGGGATCTAATTAAACTAAAAAGCTTCTTCACAGCAAAAGAAACTATCATCAGAGCAAACAGATAACCTACAGAATGGGAGAAAATTTTTGCAATCTATCCATCTGACAAAGGTCTAATATCCAGAGTCTACAAGGAACTTAAGCAAATTTACAAGAGAAAAACAACCCCATTAAAAAATGGGCAAAGGACATGAAGAATTTTCAAAAGAAGTCATACAGGCAGCCAATAAACATATGAAAAAAAGCTCATCATCACTGATCATTAGAGAAATGCAAATCAAAACCACAATGAGATATCATCCCATGCCAGTCAGAATGGCAATTATTAAAAAGTTAAGAAACAACAGATGCTGGCAAGGTTGCAGAGGAATAGGAATGCATTTATACTGTTGGTAGGAATGTAAGTGAGTTCAACCATTGTGGAAGACACCATGGTGATTCCTCAAAGATTTAGAACCAGAAATACCATTTGACCCAGCAATACCATTACTGAGTGTATACCCAAAGGAATATAAATCATTCCATTATAAGGATACATGCACATGTATTTTCATTGCAGCACTACTCAAAATAGCAAGGATGTAGAATCAACCCAAATGCCCATCATTGATAGACTGGATAAAGAAAATGTGGTGGATGTACACTGTGGAACACTATGCAGCCATAAAAAGGAATGGGATCATATCCTTTGCAGGGACATGGTTGAATTTGGAAGCAATTATCCTCAGCAATCTAATGCAGGAACAGAAAACCAAACACCACATGTTCTCACTTATAAGTGGGAGCTGGACAATGAGAACACACGGACACAGGGAGGGGGACAACACACATGGGAGCCTGTTGGGGCAGGGCAGTGGTGGGGAGAGCATTAGGAAAAAGGTAATGCATGTAAAACTTAATACCTAGGTAATCAATTAATAGGTGCATCAAACCACCATGGCACACGTTTACTTATGGAACAAACCTGCATATCCTGCACATGTACCCCAGAATTAAAAATATATATATAATATGGATATACCACAATTTACTTTACCATTCTTCAATTTTTGAATTTTTTTCTGCTACAAATAATAAAAATAAATTTTTATATGTGTCTTTGGTTATTAGAATACATTCCTAGAAGTAGAATTACTGAGGTCAAGGGTAAAATAGATCAAGGACCTTAATAATACTAAAAATTATGCTAAATCATAATGACACTAAGATTTTATGAATTCTTACTCCCAACCATATAAGTGTGCATATTTCACTATTTTCAATTCAGAGAAATTTTTGTGCTAATTTGACATGTGAAATTATGGTTTTATTTTTGACTGTGAGAGACTGAACTTAAAAGCTTAATGGATGTGTTAATTTTAATTTTTTGGCCATGTTCCTTTTCATTTTAAAATTGAACTTCTTTCTTTAAAAATTTCTTATTGTCATAATCTGCAACCACACCAAAAGTATGTGAGAGTGCAAATTTAATTGGACCTAAATACACACCTTCATCAGATAGTTGACTGCCTCTCTATCTTCTGCTTTGTTTGCTGCAACCTGCCAGGCTCAGTGTTAAATGCATATGAAGGAACTGGTAAAACTGATGCTTGAGAAGGAGGAAAAATAGCTGAAAATATGCAGGGGAGCAGAAGAGAATAAAAGAACAAGAGTAAATTATTTTGAAAAATGCAAACATAGTTGTCTTTCTGGTGGGAGATATTTGGCATTTTCACATAGGAAAAAGTGATAATTTATTACTGTGGAAGATTCTCCCTTCAAAATGTTTGGATGGCAGGCTCTGAATTGCATTTGGAAGGTGCTAGTCTAATAATATGAATGAGGTTGGGCAAGAAAATCTAGGGCTGTACTTACTGTCAACATAATAGATCTCATAGTGGATTTTGGTTCATTCAAGCCTGGAACCCAATTCCACTCTCATCCTCACCCCTAAAAATGAGTCATTTAAAATGCTTTGGCAGTTATGATGCTGATGCAGGCAAGACATGCTCTCAGAAAACAACAACGGTAGCAGCAACTAAACAACCATAATTCTTCTGATTTAAAAAAATGTTATTACATGCAAGAATCATAGAATCATGCTTCCTGAGAAAGCACACCCCTCTTTGTATCCTATGATATTTCTTTTCTTTTCCTGGTAGGTGTTTTGAAACTGAAGATGTTCAGTTAGCCATCAGCAGACACCCCTAGAATGGATTTAGAAAAACACTGAGAAGCACTAGGGTGTCTTGAAGATGTCATTGCTATGACTTCACAACTCATGTCACAGATGTCTCTTGTATGGTTTGCTAATTATTGGTTGCCATGAAAAAAAATCTTGCTTAATCTGTAGAAGAGCTATGAGATAAAGAGAAAGAGAACATTT
Source organism: Trachypithecus francoisi (assembly GCF_009764315.1). Taxonomy (NCBI): domain Eukaryota; kingdom Metazoa; phylum Chordata; class Mammalia; order Primates; family Cercopithecidae; genus Trachypithecus; species Trachypithecus francoisi. The sequence goes on from NW_022681472.1 coordinate 65,981,893, forward strand.
TATTGTTAAATGATTGGACTTCATTTGGTTTACTTGGCAGATGAGAACCATTGAAGTCAGTCTTTGGCAGTTGAACCACCCAGGTGAAGTCCTTTAATGAAACCTCTAAGATTACTTGTGTCTAGTCATCCTAAAAGTGTTTGTCTTCTAAAAGTGTCTTTCAGCCTAGGTGCATGGGATTGTGGAAAAAGGTTTGTCTACTAAGAGATTTAGTCTTCTCATAGTTTTCTCCTCTCTTCGTCGTGTATGTGAAGAATGTTATAAAATGTTATAAAGAGATGACCACCCAGCACTTTGGGAGGCCGAGTCGGGTGGATCACGAGGTCAGGAGATCGAGACCATCCTGGCTAACACGGTGAAACCCCGTCTCTACTAAAAAATACAAAAAAATAGCCGGGCGAGGTGGTGGGCGCCTGTAGTCCCAGCTGCTCGGGAGGCTGAGGCAGGAGAATGGCGTGAACCCGGGAGGCGGAGCTTGCAGTGAGCCGAGATCCGGCCACAGCACTTCAGCCTGGGCGACAGAGCGAGACTCCGTCTCAAAAAAAAAAAAAAAAAAAAAAAAAAAAAAAAAAAAAAAAAAAAAAAAAAAAAAAAAAGAGATGACCAATTTATTTTATTTTATCAATCTTGCGTGTAAAGAAAAAGTGAAGTATGATTTAAAAAATAATGTTATAAAAACACAAGAAAATATTAAGCAGTGCAGTACCTAAATCTTAGTATTTTTATAGAGACTCTGCTGAGGAAAATAACTTAGAAGCTTTTTTATTATCACATGATTTTCTGATAGGGAGAGTGCTGTTTAATACGTGAAAGTTTGTCACTAGTCATGGCTATTGCTAATAGCTTAGATGGTTATGGTAGAAAGAAGACCTCTATGAGTCAATTGGTTTCTTTCATTATACCCTAGAATGTAGGAAAGAACCTTATTTTGCAGATGAGTGAGATAAAACTAGTCAAGTTAAGCAGTTTTTCCAAAGACATGCAGCCACTACATGCCTTACCTAATATTTCATTCCAGATTTATCAGGCTCTTAAGTAAATCTAGTTCATATATAAGCAAACAAAAGCATGGAACATTCAGTAGCAAGGCAGGAAGATGATGTCTCAGTGAAGGGCAGCTAGAATCTAGAGTGCACCTTGTGGGCCACATAAACAACCCTCTCTCTTCCCCCTTCTTACTGTCATGATGATGCTTAAACTTGCACCTTTATCCAGGTGCTCTAGGGAAAGAAAAGTTAGAAGAGGGAGGAAACAGCTTTGACAGGATGTTTCCACTCTGACTTGAGAGGCTATTTATCTAAGAAGAAACAGCCTTAAATAGGAAGATAGTGAATTATCTTTACTAGGCAAATTTTGCATTTAGGGTAAAATTGGTTTGAAGGTAAGTTATGTTCAAGCAATAATTAGAGCTAGACATTTCTTTTGCACGTGAGTTGTAATGTGTAAATTTCAGTCTCTGTAGAGATATGGGTTATATGTGCTATCTATGCAGTCAGAAACTACATTTACTGTGGTTGAATATAATATTTTGACTGGAATAACTTCTCTTATGAACGTAAGACTCAAATTTCTATCTGCCTCCTCAGTATATCTGCTGGAATTTTCCATATGCAATCATGTGCCACATAATGACATTTCATCAATGACAGACTGCATATATAATGATGGTCCCATAAGATTATAATTGAGCTGGAAAATTCCTATTGCCCATTGGTGTCTTGATAATCCTGTATAGGCCTAGGCTGATGTGTGTGTGTTTGTGTCTTAGTTGTTAACAAAAAAATTACCACATACAGTTATGTACAGCACAAAATACTTGAAAGTAAATGGCTGTTACCAGTTTATGTATTTACTACACTGTGCTTTTGATTGTTTCTTTAGCATGTACTCCTACTTACTAAAAAAAAGTTAAGTGTAAAAGAACCTCAGGCAGGTCCTTCAGGAGGTATTCCTGAAGAAGTTATTGTCTTCATGGTAGATGACAGCTTCATGCGTGTTATTGCCCCTAAAGAGCTTCCAGTGGGACATGATGTGGAGGTGGAAGACAGTGATATTGACAAATCTGACCCTGTGTAGGCCTAGGCTAATGTGTGTGTTTGTGTCTTAGTTTTAACAAATAAGTTTAAAAACTAAAAAGAGAAATAAATTTTTTAAAATAGAATAAAAGTTTATGGGATAAAGATTTTAAAATATTTTGTACAGCTGTGTGATATGTGTTTTAAGCTAAATGTCATTACAAAAGAATCAAAGTTTTAAAAATTAAAGTTTATGAAATAAAAAAATACAGTGATCTAAGTAGTGTGTTATTGAAGAAAGAAAAAAATTTAAAATAAATTTAGTGTAGTCTTAAGGGTACGGTGTTTTTAAAGTTCACAGTGTATTATAGGGTCTACGGTAGTGTACATTAATGTTCTAGGCCTTCATAGTCACTCACCACTCATTCACTGATTTATCCAGAGCAACTTCTAGTCTTGCAAGCTTCACTCATGGTAAATGCCATGTATATCTTTTTTAAAATCTTTTATGTTATATTTCTGCTGTACCTTTTCATGTTCATGTGTTAAGATACATGAATACCATTGTATTACAATTGCTTACAGTATTCAGTACAGTAACATGTTGTACAGGTATGTAGCTTAGGAGAGGTGGGCTATACCACATAGCCTAGGTGTGTTTTAGGCTATACAATCTAGGTTTGTGTAAGTACACTATGATGTTTGCAAAATGAAAAAAAAAATCACCTAACAATGCATTTCTCATAACATATCCCTGTCATTAAGTGATTCATGACTGTATCTGAAATTCAAGATGTCTACAAGTAAAGTCAGTATTTCTACCTCAACTAGCCTTCCTCCTTGCTGTCTTTATCTTGACAAATGAAATTTAGCTTATTAAGTTTGAAATACTGCAACACGTGTTCTATCATCTCCCTCAATGAAAATAATTTATAAATATATGTGTGTGTGTATGTATGTGTGGTGTGTGTGTGTGTGTGTGTGTGTATTCATTTTAAGGAATTAACTTATGGATGGCAAGTCTGAAATCTGTAGGGCAGGCTGACAGGCTGGAAACTCTTGGGTAGGAGCTGGACCTGATACTGTAGTTTTGAGATAGAACTTTTTTTTTTTTCTCAGAGTTTTGCTTAAGTTTTGCTCTTAAGGCCTTTATTAAAGACAGCCTCTTTAATAAATGGGGCTGGGAAAACTGGATATCCCTATGCAGAAGAATGAAATAGACCCCTATCTCTCGCCATATGCAAAACTCAGATCAAAATGGATTAAAATCTAAGACCTCAAACTATGAAACTACTGCGAGAAAACATGGGGGAAAATCTCCAAGACATTGGTCTGGGCAAAAGTTTCTTGAGCAATACCCCACAAGCACAGGCAACCAAAGCAAAAATGGACAAACGGGATCACATCAAGTTAAAAAGCTTGTACACAACAAAGGATACGATCAACAAAATGAAGAGACAACCCAAAGAATGGGAGAAAAATATTTGCAAATTACCCATCTGACAAGAGTTTAAAAACCCAGAATATAAAAGGTGCTGAAACAACTCTAAAAGGAAAAATCTAATAATCTGATCAAAAAATGGGCAAAAGATTTGAATAGGTGTGTCTCCAAAAAAGAGATACAAATGGCAAAGAGGCATATGAAAAAGTGCTTAACAAACATCATTTAACATCCGATAAATGTAAATCAAAACTACAATGAGATATCATCTCAACCCAGGTACAATGGCTTATATCCAAAAGACAGGCAATAACAAATGTTGGCAAGGAGGTGGAAAAAGGGGAACCCTCGTACCCTGTTCGTGGAAATGTAAATTAGTACAACTACTGTGGAGAACAGTCTGGCAGTTACTCAAAACATTAAAAATAGAGCTACCATATAATCTAGCAACTCCACTGCTGGGTATATACCCAAAAGAAAGGAAATCAGTATGTTTTAGAGATATCTGCACCCCTATATTTGTTGCTGCACTGTTTACAACAGTTAAGATTGGGAAGCAACCTAAGTGTCCATCAGCAGATGCATGGATAAAGAAAACGTGGTATGTATAGCCAATGGAGTACTATTTAGCTATAAAAATGAGATCTAGTCATTTGCAACAACACTGATAGAACTGAAAGTCATTGTGTTAAGTGAAATAAGCCAGACACAGAAAGACCAACATCACATATTCTCACTTATTCATGGGATCTAAAATTCAAAACAATGGAACTCACAGGCATAGAAGGTAGAAGGATGGTTACCAGAGGCTGGGGAGGGTAGTGGGGGTATGGCGGTGGTGGTGGTACTGGGGATGGTACAAAGAAAACCCCAGAATGAATAAGACCTGTTTATAGCACAACAGGGTGACTATAGTCAATAACTTAATTGTATATTTTTAAATAACTTAAAGATTGTCACTGAATTGTTTGTAACTCAAAGGATAGATCCTTGAGAGGGTAGATACCCCGTTCACCATCATGTGCTTCTTTCATATTGCATGTGTCTCAAACATCTCATGTGTCTCATAAATATATACACCTGCTATGTACTCATAAAAATTAAAAAATCAAAAGAATTTTTAAAATAAGATTTGTTTTCTGTCCTTAAAGCAATCATTTACTCTTTGTGTACTGGGAGAACATTAAATAGTAAATCATCAAGGATGTTTGTCATGGTTTTGCTGCACATCCATTAGTACTTCTTTGCTCCTTGGGAAATACCAACACACACTTTTCCAAACAAGCTTCTGAATTTTCCTGCTGAAAGGCTGTGCCAGTGTAATGCTGTCTTCTTTCCCCTAATTAAGTCACTATAATGCAGCACTGAAGAGCCTGGGCTTTGGTCAGCTGTTCTGGCCTCAGTCACTTTTTTTCAGGCAAGATAAATGATGAGTTGTTCATTTTTTTTCTCAGTAGATATCCTCACAGAGTTGTCATGCAGATCAAATGAGCCAATATGTGTAAAGTACATTGCATGGTGCCAGGCACATAGTGGCACAAATGAGTTATGCCTCTCTTGAATTACAACTTTAACTAGAAAATCTGAGTGGTTTGTTCTGTATCAAAACCAAGGGGAAATAATTTGGACAGATATTTCTGGGTGAACATTTAATTCTATGTTCTCATTTTTATAAGGAAACTTCTGCTTCTGCCTTGGAATACAATACAATAACTTGAAATCTGATGTCAAAATAGAAAATTTATAATTATTGACTAATCATGAATGGTAGAGCTAGAAGGGCCCATGTAAATGATCTAGGACAATTTCCTCTCTTTGAAAACAAGGTATCTAATCCTCTAGGGATTAGATGACTTTCCATGGTTGTACAACTAGGGAGTAGTGAAGTAGGGTACTCCACTTCAGCTCATTCTTGGATAAAAGAATGACTCAGAATTTTTCTCCCATTAGCTCATTTACACAGATTTATCTAATAAAAGGAAAATAATTTTTCAAATGTGTAAAAAATTTGAATTGCAACTATCCAACATTAAAATAACATAAAGATGAATAACATATTTTACAGAATACCATTGATAGTTTATTTTCATTTTTTACTTTCTAATAAAAATGGAGGTATATCAGATGAGATGAGTTTATTTGCAACTAGCTGACTTCAATTAATTTATGTGGTACCCAATTTAAGCACTCACACTCAGCTCTCTGAGGACTTAGTATCAGGAATGAAAGCTGGCATTAAAGTCAGAGCAGATGTGCAATCACTTCAGCCTCTCTAGCTTGGCTCGAGCTGTTGGTATAATCACCAGTCTATGCTAACACCGCGTGTTTAGATCACTGCCTTAAAAAATAGTAACATCTAGGATGAGACTCTGGCTCAGAAATCCTACTCCAAATGAAATGGTCTTTCTTGTATTTAGTTGACTAGAAATACTGGGAGGAGCAGAGAGGTTGGGTAGGCACATGGTTAGTATAATTTTTGTAGGATCATGAGTGGCATCTCTTTAAGGAGTCTCTCCAGTGATGGCATACACCTTGCACATATCGTTTATTCATTGGATCTGAACCCTAATTTCATTTCCTTCTCTGGTTGTATAATGCCTATCTCCCAAATGAAGTGGCTATTTATTGTCCATATGTGTTTAATTCTGAGTCCTCTAGGCAAGTTTAAGCAAGCAACAAACACTTAAATGGGTTTACCCAAAGTTTAAATATGTTAATGGTTCATAGCATCTGTCCAACTTGGTGGAGCAGTGTTTTTATTTTATCTGAGCAGATTCTGAAAAGTCTTCTTACAATTTTGAGTTTGATTCCTCTGCTATCATTTGGCCTAGCTATTTCTGTTTATTATGCCGTAAAGAAGAAGGGATGTCAGTATGGTCACGGAATTCAACCGTAAAAATGTGGGGAGTATTCTGGAAGAGCCACAGAAAGTCACATGAAAGTAAAAATGATGATTTGCAAACCCAAATAAGTCTTTTTAAAATAGAGATAGAATGAAGATGTATTTTAGCAGTAAAGTCTTGTCACTTTAATATTAGAAGGTAGTTTAAATAATCTAAAAATCAATATGAGGATTACTCGCTTGAGGAATGAGAATAACAAAATGTCAGATGTTTTGAGGGAAAGATGTCATTTAGGAATTTTTACAATGTTCTGTCCCAGCAGGAACTTAGCTTCTTTCCATCTTGATGAGGTGCCTCTAACCTCTTTCTCTGGACTTCTCCTGTAGCAAGAACTCTAGGCCTGAAATGAGGTCAGATTTTTAAGTTGCCACTAAGTGAACATCATTTATAATTTCCATTCCTCTAAAAGAACTTATCAAGTAATTGCCCTCTAATAGCAGGCAAGCAGTATGACAAGCAGGATAAGGCATGATGAAGCTAATGAAAATTTAAAGTGGTCTCCATTTTCCGTTGGCTTCGGAAAGGACTATCAGAGCAATGCCACTCCCCACAGATAATGACATACCTCCTAAAATGATTGAAACAAGGATGTGCAGAAAGTAAGATAAATCTTTTGGTTCCCCAAAGCATAGTCTTCTCAAATTCATGGTAATAGTTCCTGGAACATTTAAAATTTTTCTTTATGCTAAATGGTAGCTTAAACTTTACAGTTGCAGAGGCAAAATGTCAGAGACTAAGATCCTCATATCTATAGAACTAATCTTGAAGACATTTGATACAAAAATAGTCTATGAAACCTTGATTAAAACTATCTGCATTTAGGTGCTGAACTGGGCCTACACTGTATTTCTGAACTTCTCCTAGAATGCTTTCCTTAGCTGTAACTAAGGAAAAAAACCTAGTCATAAAATTACTTAACTTAATTTCTCTGGGGATCTTTTGAGAAATCATGTAGAATGTTCAGTATTGTCTCACCAATGGAAGAGGAAATTGGTTTATTTATCCATCATCTCTCATCACTCTTTGGTTTAGAGTTACTTGGCTTTCAGCAACACCCTGTGTATAGGTTCAGCAGGCTTTGTTGTCCTGAAGAAAGCCCTCAGCCAGAAAAGCAGAAAGAATCAGCACTTGAGGTAGGAAGCTTTCTGTGTTTTAGGGACCATCTCAATTACAACTGCAGGTAATCTGAGTAGACTGAGAGATTCTGGGACTTGGCATCAACATCTCTACCCAAATTGGTTCATGCCTCTCTGTAAGTCCACTCAGTTACTGACTCTTCAAGAGTTTAGCCTGAAATCATCTCTAAGAAAGACTTATAACTGAAGGTTTCATGGACTAAGACAGTTGTTGCTGTGGCAGCTGGTCTTGACACATATTTGATAGGCATTATCTTCCTCCTCTTCTACTCATTGTAGGTTCCCCTTACTCTTGGCCAGTACTGCCTCTGATCTAATACAATAGAATTAAGGTCTGTATTGCCTCTTTTTCTATTTTACTTTTGTCTGTTGGATCTACTCAGGCCTAATGCTGACTATCTTTTTTATTGTATGATGGATTGCTGCTATGCCTCCCTGATCTCATGATTGTTAGTTTTGAAAATACCCTTTCCACCGTGAGTAGTTCCAGTTGCAAGCTTACTTAACTATGGTTAGTTTCTATTAGGGCTCAGTCATATGCCAGGTAGTCCTTTTCAAGTGGCAAGTGATCAGTGCTACAGAATGCATGGTCTTGCTCCAGAATCTTAGAAAAGCTACATTACAGAGCGTGTCCTCGAGGGCTTGACAGAGACTCCACACAATGTCCATATCTACCACAGGTATCTCTGACACTGCTGGATCTGCTGGCCTGAAAGAATATGAAGCTTTCACTACAAGTCCTCTCTTGCTGTACGACCCGCTCAAAACTGATAGTTTTCCAAGTCACCCAATAAATGAGTTGGAATAGTGTTTCCAAGCATGAAATATGTTGCCTCCAAAATTCAGGGCAATCCTTTCAGTGCTGTGCCTGGTTGTAAGAGTTATGATGTTTACTAATTTGCCTTTTTCTTTATAGAGAATATCTCAAATGCCCAAGGAAACCATACCTCTGAAAACTTCACCAAAGCGTAAGGCTTTTGGATCTTTATGGAGTTTATCTCAATCTTTTGGCATGCATGTGTCTTACAAGGACATACAGAGTAATTTCCACTTCCTGTTTGCCAAGTCCAATTAGTGTGCCATCAATATGTAACAAATCTGGTATCCTGTGGAATGCTAAAATAATCCAGGTCCTTTTTTTGAACAAAAGGAAGCAAGAGAGTTAACACAGCTCTGGGGCAAAAAAGTATTTATCCCAGATGAATACAAACAGCTTGAATTTAAAAAATGTTTTGCTTAGATCAACAAAGACCCATCCATTGTCAGAGCTGGGTAGATTGTTCTAGTCAGGATATCATATTTGGCACAGGAGATATGACTGGCACTACAGCTGGCTTATCATGGATCACCATCATCTGCCATGATTTATTGGAACTTTCAATGACCGTATCAGTGAATTAAACTTTCAGTCACTGAAGTTGACACTAGTTTCTATAATTTTACTCCAGAAAATTAAATTTTAGGGATTTACTATTTTAGGGGAAAGTTCTAGGGTTTCCATTTGACTTTTCCCATCATAATGGGTCTTAATCCATAGATTGAGAAAACAATGAGTGTTCTGCCAGCTGCACTAATCACCTAGGGAAATGATGACAGAAAAGTCCACTGGACACACTGTATGATGGTGTTGGTCTCCATAGACCCTGACTCTAACAGGAGTTATCATAGTACTTTGGGTCTCCTGGTAACAATATCAACTCAAACTCTTTATCATAGCCCTCAAAATATCTGGGTATTATCCCTCTTCTAGTGTACAATTATTCTGTTAAATGGCCATACTTTTCTATGGGAAAGAATTAGGAGAATATTTTTGCATATACTTGGTGTGGCATTCCAGGGTTCTTTTTTAAGTGGACCTCATCTTTAAGTGATGGGACTCAATAACCAGATCAGATTTGGAAAATGGTAAGAAATAATTACTGTCATTACAGCAACCCTTTCCTGAAGTATCTTTGGCCTTTTGTTGTTGTTATTGTTAAGTCAAGAAGTGCACTTATTGGCTGCCTATTCATCTTGTTCCAAGGAACACCATGGTTTATCAGCCATTGTCACTAATCCATGTGGTCAAGACCCCCTGGTTTCCTCTCTGGCCTTTCTCCTCTGTTTTCCCGGGCAATAAAATATGTTCACCAGAATCCTGTTATTCTCATTGACACCAGGAAGCCTGTTTTCAAGGATTATTTCCTACCATCACCCTGGCTTACAGGAGACCATGAGGCTTTTCAGTGAATCTGGTATCTTCCTCACTCATGCACTCCTTATTGCTTTAGTGAAGGAGGTATTGTTCAGGCCCTTTTATGGAACATAGCTAGCTGGTGGACTTCTGATTTCATTTTGACTTGCTCACCTTTCTGACCCTTTCCTCATTACCCTGCCAAGGCAGTTCTGCATTCCAACCTTGATTACCACAGGTCATCATCATATTCAAACTCTAAGGCCACCATAATGTCAAGGGAGAGCAATAACTCTCCCTTGAACAATAAACTCTCAGCCCTCAATCTGACACTCTATTCAAACTCATTTCCCAATTTCTTGCTATTACATATTAGCTGAGTGCTGCAGATCTACTAGAGAACAAAGTCTTTCTTCACATAGAACCTCTCTGTTCAAGCTATGCTAAAACTTGATTCTAGTTTTTGGTAGACCATGCGTTCTAAACAGGAGTGAAAATTGGTTTTAGGAGCACAAAACATTTCTTAGATATTAGAATGATTTTTGGCCCTCCAAAGGATGACAGACCATAAAGAGATACACTGTGTAGCTGTGGTATTAACATTTTATAGGGGGCTAGTTAATTAGGGAAAAATATCTAAGGTGTCTTAGGTAGATGATAATAAAAAAAAGAGATTGAGAAGCCTGGTCTAGACACTACATCAGGGTTTCTCAGCCTCAGCACTATTGACATTTTGGGCCAGATCATCTTTGTTGTGGAGGATGTTCTGTGCATTATACAATGTTTAGCAGCATCTGTGGCCACGAGATGCTAGTAGCCTTCTTCACCCTGCTCTACTGTAGCGAGAACCAAAAATGCCTCCAGGTGTTGTAGTGGTTGTCAAACTTTTATTATGCATCAGAATCACTGGAAGCCCTTGTTAAAGCACAGATGATGGAGTCCTACCTCTAAATGGGACCTGAGAATTTGCTTTCCTAAACATTCTAAGTAAGGAAATTGATTGTGGTACTTATCCAGTAGGGTTATTCTGCTAATTAAATGAATTAAGGCTGAGAACAGAGGTACAAATGCCATGAAACTGGAACTTGCTAGTTTGATCAGGAAACAGCAGGGAGACCAGTGGCTGGAGCAGAGTGAAAAAGTGGGAGAGTAGAAGCAGACAAAATAAGAACAGTAGCTAGGTTCCAGTGTATGCAGAGAAGATTGGTCATAGTAAATTTCATTTCATTTTATTTATTTTATTTTTACTTTATTTTATTTTAAGTTCCAGGATACATGTGTAGGCTGTGCAGGTTTGTTACATAGGTAAACCTGTACCATGGTGGTTTGCTGCACCTATCAACCCATCACCTAGGTATTAAGCCCAGTATGCATTAACTATTTTTCCTGATGCTCACCCTGCTCCTTCCTGTCACCCAACAGGCCCCAGTATGGGATATTCCCCACCTCCAAGTCCATGTGTTCTCGTTGTTCAGCTCCCACTTGTAAGTGAGAACACGTAGTGTTTGGTTTTTTGTTTGTGTGTTAGTTTGCAGAGGATAATGGCTACCAGCTCCAACCATGTCCCAGCAAAGAACATGATCTCATTCCTTTTTATGGCTGTGTAGTACTCCATAGCATATATGTACCACATTTCCTTATCCAGTCTATCATTGATGGGCATTTGGGTGAATTAATTTTTACTCTGAGAGCTATCAAGAGCCACTTGAGTGTTCTGAACTGACAGATGGCATTATCTGACTTATATTATGTTTACTCTGCTTGCTGTGTGCAGTGTAGATGGAATGGAAGTATGAGGAAAGCAAGAACACATGTTAGAGGTTATTGTAATTCAGGGCCTGGTGAAGTGGCTCACACCTTTAATCCCAGCACTTTAGGAGGCCAAGGCAGGTGGATTGCTTGAGTCCTGGAGTTTGAGACCAGCCTGGGCAACATGATGAAATCCCGTCTCTATAGAAAAATACAACAACTAGCCAGGTGTGGCAGCTCGTGCCTGTAGTCCTAGCTACTCAGGAAGCTGAGATGTGAGAATCACCTGAGCCTGGGGAGGTCAAGGCCATTGTGAGCCGAGATTGCACCAATGCACTCCAGCCAGCCTAGGTTACAGAGTGATACCCTGTCTCAAAGTAAGTAAGTAAGTAAATAAATAAATAAATAAATAAATAAATAAATAAATGTTATTGCAATTCAGGAAGAGATGTGTAGGGTTTGGGGAGAAGTGGTCAGGTTCTAGGGCTATTTTCAAATAAGAATTGGTAGGATATAATGATGGATTGGATAAGAAAGAGAAAAGACTCAGGGTCAAGAATGTCCCCAAAGATTTTTGCCTCAGTTGGAAACATAGAGTTCCCATATTATGAATCAGAAAATATTGAGAGGGGAGAAAGTCTTGGTGAAAAAATCTAGAGTGTAATTTGGGACATATTAAGCCTTAGTATCTCAAACAGTGATGATGAATAGGTGTCTGGATCTGCGAATCTGGAGTTCAAAAGATGGTCTGGGTTAAAAATGTAAATGCCCGGTTATATCCCCACAAATGATGTTTAAAATTCTGACACCGGAAGAGATTACTTAAGGATGAGTGCCGATGAGATCTGAAGGGTGAATCCTGTTGCACCAAAACTTTTAGTGTAATTGGGAACTAAGGTTATTATCAATAAAGTGGATTGTCAAGAATTGTTTAGCAAAATTTTATAAGATGACTGAAAAATCGCCCAGGTAAATGTCCCGTTAGGACAATTTGACCAAAAGACAAACAAAAAGTGTTATCCATTATATTTGGATTCACAGGGCTGGCAGAATCAGTTTACTGAAAATCCAAATTTGCTTATATATCCGTGGGCTATAATAGCTACCTCCTGAGGCCAATTATAAGAATTAGAGATAGTCTAAAATTGTTACTATTTTATTTGAAGAGGAGTATTGAAATTTGTTTCATGCTGCATAAAGAACTTGTTTGATGTATATTTCATGAGCCCTGGTTGAGAGGGAACATTTCATATTGGAATATATGAAAGCTTCTAATCAAACATTTATGTCAGCAAGAGTTTTCTTTTATGGAGGAAAGTTATTGTGATAAAAAAAAGTTTTTAAAAAAAGCATAATAATACTCTGAAAATGATAATCCATTCTGGACAAGATAGAGGGCAGGTCCCAGGAATGAACAAATCTTGACAGCTGGATTGAAGTCAGAAGCTGGAGTCAGAGGCATGGCTTCTGACCTTGGTTTTCACGGAGAGCCTCTAAACCTTCCATTCTCGTAGCCAACTCTGAACCTATTCTCTTACACCTTCTTTGTAACACAGCAGTTATGAGTGGTTGCCTTTATATTTCTTCAGTATACTTTTATATTTGAATGGGAGAAAATAAGGAAGTTCAGTTTAAACAAATATAGTGTCTAGGGTGGGCAATTTCTGAAGGGGAAAGAACATGTTTAGATGTGGGTTCATTTATATTGGTATTAATACATTTGTTGTCAGCCTCTGTCTTATCCAGCTATTCCAAATTGAGACCCTTGTCAGTTTTTGGCTATGAACCCATTTTCTCCATGGAGTCTGAATTAATTTTCACAGGGCCTGTGTATGTCTTTGTAACCCTCATCAAAGGACCCCTCTCTACACCCTCTTTCGTCTTCTACATGGCTCTTAGGAGACTGGAATAAATCTGATTTTCTAGAAATGACCACTGGACCCTTGATTTTGACTTATTTCTGTTTCATACTTCCTGTCCTACCCTACCACCATTTTCCTCCATCCCACTATGTTCTTTTCTGCACATAGACTTGGGATCTCGTATACAAGGACAGGACTCTGGGTTTCTGAGTAGTTCAAAACACCAAACATTTTCATGTGTTATCTCGTTCCATTTCTTTTTTGTTTAGGCTTCTGGTCTGGATTTTGACTCAGGTTCTCTTCTCATTCAGTGTTAGTAGTGACTCTGTATGGTGTCCCTCCTCTCTAGACTTGGAGTCCTGACCCTAACCATGTATCACTGGGCTGGATCAGTTTCCTTGAGATTGGACCATCTTCCTGAGGGCCTTATCATTTTTTTATAGATCTCATGCAAATTAGCTGTTTCTTCCTTGACAACCAAGTATGCAGGAATCTTCTGATTGCTCTATGTATCTTCCTGGTTGGAGATTATGGTGCTACTAGTTCCAGAACCTCAGTTTTGAGAGTTGGGTCCCAAAACACCATGTCATAACCACATGGGCATCACCTTTGTGACAATTTTGATGAGAATCTATTTATTAAATATTAAATGGACTCACTCCTTCCTCAGTTTGGTACTGATTTTGCCCTCTCCTCTTTCTCCCCATCTTCCTCTGGCCCTATGTTCTTGAGGATCTCTTATGTCTGAGACTGCCCAGATAGATGATATTGTTGGACATGTTGTGCTGTGTTTATAATGTAACAGATTCTTCTATATAGCTGACATTCAATAATGCTTACTGTGAATAAGCCATGCTGTTTAAATTCTATTTTGAATGGGACAATTTATTCAAAGGTTTCATGTATTTATTCTTCAAGATACTAGGAACTTCACTGATTTAAGTTATAATTTGGGCCCAGTCAAAGATATCTAAGAGCAGAAAATGGGTTTAGGGGAAGGAGGTAGATTTCTCTGTCTTTCAACACATACATACTTATGAAGTACTTACTCTATTCCAGGCAATGTCCTAAGGACTAAAGACTCACTAATGGCAAGTTGTATTTCCCATACAGCTGATATCAGCAAAATTGGTATCAGCACAGTACTTCACTGTTGTAAGTTTTCAATCATCTGTTGGATAAATATTAGTATTCATTTTAATTTTTAGTATCATAAAAATTTGCTTTTTACTAACACAAAGTTTTAACTTCTAGACTTAATTAAAACACAATTTTGAATCTCTGTCTGAACTTTAAGTTTAATTTCACTGAAACCTTGTCAATTTCATAAGCCTTTCTGAAGTGAAAAACTTCTTTTTATTATTAAATCTAGAAGAACAATGATAGCTCTTACATGTATCCCACACATTGATCAACATATCTTCCCCTAAACTTTCTTCCAATCAGGAAAGGGCAATTTTTATCTCATTATTTTTTCTTCACCTTAGATTAAAAACAAGTTTACTGATACATTTAGTTTTACATAACCTCGCTTCTATTATTGTCTCTGATCACTTAAAAAAATTAAGGCTTGTTTAATGACAGCCTATCTGAATAACTAACTTTATACAATCAAATTTGACCATTACATGATAATATTTTAAGACAAAAATAGAATTTCTTTACATGCTACTCCCAAAGTTATGTACTTCAAAAGTGCAGGCCCCCTTGTTATTCCTGGAAGTGAATAAAAAAGCTCTGAGAATGCTCTGCCTATGTTCTGTCATCCGCTGAGCCTTGAACATAATAATGATGCTACATTTGAGGATCTTTTATGCATTAAAAATACTTTCACATGTGCTTTTTGTAGCACCCTGGTGAAATGAAAGCATGAATTTTTGAGTTAGACAACCTTAGGCTTAAATCCTAACTGGCATCCTGCTATCTGGGTGGTCTTGGTTGTTTCCTGACCTGTCTGAGCTCATTTCCTTGAATCAAAAATAGAGGTGATCCTACTTATTTAGGGAAGTTAGGGAGATTAAATTACATAATGTATGTCCTACTCCTGGAACATCAAAATTTTTCAATACATTCTGGTTTGATAATAACTTTGGAAGACTGAGAAGGAGTTGGAGTACTGACCAACATTAATAACTTAAAAGGACTTTTCATATGTTTAACAGATAAGTATTTCTTCCTTACATGTCAGTACAAGAACTGTTATTTTGGTTTAATTTTCTAAGTCAAACAAAATGTCTATGTGCCCCTGCTCTCCAAGGAGGTAAGGAATTAAATCTCAGTCAAGGGTTTTAGTGTCTTCTCACTCCTTATATTCCAAATTTGGGTACTTATGTGGATATAGAAAGATGTGGGAGGTGGAGTGGGCCTCCTTGTTCTTATAGCTCCTTTTGCTGGAAAATTTACCTTCCATTTTCCCCTCCATCGCTTACCAAGCACTGATGCTCTCTGCAAACTTAGAAGTGAATTCTCCAGAGATCCCGTCCAGGGACCACATGCTTTGTTACTAAAGACCCTTAATGATCCATTCTTGGTCTCCATGGTTATATCACAAGGAATTACCCATCAAGGATCTGCATTCATAGTATCTCCACAAACCACTAGACCCTGCCCTGCCTGGGAACATTTCTTCTTCATTGTTTTCTTCTCTCAGCACCAGCTTTCACCCCTGTTTCCTTTAAGGATCTTTTCCTCAAATTAAGTCTGTGGAGAAGTTACCACTTGTGTACAGTAGATTTCACTTTCTAATCTGTGATTCTCTGAGGCAGTGGAGCCCAGAAGCAGAGTACTAAGTCTTGGTTACTTTGGGGAAAAAGGGATGGTAGCATGAACACTCATTATTTTGAATATCCAATAGCAGTAAAAATAATGTATAATGTACATTAACACAGCAATAAGTCATCTGATAAGGATCTTATTTATTTTTCCCATCACTCCTGTGATACAACTTCTTCAGCCACCACACTACCGTCACTAATGAAAGAGATTTATCCTGGTTTTCTGCTTCATGAAGATCTACCCCTTCCCAGACTGCAGCACCACTTAGGTGTTAGAGAGAAGAGGTCCTTTAGCCACTGATGGTTCTGGCCAAAGTTCTTTGAGCAGATGTTCACTTATCCCTTGGTCTTGAAACACCCAACATGAACCCAGACTTTCTCAGGTCAGATACCATCATTATTCATATCTCTCCCTCCTCTGGTCACCATTAGAAACTCAGCTCTTCATGTCGTACATCACTAGTATTCTCGTCACTGCACTGCTCCAACCCTCTTGCCATCTTTCTCCATTTTCTGACCCAGTCTTCCTTTCCTCATGGGCTTACCAAACTCTTCCTATGTGCTTTCTTTCATTAGGAATATTCTCTTTATCCACATCCTACTTTTGTCTTTTCCTGTTCCCTTAATCTTATTTTTCTAGCAGAAATCCAGGCTTTCCCTTGGTGCCATTTATTCCTTAGGTCCTTTTTAATGGGTGATGTGTTTTCTTCCTAACATTCTTATCTCAGTGCCTATAATTGGGGTAATGTTTTACCTTTACAATTTGTCTGCTTATTCAACACCTTTTTTCTTCCTATCTCAGTCAATTATTTGACTTCATAAGAGACATCTCACCCACTGTTCTAACACTTTTGAGTTCCTACCTCCTTGAAAGTTTATGCCATCAGACTTTGCTACTATTTGCCCTTTCTGTGTTACTTTGACATTTTCTTAATCTTTATTATATGTCTTTATTTTTTGTGGACTTTACTATGTGGATAACTGTCTCCTTCTTTATCTTAACTATTTACTATTCTTTGTTATTTCAAAATCCAAGTGGAAGATTCAGCTAATACACTGCTGTGTTAGTCTGGGTCCTCCAAAAAGAAGCTAAAATAGGATTAAACATATAAAAATTTATTAGGGGAATGAACGCTTTTGAGAGTAAAATTTGTGGAGGAACTCAAGAGAAATTTTGAGAGTCATGAGACTGTACTACAGGTTTGACCCCAAACGAGGAAAGAGGGAGAGAAGAGAGGTTTGATAAAAGTAACTTAAATTACAGTTCAGTTGTAAGGAAAGTTTTTCAAGGACAATGGGGGAAGGCTTGAGGTAAAATTGCCTGTCAGAGGGGTCTTTCATCTCCCAGGAATGGGCCTGCCTTTTTATCCCTGCTGCAGTCAGTCATTGGTTTTAAGAAAACTATGGGAAGTATGGCTTTGTTGTGACGTGGTGATGGATTTTGGTACACAGGAGCTGGGGTCATCTGTTAATTATGATCCCCTCAGCTGGAGATTTGTGGGGCATATTTTAATGGCTGTTATTCTTTCCTCTCAGTTCTTTGACCTCTTTACCTCTGATGGTTTTTTCTTCTACTCTTCCTTAGCTGCCAAATCCCATGTTTATTTTTGTCATTAGACCTTGTTATTGTGAGAACTGTAACACCTCTAAAAATGATAAAAATGACTCATTCAATTCTTCAACCTCATAGAAACATCTCATTCACTCTTCTTACACTAATTTCCCCCCTTTCTCTTCCTACTAATTGTCCACAGTGCATCACTGTAATCAATCTCTTGCAGTATCCAAGTCTCTTGCCCCCACTTTAGCTCCTTTTCTGTTTTTATAATAGAATGCCAGAGACTGGATAAATTTTTTAAAATTATTTTTCACAGTTCTAGAGCCTGGAAAGTTCAAGAGCATGGTGCCAGCATCTGGCAAAGGCCTGGCTGCTGCGTTATCCCATGACAGAAAGGCAAGCAAGCACATGAGTTGGAGAGAAAGACAATGAGCCAAATTCAAGTTTTAATCAGAGCTCACTCCTGCAATAAAGGCATTAAACCATTCACAAAGGTGGAGCCCTTCTGGCAGAATCACCTCTCAACACTGTTACAATGGCAATTAAATTTCAATATGAGTTTTGAAGGGAAGTTCAAATTATAACACCCCTTCTCCTCTGTCGTATGCATCTATCAGAATTCTAATTGTGCCTAAATCCAGTTATGCTCTTATTGTCTAACAGAACCTGAACAGCTGTATGTTGTGAAAACTCCTGTTTTTCCTTTCCTTTTTTTCTTTCTTTCTCTCTCTTTTTTCTGTTTCTTTGTCTTAAACCATGCAGACTTATAACCTTTTAACCACAAAACTCCAATGATTCCTTGATATTGCTTGTCTATTTTTGCTACACTTTACTCTCACATGCTACAAAATGAATATGTTACATTTTCTATTCTTTTTCTTTCTTATACCCGCTTTCTCACACTTTATTTTCAGCTGAAGATCTTGCCTCATACTTTAAGTAAGATCAATTAGATAAAAATTCTGTAAATTTCCCAATACCCAATTTACAGCCTTTCTACATCTTTTTTTTTTTTTTTTTTTTTTTTTTTTGAGACGGAGTCTCGCTCTGTCGCCTGGGCTGGAGTGCAGTGGCCGGATCTCTCAGCTCACTGCAAGCTCCGCCTCCCAGGTTTACGCCATTCTCCTGCCTCAGCCTCCCGAGTAGCTGGGACTACAGACGCCCGCCACCTCGCCCGGCTAGCTTTTTGTATTTTTTAGTAGAGACGGGGTTTCACCGTGTTAGCCAGGATAGTCTCGATCTCCTGACCTTGTGATCCACCCGTCTCGGCCTCCCAAAGTGCTGGGATTACAGGTTTGAGCCACCGCGCCCGGCTCTACATCTTTACCTATACTTTTAGTCTTCTATTTATTCACAGCCTATAATATAAGATTTATGAGAAAAAGAATCTTGGTTTTTTTTTTTTGTTCACTGATATATCTGCAAAGATGGTCCATAATCATCTTTACTCAGTAAATATTTTTTAGATAGCTAGATCAGTCCATTGAATAATGATTATTTTTTCTATTATACAGGAAGCTTACAGAAACATGGTGACTTTTCCAAATTTTCCAGATGTTACTTAAGTTTTTCAGATGAGAATACTCAGGACTAAAAGGACTATGACAGAGAGAGAGAGAGAAAGTGATATGATATAATATGGGCTAGTCAAATGCTCTTTCCATGGTCACACATGTTTTTGCTGTAAAATATTGCATTTTGTTCTTTGAGCCAGTTTCACTTCTGAGATCACAAATAATCATATTCTTCCAACTTTTAATATTTTAAGTAAGTTGATTCTTAATATTTGGGAGTGATTAAACCTTTGAGAATCTGAATAAATCTATGGCCTCCTTCAGAAAAATACACATTCACATATAGAAAAATTCACATGCAAGTCAAAGATTTGTGAATCTAATCAGGCCAAGATATGACTATCATCAGCATTGAAAGTGAGAATAAAATGAAAAAGGATGATTTATACATTAATTCAGTTTGAACATAAAGATGGGGGCTTTGTCAAGTTTGGTCGGGATGGTCATGGTCCAGGTCTGAAGGTAACAACCCACTTAGGAAAGAGACTTGGAACTGGTGAGTAGACACATGGATGGTGGGCTGCTAACATAGATCAAAGTCGCACTTAACTGGGTTGGACAGGAATTTGGGTGGGACTTCTCTAACCTTAAGTTACCTCAATTCTAAAATGAAGAAGTTGGATTATGTGATATCTTAAATTTCCATTATGCCCTAAACATCTACATCTGCAATTACTTTCATAGGTAAGACAAGGCATATCACTTGGTCAAGTGAAAATATTTCAAGGCACCATCAAGAAGAAAATGCAGATTAATGGCAGGCCTGAAGTTACATGGAAGGCCAAGTGTGTACTTGTTCAGATACATGTTTGAATTAAATGCTTCTCTTCTATCTTTAGCTGCTTGTCTTCAGCGAAGGGAGAGTAGCATTTCCCAAAGCCTCCTATTGTAGCACTTATCATTTTGTATTAAAGCTTTCTGTTTATATATCCGTCTGCTTCTTAGAATGTTAGCACTTCAAGGACAAAAACTATGTTCCCTAGGGTCTAGCGCAGTCTTGGTTTCCCTAGGATCTAACCCTGTCCTTGGGGTACGGTGAATGGTCTGTACATGTTTGTTGAACCGAAGCAAAATGAACTGACACACACACACGAACAAGAAGGAATTAACTTAAAAGCCACGCTTGTCAAATTTGAAAAGAAACAAAATCTAAAGAATGTCATTAGGCTTTAAGTTGTCATCAACATATTATCATTCCAATCCAGAGCCCATGAGAATAATGGCACTGCCGGGCACTGCGTCCTCAGCACCTATTTTAATGGCAGGAGAAGAAAAAGTGTTTGTTCTTAGGTTGTCATAGGAGCATAGTCTGCATTTAGACCGAGAAGTTGTACCATATGTCAAAACAATATTTGGTAACCAAAATAATTTGTGAGTAAAAAATGAACCAAGTGTGTTTCTATAAACTTTTCCATCACCATTGGAACCAACTTCTTGAGCATTTGGATAAAAATATTACATTTTCCATAAATTTACTCTTTGTTAATTATATAACTTTGTTCATAGATGAATAAGGAACAAAGCCGTAGAAGATAACAAGCAAAGAAAACATTATATTCCCATATGTCTCATGTTAAATATAGAATCACGGGGAGGTATGGTACTTCAGGATATATTACCACAATAATTGCTATACACTGAGTATTATATTTTGCCATGTTGTTTAAGCAGAAACTCAACATATCCCTTTAAAAAATTGAGCTTACAGTCTGAATAGCAAAATAATAACTTCCAAAATGCAATTTTAGTAGGTCCAAATACCTACTAAAAGAGGTCTATTTTCTTATTTGAAAATTCAATGACTAAAAAAAAATTTTAAGATATCCTTTGGTGTTTTGATTTACCACAAAGAAATTATTTACTTTGGCTGAGAGGCTATGTGTTTGGTTTTGGCAGATTGATATTTTCAAGATAGTTTCCCAACAGACCCTGGCATAAGAGCTCAGTCTGAATGAGACAAACAAGGAATGAGCTTTGCCACCAGATGGAAGCCTGCAGTAATCAGCGAAGTCAGGTTCTGTCATCAGGTGCAAATCACCCAGATAATGAAAGTCCCTTGTGTACACTGCACACCCGTTCCAGAAAGCATTAGTTAAAATTGGCTAAATTCTCTGTATGTATTCTCTCAACCTCATTATGTTATTTTCTTGGTAGAAGATGAGGTGCTAGGATCAAAATATTAGAGTCAAATGACATGTTTTCTATATTAATAATCCTTAGGTCATTGTCATATTCAGAGCTGTATTAGATAATAACATTTAAAAAGCCCATTTTCATTCTGAGAGGCTCAGTTTTAGTAACTGTTGAGTTTCACACCACCACCTCTTATCCCTATACCAACTGCCTACAGGAAGCACAGAAACTTAATTATTGACAGACTAAATATTTGCATTTTGTGGAAACAGGAATATTCCATAATTTAAGAACTTAGCAAATATTTTCCTTAAAACCAGATTTTGTACTTTATTGTGGGTTGCATTTAAGAATAGCAGTATGAAATTTTCAAACTGCATTTGGGAACCTTTATGCTTTCTGAGGTCTGAGCATGGATTGTTAGCTCTTTTTTCTTTTTAAAATGTTTAATCTTTGCCCACTTTTGCCATTTCTTCTTTCATGTGCGTGAAATGTCAGCTTGCAAGTTGGTGAGCTGCAACCTACTATTTTCCCTCAATGTATGAGTAATTTCTATGCCATGTGGATGCATTTGTAAAAGGCCACTGATTAAGGTTATTCTGTGCACAAGGATCTTATTTAAGAGCATCCATGATCAGATTTTAATTTCTCTTGCTTATCTGCAGTTCTCTACAAAAAAAAAAAAAAACTTGATTAACATCTCATTTGGTGTAAACAAATTGTTTTGTTTTGCAGGTGCAAACTTCTCTAGGGAACTACAAAGTATCAATATACACATCTTTTGAGAAATATAAAGTGCCATGAAAATAACAAAAACATTATTGTTCTTATTTTCTTATAGCTTATAGGTGACCCCCATTTTAAGAATTACCTTTGGGAATCCCTCCAAATTAGGTGTCATGAAAATGACTCTGCCAGGACAAGATTTTCAAATCTTGTTTTTGTGTATGGAAACAAGGCTGTTGGAAATGGTTTCTATCCCATGAGCAATAGGGGCTGAAGTTCTTTCTATGCTTTTCTGATGCTCAGCTCATTCAATAGCAGGGTTGTGAAAATGGCAGGGAATTAAGAAACAGATGATGGAGTTCAAGGCTCTGCTTTGCTACTTTTCTTCTGTGTAAATTTGGGGAAATCATTGAGCCTGTTTGAGACTGTTTTCCTATATGTAAAATGAGAATAACACGCAAGGTTGACCTGGTTATTAAAATTAAAAGTAATTGAGGATTTTAAAGTGCTACACAAAGTTGGTTATTACTAAGACTGACTTATTGGTGTATTGTTTTTCATCAGAGAACCACACACCCAAACTACACTGTTTTAATTTTACTGAACTGCATTTTGGCATCTATTAACCAAACTTGAGGCACATGATAAGAAAATTAAAACACTTTTCTATTCACCTTAGTGTTGAAAAGTAATTGGGGAAAGTTTTTATGCCTCTTATAGTATCCTTTTTAATAAATACCTAGAGACATGACACATTTTTCTCAGAATATCTCAATTACTTTTAAACAACAGCTTTCTGTATTTATTTTTAAAGTCATATATAACTTACTGTGTTTTCCTCTTTACACTGGCTTCTAGGCAGTTCTGAGTTAAATCCATGAGTTATATCTAGCTAAATATACATGACTTTATAATATTCATTTTACCTCACCAATGTCTTCAACTTGTTATTTTTGGCTATATTTTCGTTTTGTTCACGGTTTCTTCACTTTTCCCTTTTCGTGTGCTACATGTGTTTTAAAAACTACATAGTTTTTGGAATGAGGTGATACTATATCTAAATGGAAAATAACTGTTTTCTATGAGATATTTCAAGTAGATAATAATTGCTACCATATTTTGAAGTCTTACTACATGTTAGGCCCCTTGATAAGCACTATCTATTATCTCTTTTATTTTTTGCCCAAAAGGTATCATTTCCTATATTTTACAAATGATAATACTAAGGCTTAGAAACAAGCAAATTGACCCAACTAGTGGCTCTTCTCTAGTAAATGGAGGAAATTGATTTCCAATGTAGATTTATCTGATTCTAAAATTCATGTTGATTGGTCATTGCATTATACTGCCTTTTATTACTAAGTAAAATAATGTAACAAATGACTATCATTATTATCATTGCTGTAGAATTATTATCAAAGGTTTTTGATGTAGTTGAATATTTAATTTTGACCAAGAGCATACATAATTTTTAAAAAATGCATGTTTTAAAACTCTATTTTTCGTATTTTTGCCTGACAATTTGATAGTGCGAGTGTTTTGCCACATCTTGCCTTTACTGCCAAGAATGATTTCAAGGCCTATCTCCATATGTAACTTGGTGTACAACCCAGGAGAAATGTATGCCTCTTACTGACATATGGGGAAACACATCCAACAGTCCTTTTTTAGAATGTAGCAAAATCTTCCTGGCACTTTCTAACAATCTTCTACCATGCTTTGTTCCTTCAAGTTGTACTTCAAATGCATTTGCTACTC
This sequence comes from Trachypithecus francoisi, assembly GCF_009764315.1. Classification (NCBI taxonomy): domain Eukaryota; kingdom Metazoa; phylum Chordata; class Mammalia; order Primates; family Cercopithecidae; genus Trachypithecus; species Trachypithecus francoisi. Next base: position 66,005,695 of record NW_022681472.1, read on the forward strand.
TCTTTCTCTTCATGATCTTCAAGTTTATTATCTATTGCCATATCTTTCTGTTTAGTTGTTTGAATGGGAAGGTTCTGTTTAGTTTCTGTCTTTTGGTACATGATAACTGCCCCAAGAGGTCTCTTTTGTTTCTAATTTTGTATCCATGATTTTAAAGAAAGATTGAGAAAGCATGGCCACACAGAATTGACCAAAAAAAAAAAAAAAAAAAAAAAAACCAGTAAGATCCTGGCTTGGGTAGTGGGAGGATGATATTTGCTATCACAATGAGGAAGGCATTATGGAATTAATAACTTCTGAATTGGGTTTATATTGAAAGTAGGGGGTGACTTGACGGTGGGGTACTTAGAACCATGGAAGGGTTTTTTCTTCCTACCAAAGTCTTATAAAAATCTTCCATACAACAAGTTATTCTCCTAAAAGAGAAGCAATGTTCAGAAAGCCTGAAAGATGTAGCCCAGTTAGAGAAGTCATTTCCAGGAAAACTGGTAACTAAGGCAGTCATTTTTCAGAGAATTAAAAGGGACAAGATCTCCATCACTTCAGCTTTTGAACATATCTGTGAAGGAACTAACGGGAGTAGGAACAGCTGCAGCCATAAGTAATTCATAAAACTCAACTTGGGGTGATCATGTTGAGCATTATATTCAGAAAGAATGGAATGCCTTTGTAATTGTGCTATCATTCCAGTGCAGACTCACATGGGAGAAGGATCGGGATTGCACACAAAGGATGATTTGCCAATTCTACTATGTCAGGCTATGAAGGAGAAAATGGGTAAGAGGAGAACAAATAGTGAAAATATTTTTCTTAGCCAAACTTTTGGAAATGTTTCAACAAATCCTTATTGAAGTATAATTAGAAGTGTATTTCTCAACCTTGTCTTTTATTTTTTTACAATTTGTTTTTGTGGGGGACCATTTTATCCATTATGTGATATAGGCACAATTCCTAGGGCTGAAAACTTTTGGAAGGTCTACAAATATATGTGCAACCTGAAAAATGACTTAATAACTCTATAATATGAAAACAAAACTGCAAAATCAAAAGGAATTAATACTTAATGAAATATCCACAAAGCATAACATTATTTTACTTGTTTAACTGCAACTTAACTGCTATGTCTTATGATAGATAATAAATAACAAGGAAAATATGAAATATTTATTGTCAAATAAGCAATATTATAAAAATTCTCTCTAAAAAGTTACAACAAAAATATTCTTAATGCATGATGTAAGCATTGCAAAATATGCTTGATATGATATGTAGTGAAATTTTTAAAATTAAGACAGCCTCTCGTCAAGGATGGTTGTCATTAAACAACTCATATTGGGTTTATGTATAACTATGTTTTTTTAGTTTTCTATTGGTGCATAACAAATTACAACAAGCTTAGCAGATTAAGACAACACATTATTACCTCATGCTTTCCCTGTGTTAGGACTTAGGGCATAGGTTAGCTGGGTCCTTCATTCAGGGTCTAACTGGCATGAAATTGAGGTGTCAGCCAGTGCTGTGGTCTCACCTGGAGACTTGACTCAGTTGGCTAAGGTGGAGTCATCATGGGAGTGATATCCCATCATCTTTGTCATATATGTAATCTAGTCAAGGGAATGGCATTCCATCACTTTTACTATATTCTATAGACAAGAAATCACAGGTTCTGCCTACACTCAAAGTGAGGAGATTATCTAAATTGGGAAGGGGATCACGCATCCTTAAAAACGTATTGGGAGTTATTTTAGGATGTGTCTGCCAAAATGTTTAAAACTATGTTTTTTAAGGTTTTGTTCTCTAATATGGGTTCAGTTATTGTCACATATTTCTTTAGTTGTCTTTATAAAGTTTTGAGATAAAGAACCCTTTCACTTACGTTATGGATGACATTTAGAACCAGTTGGGCACATAGTAGGTACAGAATTAATGAACTGCAGAAAAGATTATTTTGACTAGAGAAGATATATAAAAGAGAGAGTTCGGAGAAAGATTTGTTCCCATCTGATTGTGTCTTACATTCCCCAAGCACTCATGCTTCAGGTATTCCAAGAACATTCTTGGTAAACTTAATTCAGAGCTTCTGAGGTCATTGAGCAGGTTCAAGGCTTTACACTAGCAGAGTCTAGAAGGCTAAGAAAAAGACATCAGTTAGGACTGAAAGTAACTGGTTGTAAGTGCATTCTGACACTCTTGCTGATCACCGACATGTATCTCCTCCTAAGGATGATCTTCTTTATCCCTTTTACTCTTGTTTCCTCAGCTCTCCATCTCTCATGCTTTTTGTCTTTCTTGCTCATAACCTCTTCCCACAGTTTGGCTTTTCTTTCATTTTATCATTTTAACTCTTCTAATATTTGTCTCTCATAGTCTATTATTCCATCTCTCAGGATTATTACTTGCATCAATATTGAGAGAGTGTGTGTGTGGCTCTGTGTGTGCATGTCTGTGTACCTGTATGCTTATGTCAGTGTATAAACTTAGTGTATTGCAATCAGATGGCTTTACATTTATGTGGTGGGGTACATAGGCCTTCTTTCACATTGAGATGGAGGAGTCAGGGTCACCTGAGTCATGGCCGGAGTAAGTGATGCCTGTGATATGCATGCCCTTGAAAGAGCCTGGGAACTCAGTGGAGCAAGGAGATTTATTGGAGAGGCCTTCCTTGTAGTTAAGATTTCACAGATGGAATGGACTTCCTAAGAAAGAAGTTAATCTGGATAAGTCTCAGAAACAGAGGAGAGGTTTTGGTTTTTGTTTGTTTTTGTTTTATTTGGTGAGAGTCTCTGACTCTTGCCACAGTGTTTTTAGGGCAGGACTATATATGTAACAGCAGTAGCAAATTTTAAAGATCCAGGTGAGGACAATTAGAAGGAAGAGCCTGTGGGTGATATTATTAGTTTTAAATCTGTCACTACAGGAGTGAAGTCATGAAGAATCCTATACAATGGGTACCTCTGTTGGCTGGCACTATAAAACATTAAGGTGACTGTGTAAGTTCATGGCTCCTAGTTTAAATTCCCACTCTGAAGAAAGAAGGTTCGTATATTTAGAAAACAGTCACTTCTCTGTAGGAGTGCTTTATACTACAACCATCTGAAGAACTTTCACATTCAGTATATTTTGGTATCAGAACAAATAAAACCACATCTTCAACAAGTGAAAATTTCCAGTCTTCTCCATTTTTATTTTCTCGTCGACCAGTGATTGCAGATGCTTAAGCTAGCCTCCTCAGCTGAAAATGGATGGATTCGGAACTAGCCACATGGTGTGCTTATATGATTTTTGCCATCTGTCTTTAAATACAACACTCCAGCATGTGTCTGTAAGTAACATAACAAGAAAATTTCCACGTGGAATTACTAATCAAGCTTGAAGTCCACATTTTCCAGCAGAGAGATTATGGAAAGGTAAATAACTAACAAAGGAAAAAGATAATTTGTGTAAGGAAATAGTATAAAAGAAGAAAATAAAAATGAAAGTAGGTAGATAATTAATTAAACAGCAAGAAGGAGATGGACAATTTCCAGAAACAGTACTTTCCTCCCACTTGAAAGCTGGGGAGCTTAATTTTTCTTTTTTTCTGATAATTCTTGAGAGATCCTCTTCAGAGCTAATACATTTTATTGGTTCAGTTAAAAAACATTCATTATACTGGAACAACTTAAGTCTGAAGATAGTGGTTTTAACCCTTCTATTAACACTGCATAATCTTAGAAACTATATAAATTAGACTGTATTTTAAATGAATCTTCACAAATAGATTGTGATTTCTCTGCTTTTGCAGCTAAATTCCAAGTGAATAAGCAGACCTTTAAAATGCATTAAAATTATCTTCATTCATATATACTTACCTTTTAAAATAAAATAAACAAAAGACTCATATTTTTAAATAAACTGATATAATCCTATTCGAACTTAAGGAGACCTGGCCTGGTATGAGAAAAGCAGTTATATCCTGGAATATTATAAAAAGAACAGGATTCAGAATTAATTAAGCCTTACTTCAACTTGTAAGAAGATTTCTAATCAAAAGCTTCTTCTTAGAGAGTATTATATTGTGCCATCAAACTTCAGCCTCTTCCTAATATGTCCTTGAAATAGAACTTCCATTAAGGAAGTCCATATCCAAAATCTCCATTTAAGAGTGCAGATTTGTGCAGACTAACTCTCAAACTAAGTGGGATTTTGGAAACTCCCCAATGCTGTTTCAGTTCTTAAGGGAACATTAAAATTAAGCAATATGCAAGCCAGATAATTCTTTTTAAAGGCAGAAACTGCTTCCTTTATACCTATACTTTATTTTTTCAAGAAGCATGAGAGATCATATAGAGTGAATCTATATACTGCCTAGCAGAATTTGGTAGAGAACAAGGATATTTTCTTATTTGAATTGTATTCATCTTTTGAAACATTTTATCCACAACTGGAGAGTAAATGCAGATGCTTAGCTTGACTCAGAAGTTTTAGATGGAAAAAGGGAATATGTAAAATGCTTTACCTATTGTTGAAAGAAATGAAAAACCACCACATAAAGTCACTGAAGTTTGACTAGAAGATAAATCCAGAATCACAGTGGTCACCTCTAAATTGGAAGACTGATGATTTATCTGTCCCGACCTGCAGGACAGTCGAACGGGCCCTGGAAGGGGGAGTGGGAATGGAGGAGACAAGAAAACACAAGAAATGGAGACAAGACAAGTAGCCTGATCAAGTCTCGTTTATTGAATGCAGGGTCATGCCTTATATAGGCTGGCAGAGGAAGAGGTTGGGCCAGGGCGGTGACGGGGGGCCGGGTCTTCTCAAATCACAATCGCGCATGCGCCGTGGGTTTGTACTTTTCCCTGGCGCGGGATCGCGCCTGCGCCCTAGGCTGCATATCTTCCTGGGCGGGAAAATGTTTACGCGCGCGCGGGAACAGTTTGGGCGCGCGCGGGAAAAACTTTGGGCGCGCGCGGGAAAAGCTTTGGGCGCGCGCGGCAACAGTTTTGGCGCGCGCGGAAAAACTTAGGCGCGCGCGGGAAGGGTTTGTAAATAAAGAACCCGGGAATGTGCCGTCCTGTCTCCGCTTTGCGGAGATCAAGCAACAGAGGTCGGCTAATTCCGGGCCTCATGGCTCTGGACAGGTCCCCCTTTTTTATATATAATTACGGCTAGAAGATTGTCCCTCGGGAACTGCGCCTGTCTTAGGTTGGAGTAATGCATCTCATCACTGGTACCCGTCATGGGATTAGGCAGTAGCTTATGACGGCCCTCCTGTCTTAGGTTAGTGAGAGATGATGCTCTCTTACCCGTCATTGGCTGTCCAGTTCAGCGCATAGGGAAGGTGGTCATAATGGGTGTGAGTATGAACCACCGCGATCTTCTTGTTCTAGGCGATTATAATGGACCTGTATAGGCTTCGCTTGGATAGCCTCGACTTGTTGCTTAATGAATGTCATGAGCTTATTGAAGACCAAAGGTCCTACAGAGAGTAAGAGCAATAGGCAAAGCAGGGGGCCCAGGAATGGCATAAGATAGGGAAGGAGTCCATGGAACCCAGTCCAAAATGGGTTATCGGTTATTTCTTTTCGTCGTTTTTCTAGGTCTTCTTGTAGACGCCTGATTTTATCCCTGACGATCCCGGATTTGTTGGCATAGAAACAGCACTTCTCCTGTAAAGCCAAGCAGATGCCTCCCTGTTCTGCAGTTAGTAAATCTAGGCCTCTCCTATTTTGGAGCACTACTTCTGCCAGAGAATCTACCTGATCTTGTAAATCTTGTATAGTACTTGAAATGGCCTGCATATCTGAGATCAGTTGGCGAGACAATTTGGTGTATTGAGTAACAGAAACCCCTAGGCCTGTAGCCCCAGTTGCTACGGCAGTAGTTATGCCTAATCCTGCAAGTAAGGGGATAAATTGTATTGCCCTTTTGTTTCTTCCTAAAAAGTGATCTATAGCTGGGATAGGTACAGGTTCATCTCCAGGGATAATGTCTATGTCTGGCAAAAGTGTGGCTAAGACACAGCGTCCTGTCCAGTTAGTAGGTAAATAGGTATAAGCCCTATTATTGCCACATATAAAAACTGAACTGTTTGGGGCACACAGCGATTGGGAAATATTTACTATGGTGGAACAATTATTGAATTGATTGAATCCTACATCAAGGTCATAAGTGTTGTTAAGGGGAGGGGAGTAGATGCAAGAGGAACTAGGAAATTCTAAAGGCTGTACTTTAAGGGGAGGAATTATGGTGCAAGGGGTATTGGATGTATAATTTAAGTTATTACTGGGTATGGCAAGAGGAACAGGATCTCCTGATTGCAGACACAGCCAGCAGTCATTAGCCAAGCCCTGCTGATATGAGGGCCCTATGTCTGAACAGAGGCGGATGTAGCCTGTTAAGTCTGTTTTCTTTCTATAAGGTCTGATTGCTGCCTGACAAGCTGGGTTAGCGTTTTCGTAAGCTAGCTGTTTTACATAATCCACCCCTGCCTCGGCATTTCCAAATATTCTGCTGGCCGTGGTTAAAAGTCTATGTACAAAGTCTGCAAATGGCTCATCAGGTCCTTGTTTGACCCCCGTGAGCGAGGCTCCTGGATCCCCCTTAACAGGAAGTTTTCTCCAGGCTTTGGTAGCCGCTGCTTGAATTTGAGAAAACAGTCCAGGATCATACTGCATCTGAGCATCGGTTTCTGTGTAATTACCCGAGCCAGTTAGCATATCAAAATCCCAACCATTTCCGGCTTGTTGGTTTCTCTTGGCCGTATCTCTACAATTCTCATAAAATTCTGACTTCCAAATCAGATGGTCGCCTCCGGAAAGAACTGCTCTAACTAATGTATTCCAATCTATGGGAGTGAGCCAATTTTCGGCCACAGATTCGACTATGGCCAGGGTGTACGGGGCAGTAGCTCCGTATTGCGAGACAGCAGTTTTTAGTTCTTTTATTACAGTAAATTCAAACCCATTGTGGTGTCTCCAGGCTCGGCCCTGCGCATCTGTAGTTTCCGTTACCGGAAAAACATCTCGAGGAGAGGAATCCTCCCTATCCCTACTACCAAGTGACCTTCCTTTGGGGACATGCTGTCCGGGTCTCTGAGGGTGAGAGTGTTTCTCTATTCCTTTAGGGTATTGAACGCTCTCACTTCCTGTCCTTAATTTCTGCAATCTAGTGATTAAAGACTGATGTAGTTCTTCGAGCTTTATTTGCTCTTCAAGTTGTGCAATTTTTTCTCTAAGCTCCTCTTTTGGGTCTATTACTGCCATAACTGTGGGGGCAGAAGCCTTATTATAGGGAGGGGGATAAGTAAGAGTTTGTGGCCAGTCAGAATTATGATATTTTGCTGCCTCTTCCTCAAAATTATCCAGTTTACTTCTGAAGGATTAAGGTTATTTTTACTTTTGCTTTCATTAGTTGTAGGTAAAACTGGGTATTTTTTAGCCTTTTCCTTATTTGATGTTTCTATGTTTGTTATTGAGGGGACCCCAGCCTCTTCCTCGTCGCTTTGTAGCGATATAAGGTCTGTTTCTTTATTAGGTATGGATTTTTCGAGGTCGGTTTGGGAACTGCCTCTTAATATTTCCTCAGTCTGAGTAACCACCGCCATTACCTCAGGATCTTTTTCTTTTTCCTTTTTATCTATTATATCTTTGATTAAGTTCCAATAGGAAAAGGCTGTCACCGGGACCTTCTCTGGTCCAAAAGTACTATAATAATCCTGAAAACAATCTCCCACTCTACGCCACCTCTTTACGTCAATGGTCCCCTCTTGTGGAAACCAAGGGCAGGTTTCTTTTACAAAATCAAAGAACTTAAACAAATCATTACTTTTAACCTTTACTCCTCGTGTTTTTAAGCCTCTTTTAATTGCCCTACATAAATCTGATGCTGGCTTAATTCTTGTCCCATAATCAGACACTATTACTCACCTCTGGTTCCAACGCGGCAGGCTCCCGCGACGTCCGGAGGAATTTCTTCCACTTTCACTTTCGGCCGACTTTAGTGCCTTCTTCCTCACTATTTCCCCCGTGTCCAGGTCCCTGTCCGGGCGCCAGGTGTCCCGACCTGCAGGACAGTCGAACGGGCCCTGGAAGGGGAGTGGGAATGGAGGAGACAAGAAAACACAAGAAATGGAGACAAGACAAGTAGCCTGATCAAGTCTCGTTTATTGAATGCAGGGTCATGCCTTATATAGGCTGGCAGAGGAAGAGGTTGGGCCAGGGCGGTGACGGGGGGCCGGTCTTCTCAAATTACAATCGCGCATGCGCCGTGGGTTTGTACTTTTCCCGGGCGCGGGATCGCGCCTGCGCCCTAGGCTGCATATCTTCCTGGGCGGGAAAATGTTTACGCGCGCGCGGGAACAGTTTGGGCGCGCGCGGGAACAGTTTGCGCGCGCGCAGGAAAAACTTAGGCGCGCGCGGGAAAAGCTTTGGGCGCGCGCGGCAACAGTTTTGGCGCGCGCGGGAAAACTTAGGCGCGCGCGGGAAGGGTTTGTAAATAAAGAACCCGGGAATGTGCCGTCCTGTCTCCGCTTTGCGGAGATCAAGCAACAGAGGTCGGCTAATTCCGGGCCTCATGGCTCCGGACATTTATCAAGACTGGATGTCAACTTTCAATGGCTAGGTGTCACTGAGGAAAAGTACCCGTAGCTCTAGAACACAGACAAGGTAAAAAAAAATCTAATAAGAAAGTACCTAACACCAACGAGTTATAAAAATAACATAGAGCACATGTTAACTCATGATGAGTTTGTTCAGTAAGGTAAATTGACTTTTTAAAAAATGAATTAACTTTATGATATAAAATTAGTCTTCATAATGTGATAATTTGGGACACTTTAGAATACTAATGGGGAAATATCTAAAATCATCACAGAGTAAACGTAATTAATTGAAATAAACTAGAAAAACCCTCTTATTGGGCATTTTCAAAATTTAAAATTTTGAACTTTGTTATAATTTTTATGTTTGCTAAGAAAATAGCTAAGTCCAGTTTTCTACTGTTTCTTAAGAGTGTTTCTATTCAATGCCACAAAGGTGAAGAGATACTCTGCCTCCATTTACAAATGCTGTGATTGAGAATATGCTTTTCCATTCATCAATTCAATAGGGGAGAAGGAGGAAAAATACTTCTGAATACATGAAGGGAGTTATTACATTGCTGAAATGAAGCAGTAAAATCAAAGGGAAAGAAAAAATTTGGGAGTAAGATTAAATTAGCTGTGTGGCATTGGAAGTAGTTTATACCCTCTGATTCTCTTTATTTGTAAAATAAGGATAATAATACCTAATTGGACAGATTGCTCTGATGAGTACAGTGCTTGCCAAAGTCATCATGCAAAGTATGATATTGATGTTTTTATTATTGAGTTTCATATACCTGGAACTCACTGGAGATAATTAAGGATGTTTCTCTTGGATACTTTGAAATTACAGAAAAAGAAAATCCACAGTTAGAACTTATTCTCCATAAAAACAAAGATTAGCTTGACAATAGAAAAGAGCTTATATGGTTAAATTTTACAATGAACAATAAAGTTTGGGGCCTTTTGTTTTATGGGCATCCTCTTATTTGGGACATTCTATCATCTGGTTCACATTGTCTGCTAAACTTGGTTGAGCAACTTAGTTGAGCCTTATTCTAGTAGAGAAGCAGATTATGAAATTAATTTTCAACTTAGTAGAGCAACTTCGGGGATGAAGTTAATTGAATTATTCAATCCTGGCACATTTTGGAAGCTTCTGGTATAATATCAGAGAACTATAAATAATGCCTTTGAAGATGACACTTTCCATTTTATTTGCCCAGGTGGAAGTATAAGAGCAATAGTAACAATAAAAGGGGGGTCCTAAATAAAGCTTGCCATTAAATGGTAAGATTGAGGATTTGGGTGTGAATTTAGGTGTGAAGCGATCAAGGAGGCTGTTTAGTCTGATTTAGTTTCCAGACGTGGATCTGCCTCTAGATACAGCAAAAGTAGTTTTATCTGCATCCAGTTAGTAGATTAGGAGACTAAATTAGTTTGAAATCAAGCCCCAGATGAAAAGTAAAGCATTTATCTCCCTTTCCTTGTATTTTGTGCATAAATATCATCACTGAGAGATGTTTCATGAAGGGATGTCTGGTTAGAGACAGAATGTGGATTTGGGATTCCTACATCTGTCTACATATTTACGTAGATACACTATATATCTGTAAAATAAACTTATACATTCTACTGAAATTTTCTTACATTATTGAGTGAGTCTTGTATGTGGAAGAGATTTTGAAAAAAATTGATTGTTCAATATAAGCTTAAGGTCACTGGTGAGAAGTCATGAAAATTGTTCAAAGAAGAAAAGATTGAAAGAAGCCTTCTTGTCCCCTCCCACTAGGCTTTGTTTACCCTTCTCTGCTTTACTTTCAAAATCAGAAGAATAGTAAACAACTTTACATGAAATGCTTTTCTCTTTTTAGAGCTTGCTTTTATCATAACTTCATTGGCAATAATTCAATTGAGAAATTGAAAGACAATTGTGTAATAGATAAGAACAGGGATTCTAGAGCCAGGCTGTTGGGTTTGGGCCTTGTCACTGCCACTTACTCTAACTTTTGACAAATTCTGTGGCATCTCTGCTCCACAGTTTGGTTTTTGTTCTATATCGAATGGGACTAATTGCATAGAGTTGCTGTGAGGATTAACTAAATTATTTCTGAGAATAGTACCTGGTACTTCCTAAATTCTCATAAATTGTCAGTTATTTTTCTCATTATAATTCTTATTACTATGAAGGTAGCCATGCATTTTTCTAAGAAACTTATGACAGCCCCAAGCTGATCAACTGATTTTGAAATTATAGGTAGAATGTCAAAGAACTTTTGAAATTAATTGCTTAATATTTGGGATACCAGTCCTCCTCTCCACAGTTACGGTATTCTGACTCAGAATAAATGAAGACTTTTCTTCACACTATTATTATATTTGACGATGAGTTCAGCTTTGGTGGGAGGTACAAGACAAAGGTTATGTTAGAATTTGTTCTATGTGACAAACTGAAATCAAATCATTCAGAGTAGCCTGTCATAGCAGGAGATTGCAATAGCTAATGTGGTATTGAATGTTGATCATGACTAAGTAGTATATGACTTATGATACTCTTACTCACCCTGGTGCCCAAATTTATTATGTAGTAAATATGAATTCATCTCTGTAGTTAGTAATTGAAGCCATTAACCACATATCCTTTCAGCTGGAAAAGTTAGAGCTTTAGGTTCCTTATTGATATTGTGTCTAGAAGAGACAAAGATTTAAAACTAAAAAAATCAGCTGCACTTGTTTATTATTTTTATTTTTATTTTTGTGGGTACATGACAGGTGTATATATTTATGGAGTACACGAGATGTTTTGGTACAGGAATACAGTGCATAATAATCACATGGTAATGAGTATCCATCACCTCAAGCATTTATCCTTTGTGTTACAAACAATCCAATTATAGTTTTAGTTATTTAAAAATGTACAATTAAATTATTATTGCCTATGGTCACCCTGTTGTGCTATCAAATACTAGGCCTTATTCCTTCTTTCTATTTTTTTGTACCCCTTAGCCATTCTCACCTCCTTCCCACTCCCCAACTACCCTTCCGAACCTCTGGTAACCATCCTTCTATTCTCTATATATCTTACTGAGTTCAATTGTTTTTATTTTTATCGCCAAAAAATAAGTGAGAATATGAGATGTTTATGTTTCTGTGCCTGGATTATTTCACTTAACATAATGATCACCAGTTTCATCCATGTTGTTACAAATGAAGAATTTCTTTTTTTTTTCTTTTTTTTTTTTTTGAGACAGAGTCTCGCTCTGCTGCCCATGCTGGAGTGCAGTGATGTGATCTTGGCTCACTGCAAGCTCCACCTCCCGGGTTCACGCCATCCTCCTGCCTCAGCCTCCTGAGTAGCTGGAACTACAGGCCCATGCTGCCATGCCTGGCTAATTTTTTGTATTTTTAGTGGAGATGGGGTTTTACCATGTTAGCCAGGATGATCTTGATTTCCTGACCTTGTGATCCGCCCGCCTCGGCTTCCCAAAGTGCTGGGATTACAGGCATGAGCCACTGAGCCTGGCCAAATTTCATTCTTTTTTATGGCTGAATAGTATTCTAATGTGTATAAGTACCACATTTTCTTTATCTGTTCATCTGTCGATGGGCACTTAGATTGCTTCCAAATCTGGGCTATTGTGAACAGAGCTGCAACAAACATGGGAGTGCAGATATCTCTTTGGCATAGTGATTTCCTTTCGTTTGGGTATATACCCAGCAGTGGGATTGCTAGATCATACATTAGCTCTACTTCTAGTTTTTTTGAGGAACCTCCAAACTGTTCTCCATAGTGGTTGTACTAACTTGTATTCCCACCAACAGCGTACAAAGGTTCCCTTTTCTCTGCATCCTCACCAGCATTTGTTATTGTCTGTCTTTTGGATAAAAACTATTTTAACTGGGGTGAGATGATATTTCATTATAGTTTTGATTTTCATTCCTCTGATTATCAACGATATTGAGCCCCTTTTCATATGCCTATTTGCCATTCATTTGTGTTTTCTTTTTTGAGAAATGTCTATTTAAATCTTCTGCATGTTTTTTCATTGGATTATTTGAGTTTTTCCTGTAGAGCTGTTTGAGGACCTTATATATTCTGATTAATAATCCCTTGCCAGGTGGCTAATTTGCAAATATTTTCTCCCGTTCTTTTGGTTGTGTCTTCACTTTTTTCACTGTGCAGAAGCTTTTAAATTGGTTGTGATCCCATTTGTCCATTTTTGCTTTGGTTGCCTGTGATTATGGAGTATTACTCAAAAAATGTTTGCCCAGACTAAAGTCCTGGAGAATTTCCCCAATGTTTTTTGTAATGATTTCATAGTTTGAGAGATTTAAGTTTTTAATCTATTTTGATTTGATTTTTGTATATGGTAAGAGATAGGAGTCTAGTTTCATTCTTCTGTATATGTATATTCTGTTTTCCAAGCACAACTAATTGAAGAGACTGTCTTTTCCCTAGTGTATATTCTTGGCACCTTTGTTGAAAATGAGTTCAGTGTAGATACATGGATTTGTTTCTGTGTTGTCTATTCTTCTCCATTGGTCTATGTTTCTTTTTTCATGCTGTTACAATGCTGTTTTGGTTACTATAGCTCTGTAGTATAATTTGAAGTTAGGTGATGTGTTTCCTCCAGTTTTATGTTTTTTGATAAAAATAGCTTCGGCTATTCTGGGCCTTTTGGGTTTCCATATAAATTTTAGGATTGTTTATCTATTTCTGTAAATCATGTCATTGATATTTTGATAGTGATTTTATTAAATCTGTAGACTGCTGTAGATGTCATTGAATCTGTAGATTGGTATTTTGGTAGGGATTTCATTGAATCTGTAGCATGGACATTTTATACTATTGATTCATCCAATCCATGAACACGAATTTCTTTCCATTTTTTGTGTGTGTGTCCTGTTCAATTTCTTTCATCAGTGTTTTATAGTTTTCATTATAGAGACTTTTCATTTTTTTGGTTAATTCCTAGATATTTAATTTTATTTGTGGCTATTGTAAATGGGATTACTTTTTAAAATTTCTTTTCAGATTGTTCACTATTGGTATATAGAAATGCTACTGATTTTTGTATGTTGATTTTCTATCCTGCAACTTGACTGAATTTGTTTAACAGTTCTAATAGTTTTCTAGGAGATTCTTTAGGTTTTTCCAAATATAAAATTATATCATCAGCAAACAAGGACAATTTGACTTCTTTCTTTCTAATTTGGATTCCCTTTATTTCTTTCTCTTATCTGATTGCTCTAAGACTTCCAGAACTCTGTTGAGTAAAAGTGGTCAAAGTGGGAAAACTTGTCATGTTCCATCCAGATCTTACAGGAAAGACTTTAATTTTTTTCCTAATTCAGTATTATACTAGCTGTGGTCTGTCATATATGGCTTTTATTATGCTGAGGTATGTTCCTTCAATGCCTAGTTTTTTCAGGGTTTTTATCATGAAAAGATGTTGAATCTTATCAAGTGCTTTTTCAGCATCGTTTAAAATGACCATAATGTTTTTGTCCTTCATTCTGTTGATATGATGTATCACATTAATTGCTTTGGATATGTTGAATGATTCTTGCATCCCAGGGATAAATCCCAGTTCATCATGATGAATAATTTTTTAATGTAGTGTCAAATTTGAATTTTTAGTGTTAAGGATTTTTGCATCAATATTCTTCAGAGATACTGGCCTGTGGTTTTCTTTTTTTGATGTGTCTTTGTCTGGTTTTGGTATCAGGGTAATACTGGCCTTACAGATTGCATTTGGAAGTGTTCCCTCCTCCTCTATTTTTTGGAATACTTTGAGTAGGATTGGTATTAGTTCTTCCCTAAATGTTTGGTTTAATAAGGCAGTGAGGCCATTGGGTCCTGGGCTTTTTTTTACTGGGAGACTTTTCATTACGACTTCAGCCTTGTTACTAGTTACTGGTCTGTTCAGGTTTTGAACTTCTTCATGGTTCAATTAGCCAGTTCTTTGTGTCTAAGGATTTGTCCATTTCTTCTAGATTATTCAGTTTATTGGCATATAGTTGCTCATAGTAGCCACTAACAATCTTTTTAGTTTCTATAGCATCAATTTTCATGTCTGCTTTTTCATCTCAGATTTTATTTATTTGTGACTTCTTTCATTTTTTCTCAGTGTGACTAAAAGTTCATGATTTTTAAAAAAATCTTTTAAAAAATCAACTTTTTCATTCATTGATCTTTTGTATTTTTAAATTTCAATTTTATTTATTTCTGCTTTTAATTTTATTATGTCTTTTCTTCTGCTCATTTTGGGTTTGTGTTTTTTTAGTTCTTTAAAATGTATCATTAGGTTGTTTATTTGAAGTTTCTGTTCTTTTTGGATGTGGACACCTATAGCTGCAAACTTTCCTCTTAGTACTGCTTTTGCTGTATCCCATAGGTTTTGATATGTTTTATTTCCATTATCATTTTTAAGACATTTTTCAATTTTCCTCTTAATTTCTTCATTGACCCATGGTCATTCAAGACCATATTTTTAAACTTCTGTGTGACTGCACAGTTTCAAAAAATCTTCTTGTTATTGATTTCTAGTTTTATTGCCTTGTGGTCAGAGAAGTCACTTAATATTATTTCATTTTTTGGAATGTTTTAAGACTTATTTTGCGATCTACCATGTGGTCTATCCTTGAGTATGGTCCACATGCTGAGTAAAAGAATGTATATTCTGCAGCCATTGGATGAAATGTTCCGTAAATATCTATTAGGTCCATTTGGTCTATAGTGCAGATTAAGTCCAGTGTTTCTTTGCTGATTTTCTCTCTGGAAGCTCAGTCCGATGATGAATGTGGGGTATTAAAGTCCCGTCTATGTCTCTGTTTAGTTCTAAAGTTCACTTTATATATCTGGGTATGCCAGTGTTGGGTACATATACATTTAAAATTGTTATATCCTTTTACTGAATTGACCTCTTCATAATCATATGCTTACCTTCTTTGTCTCTTCTTATACTTGTTGCCTTGAAATCCACTTTTTCTGATATAAATGTAGCCACTACCGCTGTTTTTTGGTTTCCATTTGCAGAGAATATCTTTGCTCATCCGTTTATTTTCAATCCATGTGTGTCTTTATAGGTAAAGTGTGTTTCTTGTAAGGAATAGATCATTGGGTCTTACTAGTTTTTTTTTTTGTTTTTTTGTTTTTTTTTTTTTTTTTTTTGTTTTTTTGTTTTTTTTTTTTTACAGAGTTTTGTTCTTGTTGCCCAGGCTGGAGTGCAGTGGTGCCATCTTGGCTCATTGCAACCTCTGCCTCCGGGGTTCAAGTCCATTCTAAGCTGTACTTTTGATTGCTAGATTGAAATCTTACCTTAGGAGATAATCCTCCCATACTTTTTTTTTTAAACTTAAAACTTTTTTTTCAACTTTTAAGTTCAAGGGTACAAGTGCAGCTTTGTTGCATAGGTAAATGTGTGTCAAGGGGGTTTGTTGTACAGATTATTTCATCAACCAGGTATTAAGCATAGTATCCATTAGTTATTTTTCCTGATCCTCTCCCTCCTTCCACCCTACACCCTCTGAAAGACCCCTGTATGTGTTATTCCCCTCCATGTGTCCATGTGTTCTCATCGTTTAGTTCCCACTTATAAATGAGAACATGTAGTAGTTGGTTTTCTGTTCTTGTGTTAGTTTGGTAAGGATAATGACCTCCAGTTCCATCCATGTCCCTGCAAAGGACATGATCTTATTCTTTTGTATGACTGCATAGTATCCCATGGTGTAGCTGTACCACATTTTCTTTATCCAATTTATCATTGATGGACATTTAGGTTTGTTCCATGTCTTTGCACCCTTCTCTTTTTGTCTTCTCTGCTTTCTTTCCTCTGATGACTTCATATGTCTCACAAATTATACACATTGTTTAAAGACAATAATTACACAATGAACAAGAAATTTGCATTACTTTAAATTGTCTATAGAAATAAGATTGTCCATATTCATTTCACCAGTAAATATTCATTATGAATAGTCACTATATTGTTACATAGTAGTATGAGCGAGGCTCTTTTATAATGAAATGTGATTGAAAACATACATATAAACAAGTATAGAAGAATGTTATTTTCAAAAATTGATTAATATTGTGAAAGAAGTTAAATAGGATAATGTGATGAAGAAGATAGTGTGTGGTAAGAGAATGACAGATAGGATAAATCTTGCCTTCAAAGAAAACCTGAATAAAATGAGGAGATGTAGGTTAAAATTACCAAGTAGCATATATGTAGGATAAGCAAATCTAGAGATTTAATGCACAAAATGAAGATGACAGTTTATACAATTTATTAGGTATTTTTGTTAAATAAGTAAATTTTCTTGCTCTTGTCCCCAAAAATGTATGTGGGATTATAGACATGTTAATTTGCTTCACTGTAGTAATAATTTAACTACTATATGTATCTCATAACTTTGTTTTGTGAACCTCAAATATACATAAAATTTATTTTAAAAGAAAACCTGATAACACCAAAAATTAGAACCCATATTGGATGTATTTTTTGGCTACCAAAATTTAATGATTATAACAAACTTAAAGTTAAATTTAAGAATTATCTTAAATAATTTTAATAACTGTTGGACCAAAAGGGAAATAAAAATTATTATTACAGGATGCAAAGAAGTTAATGAAAATGACAAGCTTTCTTATAAGATGCTGGCAAAGAGACGCATTCATGGCTTTTAAAACTTAGCTACTTAAAAGAAAGAAGAAAATAAAAAATTTTGATATTTTGCTTATATAAGAAGATTTTAAGAAGAACATAATGAAAGAATTCAGAAAGCTAAAAACAGAACTGAGTAAATTAGAAAATAATTGATAAATAAAATTAAGAAATCTAAGAACAAGATTTGTGACAAGGCCAATTGAACAAACTTTTAGTACTACCAATAAAAAACAATAATGCATAATATTTTGAATAGAAAAGAGAAAATAATCACACACTGTGTTACATTTTCCAATTATAAGAAAATAGTTTACTCTGTGCCAAATTTAAATTAATTTGATTATATGGATGATTTTCAGAGAAGATGAGTTATCCAGAATTAACAGTAAGCAAAGTTCAAAATGTGACTAAAATAAAACTATAAACAGAACTGATAAAAATGGCAAATAAATACTTCTTTTCCATAATCTGCAAACAAAAAACATCACCCAGCTCTGATTGTAAACCTTCAAGGAGCAATTTCTGATATTTAAATTGTCTCAAAGTATAAAGAAACTATAAAAGATTCACAATTTTTTTAGAAATCTAATGTAATTCTAATACTAAAATCTGAAAATTTGTGCAAAAATGGAAAACAATGTCTAATCAAATGAAAATAATTTAATTGCAGAAATTCAATTAAAACACCAGCAATTTTATTGTAAAAATATTGCATAATAAAAGAACAAAACATTATGGACAAGTAGGATTCATTTCAAGAATGAAAGGATGAGCTGATGTTAGAAAAATTTTCCACTGTAGATCATCACACAGGTTGAGAGATTTTCCTGCTTTTATTTCTTATCTTTCTTTTTATAGTCCAGAAGAGTGATTCCCTGAGGAAGGGGAAACAAATAAGGTACCTCCTACAACAGACCCAGCTTACCACTTGGAAAGAGTTTTCAAGCTTCTGCTCAGGGAGGTGGAAGCCAAGTGGAATGAGGCAGTCATCTTGAGTTAAGGAGTTTGGGAGTCTGGGGAGGCCAGTGTGGCGACAGTTCACAAGGCACAATACTAGAGAGATGAAAAAGATGACAAAAATAAGCAATGGGGAAAGGACTCTCCATTTAATAAATGATGCTGGTATAACTGGCTAGTCATATGAAGAGATCGAAACTGAACCCCTTCTTTACACCATATACAGGAATCAACTTGAGATGGATTAAAGACTTAAATGTAAAACTCAAAACTATAAAACCTCTGGAAGACAACCTAGGAAATAGCATTCTGGACGTAGGAACTGGCAGAGATTTCATGACAAAGATGCCAAAAGCAATTGCAGCAATAGCAAAAACATTGACAAATGGATCTAATTAAACTAAAGAGCTTCCACACAGCAAAAGAAACTATCAAAGTAGAGAGATAACCTACATAATGGGAGAAAATATTTGCAAACTATGCTTCTGACAAAGGTCTAATATTCAGAATGTATAAGGAACTTAAACACATTTACAAGCAAAAACCAAGCATCCCCATTAAAAATTGGGCAAACAAAATTGACAGACACTTTTCAAAAGAAGACATACATGTGGCCAACAAGCACATGAAAAAAAGCTCAACATCACTAATCATTAGAGAAATGCAAATTAAAACCACAATGAGATACCATCTCACACCAGTCAGAATGACTATTATTAGAAAGTCAAAAAATAACAGATGCTGGCAAGGTTACAGAGAAAAGGGAATGCTTATGCAATGCCGGTGAAAGTGCAAATTTGTTTAACCATTGTGTAAAGTAGTGTGGTGATTCCTCAAAGAAGTTAAAACAGAACTACCATTTGACCCAGAAATCCCATTGCGGGGTACATCCCCAAAAGAATATAAATCATTCTACCATAAAGACACATGCATACATACATTCATTATAGCACTATTTGCAATAGCAAAGACATGGAATCAACCTAAATGCCCATCAATGGATGGATAAAGAAAATGTGGCACATATATACCATGGAATACTATGCAGCCATAAAAAAAGAATGAGATCATGTCCTTTGCAGGAACATGAATGGAGCTGGAGGCTATGTTCTTTAGAAAACGAATTCAGGAACAGAAAACTGAATACTGCATGTTCTTACTTTTAAGTGGGAGCTAAATGATAAGAACACATGGAGACAAACAGAAAAACAGACGCTGGAGCCTTCTCGAGGATGAAGGGTGGGAGGAGCAAGAGGATCAGAAAAAATAACTATTGAGTACTATGCTTAGTAACTGGATGATCAAATAATCTGTATGCCAAACTCCCATGACATGAGTTTACCTATATGTCAAGCTTGCACATGTACCCCTGAACCTAAAATAAAAATTTTAAAAAAAGAAAAGAATACTGGAGAGGCAAGAGATAGAACTCACAGGTAAACTGCAGAAGGTCTCCCTTGAGTCTTCAGCTGAGTACTGCATTAGTACATGCATATAATGAAACTACTTTATTCAAGGGGTAAGGGGTGGGTGAAAACCTCTAAAATACCTCAAATAAGCAGGGAAAACAATCTTGAGGTCTCACACAGGTTTGGGAGTAGTTGGTGTATCTCTACCAGTCAAAGTGGGAAACTACATAATTTACGGGACACGTAGAGAACTCAGAATGGCCTTTCCTCTCTAATGGGGCCACATTTGTTCTAGATTATAAGCTGCACTGGTCCAGGCTAAAATAGTTTAAAAGGAAGTCTCAGAATAATCAAATTCTTTCCAAGCAACTTACTGCTTAGCAGAGTAAAGTTCAATAATATTTATAGGGACATAAAATTACTCAACATCTAGCAAGTGTAAAAAAAAATTGGGTATCAAATGAAAAATTACCCATTGTAGAAACAAACTATAAAATACAACCTATAATGAGCAAAGGAAAATAATCAGTAAAAGAGATCCAAATATGACACAGATGTTAGAAATAGTGAACAAAGATATAAAATTAGCTATACTAACAATACTCTATATATTCAAGAATATAGAGGAAATACGGAGCTTGTTATGTAAAAATATAGAAAATAAAAAGGACCCAAATAGAACTTCTAGAAATGAACAATATAATATCTGATATGAGAAACACATTTCCTTGGATTAAAAGAAGATTTGATATTGATGAAGAAAAGATTAGTAAACTTGAAGACGTAGCAGTAGAAACTGTCCAAAAATCCAGGGATTTTTGTTAAACATGCCAAGGTAATTCAATAGGGGAAAAGATGGTTTTTCAACAAAAGATATTGGAACAACTAGTTATCTACATACAACAAAACCCTTGATTTATATTTTGTATTATAACAAAAGTAACTTAAAATTGATTATAGACCTAAATATAAAACCCCAAATCATAACATTTCTGAAAAAAGGATAGCATCACAGATAGACATATATCAAAACTTATAAAATTATACAGATTCAATATGTACAATTTATTACACGCCAATTACACCCCAATAAAGCTATTACAAAACCACTTTAAACAAAATAAACAATAGTATGCAAAAATAATTTAAGGTGTATTGTATCTAAATGTATTACATTTTACAAATACTTAGTAAAGTAGAAAATTAATGCCCAAAAGAAACCTCTTACATGTACCATTTCTGCAACAGTTAAAATTAGAAAAAAAAGTAGAAAACTACTCCTAAAAGTACAATAAATAAACTTAAAGAGGACTGAATCTTCTTGTGAAACTTGGCAAGTTTACTAAATCATATTTTAGTCCAAAGTGTCTTTATTTGCATTATGAATTAGCTATATTACATTAAGATAATTAAATTTCTATACAACTTGGCTTTTCAGCGAAATGGGCTGCATCCAGATATGATTCCTACTAGTTTATTTGTTTTTATTTAAAGACTTTATTTTTTTTTAACAGGTTTAGGTTCACAGCAAAATTGAGAGGAGGTACAGAGATTTCCCTTTTACTCCTCAGTCCCCACACATGATAGCCTCCCCTATTATCAACATCCCTCACCAGAACCTACCTTGTTTTTAAAGGAGAGTCTGGCTGGTCATTGCTGGTCGCTCTCTTCTCCCTGACTAAGGTCTTCTAGCAAATACTATCTTTTCACTGTCTGATAACTTTTCCTCTGTTTCCTCCTTGCTATCTGCCAAAACTTAGATTTTAATATTGTATTTGAAGGTAACACACTTAACTTTTCTTGTATTTCTTCCCTACTGAAATTTCAATTTGGTATTTGAAGGTAATATGCTTCAATATAAATTGGGAAAATCTTGGTTAGTTCAAGCTAATCATGTTAATTCCATTTCCCTTGGCTATTAATTGACTTAGGAATAATAGTTATATGACACAATTCTTGGTCATAGCCATAGAGGAATATCTGTTGAGGACAGCCATCTTGAAACTATGAGGGGACTAGTTTCAAGGCCAAAGCCAATATGTTAAAGGCGGCTAAAACGAAAGAAGAAAAGAGCCAAGGTATTTGATGGTGTTGATGAGTCTTCAAATTAATTGTGTTGAAAAGGGCCTATCTTCATCTTTCTCATTACATGAGATAACTATTTAGTTAAGCCATTGTGAGTTTATTTCTTCCCCAGTTGAATGTATCATGAAGGATTTGAAACAAACGTTATGCCCCTGAACTGAATAGGGCATGTAAAATTGTTCTCAACCTAACCTTGATTTTCTTCCCTATCTGTACATTCACCCTCTCTGAGCATCACCCAGCTGACTTTTTTAATGTCCACTGCACTGCATTATGCTATCTTTCTTAACCTGACAGTCCTTCTTAATGTTAAACTCGAAACTCAGATATCATCTTTTCTGTGCAGATTTCCCCGATTCCCTCAAGAAGAATTGTTTTTATCCTCCCATCTTGCTGCTATGAGTATTATTTTCTCCTCTTTCTATCTACTTGGTAGCCTGAGATTTCTGAGGGCAGAGTAATTGTTTTATTTATGATTATATTTTCCCCACTGTATTGGTCTAATATAAATACTGGCCATATATGGTACAAATATGAAAATAAGGTATGTTAGCTAGAGTACTATTTGCTCTTCAGTATTATTCAATTCCTGTGCAATAAACTCTTTGGCCAGGAAATAAATGACAGTCAAGTATCTAAAAGCTGTGAGAGTTCAAGTTTTCTGGGTCTCCAAGAAAAAGAGAAATCATTAGGGGCAACTCAGGTAGAAGGAAAAGGGACTAAGACTGGCTGTTTCCTATTTTAAATCATCATTTTCTGCTTATATGTCACATGAGAGAAGTATCAAAGTGGTCTTGTTTATTGGATCAGCTACTTACTGTGTACTATCTCTTCCACAATATTTTTCTAGACTATTAGGAAAAATCCAAAAGCATCCAATTTTGTGAGTTGATTTCTCCTGTCAACCCATTTTGGAATCAGCAATAGCACAACCAGCACCTCTTTATGTGTCAGAACTGTTCATAGTTAATTTTAAACGCAAACACTACGGCTCTGTGTTTAATATAGATTGCTAGGAAATGTGTCTGGCTATCACGATTTGGTGAAACAAAATTGAGCATTTCCTGTCATCTTTGCTGAGATCTTTTTAAAATGGAGATAGGTCCAATTTGTTAAAGAAGGTGTAAGGAAATAAAAATTCATAAGTTTTAAAACTACATAAGAGAGAGGAAGCAGGGAGGGAACAGTTGGTTGTCGTTTTAGTCATTAAATGCTGCTTTAAAGATTTTGTCATCTTTGGAGAGAAAGTCAGTTCAACCCTCTGAACACCCGATTCAGCTTCATTATATCTAAAATGAACATTGTACCAGTAACTTACAAGATCCCTCACGATCCGACTCTCTAAGATAGGGAGACACATTTTCTCTTTTCTGATGGAGCTACATCTTGGATTTGATCCTCTTCATCTTGAACGTAGTTTATTACTAATAAAAATAATATCTTTTGCTTCATCATTATAGTTATAGTAAATGGAATTAAGATCAAGTTTCCCTTTCTTACACCTTATACAAAAATTAACTCAAGATGGATTAAAGACTGAAACGTAAGACCTAAGACCATAAAAACCCTAGAAGAAAACCTAGGCAATACCATTCAGTGCATAGGCATAGGCAAAGACTTCATGACTAAAATACCAAAAGCAATGGAAACAAAAACCAAAAGAGCTTCTGCACACCAAAAGAAAGTATCATCAGAGTGAACAGGCAACCTACAGAATGGGAGAAAATTTTTGCATCTGACAAAGGGCTAATATCCAAAATCTACAAGAAACTTAAACAAATTTACAAGAAAAAAAAAAAAAAACTCATCAAAAAGTGGGTAAAGGATATGAACAGACATTTCTCAAGAGAAGACATTTATGCAGCCAACAAACATGAAAAAAAGCTCATCATCACTGGTCATCAGAGAAATGCAAATCAAAACCACAATGAGATACCATCTCATGCCAGTTAGAATGACAATCATTAAAAAGTCAGGAAACAACAGATGCTGGAGAGGATGTGGAGAAATAGGAACGCATTTACACTGTTGGTGGGAGTGTAAATTAGTTAAACCATTGTGGAAGACAGTGTGGCGATTCCTCAAGGATCTAGAACTAGAAATACCATTTGACCCAGCAATCCCATTACTGGGTATATACCCAAAGGATTATAAATCATTCTACATAAAGACACATGCACACGTATGTTTATTGCAGAACTATTCACAATAGCAAAGACTTGGAACCAACCCAAATGCCCATCAATGATAGACTGGATAAAGAAAATGTGGCACATATACACCATGGAATACTACGCAGCCATAAAAAAGGATGAGTTCATGTCCTTTGCAGGGACATGGATGAAGCTGGAAATCATCATTCTCAGCAAATTAACACAGGAACAGAAAACCAAACACAGCATGTTCTCACTCATAAGTGGGAGCTGAACAATGGGAACACATGGACACAGGGAGGGGAACATCACACACTGGGGCCAGTCAGCAGGTGGGGTGCTAGGGGAGGGACAGCATTAGGAGAAATACCTAATGTAGATGATGGGTTGATGGGTGCAGCGAACCACCATGGCACATGTATACCTATGTAACAAACCTGCATGTTCTGCACTTGTATCCCAGAACTTAAAGTATAATTAAAAAAAAAAAAAAAAAAAAGAAGAGTAAAAGCTAGCAAAAATGCATGAACAATGACAACAAAATAATCAAGTTAGGTTAGAATAGAGATTGCAGAAAACAAAATGTAGAGACTATAACATTTGCTCAATAGTTTTTCATGTTATGGTTCTTAGAAATTTCAGAATTGTACATAAAGTGTCAAAAGTTATGTATAGTACAGTGTCTGGGAGTTCTAAATGATCAGTATGCTACTAAGAAACATTTCTTCTCTTGGGGAATTTTCTCATGAAAACAAATGTTTTTTTCACAGTGATATATTTCACATTTGAAATAAACTAAACATTCAGAAGTCAGAGAATTACTAATGGGCTTCTGATGTCTTTTCTTACTGCACTCAAAATTCTGTATTCAAGAGGAAATCTTTTAAGAAAGTAATAGAATGATGTTTGTTTTTGAAAGACAAATTTTCTTGGTGTGAGTTCCTCTTCTGGGGGTTCCCCCAGAGTTTAAAAATTTCTAACTTTTCTAGGTCAACTCAGAAAACTGAATACATGGGTAATGGAATTGAATTATGTTTTTCATCTTCAACATTTAATAACCTGGGATGAGATTTGTATTTTTAGGTAAAAATCAGGACTGCTTTAGCTATAAAATTGCTCTTCCACAGTGTTTGCAGCAAGTAGAAGATTTATATAACATTTCAACTGCAAGTTAGAGAAGGTCAACATGATTGAAGTATTATTTAAATTCAGAAATAATTAGAAACAGTAAGTGGCATTGTGTGCCGAGTAGGTCAGGTAACTTACAGAGGAAAATCCCAGGAGGCAACATGCAAAAACCATTTGTCTGGAATTAGAGAGCCTGGAATTGCCTATAGGCCTGGACTTTAGCAGCCAAGGAACTTTGCACAGTCTGCATGCCTTCTTTGAGTACTAGCATCTCATCTTTGAAATAAGCTCATGGAATCATGAAATAGTTCAAGTATCTTTCTGTATTGATAATTCAATCCCCCCACCTTTTTTTGGAGAGTAATTTTATATTTGACTCGGGGGGAATGGAGAATGATGGAAGATTTTTATTTAAAATGTATTTTAAAATCAGAAAATTATACTATATACTTTAACAGTTTAACTATTTATTTAAACTAATATTTCATATCTCCTATGTCCCAGCCACTGTTCTAGGAGTTAGTGACAGAGCAATGGACAGACAACATTCCTTTCTCCGTGCTCCCTGCATTCTAAATGCTCTCTTAACTGGTGCTTGGAGAGTGAGGATGACTGCACAGCAAGTTGGTTTCAAGTCGATTTTTCTTATTTTGGATGACAAAGCAAAGCAAAATCAGGAAATTAGTGACACAGGGATTAACTTCAGGAAGGGTGTGGTAGGCACGGATATTTTATTTTGGGAGTTGGCCACGAGCTAAACTGTTAAAAATTAAAAATAAGTAATTCCTGTGGCTGCTTCACATTCCAGCTCCTGAACCCCTCTTCTTCCTCTATGCTATGTTCTATCCCAGACCAGAGTTTACCAAATGTCTAAAAGTCTCATGTCACACTGACTCTGTGTATAGAGACTATATGCTTTTCTCCTTACCTGAAGCACAGTGGAGATGGTGACATGCCTGAATATTTTCTGTTGGACAGAAAGGAAAAGAGACCTCTTTAAGAGGCAGGGTTGTAATGATGTCTTAGAACCTCCAGGTAGGAGCTAACTCAGGTCTAGTCTTAGCGCTATGTCTGGTCTAGTCTTAGTGCTACGGTCCTTGTAAACTCAAAGTTCCTGACAGCTGCTCTTTTTATTATTATACTTTATGTTCTAGGGTACATGTGCACAACGTGCAGGTTTGTTACATATGTATACATGTGCCATATTGGTGTGCTGACAGCTGCTTTTGACTTTTAGACAAACTAGAGAGAAAAGCCAAGCGAGGGACTAGAATCAAAGCATATTATTATTGGCAAGAAACTGAGACTTACCTAGATAAATAAACTGTGGACTATACATGGACTTAATTATCTTGGCTTTGGAAAAAGAAAACGTTTTATTAGTTGCTTAGCTTCCAGACCCAGCTGGAAGCGGGTGTTTCTTTACTAAGGCTCTTTAGTAGAATCCTTGTCCCATCCTGGCTGATTTCAACAACCTGAGCTTTCAGAACCCTCTTTTCACATTTCTTCCCAACTTATCAATCTCAGAATTGGAAAAACCTGGTGAGTCTATTAGCTCCAGCCTTCCCAGCTGAACTCAGACCCAGCATAATACCTGTGGAGCAAGATATTGGTTTAGATGTGAAGAAAACATCAGTAAAATAAATATTGGCTGAACATGCACAGAAGAGACTCCTGCCATAGGTAGAAAGAGGGAGTGCCTTATTTTCTTGTTTTTGTTTATGGTTCGGGAGTTACCACAGCCACTGAGTAGGAAATGTGATTTTAGTTCCTTTGTAAATGGAATGCCACATTTCTGCCCCCAACTACTTGCTCTGATGAACAAGAAAAAGTGAGCTGAGTGAGAGGTGTTAATAGAGATTTCCATTTTCCAGACACTATTTCGTGATACAAATGTCTGCCTTAACTGTGACTGCTATTACATAGGCAGCCTGTGTTGAAATGCTGACTTGGTTTCCCTGTTTCCTCTTCCATTAAAAAAGGTCAACTTTTAAATTGGAAATAACATGCGTACATAAATATGCACAGTTTATAAGTGTATAGCTCAGTGAGTTATCTGTCATACTGTGAATACTTCTGTGTACTCTCCACCCAAGTCAAAAAATAAATAATCATACACATCCCTAAGTCTCTCTGTGCCCTCTTCCAATCTCCTCTCCTTCCTTCCCTCTATCCTGACTTCTACCACTTTTGTTTTGCCTGGGTTTGACTTTTTTTTTTTTTTGAGACTGAGAGGATTGCTTGAGCCTCCACCACCCAGGCTCAAGCAATCCTCCCACTTCAGCCTCCCAAGTAGGTGGGATCACAGGTGCACACCATCATGCCCTGCCAATTTTTTACTTTTCTTGTAGAGATGAGGTGTCACCTTGTTGCCCAGGCTTGTCTCGAATGCCTGGGCTTAAGCCATCTTCCTACCTCGACCTCCCAAAGTGCTGGGATTACAAGTGTGAGCCACCACACCCAGCCCTAGTTTTGAACTTTATATAAATGGAAGCATACCTTATGTACTCTTTTGTTTTTGACTTTTTTTCCAACATAATATTTGTGAGATTCATCTATGTTAGCATACGTGGCAGAAGTACGGCAGAGACTAATATTACTCTCTACCTACATTTTTTCAGGCCATTGTTGTAGTGAGTGAGGCCAAATTGTACCTGCCTGGGGGCTGTCTTGCCTCACCTCTTGCACCTGAAAGCCAGAAATATAGAGAAATTAATGACCGTCTAGCAGATCTCAATCAAAGCCTGACAAAAGTTTGTGTATAAATACCCTAGCTTCCCCACTCCATGGGTAACATAACTCTGAGGCAAGTATTTGACAATGAGTCTCAGAGTTCCCCAGTGGGATTAAGTTCCACTTACTCGCAATGATAACTGGCTTGCTAACGTATGTTTTATTGGCTGGATTCCCTTTCCTGTCTAATTTCTCCACCCCCTAGTAATATTTCCTGGAGTCATCTTCTATACAAATCAGTTGAACTTGAATTCTTGTCTCTGGGTCTGCTTCTGGGAATTCAATCGAATAACAAATAGCTTGATCATTTTCGTTGTTCCGTGGCATACTGTTATATGAATATACCTTAAATTATTTGTATGTTATTATATCAGTGGACATTTGTGTTGCTTTTGAATGTGGCTATTGTTAGTCTTTTGGTAAACATATGATTGTGAAATTTCTGAGTCAGAGTATACATACATATTCAACTTTAGTAGGTGATAAACTATTTTTCAAAGTGGCTGAAACAATTTATACTCCCATGAAGTGTGTATGAGACTTCCAGTTGTTGCATATCTTTGTCAATGTTTGTTGTTGTCTTTCCTTTTCATTTTAGTCATTCTAGGTGCACAGTGGTATTTATTGTGTTTTAATTTACATTACTTTGAAGATAAATGATGTTGAACACATTTTCATATTTTATATTCATATTTATCATTTGGATATTCTCTTTTGTGAAGTGTTTTGTTATGCACTGAATGTTGGTGTCTCCCTAAAATTCATATGTTGAAGCCCCAACCCCCAATGTGACTGAATTTGGAGACAGGGTATGAAGGTAGTTAAGGGTGAATGAGGTCCTAAAGGAGGGTCCCTGAACCAATAGGATTAGTGCCCTTACAAGACTTGCAAGACATGTAAAGGGAGCTCTCCTCTGTGAGGAGGCCATTTGAAAGCCAGGAAGAAGAAAGCCCTTATGAGAAATCAAATTGGCCAACACCTCGATCTTGGGCTTCCCAGCCACAGAATTGTGAGGAAATTGATTTTTGTTGTATAAGCCATGTAGTCTGAAGTATTTTTTCATGGTAGCTAGCTGACTAATACAGCCCTCTTAAATCTCTTATTTTTTTCTTTTTTCTTTTTTTTTTTTTCTTTGAGAGGGAGTTTTGCTCTGCTGCCAGGCTGGAGTGCAGTGACGCATTCTTGCCTCACTGCAACATCTGCCTCCTGGGTTCAAGTGATTCCCTTGCCTCAGCCTCCCCAGTATCTGGGATTACAGGCGTGCGCCTCCATGCCCAGCTAATTTTGTATTTTTAGTAGAGACGGGGTTTCTCCGTGTTGGTCAGGCTGGTCTTGAACTCCCGACCTCAGGTGATCTACCTGCCTAGGCCTCCCAAAGTGCTGGGATTACAGGTGTGAACTACCATGCCTGGCCTATTTTTTTCTTTTATATCAAGTAATCTGATTTTTTATTTTTCTTTTGATTAATAGGATTTCTTATATAATCTGGGGAACATTTAATTGGTTATAAGTGTTGAAAATATCTCCACCCATCCCACAGTTTGTCTTTTCACACTTTTATGTTAAATTTCATTTTACAAAAGTTAAATAATTTGAATGCAATTTATTTATCTCCAGTTTTTCTGGAGCTTATTTGAGAAGCTTCTCCCCACTCTAAGGCCACCATGATGTTTTTCTAGGTTGCATTGTGCTGTGCTGTTCAATATGGTAGTCACTAGTCACAAGGGTTGTTGAATACTTGAAATGTGTTTAATCGTGCACTATAATTATAAAATGTACATTTCAAAGACAATATGAATAATAAATATAAAATATTTTGTTAACATTTTAACATTGACTATGTTTAGAAATAACATTTTTGATGTGTTAAATATATTATTTAATATATTAAATGTATAAATATATTAATATAACAATTGATTATTATAGTAACATAATTAATAATTATAACCTAATCAATTAAATATTAATTAATATAATAATTTCATTAACAATAAATATATTAATTTGTAATCTATGAAATATATTATTAAAATTTAATTCACTGTTTCTTTTTATCTTTTTATGCATAGATCTGAGAATTGCATTATGTGGGTTGCATTATGTTTCTATTAGATAATGATGACTTAGAAACTTTATTTTTACCTTTTCACATTCATATCTACAATTCACCTGGAACTGACTTTTGTGTATGTTATAAGGTAGGATTCAAGGTTTATGCTTTTCCCCTTATGGATATCTAATTGGCCCAGTAACCTTTATTTAGAATACAAGCTTTCCCTACTGAATTGTAGTGGCACCTTTGTTGTGAGTCATATGACTGAAAACAAGTATGTCTATTTCTGGGCTCTCTATTCTATTTCATTGTCTACTAGTCCATCTTTGCACCAACACCACACTATTATAATTACTGTAGCTTTTAAACAAGTTTTGATATCTGAGAGGGGAAATCTTTCAGGTTTGTCTTCAGTAAGAGGATCAGATCATAACTATTTTTGACTCGTATTTCTGTATTTATTTTACAAATAATTTGAAAGTTTTCACAAAAATTCATGCTGGATTTTGATTGGAATTGCGCTAAATGTATGAAAGTTTTCACAAAAAGACAAAAAATAAAAGTGTTGATGAAGATGGGCAGAAAAGGGAACCCCTGTACCCTATTGGTGGATGTATAAAGTAGTAGAACCATTATGAAAAAAAGTATGGAGGTTTCTCAAAAACCTAAAAATAGAACTACCATCTGATCCAGCAGTTCCAGTACTGGGTATTTATCCAAAGAAAAGGAAATTAGTGTATCAGAGAAGTACCTATACCTTCATGTTTAGGGGGGAAATTGATATCTTTATTGAATCTTCTAACATATGGTATAGTCTTCCATTTATTTAGGTCTCTTCAGTTTCTTTCCATGACGTGTTATTTTTTGTGTAGCGGTCTTGCAGATATTAAATTAGGTTTATTCTTAGATATTTGACTTCTTAATGTAATTACAAGTGCTGTCTTTTAAAAATGTGTTTCAATTGTTTACTTACTAATTGCAATAGCTTCTTTGTAGAGGTTTATAGGTTTATTTTTCTGACATTACTGCACTAGGATCTCAAGTATAACAAATAAATAGAAGTGTTGACAGTGAGCATTTTTATTGATACAAAATAATTGTATATATTTATGGGGGTTATTTGATATTTTGATGTATGCATATGACATGTTTTGGTCAAATCAGAGTAATTAGGATATACATCACCTGAAACATTTATCATTTCTTTGTGTTGAAAATATTTCATATTTTCCTTTCTAGTGATTTTGAAATATTCAATACATTATCATTTTTAACTATTGACACCCTACTGTGCCACCAAACACTAGAACTTATTCCTCCTATATAATGTATGTTTGTACCCATTAACCAACCTCTCATCTCCACTCCCCTTCCTTGCCTCTAGTAATGATCTTTCTACTCTTTAGCTCAATGATATCCACATTTTTAGCTCCCACGTATGAGTGAGATCATGTGATATTTGCTTTTCTGTGTGTGGCTTATTTCACTAAACATAATGACTTCCAGTTTCATTAATGTCGCGCAAATGACAGAATTTCATTCTTTTTATGGCTGAATAGTATCCCATTCATCTTTTAGTGGACACTTAGGTTGATTGCATATCTTGGCTTTTGTTAATACTGCTGCAATAAACATGAAGGTATAGGTACTTCTCTGATACACTAATTTCCTTTTCTTTGGATAAATACCCAGTACTGGAACTGCTGGATCAGATGGTAGTTCTATTTTTAGGTTTTTGAGAAACCTCCATACTTTTTTTCATAATAGTTGTACTACTTTATACATCCACCAATAGGGTACAGGGGTTCCCTTTTCTGCCCATCTTCATCAACACTTTTATTTTTTGTCTTTTTGTGAATAGCTGTCTTAAGACATTTGAATGACATCTCATTGAGATTTTAATTTGCATTTTCCTGATGATTAGTGATGTTGGGCATTTTTTTCATGTACCTGTTGACCATTTGTATGTCTTCTTTTGAGAAATGTCTACTGAGATTCTTGGCTCACTTTTTTTTTTATTATTATACTTTAAGTTCTAGGGTACATGTGCACAACGTGCAGGTTTGTTACATATATTATTATATGTGCCATGTTGGTGTGCTGCACCCATTAACTCATCATTTACATTAGGTATATCTCCTAATGCTATCCCTCCCCTCTACCCCCTCCCCACATTAGGACCAGGTGTGTGATGCTCCCCTTCCTGTGTCCAAGTGATCTCATTGTTCAATTCCCACCTATGAGTAAGAACATGCAGTATTTGGTTTTCTGTTCTTGTGATAGTTTGCTGAGAATGATGGTTTCCAGCTGCATCCGTGTTCCTACAAAGGACACGAACTCATCGTTTTTTATGGCTGCATAGTATTCCATGGTGTATATGTGCCATATTTTCTTAATCCAGTCTGTCACTGATGGAGATTTGGGTTGATTCCAAGTCTTTGCTATTGTGAATAGTGCCACAGTAAACATACGTGTACATGTGTCTTTATAGCAGCATGATTTATAATCCTTTGAGTATATCCACAGTAATGGGATGGCTGGGTCAAATGGTATGTCTAGTTCTAGATCCTTGAGGAATTGCCACACTGTTTTCCACAATGGTTGAACT
Source organism: Trachypithecus francoisi (assembly GCF_009764315.1). Lineage (NCBI taxonomy): Eukaryota > Metazoa > Chordata > Mammalia > Primates > Cercopithecidae > Trachypithecus > Trachypithecus francoisi. The sequence goes on from NW_022681472.1 coordinate 66,038,059, forward strand.
AGTTTACAGTCCCACCAACAGTGTAAAAGTGTTCCTGTTTCTCCGTATCCTCTCCAGCACCTGTTGTTTCCTGACTTTATAATGATTGCCATTCTAACTGGTGTGAGATGGTATCTCATTGTGGTTTTGATTTACATTTCTCTGATGGGGAGTGATTATGAACATTTTTTCATGTGTCTGTTGGCTGTATGAATGTCTTCTTTTGAGAAGTGTCTGTTCATATCCTTTGCCCACTTTTTGATGGGGTTGTTTCTTTTTTTCTTGTAAATTTGATTGAGTTCTTTATAGGTTCTGGATATTAGCCCACTGTCAGATGAGTAGATTGCAAAAATTTTCTCCCATTCTGTAGGTTGCCTGTTCACTCTGATGGTAGTTTCTTTTGCTGTGCAGAAGCTCTTTAGTTTGATTAGATCCCATTTGTCAATTTTGGCTTTTGCTGCTGTTGCTTTTGGTGTTTTAGACATGAAGTCCTTGCCAATGCCTATGTCCTGAATGGTGTTCCCTAGGTTTTCTTCTAGGGTTTTTATGGTTTTAGGTCTAACATTTAAGTCTAATCCATCTTGAATTAATTTTCGTATAAGGAGTAAGGAAAGGATCCAGTTTCAGCTTTCCACTTATGGCTAGCCAATTTTCCTAGCAGCATTTATTAAATAGGGAATCCTTTTCCCATTTATTGTTTTTGTCAGGTTTGTCAAAGATCAGATGGCTGTAAATGTGTGGTATTATTTCTGAGGGCTCTGTTCTGTTCCATTGATCTCTATGTCTGTTTTGGTACCAGCACCATGCTGTTTTGGTTACTGTAGTCTTGTAGTATAGTTTGAAGTCAGGTAGCATGATGCCTTCAGCTTTGTTCTTTTGACTTAGAATTGTCTTGGCAATATGGGGTCTTTTTTGGTTCCATATGAACTTTAAAGCAATTTTTTCCAATTCTGTGAAGAAAGTCATTGGTAGCTTAATGGGGATGCCATCGAATCTATAAATTACCTTGGGCAGTATGGCCATTTTCACTTGGCTTACTTTTTAATAAGGTTTTTTTTTCTGTTGAGATGTTTGAGTTGCTTATATATTCTTTATGTTAGTCTTTTGTCATGTTAATAGTTTGCAAATACTTTCTCCCATTCTACAGATTGTTTCTTTACTATAGTGTTTCATTTGATGTACAGAAGCTTTTTAATTAAATACAGTTTCATTTGCCTATTTTTGTTTTTGTTGCCTGTGCTTTTGAAGTCTTAGTCACAAAATCTTTGCCTATACCGCTATCCTGAAACATATCTTCTAGATTTTCTTCTGATAGTTTTATAATTGCAGGTCTTATGTTTAAATCTTCAATCCAATTTATTGGTTTTTGTATATAGTGAGATATAGGGGCCTGGTCTCATTCTTCTGTGTATGAATATTCAGTTTTCTCAGCACTAGTTATTGAAGAGGTTTCCCTTTCTCTAATGTATGTTCTTGGCACCTTTAGTGAACATCACTTAGCTGTAAATAGGTGGACTTATTTCTGGGTTCTCTACTCTGCTCCGTTGATCTATGTGTCTATTTTATAGCAATATCATGCTCTACTAAAGTTTCAACTACTAAAGCTTTGTCGTAAATTTTGAAGTCAGACATTACAAAACCTCCAGTTTTTTTCTTTATGCTTAGGATTGCTTTATTTATAGTCTTTTGTAATTTCATATGAATTTCAGAATTGTTTTTCCTATTTCTGTGAAGCATGTTGGAATTTTGATAAGGATTGCATTAAATCTGTAGATTGTTTTAGGTGATGTGGTCATTTTAACAATAATAATTCTTCCAGTTCATGAGCATGGGGTGACTTTCCATTCATTTGTCTCCTTTTCAATTTCTTTCATCAGTGTTTTGTAGTTTTTGTTGTAGAAGTCTTTTACTGCTTCGGTTAACTTATTCCTAGGTATTATTATTATTTTGTGGCTACTGTAAATGAGACTGTTTTCTTGATTTCTTTCTTATAAAGCTTGTTATTGCTATATAAAAATATTACTGATTTTTGTATGTTGATTTTTATCATGCATCTTTATTGATTCTATTTATTACTTCTAAGAATTTTTTGGTGGAATCCTTAGGTTTTTCAATATATAACATTGATATATTGGAGTCTATAGGTTTCCAATATAAAACATCATGTCATCTGCAAAAAGAAACAATTTGACCTCCTTTTTTCCTGTTTGAATGCCTTAGTTTTTCCTCTTGCCTGATTACTCTGGCTGGAACTTCCAGTACTAAGCTGAATAAGAGTAATAAAAGTGGACATTGTTGTCCTGTTCTAATTCTTAGAGGAAAAACATCTTTCAGCTTTTCTGTATTCGGTATGATACTAACTGTGAGTTTGTCATATATGGCATTTATTACATTGAAATATGTTCCTCCTATGCCTAATTTGTTGAGAGCTTTATTATGAAGGGAGGTTGAATTTTATCAAATGCCTTTTCTGTGTCTGTTGGGATAATCATATGGATTTTGTCCTTCATTCTGTTGATATGATGTATTACATTAATTGATTTGCATATGTTGGACCATCCTTGCATCCCTGGGATAAACCCCACTTGATCATGGTGTATTATGTTTTTGATATGTTGTTGATTTCAGTATGGTAGTATTTTTTTGAGAATTTTTGCACCTATTCACAGGGATTTTGATCTCTAGTTTCCTTTTTTAGTTGCGTTCTTGTCTGTTTTTGGTACCAGGATAATGCTGCCCTCACAGAATGAGTTAAGAAGAATTCCTTCATCTTCATTATTTTGGAACAGTATGAGAACATTGGTGTTAGTTTTTCTTCATAAATTTGATGGAATTCAGCAGTAAAGCCATCTGATCCTGAGCTTTTCTTTGTTAAGAGCCTTTTTGTTATTGATTCAATCTTTTTACTGATTATTGGTCTGTTCAGGTTTTCTATCTTACTAGCTGTATCTTGGTAGGTTGTATGTGTCCACTAATATATCCATTTTATCTAGGTTTTCCAATTTGTTAGAATATATTTATTTGTAATTGTTTCAAATGATTCTTTGCGTTTCTGTGGTATCTGTTGTAATGTGTTCTCTTTCACTTCTGGTTTTATTTATTTGAGTCTTCTCTCTTTTTTCCTTGGTTAGTTGAGCTAGTGGCTTATTGATTTTATCTTTTCGAAAACATACTTTTCATTTTGCTACTCCTTTGTACTTTTTATTCTCTGTTTAGTTTTGCTCTAATTTTTTGCTATTTATTTTCTTCTACTAATTTTGTGTTTGATTTGTTCTTGCTTTCCTAGTTCTAGTTAGTTATATAGGCTTTCTTTATTCTTTTACATTCTTTTGTTTGTTTGTTTGTTTGTTTGTTTGTTTTACTGGTTATGTCAAAAGACCTGCCTTCATGTTCAGAAATCTATTTTTCTGCTTGATCTAGTCTATTGTTGAAGCTCTTGATTACATATTTTATTTAATTCATTAAATTCAATAGTTCTAGGTTGTCTCTTTTTTAAATGAGTATCTCTTTGTTGAATTTCTCACTCAGATCATGAATTGTTTTTCTGATTTATTTGTATTGTTTATTTGTGTTCTCTTGTGTCTTGTGTTTGTGTGTGTTGCATCATCAGTAACAGTAGTGTTGACAGGTTAATTGTTGGGCCCTTGAGTGGTGAGTGTGGGCACCAGTGGCAGTGGCAGCAGGCTGGGCAGGCTGGTCCCTAAGCCCTTGGCAGGTGTGCACAGGCACTGGCAGCAGATGGAGTGACCCTGTCATCATGCCCCTGGACAGCATGCATGTGCACCAGTGGTGGCAGGGTGGATCAGTCCCCAGGCTCCTGGATAACATTTGTGGGTGGTGGCAGTGGCAGTGGCAGGCAGGTCAGACCTGTACTCAGTTTCCTCAATGGGGACACTCCTACCAGTGGCAGTGGCTGAGGGAGATTGGTTCCCAGATCCTCAGATAGTGTTTTCAGGTGTCAGTGATGGTGGTGGTGCGTGGTGACGGCCCTGTCCTCAGTTATGAATATGGCACCCATGTAGGCTCATGCCCAGGTTCCTTGAAGGTGTGTGCTGGTGCACAGTGGCCCTGATTGGAGAGGATGGGGTTGTTGTCAGTAACAGCAGCCCTGGGCAGATGCCTCTCTGGCTGTAGGTAACTTATACTTTGGCTCCCTTTTTCTCAGAGGCAGCCTCCCTGGTACACTCCCTGGGATGTAAAACCCTCATGGGCGAGAGTACTAGGAACCTGGCCAGCCTGTTGAGTTCAGCTGGTGTAGTGATGTTACAGCCCTCTGGGTGGATGTGGGAGTATATTAGTGGTGATGTGGAGATGCAGTGGCTCTTGGGCCCCAACACAAGATGTAGTTTAGTAGGGGCTGGGTTCTTAAAATGTTGCTGTGTTGTAGCTGCTTGTTTAAGTGGGTGTGTACAACTTTGTGTGAACTCTTTTGGAGCAATATCACTTTCTCTACTCCCAGTGCTCTGTATACTAGTCTCAGAGCCTGTGAGGGCTGAGGGGCTCTTTCACGGCTAGGATTGCAAGAGTACACTATGTGGAGGGGTTGTGGACTGCTGGGGAATCTCTCACTTACCTTTTTCTTGTAATGGGGAGTTCCTTGAGGCTCTGAGTCAGTCCTGTTGGGCTGGATGCTTCAGTTTCCTCCTCTCATGCCTAAGAGCCTTTCTGTCACCTCCCTGGTGAATTTTAGTACTCTTTCATAGAAGGTCTATTTAACATGTTATCTCCTCTCTGTGTTGGTCCTTTTTTGTGTGTGTGTAGAGAAGGGGAATGCCAGGACCCTCTAGTCAGCCATTTGGAAACTCCCTTCAATAGTGAGCATTCTTGCATTGTTTTTGATCTCAGAGGAAAAGCTCTCAACATTTTGACATTAAGCATAATTTGGGAGTAAATACCCTTTATCAGAGATTGATTGTTATGGATAGCTTTTATCATAGACTTTAAATTTATCTTGTAAATATCTTTTGTCAGATAAAGAAAGTTTCTATTTCAAATTGGCTTATGGTTTTCCTCATGAATGAGTGTTTATCAATTGCATTTTCTGCATTAATTGAGCTGATTACATGATATATCTTCATTATTCTGATAATGTGGTAATTTGCATTGTTTTAAAATATTAAAAGTCAACTTGCATTTTAGACAAAAATCTAGCCTGATTGAAATATAATTAGTACTGGATTTAGATTTGTAACATTTTACTTGTAACTTTATATTATGTCTACATATCAGATTGGTCTGTAATTTTTTTCTTTCTTACCATTTTTGTTAGGTTTTGTTATCAAGTTTTTCCTGGTCTCATAAAATAATTTAGTACAAGATGTCCTTTTTTCGACTCTGTGAAGTTATTTGTGTAATGCTAGTGTTATATTTCCACAAGTATTGGAAGATTTATTGGTGAAGGCATATGGAATTGGAATTATTTTTATTGGTAAATTTTATACTATGGATTCTTATGATGAACATAAGATTATTTGGGCGTTCTATATCTTATATGAGTTAAGTGTTTTATTTTTAACATGAATAATTATTAGAATAATTTTCTATTTCTGTAATATTTTTCTATGATCTTTGTAATATACATGTGGTATATAATAATGCACCTGTTTGATTTCCTAATATTGGTTATTTATGTCTTCTCTTTCCCTTTTTTTTAATTGCTCAGTCTTGCCAGGAAGTTTTAAATTTTATTACTATTTTCAAAGAATCTAGTTTTGGATTTGTTGCTCCTGTTTATTCTTTGTTCATTTTCTATTTAATTTCTTTATGTTATCTTTATTATTTCTTTTCTCATAATATCTTTGGGTTTACCTTCCTGGTTTTCTAAAATAATATATTGATATGGATATTTATAGCATTTAGTTTCAACCCAGGTACTGCTATATATGTACATTCTTTAACATAATTTTAAATTACAAGACACTATTATTATTCTTATACAGTCAATATTATGTAGGAAACTATACTTGATCTATACATTGCTCTTCATTTTTTCTTACATCTCTGAGATTTTCCTCTGGGATAATTTCCCTCTTCTGCAAAGGTATCTTTTAATATTTCCTATATAATAGATCTGATGGTAAAAATTCGTTTCAGATTTTTTGTTTGTATAAAGATGTCCCATTTTGTCTTTTTTGTTTATGAATATTTTCACTGGATGTAATGTTAGAAAGTAATTTTCATTGAACTTTTTGGTGACATTCCATTTTCTTTTTTTTCCTTTTGAGAAATCAATTGTGAGTCTTATTGTGAATCTTTGAATGGCATTTGTATTTTTTCTTGAACTTCTTTTAAGAATGTCTTAATTTTAAAAATGTATTAGTTTATCGTGATGTACCTTGAGGTGGTTTTTCTTTCTTTTCCTTTTTTTTAAGGAGTTCATATTGTTTTCTGAATCTGTGACCAATCTCTCTTTTATCTACACATCTGGATGTCCAATTATAGAAGCATGGACCCTTTTGTTATATTCCAGGTCTCTTATACTCTTCAAATCTTTTTTCTTTTTTTTCTTTTTTTATTTTTTGAGACAGGGTCTTGCTCTGTCACTCAGGCTGGAGTGCAGTGGCACGAGATTGGCTCACTGCAACCTCTGCCTCCCAAGTTCAAGCAATTCTTCTGCCTCAGCTTCTTGAGTAGTGGGATTACAGGCGGGTGCCACCAGGCCTGGTTAATTTTTGTATTTTTAGTACAGACAGGGTTTCAACATGTTGGCCAGGCTGGTCTTGAACTGCTGACCTCAAGTGATCCATCTGCCTCCACCTCTCAAAGTGCTGGGATTACAGGTATGACCCACTGCACCTGGCTTACTCTTCAAATCTTTTATTGATTGATTGATTGATTGATTGATTGAGATGGAGTCTCCCTCTGTCGCCCAGGCTGCAGTGCAGTGGCGGGATCTTGGCTCACTGAAAGCTCCGCCTCCCGGGTTCCCGCCATTCTCCTGCCTCAGCCTCCTGAGTAGCTGGGACTACAGGCGCCTGCCACTACTACTGGCTAATTTTTTATATTTTTGGTAGAGATGGGGTTTCACCGTGTTAGCCAGGATAGTCTCCATCTCCTGACCTCGTGATCCGACGGCCTCGGCCTCCCAAAGTGTTGGGATTACAGGAGTGAGCCACCGCGCCCGGCCAAATCTTCTAAACGTTAGTTTTTTCTTAATTATGAATATTTTTTCTGAACTTTCTTTAATATTATGTAACCTGGTATTAAAATCATCTAATTACTTTTAAATTTTAGTGATTATATTTTTACATTATAGAATTTCCGTATGATTTTCTATAGTTTCACATTTTGTCACAACTTTGCTTTTGTCTTGCAATCCATTGATACCATTAATCATGAAATACAAGTTTTATATCTGGTAGCTCCATTATTTGGATATTTTCTAGGTGTGATTCTATCTTCTATTTTTTCTTGGGTTTTAGTCAATTCTTACCTTTGTACGACATAATTATTTTTGGTTGGGTGCTACAGATGGCTTGTTAAAAATTGTAGTTAATCATTTGAGATTCTAGATATTTTTCTTTCTTCCAAAGAGGATTTACTTTTGCTTTTGGTAGTCAGCTATGGGGGGGGGGGGGCGCGTGTTCTTTCAATCTCAGATCACCTTTGTCTTGTCATGGATTGAGATGATGACACTGGGCTTGTGCCCCTTAGAGTCTGGTAAAGTCTGTGATGTTTCCTTACTCCTAGGATAGAATCCTTTGGGGTTTCACTTCAAAGTCTAAGGTGTTTTCCATTGGTCCTTCTCCTTGGTGGTTATTGTTTTCCTGGGCTTTTGAGTTCTACAAGAACCCTATTTAGTTTTTCAGCTTCACGTTTCAGAATAGGCAAAATTTCAATTACTCTTTAGAGTAAAAGCCAGTGTTCTTCCCACTCTACCACATTCAGAACAAAACCTTCTCTACCTTTAAGAAAGTATAAATATTCCACTATAGTTCAATCTATTTGTTTCACTTGTGTAAATTTTAAAACTTAACTTGCTGAAATTTATTTTTGTGTGATTATAAAGAATGGATTTAACTTTATTTTATCCAAATGATTGAATAGTTACTCTAAAAGCAGTCATTGAATAATCCATATTTCCCTCATTAAAAAAATCAAAGACTGGTTTTGTGATACTGTCTAAAATAAATCTAAGGTATTATAACAATTAAAATTATAATTTAAAACAGTAATAATTTATACATTCTATATTGAAGCAACAAAATAAAGACTGTCATAGAACTATTAACAAAACAAAAATAATTTAGCATCTGTTCTAACTTCAAATATATAAATATAACATTTAGCTTGATTTAAATTCCAAGTTTAACCCCTTTTATTGTTGATTACTGTAGTTTTTACATCTTGTCTTTCCCATTCTTGCATTCTTATTTTGATTTATTTCTTGACTAGGTTGTAAATTCATTTAGTTTCCCACTCCCAGAAAGCTTTATGAAGTCTTTCTCATTTTAAATATGTGTAAATATTTCTCTGTTACCTTTACATCTAAAATAATTTAATTGAATGTGGAATTCATGTTACATGAACCTATGTATTCAGAATTACTGGTCATTAGCATTTAGTGCCACAGTTTGGAAATCTGAGGTTAGTAAGACTTTTATTACTTTATATGTTACTTGTATTTTTTCTTCCTTAATGCAAAAATTTTTCTTGATCTTGGAATTAAAATGTTCATCAGGAATCTTTCTTAATAAAAGAAAGATTATTTTTATTAATTTTATTTTATAATAACATATATACTACTTGAAATTCAAGAATTTCTAATATAATTTCCATTTTCTCTCTCATACCTAGCTTTTCGTAATTAATATTTTACATTCTTTATCTCTTCTTGTCTTTTGTACTCTTTGCTTTTCTCTTATTTTAATATTGCATACTTTTCTTTTGACCTTTGAGTGAATCATTCAGGCTTATCTTTCTGCCAGTGATTTCATTTTCTACTGCATCCAAGATCTTATTCATTGACTTAATCTAGTTTTATTTATTTTATTTTTTCTTAGTAGTTTTATTTTGAAATATTTTTAGATTGCAAAAGGCTTTCAGAGATGGCACCAGAGAGTTCCTGTATAGTTTTCACTCAGTTTCCACTAAGGTTAACAGCTTACATAACCATAGGACATTTAACAACACTAAGTAGTTAACATTGGTAAAATACTATTAACTGAGCTGTTCCTTTAATTTGGGTTCTCCGGTGCTTCCACTGTCCTTTTTCTGTCCTAAGACAAGGCTCAAATCAAGATTTGGCATTACATTTAGCTGCTGTGATTCCTTAGGCACTTCCAATCTGTTGCAGTTTCTTGGTTATTACTTGTCTCTCATGACTTTGACAGTTTCGATGAGTACTTTTTAGAATGGTGTTTCATAGAACATCCCTTAATTTGTTTCTCTGATGTTTTCTTGTATTAAGGGTACCTGGGATTTGTTTTAATCACATATGGTAAGACATGCAGACATGGAAAGGACTGTTAAGAAGAAATATGTTTATTACTAGATCCATAGAAACAGGAGGCATGGCATGCCATGCAGGGCCACACTGAGAGCACCAGAGTTGATCTGGAGGCAGGGAGAGTGGGGAATATGTGGAGAAGAGCATGTCTTATATCTTCTGTAGGAAGGAACAAGTGAGGAAGGGTGAGCAGGTTTAGAATGGAATAGTTTGAATAATTTCAGTGGGCTGCAGGGTATACAGTCTCTCCCTAGTTATCTGGTACCTGACCCTAGGGTGATTTGAGTAGATAGATAGTGGCTTAGAGTGTGAGAATATGATACATGAAGTAGTTGAGGAATGAACTCTGGATTGGTTAGTTGGGAAAAGAAAGGTAATAAAAGTTTGGATATGTGTCCTCACCCAACTCTCATGTTGAATTGTAATTCCCTATGTTGGAGATAGGGCTTGGTGGGAGGTAATTGGATCATGGGGGTGGATTTCTCACAAATGGTTTATTACCATCCCTCCTGGTAGTGTCCTCATGACAGTTAGTGAGTTCTAGTGAGATCTGGTTGGTTGCTTAAAAGGGTGTAACACCTCTCCCCTCTTTCTCTTGCTCCTGCTCCTGCCATGTAAGATGCTGGCTACCTTTTGCCTTCTGCCATGATTTTAAGCTTCCTGAGGCCTCTCCAGAAGCAGAAGCCGCTCTGTTTCCTGTGCATTCTGCAGAAATGAGAATCGATTAAACCTATTTTCTTTATAAATTACTCAGTCTCAAATATTTCTTAATAGCAATGAAAGACTGGACTAATACAAAAGGCATGCCAGCATTTTAATCATTTACTTATCTCTAAGTGTTGGCTTTCCCTAGGAGGCACATTTTCTCTCATGTCAGCAAGTCTCCAAGATATTGAAACATCAAACATATGGAAGACATAATTAATACATTTCTTATTATTGGACTGAGGAAGTCTCAATTTAGTTTTGAAATTAGCAATCATGTTTTTCATTTTGAAAAGGTCTTTCCTGATCTTAGAACACTTAGTTCATGATTTACTCATTTCAATGCGTCTCATCTCCTTTGATGAGCTGGAGGTTTTAAAAGTTGTCTCTTATTCTTTCTGCAACCTTATTTTGTGAGAGAAAATTACTTTTACTCTTCAGTGTTGTCTTTATTTAAACAATCGAATCTATATGACTGGTATCTTTCTTTCACCCCCATTTGCTTATGCATACAGAAAGTTGTTTGCTTAGTACTGGAGATGAGATGACTTCTATCCCAGAGTATGTGGGTCTTTATTAAAATCTTCCCTTCACAGGTAGAGAGAAAATGAAAATGTTAATATTTAATATATTTTTTTCTTTCTAGATTTTAGGATCAGTAGTCTGAGAGACAGGAAAAAAATAAAGAGACTTTTCCCCCTACACTCACTCATACTGTCAACCCAACACTTCTGACACCAAATGTGTGGGGGCTTTACCTTACGCACCAACTAAGCAATTCTGCAGCAGACACCAGCTGGCTGTCTTCTAATTTAATTCAATTATGACACTTCCTACCTGGTGTAAACCAAAAATAAAATTCTAAGCCCCCTGACTGACTGAATAGACCACATCTCTTGGCCAAGGGGATGCCAAAGACATCTGAAAAAGGAATTCAGGTCATGATGGGAAGAGGGAGTCAAACATGCCCCATTATACCCTCCTCTCTTTGGAGTTCATGCATAAAATTGACCAGCATTAACATTAAAACGCAGATCCGAAGACTGACAAAATAGGCTCTTCATAGCAATAAGATACCACATTCCATCCTGGCTCTATTATAGCATCACATGACATATAGGGGTCTCTGAAAGTGATCAAAATAAAGTATTTTACCCCAATATATTTATTTGAAATATTTTGAAATGGCTCTGCAAAGCTGTCTCTTGTGGGGAAAAATTGCATTCTATAGAGAATCCCCCTCCCTTCCAGGTCTTTTTCTGATCCTAAAAAGATTAGCTGAGAGTCTGGCACCTTTTAAAGGTCTGAAAAGGAAACAATTTGCCATCTACTGCCTCTAAGGATGGATGCCTACCTATGAGACTTCATCTATATAATAATAACTTTGATCTTCACAATGCCTTATCTTGACCCAGACACTCCTTTCTATTGATTCTAGGTCTTCAGATAGTAGCTCTTTCAACCAATTGCCAATCAGAAAATCTTATGATCTTCCATCTGTGACCCGGAAGCCCTCACTTTGAGATGTCCTGCCTTTCCAAACTGAACCAATGTGTACCTCACATATATTGGTTGATGTCTTCTGTCTCCCTAAAATATACAAAATCAAACTGTAACTCAACCACCTTGGAAACATGTTTTCAGGACTTCCTCAGGCTGTGTAATGGGTCATTATTCTTAACCTTTGTAAAATAAACTTCTAAATTAACTGACACCTATCTCAGACACTTTTTGGTTTATGCTTGAGATACTGTCAGATCCCACAGGTAGAGGGCTCAGTTCCACAGGACTGTCCCCCACGTCAGGTCAACAGTTTGCAAATAATAATCACATATACTTTGACTGACCGGCTATAAACTGGGGGTTCCTATGACCCCTACCTTGGTTTTGATTAATTGGCTAGTGTGACCAGTGGAATTCTGGGAAACACTTTGTGTTTACCATTTATTGTAAAGGATATTACAAAGAATACAGAGGAACAGTGAGATAGAAAAGATGTATAGAGCAAGGTATGTAGAAAGGGACACAGAAATTTCATGTACTCTCAGGACATGCCTTCCTCTAGGAACCTCCAGGTATTTAGCTATCTGGAAGCCCTTTAATTGAAGCTTCGTTATGTAGTCATGATTGATTGAATAATTGGTCAATGGTGATCAGTTCAACCTTCAGCCCCTCTCCCTTCCCTGGAGGTTGTGGATAGGGCTAAAAGATTCAATCCTATAATCGTGCCCTGGTATTTCTGGTGGCCATCTTTCATTTGGAAGCTATTCACAACTCATCAGGATACGAAAAGACACTTATCACTTTGGAGATTCCAAGAGCTTAAGGAGTTGTGTGCCAGGAAATATCACCATTATATTCTCATGATCACAAGTAGCCTATTGGCTACAGCATGTAGGTGAATTTTCCTACAGGAGTTTGCATATCTTTCCACTAATTTTTCTATAATCTAATATTTTTTCTTCAGAACCTTATTACTGGTAAATTTCCCATGTTATTTAAAAGGAAGTATAGTCCATATGTAAAGTCCATGGAATTGTTAAATTTATAGTATTATAGGTTGTGATAGGTAAGGTTTCCCAGATCCAGAGTCTGAGATGGGCAAGTGATTTATTGAGGAAGTGACAGGGAACCAATTTTGTCACATAATTTCTCCCATTTTAAAGAATTAGGGCTGAAATTGTGTACCGCCGCAACAAAAAGTCACTTTCTGTGAGTTTCCCATGGGGCAGGAGGTAAGAAGGCTCCCACTGGTTGAGGAAAATTCTCCACAAAAAGTAACAGATGTGATTCATTAGCAGACTATTCAGCCATTGTAAGATGAGCAAAAGGGACCTGAAAGGGCACTGCCAGGGAGGGAATATAATTTCTCCTCAACTCTCGTATGTTCATAATTGAGACAGACCCAGTAACAAAAGACAGATTAACAAGAGAAAAACAGCAAGTTTATTAATGCATGTAGTGCATATCATACAGGAAAAACCTCAATGAATGGGAACTCAAAGCAGTGGCTTACAGCTCTGGCTTATGTAACATCTTTAACAAAGAACAATATATTTGTGGAAAAATGACTGACCAAAGGAAAACAGTTTTACTCTTCCAAAGGTGGGAAATTGTGGGAAGAAATGAATGCAGTAAAACTCATGTGTAGATTCCTCTGGTGCCATCTCTGAACTAATAAGAGTTGTCTTCAGTAAAGAATTTGTATCTTGTCTTTAGGCAGAAAAGGGGGAGGATAGAGAGAATTCTTCCTCTACTGGCTGCTTCCTAATTGGCTTTAGCTAATAAATTCTTCATGCCCTGGGGTGGCACATTCTGGTCTCCCAGGGCACTGACAGTGGTTTCTGCATGTGCCACTGCTCCAACAGTCAACCACAAAGAAGATGCAGTTTCTCTTTCTATTTCTGGTCACTGGATTTTAAAAATGAAGTAACCTTTCTGATTCTGAGCAAATGAGCATTCAATGTCATAAAGAACTATTATGCTTGAAAAAAGGTATCTGACAAAACAAAAATCCTTAATAGTGGTGCTTCCCATGACATGTGTTAATTTTATGTTTAGTAGAAAATAAGTACTAAGCACATACCATGTGTACTTAGAGGTGTTTATCAAAAATATAACTTCTTCTCAGAGGTGATATAGTATGCTAATTATCCACCAGAGTTGCTTTTATGTTCAAATCCCCAACATCCTGAGCTTTAATGGAAGTTGTCAATCTAGAAAAAGAAACCAATTCAAAACTCATTAATAGGAAAAGCAACAGCTGTAATAAATAGTGCATCATATATCTTTCAAGTGTGGTTTAAGCTGCTCCTGAGACTGAAAGGTATTGTGATTATAGGAAAGTTGAATAACACATCCATTCAAAATTAAACTACAAATTTCAATGTAATTAAGTTTTGCAGTAATACACTAATGCTCAATGATCAACACTGTTCTGGGTTTTGTGGAGAACCAATATGAAGAAAACCCTCAGTGGATCTTATGGACTTCTACCATTATTAGAAAATTAATATAATAAATTACATTTTTATTTGAGAGAGCTTTTTTAAAAAATATATATATATATCCTGAGTCATAATGTACAATATTCGCTTACCTTACAGTTAAGCTATGGTTAACTTCTATAATTCAAAACATAATCATGATAAAATATGTTCAGAGAAAAGAAAAATTACAGCTATAAAACACAGAAATTTCTTTTTAAAGGAGAGGTGTAGAATTGTGTTTTAAGAGTCCAATGACCTAGAGTTCTGCTTAAAAATAAGGATTTGGTTAAACAGAATTGGTTATTTTTCACCAGGAATCTTAAATTTGTATAGACTGTAATAGAGTAGTGTTTTCATGCTGCTGATAAAGGCATGCGGGAGACTGGGTAATTTATACAGGAAAAGAGGTTTAATTGAACTTACAGTTCCACATGGCTAAGGAGGCCTCATAATCATGGCAGAAAGTGAAAGGCAGGTCGTACATTGCAGTAGGCAAGAGAGAGAATGAGAACCAAGAGAAACAGACTTCCCTTTATCAAACCACCAGATCTCACGAGGCTTATTCACTACCAGGAGAACAGTATGGGAGAAACTGCCCACATGATCCAATTATCTCCCACTGGGTCCCTCCCACAGCACATGGAAATTATGGGAGTACAATTCAAGATGAGATTTGGGTGGGGACACAGAGCCAAACCATATCAAATAGCATTGCAGATGTAGCAGTCAGGAAAAGTCACTGCTCAGTTCTCCAGCTGCAGACAGCATCGTTAACTGATGGCTTCATCTACTGCCCCAGTGGGTCTGACGCAGTCTGCGCTAAGGCCATACTTCTTGCAAGCTACCCTCAGCTAATGACTGAGCACAGCAAAGGTAGTAAGACAAGCCCATTCTTGCTAGATACTGGACTCTTCCTGTGTGTGTCTTTAGATCAAGGACCTGCCCCATCTTTTGATTAGTTCAACCATTCTTAGAACTGTGCTGCCAGTGTTGCTATTTGTGATTCCTCCTACCCTGTCCTCTTTACTTCCCTCACTCCTTACACAGGAGTCACCCTAAAGGTTCCCTCTACCTTCTCCTGTTCCCTTTTCAAATAAATCTCTTACATGCATAATCTCATATTGGTAAATGCTTCTCAGAAGACCTAAATAATTATGAGAGGGATCCAAGAAAGCAGGTGATAGGATGAGGATATGAGACTAGCTTACCAAGCACCTAGTGAGCAAAGAAGATGCCATCCTCAGCGGATCATCCCTGGCACAAGTTGGTGGCTCAGTTGCTAAATATTTCACCAGTGGTAACTTGGGAAAGCATACCAAGAAGGGGAATGCCCTTGCAGGTGTGATGACTCAGATATTTGAGAGATATGGAAGTGAGGGGAATGTTTACAAAGACAGCAGCATTGGCTTGTTAGTACCAAGTTGTATTGTCATCTTACATAGGAATAATAAGAAACTGAGAGCTATTAAAAGCTAAGTGTGGGAACTGGACAGCCTCCTTGGTAGCTTCTAATGAGTACCTTATCTTCTGAGTAGAAGTGCAGATACAACTGTGCAGAAAAACAAAGATTTGACAGAGTCACAGAGCTCCAGAGAAGTTTGAATGTTCATGATTTAAGAAAGGTCTGTTATGTTGAATTCAGGGTACTGAATTGGAAACCCAGAATCCAGAAACATAGAAAGGACATTTGGGGTGAAATGCCTGTATAGGTTGGCTCTGCGGATCCTCTAGAAAAGTAGTTAACCTTTGCTATCATGCTCTGCAGAGGCCTTATCCATGTAAGATAACAGGTGTCTCACTCAGGAACTCTTCCTTGTTCCTCTTCTGGCTCCCAAGCTAATTAAGTTTAAATTTCAGCATATCCCATCTGCTGGGCCTGATAAGGGAAAGTTTATAATCTGAAGGCATTGTGAAACTGAGTTATAGGGTACTTGTAGGAGCCAGGGGAGCGTGCCTGAGATTAGATTTTTAGGGTGCTTTATAAAAGAGCTAGAATGTAAAATAGGACAAATAATAATTTATTAGCTTGGTGGCACTTTCTTTGGAAGAGGAATTTAAAACCCTGACAGGAACTATAGGGGATGAGATAAGTTTACTATTAAGATGGCTCCTTAGAAGCGTAGTAAACTTGAGAGCCAGTGCTGAATCCCCGATGCGACATGCTTCCTTAAGGAGACCAACGAGTCAGTTTGTGGCAATCAACTACACTATAATATACGTATAGTATAACCCTCTGTCCTGGAAGGGCCAGTAACTTGCCTTAACAGGGATAGATTAATGTTCTGCATGTAATTTTTTCTTTACCACCCATAGAGCTCAGCCAGCACTACTATCGTGGGACTATGGGATGCCTGTTCACGGACATCGAATTCCATATCCCACACATGAAAATGTGGAGGATTAGTTTCATTGGATCCACTGATTAGATCACATACCATACCATGCATGGAAGAGCTGTCATCACTGCATGCTGGAACATCCTGCCAAAGGCAAAGTTTCAGAAGTAACGCTCTGAAAGAATGAGGTGTCATCGTTCAGGATAAACTGTATATATCAAGCCAGAGACCTCTATACAGTGTACACAGTGCTGTGTCCCCAGTAAGAATACATGAGTTCAGAAACAAAGGAGTTTAAGCAGGAATAGCCCTACATACCACCCTTCCCAATAACTCTTGTGCTTCCTGTCCCACTACTCTACACTTGCAGGGTTGGAGGTCTTGGTCCCTAAAGGCAACTCACTTTGACAGGGGGCACAGCAAATTTCCCATTGAACTATAAGTGTCATTTGCTGTCAGGGCACCAGAAAGTTTTTGTGTCCAGGAATCTGTAAGGAAGAGTCATCATCATGGCAGAGGTTGACAACTCTGACCAAGAGGAGGATATAGGCCACTTTTATATAATGGGGCAGGAAGAAATATTTGCTATACTCATGTGATCTTTGTTTGCCTTCCGTTACTACCTTGCCCTATTGAAACCATGAATGAACAAGAACAGCAATGCAACCAGAAAAAAGTATGATTACTGAGTGCTCACCACCCTCAAAAAGGAGGTTTTGGGTCACAGTAGTTACCCAGACCTCTTGAGGTAATAGGTGAAGTTACAAGAAATTTAGAATAGAAAGCGGAGACAGGCAAGGGTGAGTACCAACTGTGGTCCTGCAGCCAACTATAATGATAAGACTCTAGTTCATCTCACTAACCTCCCGCTTTCACGCTTCTCCTTGGGAAGAGAATCCCACAAGAACTGTGGAGGGGCTGTCCTCGAGACCTTCATGGAGTGGTAGATCTGTACTGCCCCAAGGTGGGCTTTGGTAGCTATGGAAATTTACTGCAGAGATTTCCTGCTGCAGGGAGCATAGCGGCATGATGGCCCCTGCTGCTGCTTCCTGAATCTACCACTCATTTGTACCAACACTATGCTTTTAACTGGCTGCTCCTGGTTAATGACTGGGCATGGCAGGGAATCTAGGGCAGCCCCGTTCTGGGACAACTCATATGGGTGACATATTAAATACTAAGAATAATTCATATATATATAAATATATACACACATACAAATACACATATATATATGAAAGAAAAAACTTAGTTTCTATTCTTCCTTTAACGGGTTTTAAATATTCAAAAACCCCAGATATTTCACAATTAAAAATAGGCAGAAGATGTAAACATGCAGTGATATAAATAACCAATACATTAATGAAATACTTTGTTCTCTCATAATTAAAGGAATTTAAAAAGAATCTCCCATGATTAAAGAAATAATAGAAACTACAAGATATATGTAATTTTCTTACCTTCCAGATTTCCCAAAATGGTTGAGTTTATCCAGCATCAGAGAGGATGTTGGGATGTTGGGTAAGCTCATATTATATTTTGGGGAGTATTGATTGTTGAAAATGTTGGGAAGGATGATTTCTATTATTTTTCAAAATTTCAAGTGATATTTCCTTTGATTCAAAAATTCTGGCCAGTTGTTGACTCCTGGAATCCCAGTACTTTGGGAGGCCGAGGTAGGAGGATTGCTTGAGCCCAAGGGTTCAAGATCAGCTGGCAACATAGCGAGTTCCTTTCTATACAAAAAAATTTAAAAAGTTTGTTGGGTGTGGTTGTACCCCCTGGTAGCCCCAGCTCCTTGAGAAGCTAAGGTGAGAGGATCGCTTGAACCCAGAAAGTTGAGTCTGCAGTAAGCTGTGATCATGCCACTGCATTTCAGCCTGGGTGACAGAGAGAGACTCTGTCTCTCAAAAAATAAAATAAAATTAAATAAATAAACAATCCTATGGCTAAGAAGTTTTCCAAGTTTCATAAGTACAAGGACATTGAACTACACCATTGGTTTTAATAGCATAAACTTTGCGGTGGCTAATACTGATTGTGTACTCTGTATCAAACACTATTCTAAGCACTTTACATGCATTAGCTGATTTGATCTCCTCAAAAATCTTATGAGATAGGTAACTCATTAGTCACATTTTACAGATGAGAAAAGTTAGGCACCGAGAGGTTAAGTTACTTGTGCAAGATCTAGTTAGTGATGGAGATGGAATTGGACCCAGAGAGTCTAGCTCTGCTGTCCATGCTCTTAACCACTATACATATTACTTCTTGGTAAGTTGTGGCAGATTCACAATTGCTTAGCCACAATTCTGAATTTCAATTCCAGTAACTGAAAATTATTTTTATAACTCACTTCATAGCAACTCTGACCTAACTGAACTCATATGACATCAGAACATGAAATCAATTGACATGAAGCTATTTATAGTTATCATTCACCCAATTTAGTGATATGTTAATTAACGATTCACTGCAGAAATAGTCATGTGCTCAATTATAGAATGATGTCCCATACCGTGCTGAGGATGTTCTATGATGTATGAGATAAAATCAACAGTGATGGAAAATTGGGTGACGAGTGAGGGAGCAGGAGGCTCGAAGAGACTCCAGGGTTAATATTTCAAGTGGCCTTGGTTGGAATTCCAGCTCTGCATTTACTTAGTTAAATATCCTTCGACAAATTGGTTCACCTTCCCGTGCCGCCACTGTTTCATCTGTAAATTGTGTTAATTAATGGAAAATAGAACAGTGCTTGCACATAATAAGTGCTCAGAAGTATGACACCCTGCTCAGGGCTTCATAAAGAGTAAGTCAAGGAACCAACAAACCAGACAGTCTGGCTTGAGTCTAGGTTCTTAAATATTATTCAGGGACTGTTCAGATAATATTGCATTGAGCCATTCACTGAAATAGGAAACATTGCATTGGGATGGATTGTGAGAAAATGTGAATTCAGTTTGATTTATCTCTGAGACATCAGCAGTTATATCAAGTAGGCAGTTAGAGATATAGATGTGGAAGTCAAGGATAGCTCTCTGCTGGGAAACAAAATTTGTAATTCTGTAGTAGGATTTGTGAAATTCTGCTAAAATATCAAGTAAGACAGGGCTTGATTAAACTACTTGTAGGGTTTAGATAATGTTAGTAAAAACTGTTTATGTGGGATGTTGCTGACAGAATCCTGGACTAGGAAGTCAATGGTAGGGTGGAAATGAAGATAAAAAATACAGTTGATGCTTTTAATAAGTTTCGCTATTAAGGATGGAGAGAAAAAAGTGGTAGTTGCAGGAGGCTGTGAGGTTAGAGGGAAGATTACTGAGACTTGAGCATACTTAAGCACACAAGAGCCCAGGTGTGGTGGCTCACACGTGTAATCCCAGCACTTTGAGGGACCAAGGTGGGCGGATCACTTGAGGTCAGGAGTTCCAGGCCAACCATGGTGAAACTCCGTCTCTACTAATAATACAAAAATTAGCTGGGCGTGGTGGCGGGCACTTGTAATTCCAGCCACTCAGGAGGCTTAGGTAGGAGAATCACTTGAACCCAGGAGGCAGGCGCATAGGGGTGGGTTGCAGTGAGCTGAGATCACATCACTACTCTCCAGCCTGATGACAGAGTGAGACTCTGTCTCAAAAAAAAAAAAAAAAAGAAAGAAAGAAAGAAAAAGAACACAAGATGGCAAAGACATACTCAGCGTTCAGGTTTTGAATGAATAAATGCAGTAGAGTAGGCTCTAGAATGTTAATGGAGGGATAGGCCTTAGGAGGAGGAAATGGTATTCACTTCTTTTAGGAAGGAAGGAAGATAGCATGTGTGTAGATTCTTATGTACACAGGTCTCAATGTTTTGAATCGAGAAGTTAAAAAGATTCCATCAGATAGCCTCAAGTTAGTGCCTCATCTTCTGGGCCACAGGTGTGGGGTACACTTGGAGGTTTCATGAGAGGAGAAAAGTGTTGAAATAACTCTTACCAATTGTGGTAGATCATTAAACAGATTAGCAGAATATTGCCATGCATTTTTGAGAGTCTGTTGAAATAAGAGTTAATGGTTTATTTTGATATCAAGGTGCGGCACTTTCTCCAGCAAGATTTTCTCCTAATAAGGCTATTATGGCACAAGAGTATAAGTACCTGCTATAGAGAGGGCTGTGTCCCCCCAGAAGACCATCCCTGTTTAATTAAGGAAAATTAGCTGCTAAACTCAAAAAAGTACAGTTGCTCATTTCTAAATAATCATTGTAGCCAAAATACTAAAATGAAAGCTATAGAATGGAGATTAAACAGAGCTTGGGCTCGCGGGTCAAGTGGCCTTGGTTGGAATTCCAGCTCTGCATTTACTTAGTTAAATATCCTTTGACAAATTGGTTCACCTTCCCGTGCCGCCACTGTTTCATCTGTAAATTGTGTTAATTAATGGAAAATAGAACAGTGCTTGCACATAATAAGTGCTCAGAAGTGTGACACCCTGCTCAGGGCTTCATAAAGAGTAAGTCAAGGAACCAACAAACCAGACAGTCTGGCTTGAGTCTAGGTTCTTAAATATTATTCAGGGACTGTTCAGAAAGCCCAAATGTTAGCTGCAATTTTAAAAATTTAAGTATGACTTTTTAAAGTATGCTTTCATTTTTTGTTTGTTCATTCGAAATCAATAAAGAATAAGTACTTTATAAAACATTATCTTTCAAGACTGTCTATGGGTGATACAATGGATTGACATTTTTATAACAATAGGCTACATCTAGATTTCACACAACACGGTGGCATTTAGATGTCAGTAAATATGAGTGTTTGATACTATCTCTATTAGCACAAAACTAAGTCTCTTAGGAAAATACAATGGTCATTTGAATGGATAAAATTGGTAGATAATAGAAAAATTTGTGTTTTGTATCTTTCCAGAAAAAGTATTACCCAAATCGATTTTTAGGCTTTGAAGCCAAATCTATAAAATAATCACATTTTCATTACAATATAATGGGTTTTCTTGTTAGATGGATAACACAATATATCAGTCCATATCTATATACCTAACTTTCTGTGGTGTGTCTTAAAAGAAGTTAATTGAAGAATTATGGAACAAAAAGCACAGATTTTCTTTTACTTCAATGAGTAGGGTCAAGTCAAAAGTGA
Source organism: Trachypithecus francoisi (assembly GCF_009764315.1). Lineage (NCBI taxonomy): Eukaryota > Metazoa > Chordata > Mammalia > Primates > Cercopithecidae > Trachypithecus > Trachypithecus francoisi. The sequence continues at coordinate 66,059,650 of NW_022681472.1, forward strand.
AAAAATTTAAAAGGAAAAATAAAAATGAATACCACAGTAAATAGGAAATATGCCAAAAAATCCTTCTAGAATACAGTAAAGCGCTATCCAAAGAGATAAATGTCCTCTAAACATTTTTTTGTTTTATATGATAAAACAAAAGTTTAGGAAAATTTAGAATTGAATCTTATGTAGTCAGATTTTAAAATTTCACAAATTTTAGGAACCATTTTCTGTTAAATCATATAAACACAAATAATGATACAGTTTACACTGTAGTACTATTTTACATCTTTAAAAAATGAAGAATAAGTTTAAGTAATGGAATCACACACTTGTCTTCTGATTTCACTAAATCCTCTTTCCAATTCCCACAGCTTTGACATTATTAATAACCTTCTCATTTTTATCATTATAGCCTTCATATTTCTCTTTTCATATTATTTTAGATTATGCTTCTTTCTTTTTTACCCTTAAATGTGGCTTCCTCTACGGATACTCTTTGGTCTTCTTTCAGTTTTCCTGCACAGTTCCTCTAATGATTGTTACAGCTTGAATTCCATATGTGAAAATAAGTAATTCACAATCTAATAAGTAATTCACAATCTAAGCTGTTGGAACTTTAAAATGTTTTGAGTCTTAATGGAATGTAATTATGAGACCTGAGTCACATAAACAAGCAACTATAATCTAGGCAGCTGTAACATTTGTTTTTCTGATTATATGTTAGCATTTTTACCTATATTGTTTTTATAAAATATTGTAAATGACTGAGGGATGCTGGGGAAGACTTCTTCCCTCTTACCTATTGATCTTAATTACAAATTGTCTTTTCTCTTTCCTCTCTCCCACAAAGACTTCATGAGTATCACATTATTTAAGAGGGAATGTTAAATATACTCTTTTAAATTAGAAAGAAAAGTAAAGCAAGATATATGAAAAAAGAAGACAAACTGCAGCTAAATTGTTGTAACTCATAAACTAGCCTTGTATAGAAAATGTTATAATCCTACAAAATTTCATTGTTTTCTGCCTATATAAGTGGACCTTAACTTTTAGCTTTGGAGTACTGATCCTATTTGCCTGAATGGCTATTCTTAGCTTTACACTTGAATAATCTCTTTTAATCTAGATTCTGATCTTTTCAATTATTTTGGGTTGGCACTAGTAAACTTGCAAAACCTTCTTAACAGTTCTAATTGTTCACAGGAGTGACGTTCTATCACATTTGCTCTATTACATAGCCTATTCAAGGGAGTCACAGCCCATCACCTTTTCCATGTTTTCATCGTTAGCTATAATTTTATGATGCACCTAGGTTCATAAGTGAGCCTGTATTTTTCCTTTTTCTATCTCCTTTATCTGTTTTGTAATTTATAAAATCAATAGAAATCAAAAAAATATTTTGAATTTAACCAAAAACATAGGATCTTTATGATGAAAGTGAATATATAGAAAGACATTTCATGATCTTGGATGGATTACTTATTATTATATAAATAGACTTTCTTAACAAATTATATATTACATACAAATAAATAAAATAAAATATATAAATAAAATATTACAAAGACAGTAATAAAAGCACTGTGAATCGGTGCAAGAACAGAACAGATCAATGCAAAAGATTAGAGAACAACAGAGACAGACCTCTGTGTAAAGGTAATTTGTGGAGATATACAAACATACCCAAGAATGACCCCTAAGTCAATGGGAAATAGATAGTGTTGTAAAAAACAAAATAAGGCTATCCAAATCTATGGAAAAATAATAAAACATAATTCCTACTAAGTACAATGTGTCTCTGTTTAAATTAAACCTCACTATGACAGATAAAACAATAACCATTCATGACAAACTCTCCTCCCTAATTAAAAAAAAATCTTACATTTTCAAAGCATAACTCATCAGGCAAAGAAACTGATGAATTTAATTCCATTCAAATAAAACATTTCTTTCAAAAAGGTTAATAGTTAATAGACAAATGGCAAAATGACAGAAGAGATTTGCAATCTTAGAACCTACTAAGGTTTTAAGATTTCTTAGTCATTAAAATATCTTGTCTTTTCAAAAAATTATTTAGTTTACCAAAGCTTTTAAAATGGAATTTTATTCTTTTACCATAAATGCATATTATTTTATCATTTTAAAATGATTATTGCAAGATAGGTTGTATGAATATATAATACCAGTGGAGAAAATAAACATTGTGTTTTAAACTGATAAGAAGAGATACTACACTTGATCTTAGCCAAAAGGCTGAGATGCAATTAACATTGTGTTTTATAGAGTGTGGTTCAATAGCCATTCCCATTAGAACCTGAAGAATTGGTTAAAGCAGATTCCCAGTTCTACACCAGCCCTATGTAAATTCACTGTGATATTAGATAGTTTTCTCCCATGCTGTAGGAAGTGAGGTTTGTTCTTTCTCCTAGCTATCACTGTAGTGAGTAAGATTAGTTTCTTCCTAGGAGACTCTATAGGGATGTACAATTTCTTACAAAGGTTGATTCTAAAATTTGTTCTGCAAAAATGTTTACCATTCTTTAGTTACTTGCAGTTATTTCCATGGTAGTTTAATTGTATTTTCTCTGTAGAGGAGGTACAGTTGATTTTATGGAACTGTGTTTCCTTTGGACAGGTTGAACTATTTAATTTTCGTATGAGTAGCTATATGTTTTAAAATCCGTAGTCTGACAAAATTGCTCTTTTTCTCATACTGTGCCCTATCTTAAATGATATTGCCGGTGGAAGGATGAGCAGAAAAGTAGATACAGTATAACGAGAAAAATGAAAACATTTGGGGGAATAAAGATGGCCATTTTCCCATAATGATGCTTTAAACCTTGGTGGTTCTGAGCGCCTACTGCTTAAGAATAGGTATCTCTTACCCATGTTCAAATTGGAAAATTTAAAGAGTTTTAGGATTAAAGAGAATAGCATTTTGTATATTGTCATAATCCTGCTACCATCTTGGTAGCTACTTCGCTGATCACATGTTAGGGTGATCAATGTTGATTTTCAAGTGATTGGGGAAGATTAGGGTATTTAAACTTTCTGTAAAGGGCCAGAAGATAAATAATTTAAATTTTATGGGTCATATGCTCTCTGTCACAACCACTCAACTCTGCCATTGTAGTGTGAAAATAGCCATAGACAATACACAAACAATGGGCATGGCTTTGTCCCAATAAAACTTTATAAGAACAGACAGTAGATTTGTCCCAAAGCCATAGTTTCCACACCTCTGGTCCAGATATAAAGCACATTGGCTCGTGTTTGGTTGTGGTATGTGTGTCAGGATTGGTTATCCTTCCATAAGGATCAAGAGTCTGGTGCTGAGTTGAGGGACTTGTGTTAGTAATGGAAAAATAAATGTCTTGGGATAGAGACTTATCCACACAAATAAAGTCAGGGTTAATTAAATGAAAATGTGTTTACAGTGACAAATTAATGCCCTTACAGCATTAAAGGAAGATAAACTAGTGTGTTTCTGTTTCTATGGAGATTTTATGTAACACAATGGCCTTTTCACTATGCCATTTTATGTAATTACCATTAGCACAGAGGCCATTAATTCAATATAATCAAGAAATGTAAATGTCAGCTAACATTGCGCTATGTCCATCACTAAATATTTCTCTCCATTTTTTCCATATTTTGTAATTGAGTTTTCTTGTCAGACTTTTCAACATTATTTTGAGATCTGACTGTTCCTGCCAAAATGAAATGAAATTATTAACAATAAATTGTCAGCATTCATTCACATTAAAAATTCCATTTAATATAATTTTTTCTGTTACCTTAAGCAGAAGAGGCTTTCATTTATCTCAAATGTACCCATGCTTGCTGTGGGTGAATGGAAGGAACATCACTTATTGATCTCAGTCAGAATTAATGAGCAATAGTTACTTGTGAGCCCGTGTTCTTTCGTCACCTTTCTTCTTCTCTTGCCCAGTGACCCAAACCACCATTATAATGGGCTTCCTTTGTACGTTTATCATGTCTTTACTGATTGGGCTGTATTTGAAAGTCAGGCACTTTGAGCTTGTAACGCTGACTTTCACATGTCAGCCACATGTATAGTGTTGTGTTTTTAAAACATGGCATTCTATTACTCTCCAGTTTCTCCACAAGTGAAATAAACTTGGAAAATACATTTTTATATAATATATGACACTAAAAAAGTAAACTAATTAAAAAATTACTTAACAGGGAAAATAAAAATTGCTAAAAGCACCATATTATTATTGAGTCCCAAGCCTGAAAGAATTTCCTAGAGGTCTCGGTTCATCTTCATAAGATCTATGTTTAAAGCATGCCAGAAAAATGTGTGCTAATTTTATGAAATTTCTTGGAAAGCAGATTGGATTTCATCATGTCACTATTCTTTGAGGAGTAGTATACCCAATATGCTACAGCACACTGACAGAAGCAAACAACTTATAGGCCATGTGATTACTAATGCTTACCTCCTCTACTTCACAGTCCTTACACATTTTTTCCCATTTATTTCACAATCTCTGTTTTCTCTTTTATTCCATACCCACTTTCATCACTGGAGTTTCAGCACTTATTGTTACCTACTTTGCTGAACTTATCTTCTGATTAGTTGTCAAAACATCAGCCTTGACTTCTGTAATTCACCCTTCACACTATCATCAAAATGACTTTTCTTGCAAAAATGATCGTTACTTTCCTACTCAAAAGTCTTCAAAGATTTCTAATTGTTTACAGGAAGAAAATTTAGACTCGTAGGCATGCTATTTTAGGCATACTGTCTTAGGAAAGCAGAACTTAAGACCAAGATCTTCATGCACATGGTTTATTTGGGAAGTGATCCAGGGAGCAGGAACCTTTTGAGAAATCTTAAGTTCCCAAATTCTCAAATGTATTGAAGAACTCCCTGCTGGAGACTAAAAAGGGAAGTATTTGTCCTTCAGTTCCTTTTCCTTCCTGGTGAAGGGGAGCTCTGTGGGTTTCAATGGTCCTACCCTTCTGGGTTGTACACACATAATTGGCACGTGTGATCCTACAGGTGTCTCTAGCATATTATCAGAGAATGTCCAGGACAGGAAGTAAGAAGTATGGGATATTGGAAGGCAACATCCTGTAAGAATGCTCCTGTCCAAAGTATGCATGGAAATGATTTCCACAGTAGTGGTTGGAGTTAGAGGTGGGGCTATTAGGATTTGAAGTAGTACCCAAGAATTGTCAAAATTATGTGGCATAAAAATGCTTCTTATGTTATGTGACTTGAATTTCTGTCCAATGTGAAATTTCATCGTTCTTTTTCTATGTCCAGACCAAATGTATAGAGGCTACTAACTTGCTTATTAATTAATTTCTTCATTAAAAGTTTGTTGAGTGAGATTATGCATCAGGTAACCTTTTAGACATTGGGGATGTAGAGAAGTTTCCACGCCTCATGCAGGTTGTATTTGATTTGGGAGAGGCAAATAACAAACATGTAAAGATATGAATGTGATTATTTCAGTTGGTGGTAAGGGTGATAAACATCATAAAGCAAGGCAATAAGATAAGTAGAGTAGAGGAAGGGCTGAGTGAAATCCTCTCCCTGGAAATTACATTTGACGTGCAGTTTAAAGGGTGAAAGTGAAAAACCTAAACAAGAATCTGGGGACAGTATGCTGCAGGTGAAGATAATAAAAGTGTAAAATATCTAGAGCTGCAAATCAGTTTTGTGTGTTCTAAAGGGAGGGAGAAGCTTATATGGTTAAAGTCTAGTGAATAGAAGAGAGAGTGAAGTGAAGAAGAAATACAGGTAGGACCAGAATTTGTAGATCCCTTTAAGTCAAGGTAAAAAGTTTGGATTTTAGTAAAATTTCACTGAAATATCATTGAAGGGATTTAAGAAGAGAAGAAATATGACATGATTTGCATTTCATAAAAATGCCTCTGGCTACTGTAAGGATTTCCCTGGGACTTCAACCTCTCCTACCCTGTGCCGTTGAAGATGCTGCCTCTACAATATATATAACCATTTGAATGTATTTTCCTTACAGGATGTAACTCTTCTTTTTTTTTATTTTTATTTTTTATTTTTATTTTTTATTATACTTTAAGTTCTAGGGTACATGTGCATAACGTGCAGGTTTGTTACATATGTATACTTGTGCCATGTTGGTGTGCTGCACCCATCAACTCGTCAGCACCCATCAATTCATCATTTATATCAGGTATAACTCCCAATGCAATCCCTCCCCCCTCCTCCCTCCCCATGATAGGCCCCAGTGTGTGATGTTCCCCTTCCCGAGTCCAAGTGATCTCATTGTTCAGTTCTCACCTATGAGTGAGAACATACGGTGTTTGGTTTTCTGTTCTTGTTACAGTTTGCTAAGAATGATGGTTTCCAGCTGCATCCATGTCCCTACAAAGGATGCAAACTCATCCTTTTTTATGGCTACATAGTATTCCATGGTGTATATGTGCCACATTTTCTTAATCCAGTCTGTCACAGATGGACATTTGTGTTGATTTCAAGTCTTTGCTATTGTGAATAGTGCCACAATAAACATACGTGTGCATGTGTCTTTGTAGCAGCATGATTTATAATCCTTTGGGTATATACCCAGTAATGGGATGGCTGGGTCATATGGTACATCTAGTTCTGGATCCTTGAGGAATTGCCATACTGTTTTCCATAATGGTTGAACTAGTTTACAATCCCACCAACAGTGTAAAAGTGTTCCTATTTCTCCACATCCTCTCCAACACCTGTTGTTTCCTGACTTTTTAATGATTGCCATTCTAACTGGTGTGAGATGGTATCTCATTGTGGTTTTGATTTGCATTTCTCTGATGGCGAGTGATGATGAGCATTTTTTCATGTGTCTGTTGGCTGTATGAATGTCTTCTTTTGAGAAATGTCTGTTCATATCCTTTGCCCACTTTTTGATGGGGTTGTTTGTTTTTTTCTTGTATATTTGTTTGAGTTTTTTGTAGATTCTGGATATTAGCCCTTTGTCAGATGAGTAGATTGCAAAAATTTTCTCCCATTCTGTAGGTTGCCTGTTCACTCTGATGGTAGTTTCTTTTGCTGTGCAGGAGCTCCTTAGTTTAATTAGATCCCATTTATCAATTTTGGCTTTTGCTGCCATTGCTTTTGGTGTTTTAGACATGAAGTCCTTGCCCATGCCCATGTCCTGAATGGTATTACCTAGGTTTTCTTCTAGGGTTTTTATGGTATTAGGTCTAACATTTAAGTCTCTAATCCATCTTGAATTAATTTTCGTCTAAGGAGTAAGGAAAGGATCCAGTTTCAGCTTTCTACTTATGGCTAGCCAATTTTCCCAGCACCATTTATTAAATGGGGAATCCTTTCCCCATTTCTTGTTTTTGTCAGGTTTGTCAAAGATCAGATGGCTGTAGATGTGTGGTATTATTTCTGAGGACTCTGTTCTGTTTCATTGGTCTATATCTCTGTTTTGGTACCAGTACCATGCTGTTTTGGTTACTGTAGCCTTGTAGCATAGTTTGAAGTCAGGTAGTGTGACGCCTCCAGCTTTGTCCTTTTGACTTAGGATTGTCTTGGCAATGCGGGCTCTTTTTTGGTTCCATATGAACTTTAAAGCAGTTTTTCCAATTCTGTGAAGAAACTCATTGGTAGCTTGATGGGGATGGCATTGAATCTATAAATCACCTTGGGCAGTATGGCCATTTTCACGATATTGATTCTTCCTATCCATGAGCATGGTATGTTCTTCCATTTGTTTGTGTCCTCTTTTATTACACTGAGCAGTGGTTTGTAGTTCTCCTTGAAGAGGTCCTTTACATCCCTTGTAAGTTGGAATCCTAGGTATTTTATTCGCTTTGAAGCAATTGTGAATGGAAGTTCATTCATGATTTGGCTCTCTGTTTGTCTGTTACTGGTGTATAAGAATGCTTGTGATTTTTGCACATTAATTTTGTATCCTGAGACTTTGCTGAAGTTGCTTCTCAGCCTAAGGAGATTTTGGGCTGAGACAATGGGGTTTTCTAAATATACAATCATGTCATCTGCAAACAGGGACAATTTGACTTCTTCTTTTCCTAACTGAATACCCTTGATTTCTTTCTCTTGCCTGATTGCCCTAGCCAGAACTTCCACCACTATGTTGAATAGGAGTGGTGAGAGAGGGCATCCCTGTCTTGTGCCAGTTTTCAAAGGGAATTTTTCCAGTTTTTGCCCATTCAGTATGATATTAGCTGTGGGTTTGTCATAAATAGCTCTTATTATTTTGAGGTACATTCCATCAATACCGAATTTATTGAGCGTTTTTAGCATGAAGGGCTGTTGAATTTTGTCAAAAGCCTTTTCTGCATCTATTGAGATAATCATGTGGTTCTTGACTTTGGTTCTGTTTATATGCTGGATTACGTTTATTGATTTGCGAATGTTGAACCAGCCTTGCATCCCAGGGATGAAGCCCACTTGATCATGGTGGATAAGCTTTTTGATGTGCTGCTGAATCCGATTTGCCAGTATTTTATTGAGGGTTTTTGCATCGATGTTCATCAGGGATATTGGTCTAAAATTCTCTTTTTTTGTTGTGTCTCTGCCAGGCTTTGGTATCAGGATGATGTTGGCCTCATAAAAACAGTTAGGGAGGATTCCCTCTTTTTCTATTGATTGGAATAGTTTCAGAAGGAATGGTACCAGCTCCTCCTTGAAACTCTGGTAGAATTCAGCTGTGAATCCATCTGGTCCTGGACTTTTTTTGGTGGATAGGCTATTAATTATTGCCTCAATTTCAGGGCCTGCTATTGATCTATTCAGTGTAAGTGTCCAGGAAATTATCCATTTCTTCTAGATTTTCTAGTTGATTTGCGTAGAGGTGTTTATAGTATTCTCTGATGGTAGTTTGTATTTCTGTGGGGTTGGTGGTGATATCCCCTTTATCATTTTTTATTGCGTCTATTTGATTCCTCTCTCTTTTCTTCTTTATTAGTCTTGCTAGCGGTCTGTCAATTTTGTTGATCTTTTCAAAAAACCAACTCCTGGATTCATTGATTTTTTGGAGGGTTTTTTGTGTCTCTATCTCCTTCAGTTCTGCTCTGATCTTAGTTATTTCTTGCCTTCTGCTAGCTTTTGAATGTGTTTGCTCTTGCCTCTCTAGTTCTTTTAATTGTGATGTTAGAGTGTCCATTTTAGATCTTTCCTGCTTTCTCTTGGGGGCATTTAGTGCTATAAATTTCCCTCTACACACTGCTTTAAATGTGTCCCAGAGAATCTGGTATGTTGTATCTTTGTTCTCATTGGTTTCAAAGAACATCTTTATTTCTGCCTTCATTTCATTATGTACCCAGTAGTCATTCAGGAGCATCCAGTTCCCTCCTGGATGATATCCTGAAGAGTGTTTTCCAACTTGGTTCCATTTTCTCCCTCACTTTCAGGCACCCCAATCAGACGTAGATTTGGTCTTTTTATGTAATCCCATACTTCTTGCAGGCTTTGTTCATTTCTTTTTCTTCTTTTTTCTTTTGGTTTCTCTTCTCACTTCATTTCATTCATTTGATCCTCAATTGCTGATACTCTTTCTTCCAGTTGATCGAGTCGGTTACTGAAGCTTGTGTATTTGTCACATATTTCTCGTGTCATGGTTTTCATCTCTGTCATTTCGTTTATGACCTTCTCTGCATTAATTAGTATAGCTGTCATTTCTTCCACTCTTTTTTCAAGATTTTTAGTTTCTTTGCGCTGGGTACCTAATTCCTCCTTTAGCTCTGAGAAGTCTGATGGACTGAAGCCTTCTTCTCTCATCTCGTCAAAGTCATTCTCTGACCAGTTTTGATCCGTTGCTGGCGATGGGCTGCTCTCCTTTGCAGGGGGAGATGCGCTCTTATTTTTTGAATTTCCAGCTTTTCTGCCCTGCTTTTTCCCTATCTTTGTGGTTTTGTCTGCCTCTGGTCTTTGATGATGGTGACGTACTGATGGCATTTTGGTATAGGTGTCCTTCCTGTTTGATAGTTTTCCTTCTGACAGTCGGACCCTCAGCTGTAGGTCTGTTGGAGATTGCTTGAGGTCCACTCCAGACCCTGTTTGCCTGGGTATCAGCAGCAGAGGTTGCCGAAGATAGAATATTGCTGAACAGCGAGTGTACCTGTCTGATTCTTCCTTTGGAAGCTTCCTCTCAGGGATGTACTCCACCCTGTGAGGTGTGGGGTATCAGACTGCCCCTAGTGGGGGATGTCTCCCAGTTAGGCTACTCAGGGGTCAGGGACCCGCTTGAGCAGGCAGTCTGTCCCTTCTCAGATCTCAATCTCCGTGTTGGGAGATCCACTGCTCTCTTCAAAGCTGTCAGACAGAGTCGTTTGCGTCTGCAGAGGTTCCTGCTGCTTTTGTTGTTGTTGTTGTTAACTGTGCCCTGTCCCCAGAGGTGGAGTCTACAGAGACAGGCAGATTTCCTTGAGCTGCTGTGAGCTCCACCCAGTTCGCGCTTCCCAGCGGCTTTGTTTACCTACTTAAGCCTCAGCAATGGCGGGCGCCCCTCCCCCAGCCTCGCTGCTGCCTTTTCGGTTAGATGGCACACTGCTGTGTTAGCAGTGAGGGAGGCTCCGTGGGCATGGGACCCTCCCGGCCAGGTGTGAGATATATTCTGCTGGTGTGCCCGTTTGCTTAAAGTGCAGTATTGGGGTGGGAGTTACCCTATTCTCCAGGTGTTGTGTGTCTCAGTTCCCCTGGCGAGGAAAAGGGATTCCCTTCCCCCTTGCGCTTCCCAGGTGAGGCGATGCCTCCCCCTGCTTCAGCTCTCGGTGGTCGGGCTGCAGCAGCTGACCAGCACGGATTGTCCGGCACTCCCTAGTAAGATGACCCCAATACCTCAGTTGAAAATGCAGAAATCACCGGTCTTCTGTCGCTCGCGCTGGGAGTTGGAGACTGTAGCTGTTCCTACTCGGCCATCTTGCTCCGCCCCCGTAACTGTTCTTGAGGGAGGGCACCGTGTCTTCATATTTTTGTAGACAGTGCCCCTCACGTATTACAATTACTAAATACATGATTGATAATAAATGTTATAAGATGGATGAATGAATGCAGGTCTACAAGGGTGTTTCAATAAGTGATACTAGAATAAGAGGACTACACAGCATACAGAGTAGTAGTTTTTCTGAACTATTATTCATTGCCCGAGTATTTTCTAATCCTCTACATTCAAGTCTTAAGATGACATCCCTATATTGTTTGCTTATGTTTGACTTGTGATTTACTGTGCCTTTCAGGTCGTTCCCTCTTCTTACACTGAATAGCTTAGATGTTTTTCACTGTGAAGTTAATTTTATTTCAGTAAGTACAAGAGAAGTAGTAGAGTATAGGTTTAAGAGTACAGAAATTGGAGTGAGGAAACAAGAATTTAAAGGGCGAATTAAAATATGAGTTTGAGACAGTGCAAGGAAGATCCAATGCTTTAAAAAGGCATTGGTGACTTGGAAAATCTTTTCAGAATGTAGAAATAGGACAACCTCGCAGGTGCTTGAGCTATATAGTTAGATTTGCGATTCAATCATGAATGTACTATTCATTAGCTCAGTGACCTTGAGGAAGTCACTTAATCTTAATAAACCTCAATTTCTTCATGTATTTTATGTGAATAACAGTGTATACTCCATAGGATCCTTGTGAGGTTTAAGTAACCTAATCGTATATGAAATGCTTAGGACAATTTTGGACACATTTGATATTCTCTAGACTGGTAGTATTATTCTTAGTAACCAAAATATACCTTAAAAGAGAATGACACAGTAATAGCCTTTTCCAACTGTAATGATTAAATTAATTATTGGTTGCTGATCTTTCTAGGAGGGTTGATTTGCAGGGTATTTTTGTTGAGGCACAGAGCTACAGTCCAAGCTCCTTTGATTTCTGTTTTGATTTCCAACTTAGGGTCAAAACAAATCAATTTGTGAATCTTGCAATGAATCCATTATCCTTAAGGAGGGAGCATTTGGAAGACCAATTATAAAATTAAAAAGAATCCAGAATATTGCTGAGTAGAACTATAATCCTATTTCTGTATGTAATTTTACATATGCAATTTTAGAATAATTCTACTTTGTTGGTTAAGAACAATTTTGGTTAGAAGTGATAGAAAATTCAACTCTAAGTGGCTAAACAGTAGTTTATTTTTCTCTCATATAAGAAAAAGTTGAATTGTTCATCAAAGTTGTTAATCAGTGTTTTGGTTTCCTTCCTTCTTGGATAAATGATAGAACAGTACAATTCTGTATGATAGATTTATGCTTTGTTCCTCCTTAAAGTTAGGTGTAGCTATAGTTGCTCTGGCCAATGGAATGTGAACACATGTGGCATTTCTGGGCAGAGAAGCCTTGAAGAGTTAGTGTTTCTGCCAAGTCCCCTTCCCTCTGCCATGGTAATTGGTGATATATCACGTGACAGTCTAATGGAACACAGCCTTCATTGGCCACTGGGGTTTTGAGGTTGTTGGTTACAGCAGCATATTCATCTGATAAATGGCCTCACTAATACAAACCATACAAGACACCAGCTTTATCATATCCTGTTTTATCATCTCTGTTTTCATTTTCATTCCTATCACATCATATTCTCAAGATGGCTGCAGCAACTCCAGGAATCATTTTAGTGTTTAAAGCAGGAAGAATTAGTAAAGAGGGGTGATACTAGGCACATTATTCATTTTACCAAGAATGCAAAAGATATTCTGGGAAGCTTTTAAGACCTCCCCTTACATCTGCTTGGCCAGGAGAACTGGGTTAAATGGCTGCCACTAGTTACAAGAGAAGTTGCAAAGTGGGCAAAGTACCATCCCAAAACAAACTGAGAAGACGTGGGGATGTGATATTGATCACGCTACTGACAGTGTACGCCACAAGGGCACAGTTACCATAGCAAGTGTTCCTTTTTCCAAATGAAGATGGAAACACTCCAGTAGGATCAACTCAAAATCCCCATTTCAAGTCAGCAATCAACTACAGAAAACCACTTTTGGAGTAATTCTCCCCACCACTATATCCCAATGCGTTGGTGTTATGAGCTAAACCCTGTTTCCCAAATTGTCATTGGGTGGTTATATGGGCAATAGTTAAACAAAAATATTGACTGAGGCAAGATATGTCAGTTCTGTTATTTCTTCTTATCTAAAAATCACCACATTTTGGTACTTAAGAGAATTCGTTTGATCTGGTCATAGTAGTCCTTCATAAAAAATGTTAAAGGGACTTATTTTTTGAAAACATACACAATTATGATTTCAGTTATTACCCAAATCATAATCATCTTTTGGAAACTTAAAATTGACTGGTAGTTTGTTCTGATGTCCTAGCATATATTAGAATTGCTGAGTTTTAATATCCAGTCTATAATACTTTCACTTTTTTCATATTTTCCATTTTTGGGAAATTTTATGTACTGCTCTTGTCCTTTTTTAAAAAAAATGAAATGTCTTTAAAAATGACATGCCCTTTTTTTAGGGAAGTTCCATTTTAAATTTGGACTTCTTGATGTTCATTATACAAAATCAATGTAGCTTTTTATATTTTAAAATTCTCTGTTGATGGTATAATGTGTTCAGCATATGTATGGGGGCGGTGGCTGAGAAGACAGGCATTTAAGCAACAGTTTGTCCTAAACTTGAGGGCTCCCTTTGATTTGGTTTAAAAATATAGTCACTAGTCATTTTTTCAGTTTCTTGAAGAGCTTAATAATATAGATATGTACTAAGCCTGCTAATCTTTATAGCTCTGTTTTTTCCCTCTGAGGCTAACTTATAAGGCAAACACTCTCTCTTGATTTTGATACATGTGAAGTTGGGCTGAAACTGCTGTTTCCATGTTCTGCTTGACCATCAACATTATGATTTTGGAAGACATGTGTATGGTTCACTCTGTAGTAGCTTCCCTTTAACAAGGCATTCAACAGAGCCTTCGGTTTCCCTTTCCAGCTTTTCCTTTGGTCCACTGGTTTATCATAAATAATTTGAAGGCATTGGTCACTTAGAAAATGTGACCCAAGACTAGGCCTACCAAGATCTTTCCAGAATAAAGCCTATGTGGTTTATGACCAGCTCTCAGTCCTATGAATTTGTGAAACTCTTTGGAAAGTCATGTGATACTTTTTCATTTGGAATAAAATGTGTTAATTACATTTTAATTGAGATTAAAAGTAGCAGAATGTCCTTTAAAAATACTTAAAGCTTTAAGACTCATTAAGTTACTTAATGCTATAAACAAGCTTAAGTTTATTAAAATGAAAGAAAAGGATTACAGAGTTTGTAAATGTAGGGAATTCACTTGCTCAGTGTACAGTAAAAAATTAACCTTGCCCAAGAATCATTTAGCCTTTAACTAGCTTTTGGGAGATAACCTTTAAGCCTTTAGAATGTCCTGCTTGATGAAAGTGTCTGTTTACCAGGGGGACTTGGGCCATTCCAGGTACTTGATGATTTGTGGTAGAGAACTTGGGCCATGCAGTATTAACTTGATACTTGAGGGGCTGGAGACAGGTCAGCCAGGCAGGTGGTCAGCGATGTTTATGTGGCCAAGCAGTAATAAAACTCTGAACACCAAAATTTGGGTGAGTTTCCCTGTTTGGCAATACTCCATGCATGCTGTCACACAGTACTGTTAAGAGAAATCATTGCTATCTGCATTGTAACCATAATAAGTCCATTGCTCAATACCCAGCAAGTCAATACAGTGAGACACAGGGTTGCATCAGAGAAAGGGGTTTAAAGTTTAATTGTAGACCTGCTGAATGAGGGGATGGGAAGAAATCTCAAATCCATCTCCCTGAAGAGTTTGGGACTAGAGGTATTAAGGGTTTTGGAGTGGGCTGACGTGTGGAGAGTACAGGGTGAAGTGATGGGGCAGAGAGCAGAAGAAACTGTGTTCTTACGCTGATTCTGTTCTTCTGTGGGGGTCTTCAAACTGGTTGGTTTCACCTGTTTTGTTGGAATTTAGGATCTGAAAAACATCTTAAGCAATTCTTAAACAAAAGCCTTATGATTCTAACATCAGAAATCCTATCTACTGGAACGGTAGAGATGCAAATGTTATCTAGTGACTTTTGGTTACAAGGAAGTGGGTCAAAGTGCAGCCTGATTAATGCTTCATTTTACCTATACTTCTGTCTAGAGTTCTTGTTAGTGCTGTGAGGATGACTTCAGCATGACTTTACTGGGAAAGGACAAGTGGACGCACCACGAAGCACCACACTTGGTCTCTCCTGAACCCTGCTCTAGGCAACTCTTCCCTTTGTTGATTTTAACCTGTATCCTTTCACTGTAATAAACTGTTGGTGAACATAATGACTTTCTGAGATCTGTAATTCCTCCTAGTCAATCATTGAACCCAGGATAATCTTGGAGACCTTCTGAATTACATTTAGATTGCCATCCTTTACCAGAAATTTGCTTTAAGTCTAAAAATAGTTACAAAGAATCCCCACCACTTTCTTCCACAGACTCAGTCCACCCCAATGTCTCTTTTGGTGGACTCAGAAATGCTGCAATTAGATGTGTTGGATGGTAGTTACACCTGCTTCACTGCACTCCCATGAGGGGAGGTGGTGGAAGGTTTCTGATGCAAGTGGTTCTTTACTTTATTACTAGTGAACATGACCCTTACATATTCTATCTTTCACTGACCCTGTGGTCAGCCTAGGAAGAATTGGGAAGGAGATTAAGAATGTTTTCATCTGGCTGGGTGCCGTGGCTCAGGCCTGTAATCCCAACACTTTGGGAGACCAAGGCAGGTGGATCACGTGAGGTCAGGAGTTCAAGACCAGCCTGGTCAACATGGTGAAACCTCATCTCTACTAAAAATACAAAAAAAAAATTACCCAGGTGTAGTGGTGTGTGCCTGTAGTTCCAGCTACTCGGAAGCCTGAGGCAGGAGAATCGCTTGAACCCGGGAGCCCGAGGTTGCAGTGAGCCGAGATTGTGCCATTCATTGCACTCCAGTCTGGGTGACAAGAGTGAAACTCTATCTCAAAAAAAAAAAAAAAAAAAAAGAAAAAAAAGAAGATAAGAAAATTTTCGTCCAGACATCCAGTTTCTTTATTCCACCCAACCTAACATCTCATTGCCTCAGCTTCTGTTTTCCTGAACTTAGGCTATATTCTCAAATTACTCTCAACTAAACCCTGCTAGTATAAGCTAAACATGGCTTAGAACACTCCTTTTTGGAGCCTTTTCTTTATGATTAGGGATACTGAACACTTTCTGAAGGAGAGGAAGTAGAGGAAGTATTTGGGGACAAACAATTTTTCACAGTGGCCCCACTGGGCATGGGGAGATCAGAAAGGTGTCTTTTCTGATGTGACCCAGTATTACTCCAGAAAAGAGATGTTGAATTGATTTGAGAATAACTTCTCTTCACTTAGCCATTTGCAATGATCTCTTTCAGGCTTATTGGTATTTCTCTACACATTCTTATGCCAGTAATAGCTCCATCTTCACCCAGATGAGAGGTCTAAAGCACTTTATAACATGTTCTTGAGTAGAAATTCTAGAACCTCTGGGACTCTCACCAGGAAACTCCTTGCTAAGCTTCTTGCACCACCTACTGTTAGGGTATTTGCTTTCCCCCAGGTTTTTACTTCTTTACCCAGCTCTCTGGAATTAACCTTTATTTTGATTCTTTCTTTAATTGTATACTCAACCTGTATTCCCCATGGCTTCTGTCTTGACTTCATGTACGTCTCTGTAGCTCTCATTACACTTGTCTTATCAAACATCTTCCCTTGTAGGATGAAAGAACTGTGTCTGCTATGTTCACACTTGTGTTTCCAGTACCTAATACAGTTTCAAAAATATAGTAGTTGCTCAATAACCATTTGTTGGACTGATGAATGAATGAGAGCTAGGCACATTCCACTTCCATATCTGAACTGCCTCTAGGAATGTCAGTTTAAGTCAGAGACTTGGTACCTTTAGTTTCCTGACTTGAGCTTTTTGAGAATTTAGGAGTTATAATTAAAAAAGCTCTTTTTTGTAGCTTGATGAATAAGAACATCAATGAAAAATTTTTTCCAAACCAAAAGGCAGAAAACTATCAACAAATCCTGTAGAATATTTCTTTAAAATCAATACTTAGGAAGATCAGAGATAAAATAATTGCTATATACAGTACAAAATAAAAATCGGGCCACAGGAGGGCGGGCTGGGAAACAGAGAAACTTCTTACAAGTTGTCATTCTTCAATTAAAGATTGCTTTCTATTTTGGTAGCATCTCTGCTGAGAGCATTCCCACAGTTTTTAATAGCTCAGTCTCAGCTGTCAGGAACATTTGTGTTAATTTTTCCTGTTCAGTACACATAAGAATTTCTGTGCCTGTTGTTTGCAGATACCAAAGTCTGCTTCCTAATAATGTGACTGAATATGTCCATCAAATATAGCTGTAAAAATTCCCTTCTATTTCTTGAAAACCCTGGGATGTTATCAGATTTATCTGCTGGTATATCAAATCATATTAAAAATTAAATGTAACAATGTACCTATGTAGAGATATTTCTTTTGCTATATTGGTACACTCTGGTGAAAATGAAGAAAGGATACCATATGATTACATTTTTCAACCTTATTGTTATTAGTATCATTAAGAGGGCGATTTGCACATCATTTTGAAAACATTATACATGGAAAACAGGTACACTATGAATTAAACAAACATTACTCCTGCAGTTTTAGTGGATTCAAATATTTCCTGTTCTCGATAATCATTTGAATCTTCTCCGTATGGGGTATATTCATTTGCTTTAACTGCTATTAAACATTGCTGCTTCAGTTAACAGTTTCATACAATTCCCGTTTGTCATTTCACAGCTTTGTAGCTCAGAAGTCCAGGTGTAGTGTGACTCAGCTGTTTCTCTGATCTGGGTTTTTCAAGGCCAAATTCAAGGTGTTGGCAAGGTGCTTTCTTTTCTGGAGGCTCTAGGGATGAATCTCCTTTCAAGTTGTCTTGGATTGTTTGAAGTGTAATTGCATGGAGTTACAAGACTGTGGTCTCGATGTACTCATTGGCTGTTGCCTGGGGGTTCTCAGCTTCTAGAGGCTGCCTGCATTCCCTGGTTTGTGGTCTCCTTCCTCCATCTTTAACACTAGCAATGGAAATTTGATTCTTTTTATGCTTCTACCTCCCCTTCTGCATTGTCTCTATTCTGCTTTCCTCTTGTGTGGCATCTCTCTCCTGATTCTTGCTGGAGACATTTCTCAGCTCTAAAGGGCTCAATTGATATAGGGCACACCAGGGTAATCCAGGAAATTTTCCTTATCTTAAGGTCTATAACCTTAATTATACCTGAAAAGTATGCCACAGTAATTAGTTAATGTTTAATTAGCTAGGTGTTGGAAATCTTGGAGGAACAGGAGTGGCAACTAAAGCCCAATGTGCATGGACAGTAGATGTCAGTGTCACCACTGACCCCATGTGTGATAGTGTGTGAGTTAAATAACTGCAATAACTCCTGTGCACTAGGTCATGCTAGATTGTAGGCACTTTATACAGTGAGAACCTAATCCTTAAAACAACCCAGACATTTTGTGGATTATCATTTTAGTGATGAGAAACAGAGATATAAAGTCACTAAGTAACTTTCCCACAATTACACAATTTTCAAGTTGTAGAGCAACAATTTGAGTCCAGATTTGATTGACTTCATCTGCTTGTCTTGTGGATTTAAAAAACAGATGTATGCAGAGCACCCAGAAGAATGGTTGACATATATTTTATAACAGTTGAGTGGCAACTTGGGGGCTATTTTTTTTTCCAATTTTCATTTATTTTATTCTCATTATCTACTCTCCAGCCCTCCCTAGCCCATATTTTCTCACTATTGGTCATTACTGTAAAATAAAAGGAAGTGCTATACTAATCAGCAAGAAGGAAAAAAAATTCTGGATATTAAGAACTTACTGTATGCCAAGTATAGTGCTAGATATTTTTCATTGTTTTCTCATTTATGTGCATCACATTTGAGGATGTCTATAAAATAATGAATGTGATAATGTTTTAAGAGGCTGGAGTGGTATGTGAAGAAGGAAATATTTATTCAATGCCCTCGAAGTACTGTGCAAACAAATTAATGATTCTATCACTTAATCCTCCTAATCTTCATAAAAATTAGTTTTTATTACTTCAATTTTAGAGATGCAAAAAGCAGATGAGATACTGAGAGAGGAAGCCACTTGATCAAGGATACAGCAATAAACTAATAAGGGAATTGATTGCATCTGTCATATCTCAAACTCAATTTCAGAACTGAAACAAATAAAAGTTCCCTAAAAAGTAGGCTTTTTTTTTTTTTTTTTTTTTGAGACAGTCTCTCTGTCACCCAGTCTGGAGTGCAGTGGCACAATCTCAGTTCACTGCAACCTCTGCCTCCTGGGTTCAAGCGATTCTCCTACCTCAGCCTCTTGAATAGCTGTGCGCCACCGCGCCTGACTAATTTTTATATTTTTGGTAAATATTGGCCAGGCTGGTCTCGAACTCCTGGCTTCAAATGATCTGCCTGCCTCGGCCTCCCAAAATGCTGGGATTACAGGCATGAGCCACCATGCCCAGCCAAAAGTAGGCATTTTGAACTCAAGTGATCAATACTGCCATTTTAAAATACTGTTTTAAAGTTTTTAAAAAACCACCTTCTTAAACTCTATTAAATTAACTAATTAATTCAACAGGCTTTTATTACATACATGCCTTCTATATGCCGGATTCTGTAGAAGAAGGGATGCAATAATGAATGATGCTTCTCTGTCAGGGAGCTAACTATTTTAGGAAGAGAAATGTAAACAAGTAATTAATATGCCTGAAAAATCCATGAGAGAATAAAGAGGAGAACTGTGCCTAAAATAGGAAAGACTTCACAGGATATCATGGAATTTGAGTTGAATTTTAAAGATGACTGGAAAATTCAGGGGTAGATGGAAGGAGTCTGCTAGGTAACAGGAAATGAATGTACAAAGACATAAAGCAAGAAAGTAGACACTTTGTATATAATTTGTATGCAAGTATGTGTGTGTATGAACTCACTGAAGTGTAAACATGGATGGATTTTCTTTTTCCAATAAATATTCTCAACTCTGCTCTATCAAATATCCTTCCTGCTGAGTAGCTGGTATTGTTAATATCTCTGATCTAATTCCTCAAGTTTTCAAACTTTTTAGTTATTCAGAAGTCAGTCCCAATAACATTTCATCTCGTTAGTCAAGAATCAGCTCCAATAACATTTCAACTTATAATTGATTCATAGTTTCCTCTTTCACTGCCCTTCCAAGGTAGTAAATAGTAATGTTAATGGCAGATGTCACTTTCCCTTCTTTCTTTCTATTTATCCCTGCAGCTTATCTTCTTCCTTCTAAAAAATCTTTGGGTTTTGAATAGCTTTGTTTTCTGCTCTATTCTTTTGGTTATATTCTTTTTTATTTTTTTTCTTTTTTTAGAGAGACAGAGAGAGTTTCACTCTTGTTGCCCAGGCTGGATGGAGTGCAATGGTGCAATCTTGGCTCGCTGTAACCTCCACCTTCCGGGTTCAAGGGATTCTCCTGCCTCAGCCTCCCAAGTAGCTGGGATTACAGACGCCCAGCTAATTTTTTGTATTTAATAGAGATAGAGTTTCACCTGCTGATCAGGCTGGTCTCGAACTCCTGACCTCAAGTGATCCACTCTCCTCGGCCTCCCAAAGTGCTGGGATTACAAGCATGAACCACTGCGCCTGGCCTATTCATCTTTTAAGGTAAGAGTTATCCCAAGCAGATTCTGTAAATAATTGGTCCATTGAGTCATTATTGCTTGGTAGTAAAAACAAAACAAAAAAAAACAATAACAAGAAAACTGCTTTAAGAAGACTAGATTTCATATGTGCCTCATCAATTACATTGAAGTAAACTGAACGTTATTTTGAGCCATGGTAGCATCATATGTATAAATGTGTAAACTTCCATTATGACTACTTTGAATAAAGACACCAATTTGAATGTTTGCTAAAACATGCAGTTACATTAATCTATTGTACCCAACTCCTTTTCTTTCTCTCTCTCCCTTTCTCTCTCTCTCTCTCCTTTCTTTCTCTCTCTTTCTTTCCCTTCCTTCCTCCCTCCCTCCCTCCTTTCTTTCTTGCTTTCTTTTTCCCTTTTTCTGGGCCAGCTTCCTGGACATGCGACTTGTGCAGTAATGTTCCTGATGAGGGTGGTATTGTAGGAAGATGGAGTTGTGTGTGGATAAGGAAACCGTATTTATTCAACGCCCTCCAAGCATTGTGCAAAAAAGTTAATGATTCTGTCATTTAATCGTTATGTTCATTAAACATAATTTTTATTACTCTGTTCCCTTTTCCTTCCCTCTCGTGACTAGCATTGTTCAATGTTCTGCTATCTCTGTCTTGAAATTCCTAATAATTTTACCTTTGACTTGTGTTTCTAAAGCGAAATACCACGTGACAATAGCGCATGCGCAAAGATGAGGCAGCAGCACGTAGATTCAGAAGGTCGGACCCAGAGACAGTCTGGGCGGGTGGCTGGGCCCATACGCAGTTCTAGGCAGTCGGAAGAGGGGCGGTGGGGGACAGTATGGGGCTTAGAGCCACCGGTTGGTTGGAAGTTGGGCCCAGAAGGACAAAGGCCATGGCATGGTAGGCGCAGAAGCAGTGGCAGGCAGTGGAGGCTGTGGTAGAGGCAGTGGTAACAGCAGCGGCCACCGCTTGGGGAGAGGTGGGGCTCTACCTGGAGTCAGTGTGGCCTTGCCCTTCAGTGCTGGGACTTAGGAGCGTGTCCCTGCTGTGGCTGCAGAATTATTAACTCTCTGGCCTCCAGGACAGTAGTTGCTGCTGCACAAGCAGTAAACTTTTCTGTATATTATTGCAAAATAAAAGTGTCCACATGGACACTGCCATAAAACGTATCAGTTATTAGAATTCCTGAGTGTAGTATCTCCAGTTTTTAAAAGTGCTGCAATGTTGTAAGGCAAATGTCTACAAGCTTACAAAGAGAAATGAAATTCAAAGATTGTTGCATTTAATGGAAAAGAACACTATTTTTATATGAAACTTCAAATCAACTATTTAAAAGAATGACAACTTTAATATCATTTTATTCTTGTTGCTGAAGAATGCATAAATGGTGTTTTGAATTCTAGACAAATTATGAAACCATTTTTGTTTTCTTGTATGCTCCCAAAGTTGCAAAAGTCAGAGAAGATGTGAAAATGGTATACAATTACATTTAAAATTAAATTCAGACTTACATGAAATTGATTTGTATTATGAATTAATTTTTTTAATTAAAAAAGTTCCGGCCGGGCGCGGTGGCTCAAGCCTGTAATCCCAGCACTTTGGGAGGCCGAGATGGGCGGATCACGAGGTCAGGAGATCGAGACCATCCTGGCTAATACGGTGAAACCCTGTCTCTACTTAAAAATACAAAAAACTAGCCGGGCGAGGTGGCGGGCGCCTGTAGTCCCAGCTACTCGGGAGGCTGAGGCAGGAGAATGGCATAAACCCGGGAGGCGGAGCTTGCAGTGAGCTGAGATCCGGCCACTGCACTCCAGCCTGGGTGGCAGAGCAAGACTCCGTCTCAAAAAAAAAAAAAAAAAAAAGTTCCACAAGAGACGTTGGTGTAAAGGTACCAAATTTATATTTTATGTAATTTGTTAGAAATTTAACCCAATTTGTCACATCCTATAAAATATTCAACAGCTCCAATAACAGTTGTATCAGCAGAAAGCTACATTTCAAATGTAAAAATACTGAAAAGTTACATGTAGTTTGAATTTGCCAAGTGACTGTTGTCGCTTTCAATTTTATTGATTGAAAGTGAAGTTGCTAAAACTCTAAATTTGAATGACCTACTACGTTTCAGCACAAAATCTGAAATGCTCTAAAGTATGAAAAGTTTGAGTGTTAACCAGATGCTGAAAGAAAATGCTCATTGGAGCATTTCAGATTTGTATTTTCAGATTAGAGATGCTCCACCCATAAATATAATGTTTCTATTCCAAAATCTGAAAATAATCTGAAATCCAAAACACTTCTAGTCCTAAGCATTTTGGATAAGAAATATTCAGCCTGGAAGGAGAATTTGCAGAAAAGTAAGTCAGAACACTTATATGCACAATCAAGATACCATATTAATAAAGTATTATTTGTTATGTTGCATACAATTATAATGCCAAATATATATATATATATATATATTTACAATTTGTTGTTACATATGAATTACTATTACCCCTATTACATTTTACAGGTAACATTTTTAAGGAAAAAAATTATGTTTTAGTACCTTTAATTGTACTTTTCTTCTGCTTTTTGACCCAAGGACTTCGAATTTTCATTTTGCCTTGAGCCCTGCAAATGATGTGGCAGTTCCTGCTTTTCTTGACTAATTTTAAATCCCCTCTCCCCTCTTAGTCATTTTTATTTCTTTCCTGTCTTTGACGTTATTCCTTTTTAGATTTGGATTTTCAAGCCAGATAATAGGATGTTCTTTTCTATATATAATTTACCTGTAACTGAGGACAGCCTAGTAGGCAGTGGTGATGGCTCAAATCCTGAGCAGCTGGCTTGTGGTTATCACATCAGACTTTAAAATTTTAAACTCAAATATACTTTTCAAGATACATATTACATAACAAAAAAATCAGAAAGAATAAGCATTTGTCAGATTACTTAAAAAACAAAAATGGGATATAAAAAGTAAAATATGTAAAGAAAAAATGAGTATAATTTCAGCTTTGGAAGGGTACTTAGGTCTTTAGATTAAGGTCTAATCCATTAATTTTACAAATGAGTAAATTACAGACTGTAGGGTTTAAATGATTTCTTCAAACCAACCAAATCAGTACTCCTTCCTTTTTTTTTTTTTTTTTTTTTTTTAAAACAAAGCCTGGACTCTTATTGATTAGCAGTTAATGTGATTCTAAATTTTTTAATTTTATTAAATTAATGCATATGCCTCATTTAACCTGAGTCTCTTCCTTAACAATTGAGGCCTTCCTCGCTGTTCTCCTCTGTTACTGGCAGCAGTAGTCTATGTAACTTTTGGGTTTTTCCTGGACATTCCTTTCCTTGTCTCTCAACTGGCCTTCTTATTCAAGGATCAAAACTCCTGATTTTTCTCTTCTGTTTCACACTTTTCCACTTTACAAACTTCTAAGAATTTGAAAACTGTAAGCTATGCTAACTGATTAGCAAGAATAGTTGTAACTGGCTTCTGCTCAGCTCAGAAAAATGTCTCACATAGTCGCTGTGTACCTTATTCTATAAGCCTTTGTGTCTTTGTTTTTTCATTAGAACAATTAAGCTTGTAGACATCTGTTATTCTACATCATGAGTGTGACTCTTAGTATGTAAACATTTAAACTGAAATTTTAATTAACTTTTATATTATTAGAGTTTATATTACTACTTAAGAACAAGCTTGAATTAGATAACTAATTACCAATACCAACTCCACTATGTGTCAACAATATGATCTTTGGAAAGCTACTTTATTTTCTAAAATGGGACTAACATATCTATCTCATAAAATTTGAAGACCAACAGATTATAAGACTATTGGTAAGTGTTAATTCTCTTTTCATCTCCCAACCTCCTTTTTTTTTTAAAAAAAAGGATAAATAATTTGATGACTCTTAGTTTACTATGTATAAGACGAGTTAGGTTAGGGTTAGAGTAACTTTTGTGTTCCCATCTTGGCAATGAAGTTTATTTCAATAAAGCAATTTAATTGACCTTTGATTAGTTTTATAACTTTTGACCGATAGTTTGCCTTTTTTTTTTTTTTTTTTTGAGACTGAGTCTTGCTTCTTCACCTAGGCTGGAGTAAAATGGCACAATCGCAGCTCACTGCAACCTCCACCTCCCGGGTTCAAGCAATTCTCCTGCCTCAGCCTCCCAATTTTTGCCATGCCAGCACGCTCTGCCAATTTTTGTATGTTTTGTAGAGACTGGTTTGCACCATGTTGGCCAGGCTGGTCTCGAACTCCTGACCTCAAGTGATCTGCCTGCCTCAGCATCCCAAAGTTCTGGGATTACAGGTGTGAGCCACCGTGTGTGGCCAGTTGCCTTTTTAATAAATCTCTTTGATAAGAAAATAGAGTCAAAGAAAGAATCATTAGTTTTATAATTCATATTCTTGCTTCTCTGATAAAATAATGCAGCATTAATAATCATATTTTTAGATGTATTTGTGTTAATTTCAGCACTTTACTTTTTATCTGTTTTATTGGGATGTTTGTCTTGAAAACCATTTGGTTTTCCTTATATGTCTTTATATCTGGTAATGCTAACATGATTCAGTATCCTTCATTTTCAGTTTTTAAAATAGCTGCTTTTGCTTGATTAATTTGTATACAAGAAATTTCATAATCTTCTTATCTGGCTTCAGTAACATTCTTCTGTTATTTTTATTGGAATTTAGTTAAATGTATAGCTTATTTTAAGGAAAATTAACATCTTTATAATATTAAATGTTTTTATCCTGTAAAATGGCATGCCTTTCTCTCTGTTCAAAGCTTCTTTTGTATTTTTCAGTGAGTTAGATTTTTTAAAATAAATTTTGGAAATTTTTGGCCAACTTTATTGTAGGAATTTTATATTTTGAGTTGTCATTATAAATTGCGTCTTTGCTCCTGTAACAGCCTCTTATTGGTTGCATTATTAGTTCTTATTTATGGAAGCTTAAGAAAGATCTTGAGCCCAACACCTTATGATCTATGGAAAAACATTAATTACTAAAGAAAAATGATAGACAATCTCAAAACAAAACAGATGTCAAAAAATCATCCTTTACTATGTGCCCTAAACTGTCATTTGTTTTTTTCAAGAAACTGGAATAAATTCCCCGTAGAAAACTTACTCTGTACTCCCTTGTTCTAACCACATTTGCTCTGAGGCATATTCCTCAGGTGACTCAAATGATGGGTTTCTGACATGCTTCATCACCTACTCTCCAGCTAACATGAACATGTGTTTTCTAGTTCAATTTTTCAGAGACACTAGAGTCAGATAGAAGAAAAAAATACTGCATGACTAATTTACACTTAGGGTAGAGTGTTTATTCTATGCT
Organism: Trachypithecus francoisi; assembly: GCF_009764315.1. Lineage (NCBI taxonomy): Eukaryota > Metazoa > Chordata > Mammalia > Primates > Cercopithecidae > Trachypithecus > Trachypithecus francoisi. Next base: position 66,085,666 of record NW_022681472.1, read on the forward strand.
GCTCAAAGCAAATTTACCTCTTAAATGTTCTGTTCTCATCCACAAAAGTATTGGATTTTAAAAATAGATCTTAAAGAATAACACAAGGCCAATAAAGTCCAATAGTTTAGATCTTGATCAAGTTTTATTTGATAGATTATTTTTCTGAGCTAAGTTACTAAAAGAAGTCTCCTATATGGGGCTGCATGTTACTGAAAGGGCCTGGGTAAAGCCTTTGAGAAGCTCTATCAAGTCAAAAAAGAAGCAACCAGCAAAATAGGGGACACATTCTCATTTTTGACTTTTATATCAGCATGTGTGGAAAAGCATGTTTGAGGCCGGGAGTTGTGGCTCACGCCTGTAATCCTAGCACTTTGGGAGGCCGAGGAGGGCAGATCATGAGGTCAGGAGTTCGAGACCAGCCTGACCAATATGGTGAAACTCCTTCTCTACTAAAAATACAAAAATTAGCCAGGCACGGTGGCACGCACCTGTAATCCTAGCTACTCAGGAGGCTGAGGCAGGAGAATCGCTTGAACCCGGAAGGCGGAGGGTTACAGTGAGCCGAGATCATGTCACTGCATTCCAGTCTGGGCGACAGAACAAGACTCTGTCTCAAAAAAGAAAAAAAAAAAACAAAAACAAGGAAAAGCATGTATGAATATGATAAGATGCCTTTTAATATACATATGGAGCCCCATGGTCTAAAATAAATGTGGATATCGGTACATACAGAACAAATGACCACAAAGGCCCGAGTCACAAAGTAAACAGTATCAGCGTTTTGCCAAATATGAAATTCCTACCCAACATAGACTACTAAAACAAAGTTTCTTCTTTTCCTTCTATTTTTATAGAAATTTATGGAATGAGGTAGGTGAAATAAGGAAGATATTACAAAGAATATAATTGTAAAATAGAAACATCACATTGAGAATTTGCTATTTCATGGAAGTTTCATTATGAGTTATCTATTAAGTCTTTATCAGTTTGAATACATTTGTGAATTATAGAAAATTATTATACAGCAAATTACATCAGAATAATGGTTATTACAGTTTTTGCAAAAATCAGATCCAAAATACAGCTACCTTTATGTATATTATGGTAAGCATTCTATGGGCTGTTGTGGACCAGTTAAAGTGCTTAATACTATATCTCAGATGATGGAGGGAGAGCCTCAGAATGATTAATTGAGGTAAACCAAGGCATAGAAGCGAGACAAAGAGCTCAAATTATAACATTTTGATTCTTGTTTTATTTTAACAAGTAGTGATTTTTTCAACTCCTTTATTAAATAATTCTTTTGTCACATTCATTCTCTGTATAAATGTTAATATAACTGTTAGCACTTAAAATATGATACTGGGTATTATTTGACTGACATACAATATCAGTATCATTATCTTAAAGGGAAATATGCGTCTGGACATTTTAATTAAATATAAAATAATTTAATCATACTAGATTTTTCACAATGTAGAGCAGCTGCCTTTGTAACTAAAGAAATTATAAGTGACATTTCTCCTTTTGCATCTCTCATTATACATGAAATCTATTATTACTTCCAGATGTAAGTGTTATTAGATAAATAATTTGAGGCTAAAATTTTTTTTGCAGTATTCTTATTTCAAAAGTGAAGTGTCAAAATTAACTTAGCACCTGTATATTGGTCATAATATTTTCTATTAAGGCTTTTTTATTACTCATTGTGGAAAAATTCTAATCAAATTTATCTGTAAGACTATAGGCAATGACTGATAGCCATGTCAATTATAATAGAACTGAAAATTTCAACATGGTTTTGCATTATATTATTCTGTACAAAAACAAAATAAGGTTTCTTATTTAAAATTCTCTGTAGGTAAGAAACTAAAATTTTGCCGATTTGCTGAAGATATGTTTCCTTTCTGGAAGGGTGCACTAAGAGTGTATCAAAGTTGATTCAGTAATGTTTGGATGAGGTCCACTTGAGTTACTGATGCTTGAAGTAAAATTTCAAATTAATTAAGTGGTGATAAAGTTAGGATAAGCAAAATTTGAAATTCATAATCAGAATAGAAATAGTATCATCCCTCCACACTATGGAAGAGATGGGTATACAATTTTCTTTTCCCTTTTGTCTGCAGGACAAGTAGATGTTTTTTTTTCTTAATGTGGACACACCAAGGGAATTTGATGATATTTACATAAAATCTGAGCAGCTAGTTGAACTATAAAAAGCAAAGTACTGTTGTTATAACTATACAGTGGGAATTAACAAGACAGATATTTTCACCACAGAGCTAATATTAAAGCAAGATCCTTTCAATGGATCAAATAGGCTATGTTTTGGAAATATGACACCTCTAAAAGGTCATTAACTCAAGGAATTGAGATTTACTTTGGCATTGTGTGGTTGAATATCTATAAGGGGCTATAAGTGAAAATGAAAAGACAATCACTCTCATAGTTCAAATACACTTTTATCCCTGTATTTCCTAAACATAGCCGTAATGTGTGTATCAAGATGAGGGAGAGAAAAATGAAGAGGACATTAAGAATGAATTAGTGGCTAAAAGGATGCATGAGGAATGCTCAGGATCTCCATGTGCAGTTAAGAAATAGTTAAGTGGAAGAATAATAAAGGGAGAGGTGAGAATGTATTTAAGAGAAGGGTGTATTATTTAAATATTTAAATAGGCTTGGAGAAAAAAGCTGTATTTAAAAGCAAACCAAAATTGTGGTAAACAACAACAGCAACAATAACAACTAAACAATCATGTTAATTAAATCAGAATTTTATAGATTTGACCTCTTGAATGTTTCTCGAGCCTTTGCCTTCTGCCCTAGCCTCACTCCACTAGCCTGGTCTTTTATAAACCTTTCCATTTCTCTTCTTGAAGCCAGTTTTTTCCCTTGCTGATCCAATTTCCACACTCATACAAGAGCTGGCAATTTAAAATACAAACCTGACTCATTTCACCTGCTACTTCAGAGCCTTCTATAGTTCCCTATGGTCCTATAACAGAAATTGAGACATTTACCACTGAACCCTGGATTCCTTTCTGTTTCATTTATCTTTAAACTTCCCATTATGTCTCCTCTGTTGCAGGCACACCACACCAATTGACATGACCTTTTAATTTACTGGTCACGTACTTGAAGTGCTTTCCTCTTCTTTTGCTGCCTTTGGAAGTTTTACCAATCCTTTGAGACCTTGCTCACTATTCTCCGTATTCTCTAAGCAGAGCCAGTAACCTTCTCTTCAATGTTGTTATGACATTCTGTTAATGCCCCTGCAGCTCACTAATTATATTATATGGTCATTTTTTTTTATGTGTCTCTTTGACCTACAAGATGATGACTTAAATGCAGAGGAATATCTTAGCCCTTCCTCCACCTCTGCAATGGCTACCCCTGTGCTGTCAGATGATAAAGATCAAGCAGCTCGAGGCTTAAAAGAGAGATTTGAATGTATCCAACCAGGTGCTTCAGAAATGATACTCAGGGGATCAAGATGAAACCTGTAGGAGCTAACCAAACCAAAGGATAGGAAGAGTTTAAACTTAATTGATAAGCATCATTAGAACCATTTAAGTTAGGTGGAACCAAACAAATTGATCTATGATAAATTTTTTGGTGTTTCTAAAAAACTTTCTTACATTGCCAACTTTTTTTCTTCACTTTTTATTTCTTGCTGAGAATATTCAGACTGCTTAAAAAATTACTGCATTCAAAATGAATAAAATAGCAGTTTTTTACATTCATATCTCAAAATAACTTCACAGATGGTCTTCAAACTTTCCAAGAAAATAAACTTTGGAAAGAAATCAAACACGAGGTTTTTCATCCTAAAAATACACCCCTTAACTCCAGCAAAGTTATAGATATGAGGTAACTAGATATAATTTCACTTTGATTAATTAGTACTTTCATTGTTACCAATATTGTCATTTACCAGAGAAAGATATTGAATTGATATATATTTTAAATACACTTGAGTAGTAACAATTATTTAGATATGTTCAAGATTTAAACTTTTATTTAATGATTATCGTTAAAACATCATTATCACCATCATCATCATGTCATTGTTAACAATACTCTCAATTAGTTACTATTTTCCAGCTGCTTTACTAAGCATATTTTTTACATAGTTTTCCTCATTTAATATTTAGATGTCTATAAAGGTAGTGTGCAGATACTGAAGGGGACTCAATATCTAGTCCAATTTCCTTCTTTTTGATCCTTATACCTTATGGTGGTTAGAAAGTGAAATATTCAAACTCATAATCTGTCCTGGAGCTAGGTTTGTGAATGTGACACAATTCTGACCAATGAGTTACAGGTGGAAATCACTGGGAGAGAATCTTTTCCCAAAGCCTTTCACGAGAGGATTTTTGCCCTTTGCCCTTCCTAATGTTTGCCTAAAACCTGCCCTGATGCCTGAACATTCAGCAGACACTTTGAAAACGTGAGGAACAATGGATGCTAAGAATAGAGATGCAAAAAGAATCACTTGGGGCATTAAATAGCTATTTGGAAATAGTTTCATCCAAAAGCAACCTCTTTCATGGTAAACAACAAAAATATTAAGCAACTATGCTAATTTAAGCAGAATTCTGCAGCTTTGATCTCTTGAAAAATTCTCAAACCTTTGCCCTCCCCTCCATCTTTGCCACCTGGCCATTTATAAACCTTTCAATTTCTCTTTTTGAAGCCCCAATTTCTTCCCCTTCTTGATGACCTAATTATCAACTATAACTTCACTTTTTGTTTCTCTACCTCAGTATTTTTAGTTATGTGAGAAAAATAAAGCCCATGTTTAGTTAGACTGCTGTGACTGGGACTTTCTTAGGCAACTAAATACAAAACTAATTCAGGTTGATTCTGCTATCTCTGTTCTATAGATGATGAAGTGGAGGATCAGAGAGGTTTTGCAACTTGCTCAAAGTTGCATAGGCTATAAGCATGTTTTGCAAGATTCAGAGTCACCCTATCAGAATCCAAAGCTAATATTTACATTATGCAATTAAAATTTTTTCCTATTAGGTGGAACCATTTAGGACTGTCAATGGCAATTTCATATGATTCATCCTAATTGGTTAATATAATAATAACATGTAATTATAGAGTAATATTAAAATTAAGAGTAATATAATAATAACACACACACACATAAGAATTCTAATATTGCATCTTTATGCTTCTTGGTCAATCCATAAAATTTAGATTTAATTAATTCAGTTGGTGAATATGGAAATTCTATAATTACTAGATAGATGAAATTACTATTTCCAAAGCTAATAATTTTGGAGTACTCAGCAAGTGCTCCAAAGTGTTCATTGAATAAATAATATTTTGAATTGTTTAACATCCTTTGCAGGTGACTTTTGCTTTGAACAAATATTTTGAAGGAAGAAAATTATTACTTATAGTTACTGGTCTGATGCTCAGTTATGTTATTCTTTGGAAACAAATTACTGGTTTTACCATGGGTATTCTCTCTCACTTGGTCTGATAAACTCTTATTCTTATTTTAAAACATGGCTCAGATCATCCACATTGTAAAGACTTCATAATATCTTCCTTGGTATTATAATACCTGTTTACCTTGTACATAGCTTATGCATTAATTACAATCTTTTATGTTTATTTTTCTTATTAATTTATGAGCTTTCTAAAGAAAATAATCTTATATTTATCTTTATAGCCCAAGGACTTGATGGCATTTGAAAATATTCAATGAATGAAATGTATTTTTCTGATTCAAAACTATTTAATATAAATTGTACATTTTATAACTAGATTGATTTATAGATTTATCTGAAAGATAAATTTATCTGATAGAGTTATCTGAAAACTTATGCTTTAAACTTTCCAAATGAAACTCATGACTTAATTATTGGGGAATATAGGTAAGGTACTCACTGGAAAGAAAATATAGTAAGTTAAAGTTAAATTTTGAAGAAATATTTGAATGTGTGGAGATATATAAAATAATTCAAAGAGGAAGAAATGGAGAAGTGGGCGGTAGCAGATGTCTGTGGCTATAATGGACATCCAGACAAAGTCCCTCTGTGATTTCAATGACATTTCATCATTGTTGTGTGAAAGCAATGAGATTTATATAAAAGACAGCTGAAGGCTGTTGCACGAGCATGAATAAAGGGAAGAGCGTGATGGTTGTGAATGTGGTTAAGTTTTGATGTGCTTTAAAAAGTTCTGCTTTGTTGCAACATTTTTTAATATGAAGTCATCGTTGTTAGAATTAGGATACAAGTCTAACATTATATAACTCTTTATATGACAGAAATATAAGATTTGTGGTGTTGGGTGAGGCGGTCCACCATGGGCCCTGATCATTTCTAAGTGGTTTTGCTGAGTACCGCAGATCTCAAGGCGTATCCATCTCCTAATACCAAACCATCCTTGCAGCTGGTCACATAGGCACCAAAGTTCGTTGAGGTAACTACAGCATAGCTTCTGCATGACTGGTTGTTCCTTGAGGGTAGGCTATTGTTTTGTATGCTGATTGCTACAGTGTTTGTCAGTCATTCACAAGGTGTTAGGGCCCTTGGCTTCTTTCCCGTGATGCAACCCACTGTGTGCTGGTGTCGTCTAGCCTTTCATATTACCTTTTGGGAACCTGGGTAAGGATGCTGATGTTCATGCTGCCTGCTATGCTGTGAGTAATAAAGTCCTTTTCCTTGACGCAGGAATCTATTGCTTTCTCTCTGGATCCATGACACTGTGGCAAGCTAAATTGTTAGACTGCAAATCGAGTAAAATTTCTGACCCTTCCCAGTTTTTGAAAATGGGTGTTTCTTTCATAAAATCCATGGTTATTGGATAAATGAAATTTTATATCAGATTGAATGGTATACAAGAGATCATCTGAACATAAATACTGGCCTAGAAAAATAAAAACGAACATGGAAAATATTGGAACATCTTGAGTTAAAGTGACTCTGATATTCTGATCAGTTCATAAATTTATTGTTTTCCACACTTAATGAACATATCTTTATATTTATGTTAAGTAGACTTTTGGGTTGAGTAGGTTATTTAAAGCACCGAATTTCAAGATACTCTTGCTAGGTATAATGGGTAAAAGGCATAGCTGATACCAGAGAAAGACTGAATGCTTACTGGCACTTTCAGGAAACTTCACTCATGCATACGTAAAAGTTAGTAAAGAGTTCTATTGAAAAAGCAACATTGGGTTGACGAATGGCAAGTGAGTAATGCAATGAAAGTAAAACGCTTTTATAAATAGTTGGAGACATGGTTATACATATAAAATAGACAGTCAATAGTTCTGTTAACACTGTATTCCAGGGCAGTCAAGTGAATAATGAAATAGCAGTAAGATACTGTTTTAGACACAGGGAGACATGGTTAGTTGCAGAGGTAATTGTATTGTAATTATTGCTGACTTTTGAGTTTTAAATAATCCTTTCATATGCTGCATCAAATGTTCTAGTATTAAAAAATCATGGAAAAATAAGCACACAATATTGAAAACTGCTGACGAATAAAAACCTAAAAGAGCGAAAAAGAATGGGAATTGCGAATTGGTAAGCAAGAGAAACACGAAAGAGTTAATGATTTAAGCCTGCTAGCATACTTGAAAAAAGATGCCATAAAGATGTATTCATTAATTCAGAAACTTTCACAACCATGAGAGGAGAGATTCCAAAGTGGGCAGACCTGCATAGAAATATTTAGCAATCTAAAAGCAATAACTATCTAGGGAGGTAGAATTTTAATTGAATGCCTAGAGGCAATCTAAAATTATGTAAGAGAATCTAAATTTAAAAAAGAAATAATCAGTTACAATTACAAATGTAATTATAGAGAATCAGATTGAATTTCTATAGTGATATAATTAAATGAATGGTGTGTCCTTTGGTCTCTGGTTCATTTGTTCAATAATTGAGCTGCTCCAACATACTACCCACTGTTCCTGTTCTTTAGGTGTTCATATTTTAGTGAGGAAGGAACCATGTAAACAACTGCCTCTAATATGTCAGATTTAATTAACTAATAAAAGCACAAAGTTGCTTCAAGACTAATTTCTGACTAAAGCAATCACAGAGGACTTCATGGAAGAAGTAATATTAATGCTAACACTTGAGAAGTCAATAGAAATTTCAGAGACAAAGGAATTGGAAAGGGCATGAACCTAGGCATGAAGGTGTGAATGAGCTGAGAATGTCTGGGAAGGTTTAGTAGTCTGGAATGTCAGCGGAGTCTTGGATTTTGTTTTGTTAGCCAATTTTAAAATCGCTTTTATTTCCCTTAAGAGGTCGGCATGAAGTTTCAGTTATGCAAGATGAATATGTTCTAGAGAGATGCTATACAACATAATGCCTATAGGTAATAACACCATATTATGTAGGTAAAAATTTGCTGAAAGCATAGATATCTGTCCTCTTCTGTCATTGATATGAATTTTTTATCGTCTTTGCTTACCTTCTATATCTGTCCCTTTCTCAAACCTTTCCTTTCTTCTTCATTTCTTTTTAAAAACATTTCCTGTTTTCAGTTGCTTAATTTTCCTAAATCATTGTCTATTGTGTTTATTCACTCTTATGTTTCTTTTAATTCCATTTATAAAATAAGCTTTTTTCCTCATTATTCTAATTCTGTCACTCCTGTTTTCAAATCTTCCTTTTCTATAATTACTGCATTTCTGTTTTTATAATTCTGATTTTTGTTGTTCTTTATAGCTCATAACATTTAAAAATTGTTTTCAGCTTATTTTGAAATATTAGGTTGCTTTTTCTGTCTCGTTTTGTGGGCATGTGCTTTGGAAATTCTTTTAGTATAGAGAGGTTATTCTCTTCCTTATCTCTCTCTCTCTCTCCCTCTCTCTCGCTCACTCTTTTTCAGCATCCAAAAATCTTTTAAATAAGCTGTTAGAACCAAGGTTAGTTTTCTGGCCCTTGGAGCAGACAAAAGGTTTGCTGTGGTGGTGTAGGGCTGCTGGGATCTTGCAGAAATATCTTCATACCTCTAGGCCCTTGCAAGGATCAGAGAATAAGATGGTGCCACGGCCAGTCGGGGAGTCTAGGGCCAGCTGTTCCAAAGTGAAGATCTTGTCTGTGGCCTTGAGGATGTGGTTGTGGCCTGGATGCTGACATGCAGCAATGTATTCACCCTCAGTTTGGGCACCTCCTTGAATGTGCACATCATCTGTTATGGTTCCCACAACCACATTCGGTTTGTTTTCCTGGTGAGGAAGCTTTATCTTTTGGATCATCTGGGAAAGGGACAAGTGTGGCCAGTTGGTATGAATCATAAACGACCTCTGCAGCACAACCTGGTTGAAGGTGGAGTTGTGCAGAACCTGTGAAGCTGAACCAACAGCCTTAGGTGGATGTCCTGGCTCTTGGGCTCCTTGCACTGAACATTTCTGTGCTTGTTGTGGGGGATGTCAACTCCCACAATGGCACCTTATGCTCAACCATGTCTGGAAAACTTTATCTTTTTTTAAAAAAATAATCATTTCAAGTGGAATCTGATTATGTACTCTTTTTTCTTTTTAACATATTTTAAAAAGTGAGATGCATCTTTATGTTCTTTTAGAAGAGTGGGGTTACCAGCAAACCGTTTTTAGCCCCCATGCACTAGAACTTCCCCTTCTGTCATTTTCTCCAAGTGATTAAAAAATGCTCCCCTTTCTGCTTCCCTTCTCCAATTTTATCTAACTCTTCTTTCCTTTGTCTCTGTAATTTGAATTCTGCTTCCAGGAATTTCTTCCTCAGGGCTTTGTTTTTGAAAAGTATTCGTTTGCTATTTTCAAGAGTTCCTTTAGCCCAGACTGTTCCGGCACCATCAGATAGCACCAAGATTTGTTTGTTTGTTTTTGGCAGAGCGAGTGTTCTTTGTGGTTTTCTTTCTTCCTTCCTTTCTTTCTTTCACTCTTGTATCGGATCTTCCAAAACCTCCTCCTAGCTTTGGTTGCCATTCCAGTGAGGATGTACTGCTTCTTGAGTATTCTTCTATTACAGGTTCGTTAAACATTTTTACTGTCCGTCTGCTTTCTCTTTATGTCTATACTCTGCCCTTCATCCCACCACAACATTGCTGATGTCATGCTATCATGATTTTATAGTTGTTAGATGCTGGTGAAACCTTGCCGTCTAGTTTTCTTGTAGATGTTGTATATGATTCTTCTATTTTGCTATCCTAGTTACTCTGTCTGGGACATGCCTTTCTCTTGTGGCCAAAGTCAGGAAAAAGAGATGCCAATCCAACTATGCAATGAATTACACCTGCTAGTCCATTGACTAGGATATTGTATGGTGAAACCCAACTTCACAGAGGCAGGGGAGGACACCTTTCCTTATCATGGGGCAAGGAAATATTCATATTTGTGAACAATAATACAAACTACCACAGTTCTTATATGTATTCTGTTAAATTCTTGGTTCTATGCTCCCCTGAAAGAGGGTTGAGCACCTATTATTGCAGTAACCACATGGAAAGGGAAGAGAGAAAGAGAAAAGCAGCTTTAATCCATTCAAAAGGATAAGGTGCAAAAAATTCGAAAAACCGAGCCATTTGAGATAAGGAATTTTAATTTATTCACACAGTATTCAATTCTAGGAATAGACTAAGGTGAAACAAATGAATGTGAACATGCTTCCCATTGCAAAGATTTAGAAATACAAAAATACTTTACGTGTACATGATTTATTAGGGAAGAAACGTACCTCCTTGGCATTAGACAAGAATTGGGAGTTGAAAGCCAATGTGGTAGACTTAAGAAGGTGATACTGGGGCATCCCTGTACCTTTACAGAATCGAGAAAAAGGCCATTTGTGTTAAGGGGCTTGGGAGTTTAACATTCACAAAAAAGCAGATAAAAAGGCCTCAGCCCATCATGAGAGACACTTAGAATTAGGACACTTAATATATGTACCCTAAGAAGCTGGCTCAGCTCTCTTTGGAGAAGAGAACTGTGAAAACTTCCATCCACCACCATGTAGAGCATCAACCTTATTTCTTCTGATACCTTAGATGAGAAAAAAATGTCTTCTGTAAGCAATACAAACTCCAAGCTAGCAATGAGCAAGGGATTATATCTGAATTTACAATACACAAGTTGCAAATAAATCTCTAAACTGAAACTTTAACATAAAACTGATCCAAGCTTGGTGACATCCCTGGGGCCCAAAGCAGTAAGAAACAAACAGTGAACCTCTCAAGAAAGACATTTCTGGAAATAAAACGATGTAGAATTCTTATTAGGAGGAACAATCCCTTGCAGAATATCTCTCTGTCTCTCTCCTGTCTCCCTCTGTCACACACACACACACACACACACACACACACGACCATACAATGATATAACTTAACTTGAATGTAGCCTGCAGACATTACAAGGAGGGTAATTCTCTTAAGAGCTTGAGATAATAGATAAACTGAAAGAGAAGATTTTAAAAACTAAAACCATAGTTATCCCTTACCTAACAGAATAGTCTGAAAATACTGAAAACCAGGTATTCTGCCAAAAAGAGAGAAAGAAAACTAGAAACTGATTTTCCTATTATTTAAAATGGAAAAAATAATAATGTATAATGTATTGCATGTTATTCCCAAACACTCAATTTCCTAAAATGTAGCTAAGATACTGTAAAACTTATACATACGAGTTAAGAAAAACTACTATGTATGTTAGCATGTAAAATGCTTAAAACATTGCTTCTTGATTACAAAACAATGTCATCTTTAATACTGTCCTATATACAGTAAATGGATGGTTTGCATGCTGTACTGTAAACACTGTGTTTGCATTATGATGCAACAAAAACAGAATTAAATATGTCAGAAAAATGCAAACAGTTTCCAATAAAAACCACGACATTTTCCTGTAATTAGCTATTGTCACTCAACAAGAGGAGTTAAAACCTGAAGCTTGAAGAGCGTAGAGAAGGGAATTGGGAAAGGGCATTGAAGTGATCACTGCAACCAATGGCAAAAGTCGATGGTGCACACAAAGTGAATGATAAAGGAGTAATTTCAGGCAATATATCAGGTTCAGAGAAATATAAGTTCACCATTTGGTCCAGGTTCTAAACGAGGAAGCTTTGAAAAATCTTCAAGAAAGATGACAGGGTTCATGCTTCAGGATAATGATTCTTACAAGTTAGAGCTCTGCTTACATGGCCATTGTTTATGTTGGTAAATATGTCTTCTGTCTTCTAGTACCAGCAACATCCAAGACACATGTTCTCTTTGTGGGATGCTCAGCAAGATTTTTCAAAACAGTTGATGCTAACTTTTAACATTTTACCAGTTACTATAGCTTGAGACTTTTCTCCAAATGTGACTTTGTAAAAAAAGAATTGTATTGAGGTTTAAAAACACAAATATAAAATTTTTCTATATAAGCTAGGCATGGTGGCTCATGTCTGTAATTTAAGTGCTTTCGGAGGCTGTGGCAGGAGGGTCACTTGAGGCCAGGAGGCAAGAGCAGTCTGGGCAACATAGTGAGACCCTGTCAGTACTGAAAAAAAAAAAAAACAAAAAAATCCCATGTAGACAGCAGCCAAAACATATTGCATTGACCACTGAGACAGGTATATTCTATGAAGTTTGAAAATAAAAATCATGATGCATACTAACAGAAAAATGTTCTGTGAGGTATGTCTGTTTAATATGATTAAATAGATGAGAAGAATATAACCCATAAGGAAATAATACAGTAGGAAAAGAAAGACTATGAGCAAAAGACCAAATTAAAACTTTTAAAAATAGAGTACAGAAGCATTGAAATAAAAACTTCAATGGATGGCCAGCTGTGGTGGCTCACGCCTATAATCCCAGCACGTTGGGGGGCTGAGGCGGGTGGATCGTGAGGTCAGGAGTTCAAGACTAGCCTGGACAACATAGTGAAAACCCTGTCTCTACTAAAAGTACAAAAATTAGCCGGGTGTGGTGGCACGTGCCTGTAGCCCCAGCTACTTGGGAGACTGAGGCGGGAGAATTGCTTGAACCCGGGAGGCGGAGGTTGCAGTGAGCCAAGACCATGTCAGTGCATTCCAGCCTGGGTGACAGAGTGAGACTCCATCTCAAAAAACAAACAAACAAACAAAAAACTTTAATGAATGAGTTAACGTGGATATTGGAAATAGCAGAAGAGATAATTAGAGAACTGAAAACTATTATCTTATGAAATTATGTAGAATGATCAGAAGGAGTAAATTAGATGCAAATTATTTTTTAAGGAGATAGATATTTAACAAAGGTGCCAGGAAAACTCAGTGGAGGAAAGGTAAATCTCTTCAACAAATTGTGCTGAGACAACTGGATATCACATACAAAAGAAAAAAATTAGACCCCATCTCACATCATTACATTATAGTTAATAATCAAGGGGAAATGAATGAAGGACTTAAACATAGGATCTGAAACTAGAAAATTACTACAAAAAAAAGCTCCATGACACTGGTCTGAGCAATGATTTTTTTGGATATGACCCCCAAAGCACAGTGAAGAATAGCAAAAACAGACAAATTGAATTACATCAAATTTAGGAAGCTTCTTCACAGCCAAAGAAACAGTCAATGAAATGAAGAAACAACTTACGGAATGGTAGAAAATATTTGGAAACTATATATTGGATAAGGTGTTAATATCCAAAATACATAAGGTTATCAAACAACTCAACAGCAAGATAACCTGATTCAAAAATGAGGAACGAACTTGAATATACATTTCTCAAAAGAAGACACGCAGATGGCTAAACAAGTATATGAAAAAAGTGCTCAACACTACTGATCATCAGAGAAATGCTAATTAAAATCACATTGGGATGCCACCTCACTCCTGCTTGAATGGCTTCTGTGAAAATAAAAGATAAATGCTGGTGAGGATGTGGAGAAAAGAGAACCCTTGCATGTTGTTGGTAGGAATGTAAATTAGTACAGCCATTATAGAAAATAGTATGGAGGTTCTTTAAAAAATTAAAAATAGAACCACCACATTATCCAGTATATATTGTAAGGAAATGAAATCAGCATATAAAAGAGACATCTGCACTCCCACGTTTATTCTAGCACTAGTCACAGTAGCCAAGATATGAAATCAACTTAAGTGTTCAGCAACAGATAAATGGATAAATAAAATATAGTATGTATATACAATGGAATATGATTCAGCCACAAATAAGGAAAGAAATCTTGTTATTTGTGACCATATGACATTATGTTTGGTGAAATAAGTCAGGTACAGAAAAACAAATATTGCATGATCTCACTTATATGTAAAATCTAAAAAAATTGAACTCACAGAAGTAAAGAGTAGAATGGTGGTTACCAGGAACTGGAGATGAGGGTGAAGTTGGGGAGGTTTTGTTCAAAGGATACAAAACTGTAGTTAGGTGGAATAAATTCAAGACATCTATTGTACAATGCGATGACTATAGTTAATAACAATGTATTGTATCCTTGAAAATGCTAAAAGAGTAGATTTTAAGTGTTCTCATCACAAAAAATGGTAAGTATGTGAGGTAAGGTGTATGTTAATTAGCTAGAGTAGGCATTCCACAATGTGTACATATTTTAAAACATGTTGTACACAACAAATATATGAAATATTTGTCAATTAAAATTTTTAAGAAAAGGGATAGAATTAGGAAGTTTAAGAGAAGATAATCGCCACACTAAAACTTGAAAGAAAACAGAAAAGTCTTAAAATCCTTACGAGATGAATCCCACCTCCAAAGTAAGAGTCATTAGGTGAAAAGCAAATTTTAAATAGTAGAAATAAGATAATAGTAAAATAATATCTTGAAGAAGTGGAGAGAATATAGCTACAAAATTATAGTTCTTTACTGTCTAAACAAAAATTTAAGATTGATGGTGAAATAGTTTTTTATCTACTAAATAAATACTTCTTTCATGAATAAGAAGATGATCGCAACGGCCAGGCACTGTGGCTCACTCCTGTAATCCCAGAACTTTGGGAGGTGGAGGTGAGTAAATCACTTGAGGTCAAGAGTTCGAGACCAGCCTGGCCAACCTGGTGAAACCCTGTCTCTACTAAAAATTCAAAAAATAGCTGGACATGGTGGTGGGTGCCTGTAATCCCATCTACTCAGGAGGCTGAGGCAGGAACATCACTTGAACCTGAGAGGCAGAGTTTGCAGTGACCTGAGATCTCACCACTGTACTCCAGCCTGGGCAACAGAGTGAGACTCCATTTAAAAAAGAAAGAAAGAAAGAAAGAAGAAAACTGAACCTCACAAAAAGTAACAAGAAAGGAATTGGTTAACATTCTGGTAATTTAAAATAATAATTATTTATAAAAACTAACACTAGTTCTAATGATACTTGAGTTTTTAATAACAAGACAATTAAAATACATGACAAAGATAAGAATGCAGTCATTTGAGTTAAATAATTATATCTAAAATTCTTTTATTATGTTAGCTGAGAAAATATATAATAATTTGTTCTAGACTTTGTTAAGCATGCATACTAAAAACTAAATATCATTTGTTAGAAAAATAGTAACTTTCACAAAAGCTAACGGGGAAAGGGGAGAACACAGCAATTCAATAGCCAGTATAAGAGAAGGTAAGAAAACGAAAACAATACAAGTAAGCAAAGAAAAAGGTTGATGAATAGAAGGCAGTAAGTAAAATTGTTAGCAATGTGTCCAAATGTATTAGTGACTAGAATTAATGTAAAATGTTTTATCAATTAATATAGAATTATTTTTAGATTTAATTGAAGTAAAAAAAAAAAAGCTTTTTGCTACTTGCAAAAGACATCCTTAATACATAAGAGCAGATAAAGCTTTCTGCTACTTGCAAAAGACATGCTTAGTATATAAGAGCAGATAAAATTTTAAAGTAAAGGAATAACAAGCTTTCTGCTACTTGCAAAAGACATGCTTAATATATAAGAGCAGATAATGTTTTTAAGTAAAGGAATAAAACATACATGCCAGGTAAACAATAAACTGAATAAAATTGGTAAATATAAGAAGAAATAGACATTAGGACAGTAAGCATTATTTAAGGTAAAGAAAAATACAATTACAAAAGGAACAACTTTTCAACAAGATACAGCAATCCTAAACTTGTATGTACCTAAAACATGACAAAATAAAAATAAAAATCTGATATAGTTACAAGGTGAAATAAACAAATCTATAATCATAGTGAGAGGATTATAGTCGATCTCTGAATAATACTGGTTTAAACTCTGTGAGTTCATTGATACGTGGATTTTTTTCAGAAAATATATTGGAAATCTTTTTGGAGATGTGTGACAATTTGACAACACTGGGACATAAACTACCTAGAACTATCAAAAAAAGTAATAAAAAATTAGGCATGTCCTGAATGCGTAAATACATACATATATACTATTTTATCATTTACTATCATAAAATATACACACATTTATTATAAAAAGTTAAAATGTATTAAAACATATGCAGACTATACATGGAAAGATACAGAATTAAATCATAACTGTATACAATTAACTATACTACATACTGTACTACGATAATAATTTTGTAGCTGTATACTGTACTACGATAATAATTTTGTACAAATAATTTTGTAATCCTGTTGCTATTGCAGTGAGTTCAAGTGTTGCAAGGAATATGTACTTGAAATGCTTTGTGATGCTAGTCATCTCCTCCTGAGCAGTTTGTCTCTCCAGTAAATTGTGTATTGCAATAAAAAGTGATCTCTGGAGGTTCTCACACATTTTTCATCATGTTAGTGTGATACCATAAACCTTGAATAACACCATGGGACTCATACAAAATGCAACTAGTGATGCTGGAAGTGCTCCCAAGAAACAGAAAAGTCCTGACATTATATGAAAAAGTTAAATTGCTTGATATGTACCATAGATTAAGGTCTGAAGCTAAGGTTCCTCACCACTTCAAGAAAAATAAATTCAGCATAAAGACCACTTGGGAAAAAAGAAGATAAAATTTATAAACTTTGCACTTTTTGGGAAAGACTTTTTATCTTGTATTGAAAATGGAGCTTTTATGTGGATGCAGGATTGTTATAAGGAAGACATAGTTATAGACCTGAATAATTCAAGAAATAGTAAAGTCATCATATGACAACTTAAAGCAGAAGGAAAGCGAAGGATCTAAAGCTGGAGATGTTAATGCCAGCAAAGGATAGCTTTATAATTTTAGAAAGTGCTCTGGCTTAAAAAATGTCAAGATAACCTTAACTTATACTATCAATTTAGTGAAAATAGCTAGACAAGAATCTTGTATGTATGGAGTGATTATGGTTTTCACTAATACACAAAGAATACTAGACAGTGTAACAAAATTCAAAGGTGGTTGGGCAACTGGGAGTGTAATTATGATTAGTGATAACTATAAAAATTTTTATGTGATATATCAAATTAATAATGAGACATTTATTTTTGCTGATAAAGGATCTCTGAACAAACTAATCTGATTCATCTACAGAGAATAATATTTTTATATGGCTTTTATGACAGTCTTCAGAAGTCTATCTTCTGATGTTCAGATCATTTATTGAAGGTATGTAATTATGTGTGTGAGTACCGCTCTACAAATTCATAGGTTGTACAAATCTAGTAGATCAAGAAGAAGGGGGCACAAAGGGGAAAGAGAATTTAGGAAAAGACTACAGTCAATGGGAGAAAGTTACGTTAGAATGATAATCACTATGCCAGGTGAGTATTAAAACCAAGGGAACTTTGGCAGGTGGCCAGGCTATCTGAACACGAGAACTATTGTGAGAAGAAATTCTTTTCATTACAGTTGGGATTATGAGGCAGAATATGGAAAAGGAAGAGTGTAGGTCTAGGATTGGACAGATTTTACCATGTATAAGATGCATGGCCTTGGGAAGTCACTTAACTCCAAGACCCTTGCCTATTTTTTAACCCATAAAATGAATTTTTATTTATAAGAACCAAAAGTATTAAAATGTTGTAAAAATTAAATATGACCAATTAGGTAAAGCACCAAACCCTTAGCAATAGGTGCTAAATAAATGCTAGCTCAATTAATCATGTCTTTGTGTTCTCATAACAACTTTTACATATTTAATGATGGCTATTTATTCATTGGAACACATTGTCATTTCCTATATTGATTAAGTCTAAGTACAAACTGTCAATGCTGTAGGTATCAATAACAGAAGTTATTTAGTAGTATTCATGTTAATATAATTATATGAAAAATGGTTATCTCATGTAATTCTTAAGTAATTTTTATTTCTGATCAACTTCATTTTATGATTATATAAATGCTATATTTATAGCTGCTCCAGCTGAAACTTCTTTCATTGAATATATAATTTTAGGTTTTACAAACACAGAATAATCAGTGATACTTTCATCATTGTGATTTTCATCTTTTCACTGGGAACTACTGAAGGAGATTAGGAATATTTGTTTTAACGAGAAACTCTGAACACCCTGAAATAAGTCACCTTCCTTCACAATGAAGCTATTACCTACATTCTCTATCTAAGTTGCTATCTTACATTGTTATCACTCTCAGTCTTAGATTTCTGAATAGTTCCTTAGTGGTGCCACGTTTCCTCATTAACATGCTTAACCGTCATTTTTATGAGTTTTATTTCATTTCCCTAGCCTTGAGGGCAGGATTGAGCTTTGAATTCATTTAACTAAATTACAGGGTAAGACTGTGTAATGCTTGTGACTGTCAAAAGATTTCTAATAGGAAGAGAAAGAAAATTATATAACCAGCTGGAAAAGAGCCAATGTTTACTAAGTAGTTTATATGTGCAGTGAAATGCTGCATATGAAAATGAAAGCGATTCTTAAGAACCACAAGGGGCTAAGACCAAAATGTTTTTCATTTTTTATGGTTGAACTTAGGCTTTAAAGTTTTAGATGGTTGGCTGATGATCCTGGTGTCGAATATTGCAACTTACAAAAAGAGATATTTGAGTGGCATTGATGATTCTGCATGTTATATTTTCACTTTACTGGTTGGTGCTCTGCTAGGTACCTCCAATTGGACTGCTAGAGGAATATTGCAGGGCTAAGAGAGAAGATAGGAAAGTGTAACATAACACCGAGCGGTAAGGCAGGTCGCTAAGTGCAGGGTAGACATCACAGGTCAAAGTCTTAATTCTCCCCTCCCCTTCCCCTCCCTCCCTCCCCTCCCTTCTTCTTTCCTTCCTTTCCCTTCTTTCCTTTCCTTCTTTCCTTTCCTTCCCCTTCCCCTTTCCTTTTCCTTTTCCCCTTCCCCTCCCCTCCTCTCCTCTCCCCTCCCCTCCTGTCCTCTCCTCTCCTCTCTCTTCCCCTCCTCTGCCCTCCCCTCCTCTCCTCTCCTCTCCTTTCCCCTCCTCTGCCCTCCCCTCCTCTCCTCTCCCCTCCCTTCCCCTCTTCTCCTCTCCCCTCCCCTCCTGTCCTCTCCTCTCCTCTCTCTTCCCCTCCTCTGCCCTCCCCTCCTCTCCTCTCCTCTCCTTTCCCCTCCTCTGCCCTCCCCTCCCCTCCTCTCCTCTCCCCTCCCTTCCCCTCTTCTCCTCTCCCCTCCCTTCCCCTCCTCTGCTCTCCCCTCCCCTCCTCTCCCCTTCCTTTCCCTCCTCTGCCCTCCCCTCCCCTCCCTGCCCTTCCCCTTCCTTCCCCTCCTCTCCTCTCCTCTCCTTCTTCTTTTCTTTTTTATGAAGACTGGCCACCCTAAATATATTTACAGGGTTTGTCTGGCAAATGCCTTAAATCTGTGATCCTTGTTAAAGGAAAGAACTGTATTATTAAGAGTCATGAAGCCCTGTTTTGGGAAACTTCTATAATAGAGCTGGTAGTGAGCAGAGGAAAGAGCCTCTTCATTGGTCAGAAGAGAATAAATACCACCACAGGCCAGCTGTCCAGAGGAAATGAACTGCAGTGTAGGACATAGATCAACTTCCAACACTCTATCCCCCTCAGAATGTGAAGATTACTGGAAAATATTAGACTCCCTTCTAATCAAACATGAGGATGCTCAGAGTACTAGAATTGAGATGCTGTGAATTTGGCAGAGTTTAACTTATCACCAATGAGGCTCCACTAATTTGTAAGTGATTTTTGTTTAAAGTAAAATGAATGCCATAATATTAATGAATTTATATATCCACTATCTAGTTAATGAGTATTTATTAAAGATGTTAAATTTATTATCAGGCTACATGCTGCTCTACTAAAAAACATAGTATTTCCAGCAAATTCTATTTGCTGTAAATGACATGATAAAGGGACATAGGTACATACATAATTTTGGTATATGCATTTATTGTAGTTTCCACAGAAAATTATTAAGAGTACTGTGAGGAATAGTCAGGGTTGTCTAGAGGGACAGAACTGATAGGATAGATGTATAAAAAGGGGAATTTATTAAGGAATGTTAACTTACACAATCACGATCACAAGGTCTCACAATAGGCTGTCCACAAGCTGGGGAGCAAGGAAGCCAGTCCGAAGAAGGAGTTCGATGTTTGAGGGAAGGAAGCATCCAGCATGGGAGAAAGATGTAGGCTTGGAGGCTAAGCCAGTCTGATCTCTCCATGTTCTTCTGCCTGCTTTTTATTCTGGTCGCACTGGCAGCTGATTAGATTGTGCCCATCCAGGTTAAGGATGGGTCTGTCTTTCCCAGCCCACTGAACCAAATATTAATCTCCTTTGGCAACACCCTCACAGACACACCCAGGATCAATACTTTGCATCCTTCGATCCAGTCAAGTTGACACTCAGTATTAACCATCGCAAATGTAGTAAATAGTGTATGGCCGATAAAAAAAAGAGAAAAGTAACTAACAGACTAAACGTACATATGGACAAAATATGCCAATCATCATCAGGAAATATTTATTGAAATCAGTGTTAACAAATTGTCATATGTACGTCTGGTGATAACACTGACATTTATTTAAGATGCCTGAATGAAATTTTATGTAAAAGAATCATGTGATTTTTGAAAATAAAAATTTCAATTCTTAATTTTATATCCATAATTTTAATTATTATTTTTTAAGCTTGTACTATGTGACAAGTTGTCAAAGGTACCAGGTTATAACTCATTGAAATTAGGTTGAGTAAAATAGATACCTGAGTTCTCTCTATTCAATTATTTTGATGTTTAATGCAAAAAGCATTTGATTTGGCTAAGGGAAAATCAATTAACCTATTGCAGTTTTTACACTTGTGGTAGGAAAGAGCTGGAGATTTGGGAGGCTAGAGTAACTAGGTAGATGATTTGGAAATGAAAGAGACTGAGAAAAAAATTAAAAAGGGAGTAAATGCAATGTGGAAATACTTTGGTGATGAAAAATTGGCAAATGTAGCTCTAAACATTTCATTTTTTTGTGAGGAATGGGGATAAGAGAAGAAAACAGTTTTTGACATTCTATTTTTTCTGAAAGTGACATTTCAATTTTAGAATAATTTTAAGACTTCTGGTAAATGGCATTTTAAATACTTAACGTTTTAGGATAAATGTAGATGATGATTATTTTGTGAAACATTTTTATGGTTCATTCTAGTTTTAATATACGAATTGGATTTAATTTTTGCCTCTTTAGCAAAACAATTATTTCAGCGTATCAACCATTGGGAATATTCTTTTCCCTCTACAGTTTTCATTTGCAAATTTCATTATAGCATGATATGGTTACCATCTGGTGTTTCTTATATAACATTACTCAGGCTTTTCAGCTTTGAAATAATATTTCAAAGCAAATGGAAATCCTTTCTGAGGATATCATTTCATGTAAGTATCACATTTATAAAACATAGTATAGTTTAAATTTATACATATTATATATATTGGAAATATGCAGATGGCATATTCATAGAAATTTAAAACCTTATTGGTATTTAATAGTTCACTACTCAATGTATCAGGCTCTTCAGATTATCCTTTTTGCTTAATATTATATTATCCTTTTCGTTGTGTAATTTTTAAATAAATGGATTAAAAAATTTGTCAGATTTTATGAAGTTTCTTTAAGCATCTCTGTTGAATAATTATTTCATACCTATATCAAGTCTCTTTTCTGAAGGAATAATTAGTTTTCTGCCTCTCCCTCCTGCCCTCTCTCTCTCTTTAGTTCTCTGTGGTTTTGCTTTTGGAGTCTACTATAATCTTGGCAATAAATTTTCACAGTTAAATTAATGTTTTGGATGTGTTTCAATTATAAATATCATTGTATTGATCCATCAAAAGACATATACACAAAGAAAGAATAATTTGTATTTTATTTCTATTTATTTATTTATTTTTGAGACAGGATCTCATTTTGTTGCCCAGGCTGGAGTATAGTGGCACGATCATGGCTTACTCCAGTTTTGAACTCCTGGGCTCAGGCAATCTTCCCACCTCAGCCTGCCAAGTAGCTGAGACAACAGTGTGTGCCACCATGTCCAGCTGATTTTTAATTTTTTTTGTTGAAACATGATCTCACTGTGTTGCCCAGGGTGGCCTTGAACTCCTGGGCTTGAGTGATCCTTCCACCTTGGCATCACAAAGTGCTAGGATTACAAACGTGAACCACTACATCCAGCCTTAATTTATTTTTAAGGCAACTTGAGGTCCAGTGGCAAGAACAATGCTAGATACATGGTTGGTATCAGTAAATTTTTGTCAAACTGTACTCAATCTGCATCATTTATTTTATAGGTTCATTTAACATTGTTGCTTTATATAGATCCTAAATTTCTGTCTTTAATTGAAATGGTCTGAATCTTTAAAAATAGTTTCATGGAAATTGATTCATTTGTAATTTTTGTTTCTGATTGACTTATATTGACTTCATCAACAAACGTTTACTATTCAGTAGACACACAAAGACATAATTTCTGTTCTTTGATAGTGAAGTTTAGCAGATATATGCATAAACAAGTATATGTAACAGCTAGTATCAAAAGATAGTTTTGCATACATCATAGTTTCCCAATGAACTATGCCTCCCAGTATTCTTATGTAGTTTTCTCCCTTTGAATTAGGACCGACCTTGCAACCAATATATGGCAAAAGTGATGCTGTATAACCTACAAGGCTAGGTCAGAAGAAGCCTTGCAGTCCTGCTTAAGTCCTTTGAAATGCTCCCATACCACGAGAAAGTAGTTGTAAAGTAGGAATCCAACCTCCTGAGATGCCATTTTATGAGGAAGCTCAAGGTAGCTGCCTAGTGAGGCTGTGTAAACAGAGAAAGGCCCAGCCAGACCCCAGCTATTCTAGTCAACCTGGCCAGATATGTGACTGTAGAAGCCGGAAGATGTCTCCAGCTCAAATCACCATGTAAGGGAGCCTAAGCAAGAATGGCCCAGCTGAGCCACCAAACTTTGGGATGGGTTGTTATGCAGCAATACATAATGCAACAATAGCATATGGTATGATGAGTAAAGAATGGAAGTCTCTATTCAAGGTGTGCAAGGTAGTGGTGTGGCAGAAAGATTAGAAGGAAGGAAAACATGAGGAATATGGACGGTTTGAAAAACCAAGTAGTAAAGCGGTAAATGATGCTTCTTTCATGCAAGAACTCCTTTTGGACTGCAAAGTAGTTTTCTAATCATATCTTTCAAAGTCAGGAGTGTGTGCTCAGAAATCATAGATGGAGTCTGGAGGAAGATGTTCACTAATTCATTTATTTATTTAAGAAACTTTTGGTAAACTTCTCCTACTAAGTCTAATGTTCTGGGCCATATGTAGCTCATTGTTGAGGAAACTGGGCCAGGGAGTGCCATTTAAATTTCAGTGAGAATGATGGTAAAAGGAAGAAGAGAAAATGAGACAGCTGCTGAGGTGGATGCAAAGTGGAGGAAAATGAAACAGAATTGTAAGAAAGCAAATTATGTAAAGGGAGTTAGTTACAGGAATATGTTTGGAAACTGAAGATCAGAGGCATAGACAGAGAGAGGAGGCATAGATGGAAAGAAAGCAGCATTTCTCCCTCTGAGGTAGGCACAAGATAAGACGTAAGGATAAGGGGAAGACAACTAAGTTTTTAGTGGAGGAAAATTTTATATCAAATGGCATCTATAGTCCCTGTTGAGCCAAAGGTGAGTTAATTTGCTCAAAGTAGGACAGGGACAGAAAGGAAAGGAAAGTGGTAACTATTCTAGTTTATGTGCTAAGGAATGAGATACAGAGCCAACAAGTGATGATTAGAATTACTGTTAAGCTGCACTGAAGGCCCAGCTAAGGTTAGAAATCAAGCTTGTCTTGCAGTCAGTCACCATGGTAATGTAAGTTTCTCAGACATGTTGTTCCCAGAAGCAGAAGGAAAGGAAATAGATGGCTGAGTTTGGTTAGAAAGAGTATTTTCAATACTTACCTTAGCAAGTAGCATTGAGTGTGAAAAGCTGATGGAATGATACGTAGAAATCTTGGGCTTGAGCTTTACACTTGAAATTCCTGGCAGACCTCGGGACAATCATCTAGCCAGTTAGCATTTTTCCTCACACACAACATTAGAATGTCTACCTACTAGATTTCTTATGAGACTAAAACAAAAATACATAAGTAAAGTAGTTTATAGATATTAAGGTGGATTTTATTACAAGGTACTATTTTTCCTCTTTGATAGCAGGTAAGGACTCATTTGATGGATGACTTCAGTTACATCTTGTCTGTTGCTGTTTATTATGTCTTTTTAAAAATCTGAATCTGTAGAAAACTTGTTTTTCACCACTTACTTATTCCTCATAGCGCTGTCTTTCTCTCTTTCTCTTCCTCTCTCTTTCTTTCTGTCTTTCTCTGAAAGTCCTGGTTCTAATTTATTGATATCCTTTCTCTAATTGCCTAGTGAACATATGGATACTTCAGGTCTAAAACTGGTTGATCCAATGATGAAGGATGCCTGGCATTTCTATGTCTAATATCTTAGATCATATTTTCCACAGCATTTTACCACATCCCTCTATTCACAGAATTGCTTGTCATTTGCACAATTTTCTTAATTCTTTTCTATTTATATATGACATCTTGTTGCTGCCATTAGTTTTAAGACATAATATGCTTGTTCAACTTCTTTTTGCATGGTGTCCATAAAATCCTCAGATGAGTGTTGAATTTTAAAGTTATTTTTCTCATTTAAATATCCGTTTAGTATATGCTTTTTTCCCCCCTTTTCACATTTCCATGAAAAAATGAGTCAGAATTTCTAATTTCCAAATGAAAATAGTAGACAGACTGAGTAGGTGAGCTTTAAATTGAAAGAGAATAGTGGTGGCTTCATTTGATTGGAGTGATAATTTTCAGTTTATTCAAAAGAAGAATGCTACATAAAAGAAAGAGACTTTGCAGGCAGCTTCCACAAAAAATAGCCTGGCACAGTTCTGATCATTGTAATAGAAAAACTCTAAGAAAAGTGACATATCTAATGGGATGATTGAGATGATACCCAAAGGTAACAGTGAAATTGCTCTAAAAGAACTAAAAAAGAAAAAATACATTATTCTTTAAGTATTAATCTGATCAAATCTACACATAACATATATGATTGACTGTTCATGGGAATCAACAATAAAACTGTATTTTTAACTGAAGAGTCTAATAACACTTAAAAATCAAATCCCGAAGATCTAGGTTTAGTCTCATAGAAGCATAACTGGAGTGTGGTTATCGTTTAATTAGCAGGAGCAATCATTTGGCTATGCCTTGTGGAAGACTGTCAAGATTGCCAGTCATGGTCAGAAAAGGGAAGCTCCAGAACCGAAGAAGCTCTGCTTATCCAGCACTGATTTTAGCAGACACAAATATGTCCCAGGAGAGGTATACTTTATTTTGGGTAGAAAAGGTTATCAAGCTTTACCATAGTTAAAGAGATAAAATTGAGATTATTTATGAAACTTTTGCTCTTACTCCAAAATCATTGAGATACATTATGATGAAAAATATATTTTTACAGGTAACAGAAAAGGTGCTCTAAATATAATACTTGAACAAACTGATAATTCAAAAAGAATCTCTTCCATTAGAAATTAATTGCATTTCTAGCTCATAACATTATGATTTGATTGTCAATTACTCTGGAGTCAGTTACTCTGGAGTCAGTTAACTTGAGTCACTACTTGAAGTCTAGTTTCTGGTTCTGTGGGAATGAGAACCAGTAATCTAAGCTAGTTGTTCCCAAAGCATAGTCAGCTGACCCCTGGGATCTCCAACATTTTCAGTAAATCCACAAAGTCAAACAGCTTTCATAAGAACATTAAGATGTTATTTTCCCTTTTTACTGTATTGATTTTGCATTGAGAATGAAGCAATTGTGGCACCTTAGTAAGAATAAAGACAGTGGCATCCAACAGTGCTGCACAGTATTCTGCACTTTTATACATGTGTAAAAACTAATTTTGCTTAAAAATGTTTATAATGAGACAGTAAAATGTATTAACTTTACTAAATCTTTGAATGACAAATGGGAAGTAAACGTAAAGCAAATCTGTAGCATATGGAAGTACAATGCTTGCCCTTAGGAAAAACACTTGTGCAGTCGTTTGAATTGTGAGCTGAACTAGCTTCTTTTTTCATAGAACACCATTTTTACTTGAAAGAAAGACTGAGAGATAAACTGTGGTTATTTACACTTGGGTATTTTGCAAACATTTTTCACAAATGAACAAAATGAGTCCTTTATTTTAAGGAAAATGGCTGGCAGTATTTGGTTAATGCCAATGGTAAAATGTAAGCTTGGGAATAAAAATTAGAATGTTGGATAACATATCAGTCAGACTTTTCTAATGAGATCAGTAAATATATTAACATATGTTATTTAATATGTTATATTAAATTTTGTTCACAATAAAGCGTCAATTTTTGGAAGATCTGTAAAGCTTAGTGAAACAATATTTTCCAAATAATCGATACAAGATGTTACGAAATCATGCATGGGCAAAATATTTGTTCAAAATGCAAGATATATCAATAGATTTTAATGTAGTAGAGTGTGAAAAGTTTTTGATATGATTTCAGATTTTGTATGGTAATTGATCTTTTAAAAAATACCATGGAGCATCAAAGAAGAACATTTAAAATTATCTGGAAAGTGTACTGAAATGCTACTTCTTTCTCCAGTTAAAAATTCAGTTAAGTACATAACTATGTGAGGCCAGGTTTTCTGCATATTCTTCAGTAGAAACAATCTACAAAACAGATTGTATGAAGAAGCGGATATGATGTCTCTTCTTAAGCCAGACATTAAAGAGATTTTTGCAAAATAATATAATGCCACTCTACTCATCATTTTTTTGTTATATAGCTAATTTTTATACAAATATGTTGTCTATGTGAATAGGTAATGGGTGTAATGAAAAATTTCTAAGTTTTTAATTTATAATATGGTAAATTGTCAATAGATTTAACCTACAGAAACACAACATTTTCGGGATCCTCAATACTTCCCAAGATTGTATGATGAGAACACATGGACACATAGAGGGGAACAACACACACTGGGGCCTTTCCAAGGCCAAGCAGGGAATGTAAAAGTATGCAGGGAGAATGTAGGCCATAGGAAGAGTAGAAACTGAAACGAACTACAGAGCACAGAGTCACTACACAGGGAGCAACTCACCTGTTAACTCCTGATGATTTTTTTTTTTTTTTTTTTTTTTGAGATGGAGTCTCGCTCTGTCGCCCAGGCTGGAGTGCAGTGGCCGGATCTCAGCTCACTGCAAGCTCCGCCTCCCGGGTTTAGCCATTCTCCTGCCTCAGCCTCCAGAGTAGCTGGGACTACAGGTGCCCGCCACCTCGCCCGGCTAGTTTTTTGTATTTTTTAGTAGAAACGGGGTTTTCACCGTGTTAGCCAGGATGGTCTCGATCTCCTGACCTCGTGATCCTCCCGTCTTGGCCTCCCAAAGTGCTGGGATTACAGGCTTGAGCCACCGCGCCCGGCCAACTCCTGATGATTTTTACCCTAAGGAAATGCAGACGCATTGCAAGAGCTTTTGCTTTGTCTAAAGAAGTGGAAAACACAGAATCTTATGTGAAACATCCCACTTTTTCAATATTGGCAACTAATTTGATTAAAAACATGAGAAATACAAATGCTACACAAGCCAAATAAAACACCTCTGGAAGCAGTTTTGGACTATAGGCTGTTCATTTGTGAGCACTCCATAGGATCGACGTGGGTGGTAGTGAATTCACTAAAGTAGCACCTCATTGTGAGATGACTGTCAATGAGCCAGTAACTACATCCTCTGTGTGATTCAATAAAACCGAAAGAGATTGCTTTGGAAAAACATTCTCTGTGGGCCTTGATATTTGTGTCTAAAGACACAAGTAAAGCAACATCATTTATTTATAAAGGATCTAAACCATTACTCCAACCACACACTAAGAATTCCATGACAAGGCTGATAAAATAAGTCTTCAGTGCTACATTAGCCAATGGCAATGTGTCACACTGTAGAACTTCTCTTGCTTTACTTGTGATATTTCAAATGATTCATGATTGGTGTAATAAAATACTTCTTTAGAGAACTACCTAGTATACAACAGGCTATGACCTTGCCAGTTGTTTTATTCATATAATAAAATGTTATTTTGGACCTAAGAAAATAGATATCAAAATGACAACCAAAAATTGTTGAAAATGTAAATTATCTTTATAATAAAATTAGTAGGCTAGCTATGATTTCATATACAAATTTTAGGGGACTAAAACTTAGGTTTTTGATATAAAATATCATTTCCTAATTCTATTTTTAACTGAGTGCTTATATTTATAAATCTATCATTTAAGTTAAGACAATCAATGGCACCAATTTTAATAATTAATTTTTGTGCAGAGCTATACAGTTTACATAAGAAATTGTTATGAATAGAGTATTGTAAAACTACAAAATTGTTAAATAGAATTTGTTAAAAATTCAATTAAGTACCCTCTTTCCTCAATTTTAACTCAAGAGATAATTCTTCAAAACAGGTCAATGACAAAAATGCCATGATAGGACTAGAAAAGAACTTATCCATATCTGTAGGACATAGCCATGGATAGGGGGAAGATGGTAAGAATTTCTCTCTTTTAATTTTCCTATTTTTCCCATCATGTGGATGGTGTGGTAGGTATTTTCTACTTGGAAAATGCCCATATTCTTAGAAGACCAAAGCAGTGTTACAACAGGACAGAGGAGACAGGAAGCATGAAATGATTATTTAGGATTGGTTTTGCTCTAGATTTCAGTGGAGAATGGTAAAGGCCGTGAACCTGCTTCTGTAATTTTTATGTCATCCAATTCACTCCACCAAGGCAGGAGACATTATGGATTATGGAACGGCAGCACTAGCTGGGAGGGGCATTGTGCTGCACTGTGTGGCATTGTGCAAGCCACTGGGCATATCTCATAACTGAAATAGTTACTAACTTTCAAGAATCAGATTTCAAGTAAAAGTCTATACTTCCACTTCCCTTGATGAAAATGAACCAGTCTGGCCACTCTGGGCAGTAAGCTCCCATTAGAAGTAACTGATGTCAATAAATAGCTGCAGCTTCATTTTATTTAGACACGCTCTCTCCAGTTACCCAGAGTCTCCAGTTGGCCCACATCACTTATTTATATGCCTGGTTTATGTAAACATTTAAGTTTGTAATTCCTATCCTAGAACTTTAATGTCTAAACCTTTTATTATAACATTTTAGTGTTAAATAATTTCAGAATCTCCTATGTGATAATGGTTATATTTTTACTTTAAGTGACAGAAAATTCAAGATGACACATAGATTTCAGGACAATTTGTATTACCATTTTAGTGCTTCTATAGTCCTTATTCACAGAACAGATATATATTAGACCTACTATGTGCCAGCCACTAGTCTAAGAACCAGGTATACACATGTGACAAACACTAAACAAAAAAAATCCCTGCCTTTAAGGAGCTTATACTCTGGTGGTAGAAGATAAATGAGTAAGATATGAAAAATTATAATTAGTGGCAAAAAGAATAATAAATCAAGGAATGGAGATAATGAGTGCTGGGAGTGTGTGGTGGGGATAGAAAGAAGGGTACAATTGTAGGTAACAAAGCCAGAGAAGCCTTCCTAGAGAAGGAGACTCTTGAGTAAGAACTTGAATTAGGATTAATAGAGTATTTCAGGCTCAGGATACATCATTTGCAATGGCCCTGGGGTGTGAGCAATCCTAGCATGAATTACACAGAAGCCAGGCATGGTGGCTCATGCCTGTAATCCCAGCACTTTGGAAGACTGAGGTGGGTACATCGCCTGATATCAGAAGTTTGAGACAAGCCAGGCCAAAACATGGTGAAACCTTGTCTCTACTAAAAATACAAATATAAGCTGAATGTGATAGCAGGCACCTGTAATCCCAGCTACTTGGTAGGCTGAGGCAGGAGAATTGCTGGAACCCGGGAGGCAGAGGTTGTGGTGGGTCAAGTTTGCACCACTACACTCCAGCCTGGGTGACAGAGCGAAGCTCCACCTCAAAAAAAAAAAAAAAAAAAAAAAAAAAAAAAAAAGAAGAGCGAGAGAGCGAGAATTACACAAAATATCAGATGGTCTAGAGCAGGGTTTCTTAGCCTTTACAATATTTAAATGTTAGGGTGGGTAATTATTTGCTTTGCAGGGCTGTCCTGTACATTGTAGGATGTTCAGCATCTCTGATATTTACCCACTAGATGATGGTGAGAGTTGTTCCTGTTTGTTACGGTTGTGAAAATCAAAAATGCCTCCACAATTTCAAAATGTCCCCTGGGGGTACAAAATTCACCACTGGTTGAGAGCCACTGCTCCTGGGGCATTATTAGTTATTTTAAGCACTTTGGCTTTTTCTAAGAGTGATGGGAAAAATCATTAGGGGTTTTAGCAGCAAAATAACCTGATCTAACTAATGTTTAAACATGCTCTCTTGCTGCAGTATTGAGGTGAGCAAGTTCTACGGCAGGCAGATCAGCAAGTGAATGAGGAATAGTGCTGCCTTAGACCAGTCTGATAACAGAAGTGTTTGCATACCAGATATATGTTGAAGGTAGACTGAAAAAGGTTGCTAATGGATTGTATGTGGGGTATGAAAGAGAGAGAGGCATTAAGAATGATGAGTCTTGGAGTTGAGATGGGAAGAGTGTAGGTAGAAAATATGGAGTAGATGTTTGGCTATGTTGAAAATTTTGAGATGACTATTAGAAATTTAAACAGATCTGTTGGAAAGGTAATTAGACATACAAAACTAGAATCCATGGGAAATATCTGGGATGAAGATATAAATTTGAAAGCATATTTAAAATCATGAGACTGGATTAAGAGGGTAAATATAGATGGTAAAGAGAAAATGAATAACTTTTGAGTTAACTTGGGAGATGTTGGGATAGACAATTCAGTAGAGATAGGATCTTGAGTTGAATACAGGTCCAGTAGACTAAATACTGGGAATTGTTAATTTCTCAAGAGACCAGGCTAACAATTTTCTTGTTTGGTGCTCAGGACTTTCCTGTGATAGGAGCAGAACAATGATTATTAGCTGTATTCTATAAGACAAAAACTGAGATTGAGAGGTGAACTTGATCATATCTCATGCGTATTCGGTAACAAAAGTAGGATTAGGAACCCAGGGTTTCCACACTTCTTCCTTGCTTCTTCAAGGAATTGCCCCACAGGATTTGTCCAACCTTACCTTGGTGACATCATCAGAAATCTTTCATTCTGCCATTCACCATTCTTTTATCTTGAGACAGGGTCTTGCTCTGTTGCCCCGACTGGAGTACAGTGGTGGGATCTTGGCTCACTGCAACCTCCACCTCCTGGGTTCAAGCAATTCTCCTGCCTCAGCCTCCCAAGTAGCTGGGATTACAGGCATGCACCACCACCCCAGGCTCATTTTTGTATTTTTAGTAGAGATGGTGTTTCACCATGTTGGCTAGGCTGGTCTTGAACTACTGACCTCAGGTGATCCGCCCATCTCAGCCTCCCAAAGTGCTGGGATTACAGGCGTAAGCCACTGCGCCCAACTCTTACATCCTGCCATTCCAACTGGAGGTTTGCGTCACAGCTGTACGAAGATTATAACTAAGATTTTATAGTCTTCATAGCAATAATGGGACACAAGTGATTTCACTCATGAATGAAAGAAGTCAGAGACGTAACACATCATGAAATTCTCTTAACTTATTTATTTTGCATTTAGTGCAAGTTATATTCCATTGAGAAAACTAGTTGCTTGTCAAGCATAAATGTTGTAATTTTCTTAGTTATATCGTCCCACTGTTGAATATCCCTTAGAGACAATAACTTTCTTGATGTTCAAATAAAATATGTTGATTTTAATGTATCCTGCTAGTCTTTTAATAATACTATTTCCACAACCAGATCATTTCAATCTGTATAAGTTCCTGGATACCTGACTAGACTCAAAAGACTTAAATTAGAGTCAGAAATATTGTGTTACACTTGTGTTCATGTTCTTTTTGCATCCTGAAATATGACTGACTAAAAAAAAATACAAATCAAAACAATCAGTGTTTGGTCTGTTTTAGTGAAGATATTCTTCTACTTGATAGTGCCTAGTCTAGTTCCCCGAAACAACTATATCTGCCTCTGTGTTAAGCATTAGGAGCCATCTAAAAGGGAAATTCTAACACCTTTGTCAATGTTCACGGCTGTGAAAGTAGGAGCTCAACTCTATTAATCCTTCTTTCCAAATTCCATCCTTTCTCAGTCTTGTAGATTTTGGATCATATTTCTGTCTCTCATTTCTCATTTCTCCTTACCACATATTAGATGAGTGGTACCCAAACCTGCACCCAGTACCTGCAAGATTAGATTAGGTGATGATCAGGCCCAGAAATGTGCATATTTAACAAGAGCCTCTGGTGATTCTACAGTAGCCACTCTGGTAGTAATCTTTAGCCTGGCTTTTGGGAACCACTAATCTAGGATCTTTCAT
Source organism: Trachypithecus francoisi (assembly GCF_009764315.1). NCBI lineage: Eukaryota > Metazoa > Chordata > Mammalia > Primates > Cercopithecidae > Trachypithecus > Trachypithecus francoisi. The sequence continues at coordinate 66,118,509 of NW_022681472.1, forward strand.
TATCAAAATTCTTTACCATTCTGGCTTAAACTATGTTGGGTACATACCCCTTCCAATTTTACAGAAATGGTTAAGACCAGTTGTGGAGTCAGAATTCTGGGTTTACATCTTGGCTTCAAAATTACCACCTTTGGGTAAGTACTTTGGGTTTCCTGATCTGTAATTTTGATAATGAGATTGTTGGCATTACAAAAATTAAAGTGTGTATATTACCTGCATAGTGCCAAGAACATAAAATGTTCAATAAATATTAACTTTTGGTGCTCATATTGGTTTTGAGGTAAAACCTGCATGCTGGAAGACTGATGGGATGGCCCTCTCTGGGCCTTCTCTAATCCCAGAGATGAAATTTGAGAGATAAAGATGATTTTGTTATCATCGAGGAGCCTTAGGATCTTACACACTTGTCTGAACATTCACATTATACAACAGTATTCAGAAGTTATGCGTGGTCCCAAGACATTTGCCAAGTTGAAGGCTAGACTTCCTGCTGATATTATAATTTTATATCTGGATTCTGCAGCTTTAAAGCAGTTTCTAGCTTTAGAATTAAATAATCGATGGGCACTAACCTCATTAAAAATTTTCATTAGATTCTTCTGGTGTCATTCTAAACTAAATTTTCTAAAAATATTCTACAATAAGTTTCTGTTGCTTTCCTCTTGAAGTCGTTTCTGTTGCAGTGCTATTTAAAACTCTGGTCTTTTCTCAGGGTTGCATATATTAGAAGCAACCCTGCCCCTTCTGCCATCCTCAAATACTCTCGTAAGAATGGATTGATGTCAAGGAATTTACTCTTTCCTATTCTTATTTAGGTATTAATACACTTGGAAAAGTTATACATTGAAGAAATAGTTGGAGGCCTGTAATCTTACTCATGATCAGACCGTTGCTACCTATTTGGTTCTCTTTTCTTCTCTTATGACAAACATGGAGTTATCAACGTCTGCTGGTGAAGACATAATTATTATTTACCTATTTACAAAATTTTGATATTTTAGCTTTTGAATGCCACAACATGTGTGTTCTTTGATTGTCGTGATTCAAAACTGTCCTTCTAAGATCTGTGTGTTTCTTGTTTATTTCTAATTTATTCAAATGAAACCATTTCCAGTGGTGACTGATAGTGATGTCCATAGTTCTGATAGCTGCTGATGGTTATCAACAATGAAATAAATTTGGCATATTTTCCTGCATTAATTACAAAATAACATTTATGAATGGAAAAATAATTAAATTTCTATTAGCTCTTTAATTTTTTCTTAAATTTTGACTTCCAATATATATGTTCATTTTCTTGAGAAAAAGGCAAAATATGCAAAAATTAAATATAGAGGCTGACACTACCATTTTAAAGTTAAAAAATAATTTTCAGGACGCTAGTGGTAAACACACTAAGTAAAGACTTATTCTTGGGCCAGGAGCAGTGGCTCATGCCTGTAATCCCAGCACTTTGGGAGGCGAAGGTTGTTGGATCATCTGAGGTCAGGAAATTGAGACCAGCCTAGACAACATGGTGAAACCCCATCTCTACTAAAAATACAAAAATTAGCAGGGCGTGGTTGGACAATCCTGTAATCCTGGCTACTCAGGAGGCTGAGGCAGGAGAATCTTTTGAACCTGGGAGGTGGAGGTTGTGGTGAGTCAAGATTGGACTACTGCACTCCAGCCTGGGAGACAGAGCAAGACTCCATCTCAAAACAAACAAACAAACAAACAAAAAAGGACTTATCCCCAAGTGATCCTGGCCATTATAATGATCAAAGACTTTTTGTTTGAGAGACAATGAAAATACCAGAGTTTTTTTTTTTTTTTTTTTTTTTTAAGTATTCTATAGAATATGGAAGAGAGAGAAGTCACCTCTTTACTAGGAAAAAGTAGAAAATGAGATTGGTATTTTAAAACTATTGTTTGCATGTACATTTTCATCAAAACATGAGTCTTAATTTGTCATAATAAAAAGAGATAAGGTTACAGCTTCCTCCAAAGCAAGTAGAACAAAGTGTTTAATACAACTATAATAGTAATTTGCAGACTGGCAGAGAATAAAAAAGTATTTCAGTATTTTTCCATCTTCTTTATTTCTGTTCTTCCATGGAGTTTCATTTCCCTTCTCAATTTCTACCCTGAAGCTGTCACAAATGAAGAGAAATAGTGAGAGAATGCTTTGTTATAAAAACGAGAACAAAAATAGATATCATGGAAATATGTTAGTTAAGACAACATTCACTTTTTCCAAAATTGTAATTATTTGCATTTTCTTCACCTGACCAGAGAATTTTAAAAAGGAAAAGATATATATGATGTGACGAGAAACCAGAGTACTGACCTGAGCGTTTTAAAAGATATGTTCAAAATCACCTTTGTGCATACTTTTTAACAGCTGAATTCAAGTGAGGATATCAGTCACCCAAAACAAATTAATAATAACAGGAATTTGTGCCAAATCAGAGCAGAATGTCAACATTTCTGTGGGAAAGATGACTCAGCTATTTAGCCCTATATTTTTTATAATGACAATTTTTTTTTATTGGCAATTCCCATAGACGAGTGTATTAGTCTCAAATTTAACCATAGGATTAAAGTATTATTTCTTTTGCTTCTACAGAAAGCATTTTTCTCAGAACATCAGATGAGCATGACTAATAGTATGAAATGAAAATCAGGAGGATAAAAGAAACAAAGCAAAGGGAATAACTGAAATTCAGCACACCTTACAGGGAAAAGTGTATTTTTTTAAGAAGGGATTTTATTTTATCAGGACACTATAGCAATCAAATTTGGTTCTCAGGTTATTTATATTCAAGGACTACTTTGAACTCCATAGGTCTATTAACTGGAATTTGGTGCAATTACAGACTGTGGCTTACAGTGAATCAAGAGCACAGAAGAACCTGACCCCAAAGCTGCTGATCAAATACATTTCTGATTAGTTGGGTTTAGTTTTTTGATTGAAATTTCTCTCTCTCTTTTTTTTTTTTTTTTGTCTAGAAATAAACTTTCTTTTAAACTTTAGATATCTGATACTAAATATTATATAGATAAATAGAACTTAACTAAAACACAATAAGCACCAGATATGTAAATTGTTCAAAATACAATTTTGCAATAGTACAACTTTTTTTTTAAAGGAAATGACCATGTGATAAGAGTTACTTATCTTAAAAAGGAATGTAAAAGTATTATCCACTGTGTATTAGCATTTAGACATTTTATTTTATTTTAATCATTTTGAGAGAAGCCTTTGCTCTCCTTTCAGAGTTCTTTCCTTTTCACTCAACATTGTGTTCAAGTTAAACGTGTGTTGAAAATATCACAGAAATATGTGAAGACAAGGTTCTTAGTTACCTCTGTTAAAAAATGTACTTTCAACAGATCTGTTTTTAAATACTTTGTTAAGTATAATTTCCAAATGCTAAAAGCATGACTCCCATAAAAATAAAAAATGAACATGTCAAAGATTGTATTTAACTTAATCAAAGGAGAATTTGAAGTTTGAAATATATATATATATATATTTCAGGTACATATATATGCATTTCATATATATTTATACATATATTTCATATATATGGGTGTGTATGTGACTGTGTGTGTCTAATCTTCAGGAATATATAGATAAATTTACTAATTCATATAAAATGATTACTACCTCATAAGCTAATAACATACACTGTTTGGGTCACCTTTTCTATAGAATAGGAATAAATTGTATAGCTATCAGAAAAAAATCACTCATTTGCATTACTATGAATGTAAATTATTTGCATTACTATTAGTTTTCTGCAATTTAACTTATATCTGCCGAGTTGCAAAGTGGCCTTGTTAATAGACAATCAAAGGAGAAGACTCTTATATGAAAAGATAATTCCTGGGGGAATCTTTAAAAATTTTCTGGGCCTATTTGCTTCTTTTTCTTGCTTTCTTGTTCCTCTGGGGTGGTGGTTTCTGGAACTCTATTATCATCTCTCTTTAACTTAATTTCTTTCTTTTTTTTTTTTTTTTAGATGGAGTCTTGCTCTGTTGCCCAGGCTGGAGAGCAGTGTAATGATCTTGACTCACCGCAACCTCCACCTCCCAGGTTCAAGCCATTCTCCTGCCTCAGCCTCCCCAGCAGCTGGGATTACAGGCACACGCCACCACATCTGGCTAATTTTTGTATTTTTGCAGAGATAGGGCTTCACCATGTTGGCCAGGCTGGTCTGAAACTCCTGACCTCAAGTAATCCGCCTGCCTCAGTCTCCCAAAGTGCTAGGATTGCAGTCATGAGCCACTGTGCCTGGCTCTAATAATTTCTAATCTCTGCTCCAGGTCTATATTTGTTATTTGAATGCATTAATGTACTTCATGGAACAAAAGGGTCTTTCATTTAATTTGAAAGCAGTTGGGTGTTAAAAATAATTTTCTTCCATTCATTTCATATGTATTAAAAACCTCCATAGGTATCTGAAAACCTTTCAGGTAATCCTTGGCCAAAATTATTAAATGTTATCTCTCTCTGTGCCTTAGATATTTGCTCTGCCTGCTGCTACAACCCTGGCTCCCAAAAAGTGAAATTTAAAACTTTCCTATAAGTTGACAACATATTTCTACATGAAATGCTAGTGAGGATCTTAACAACAGGACTCTTGGAAGGAGGACTTGTTACTGGAAATGTAGGAATCCTTGGTTCTTGTCTAACTTGGAAGAATGGATTTAGCTAAGCAATGCATAGCAAGGGTTAAGTAACAGAGTTTACTGAAAGAAGATAAAGTACATTTCTAGAGAGGAGTGGAAGACAGCTCTAGATTGACCCAGTTGGAAAAATAGTAGCAGCAGTGTTTATTTAAAGAGACAGTACACTCTGAAAGATGAGACAGAGTGGGCTGCTCAAAAGAATGAGCCAGCAGCAGCTTGTGCTGGGGGACTCTATGAGAATCTTACATGATTATTCATGAAGGGGTGTGAGGGGGTGTCACTTGCAAGCATGTTTTGAGACGTCCCTTCGGGTGCTCATGCTCTGTGGTTGTACATGCTAGTAGACATGTTTCCTATCTCATTAGCATCTAAAATCTCCATGTAGGAGTGTGTTTTATACTATTATAATGAGCAAAAGGCTACTCTGGGGCAAGTTGTTGGGGGAGCATGCATGGTCATCAACAGGGAAAATCTCTAGCATGGTTATGTCTGGTTAGGACCTGATAAGTATTTTTAGAGTCAGAGGAGCTCAGCCGTGAGGCCACATGTAGCCAATGTAGCCATTGTCCTTTTTACTGACTGTCAGCTGGCAGTGCTGACTATCAGTGGACAGCATCTCTAGAACTTTTTTTAAAATTCCAGGGTGGCCGGGCATGGTGGCTCACACCTGTAATCGCAGCACTTTGGGAGGCAAAGGTGGGCAGATCACTTGAAATCAGGAGTTCGAGACCCGCCTGACTAACATGGTGAAAGCCCATTTCTACTAAAAATACAAAATTAGCCAGGTGTGGTGGCACATGCCTGTAATCCCAGCTACTTGGGAGGCCAAGGCAGGAGAATCGCTTGAAACTGGGAGGCAGAGTTTGCAGTGAGCTGAGATCGCGACATTGCACTCCAACCTGGGCAACAGGATTGAAATTCTGTCTAAAAAAATAAAAAATTCCAGGGGCTCCCTTTCCTGCTCATTTCTGGCTGTCTGCCCACTCAGACTCACCAGTTAGTCTAGCCTAGGCAGTTGGTACTCTTGGAAACCATGCTTGCTTTTTTACTAAACTACAAAGATGATTCTTTCTTTGCATCCAAATAAAACATATTTTGGTTTTAGTTTTAGAAAAACTTCATATTAATCAGTCATAATAAGTTTGCTTAGTCATTAGTCGTATGTTAGGTTTGCTTTAAGAAGTGTTTGATGCATTTGTGCAGGAAATATATATGGGCTATCCCTGTTCATTGATGCAAAACTTGAGGGTTTTGGTCAAACAGAAATGTCTTTCTCTTTCCTTCCTACCCTTTTACCTTATAATATTCCTTCTGGTTCTTATGAAGGTGCATTTTTGTATGGATAGTTGTTTAATTTTGTGTTCCTGCCAGGGTGTAATCCATGGAGGGTTCTATATAGCCATACTTGCTCTGCCTCCTTCCTCAAGATCCCTAACTTTCTTTCTCTTCCTTTTTACCACATGTATTTATTTAGCATCTACTAAGTGACAGTCACAGTGCTAAGCCCAGGTTTATAATTGTAAATGAAAGAGAAAATCTGTTCTCAAATAGCTTTAAGTAGGTGGGAACAAATATATCTATTTATTATAAAATGGAATTATAGTAAAGTGTCATGACAAGGGAAGTACTAGTACTACAGGTGGACATAGTAAGGGTATTGTATTAGTTATCTATTTCTGTGTAACACATTTAGTGACTTAAAATAATACTAAGCATTTATTATCTTCAGTTTCTACCTGTCAGAAATAAGGAAGCACTTAGGTGCATGGTTCTGGCTCAGAGTCTCTCGCAAGATTACAGTCAAAATGTAGAACAGGGCTGGAGTTATCTGAAGGCTGAAGTGGGTCTGGAGAATCCACATTCAAGATGGTTCACTCACACAACTGGAAAGTTGGTTCTGACTGTTGGCAAGAGGCATCAGAGGTACTGACCTCTCTATTGGTCTGCTTAAGCTTCCTTACAATATGGTGGCTCACTCTGGCTTTTCCCAGAGTGAGTGATTTAAGAGAGGACAAAGAAGAAGTTTTTAATATATTTTATCACCTTTCCTTGAAAGCCCCATACCACCAACTCTTGAAATATTCTGTTGGTTTCCTAGGTCAGCCCTATGCATTAGGAGTGGATGGAGGAAATACACAACAGCGTGAATACTCAAGAGGTGAGAATCATTGGTGGCCATATGGGAAGCTGGCTACCACAGAAACCAAGCCTAATTTTGGCAGGGAGAGAGAGTGGTTTCAACGTCTAGTCATGGAAATGAAATTTAGATCATAGAAGATTTAAAATATTGGGAAAAACAACTGATTTTGTGGCTTTAATTATTTGGATAATCAATTGGATCGATTACATGGTTGACAGATTCTGCAATATCATAACTGAAATGCCTAAAGATCTTTGCTTGGAAACAGCTGACTGTAAGTTGCATAGCTGTATCTAATGCCACTGTTATGTTTTCTAAACCTCAGTGCCTGGAAAGTTTAAAGTTATCAGTATTAAAATGTTCAAGAGAGCTGACAATGAATGACATTTTTTACTTGTTGACTTCCAAGTACACCAAATCTAAATTGCTTTTGTGTTCCTTCTTCTTTTTTGTTTATAAAGAAAATGTTTTCCACTCCTTTCCCTTCACATTTCTCTCCACCATATTTTGACTCTTTTTCTTTGAATTATTTTTTAAAAATATTTTGAATGTGATTGGTATACTCTCCCTAGAGTCAACCCTGGGAAATAAGTAGACTTTCATTTTGAGAAAAGAATGTCAAGGGTCACCCACTTTTACCATTGCCATTTAATATTGAACAAGAAAGAGTTCCTAGCCAGGGCAGTGCAGTGAAGAAAGAAAAATATACAGATTGAAAAGGAAGAAGTGAAAATGTAGTTTATGGGGATAATATGAATTGTGTATGTAGAATTTATAGATAATATGATTATGTGTATAGAAAATGAAAAATAAATAAGTTACTAAGGAAGCTTAGGAAGATTTCTGGACAGAAGGTCAGCAAGCATTTATAAAATACATCAGGTACCTAAGAATGTGTCTAATAAAAGATCTCTACATGGAAAACAGTAAAACAAATTGAGAGAATTAAAAAGATTCAAATATTTGGTGGGCCTGTGCAAGAGTTAGAAAACTCAATATTTTAAATATATCTCTCCCCAAATTAATAAATTAAATCAATGAAATAATAAATATTAGAAGTTTTTAAAATGAAATTGATAAGCCAATTTCAAAATGCCAGCAATATCCTGGAAAAGCTTGAGTAAGAATGAGATGGGAGGACTTGCTCTAGCTGTTACCAAGAATTATTATAAACCTGTAATTAACACGAGATGGCCAAATTAGACTCACAGGTTGAATGAGGGATCTGAGAAGAAGAATCACGCTTATATGAACACTGAAAGTTCAACTAATGTGGTACTACAGAGCAGGGAAGTTTTTCTAACAATGATTTTGAATTGTCATTGTTGTTGTTTTTTAATTAAAAATAAGGAAGCCATCTGCATCCACCCTACTTCACACCATATAAAAATTAATTCCAGGTAGATTGTAAATTTGTCAAAAGAACATTTTTCTAATAAAACTTTTAGAAAAAAATCAGGCCGGGTGCAGTGGCTTATGCCTGTAATCCAAGCACTTTGGGAGGCCTAGGCACGTGGATCACCTGAAGTCAGGAGTTCGAGACCAGCCTGGCCAACACGATGAAACACTGTCTCTACTAAAAATACAAAAAATTATCCATGTATAATGGCGGGTGCCTTTAATCCCAGCTGCTCGGGAGGCTGAGGCAGGAGAATTGCTTGAACCCAGGAGGCGGAGGTTGCAGTCAGCTGAGATCATGGCACTGCACTCCAGCCTAGGCAACAAGAGTAAAAACTCTGTCTCAAAAAAAAAAAAAGAAAAAAGAAAAAATTGTATGCTATTGTGTGTGATAGTAATGCAACTCAAATGATAATAAGCAAAAAAATCCTTTAGTTCCTAATGTATGTAATTATAAAATCTGGATTGTGAGCCTCGATATCCAAAACACTATGTTTCTTTCCATCACTTGGCCCTCCTAACTCCTACTTGGTTTTTTTTATGTATTCACCCCCTTTCAGGTGGACAATAGCCACCTGCGGTGTCAGACTCACATCTTTTGATATTGGCATCTCCACTAAAGAGATGATCTTCTTACTTACTGACTCCTAGCCTTGCTTCATATACCCATAGCAAATATAGCACGATGATCGCTGAGGGTAGTGGCCATCCCCTAGTTGATTGCCTCAGCCTTGACTATGCTCCAACAGTGAAATAGGACAGGACTGCTCCCCTAAAATGACATAAAGTGGTAGAGTGGTTCTTAATTTAATGAAATTGTGTATTTATTAATGAGATGATGCTGACAATTTAGGTTTAAAATGAAAATTGCAAAAATAAAATTTTGACCTTAAACTTATAAATCATATGTGAGTATAATATCATGGAAAAATGACAATAAAATGTTTCATGCAATTGTTAAATACTGCATACATATTTTTCCATGAACAGAATAAAATGTATTGTGTATTGAGAATATAATAAGTGCCCTGCTTTTTATACACATCATCTCTTCTCTTTACAAAAAACATAAATTATTCTATTTTTATTCCCATTTGAATTGGAGGAAAAATGTCAACATGGCAAGATTGTGATTAGACTCCATATTGGTCTTGAGTCCCAAAACTGTTGCTTTTCAGTGTATAATATTGCAGTTCAGTTGAAGATTTACTATCTCAAATAAGAGTCAATAACTAGTGTAATCAGCAAAAGTCACAACAATTTCATAAGTCGTGAAACAGACTTAGACATAAATTTGAAAAAATAATTAAGCCTTAATACAATTTTTAATTGTAGGGAGGACAATTTTAACATATTGAATTTAGAGTTAGATTGCACATAAATTAGGAATAACAAGGATAAAGGCAGAAATATTAGAAGCAGCATACATTGTTTTCCCTGTGACTAATATGATATTATTTACAGGTTTGGTTGCTGTGGTGATGGACTCATATGCTCGTCTTCATCCAGAAACCTAGCAAAGATTTTTCTAGTAGTGCAAATAAATTCCAAATTAAAAATTTTCCAGCTACTCGGGAGGCTGAGGCAGGAGAATGGCGTAAACCCGGGAGGCGGAGCTTGCAGTGAGCTGAGATCCGGCCACTGCACTCCAGTCCGGGAGACAGAGCGAGACTCCGCCTCAAAAAAAAAAAAAAAAAAAAAAAAAAAAAAATTTATTTTAAGATATCAGTTAATTTTCATAAATGCAGAAAACATTCAAATATATAATTATATTATATCACATTATTAGAGTAATAAATTTAAAGATGTATTCAAATCTGTAGACTTCTAAGATTACATTTGGAAAACAGGATTCATTCCTGATATACACTTTGTTTACATATTCCCAAAATGATATGACTTCTCGTTGTTGTTGTTAAGCCTGGGAAATTTGTAACCTTTCACAGAACTAATAGTGCAGTTGTAACCAGTAACTTTTCTGTTTGATTTTTTTAACACAAAGTTCAAATATATATATATATATATATGGAAGGCAAAATATCCAAAAGGTAGTCAATAGAGTAAAAAAGTTAACAAAAGATTAAGTTAAGTGAATTATGGCTAAAATATTGATGTCTTGGCTATATGAAATGTTCAGCCATTTGAAGGAAAAATATTTTCCTGCATGATCTCAAACTTTCATTCTTATGGGGACGCAGTTCCTATTTTCATCCCATATGGATATTTGATGTAGAACTTTCCTATTGAGAATTAAACATTTATGATATTTAAAATCCAAGGTCATGTTAATTAGATTTTCTTTTTTTTTTTTTTTTTTTTGAGATAGAGACTCACTCTGTCACCCAAGCTGGAGTGCAACGGCAAAATCTCATCTCATTGCAACCTCCACCTCCCAGGTTCCAGTGATCGTCCTGTCTCAGCCTCCTGAGTAGCTGGGACCACAGGTGTGTGCCGCCACGCCTGGCTAATTTGTTGTATTTTTAGTAGAAATGGGGTTTCACCATGTTGGCTAGGCTGGTCTCAGACTCCTGATCTCAAGTGATCTACCTGCCTTGGCCTCCCAAAGTACTTGGGATTACAGGCATGATTCCTGTAATTCCTGGGGATTTACAGTCGTGATCGCCGTCTGGCCAGCTTTTCTTCCTTTACTACCCTCTTCCAATTTATTTACATTGGTTTGAGAGCTAGATCATTTAATTTTGCCATTCATAGCCAACCGAATGACTGACTATTTTTTTTTTCTATGTTTCTGGATGTTTGGAGTAATCTATGTAGAGTATTTATTTATTTTGACAGGTTAATAATTTTTCTTTGTTTTCTTTATTCAATATCAGTATTTAATTTACCATTGTCAGATATTAAATTTTTTGTCCCAATTGCTGTCAGTACCTGGACATTTTTAATTGATCACCTTGCATGTAGATTAACATTCACTAACTGATAATTATCTAGTAATCATTTCTAAAGGCTTATGATGGATGGTTTAATTGCTGAGGGAGTGAGACATTTCTAATTATGTATGAACACAGCCTTTATTTCTGCATAAGGTGGATTACTAGTGGAAATCAGTTTAATGTAATCCTAGGTAATGATATTGATGAAATTACAGCACTAATGTGCTGATTATATTTTTCTAATATACACTGAAATGATCATTAGGATTATAAGATTGTAATATTTCACACAAAATGTTCGTCATACCAGCAGTAGTATTACTGGCTTAAAAGGTAAAGCCCAGATTCTCTGACTTCAAAGCCTGTTATATTCTTTATAATCTCATCTTAGCTAGTTTCTAATTCTATCTTGTTTCCCCCTATTATATACACATTTTTTTTTTCTGGCTTTCTTTATAAAAAGAACTCCTTCTTTTTGTTATTTCTTCTAAAAAGAACCCCTTCCCTTCAACTTCTCCACTTAGAAAACTCATGATTTTCTTTATGCTTCTATTGGAGCAATTATTACATTATATTTTATAGACTTCTTTGCTAACAATGTATTACTTCTCATAGACACGCTTCTTACAGACTATCTGTCTCTGGCTTTAATGAATCAAACCTTGAAAATTACTGGCTACTATAAACAATGTTTCCAAACATCAGTGACTATGTTTTTCTTTTTAAGAGACAGAGTCTTGCTATATTGCTCAGTGGCTATTCATGGGCCAGATCACAGGGCACTGCAGCCTTGGACTCCTGGCCTCCAGTGATCCTCTCCCCTCAGCTTCCCAAGTGCTGGAACTAAAGCTCATCACTGTGCCCAGCCATCAGTTGTTTTTGATGTTTTATGTATTCAATTCATTTCTTGATAATAAAATTATCACATATTAATTAGAAAATAATTGGAAATGTATTAGAAATTCCTTTCTGCTAGACTGATTTAGAACCTGGGTTGGCTTTAATGTTGAACCAGGCTTGTGGGTTCATTTACAATGCAATTTTCTTAAAAACTTAGCACATTGGTTAGTGTGGTGGCTCAGGCCTGTAATCCCAACATTTTGACAGGTCAAGGTGGAAGAATCACTTAAGCCTGGGATTTTGAGACCAGCCTGGACAACATGGTGAAACCTTGTCTCTACAGAAAAATACAAAAAATTAGCTGAATTTGAAGGTGTGCACTTGTAGTTTCTGCTACTTTGGAGGCCGAGGTGGGAGGATCACCTGAGCCTGAAAAGTTGAGGCTGCAATGAGCCATGATGGCACCACTGCATTCCAGCCTGGGTGACAGAGTGAGACTCTGTCTCACAAAAACCAACCAACCAACCAACAAACAAACCAAAAATACCGAACAACCCCCAAAAAATACCGAACAACCCCCAAAAAACAAACACTTTGCATATCTAGTCTATGTGGTTCTTCTCAGTTATTTGAAAAAGTAACCACAGTCAAAGATCTTGTCTGATTATAGTTGGCTAACCTGAAGAATCTTTATTTTCTGTGACCCTTATGCTGGACCCATCACTCTTTCTTTTAAATGGTGAAATAATTTAGAATTAGTTAGTTATAAGGCTAGTTTTCACTCTCTAACAGAGAAGTCTGAATGTGAGATTCTTCAGAAACATCACCCTGGTCCAAGCATAGTGGCTCATGCCTGTAATCCAAGCACTTTGGGAGGCCAAGGCAGGTGGATCACCTGAGGTCAGGAGTTCCAGACCAAGTCCCAGCTTGGTCAACACCGTGAAACCCTGTCTCTACTAAAAACACAAAAAATTAGCCGGGTGTGTTGGTGGGTGCCTGTAATCCCAGCTACCCAGCTACTTGGGAGACTGTGGCAGAAGAATTGCTTGAATCCAGGAGGAGCTGAGATCATGCCATTGCACTCCTGAACAAGAGCAAAACTCCGTCAAAGAAAGAAAGAAAGAGGAAGGAAGGAAGGAAGGAAAGAAGGAAGGAAGGAAGGAAGGAAGGAAGGAAGGAAGGGAGGGGAAGGGGAAGGGGAAGGAGAAGGGGAAGGGGAAGGGAAAAGTGAAGGGAAAAGTGAAGGGGAAGGGGAAGGGGAAGGGGAAAGAGAAGGTGAAGGTGAAGGGGAAGGGAAAGGGGGAAGGGAAAGGGAAAGGGAAAAGTGAAGGGAAAAGTGAAGGGGAAGGGGAAGGGGAAGGGGAAAGAGAAGGTGAAGGTGAAGGGGAAGGGAAAGGGGGAAGGGAAAGGGAAAGGATTGGATTACCCTGAAGTCTCATCTTCTCCTTAAGCTATAGATGCATGACTTTTTTTTTCTTTGTTTTTTTCATTTCATTTCATTTTTTTTTTTTTTTTTTGAGACAGGGTCTCACTCTGTCGCCCAGGCTGGCAATGTTTACCATGGGTAGAAATGTTTATTTAAATAGAAGTGAAAAAATAGTAATGACATAATAATGCTGATATAATAATATTTATATGATATATTCAGGTTACCACCTTGCCTAAGACAATGAAAGCTATCTTCTAGAATGGCATGGAAAAGAGCAGCTTAAAAGAGACATTCTGAGTAAGAGTCCTCTTTCAGATAAGCCAGTGCTTCCTACAGGAATGACATGGAAATCCATCTATTATGCTGAGTCAGTGGGATTGCAATACCCAAATCTTCCTCTCAAGGAAAATAGATGAGCTTTCTTGGTGATAATCAGAGATTGCAATGGTGTTGAATAGGCAACATAATATTAGTATCCTTTTAAATATAAAGGCCAAACTAAACTGATCTGTTTTTATCCTTGCAACTATTTATGAGAATCTTTGCACGAGGTAAGTCTCTCTCTCCTTTTTCTAGACAAGGTCTTGCTCTGTTGCCCAGGGTGGAATGCAGTGGCGAGATGCAGCCATGACTTCCCAGGCTTAAGTGATCCTCCTGACTCAGCCTCCAGAGTAACTGGGACTACAGGCACGTGCCACCATGCTAGGCTAATTATTTGCTTTTTTTTTTTTTTTTTTTAATAGAGAACAGGCCTCACTATGTTGCCCAGGCTGGTCTTGAATTCCTGAGCTCAAGCAAACCCCCTGCCTCAGCCTCCCAAAGTGCTGTGATTACAGATGTGAGCCACTATGCCCAGCCTAGAGGTAGATGTCTTCTAACACAAGCAAATAAATAATGCCCTTATAGTTATGCCGAAGTAAAGTAAGCCTGAGAGATAAAATAATCTATCTGGAATCAAATGATTACATGCGGTGTGGACAGTGTGGATGTAGAATTTACTTAAACATTTAAATGAGCATTTAAAAAATAACTAAAATGTAATTTTCAAGGAAATTTTAAACAACCCCATATTTCACTGGAATTGTTAATTCTCCTGTCTTCACATTTAACAGGCTGAATTATTAAACATTATAATAATATCTTGATCACCTTAAGCATCAAATAAATTATTTAGAGAAGTGATGTGAGACTTTCAATCAATCATTAAAGGCCCTTTTTTTTGTGACTTAGACCCTTCTCTCTGGTACAAAATAAGACATATTTTGATACAACACATTGTTAAAGACAGAAAAAAAATGTGTTTTAAGTCTCTTCAATTTTTGAATAGATTTTATTTGAAGTAGTTTTTGAGTTATAAAAAAATTAAGATAGTAGAGAGTTCCCATATACTACTCTACAAAGTTCCTTCCGTTATTAACATCTTGCATGTTAGCATTAAATCGTTGCAATTAATGGACACAATTAATAACTAATATAATATTATTAAATAAAGTTTATAATTTATTCAGATGTCCTTAGTATTTACCTAATACCCTTTTCTGCCCTAGTTTTCTATCCAAGATACCACTAATTACATTTAGTTATCTTGTCTCTTTATGATCTGCTTGGATGAGAGTTTCTCACACTTTCTTTGTTTTTGATGTCTTTGAAAATTGTGAGAAGTACTGGTCAGCCATACAGTAGGATTCTTCTCTCTGGCAATATTTCAGGCTATTGTAGGATTCCACTCTTAAAATTTGCCCATTGTTTTTCTCATGATTAGACTGGAGTTAGGGGTTTTGGAAGGAAGATCACAGAGGTAAAATTTCATTTTCAAAAAATCATATCAAAGGTATTTATTGTGTTAGTCAGGGTTCTCTAGAGGAACCAGATTAATAGGAGATATATATATATATCTTATTATATATAAAACACTATATATAATATAGTATTTAGGTTTAAAATGAAAATTGCAAAAATAAAATTTTGGCCTAAAACTTGTAAATTGTGTGTGAATATAATGTAATAGAAAAATGAAAATAAAATGTTTCATGCAACTTTTAAATACTGCACACATATTTTTTCATGAATATAATAAAATGTATTGTGTATTGAGCATATCATAAGTGCCCTACTTTTTATATACATCATCTCTACTCTTTATAACAAATATAAATTATTCTATTTTTATTCCCATTTGAAAAGAAGGAAAAATGTCAACATGGCAAGATTGTGATTAGACTCCAAATTTGTCTTGACTCCAAAAACTGTTGCTTTTCAGTGTATGATATTGCAGTTTAGTTGAAGATTTGCTATCTCAAATAACAGTCAATAACTAGTATAATCAGCAAAGGTCAATAGGTAGCTCCTTGTGAAACAGACTTAGACATAAATTTGAAAAACTATTAAGCCTGAATACAGTTTTTAGTTATAGGGAGGACAAGGTCCCACAATAGGCTGTTTGCAAGCTTGAGGAGCAAGGAGAGTCAGTCCGAGTCAGGAAGCATCCAGTAGGGAGAAAGATGTAGGCTGGGAGGCTAGGCCGGTCTCTCTCTTTTTCATGTCTTCCTGCCTGCTTTATATTTGCTGGCAGCTGATTAGATTGTGCCCACCAGATTCAGGGTGGGTCTGCTTTTTCCAACCCACTGACTCAAATGTTAACCTCCTTTGGCAACACCCTCACGGACACACCTCAGGATCAATATTTTGCATCCTTCAATCCAATCAAGTTGACACTCAGGGTTAACCATAACAAGTCCACCCCTTTTCAACTTGAACCCATACACATCTCCTAAGATAATACATAATCTTCAAATAAAAACAATAATATGGTCATAATTACACCTAAAATAATACAACTATCCTTCGTACAACCAGAAACACACCAATCCCCAACCCAAATACTATTACATAAAGTTAATAATACTTAAATGATGATATGAAGTCACTAAATTTTATGTCACATGATAAAGGAAAAGGAAATAAAATGAAGAGATTTTCTTAGTACAAGAGTATACATGCACAAACATGCTTTTAACAATAGAAAGAGGAAATACTCATGACAGTTACAATCCTCATTTCTGCAGCTGGTCACGTGGTCGTAGCTGGTATTGATGACTACCTTCTTCTACTACCCATTCTGTATTCCCTTTGCCTTCAGCAAGCACCTCAGCGGGTTGTGGGTTTTTTTCCTGGTGGAGTGACTCAAGCCTTCATTCCTGAGGTGTCTGGACCATTTGTAGTCTGGTCTGGATGGGCCTGTTGTAGTTTTCAATTGATCTTAATCACAGGGCATGATAATACTAAGAGATGCCCTAATGGATCTCATATATTGAATGCATACTCTTTCTTACCTTCGTTATGGAGTAGTAGACTGATTTCATCTTAACAGTCTGGGTCAATCACCCCAGCCAACATTGTAACTCCCTTTTTAGCCAGTTGACTTAAACGTAGGAAGAGCCCAAAGTGTCCAGGTGGCAGTGCTAACTTCCAGTTCAATGGAATCATTGTTGTGTCCTCTGGTGGCAGCATTCCTTCCTCTGGAACTAAGACTTCTAGGTCAGTAGAAAGTAATGTTGCAGGAACAGGAAGCAAAAATGTTGCTAGTGGATCAGTAGGGGTGGTGGTGAGTGGTGCCACTTTCACTTCCACCCCTTGATTCCTGGACCTGTGAATCCTGGCTATGGGAAAAACAGTACCATATGTTGGATGCTGATTATTCAGAACATACACGACCTTCTGGAGAACTGCAAACTATTGTCACCTAGTTGGCATTGTAATTGTTACTTCCAAAGGCCATTCCACCGTTCTATTAATCCAGCTGCTTCAGGATGATGGAGAACATGGTATGACCAGTGAATTCCATGAGCATGAGCCCACTGCTATAGTTCATTAGCTGTAAAGTGAGTGTCTTGGTCAGAGACAATGCTGTGTGGAATACTATGATGGTGGATAAGACATTCTGTGAGTCCATGGTCTTGGCAGAAGCATTGCATGCAGGATAGGTAAGCCCATATCTGGAGTAAGTGTTTATTCCAGTGAGGACAAACCTCTGCTCTTTCCATGATGGAAGAGGTCCAGCATAATCAACCTGCCACCAGATAGCTGGCTGATCACCCTGAGGAATGGTGCCACATTGAGGGCTCAGTGTTGTTCTCTGCTAATGGGAAATTGGGCACTCAGCAGTAGCTGCAGTCAGTTCAGCCTTGGTGAGTGAAAGTCCATGTTGCTGAGCCCATGTGTCACCTCCATCCCTGCCACCATAACCACTTTGTTCATGGACCCAGTGGGCAATGACAGGGGTGGCTTGGTAAATAGGCTGAGTGGTGTCCACAGAAAAGGTCATCCTATCTACTTGGTTATTAAAATCCTCCTCTGCTGAGGCCACTTGTTGGTGAGCACTCACGTGGAATACAAATATCTTCATGGTTTTTGACCACTCAGAGAAGTCCATCCACAT
This sequence comes from Trachypithecus francoisi, assembly GCF_009764315.1. Lineage (NCBI taxonomy): Eukaryota > Metazoa > Chordata > Mammalia > Primates > Cercopithecidae > Trachypithecus > Trachypithecus francoisi. The sequence continues at coordinate 66,136,325 of NW_022681472.1, forward strand.
ACATACCTCTTCCCCAAATTTCTTTTTCACCTATTTTCCAATCATGCTTTCTCCAAATACCTGACATCCAACCAAATCCTGACCATCCAGCCAAACCACTGGGTATAGCCCATGAATCACTATATAATTACACACCTGGCCATTTCTCCTTTCACGCAACATGCACAACCAGGTGCATGGCTCAAAGTTCTGCCCACTGGGAAGATTTCTCTTCACCGCTGTCCTTCAGGGATGTTCTAGAAAGGGGTTGTAGTGCTACAGCTGTACACTTTTGGGTGGAACCTGCTTATCGAGCAGAACCATCTGTAAACCAGGTCCTAGTCTTCTCTTCCTCTGTCAACTGATCATAGGAAGCTCCCCATGAGCCCATCAGTGCAGTCTGGGGAAGAGAAGGCAGGGTGGCAGGAGTGGAGACCATGGGCATTTGAACCACTTCCTCATGTAACTCACTTGTGCTTTCAGGACCTGCTTGAGCCCAATCGTATATATACCACTTCCATTTGATGATGAAATGCTGCTGTGCATGACCCACTTTATGTCTAGATGGGTCAGAAAGCACCCAGTTCATGATAGGCAGTTCAGCTGTCATGGTGACTTCATGACCCATAGTCAAACGTTCAGTTTCCACCAAAGCCCAGTAACAGGCCAAGAGCTGTCTCTAAAAAGGAAAGTAGTTATCTGCAGAAGATGGCAGGGCCTTGCTCCAAAATCCTAGAGGCTTCCACTGTGATTCACCTATGGGGACCTGCCAAAGGCTTGAAACAGCATCCCTATCTGCCACTGACTGACACCTCATGCATCTGGATGTGCTGGTTCGTATGGACCAAGTGGCAGAGCAGCTTGCACAGCAGCCTGGACCTGTTGCAGAGCCTTCTCCTGTTCTGGACTTCACTCAAAACTGTCAGCCTTTCAGGTCACTTGATAAATGGGCCAGAGTAACATACTCAAATGAGGAAGGTGTTGCCTTGAAAATCCAAATAGGCTCACTAGGCATTGTGCCTCTTTCTTGGTTGTAAGAGGGGCCAAATTCAGCAACTTATTCTTCACCTTAGAAGGAATATCTTGACAGGTCTCACAATACCAGACTCCTGGAAATTTTACTGAGGTAGAAGATCCCTAAATTTCAGTCAGATTCATTTCCTGTCCTCTGGTATGCAAATATCTCACCAATAAGTCCAGTGTTTTTGCTACTTCTTGCTCACTGGATTCAATCAGCATAATGTCATCAATGTAATAGACCAGTGTGATATCTTGCGGAAGTGAAAAGCAATCAAGGTCTTTCCGAGTAAGATCATGACACAAAGCTGGAGAGTTGATATATTCCTGAGGTAGGACATTAAAGATATATTGCTGGATTTGCCAGCTGAAGGCAAATTGCTTCTGGTGGGCCTTACGAACAGGAATGGAGAAAAAGGCATTTGCCAAGTCAATGGCTGCAAACCAGGTACCAGGAGATGTGTTAATTGGCTCAAGTAATGAAACCACATCGGGTACAACAGCTGCACTTGGAGTCACCACTTGGTTAAGCTTATCCACTGTCATTATGCAAGATCCATCTGTCTTCTCCACAGGCCAAATGGGAGACTTGAATGGGGATGTATTGGGAATCACCACCCCTGTGTCTTTCAAGTCCTTGATGGTGGTGCTAATCTCTGCAATCTCTCCAGGGATGTGATATTGTTTTTGATTTACTATTTTTGTAGATATAGGCAGCTCTAATGGCTTCCATTTGGCATTTCTCACCATAATAGCCCTCACTCTACCAATCAGGGAACCAATGTGGGGGTTCTGCCAGCTGCTAAGTATGTCCATGCCAATTACACATTCTGGCACTGGAGAGATGACCACAGGATGAGTCTGGGGACCCACTGAACCCACTGTATGTCAGATCTAGCTAAAACTTCATCAATTACCTGACCTCCACAAGCCCCTACTTTAACTGGAGAACCACAATGACATTTTGGGTCGCCTGGAATCAACATCAGTTCAGAAACAGTATCCAGTAGTCACCAAAATGGCTGATCATTTTTCTTTTCCCAATGCACAGTTACCCTGGTAAAAGGCTGGAGGTCTCCTTCGAGAAGGGTGGGAGGGAGATTCACTGCATTAATTGTCGGTAATGTAGTGGGGTCCTTCCTCAAGGAGACCTGGCCTCCTCTTCATTCAAGGGATTCTGGGTCTGTAAACTGGCTCAAGTCTGGAAATTGACTGAGGGGCCATGATTCTCTGTTTTTATAATTCAAATTAGTCTTTTGTCCATTTGACCTAGAAGTTTTCTCCTTGTATAAATTAAGTAGGAATGCAATAGGCTTCCTATCAATTTCACTTCTAGGAACACTGTGATTCATTAGCCAATGCCAGAGCTCCACACGAGTCAGACCATTCTGGTTGCTCATTTATCTCTGCTGTCCATTATGGTAGCCATGCCCACCTTGCTTGTGATGGTCGAGTGCCACCACTAGGCTTCTGCTACCTTGTGATCCAATGTTTCCCATTGTATTTAGATTTTATAGTTGGGTGACTATGGTTCCCACTGTTAGATCTGACATACAGAGAAGAGCTTATCCCATATCCTTAATTTTCATTCCCATGCCTGTTCTCCAGATTTCTATTTACATAAATTATAGAACTCAAGCAGTTCTTTTCGAATGTAGCATACCTTCTCATAGGTCCACCTCATCTCTAGAGGCCCGCTGGGACTTGGGTCTAGTTATAGGTCTAGAAGCAAACAGGGGTGTTGGGGTGGCTCCTGAGGAAAATCAACATTATTTTGCCTGGAAACTGCCTCGGGGTGGGGCATCACTGTTGCCTCAGGCAGCACAGAGTTTATCTCTTCAGGTAAAGGTGGAAAGACTGATGGCGGGATGGGTCAGGGAGGAGATGTTGCCTCTACTGGGGATGGGAAAGGTGTTCCCTCTGGCAAAAAGGGTTCATCAGAGTTTACAAACTCAGTGTCCCCAGGTCCATCGGGGTCCTCCCACACATCCCCATTCCAAGCTGCAGGGTCCCATTCTTTTCCAATCAATGCCCTCACTTTAACAATAGACACCTGGCAAGGCCGTGCATGCATCTTTCATTGCTGGTCAGCCACTCGCAAAATAAAAGCTTGAGTCTGTTTTTCCACAAATTCAGCTCTTTCTCTACAGGAGATAAGACTCTCACTCAGGGCAATCTTAGCAGATTTGAGGCTCAGTATCTGCTTTTGAAGCTGGGAGACAGAATCCTCAAGTTCATCATTTTCTTTCATCACTTTGTTCACTGAACTTAGGAGCAACCAACCAGCTACATTATATTTCTTGGTTCTCCACATATGGTCAAAAGTATTATGTATAGAGTCACTAAACACTAAATTTCTTGCCTCTCATGAGCAGTGAATCAGAAGTGTCAAATGCATTTATTTTGCATAACTCTCTGAACAGTTTATGTCAAGTACTATCAGTGTTCTCTATACTATTAAAAGTAGAGTCCTTAGTATTTTTGGGTCTATTCACACTAAGCAGCCAACTCCAGAAACCCCAAAACCAATGATAGAACTTTATCCTTAATATTCTGTTCCTCTAGAACCACTCCTAGTACCAAAAACTGTATTAGTCAGGGTTTCCTAGAGGGAAAGAACTAACAGGAGAATATATAATATATAAACTCATATATTACATATATATGAGTTTATTAAGTACTTACTTACACAATCACAAGGTCCCAGAGTAGCTATCTGCAAGCTTGAGTAGCAAGGATAGCCAGCCTGAGTCTCAAAACTGAAGAACTTGGAGGCCAATGTTTGAAGGGAGGAAGCATTTGCCATGCAGAAAGATGTAGGCTGGTAGGCTAGGCCAGTCTCTCTCTCTTTCATGTTTTTCTGCCTGCTTTATATTCGCTGGCAGCTGATTAGATAGTGCCCACCAGATTAAGGGTGGATCTGCCTTCACGAGCCCACTGACTCCAATATTAATCTCCTTTGGCAACACCCTCACAGACATACCCAGTATCAATACTTTGCATCCTTCAATCCAATCAAGTTGACACTCAGTATTAACCATCACAGGTATATACTATCAATATGATTTATGATTATTGATCCTGAACACATGGCTAAAGCAGTGTTTGTCATGTTTCTTTACTGTAATCCATTTTATTTTCCTTTGTTTGTGCTGTAAACTTGCTGTGAAAATCCCTATGAAAAGGCAGCATTTATGGAGTGGGAAGCTAGGCTTCCCATTTTATAGGATGGATTATCTTAATAAATTATTTGGATTATTTTCTGTAGAAAAGATTTGTCTTTTTTCTGACGTTTATTAATCTATTCAATCATTTATTTATGCCAATATGGACTGATATTTATTTTATACTTCAAGTTATGATACAATACTGTTTGCTATATCGTTGCTCAGATTGTTTCAGTTTCAGCTATCAGGAGCTTTTATAGCAGTTGGCTCCCTTTGACATAGATTTAAAATGTATATGGTGTTTCCGGTTTGGGTTTTTAAGAATTTTTTGTGTGTACACTTTTTTACCCTCTGGCATTACAAAATGCTCCAGGCTTATCTTGTACAGTTCCTTCCCTAGGCCTAGAATTAGCCATTTATCCAATTATCTCTATTTATTTTTATTTTTTGAGAATGGTATTAGAGACCAAGATCTGGACACTAGCTGTGCTCAATTACTGGACTGCTGTTTCTTCTAGGCCCTCTGATATGGTTTATCTGTATCCCCATCCAAATCTCAACTTGAATTGTATCTCCTAGAATTTCCATGTGTTGTGGGAGGGGCCCAGGGGAAGGTCAGTGAATAAGTCTCAAGAGATCTGATGAGTTTATCAGGGGTTTCTGCTTTTGCTTCTTCCTCATTTTCTCTTGCTGCCACAATGTAAGAAGTGCCTTTCACCTCCTACCATGATTCTGAGGCCTCCGCAGCCTTGGGGAGCTGTAAATCAAATTAAACCTCTTTTTCTTCCCAGTCTTTATCAGCAGCATAAAAATAGACTAATATGGTAAATTGGTACCAGTAGAGTGGGGCGTTGCTGAAAAGATACCCCAAAATGTGGAAGTGACTTTTGAACTGGGTAGCAAGCAGAGGTTGGAACAGTTTGGAGGGCTCAGGAGAAGACAGGAAAATGTGGGAAAGTTTGGAACCTTCTAGAGATTTATCGAGTGGCTTTGACAAAAATGCTGATATTGATATGAACAATAAGGTCCAGCCTGATGTGGTCTCAGATGGAGATGAGGAACTTGTTGGGAACTGGAGCAAAGGTGATGCTTGTTATGTTTTAGCAAAGAGACTGGTGGCATTTTGCCCCTGTCCTAGAGGTTTGTGAAACTTTTAACTTGATAGAGATGATTTAGGCTATCTGGCAGAAGAAATTTCTAAGCAGCAAAGCATTCAAAAGGTGACTTGGGTGCTGTTAAAAGCATTCCATTTTAAAAGAGAAACAGAGCATAAAACTTCAGAACATTTGCAGGCTGACAATGCAACAGAAAAGAAAAACCCATTATTTTGAGGGGAAATTCAAGCTGGCTGCAGACATTTGGATAAGTAGCAAGGAGCCTAATGTTAATCCCCAAGACTATGGGGAAAATGTCTCCAGGCCATGTCAGAGACCTTCACGGCAGCCCCTCCCATCACTGGCCTGGAGGCCCAGGAGGAAAAAGTGGTTTTGTGGGCCAGGCTTAGGGTCCCCATGCTGTATGCAGCCTAGGGACTTGGTGCACTGCGTCCCAGCCACTCCAGCCACGGCCAAAAGGAGCCAATGTAGAGCTCAGGCTATGGCTCCAGAGAATGGAAGCCCAAAACCTTGGCAGCTTCCACATGGTGTTGAGCCTGTGGGTGCACAGAAGTCAGTAATTGAGGTTTGGGAACCTCCACTTAGATTTCAGAAGATGTTTGGAAGCACGTGGATGCCCAAGGAAAAGCTTGCCACATGGGTTGGCCCTTATGGAGAACCTCTGCTAGGGCAGTACAGAAGGGAAATGTGGGGCTGGAGCCCCCACACAGAGTCCCTACTGGGGCATTGCCTAGTGGAGCTGTGAGAAGAGGGCCACCATCCTCCAGACTCCAGAATGGTGGATCTACCGACAGCTTGCACTGTGTGCCTGGAAAAGCTACAAACACTCAATGCCATACCATGAAAGCATCCAGGAGGGAGGCTGTACCCTGCAAAGTCACAGGGGTGGAGCTACCCAAGATCATGGGAACCCACCTCTTGCATCAGTATGACCTGGATGTGAGACCTGGAATCAAAGGAGATCATTTTGGAGCTTTAAAATTTGACTGCCCCACTGGATTTCAGACTTTCATGGGGCCTGTAACCCCTTTGTTTTAGTCAATTGCTCCCATTTGGAATGGCTGTATTTACCCAATACCTATATCCACATTGTACCTAACAAGTAACTAGCTTGCTTTTGATTTTACAGGCTCATAGGTGGAAGGGACTTGCCTTCTCTCAGATGAAAGTTTGTACTGTGAACTTTTGGGTTAATGCTGAAATATGTTAAGACTTTGGGGGACTGTTGGGAAGGCATGATTAGTTTTGAAACAAGGACATGAGATTTAGAGGGGTCAGGGTGGAATAATATGGTTTGCCTGTGTCCCCACATAAGTCTCAACTTGAATTGTATCTCTCAGAATTACCACATGTTGAGGGAGAGACCCAAGGTGAGGTAATTTAATCACGGAGGCTGGTCTTTCCTGTGCTATTCTTGAGATAGTGAATAAGTCTCATGAGATGTGATGGGTTTATCAGGCATTTCTGCTTTTGCTTCTTCCTCATTTTCTCTTGCTGCCACCATGTAAGAAGTGCCTTTTACCTCCTGCCATGATTCTGAAGCCTCCCCATCCATGTGGAACTGTAAGTCAAATTAAACCTGTTTTTCTTTCCAGTCTTGTGCATGTCTTTAATCAGCAGCATGAAAATGAACTAATACAGCCTCTAGGCTGACAAAGCATAGATATATATGAGTATGTGCTAAGTCATTTATTTATACATATCCATAAATATTATACTATGTAACTATCTTTTAGTATATTCAGATTATACTGATATGTTTAACTCTAATCAATTATCACATGGATTATTCTAGCCTCCTCCTCTTGCTTTCCTCCAACACCGAGAAACCTGGCACCAGCCACCCACCATGCTTTTACTTAATTGTTCAAAGTCAATGTAGGTATGTAGCAGTATTAAAATTTTTAACACCTACCTTCATGGAGAATGGCTTTATCCACTAGAGCCCTGTCCTTATGTCCAGTTCTTTTTGCCTTTAGTCTTATGAAGTCCATTTATTTCTAAAGCTATTTAAGTCAGCCTTTTACCTGTATCTTCAGAGTTGCATACATTTGTAATATAGTTAAATTATCTTGTCAGAGTTTGCATTTCTTCCTGGGATCCACTAACCTTCTTAATTTTTATTTTTTAAATTTGCATAAATTATAGGGTTTCTTTTGTTTTGCAAATCTTTATAAGTATCGACAACTGCATAACATCATATATACACCATTATAATATACAGAAATATTTCACTGCTGTAGAAAACCCCTGTGCTTCACATATTTATCCCCTCTCCTGCCACTAAACCCTGGTGTCTTTTTATTGGCTTTTTATTGACTCTATAGTTTTTGCTTTTTCCAGGATGTCATATAATTGGAATCATGCCATATATATCCTTTTCAGATTTGAATGCTTCACTTAGAAATCTGCATTTTAGGTTCTCCAAAATCTTTTTGTGTTTTGATAGCTCATTGTATGTTCGTGTCACAGTTTGATTATACCTTAACCTATTAAAGGATATCTTGGATGCTTCTAGGTTTTGGTCATTACCAATAAAGCTGCTATGCATATTTTCATGCAAATTTTTATGTAGACATAAGTTTTCAAATCAATTTGTTAAGTACCTAACAGCGTGATTTTTAGATCATATGTCAGTCTGCGTTTAGCTTTTCAAGCTAAGAAACTGCCAAATTGTCTTCCAAAGTGGCTGTTTCATTTTGCAGTCCCACAAACAAAGAATAAGAATTCCTGTTGCTCTGCATCCTTTATAGCATTGGGCATTGTCAGATTTTAAGTATGTAGTGATATCTTGTTGTTGTTTTAATTTGAAATCCCTTAATAACAAATTACATTGAATATTTTTTCACAGATAAATGTGATGATCAATTTTATATGTCAGCTTGGCTAAGCCACAGTACTCAGATATTTGGTCAAACAATATTCTAGATGTTTCTCTGAAGGCATTTTTTGATAAAATGAACATTTAAATCGGTACACTTTGAGTAAAACAGATTGTCCTCCATAATGTGGATGGACCTTATGCAATCAGCTGAAGACCTTAAGAAAAAGACAGCCCAAGGAAGAGGAAATTCTGCCAGCAGACTGCTCTTCAGACTTGAACTGCAACTGTTCTCTGGGTCTCCAGCCTCCTAGGCTGCCTTGCATATTTTGGACTTGCCAGCCTCTACAATAGTGTGAGGCAATTACACATGTACACATTTACACAATTACACACATGTACACAATTACACATGTACACACACACATACATCCTATTGGTTCTGTTTCTCCGGAGAACACTAATACAATAATTAGCTATCTGTCCCAGTGTTAAACATGAAAAATAATGTAATAATTTATTGGTAAACCTGGATCAGTTTGAGTGCCAATGACACTTAGACACTCATTATAGCACATTTTTTCCTTAGCAGTGTTAATAGCTCTTGTTTTATCTTTGTTTTTTAGTATCTGACACTCATGTTCATCTTGGTTTAAACTCAGATATTCACAGACTCCTATCACAGTTTTGGAGAAAGAATATCCTTGGTGGTTCTTAATTTATGGGACTTGTAATTTTCTTTAGAGATCCCAGAAGTAATTACTATAAAGTTCAAGAGCAATTTTTTATTAGGAAAAATGTTTTGCAATATTACCTAATACTGTCCGTTAATATAATACTGCAGAATACCTAATTCTATTTGACTTTAAGACAGAATGATGAAAAGGAAGAATTAGGAGCTTTGAGAGGTAAACCAGAGTTTGTCTCTCAGATCCCTATTTTATCGTATGGCCTTGGGTAAATTTCTGTATCTATGCGTACTCCAGCTTCTTCATGTGCTTACATGTTATATGATTATTTTTATGCATCAATTTTATTGGGACAATGGGTGTCCATATATTTGCCTGAACGTTATTCTGGGTATGTCTGTATGAGGTCTGTTTCTAAATTTATTTATTTGCTTGTGGATACATAGTTGTTGCAGCACCATTTTTTGAAAAATACTCCATTTTCTTTATTATGTTGCCTTTGCTTCTTTGTCAAAGAATAGTTGATTTATGTGAGTCCATTTCTTGGCTCAAATTCTATCCCACTGACAGCTTTCTTTATTCTTTTGCCAATACCACATTGTCTTGATTACTGTAAGTTTGAAGTCACATAGTGTCAATCCTTTAACTTAATTTTTCTCATTCAATATTGTGTTGGCTATGCATCTTTTGCCTCTTTATGTAAACTTTGGAATCAGATTTTTGATATCTACATAATAACTTGCTGGGATTTTTATTAGGATTGCATCAAGTCTATAGATCAAGTTGGGAAAAACATGATTGACCATTTGTCAATATTATCTTCATATCTATGAACATAATATATCTCTCCACTTATTTAGTTATTCTTTGTTTTTTTTCATTAGTTTATGACCTTACATGTATTTTGTACAAATATGTATTAGATCTTATACATATTTTGTTAGATTTATACCTAAGCATTTCATTTTTGTGGGTGCTAATGTATATTACATTGTGTTTTAATTTCAAATTTCATTTGTTCCTTGCTTATCTGGTTTCCTGTTTAGAAAAAAGAAAAAAAATGCAGCTCACTGCCAGTGCTCATTTAATTCTACATAAGCATACTCTTTGAGGCTGAAACAAATCTGACTGATTTCCAGTATGAAAATAAAATATAAAACCTGTTCTTGGAATTATTTCTAAACAGAGCTAACATCAGAATTATCTAAATTATCAGAATTGTCTATTTCAGAAAAATCAGATTCATCAAATTAGTCTTTGGCAAACTACAACTCAAGAATGATGTTAATATCATGTGTAGGAATGCTGTATTTTCTAGGATTTGACATTTTCAGTGATTGAGATATACTATATTTTGTAAGTGGAAATACCACTACTAAAAAGAGAATGCAATAAATAGAATGATATCTTTTGTTTCCAAAGTTGATATACTCAAATGATGTGAAAATAATAAAAGCAAGATACTTTGTGGCAAAGTTAGCTTGGAGAAAATGCTGCAACTGCAAACCCCACTGGTGAGTATTCTTTGGGCAAATGGGAAAAGGGTTGTATATAGGAAAGCGATTGACATTTGTATCTTAACCTTGTGTCCTACAACTTTCTTATAAACACTTATTTGTTCCAGGAGTTTTAAAAGATTCATTTAGATTTCCTATGGAAATGATCATGTCTTCTGTGAACAAAGATAGTTTTATTCTTCTTTCTCAATCTGTGTACCTTTTTTAAAAAAAAGAAAATTTAGATTCAGGGATTACATGTGCAAGTTTGTTATGTAGGCATATTGTGTGATCCTGAGGTTTGGGATCCCATCAAACCAGGTAATGGATGGTCCTATCACACAGGTAACAAGGATCGTACCCAGTATATAAGTGTTCAGCCTGTCTCCTCCTTCCTTCTGCTCTCTAGTAGTCTCCAGTGTCCATTGTTTCTATCTTAATGTTCATGTGTATTCAGTATTTAGCTCCTAATTATAAGTGAGAACATGTGGTATTTGGTTTTCTGTGCCTGCATTAATTTGTTTAGGATAATGGGCTTTAGTTGAATCTGTGTTTTTTCAAGGAACATGATTTTGTTCTTGTTTATGGCTGTATAGTATCCCATAATGTGTATGGAACCATATTTTCTTTATCCAGTCCACCACTGGTGGACACCTAGGTTGATTCCATGTCTTTACTATTATGAATTGCACTGCAATGAATATAAAAGTGCATGTATTTTTTTTGGTAGAATAATTTATTTTTCTTTGGATATATACCAAGTAGTGGTATTGCTGGAACAAATGGTAGTTCTGTTTTAGGTTCTTTGAGAATTCTTCAAACTTCTTTCCACAATGACAGAAATAATTTACATCCCCACCAACAGTGTATAAATGTTTCCTTTCTCCACAGCCTCACCAGTATCTGTTATTGTGTGACTTTTTTATGGTAGCTATTCTGACTGGTGTGAGATATTATTTTATTATGGTTTTGATTTGCATTTCTCTAATGATTAGTGATGCGGATAATTTTTTCATATGTTTGTTGGCCATGTGTGTATCTTCTTTTGAGAAGTGTCTACTCATGTCTTTTGTCCATTTTGAAATAGGATTATTTGTTTTTTGTTTTTAAAATAGATTTGTTTAAGTTCCTTATAGATTCTGGATATTAGACCTTTGTTGGATGCATAGTTTGCAAATACTTTCTCCCGTTCTGTTCGTTGTCTGTTTGCTCTGTTGATAGTTTCTTTTGCTATGAAGAAGCTATTTGGTTTCATTAGGTCCCACTTGTCGATTTTTTTGTTGTTGTTACAATTGTTTTTGGGGACTTAATCAGAAATTCTTTGCCAAAACTGATGTCAAGAATGGTATTTCTTAGATTTTCTTCTAGGATTTTTATAGTCTGAGGACTTACATTTAAATCTTTAATCAATCTGGAGTTATTTTTTATATATGTAGTGAATGGTAGGGGTCCAGTTTCATTCTTCTGGATATAGCTAGCCAGTTATCTCAGTACCGTTTATTGAATAGCAAGTCCTTTCACTATTGCTTTTCTTTTTGTCAACTTTGTCAAAGATCAGATGGTTGTAGCTGTGTGGCTTTATTTCTGGATTCTCTATTTTGTTCCACTAGTCAGTATGTCTGTTTTTGTACTGGTATCATGCCATTTCAATTAGTGTAGCCTTATAGTATAGTTTGAAGTCAGATAATGTAATGCCTCAGGCTTTGTTCTTTTTACTTAGGATTGCTTTTGCTATTTAGGCTCTTTTTTTGGTTCCATTTGAATTTTAGAATAGATTTTTTTTTTTCCAGTTCTGTGAAAAATGACATTGGTATTTCGATACGTGTAACATTGAATCTGTAAATTGCTTTGGGCCTTATGGACATATTGACAGTATTGTTTTTCCAATTCATGAATTTAGAATGTTTTTCCATTTATTTGTGTAGTTTCTGATTTCTTTCAGCAATGTTTTGTAGTTCTTTTTGTGAGCTCTTTCACTTCCGTGGTTAGATGTATTCTTAGGTATTTCTTCTTTTGTGCAGCTTTTGTAAATGGAATTGTGTTCTTGATTTGGCTTTCAGCTTGAACATTCTGTGTGATTAGAAATCTTACCAAATTTTGTACATTGATTTTATAGTTTGAAATTCTGCTAATGTGACTTATTAGTTCCAGGATCCTTTTGGCAGTGTCTTTAGGGTTTTCTATATATAGAATCATATTGTCAGCAAAGAGAGTTTGATACCTTCTTTTCACATTTTGATGGCTTTCATTTCTTTCTCTTGCCTAACTGCTGTGGCTAGGACTTTCACTACTATGTTGAGTAGGAGTGGTAAGAGTGGGCATCTTTATTATGTTCCAATTCTCAAGAGGAATGGTTCCAGCTTTTGCCTATTAAGAATCATTTTAGTTGTGAGTTTGTCACAGATGGACCTTATTATTTTAATTATATTTCTTCAATGCTTAACCTGTTGAGGGTTTTTATCATGAAGGGATGTTGGATTTTATCAAGAAGCTTTCTCTGCATTTATTGTAATGATCATTTTTTTTATTCTGTTTATATGCTGAATCATGTTTATTGATCTGTGTATGTTGAATCAACCTTGATTCCCAGAAATAAAGTCTGCTTAATCATGGTAAATTAATTTTTTGGTGTACTGTTGGATTCGTTTAGACAATATTTTGTTGAGGATGTCTACATCTATGTTCATCAGGGATATTGGCCTGAAATTTTTCTTTTCTTTTTTTTTTTATTTTTTATTTTGTCACCGCCAGATTTTGGTGTAAGGATGATCCTGGCTTCATACACTGAGTTAAATAGGAGTCACTGTTGCTCAATATTCTGGAACAGTTTTGCTAGCGTTAGCACAATTTCTTCTTTGTATGTCTACTAGAATTCAGCTGTGAGTTCATCTGGTCCAGGACTTCTTTTGGTTGGTAGTTTTTTTGTTTGTTTGTTTGTTTTTAGTGATTCAATATCAGTGCTTGTTATTGGTCTTTTCCAATTTTCACTTTCTTCCTGGTTCAGTCTTGGGAGTTTGTTTCAAGAAATTTATCCATTTCATCTAGATTTTCTAATTTTTATGTATGTGGGTGTTCATAGTAGTCTCTGAAGATCTTTGTATTTCTGTGGGATCAGTTTTCATGCCATTTTTGTTATTTCTGGTTGTGTTTACTTGGATCTTCTTTTTTTTCTTTGTTTAGCTAGCTGCCTATCAATCTTGTTTATTCCTTTAAATAACCAACTCTTGGTTTCATTGATCTATTTTATGGACTCAGTTTCATTAAGTTCTTCTCTAATTTTTGTTATTTATTTTCATCTTTTAGCTTTGAGGTTGGTTTGTTATTTTGTGTTTTCTATTTCCTCTGGGTGTCATGTAAGTTGATATTATTCCAACTTCTTTATGGTGTTTAGCATTATAAACTTTCATCTCAATACTGCTTTAGCTGCATCCCAAAGATTTTGGCAAGTTTTTTTTCTCTATTTTTATTAATTTCAAAGAATTTTTTATTTCTACCTTAGTTTCATTGTTTACCCAAGAGTTGGTGAGCCAATTGTTAACTTCCATGTTTCTGTGTAATTTCAAAAGATCTTGTTGGTATTGATTTATATTTTTATTGCACTGTGGTCTGATAGTATGCTTGGTTTGATTTCATTTTTTTTAATTTATTGAGACTTGCTTTATGTCTGAGTGTGTGTTCATTCTCAGAATATGTTCCACATGTGGATGAGAACAACATATATTCTGTGGTTGTTGCATGGAGTATTCTGTAGATATCTATTAGGTTAAGTTGGTCAACTATCAAGTTTAAGTTCAGAATTTCTCTGTTAGTTTTCTGTCTTGATGATCTAACTGTCTGATGCTGTCAGCAAGGTATTAAATTCTCCCACTATTGTTGTGTGGCTGAGTCTTCTCACTGGCCAAAAAGAACTTGTTTTATGAATCTGGATGCTATAATATTGGGTGCATATATATTTAGTATAGTTAAGCCTTCTTGTGGAATTGAATCCTTTATTATTCTGTAATGTCCTTCATTGTCCCGCCTGATTATTATTGGTTTAAAGTCTGTTTTTTGTTGTATAAAACTCTTGACTCCAACTGTTTTTGGTTTTCTGTTTGCATAGTAGGTCTTTCTCTATCCTTTTACTTAGAGCCTGCCAGTGTTGTTACATGAGAGATGTGTCCTTTGAAGACAGCAGACAGTTGGGCCTTATCTCTGTATCCAGCTTGCCATTCTATGCCTTTCAAGTAGGATTTTTAGACCATTTACATTCAGGATTAGTATCAATATATGAGATTTTCATTCTGTCATTGTGGTTTTTTTTGTTTTGTAGACTTGATTAAGTAAGTACTTTATAGTGTCTGTAGGCTATGTGCTTGAGTGATTTTTCTGGTAGCAGGTATCAGTCTTTGATTTCCATATTTAGCATTCCCTTATGGACCTCTATTAAGGCTGCTCTGGTGGTAACAAAGTCCCTTAGTGTTTGCTTGTCTGAGAGGAATTTTATTTCTCTTTTGCTTAAGATGGTGCTTAAGCTTAGTTTGGCTGGATATGAAATTCTTGGTTGGACTTTCTTTTCTTTGTAGATATTGAAAATAGGCCCCCAATCTCTTCCGGCTCATAAGGTTTCTGCTGAAAGGACTGCTGCTTGATTGATGGGGTGTCCTTAGTAACTGACTTGCCCTTTCTTTCTAGCTGCCTTCAAGACTTTTTCTTGTGTTGACCTTGGTTGATCTGATGATTATGGGCCTTGGGGATGGTCATCTTGTATCATAGCTTGCAGGGGTTCTCTGTATTTCTTTAACGTGCATGTCAACCTCTCAGTCTCTAGTGAGATTGGGGAAATTTTCATGGACTGTATCCTCAAATGTTTTTCAAAGTGCCTATTCTCTCCTTCTCTCTCTGGAATACCAATAAGTTGTAGATTTGGTCTCTTTACATAATCTCATATTTCTCAAATATTTCGTTTATTTTCTAAAAATTCTTTTTCCTTTGTTTTTGTCTAACTGAGTTGATTCAATGAACCCACCTTTGAACACTGAGATTCTTTGATCAGTTTGATCTCTTCTGATGTTAATGCTTCTGACTGTATTTTAAAATTCTTGTAGAGAATTCCTTAATTACAGAATTTCACTTTGATTCTTTCTTAAAATTGATGTTTTGTTTTTCAGCTTTTGGATAGTTTTACTTGACTCCTTGGATTCCCTGGATTGGGTTTCAACTTTCTCCTGCATCTCAATGAGCTTTCTTACTATCCAGATTCTGAATTCTGTGTATATTCTTTCAGTCATTTCAATCTGGATAAGAACCGTTGCTTGGGGATATTGTGTTCATTGGGAGGTAAAGTGACATTCTGGCTTTTTTAATGTTAAGAATTCTTGTGCTGATTCTTTCTCATCTGAGATGGTTGGCATTCCTTTATGATGTAAGATGAATTAGAGTCAGTTAGCTTTGTTTGTGGGTGTTTTCAGTTTGCTAAATTTCTGTACGGGATCCTTTATATGTGGCTGGATTTTTGCAATAGGTATCACAGGCTTTGTACACTGCCAAAATACTTTATTTTATTTTTTTAATTGAAGTAACCCTTATTTTACTTAATAGCAAAATATTTTTGGTGTTTCAATTTGGGCTGAAATCCAGTAGATAGTTCTTAAGAGTAATGGCTGGCAGTTCTTAGGCAGCAACTTTGTATTTCAGCACATCCATAGTAGTGGTTTGTGGTGGTGGGGAGAGTGATGATGCCCTCACCAGGTCCACTACAGGGCATCAGAGGAGCCCCTCCCCAATCACTGGTGCCATACCTGTGTTTTCTTTGTTAGGTGTTCCAAGCCTTGGGATTTTCTCAGGCAGAGGTCACAGCTGGCTGACAGGCTATTGCCTTCCTGAGAAAGGAGGCATGCACTGTTTCCTGGCCAGCCCACAAACCAGGCCATCTCACCTCTGTTCTGAGAATGGAGGCTCCTCCTCTGCATGGGCACCACCCAAGTGAATGAATCTTGCCTGGCTAAGAGCAGTGGCAGGGTGAGGTGGGGGGCAGCCACACAATCTACTGCCTGGGTATTTCCCAGGGGAACACAGAGCTGTGCCCACCTGCAGAGTTCAAACAGGGGCAGGACCACTGTGCTGGAAACCCAAGCCTGTGAGTCTGTCCCAGCTAGTTAGCAGCAGCAGGAGTGGGTGGATTGGCATAGATAGACCTCCAGGTCTTTCCTGGGGGAACAGAGAGCTGTGCCTGTTGGCAGAGTTCAAGAAAAGGTGGGGCTACTTTGCTGGAAGCAGGAGCTGAGCCTTGTCTGGCAAGAAGTGGAGCAGTGTGACTGCTTCCTGGCACCGTTACTGGGGCCTCCATCAGGGCTATGGCAGCTGGTTTTGGGCTGCCCAGGGATCCAAGACCTATGAGGCTTCCTGTGATTTTGAGTGGTGCCTCTGCAAAAAACTCTATGTGAATCTCTGTATCTGTCTAGAGGCCTAGGGGGCTAAAACGGGTTCTCTCATTCCCAGGATTGCACAGATCCCTGTAAGGAATATGAATCCTCTGGGGGTTCTTACTTCCTCACCGTTTCCCTGTATTAGGGAGTTTCTCCTGGCTCCACACTGGTCCCAGATGGGTGACCGCCCAACTTTGCTCTTCTGTGTTCTCTGTGTCCTCTGGCTCCCTTGACCAATCCTAACATGATTTCTTAAGTGATCTACCTGAAGAGTTAGTATTGACTTTCCAGTTTGTTTCCTCTTCACGAGAGTGGCACACACTAGCTGCTTCTAGTCTGCCATGTTGAACTTCCCCTGAGTGTGCCTTATTTTCTTGTCTTATTACATTAACTAGTACATTTTCCAGTCCTTACATACCAACATACATCTACTTTATCTGTTAGAGTCCTTAGTATGTTAATAATACTTGTTTTAAATTCCTGGCCTGATAGTTCCAACATCCTTTTCATGTTTGGTTTTGATGCTTGCTATGTCTCTTCAAATTGCTTTTTTTGTTGGTTTGTTTTTTTCATTTTGGTATGCCTTGTGGTTGCATCTTGATAGCCAGACATCGTGTACTGGGTAAAAGGAACTACAGTAAATAGGCTTTTAGTAATGTAGTGTTATGATGTGGGGGAGGGGAATCATTTTACAGTGCTACGATTACGTATTAGTCTTTTAGTGACCTTATGCCTCTGACTGTTATCTTGACAAGTGTTTCTCAACTTGCCACCCATCCTATCCCAACCCTTAGATGAAACAGGATTACTAGAGTGGACTAAAGTTGAGTATTTCCCTTCTCACCGGTAAGTTAGGCTTTTAAAATAGTCCAGCAAATCAGACTCTGGTAAACTAATTCTCTTGAAGGCAGGCCTTGTTGAGAACAGAGCGCTCTGATGTATTAGTATTTAAAAATGGTTTCATTTTTCCTCTCCCTGCCCAAAGCATGAGGGGGTTGTTCTCTGATATTTACTGTGAGAATTTGATTTCTCTCCTGGAGGTAAATCTTGCAGCACTGTGTTCCTATTCCCACCATGACAGGGTGCCCCTGGAGTTGTTTTTTTTTTTATACTTTAAGTTCTAGGGTACATGTGAGCAACGTGTAGGTTTGTTACATATGTATACATACGCCATGTTGGTGTGCTACACCCATTAGCTCATCATTTACATTAGATATATCTCCTAATGCTATCCCTCCCCACTCCCCCAACCCCAGGACAGGCCCCAGTGTGTGATGTTCCCCATCCTATGTCCAAGTGTTCTCATTGTTCAGTTCCCACCTATGAATTGAACATGTGGTGTTTGGTTTTCTGTCCTTGTGATAGTTTGCTCAGAATGATGGTTTCCAGCTTCATCCATGTCCCTACAAAGGACACGAACTCATCATTTTTTATGGCTGCATAGTATTCCATGGTGTATATGTGCCACATTTTCTTTTTAACTCTCAGATGTGTCCACATTAAGTCTTCAGCAATTCATCAATTACAGTTCAGATTTTCCTACCCCAAGACTGTTTCCTGCAGTAGTTTCCACTGATGAGTCTTTGCTCCAGTAGGATGTGACTGCCTGTTTTTGCCTGTCTCTCCAATTTTGGGAGCAGCAGTTAGCCCTATGTCCTTGCCTCTGTTACAATGCAAGGAGAGTTGTTGATTTTTTCCGTCTATTCAGCTTTTTATTTGTTGCTGGGACAGAGTGATGACTTCCAAGCTCCTTACATGCTGAATCAGAAATTGTAAGTCTCATTATAATCATTTAGAATAATAAAGCAATCCATTTTATGGGTAATTTGTTTCAATTAAATTAACATATTTCTATTACCATAAATATAAAGACTGTTGAATCAGATATCCTTTTTTTTGGCCAATAGCAGGTTAAATTTACTTATCCTACCTCAGAACCCACTGCAATATGTTGATATAAAATTGAACTGTGAAATCTGAACACCCCAGTTATAATGACAGTCAAAATTGTATACCATATAATCAATAAATAAGATCAAGTTATCCTCTCCTAGCCAATATGTGCTTTGAGCACATCCCCTGCATGTCCCTTTCCAAATGCTTTCACAACGTACTACAGTGCTTTTTGCAATGTGTTCAGTTTTTGCTTAGAGGTTGTGAGGTACAAATTCATATCTTCTCTTGTATGCTATGCTATACTATGCTATGCTATACAGCCTATTCCATCCCGTCCTATACCATTCTGTGCTATTCTGTTCTATTCTACCCATTCCATTTTATTCCAGCTCCATTTTTTAAAAGCAGTAGTCACAACTCAAATATATTTTATAGCCCATTAATTCCTTTTGATTTGCAGTTTTAAAAATAACATGCTGTGTATGCTAAAATAATTCAAGCTGTTTCCAAATCTTGGAATAAGAGCCATGTAATTACTTCTAATAGAAACTTTTCTTTATTATTAAAATAACACAGAATTATACCTTTATTATACAGGTATCAAAACAGCTCCAGTGTTTGTTTTATAAAAATTACTTTTATATGACTCCAATATGTATGATGGCTTCACTTCATTATACATTCTTTGATCTACAAAATTTTTCTTTGAAATTTAAAAGAAGATAGAAAAAGACTGTTATTATACTGTCCTTGCCAGTTCTAATATGAATTGGACACATTATGCCACAATTCTTTTTTCTAGATCTTGTATTATCTTTTTCATATCTGTACCAATTAATTAGGCCCTCTCTTTGAACTTGCGCAGTGTCCTTAAAAGGGTGTCATATGAAATTAAAAGAAAAAGTCTTGCTCTGTGCTCTGAAGAATGGTTCTGGAAAATAAATGTCAGCAATATGTGAGAAATGATTATCCTAACTGAAATGTAAGATATACTTGCTGAAAGTTCTCTGAAGATTTATTTACAATGTAATAAGATAGATGTTAGTGAAGAGATAGGACCTATTTGTCCGTGGATTGCAGATTTTGAAATCAAACGCATTGGTTTATTTAGGTTATTTCTTTGGCATATTTTATTAGTCTGTGTAAAAAGTAATATAGGATATTTTATTGAAAAGGGAGAGTTGAGGCATACTGCATTATAAGGATTTGTTACATTTCTTTTGATAATACATTTATTAAAATTATTATCACAAAATTAGGTATTCTATCATTAAAATTGAGTAACAAATTGTACTGTGGTACTCAGATGTTTTTTCAGGGAGTAGTTACTTTCTTTGGTTAAAATCTTAAAGAAAGCTAACTAAATAATAAAGCTTGTATGAGGAAAGAAGCTATGAGTTCAGCTAACAGTGGAAGATTTATTTTTATTTTTACATTTTTCATTCTTTTTTTTCTTTTTCTGACAGCTTGTGGCCAGAGTTGTACTATTGTTTGTAAAGGTTTTTTTTTTTTTTTTTTTAATTTTAGAAGCGAGGCTTATTGAAATAAATTTCCTACGTAGTATAGTTTCCATGGCAACTGTAACTGTCTTTTATTTTCACACATACCATTTAGAATTAGTTGACAATAATTATAGACCACTTAAGCTAAAATATTTTCCGTACAGCCGAGACATGTATAAAGACAGGGTTTCAGAAAAATAGTTCTGGTTTAGAGAAACTTAAATAACTTGTTAAGAAAGACTTGATTTTCTTACTTAGGTAGATGACTGAAATTCTACCTAAATATCCAGTGTGAAGTTTGAGATAACTATTATATGTCAAGGGACATTTTCCCTACTATAATTTAAAAATTCCATTTGTTACCAAAACTTTTAATTTCTCTTGTCCTGGGTATGTTTACATGCACATTCCTGACTTCTCAACTCTTCTATAGTTCAGTTACTACTTCTTTGGAAATAATTTGGGTATTGGGCAACAGAATAATGTAGAAAGTATATGCATTAAAATTAACTATTTTATTTACCAAACCTCTTAGACCATAGTTTTCTAAAGAAGGTAAAGCAAGGTTTCATATAATTAGAAGAATTGCCAATTAACTTGAGAAGGAAATCCATAATTAAGCTGCATCATGCTATTGAAAGTGAATATATTTATTTATCTCAATGGCCTTAGAGAAGTTAACTTGTAAACATGAAATTATTTTTCAGTCATTGGGTTATTAATAGTGTCCATTAAAACAGTATTTCACTGGGTGAGATGTTACCAGTTTAGAAAAGAAAAAAAAATGAGATTTAGACAGTTGTAAAATCTCCCCCTGAAATACCTTTACTCATGCCATTTCTTTGTGCAATAATAAAGATAAATAGCATGGCAATGACAATTTTGTGCAGGAAAACTAATTATGGTGTGCTTTAGTACACAATAAAAAGTGTGTTCTAGCCTCTAAAATTATTCTCTAAGGTTCATATAGGAAGGCTAAAATTTTCTTTATAACTTTTTTAGGATGCTGGGGTATAGTGGAAGAAATTATGTGCTTTGATTGGGTACTGTGGACAGTGGAAGAAGGAGCAAATGACCATAAGCTGCTGTCCAGATACTAACTGCAGCAATGAGGGCTCTAGTTTATTTCACAAGCTCTTTTACTAAGCTTCCTTTCAGAAGAGGCCATGGGATTCATGGTGGGCCTACTTCTGAACCTCCGTTAGCTCTATGGATTACCTGTGCTGGAAATAAAAAGGTACTTTTCATATCTCCTGCTGAATGAAGTATAACTGACTGGCAGCCTGAGCTGTAGACCTGTTGGAGTATTAATGTAGAGGCATACCTCATTTTATTGCACTTTGCTTTATTGAGCCTCACATATATGTCAACAGCATGTGATCACATCATGTCTCTGTGTCCAATTTTGGTAACTCTCATGATATTTCAATGTTTTAAATTATTATTATATCTAATACAGTGATCTCTGATAAGTGACCCTTGATGTTATTATTGTAATTGTTTTGAGGCTCCACAGACCTCATCCATATAAGATGGCAAACTTAATCAATAAATGTGTGTGTTCTGATGGCTCCACCGACCAGCCATTCTTCCTCTCCTTGGGCCTGACAATATTAGGAAATGACAATATTAAATCTCCTTAGGAAATGACAATATGAAAATTAGACCAATTAATAACCCTAAAAGGGCCTCTCTAAGTGTTAATCTCTCACTTTAAGTCAAAAGCTAGAGAGGATTAAGCTTAATGAAGAAGGCATGCTAAAAGCTGTGATGGGCCAATAACTAGGCCTTGTGTGCCAAAAAGTTAGCCAGTTGTGAACATGAAGAAAAAATTATTGAAGGAAATTAAAAATTATATCCCTGTGAACACTCACATGATAAGAAAGTTAAACAGTCTATTGATGATATGGAGAAAGTTTTAGTGGTCTAGGGAGATCAAACCAGCCACAACATTCCCTTAAGCCAGAGTCTAATCCACTGCAAGGCTCTCCTTCTTTTCAATTCTATGAAGGCTGAGAAAGGTGAGGAAACTGCAGAAGAAGAGTTTGAAGCTAACAGAGTTTGGCTGGTGAGGTTTAAGGAAAAAAATGCTTTCCAGAAATGTTAAAAACTTTAATATGAAAGTTCAAGGTGGGCCGGGCGCGGTGGCTCAAGCCTGTAATCCCAGCACTTTGGGAGGCCGAGACGGGCGGATCACGAGGTCAGGAGATCGAGACCATCCTGGCTAACACGGTGAAACCCCGTCTCTACTAAAAATACAAAAACTAGCCGGGCGAGGTGGCGGGCGCCTGTAGTCCCAGCTACTCGGGAGGCTGAGGCAGGAGAATGGCGGAAACCCGGGAGGCGGAGCTTGCAGTGAGCTGAAATCTGGCCACTACACTCCAGTCCGGGCGACAGAGCGAGACTCCGCCTCAAAAAAAAAAAAAAAAAAAAAAAAAAAAAAAAGAAAGTTCAAGGTGAAGCATCAAGTGCTGACATAGAAGCTGCAGTAATTATCTAGAAGATCTAGTGAAGATAATTGATGAAAGTAGCTACACTAAACAGTAGGTTTTCAATATATATGAAATAGGCATGCATTGGAAGAAGATGCTATCTAGTACTTTCATAGCTAAAGAGGATAGATTAATGCCTGCCTTCAAAGCTTACAAACAGGCTATCTTTTTAGAAGCGAATGTAGCTGATGATCTGCAGTTGAAGCCAGTACATATTTACCATATGAAAAATTGCAGGGCCCTTAAGAGTTATGCTGTATTTATTCTTGCTGTGCTTTATAAGTGACACAAAAATCCTGGATGACAATATGTCTGTTTGTAGCATGGCTTACTGAATATTTGTTGAGACCCACTGTTGAGACCCACTGCTCAGAAAAAAAAAAAAATACTTTCAAAATATATCATTTCTCATTAACAATGTGTCTAGTCACCCAAGAGCTCTGCTGGAGATGTACAAGGAGTTTAATGTTGTTTTTATTCCCGCTAACACAACACTCATTCTATATCCCATGGATCAAGGAGTAATTTTAACTTTAAAGTCCTATTATTTTAGAAATACATTTTGTAAGAGTATAGCTGCTACAGTGATTCCTCTAATGGGTCTGAGCAAAGTAATTTGAATACCTTCTAGAAAAATTTCACAACTTTAGATGTCACTAAGAACATTTGTGATTCATAGGAGGAGGTCAAACTATCAATTTTTATGGGAGACTGGAAGAAGTTGATTCAAAACCTAATAGATGACTTTAAGGGGTTCAAGACATTAGTGGAGGAACTAACTGCAGATGGGGTGGAAATAGCTAGAGAATTCAAATTAGAAGTGATATCTGAAAATGTGATTGACTTGCTGCAATCTCATGACATAGCTTGAATGGATGAGGAGTTGCTTCTAATGGATGAACAACAAAGAAAGTGATTTCTTGAGATGTAATTTACTCCTGGCAAAGATGCTGTGAATATTGTTGCAATGACAACAAATGATTCAGAATATTACAGAGATACAGTTAATAAAACAGCAGCAGGGCTTGAGAGGATTGACTCCAATTTTGAAAGAAGATTTACTGTGGGTAAAATGCTATCACACAGCATTTCATGCTATGGAAAAGTATTTGTGAAAGAAAATATCAATTATCGATGTACATACTTCATTGTTGTCTTATTTAAAGAAATAGCCACAGCCACCCCAAGCTTCAGTAACCACCACCCTAACCAGTCAGCAGCCATCAATATTAAGGCAAGACCTTATATCAGCAAAAAGATTTCAACTTGCTGAGGCTCGGATGATTATTAGTGTTTCTTAGCAATAAACTAGTTTTACATTGTTAATACATTGTTTTTTAGACCTAATGCTATTGCACACTTAATATGCCATAGTATAGTGTAAACACAATTATATATTCAATGGAAAATCAAAACAATTTGTGTGACTCACTTTATTGTGATAATCACTTTATTGTGGGTGGTCTGGAAATTAACCTGTAATATCTCCGAGATATGCCAATAATCCCATCTCTTAAAAAATGTAGGACTCCTTAATGGACTACTTTTTCTCAAGTATTTTCCATCCAACCGGCTGAAGTTTCTTAGGAATGGGATGTAATCAGTGCCTTTTTTTTTTTTTCACCCAATTTTCCTCCTCCTCCCTCTTCTTCATAGCTGTCAGACCTGCATCACGGTCTGAAGAGTCTTCCCACCTTCTCTAGATTCCTTCTCTTTATTATTCATAAGCATTTTTCCCCAAGTATATATCTTGCACATAATCAATATTGTAAAAATCACCTGTCTTGGTATCTGCTTCTCAGAGGACTTGAACTTAGAGTTTGGGGAAAAGATAAATAATTTGTTATTGGATGTGCAAATTGTGAGATGTTTATTAGACATCTTTTGAACAGGCAGTTAGTTCACAAATCTGGAAATACAGTGAGAGGAAAGTTCTAATCTGAATGTAGAAATTTGGGAATTGACCAAGAATCAATGATATGTAAGCCATGGAATCAGGTGATTTTTATCAAGGGAGCAGAATAAATGAAGCATAAAAGAGGACTGATGATTAAGCTCTGATTTACGACCTCAATTAGAAAAGATGACTGAACGGTGAAGTGGGGATTAAATTAGGAAGGCATGAAGGACTGGAAATCAAGTGAAGGAAGTGTTTTAAGGAAGAATCTGTAATTAATCTTGCAAAATGCTGTTGATGAATCTGGCAATATGAGTTCTAAGAAATGATTGGATTTGGCAATGATGGGGTCACTGCTGACCTTAAGAGAAAGTTTTACAGGAGTTGTAGGGGTGGTAGACTTATGTGATTTTTCAGGAAAGAATGGAAAGATACACAGTGAATATACAAAGGGAGAGAGTGAGTATGGAGACTGCTGTCAAATAGTTTTGCCATAAAAAAGAGAAGAGAATTCGATGTTTTCTAGAGGACGAAATAGATTCAAGGAGTTTTGACGGCTTTTTTTTTTTTTTTAATTTTAAGATGGGAAAAAAAATCATGTTTGTGTGCTGACAGGAAGTAGGAAGGGGGAAATTTGATAAAATACTAAGAAGAGGGGAAAAGCTCTCTGTAGCAACGTCCTGGAGTCGGAGATAAAGTGTGGATGGACGATCCAAACCTCGTAAAGTGAGGAAAGGCAGAGTTAATAGGCACAGATGGAGGTAGGTGGATAAATGTGGGTGATGACTCTTTTTTAAAAAATCCTCTTCTGATTCTATTTTCTGAGTAAAAGCGGAATCCAAGGGAGGTGTTAGAGGTTTTTACTTCTCTCAGGAAAGTGAATGGACTCAGGAATTGCCATATGAGATTGCCTGGAAGCTTTAAGAACCCATTTGGGGTTGTAGGCATGAATGTAAAGTGAGAGCAGTCTGCAGGCATTGTGTTTTTTTCTGTAGGGTATGATCTACTCTACAAGGGCAGGCACAAGAAGGCGTTGGATTGGATTTAATTAGAGTCAAGGTATTGCCAATTTAATACTAGGAAGGAAGAGGGGGCACTAGAGTTGAGAGGGCAAGCAAGGGAGTGATTATAATATAATATAATACAATATAATATAATATTAACACAGTGAGAACATAAGGATGGTGAGTATACAGGTTTTCCTATCATCCTTAAAAATGTACCATGTGAGCAATTGCCTGTTGGTGAGTAAAGCTCTCCCTATGTGACATTTATCTTCCTTATATTAGTATGGCTTGGAGAGAGTTCTGGGGTGGTGATGCTTTGCGAAGAAAAGTCATGAAGGAAATCATCAGAACACATCATTTGCCTGTTATCCAATATCTTGTTGGATCTGAACTGAAGGATTCATAAGACAGTTATTAATGGCTAATATTTCAAAAGAAGAGACTTTTCTTGTTAACACAATGTATCAATAAAAATATTTCTCAAGGTAGTAAGCTTATCCAGTGACAATGTTTTGCTTAGATAAATTGGGTCAGCATATCTATTTTCTGCAACAGCTAATCAAAATATTTTAATAAGCATAAGAATTCCACATTAAAACACAGAACTGAGATTCCTACCTCAGTTATTTGTGCATCTAATCCATTATAGTTGATACTACTTTGCATTAAAATGATAAATGCAACAATTTCTTGTATGTTATATAAATAATATACACATAAAATAAAATATGAATATGTCACTCTTAATAGAGATACATCTGTAATTTCTTAAAATTGCTTTTTTAGGTACTCAAGCATTGCCCATATGCATTTAAATGTTCGAAAGTAGTGTTTTCTAACAGGCAGAGATTTCGTGATGAAGACACAAAAGTCGGTTGCAGCGAAAGGAAAAATTGACAAATGGGATCTAATTAAACTCTAGAGCTTTGTCAGAGCAAAGGAACCTATCAGCAGAGTGAACAGACAACCTACAGATTGGGGGAAAATATTTGCAAACTATACATCTACAAAGGTCTAATATTCCAGCATCTATAAGATACTTAAATTTATAAGAAAAAAACAAATAATCCCATTAAAAAGTAGGCAAAGGATATGAACAGACACTTTTCAAAAGAAAACATACATCCAGCCAACAATGATATGAAAAAAGCCTCAATATCACTGATCATTAGAGAAACGCAAATCAAAACCACAGTGAGATATCATTTCACACTAGTCGGAATGGCAATTATTAAAAAGTAAAAAAAAAAAAAAAAAAAGCAGATGCTGGTGAACTTGTGGAGAAATTGGAACACTTATACACTGTTGCTGGGAGTGTAAATTAGTTCACCCATGTGAGAGTGTGGCAATTCCTCAAAAACCTAAAAACAGAAATACCATTGGATCCAGCAGTCCCATTAATAGGTATATAACCAAGGAATATAAATTGTGTAATTATAAAGATACATGCACATGTATGTTCATTGCAGCACTATTCACAGTAGCAAAGACATGGAATAAACCTAAATGCCCATCAACTGTAGACTGGATAAAGAAAATGTATGTATACACCATGAAGTACTATCCAGCCATATCATATGAAAGAATGAGATCATGTCATTTGCAGGGACATGGATGGAGCTGGAAGCTATTATCCTTATTATCGTAATGCAGGAAGAGAAAACCAAATACCACATGTTCTCACTTATAAGTGGGAACTAAATAATGAGAACACATGAACACATAGCGGGAAACAACACACACTGGGGCCTAGCAGAGGGTGCTGGTTAGGAGGAGAGAGAGAATCAGGAAAAATAACTAATGGGTACTAGGTTTAATACCTGGGTTATGAAATAATCTGTACAAAAAACCTCTGATGACACAAATTTACCTGTATAACGAACCTGCACATATATCCCTGAACTTAAAATAACAGTTAAATTAACAAAGAAAGTGGCTAACATGATGAAACCCCGTCTCTACTAAAAATACAAAAAATTAGCTGGGCATGGTGGCGGGCGCCTGTAGTCCCAGCTACTTGGGAGGCTGAGGCAGGAGAAGGATGTGAACCCAGGAGGCGGAGCTTGCAGTGAGCCAAGATTGCAGTACTGCACTCCAGCCTGGGCCACAGAGCGAGGCTCCGTCTCAAAAAACCAAGACAAAACAAAGAAAGCAGTGTTTTCTAAATAGCTTAGAGAAAGACAATAATTCAATTATTTATATTTTTTAAAATTATTGTTTCATAACAATAATTCTTAGATGTTTAAAAAGTGTTTAATGTGTTAAAACAATGGGATATAAAATTGGCAGAGTTCCTGCTTTGATTTTTTTACTTAAATGAAATTTGGTTTGCTTATATATACATTCATTGGATAAATAAACTGATATTTTATTTAACAGCAAAATTGAGTAAGCAATGACATTTTAAAACTTCTTTCTGAATACTTACATCTTGACAACATTTATATAGCTTACAGCACATTTGTAGAGAAGATGTTTAGGATCCTCCATGATAAAAACATATATACATATGTATACACATAGTTTTTAATTTTTTTTATTTTCCAACTACTATTTACTCTAAAGATAATATTTGTTTAATCTAATAATGACTATAAGGTGTCACCACAGCCTTTACTTAAAAGCACCATTCCACCTCTGAGAATAAGCTGATATTTTACTTAAGGCATATTGAACTTCTCCATGCACAAGAAGTTGGCTTGCCTGCCTAAAAAATAAATTTCTATGCAGAGCTTGTTTAGGAAGAATGAAATCTGCAACTTGACGTTTAGGATTGTCGTTTTCAGGGTCAGGCAGATTGGTGTTCAGCCCTGGCTCTGCCGTCTATAGCCTGTGTGAATTTAGGCAAGTTTATACCTTTTAATGTTTCAGTTTCTCTGTCTTTCCCTCACACACCTTTGAATAGAATGTTAAGTACAAGAAAACAGGACCTAGTCTTGTTTAGGAAAGACTCCCTAGTCCCTGGCACACCAAAAGATCCTTAATAAATATTTGTTGAGTTAACAAATATATAAAATATGTATTTTGAAGAGTATAAGAATAGTAATATATAATAGGGATATTTTGAGGAGAAAATGGCATAATACATGATGAATACAGAGCACAGTCCTGGATCAGAGTAACTATTCTTATTAGGGAAAGTTCTAGAAAAGCTGGAGTAAGGTTACCTTCTGTGTCTAATTTCTACTTCCCTTTCAGATTGTGGAAGGGATTTCTACTACGACTAGTGGCCCCGTGCCACACTCTAGCACCCATGTATGTGTGTAAGAAGGAAAATATTTATCTTATTAATATTCATATCTCCTGAACCTTTTCTAATATTTAGGAGAAGTGGAAACAAGTTAAATGAATGAAAGTACTTTAGCACACAATCTAAAACTCATGCCATCAGTGAAAATGTTTTCAGAGCTTACCATGCATACCAGAAAACAGGAGGTAGAACATGCGATATTTCATTGATTTTAAGGTGCTTATTTTAAATTTTTACATATCTGAAATCCGGATGCATTTTACAGTTAATGGCATCTTACAGTTGACTGGCATCTTTCTTTCTTGGTAGTGCATAGCATAATAGGATGTCTTGAATAAAGTTTATGAAATATGTTATAGCTATATATTAAAGCAGTCCTCAATGTTTATTTCTTATCACCACGAACCCCTGGCAAAGAGCCTTCTAGGCATTTTTTCCCTAATATCTCACCCCCATGAAATGTTAACGCCACAGATATACTCAATGTGCTTATCTGTGTTTTGTATATGAAGTGAAAAGATTTTTTCTTTTTCCTCAAGAACCGATTTTCTTCCCCTTGGGGACTCTATTATATTGGAAATGTAGGTATGAAAGTGATGCATTCCTTGTTATTCTTAGGTTTTAGAATCTCATTTACTAAAATAATGGGAATCATGAGCTAGTTCTTAGCTTTAGAGGTTTTGGCTTTAATTATATAACACAATGTCTAGGAATTGTATTATTATCATGAATGTCAAAATGCCTGTAAAGTTTGAACATTTGCTATTTACTCGAACAGTCAGAAAGCTGTCCATAAAATTTTTTGTTAACAAATTAAAGATCTTCAAGTTCATCCAGTGATGTCATTCAACATATATTTCCCATTTTATGAAATAAGATTATTTAATAATTTCAGTGTAGAAATTTAGGATGTTCACTACCTCACTTCCACATATTCATTATTTTAAAGCCATAACGTGAACAATACATCCATAAAGAGACATTTAAAGACCATCTGATATTCATGAAGTACTGAGAAATATGCTGTTTTATGCTCCACATATTACACTCAGTTGGGAGAATGAAGATGTGCAATTGTTGAAGTTTTTGTGCAGACTTATGTACTGCAATCTAAGCAGTTTTGGGATTCCCACCTCTTATAGTAATAATGGGATACAGAGATCAGTTCATTTGTGACCAGTGGTTTACACGAAAAAGAAGGTAGGGATACAATCTCTGCCCATCAAATAAGGGTTTCCTCTTGTAAAGCTAATTATAATATTCAATAGCTTGAATTGATAGAGAAAGGAATAATTTATGTACTTGGATAATATCTTTAAATAGCAAAGTTGTTCAATATGTTCTTAAATATTTACTTATCTTTCTCTGAGCTATGCAGTTTAACTTCCATTTTTAAAAAAATAGTGGTGCAGAAAATTTCTACTATTAGCGATACATAAAATCTTTAACTTTTTGTATGTATTGCAATAACATTATTTTATATTTGACAATTCAAACATGTTTATATTTGCCCAGTTGTATTTGATTGTGTTAATTGGCTATTTTGGATACTCAGATGTGTCAGAACACTGTGCAGTTGTTATAGGTGATGTGAAATATTCTAGTAGATGAAGCAATGTATCAGCAAAAATTAATTAAGATGAGCAGTACTCCGAAGAGACTCATCATCAGAATACAGAAATCCACATCCCTGCTTTATCATTTTAGTAAATTGTACATAGCTTTTGTAAATAAATTGAAAATTAATTCAAAACCAGAAATCATCTCCCCCGCTGCTCCTGGTACTTGCTCTTTCTCTGCCTTTCAGTCGAAGCATCTCCATGATACTCCGGGCATAGACATCTCTCAAGTTAACACTGATATATGAGTCAGTGGCTATATTCTTGGTAAGCTTCTTTAGGGCTTCACGCTGTCTAACAGCTGCTTCCTTGAGTTTCAAGGTGAAGTAGCAAGCAGAGAAGCGATCATTAATAATAGCAATAGGCAAGGCCAAGACAAGAATTCCTGATAATATACACATGAAGGCCACGATTTTGCCTGTGGTGGTGTCTGGTCTAATGTCCCCATATCCCACGGTAGTCATAGAGGTGGTGGCCCACCACCATGCACAAGGGACACTTGTGAAGGTTGTGTCAGGAATGCTTTGCTCAGCAAAGTATTCTACAGTTGAAAATATAGAGATTCCCACGGATAGAAATAGGAGCAGTAGGCCAACTTC
The DNA here is from genome assembly GCF_009764315.1 of Trachypithecus francoisi. NCBI lineage: Eukaryota > Metazoa > Chordata > Mammalia > Primates > Cercopithecidae > Trachypithecus > Trachypithecus francoisi. The sequence continues at coordinate 66,167,278 of NW_022681472.1, forward strand.
TTCATAACACTGGGTGATTGTCATCCCAAGGGAGCGTAATCCTGCAATAGAACAAATGTTGTCAGTCATTGGCATCCCTCTTCTCTCTCTTCCTTCCCTTCCCTCCCCTCTCCCTCCTTGCTCTCCACCCACAAACTGCATTGCACACTTAAATGTCCCCAGCACTGGGCAATGTTCTGGGGATACAAAGTTGATTAAATCATAATCCTTGTGCTCAGGAAGTTCACAGTCTAGTTGATGGGACCAAGTTGAGAAGGCTAGAGAGAAATATAATTAGATTCATTAATTCACCTATAGAATTATTGAACTTCTACTATTAAAAAGAGGGCGAGAAGTAAGGCTGAAGGCAGGCAGGGATGGTATGATAGGACTTTTGTACTTTAGTCTGCACAATAAGAGGCCTTTGCGGTGTTGTATGTGGAGGGCTCATTTGGTCACATCTGCATTTCAGTGCATCATTTTAGCACTTGTTTCTAATGCCACTTTTATGTTGTCTTGCATTTTATGTGTCTGTTTTTCTCACCTTCCTTGTGAAGTTTAACACAATCAGGAACCTGATTACCGGAAAGCCAGAAAAAGTAAACAATGGGCACCATAGCAACAAAGTGAAGCAGCAGAAGGAAGTTAGGCATTGGTGATAAACTTGACATGAGAACATCACATGTATATTCAGGGGATATTCTCAGCGGTATATCAAGAGGAGGTCTGAACTCCCAAGACACCCACTGAAACCCTAGTCCTTAATACCAAAGCTATAGGAAATTATCTCCCTTGAGTACATAAAATTTCTGCTTTCCTATAATAACAGACCTGAATACAGAATATTCCTCCATTGCACAAAGATATGGAAAATGGAACCACTAGAGAATTTACTCATTATGAAGCATTGGCTGCTTTTCCATTCCTAGATCTGAGGATTTATTAAACCCCAGGGAGACAGACCCTCGATACTCCAATTCTGTCTCTGAAGACACTAGGTCCTAAGGGGAGTAAGAACCCCTTATGAGCCAGCGTGGTGGCTCACGCCTATAATCCCAGCACTTGGAGAGGCCGAGGCAGGCAGATCACGAGGTCAGGAGTTCAAGACCAGCCTGGCCAACATGGTGAAACCCTGTGTCTACTAAAAGTACAAAAATCAGCCCGTTGTGATAGTGTGTGCCTGTAATCCTAGTTACTTGGGAGACTGAGACAGGAGAATAACTTGAACCCGTGAGGCGAAGTTTGCCGTGAGCCGAGATCACGCCATTAAAATCCAACCTGGGCAATAGAATGAGACTTTGTTTCAGAAAAAAAAAAAAGAAAGAAAGAAAAGCCCATTATGGAGCCAGGCTTTGAATGAACCATACGATTTATTCCCTAATACTAGAGAGGTGGTTAATAAAGTTTGTCCACATTTTGAAATAATATCAACATGATGTCAAAATGATATTGCCTCAGAAGTCCAAAATAATACCCCTTAGAATCATTATTTGTTTTTATTCACTCACTAGAAACTATTTCAAATGCATTAGCATACTAATCATACTCTTATGACTTTGAATCTTGCTCTTCAAAGTTTGAGATATTCTTGAATTATTAACCAGCTATTTTTAAAGATCATTGAATAGTTTGAAGTTTAACTTTAAAAGAATATCTTTCAGAATACCTTTATAATACCTTTACCTTTATAAAGAACTGGCCTTGATGTGTCTACATGAAATTACGTTCCTTAAATAAATTCACAACACATGAGGAGATGCATAGCATTTGTCTGGGAACACTGTTTTAATTTAAAGCAAATGTTCAAAGCAATTGTGTAAAGGAAAACAAAGTGGGTGGAATTTCTAGCATGTTATCTCTATTAACTCAGAGAATCCTCAAAGGAAAGGATGTAAGAGGGACAAGGTAATTGTTATGCCATTATACAGATGAGGAGGCTGAGGCATGAAGAGATAGCTTATCTAATAGAAAGCTACAGAGCCATGATTTAAACCTAGTTGTCTGGCCAAAAACCCATTATTCTATAACACCTCTCAATTTTTATTTATAATTATTACATGGGGAAATAGATCATCTCTATTTAAATTTTAATAAGTGTAGTGTTGAGGCAAAAATTGTCAAATATCCTAGTCATATATGTTTAATAATTAAGGGTTTACTAAAACTTTATACATGTTTTAGAATGGAGAAAATCTTTGAAGAGGTGACATTGTGGAAATTACTGTTATTTTCCTTTTCCTTTCTTCTAGAAAAAAATGTAGTCTTTACTGGGTGTTTTTAAATTGAGTCTTGTGAAGAGTTTATAAATACTTGAAGAAAGCATCCCATTATCTGTGTCAGAAAACAAAGAGTGGTACTTATAAAAGTCGTTAGAAACACCATTATCAAATTCCTGGTATGTGAGACTAGCTAGGAAAATACACCAAAATTATATTATAATAAGTTCTAATTACCAGAGAAATGTTGAAGAATAACATATCAGAAGTTAATTTCACTCAACATTTATTAGAAGGACAACTACCATCAACCTTTTTGAGGTGGTCAGTCAGGGCACATATCTAGGGAAATAAAATAGGGATAGTAATCTGTAGTCAATTTGTTTGTGCTAATATGTATTTGTGTCAACATATATAAAATTAATATGACATCATACTTCAGTGTTTCTCAAGGTTTTGTCCAAAAATCACCTACATCAAAGTCATTGGTGAACTTATTATTTATAAAATGTGTTCTCCTAGATCCGGCCTCAAGCTTTCTGGGGATTGGAGCCAGAAACTGTATTTCAACAAGCTTGTCTGGGTATTCTTATTTTCATTAAAGTATGTCATAAGGAAACTCATGTACTCCAAAACATCTGACAGTTGCAGGGCCAGCCACTGATAACTACTACTGTTGGGGATGCAAGAATCATTTTTAATCAGTTCTTGTGATTTTCACTGATATTGATTATAATTTTCACGTACCTTATGTGTTTGTGTGTGTGTTATATGGAGACTTTTCTAGGAAAATATTAATTGTATTTTCAAAGGCTCTATGGCACACAAAATCTAAGGGATTTCTGTATTCCCCTCTCTCATACATCCCAGGTTAGGGACAAGAAAACCTTCAGATACTAGATAAAGCATTTCATTAGTTCATTTTGCTTTCTCCCAAAGCAAAATATTTTCATTGCTTCTTCGAAAATTTTGGAAAGGCCACCTGTGCCTAGTCATTTCTCTTTCTAAATGGCCAGAGAACGCTCTGAAGGGCTGACTTTCCCTTCTGCCAAGGAGTATATGTGGCAAGTACTTCTTGGATACTGAAGAGAAATTGGTTTATGTCCCTACATAGCATATATAATTTATGTGTATCTTTTTATGTGTCATTTAGGCCTGTTTTGTCTAGAACCTTGAAGAGGCAGAGTGCCTTTAATTTTTGTAAATCTTCTGGGCAATGGTTTCAAATAAACTGAGGTTAGCAAATGGTCAAATTTTCTCTCAACATTTCTCTTATGGAGAGGAGGCATGTGAGAGCTCACTTCTCTATACCTGTGATAACAACTTCAAGGTTTTATCTTCCCAATATCTCCTTAGAGGTCATGATCGGGTAAAGCATGGGAGTTGGTAGTTTTGAATATCAGTTCAGCGTTACTTTCCTTGTACTGTGCTCAAATAACAAATGCTGACATGCAATGCAAATTAAAAGTCATCAATGAAATCTGAATACCTGTGGAATGTCTGCCCAGCTTTAGCATGCGCAGAGCCCTGAGCAGCCTCAAAACCTGGACAATGCGCCCCACGTTCTCCAGCTCCTGCGTGGTCTGGCTCCCACTTAGGCTTTCTACCAGAAGAGTGATGTAGAAGGGCAAGATGGCAAGGAGGTCTATGATGTTCGGCACCTTTCTTAGGAAGCGACACTTGTCCCGCACACACAGGAAGCGGAGGACAAACTCCCCGGTGAACCAGCTAATGCACACATACTCCAGGATTTCCAGCAGCTGCAGGTCCAGCCAGCTTAACTCAGCTGACATCAGGGCCATGTTAATGATGGAAACCACCACGAAGATAATAGAGATGACCCCAAAGATACGGGCAGCTGTGGAAGATCCAGGTTTCTCCAGGATATTCCAGAGCTTCTGGCGAACAGTGGGACAAGGTCCTTGGGAGAAGTCCTGTTCACTCTCATGTTGACTTTCCTGGTCTTCTGTGTCCTTCTTGAAGTCTAAAGTTTCACTCAGCTCTTTTCTTCTGAAGTATCTTGTAGAGAAAACAATTTGGTGATTAGTCGAACTTTATTAAAATACAGAAGTATAAGATAATTAAATATGGCAGGGAGGTCAGACTTCGTTCAACGAAATGGAGAAAAATGTCTATTCATATTTTAGTTAGGTTGTGTCTTACCCACAGTATTCAGAATTTCTCCCTTAGGATTATGATTATTTTTCTTTTTTCTTGTTATTTTATTTTATTTTATTTGAGATGGAGTCTCGCTCTGCGGCCCAGGCTGGAGTGCTGTGGAGTGATCTCAGCTCACTGTAGCCTCCACTTCCCAGGTTCAAGCGATTCTCCTGCCCCAGCCTCCTAAGTAGCTGGGATTACAGGTATGCACCACCACCCAGGGGTAATTTTTGTATTTTTAGTAGAGACAGGGTTTCACCATGTTGCCTGGGGGCGGGGATCTCGAACTCTTCGCCTCAAGTGATCCACCCGCCTCGGCCTCCCAAAGTGCTGGGATTACAGGCGTGAGCCACCACGACCGGCCTGGATTATAATTTTTAAAATGACACTTTCTTAGTAGAAGTTTATACATAGCAAAGCTACTTTGGATTAATACATTTTATTACCCATTTTCTGGTAACAAGAACAGATGTTTGGCAGATGGAACTTTTTTGTGTGTGTAAAGGAAATGTATTCATGAAGAAATGGTAATAATAGCAAGGTAACCTCAGAGTACCACAATCTTTCAATCAAGGGACCAACCTTTTATCTTCTATATTTAAAACAATTCTCCATTCAAGTTTTTCAGTCAGTGTTCTAGGTTTGACAAATGATAATGCTGCGTGCCAAATCTTTTATCCCTATAGGTGCATCTTTTGGAGCATGGCTTTTCTGATTCATTTATTCAGTCACCAAATATTTATTGTGGGCCTGAAGTCCCTTGCCTTATACGTTAAACTAGCATACTCAAAAAAGGGAACAAAGAGATTCAAAAAGTTCTATTCAAAAGTTGGCGATGACGCTTTGCAGTCCCCCACCCCCACCCCACCTGTCAACCCAGAAGTGGCCACACCTTATTGCTAGGCCTGGCTCCAGCGAAGCTTATGTAAAGCCTCAAATCTACCTGTGCCTTCCTCTCTTTCTCTGCCGCTCCCGCCTCCCCGCCCAGCCGCCGCTTGCCTCCGTGGTACCTGTCCCTGCAGCAGGAATCGATGCTGAGCTCATCGATGCCCCAGTACTGGATCTCCTGCAGGAAGGAGAGCGCGCACAGCTGCTCCATGACATGCAGGCGGCCCGTGCGGTAGTAGTGCAGGACATAGCGGAACGCCTGCGAGCTGCGGTCGAAGAAGTACTCGTTGTCCACGGGGTTGGCATCGTCGCAAAGCTCCAGAGGGCTAGGCACGGCGGCCAGGGCCCCAGGGCGGCGGTAGGAAGCCACCACCACAGCCAGCTTGCCAAGGCGCGTGTGCGGGAAGCAGGACAGCGCCTGCTGCGAGAGCACGAAGCGGCTGCCGCCCACATTGACCGTGAAGCAGTCCCCGAGCGCCAAGGGCTCCCCTTCACCCTCGCTGCAGAAGACACTAGAGTCCAGGGAGGTCAGGGAGCCGCTGTCCAGCGGCGAGTCCAGCAGCGCTCTACCGCTGGAAGGCATCTCTATCCCAGTCGCCGCGGCCTGAGGGCGCCACAAAGTTGGGGACACGCCGGAAGCGTTGGTCCCGAGAGGGCGGTGGCACGGCCCCTGGTGGCGACCGGGATTCCCCGGGCTCCCGAAGGGGTTACCTCTCCCTGGCGCACTCTCTCCACCCGCTGTGCTCCTTCCTCCTCCTGCCGCTAGGGAGCCGCGAGTGCGCGGAAGCAGCGCACAAGTGGCAGAGAGAGGAGACTGGGAGCAGAGGAAGGGTCGCTCTAAGAGAAAGGATGAGGTGAAGTCCAAGCCCGACACAGTCCCTGTGCACACTGCCGATCGCCCTGGCCCTTCTCAAACGTTGTCACCCCGCCTCCCAACTTCGCAATTGCGATTCTCAGCCCAGGAGGTGTACAGATTGAATGACTCGCTACTTGGTGGGTGGAGGGGTTGGGGAAGGGAGGAAGGAGGGAGATGTGGGGCGGAGGAGGAAGAAGAAGAGAGATGACTCTTAGCTGAATGCAAGCAAGCAAGCAAGGGGGATGGCGAGACTCACTCCTGCCCGCAGGAGACCAAAACAAAAAGTTCAGAAAGCAAAGGAAGTGGTAACCGGGTCCATTCCAACTTGTGACTTTATATTCCTCCCTCTTCTTTTACTGCTGCCTCATAGGCCTCCCCGGAGGTGTTCGCTGGGGATGTGAGCAGGTGGGGGAGGGTGCTCTGGGTGAGGGGGCCGCACCATTTTCTCCCAATTCACTCTCATTCTAGTCTGATGATCACTGACGCTCCATTTTCTTCTCCTGTCTCCCTTAGGTTTTGACCTCCTGGTTGAGAAACAAGAATAATTAATGATGACTTTTTATTGAAGCCCTAATGGGTCACTAAGAACTAGGAATGTCACTGTCAGTTCCCACCCTGTCCAGTGTACACCTCGTGTTGAGGCACTTTGTTGAGGCACCCTTCCTTTTAGCCATTTCTGTCCCTACAAGTTTCTCGGAGAGCAGGTGTTCTGAGCACAGCGGAGCTCTCATTTTAGAAGGAAAGGCAAAAAGGCAAGGAATAGAACAAGCGTGGGCTGGGGCAGAAATTTAAATAGTAACGACGGCCTCCCTCGGTAAAGGGAGAAGCCGAGGCCAGCGCCCAGGTGAGAGTAGAAGTGAACCCACGGGGCCGCTGGAAGCTGCGCTCCATCCAACCTGTTGGACTCCGGGCGAGGAGGTGGGGGCGGGAGGGAAGAGCAAGTGACTCACCTGCAGCTCCTGGCACATCTGATCTGCGCATAACCGGCGCCGCAGGTAACGTACCCTTCCTTTGATCCTCTTGGTCTACACGTGAGGTCTGACTCGACCGGTCCAGGAGGGAAACTGTGCTCCAACTGAGCTCTACTCAGCGCCTGCTGCCTCGCCTTGCCTCCACCTCCCTCCGGGCTCCTGGACCCTGGGCTTAGGCTAAGCGCGTCCGCCCCGCCCGCTCTAGACCGGAGAGCCGCCCGCCCAGTGCTTCCAGCACCAGCAGAGAGGAGTGGCAGGATCTAAGGGAGGGAGGTGAGACGGCGGGGGTGGGGGCGGGGGGAGTGAGGTGCCTGGTGACACTGAATATTATATTCATCCTGAATACACTTGCAGAATTACTGCATTTGATTCCCGTTTCCCTGGATGTGCCTTTGCAAATGTTCCAGAACAAAATTTCCAACTTGATCAGTATGCTTAACTTGAGGTTAGGGCAGTTATATTAACTGCTTTGTTTGGCATGGTTCAAGGTTTTCTCATTTTCAGCAGGCATCTCAGAATCATGCATTTTTCCAGTCTTTGCCAGAGAGAGTGAACCACACTCATCTTTGTTGTTTTCTAGTACGTATATACAGAATACATATTGGAAAGCATATATTATGTATACACTTACATATATAAGTATATATTAGAAAGTATACACACACACACATATTAGGTAGTATATATAAAGACACAAGCAGGCAGCCTGATGTAGTAGAATAAGATTTTTCATAGATTGGACAAAAACGTTACTGTTTAGTTCTAACTTTGCCAACTGGCTGTGGGACGTCTAGCTATCATTTACTTCGAGGGTCTTAGTGCCTTCCTCAGTGAAATTTCAAGTTTTAATAAAAACACCCAACACTTAATGGGTGCTTACTTTATGCCAGGAAATTTGTAGGCTCTTTATTCATGCAATACCTAATTTAATCATAATGACAACACTATGAGGTAGCATATACACATTTTACAGAAAGGAAAAGTGAGGCTCAGGGAAATTAAATGATTTACAAAGGGCCACACAGTTCAAATCAAACCCAGGACTACATGTCAGAGGCTGCCTTCATAAACAAAATGCTAGAAACATTATTTTTTTGGTTGATAAATCAGTGTGGTTGCTTTTATTTTCTTTGTTTGCAAGTTTCTAACGAAGGACAGGAGTTTAATTAGATATTTTCATCACACTTTCAACAAAAGTTTACTGAGCTTTCACTATATACCTGCACTATTCAGGGCACTTGCGATATATCAATGAAGAACAGACAAGAACTCTGTTGTTGTGGAGCTTATAGTAATCCTCTGAGAATAAATGGGGGACTTCAATAAACTTTTTTAAACTATAATATTTATAAGCATGGTTCTTTTGACAGCCATCCATTTGGTTAACTTCTCTCCATAAAGCACTCTTCCCTACAGTAAATACAGAGATGCTAGATTTATCCCAGTCAATAGTTCATCATTCTGTATAGGTACTGTATTGTTATCATTTTTTAATGTAATGGAGCTTTCCCCTGCACAGCAAGAAAACTCCTCCAACATCTCAATTAGAGATTATTTAGGTATTGAAAAAAAGCAAAAGGCCATAGTTCTGTTAAGCCTTATTCATACCATGATTAACAATAAAAGTCTATACTAGCTTTACAGATTATGGTGAGGAAAGAGGAAAGCATTCAAAGGAGAATGACAGCTTTAGGTGAGGAGAGAGATCTTGGACAGGTAACCAGAGGTTAGTGAAAGATGACTGAGGCTTCCAGGTCTCCTCCCCTGCCACTAAGCCACTGAACCTCAGTTGTGATGAATGTTGTCCCGTAGAACATTATAATAACCTCTCCTTAAGAGTCAGGCTGTCTGCTACACATCTGACCTCTCACAATGATCCTATGATGTAAGCACCGTAATCCTTAGTTATGGATTTCAACTTGGATGCTCATAGGCACTAAGAAAGTAACTTTCTACCTTACATAGTGAATATGTGAAGGAGTATGTGAAAGGCTTGAAACACGTCCTTTCTGACTCCTGACTCTGTCTCAACTGCTAACAGCCTAAATGTTTCAATTGGGCATTGATTGTAGTTATAGCAATTTACACTAATGAAGGCAATCATAACTAGAGGGATGATTAGTCAACATGGAGTATATACATATAAATGACCCCTTTTTAAAATATAGAGTCTTGAGTAATACAAATCCCCACCTGTGCTCTGTGCCTTTCCCTTAAGTCTGTTGATTTTCCTTCCTTGATGGCCCAGGTTTTAGTAAGAGACTCCAAGGAAGAACATACCATAGAATAAGAAGGGAAATATGTCTACTTCAAGGATACTTCTTTTAGCCCTAATCCTGACCTGAGGTATAATCTGAGGTATGTCAAAGGAGAACTGCTGATAAGTAGTTGGAGGTGGTGAGGTCATGCTTTCCATTTCATTTCTACATAGCATGGGAGGAATGTGATTGTCATGTGGGAGGTTGCTCAGTACTGCAATGTAAAAACCCGACAGTCTAAAGGCTTTGGGTATATTCCCTAGTCATCAGATGTTATATTCGAGTGATTTTCCATTAAGATTCTTGTTATGAAATACTCTACTTGCTTTTGGCTTCATCTATCAATTCTACACATATCGACTTGAAATGGAATCTCCAGCGACAACTAGTATTTTTAATTATTTCCATTTTTATGAGTATTTTTAAGTTTATTAATGAACAGTGTATATTCTTAAAAGTTACAAATAAGATCAAAAGAAAAATCATGGCATACGTTAAACGTCTAACTCAATAACAGTTATGAAAATAAAAGTTAAAAGTCATTTAAAGCTTATTAGAAAATCCTACTGTTAAAAATATGTAACACTTCATTTAGGTTTTGAAGAATTCATGAGAATATTTATGTTAATATCATATTCTGTTTAACTGTGATACTTTTGAATAATACATTATAATATTTCTGTGAAATCATTAATTCTTATCTCTAATATGAATGTTTAAAACAATTACACAGATATGATCATAAGCCATTAAAATTTTTTAGGAAAATGTAAATTCATTATTAATTTATATCCAAAATATCACAACCTTTTTTTATAATTAGATAGACATGGGAAATCTAATGAGTGAATAATCTTGAATAAACAGCTTTATAAAATTCAACAAGTAAAATCTAGATTTTCATTTTTAATTCCCTCACTGTAGTTTCATACATTTACACTAAATTCATTTAATTTTTATCATTCATCAACAATGCAGACAATGTTTTGTGTGAGTTATGCGTATCTTTGGCTCTGTCTTTGATTTCTCGGGACCTGACAACCAGATAGATGTACCAATTGTGATGATGTTTAAAAATGTCTTTGTGTGTGAACAAAATGACTTTATCTTTTTTTCCTTCATTGCACTGGGATATGTTTAAAGGTAAAAGAAAATCTGACAAATTCTATCTATTCATCTTTCATGTGCCTTCTAGGCGCTTGGAATAAATCCTTCCAACTCTGTGACAGCCCACTCTAATGCAGAATTTAGCTTAATGTGGGCTTGTTCTGGATTTCTTCCAAGGGAAGGCAATTATCTTTGGAAGTACCCAAGAAATCATTTTTATAGCCTAGTCTGCTACAGAGATAGCATGATGGGTTGCTGACGGTGATGGTGAGGATAATAATATGATAATAACAGCTGTTGCCTTTATGTATTTAGTCCCTGTTCTGCCTTCTATGGGCTGCATGACCTTAACAAGTTTCTTAAACCCTGTAAGTCTCATTTTCCTAATCTGTAAAATGGGGATAACAATAGTACTTTATGTTATTGTTTTAAAATTAAGTGAGATAATCCATGTAAAACATATAGTGCAGTGTCATTCTTATCACTTTTGTTATTGTTATGTTTCAGGAATTTTTTTATACTTCCCGCTACCCCCAAGTACCTAACTGCAAGATGCCTAACCTGCGAGATGATAGGCATTATGTTAAGAATTTTTCAAATATTATCTCATTTCTTTTATATTTTACATAACCCAACAATGAAGGTAATATTATGATTTTGGTTTTCCAGATGAGAAATCAGGATCAGAGTGTTAAAATAATTTTCCAAGTGTCAAACAGATAGTAGATATAGATTTGAACATGTTTGCTTGACTCAAAGCCTTTATTCATTGAAGGGCATTGATATAAAAATAATGTGATGATGAGAAATCACTGTTAGACATTTTCCACTCTTCTTTGCAAATAATTTTGACAAAGGAACATTTCTATTATATGCTCCAAATAATTAAGAAATGACTCTACTTATCAGCAATAACCAACATATGACTGTGATTTCACATTTAAATAATTCAATTTTTTAAAATAATCATTCTCCAAAAGAGATAGGCGATTGGATTGATCATTAAATGATTTTTCACTTTGTCACTACTATATACCAAAGGCATGTTGAGTTTTTCTTGAATTATCAAAAAATGCATAGACTCAGGATACTTATTGTTCACCAGATTAATTTTTATAATTACGTTGAAATTAAGCTTTTATAAACAAGATTCAGAAGCAGTGGAGCAAACGCATCTCAAGTTCTCTGGGAGCTATTATGTGAACCCAATATTGAAGTTGAAAATTCCAATTAAATACTTTTTACTCAACTCTATCAAATTCCCTTATTTTGATAGAGAAAGGTTGAGTCATATGGAACCTTTAAAAACTGTGCCTCTCATTTGAGTGTATATGATTTATTAATACTAGAAGCAAAATTACCTTTAGACTTATTCCTTATTCTATTTAGTACTTTCCTTTGTTATTAAGGAACTCAGTAAACTTGAGAACTTCGTCTTGTAATTGGAAGAAAGGTAATCTTTGCGCTCCATACTGTTACGAGGTTTTTGTTATTGTTGTTTTGAGATGGAGTTTCACTTTTGTCGCCCAGGCTGGAGTGCAATGGCATGATCTCAGCTCACTGCAACCTCTGCCTCCCGGGTTCAAATGATTCTACTCCTGAGTAGCTGGGATTACAGGTGCTCGCCACCATGCCCGGCTAATTTTTTGTATTTTTTAGTAGAGACAGGGTTTCACTATGTTGGCCAGGCTGGTTTCAAACTCCTGACCTCATGATCTGCCTGCCTTGGCCTCCCAAAGTGCTGGGATTACAGGTGTGAGCCACCATGCCCATCCCAGAAGGTTTTTAATGTTAATTTTCCTTGGTTTTCCCTATGAGAAGTGTATCACTCAGTAAATATTTATGGACATGTACTTTTACAATATTCGGGGGTAGTTATGGGAATACACAGATATAATATGTGTATAAAGTATAGTATATCACATGTACAATACATACGAATATACACATTCAACACACACATATGAAAAACTAACATTGCAGTTTATAATGATTACTAGTTTGGTTGATTACATTTCCTTACTCTATGCAAGAAAAGTAATGAGCAATCATTGACAATGTAAGGAAAATAGTAAAGATAAGCAAGGAGAAAGGCAATTTTTCTTTGCAAAATTGTTCTTAATTATATGGTATAGTCCTTTTAAATAGCATCCTCATACCATTTTAAACGTAATCTAATAAAAGAAAAAAATATGAAGTAACTTTTTAGGACACATATGCTAAAATCTGTGCCAAAATATTTTTGTTAAACGGATTGTGAAACTATAGAATACATATTATTCTAATCTCAGTTTAAGCACATAGAACACTAATGTAAATATTGTACATATTAAATCATTGCACACAAGTGGGATAACCTCAATTCTGTTTTAACTCCCAAGTCAGTGCTTTTTAAACTTAGCAGCATGTTCTACTTTCTTACAGTTTTCTTTTTGGTACCAAAAAAAAAAAAAAGGAATGTACACATGAATCTTGTTTTGTTGTTTTAAAAAAGAGCCCAGAATCAGTGCATGTATTCCAGAATATATTTTCTCTACACCGTGTAATTATATTGATGGCAACTGAACATACAAATTTGTCATTCTTGCAACATGAAGAGTAGCAATGAGCCATATGGCTTCTCCTTTACACCATTGCATCTGATTGACATCTCAGTTATAGACTCAGCCTCACAGTTCTCCCACAAACAGATTTCCCGGAAATCTAAACCAAATGAGAATCCAGAGGGAAGTCAAAACATAGTAAATTTGTCATAGGCCTGCTTTTTGGTTTGATTGCTATAAGGTCAAATTTATCCATTTTAGTACAAGGGAATGTTTTATTCTTAAGGTGACAACGAGAAATATCATTTTATACTTATAATTTTTTTAAAAAAGGAAATAAATCTCAAATAATTTGTAAAAAGTAGAAATAAAATAAATAAGACTTTTAAAATAAATTTAAGAAATCATCAGCGTAGTCATAGGTTCAATATTTATGTTGACTCTGGGCCCCATATGTCTTATTTTTAATAGCAGAAGCTTATGAAAAATCAAGAAAAGATAATTATTGAGTAAACAAATGGAAATTTTGAGTGTGTGTTTATATGTATGTGGAGAGCAAGTATTTCAATTTGATTTTTAAAAATTAAGACATTGCCAGGTGGAGTGGCATACACCTGTAATCCTAGCAGTTTGAGAGGCTGAGGTGGGTAGATTGCTTGAGCTTAGGAGTTCAAGACTAGCCTGGACAACATGGTAAAACCCTGTCTCTAAAAACAATTTAAAAAATTACCTAACCAGGCATGGTGGCATGTGCCTGTAGTCCCAGCTACTCAGGAACCTGAGGCTGGAGGATCGCTTGAACCCAGGGAGGTCAAGGCAGCAGTGAGCCATGATTGCACCACTGCACTACTGCCTGGGCGAAGAGCAAGACCCTGTCTCAAAAACTAAAGAAAGAAAGAAATAAAAAAGATATAGGTATACTAAAATTGTGTTTTATCACTTAATATTGTTTAATAAATAGGAAAGTATCAAAACAATTTTAAGCATAAGTAAGAAAAAAACACTTCCTATTTGAAAATGGTTAACTTTTGGCCTGCTTCCCTTTTTTCCATTAATAACGTGTTAATAGCTGGCAATGTAGCTATTTGTAAACTATTTATTGATGACTAGATGTAAAACAAAAAGCAAGTTTGGGTATATTTGAACATAAAGGTGCTTGGATAAGACCATGAGAAAGCAGCCTGTGACTTCTGTCAATGTCAGCATGGGCAAGCATTGCGTGACATAGAAGCCATGTTTGCTTGTGAAATTATGATCCATTTTCATCATTTTTGAATCATATTTGAATCAGCACTTGTCCCTGGAGCAAGAAGACTACTAAAGTAAGTGAGCTTCTCTCTAATAAAGTGATAGACATCTCTTTCTTATAGAAGAAAAACTGGATGAAAACAACCATTTTCTTAACATCAAAGACCCCTCAAAGGGTCTAATCAAACCCCAGGGTCTATAGAGCACACTTTGAAAACTATTGTTATAGAGAATATACTTATTTTGACAATGTAAGTATAGGATTTATAATGTTTACATTGTTCAGGAATGGAAGAAAGAAGTATAGAACTTGTACTCTACTAAAAAAGTTGTTCTCATGGCTTTAGGTTTTGAAATTATGGCTGTTATAGGAAGCAGCAGCATTGGGACCCCTTTACCCTCTTAAAAATTATTAAGGGTCCCAAACAGGTTTTATTCATATGAGTTATATCTTAACCATATTCAAATTAAAACATAAAAAATAAAAATATTCATTTATTAAATTATTTAAAAATAATAGTAACAAACACAATACCTGTAAAGAAGAACACATTTTTGAAAATAAATGTATTTGTCTCGCCTTAATTAGTGAGAAGAGTGACGTTGTTTTACAATTTTTCATATCACTTTCATATTTGACTTAATGTCTGCTTCTGTATTCAAGCTGTTGCAACTTGGTATTTTGGTTGAATCTTATGCAGAAAACCAGCGTCACACAGACATACAGTTAAAAAATAGAGGGTATTTTAATAACTTTGGCATATATTTTATATAAATTTGTCTTTGATACTACTCCAGAACCTGACAGATTAGTTACAATATGAAGTCTGAAACGGTATCAATGAATTTCTCATACCCAGTTACATTAAAATCCATGATCTATCCTGTCCTTGGAATGATTTCTTTTGAATCCATACATGATTTTGTTATGTCATGCACTAGTCACTTAGAAAATGGTTATTTCTTAGATATGCAGACCTTCCCAAAGTGACATATTTTAATAAACAACAACAAAACAATCACTTTTGTTAATGTTACCACCAATTTAATCAGATAATTTTTTAATGATTTGGAAGTTATCAAGCATATGGTAGTACAAATGTGTTTTCCAAAATTTGAATTTTCACTTGGAAGCTCAAATTTCATCATCAGCAAAAAAATATTGTTAGGTTTCCTTGACAGTGACAGGTTCCATGCATTCATTTTTATGAAATTATTATAAACCTCTGAATAACCATAGTTCATCTATCAGCCTTTTTTTTTTTCCAAGTGAAAATGGTGATCCATGAAAACAGTGGCTAGCTCATTCTGCAACCCAAAACAGCCACACTAATGCTTTGTCGGGAGATAAGCATGTTACCGAGATATGCTGCAGAAGGCCTCCAGTGTACTTCCAATTTAGTCAAATAAAACATTAAAAAGACATGTGTTCCATTATGAAATGTAATAAAATTTATTTTTCTTATTGTTCATTGTTAATATTGTTAAGTGAAACTGGAATTTTATTCCCTGAAAGTATGTGAAGAACAGAGTGGCAGCTAGTATAGTTTGGTGCCACTGCTTTGAGGTGTGCTAAAACACAAGCAGTTGTACCAATCATTGATTTTCATCATCAGTGAAAACAGACTCAGTGAAAAACACAAATATTGTCTAGAATAAAATAAAGAAAAACATTTTCTTAACATCAGAGACCCCTCACAGGGTCTAATCAAACCCCATGGTCTATAGAGCACACTTTGAAAACTATTGTTATAGAGAATATACTTATTTTGACAATTTAAGTATAGGATTTATAATGTTTACTTCATTCAGGAATGAAAGAAAGACGTATAGGACTTGCATGTTTTTCTTTGTATGGTTTCAACAAAATGTTTCTTGCATCTAATATATCTTATGTAGATATGCACGCGCACGCGCGCACACACACACACACACACACACATAGGGAGAGAGACAGAGAGACAGAGGTGAACATAGGAATATTTACGTATTGTTAGGCAGGCAGAAAAAATGTGATTAATTTTACCTATAGTCAGCTATTTCTTATAAATTTCTTCACCCTAGGTACCAGGTAAATCCTACTTTTTTAGTATAATTAAATACATATAATCTAATCCAATAATTTAAATATTTCCTTTAGGTAATGCATAGTCTTTTGGGAAAAAAAAAGTTCAGTCTCTCAGATTTTTGGCATCTTTTCTACCATTCTCCAAATGGGCAGTATGTGGCCCAAACAGATAATGTTCTCCAGTCTAGTCTAAGTGTGCTCAGTTGGATCACTGGTTAACAGGACTATTAGTCCAGGCTTCCTGGACTAATAGCTACTGGGGTATTCATGGGTATGAAGTCTAGAGGCCATTAGCTTCCTCATTTAGGCCTGTTCCCATCAGCTTGAGGTTATAAATGGTAATTTATCACACCTCTCCAGCACCTCAACTCTGTATCTCCGTATCAGTGTAAAGGGCTACTTCTATCTATCTTAGGTTTATCTATCTGTAATCTACTATTGCTTCCACAAAAAAGAAAACTGCCTCATGTTGGAAGTGGCAGGGTATGGAGCATCTCCTAAAGCTTATAGTTTTTCACTAACACCAATAGCAAAGTGTTAACTCACATGTTCCTGGGTGGGCTGGTACCTTCTGGAAGTTTCTAAAAGCCCCTCCCTGACTTGCTGGGGTTTCTCATCAATGTATATATGTATTTATAGAGGATACAGAAGCCCTGTAGCTGAGCTGTAGAACGACAAGTCCCATATGTCTTTCATTCCTGAACAATGTAAACATTATAAATCCTATACTTAAATTGTCAAAGTAAGTATATTCTCTACCTCTTCCCATCACCTAATTCTTAAATTAATTATTCACTTTTTTTTTTTGAGACAGAGTCTCACTCTGTCGCCCGGGCTGGAGTGCAGTGGCCGGATCTCAGCTCACTGCAAGCTCCGCCTCCCAGGTTCACGCCATTCTCCTGCCTCAGCCTCCCGATTAGCTGGGACTACAGGCGACCGCCACCACACCCGGCTAGTTTTTTGTATTTTTTAGTAGAGATGGGGTTTCACCGTGTTAGCCAGGATGGTCTCGATCTCCTGACCTCGTAATCCGCCCATCTCGGCCTCCCAAAGTGCTGAGATTACAGGCTTGAGCCACCGTGCCCTGCCTATTCACACGTTTTTTCCCCTCTGCTTCTAAATCGGGGTCCTCAATCAGTGTTGGTACTGCCATCTTAAAGACACATTTGGAAATGCGTCAGTGTTGGTGGTGGGTGTTATCTTTACCTGTCACAATGATTGGAGAATATTATTGGCAAGTACTACCCTGGATCTATAGATGCTAAACATCTTTTACTTTATGGGCAATAAAGAATTGACATTTTCCTACCAGGCAAGGTGGCTCACGCCTGTAATCCCAGCTTGTTGAGAGGTGGAGGTGGGCGGATCACGAGGTCAGGAGATCCAGACCATCCTGACTAGCACGGTGAAACCCCATCTCCACTAAAAATACAAAAAATTAGCTGGGCGTGGTGGCGGGTGCCTGTAGTCCCAGCCATTCGAGAGGCTGAGGCAGGAGAATGGCGTGAACCCGGGAGGCGGAGCTCGCAGGAGATCGCGCCACTGCACTCCAACCTGGGCGACAGAGCAAGACTCCGTCTCAAAAAAAAAAAAAAAAAAAAGAAAGAAAGAATTGACAGTTCCCAAATGCTGATAGCACTCTCATAAAAAACACTGCTCTAGGATACAAATCCCTCAGACTCCAGGGAAGAAAGCTTCACAGCTTAGCCATGGTCTCTATAACCAAGGCAACACTGATTAGTCAAACCTTCCACAACCCTCCAGATGAAAGCCTTAGGCTGACTGCAAGAAAAAAAAAGTCATGAATTAGAAAAATGAAAGGTATTATGGTCATTTTTTATAAAGTATGTACATACATTAGACTTCTGAATTTGTAATCTTTTTTCTAGTATCATTGCGTAAGATGACACATTAAGCAGAAGAAATATATATAAAAATATGCATATATTTAAAATCTACAGTAAAATAACATTGTTTTATTGTGATAATTGTTGAGAAGGTACAGACTTGGCTTCACTGAAGTAGACATGCTAATGGGAGGACTGTGGCACACATTAGAGAGACAATATGTCATACACACTCCGCAGCTGAACTTCTATCTAAAGATTCCGGGAAGACTTCATAAAAATCTTAACTAACTTTTTTTTTTTTTTTTTTTTGAGACGGAGTCTTGCTCTGTCGCCGGGGCTGGAGTGCAGTGGCCAGATCTCAGCTCACTGCAAGCTCCGCCTCCCGGGTTTACGCCATTCTCCTGCCTCAGCCTCCCGAGTAGCTGGGACTACAGGCGCCCGCCACCGCGCCCGGCTAGTTTTTTGTATTTTTGGTAGAGACGGGGTTTCACTGTGTTAGCCAGGATGGTCTCGATCTCCTGACCTCGTGATCCGCCCGTCTCGGCCTCCCAAAGTGCTGGGATTACAGGCTTGAGCCACCGCGCCCGGCCTATACTAACTTTTAAAATATCTTCGGTGAGCCTTCTCAGAGACAGAATATCTTGAACAATCTCTTTGCTAGTTGCCAGCTTTATGTACAAAAGGGCACACAAGATTCAGTGTTTTCAGAATGGCTTTACAGCACTTTTATATACACTTCCCTACACTTTATTCGTCTGGTTCTTCTTTTGTTAATTTAGTTTCTGACCCCTTGCATGTGAGAAGTTTGCATGTAAAAATAACTAAATGAAGTGATAGTAATTAATAAAATGTCCCTTAGTTATTTTTTGATATAGTTCATTCAGAATATTCCAAACCTTACTCTGTTTAATAAAATATATATCATATGCATAATAGTCATACAAAATTCCTAGAACTCTATTGATAAGCTTTGTGTTTTGGAATCAGAATTCTCTATAACTTATATAATATTCATTCTTTAGAAAATGTATAATATTGAAAGAATTAAAATTGCATATTTTTCACTGGAATGTGAAAAATTTGTCAAGCTAGACCCCCCATAACTATTCTATAGGTTGCATTTAATTTTACTGTTTTTTTTTTCTTAAAAATACATTTAGTACTGGGCATATTTCATGTCTGTTGAGAGCAACACATTTGATTTGACTTTTTCTTGGTAGAGAAAATTAAAGAAGTTGCATAATGAACATTACTTGAGTTATGAATTAATATGGAGTGATTCAGAATCTGTGAAAGCTTTGGAGATGTTTTAATTTCAGAAAAAGGCAATGATGTGTGAGTTATCACACAAGTTATAAAAACTGTAACAATTTCCAGTACATCGTGTATACTCTAAATGTCTTCTGCCTCACAGCATGCTTGAGGTGAATTAGCTGTTTTATTGATACCAATATCATAAGAGAAACTCATGTCATCTTTCAGAATTTTTGTATTTGATTGATCTCTTTTTTAGTTCTTTTGTAAAACGTCAAACTGAAAATAAAGATAACCTCTGCCAGAAATTGTGTTACTGTTGAAGTTTGTTTTGAGTCCATAATGTATTTTTTTCTTTAGTTTTCAGTATTCACAGTTTTGGTTACTATTTTACAGTTCATGCTTTGTCACCCTTAATATGAATTTAGTAAATTTTGTTTGGCATTTTGGGTTCAAAGATACTGATAACTATGTAAAATTATTGTTTTTTCAGTGTACTCTGAAATTATGACATACAGTCCAAATGTTTCATGAACAATGCAGAACTGGAAACTCGTTCGTATATTTTGCTCCCTGACACTTGTTCAGTAACCTGCAATGGGAGACAGATTAGATAGTTGAATCAGAAAAGTCACAGAAGTATTTAAAAACTGACAAAACAAACAAAAAAAAAGAAATGATAATCTGGCAAAGTTTTTGTGTATTCACTGGAGTACAAGAACCAAGCTTAGTGGATAGATAAAAAGGTTAATAGATGAAGACTTAGGTGGGGTGCTATGATTAGGTTGCTAAGAAACAGCATTTGTAGAATGTTCAACTAAGTATCAATCTATGAAAAAATGAGATAGGAGTATTTTTCCTAAAGATATGTAAGGAGGAAAAGGCAGAGAGCAATAAGGCCTATAAATTAAGACATCCAAACTTTTTTGTGGTGAAAGTTTGTTGAGTTTATGGAGATCAGAATATTGGAGGATTAAGTGAGATAATTTGTGAAATATTTTGAGATGTAAGATTTATTTTCATTTTTACTTATTTATTTTTGTTTTCTTTCCTGGGCATAAAATACAGAGGTGTTACTAATATTTAGCAATTGCTATTTGTGTGATTGACTGATAAGAAAAAGAAGCAGTAAATTCTCAATAGTTATTTCTCTCTGGAACACACTGTAGACACAAAAGAGTCATTTTCCTTATGATTACATCCCATATTCCAGAGTCTGTCTTTCTTTAAAATTGATTCCTAGACACAAAAAGGACCAGTTGGGCTCTGATTACTGCACACCTGGCATGCTTGATTGTGTTTCCTTGTAAGCATTCAGCGAATCTTATTTATTGCTTGAAATTGAGCTTCAGCACACTCTTAACAATATCTGTTCTCCGTTTCTTACTTCGCCTCTTGCTGTTTCTGCTTCAGTTCACCATAGATATCATCAGATGTCTGGGCATCCTTACCTTACCCATCATTCTCATATTCTTAACCCAGTGGGGTTTGAAGGTAGATCAGAGCTGCCTAGCTTCTAATTTTAGTAATAGCCTATTTTATTATTGATAAGGGTTATTCTCAGTATGTAGAATGTGTTTGGCAAGGACAGTTCTTCCTACTTGTTTTTGCTGGTCAGTGGTATGAGGTGGAAAAAGTTTGGATGAACTGCTTCTGTTAACATTTCCCAGGTTTTCTGGAACTCTATCCAGCTATTAAAAGATGTTTTGCAAAATATTTTCTTAAAAAATCAAATGTACGTTTGCATTAAACAAAATTAAAGAGCTTTGTTTTCTCTCCAAAATATTTTTCTAATCCATCCTCTTCTCTACTTCCCCACTGTTATTCTAGTCTGAGAATCAACTCTTTGTGTCCATTAAAAGTTTCAGTGCTTCCACTCCTGATATCTATCAAATTCCCATAGGCTGCATCATGACATTTGCACAGTTTAAATTATGTAACACTGATCCCTACTTAAAAGCCTTTAATGTCTTTTCATTGCACACAGAATAAAATTTAAATTACTTTCCATGATCTTCAAGGCTTCTGTTCTTCTCATTGACCTGTCCCACCATTTATTTGTAACCATATGGGCTGGTCTTTTTGATCTTCTCCTGCCTGCCCCTTCTGTCTTATTTAGGATCAGTTATAACATGGGGAAAAAAAGGTATTTTTAATACCTAATCCTCCTCATCTCTCACCAGCACAACCATGTAAGCTCCAGGAGGATAGTGGTCTTACCTTTATTGTGTACCACTGTGTTCTCAGAGCCTAATACAGGGCCTTTTACATAACTGGCACTCAATAAATGTTTACTGATTGCATAGACAATGATTTGTTACAATTTTAACATGTTACTCTGCAATGTAGCAGTTCTCAAGTTCAGGATTGGAGATATTTGTTTATGTGTGTGTGTTTATGTGCATATATATATATATACATATATATATAAATACAACTATTTACAAATAGATACTTCATATATATATAAAATTGCAGCTATGCCAGGGGCCATTGTCTTCTTATCGATAGACTGGTTGTTAAGACTTGCTTATTGTTCTCCCTTAGAATATTGCAAAGATACATTATCTCTTCCTACAATGCTTTTTTTCTGGCATAAATAATCTCCAGGAGCCTTTAAAGATAAGATTTATATCACTTATAACAGAATATAATCTGAAGCTCAATGCTCTTAAATATCTTCCAGATGCTTAACAATACTGAGAAAATATTTGTGGAAATTTTCTTGAAAAATATTCAGCCCATTATTAATCCAGTTATTCCACATGTTATACTTTGATTTAGTCAGACCATTATCAAGACATTCACTGGGATCATACCAAATTGGTCTGATGCAGAATTTATTTTTAACTGAGTTACATTTTGGTTTATCGTTGCTACACTATGTCAATGGCCTTAAAATAGTCTTAAGCAGATCATTGTTGTATATGGAATGATGCTGTTGAGGATGAGACCCATTCTATTACATACTGTCCTCTGTATTAGGATCTCCACTATACAATTTTCTTCATTCTCAAATAAAGGAATACTTGTTATCAATGGATTTGTTTTGCTCTATGAGCTTTGGAACACAGAGGATTTATTCATGGAGGTTTGTTTTTTAAACATGATTAATATTTATGAAGTGCTTACACCATGAGCTAGTGTTGTAGAAAAAAATGGGTTCTTGTCATGTGACAGACTCACAGACACTTTGAAGGGTGAGGGGGAATGGAATTTATTCCGCTAAAAGGAAAAAAACTCAGCAAAGCAAGAGCGGTTCCTGTTAACAAGTCCCCATCTCACAGATTGAATCCCAGGTTACCACACAGGAACAGGAGAGCCCGGGCTCCTTCCCGATGCAAAGGGTGCAAACTTCCTGAGCCTTCGCCCCATCCTCTCAGTGCTTAGGCTAGTGGGAGATCCTCTGGGGACTCCATTTTACTTAGCTGTCTCACTAGTATCCTATGAAATATTTTACATGGATTATTCCATTTAATTATCAGAATCTATGATATAGATATTGTTATTATTCCTATTTTACAGATGAAGAAACTAAGAACAGAAAGAATAAATAATCATCCACAGTCATACAAGTAGAAAACACTGGAACCAAATTGTGAACACAGCCAAATTCAGTAGATTGCCTTCCACCTGGATCTAGCTAATTTTTTTAAACTTTTATTTTTTCTTTTGTCTTATTTTTTATCTGTTTAAGCAAGCTTAAAAATTTTTTGGAAAATGTGAAGTATAATGAAGTAAAAAAGTGAGATACTAATCTGCCTTACCTGATGAGTATTATATTCTATCACAAAGCTCAAATAAGTCTATAGGTAGGGATGGAAGGGGGAAGTATGAGAAAATACATCTTTCTTAGAGTAAGCTATTTATCAATGATTATTCTTTTCTATGTTCATATTTCAAACTTGACTGTGTTGTCAATTAACTTTCATTTCTCTTGCATTACTTTTTCAAACTATACCCATAGGAAATCTAACTTGTTATGTTAGTAAAGATTAAACTATTCCTTATAGTCTTTCATATTTAGTCAGTTATGATGAACGTTTGGTTTTCTATAGAGTATTGAAATTAACAGTAACAAGACGTTCTAAGATGTACTAGAGAGTTAATTATCTTTTCAGTTTATATCTACAATTAAGGCTTGCATATGACATTTAGGACTTCTTGTTTCTTGGTTTACAAGTCACAAATTTTAATTGTATGTATTATATATGTAATTCAGCCTCAAACAATTTTGGAATATAAAAGCATGCATTAAATACATGACTCATTATGGTTCAAATTGCTCAAATTATGGCTAGAAAACTTTTCTAATTTATCGATAAGACAACTATTATTAAAAATTTGAGAAGGTCTATATGTACATAACTCCCACTAAAATTCACACTAATAAAAATTCCAGCTACGGAATATTGAATATTCGCCTTTAATAATAAAAAGTATACCCTTTCGTCTGAGTGCGGTGGCTCACGCCTGTAATCCCAGCACTTTGGGAAGCCGAGGTGGGCAGATCACGAGGTCAGGAGTTCAAGACCAGCCTGACCAACATGGTGAAACTCCATCTCTACTAAAAATACAAAAATTAGCCATGTGTGGTGGCACGCACCTGTAATCCCAGCTACTCAGGAGTCTGAGGCAGGAGAATCGCTTGAACCCAGGAGGTGGAGGTTGCAGTGAGCTGAGATCGTGCCATCACACTCCAGCCTGGGTGACAGAGCGAGACTCTGTCTCAAAAAAAAAGTACACTCTTTCAAAAGTTCTATTAGTTATGTTAATATCTGACTAGATACACCACAACAGCACAATAAAAAATGAACCAAATATGTAGTAAATTTATCTTTATCTTAGGGCTTACTGCCAACCTTCTTCCTTTAACTGCTACTATATTTTTCATGGATTACCACAAAAGTTTTCTAACTTCCCCGTCTAAAATTTCACTATTTGCCAATTTCTAACCCATTCTTCGCTTAGCAATCAGAGCAGTCTTTTAAAATGGTTTATCTGGAGACGCCATTCTGCTTAAAACCCTCCCAGGGCTCTGCATAACTCTCAAGATTCTTGCTTAATTTCTTGTCAAGACTCAAACAAAGTGGCTTAGGATCTAGAGTCTTCTCTCAGTCTCATCTTGTACTTTTTTATCCCCCCCATCCTAAGCTGCCCCATTTCTGAGAATGAGTCCTGTTGTATTGTGAATCTAGGTCTTCACACTCTCTAGGTAGAGCAACTTTCCTCTTCATTTTACCTACCTGACTCTTTACGTTTCAACCTAGGTATTTCTTCCACTCAGTCTAAGCTAGGTGCTCCTTCTTTGTTGCCCCATATCCCCTCTGAGTTTATCTCCCCAGAGTGGTTGCTTATTTACCCATCTGCTGTTTTTCGTGGGAGACTGAGGTCCACTGTGGAGTCCTGATAAGATAGGTAAGCAACAACAAGGAAGGGGTCCCAGGTAAGGGAAAACAAATGCTCTGAGAAATGGCTAATTGCAAGCCACCTACTGGCACAACATCCTGTTCCCAAACACCTCTTTCGGCACATAGCCTCTTTAGCACAGGCCTAGAAAGCTTCCCTCCAGCCCCTGCCTCTTTGCAGACAGCCCCCTCTCTGCTATGCTGCCTGTTGCTTCCCTTCAACATATCTTCCCCATAATAAATCTTCCTTTCTTCACCTATGAATGTCTTGGTAATATCCTTTACCACCCATGATGACACTGGCCCCAGTCAGTTGCACCCGCAGCACCCACTTTAAAGGGAGCGAGTGTTTTTAGTTCTTTTTCTTTGCCTTTACTCTGGAGACAAGCACTCAATAGGCTCTCAATAGGCCCCCAGTATTTTTTCAACAAATAAAGGAATTTTCTGATATTATAAATAGTATTTTAATACCTCCTTAATTTTTTTCTCTAAATATATCAAAATTATTGATATAGCTGCCACTTGTACTATCTCAACTTGAGCTCAAATCCTAATTCTTCTACTTACCAGTTGTTAGGAATAATGCTCAAAATCCTAAGGAAATTGAACACTTGTTCAAAGGGTTCTTAGCAAAGCAATTTTATTTCTGCACAGAGGGGTGCCTCCTTGGCCAGTCACCATGAGAGCACACCCAAACAAAGGGGCACGAGAGCCTTTATTCCTGACGCAAGTCCCACCCCTGCACCCTTTCTCTGTTGGTCAGGATCGGGTCGTACAATCTAAACTAATCCTGGTTGGCTAAACATCTGTGTTTTTATTGTTTTTTTTTTTTTTTTTGATAAGGTGGGCATGTAAAAGAAAGTGGAGAGGAAGGGGAAGGGATGTCTGTAATGAGCTAGAAAGTTAGTTCTCTTTCCAAATGAGGAAAGGAATGTGCGCTGGTACTGATAACGCCTGGTACTGTGGCGTGCCCGGGGAATCTAACAAAGGCAAAAAGGAAAAAAGGAGAAAGAGAAAAGGGGGAGGGGAAACTATGAACTAAAGAATACAAGATTGGTCAGATTATTTGAAGAGAAACCTCATCATATCCCACACAGTTCTGCATCGCTGGACAAATTAACTAGTCTTACTATTCTCATTTTAAATTCTAGAAAATAATGATGCTTCCATATGTTAAAATAAAGTTTAGCCTAAAGCTCCCGTGTTATGTATTTTAACTGGATGATGCTATGTCACATAAATCTTTAGTCTAAAATTTTGACCTAAAGATTTCTCCATACATAGTAAACTGTAACCTAAATGGAGTGGAAAGAGCCTGTAGCTTACTCTTGTACCAATCACAGAGTTTCAGTTAATAACAGGTATCCACCTGTTCTAAGCATATTCGATGATGTCAGATGCTGAACTGTAACCATCCTAGATGTTACTTTGCCTAACTCACTCTCCTTTTTCTGCCCTCTCATGTTATCTGACCATGCAGTAGCCCCACAGTCATTCTGAACCTATTCTGGTTCTGGGGACTGCCTGATTTGAGAATTGTTCTTTAATCAATGAAACTCTGTTAAATTTGTCTTAAGCTTTTAACACATAATAGGGTTGCAATGACTAATGCTTGTGATAAGACATAAAAACACTTAGCATACTGCTTGACAACTACTAAGCATTTTTTCTTCTTATTGTATCAGTTTTATTGTATGACAAATAGTATAGCACAGGCTTTAAGAACTCTGGCTTTGAGAACAGATGCATGTAGGTTCAGATTCTGGGTTGGCCTCCTGCTAGATATGTGACTTTACTCTTTGGAAGTTTTCTCTTCTGTAAAATGGGAATAAAAATAATGCCCACATTGAGGGGTTGCTGTAGCCGGGCGAGGTGGCGGGCGCCTGTAGTCCCAGCTACTTGGGAGACTGAGGCAGGAGAATGGCGTGAACCCGGGAGGCGGAGCTTGCAGTGAGCTGAGATCCGGCCACTGCACTCCAGCCCGGGCGACAGAGCCAGACTCCGTCTCAAAAAAAAAAAAAAAAAAAAAAAAAGTAATACAAAGAAAAGCTTAGCATATTGCCTCACACACAATGGAGGCTTAATTAATGCTAGATACTGTTATTATTATTAGCAAATTGATATCTCTCCCAAAATTGGGAATTCACTGAAGTCACAGATTTTTGTTTCATTCACCTTTGAATTCCTAGTGTAAACCCAAAATAAAATTCTAAGGCACCCCAACCACCTGAATGGACTTCCCCCTCGGCCAGGGCACTTTTGGAATTTAACCTGAGAGACTGGTTCAGGCCATGATAAGAAGAGGGGGTTCAGACAAGCCTCATTATACTACTCCAGTGTTAACATCAATACAGACCTTTAAGTCTGGTAAGAAGCATTTACAATCTATTCTGCATGATGCCCTTACCTAGAGGCTTCATCTGCATGATTAAAGTTTGCTCTCCACAACCTCTTATTGCAACCCAGACATTTCCTTTCTGTTGATCCCAGGTCTTTAGATAAACCCAACCGTCAATCAGAAAATGTAAATCTACCTATAACCTGAAAGCACACCACCCCTTCAAGTTGTCGTGCCTTTCTGGACCAAACCAATGTATAAAACCAAGCTGCCCCCCAGCCACCTCGGTTCCATGTTCTCAGGATCTCCTGAGGGTTGTGTCATGGGCCATGGTCTCTCATATTTGGCTCAGAATAAATCTCTTCAAATATTTTACAAAGTTTGACTCTTTTTGTCATTGCTAGCATCAGTGTTTTACATCGGTACCTTGCATACAATAATTTGTCTACTTAAATAATAAAAGTAGCCTCAAGAAGAGGAAAACACTGAAATGTCATTGTCCATGTACAGCTTTATGTGACATAGCATCATCCAGTTAAAGCTGGGTTACCCTAGAGATGGAAGCAAGATATGGAAATATAATTTTGGAATGTAGAGACATTTCCAGTGAAAATAAACCTATCTGGGCCAGGCGCCGTGGCTCACGCCTATAATCCCAGCACTTTGGGAGGCTGAGGTGGGTGGATCATGAGGTCAGGAGATCGAGACCACGGTGAAACCCCGTCCCTACTAAAAATACAAAAAATTAGCCCGGTGCGGTGGCGGGTGCCTGTAGTCCCAGCTCCTCAGGAGGCTGAGGCAGGAGAATGGCGTGAACCCGGGAGGCAGAGCTTGCAGTGAGCCGAGATCGCGCCACTGCACTCCAGCCTGGGTGACAGAGCAAGACTCTGTCTCAAAAAAAGAAAAGAAAAGAAAAGAAAAGAAACCTATCTGATGATATTGTCTTTAGAGAAACGAGTGTCAGGAGTTGAGAAAGAAATGCAGTGAGATTAATTGAGAGAACTTGAAGGGCAAATTTAATCTAATTCAAAATTTTAGCTATGATTAACTTGGTGAATAGCTTCAGTGCTAATCAAAGGAAATAGCAAAAAATGAATTGTCTAAGTAGGCTAGTTTTGCTGATATTATTGTTTGATGACAGGAATTTCATAGAATAAGGTAGTCTGGCAAATGGGTCCAGTATGTTTTTCAGAGCTGAGGTCTGTCTGATAGACTAGATGCCTCAGGGGAATATGTATTAATTAGTAAGCTATTAGTGGCGATTGCTGCTAATTTGGGTCTTGTAATTGAAAGACTACAGAATGGTGTTGACAGCACTTTGGGGTAGGAGGAAATTTGAAACAGCTTTTCTCTAGCTCATCTTTCTGTGATAGGAGACACGGTGGTTATTTCACTTGCATACATTAACCTTGTGATGCAAACTTCCTTTAAAAATGACAATCGTGCATGGGCAAGAAATTAGTGAGAGATCTCTTCATAATTCAGTTTTGAATTTCCCATACATTTGTGTATAAGAATGCAAAATTTTTTTTTAATGCAGTCAGGTAGAAACTGAAGTTTTTTGTGAATTGAATCACATAATTTTAAAAAAATGTTTTTTTTTTTTGGTGAGCTGACAGAGGAAAAAACACAGTAACTCAATAAGGGTACATGATTTTAAAAATCATACCTATAGATGTAATTCTTGCCATATAATGAAACAGAAGGTGAATTCCAGTTCACAAATGATAGTATGAGGAGCTCCATGGACCACTTCTAGGAAAGCACTCAGAACAAGTGAAAATTATTTTAAAAATCAAGAATTTGAAGTCTATGGAAATTGTCTTAAATGCATAAAACAAATGGAGAAATATTTATTGAGGAAAATCTAAATCTTTGTAACAACACTGTGAGTCTGTGGCATTTGAGTCACAACACCCTTCCTCTCTATCCCATTCCAGTCCAGTGTGATGGAGGTTTTGGCTTTGCTCTGGTAATTATGGCCAACAAGACAGAGGCCCTCTGTGCTCTTAGGTTCCAGTAAAGGGCTATGGTATCTCCCCATGAAAGGCAGGGCACCAGTGTTTCTCATTACCCACAGCTTTGTGTTACAGAGGCCAAATTACAGGTGAGATCATGGCCAAGAGTTCAGGAGCTCCCTTCCTTCACTCCATCCCCACTAATAGAAAGGAAGCTTCACCTTAGCTACCCCTGCAAAGCAGATTGAGAACACTGGAACCCCAAACACCTTTGCCACAGTCCACTTGCAGGTAGAGGTTTCGTGCTGGGAGGTACAATCCTAGAAAAACAAAGGCTACCACCCCTGGACCATTCCCTGCTCATAAAGCGAGGATGTTGCTCTGAGAGAAGCAGGCTCTCTGCAGCAGTGGTTCAGAAAGGCAGTCCATAGAATGTTATCTTTAGAGGAGATGGAAGCGATCTGAGGGACCCCGAGTTACTGGCAGGTCTGCAGCAACTTCCCTCTTTGACTCTTTGGAAGAAAAATTCACCTGAGGGGCATAAAGCAGAAAAAGAGACCAAGGCAAATTTCAGAGCAGGAGTGGAAGTTTATTTTAAATAGCTTTACTTCATATATATATGTACTTTTTCTTATATTTTAAATTTTTCAAAACTAAGTCTCCTTCTGTTGCCCAGGATGGAGTGCAATGGTACCATCTCAGCTCCCTGCAAACTCCGCCTCCCGGATTCAAGTGATTCTCCTGCCTCAGCCACCCGAGTAGCTGGGATTACAGGTGTGCAGCCACCACGCATGGCTACTTAAAAAAAAATTTTTTTTGTACAGATGGGATTTCACCATGTTGGTCAGGTTGGTCTCGAACTCCCGATCTCAGGTTATCCACCCACCTTGGCCTCGCAAAGTGCTGGGATTACATATGTGAGCCACCATGCCTGGCCATATTTTAACATTTTATTATTTATTTATTTTATTTATGTATTTATTTATTTATTTTTGAGACGGAGTCTTACTTTATTGTCCAGGCTGGAGTGCAATGGCATGATCTTTGCTCACTGCAACCTCTGCCTCCCAGGTTCAAGCGATTCTTCTGCCTCAGCCACCCAAGTAGCTGGAATTATACACCTTGGCCTCCCAAAGCGCTGGGATTACAGGCGTGATCCACCATGCCTGGCCATATGTTTTATGTTTTTTAACTTTTTTTTTTTTTTTGAGATGGAGTCTTGCGTTATTGCCCAGGTTGGAGTGCAATGGCATGATCTTGGTTCACTGCAACCTCTGCCTCCCATGTTCAAGCGATTCTCATGCCTCAGCCTCCCAAGTAGCTGGGATTACAGGTGCCCACCACCACACCTGGCTAATTTTTTGTATTTTTAGTAGAGATGGAGTTTCACCATGTTGACCAGGCTGGTCTCGAACTCTGACTTCAAGTGATCCACCCGCCTCGGTCTCCCAAAGTGTTGGGATTACAAGAGTGAACCACCGCACCCAGACTTTTTTAAATTTTTGTATTTTTATTTCGTTATTTTTTGACTACTTCCCTTATAACTTTTTAAATTTTATTTATTTATTCATTCATTCATTCATTCATTTTCCACAGGTTATTGGAGTACAGGTGGTTTTTGGTTACATGAGTAAGTTCTTTAGTAGTGATTTGTGAGATTTTGGTGCACCCATCACCCGAGCAGTATAAACGGCACCCTATTTGTAGTCTTTTTTTTTTTTTTTTTTTGACAGAGTTTCACTCTTGTTGCCCAGGCTGGAGTGCAATGGCATGATCTCAGCTAATCGCAACCTTCCCGTACCAGGTTCAGGTAATACTCCTGCCTCAGCCTCCCGAATAGCTGGGATTGCAGATATGTGCCACCACACCCTGCTTATTTTGTATTTTTAGTAGAGACGGGGTTTCTCCATGTTGGTCAGGCTGCTCTCGAACTCCCGACCTCAGGTGATCCACCTGCCTCAGTCTCTCACAGTGTTGAGATTACAGGCGTGAGCCACTGTGCCTGGCCTGTAGTCTTTTATCCCTTGCAGCTCCCCATCCTTCCTCCCAAGTCCCCAAAGTTCACTGTATCATTCTTATGCCTTTGCGTTCTCATAGCTTAGCTTCCACATATCAGTGAGAACATATAATGTTTGGTTTGCCATTTCTGAGTTACTTCACTTAGAATCACAGTCTTCAGTCTCATCCAGGTCTCTGCAAATGCTGTTAATTTGTTAATTCATTCCTTTTATGGCTGAGTAGTATATATGTATCTAGATATAGATATATATCTATCAGAGTTTATTTATCCACTCCTTGATTGATGGACATTTGGGTTGGTTCCACGATTTAGAATAGAAAAGAAAGGAAGGTGTGCTTAGAAGAGACCCAAGCAGGCACATGAAGATTAAAAAGAAAACAAAAGGGGTGTTTAACCTTGATCCTAAGACTTTATAGGCTCATTTATTTCCCATGATTCTTCCCTTAGGGTGGGCTTCCTGCATGTGCAGTGCTGTCTTTACCCTTGGAAATTGAGCTCATGCAGTGTGTTTAGGAAGTTGTACACATGCCTGTCTGAGACTTTCTTCCTTTTTCTGGTGGAATGCACCCAGAAGGTCATACTTCACCATTTTATCTCTTAGTGCCCACACCCAGAAAGTTTTTTCTCCCTAATATCTGCATTCAGTTAATGCTTTCATGTTAATAGCTGTGGATCCTCAGGAAATGGCCTCTCTCTGGCACCCTGGGTGGGCTGCCAAATTATTTTTAGAGAGGCAGGGTGATAATTGTCAAACAGTAACCTGACACTTCTAATGGGTTGGGAGAGAGCCCTCTCTTGCCCAGCTCATGCCTATCTACTACCTGTAACAAGAACAGGGAGCTCCAAAGCTCTCCCCGCAAAGAAATTGACTTGAAACAGAATGTGAGAAAATTCAAACATAAAAGTATCTTAAAAAATAGTTGTGGTAATTGAGAGGAAGCTGATAGGTCCAAGAGGGCAAAAACCTAAACCTAAGACTCGCTAGTTTACCAAGGAGAACCAAGGGAAGAGAAATTGGACCTCTCATTTGTGCTGGTGGGAATGCATAATGGCAAAGGTGCTTTGGGAAACAGACTAGCAGTTCCTAAAAAGATTAAACAGTTACCCTATGACTCAGCAAGTCACTGTTGTTATGTATGAAAAAATGGAAAAACATGCCCACACTAACATTTTCATGTGTATATTCATAGACATAAACAAAAATCAGTTCATCAACTGATGAATGGATAAAGTAAGTGTGATCTATCCATACAAGGAAATATTATTCAGTAAGAATAAGGAATTAAATATTAACATGAATGAGCCTTGAAAACATGCTAAGTGTAAAAGTAGTCACAGAAGACCCTGTATTGTATGACTCCAATTGCATGGAATATCTACAATAGGGAAATTTATAGACAGAAAGTAGATTATTGCTTGCATAAGGAGGAGAAATAGTGGGGAAAATGGGGGCAGTTGATTTCCAGAGAGAATGGGGCTTCTTTCTGGGAGTGATGAGTATGTTCTAAAATAGACTATAGTGAGAGTTGTGCAACTCTGAATACATTGAAACCTACTGAATTGTATACTTTAAATGAATGAATTGTAAGTAATAGAATTATATCTTGAAAAAAATGTTATGAAAAAGAAGTGGAAGCATATTCTTACAGATAAAATGAGTTAAATGCCTTTTTTTTCTTACCTGGTCAATAATTAATTGAGAGACCTTGTTTTTTTCTATAAAATCACACTGCTGAGGTCAATTTGTTTTTGTTTTTGTGGTTAGGGTAAGTCTGCAACTTGGTACACAATGCATGTGTGTTTCTATTACCATAAGTTTGTTTGCATTTTCTAGATTTTTATATACATGGAATCATCCAGTATGCATTTTTTGGTTTGTTTGGCTTCATTCTATAAGCATACTGTTTTGAGATTTGTCTATTTTGGAGTGTGTATTCACTGTTCATTTCAGTTTATTGAGTAGTATGCCATTTTTATGGATATACCATTTTTATCCACTCACATTTTTTTAAAAAAAGGTTTATTTCTTACTGCTGTAATAGCATAAGCATGAACATCCTGCAGCTGAATTTGCAACCCTGTGGTGTGGAAGACCCATGTACTTACAATACTGTTGCTTGGCCCCATCCGCTCACTTTCTGATGAACACTTAGATTTTTCTGATTTTTAGCTATTACAAATAAAGCAGCTTATGAGCAGTAGTGTACAAGTCTTTATGTAGATATATGTTTAATTTATCTTGTTTCCAGAAGGCATTCTACGTAGATAATGTTACTTATTAATAAAGAATGCTTTACTTTTCTGAAATGGATATATTTTCCTTTTTCTTGACATATTGCACTGGCTAGAACCTCTTGAAAAATACTCAGGAGAAACCAACAGTGCAGAAATCCTCAAATTTTTCTTGATCTTAGGGAGAATGCATTCAATCTTTTACCAATAAGTGTGTGATAATTGTAAACTTTTATTTTTTTAATTTATGTTTTTATTTTTAATTGATACATCATAATATTTATAGGATACACATGATATTTTGAATACATATATACAATGTGTAATGATCAAATAAGGATATTTAAGATATCTATCACCTCAAACATTTATTGGTTTTTCTTATGTTGGAAACATTTCAGGTCTTCTAGCAATTTTGAAATCTACAATATATTATTTTAAAATATAGTGTGCTATTGAACAGGAATACTCATTTCTTCTAACTGTAATTTTGTACCTATTAGCCAACCTCACTTCATTCCCACTCTGATAATCATTCTACTCTCTACCTCCATGAGATCAATTATTTTAGCTCTGATACATGAGTGAAAACATGTGCTATTTGTCTTTCTGTGCCTAGCTTATATTCTTTAACAGAATGATGTATAAGTCCATCCATGTTGCTACAAATGACAGGTTTTCATTAATGTTTATGGCTAAATAGTATTCTATCATGTATACACACAACATATTATTTATCTATTCATCCACTGATGGACACTTAGGTTAGTTCTATACCTTGACTATTGTGAATAGTGTTGCAATGAACGTGGGGGTGTAGGTATCCCTTTAATATACTGATTTCCTTTCTTTTGAACAAATATGCAGTAGTGGGATTGCTGCATTGTGTGGTAATTTATCTAAAAAAAACTGATGAACATTTAGATTTTTCTGATTTTTAGCTAATATAAATAAAGCAGCTTATGAGCGGTAGTGTACAAGTCTTTAGTTCATTAGTTTTTTGAGATGATGCCATACTGGTTTCCAAATGGCCTTATTTGGATGTGGAGAGTATAATTTCTCCACATCCTCACCAGTATTGGTTATTTTTTGTCCTTTTGAGAATAGCCAGGTAATGTGATGCCTCCCCCTTTGTTTTTCTTGTTCGGTACTGTTTTGGCTATTTGGGGTCTTCTGTTGTTCCATACAAAGTTTATAATCGTATTTTCTATTTCTTTGAAGAATGTCTTAGGAATTACATTGCATGTATAGATTGCTTTGGGTAGTATGGCTACTTTAGCAATATTAATTGTTCCAATCCATCAGCATGGCATGGTCTTTGCATTTGTTTGTTTCTCTTCGATTTCTTTCATCAGTGTTTTGTAGTTTTCCTTGTAGAGGTCTTTTACCTCACTGATTAAATGTATTTATAGGACTTTTTATTGTAGCTGCTATAAATTGGATTGTTTTCTTGATTTATTTTTTAGCTAGTCTGTTATTGGTGTATCAAAGCACTACTGGTTTTGGGATGTTCATTTTTTATCTTTCAACTTTACTGAATTTGTTCATCAGTCCTAAGAGTTTTATTCATCAGTTCTAAGAGTTTCTTGGTTGAGACTTTAGGTTGTCTATATAAAAGATAATTTCCTCTGTGAAGAGGAACAACTTTAATTTCTCTATTCCAAAGTGAACGCTTTTCATTTGTTTCTCTTGCCTGATTGCTCTGGCTAGGACTGTCAGTACTATATTGAACAAGTATGCTGAAAATGGGCATCTTGTATTGTTCCAGTTCATAATAGAAAGACTTTCAGCATTTCCCAATTCGGTATGATGGTAGCTGCAGTTTTATCTATATGGCCTTTATTATTTTGAGGTATGTATTTTTCTGTGCCTAATTAGTTGAGAGTTTTTAATCAAGAAGTGATGTTGAGCTTTACTAAATGCTTTTTCTACATCTATTGAAATAATCACATGGTTTTTGTACCTCATTATGTTGATATGATGTATCACGTTATTGATTTACATATGTTGAATCATCCTTGCATTCCTTGGATAAATCTCACTTGATCATGATGTATTATGTTTTTGATGCATTGTTGTCTTCAATCTTCTAGTATTTTGTTGAGAAAATTTTTGTCAATGCTTTTCAATTTTTTTATGGATACAAAGTACATGTATCTGTTTATGGGGTATGTGATGTACTTTGATACAGACATGCAATGAATAATAATCACACAATGGGAAATGGGGTGTCCCATCCCCTCAAACATTTATCATTTGTGTTACAAACAATCCAATTATACTCTTTTAATTATTTTAAAATGTAAAATTAAATTAGTATTGGATGTAGTCACCCTGTTGTGCTATCAAATAGTAGTTCTTATTCATATTTTCTAACTGTATCTGCATATTTTTGTGCCTAGTGACCATTTTCACTTCTCCCTCACCACACCACTCATCTTCCCAGCCTCTGGTAACCATCCTTTTACTCTCTATCTCCATGAGTTCAATTGTTTTGATTGTTAACACCAGCAAACAAGAGAACATGTGAAGTTTGTCTTTCTGTGCCTGACTTATTTCACTTAACATAATGATCACCAGTTCCATCAATGTTGTTGAAATGAAAGGAAATTATTCATTTTTATGGCTGCATAGTCCTCCATTATGTATATGTACCACACTTTCTTTATCCAATCATCTGTTGACAACATTTAGGTTGCTTCCAAATCTTGGCTATTGTGAACAGTACTGCAACAAACATGGGAGTGCAGATATCTCTGATAAACTGATATTCTTACTTTTGGATACATACACAGCAGTAGAATTTCTAGGTATTATAGTAGCTCAAATTTTAGTTTTCTGAGGAACCTTCAAACTGTTATCCACAGTGGTTGCACCAGTTTACATTCCCACCAAGAGTATATAAAGGTTCTCTTTTTTTCCACATCTTTGCCCAGCATTTGTTATTACCTGAGAGATTTCATCACGAACTGATGTTAAACTTTATATTAAATGCTTCTTCTGCATCTGTTGAGATGCTATGGTTTTTGTCCTTCAATATGTTGATATAGTATATCACATTTATTGATTTACATATGTTGAATTATCCTTGCATTCCATTTTAACTGGCACCTTTGTCAAAAATGAGTTTACTGTAAGTGCATTAGACCATTATTGCATTGCTAGAAAGAAATGCCCGAGACTAGGAAATTTATAAAGAAAAACGTTTTAATTGGTTCATGGTTCTGCAGGGTATATGGGAGGCACAATGCTGACATCTGCTGGGCTTCTGAGGAGGCCTCACAGAACTTACAATCATGGCAGAAGGTGAAGGCAGAGCAGGCTTATCTTACGTGGCCAGAGCAGGAGCAAGGTGTCGGGGCGATGATACATACTTTTGAACAACCATATTGCATGAAAACTCACTATCATGAGGACAGTACCAAGTGGAAAATCCATTCCCATGATCCAATCAACCTCCCACCAGGGCCCACCTCCAACATTGAGGATTACAATTCAACATGCGATGTGGGTAGAGACACAGATCCAAATGATATCATTCCACCTTTGGCCCCTCCCAAATCTTATGTCCCTCTCACAGATCCACTAGGCAGTGCCCCATGACACCACATGGAAGACGCCAAGGCTACGACTGGCACCTCTGAATCAGTAGCTCAAGCTGTACCTGTACCCCTTTGAGCCATGGTCAGAGCTGGAGTGGCGAGAATATAGAGAACAGTGTCCCAAGGCTGTGTAGGGTTGCCGGGCCCTGGGCCTTGTCCACCAAACCATTTTTCCTTCCTTGGACTCTGGGCCTTTGATGTGAGGAGCTGCCGAGAAGGTCTCTGAAATACCTTCCAGGCCTTTTCCCTGTTGTCTTGGTGTTAGCACTTGGCTCCTTCTTTTTACTTATGCAAATTTCTGCAGGTTGCTTGAATTCCTCTCCAGAAAACGGGCTTTTATTTTCTACCACATGGCCAGGCTGCAAATTTTCCAATCTTTTATGCTCTGCTTCCCTTTTAAATAAAAGTTCCAGTTTTAGGTCATTTATGTGCTCATGTGCAAGAATACAGGTTGTTAAAAGCAGCCAGGCCATATCTTCAATGCTTTGCTGCTTATAAATTTCTTCTGCCAGTTACGCTAAATCATCACTCTCAAGCTCAAACTTTCACAGATCCCTAGAGCGGGGGAACAATGCAGTCAAGCTATTTGCTAAATCATAATAAAAGTGACTTTGCTCCACTTCCCAATAAGTTCCTCAACTCCATCTGAGACCACCTGAGCGTGGTCATCTCTGCCCACATCACTATCAGCATTTAGGTCACAACCATTCAACAAGTCTTTAGGAATTCCCAAATTTTCCCTCATCTTCCTATCTTCTTATGATCCCTCCAAACTGTTTCAACCTCGGCCCATTACCCATTTCCAAAGCTGTTGCTGCACTTTCATGTATCTTTATAGCAATATTTTACTTCTCAGTAACAATTTTCTGTATTAGACCATTCTTGCATTGCTATAAAGAAATACCTGAGTCTGGGTGATTTATAAAGAAAAGATGTTTAGTTGGCTCATGGCTCTGCAAAATATACAGGAATCATTGATAGCAATTGTTTGTCTTCTGGAGAGGCCTCAGGAAACTTACAATCATAGTCAAAGGCAAAGGGGGAGCAGGCTCATCTTACAGGGCCAGAGCAGGAACAAGAGAGAGGAGGGGGAGGTGCCACACACTTTTATACAACCAGATCTCACAAGAACTTACTCACTATCATGAGAATAGTACCAAGTGGAACATCTACACCCATGATTTAATCACCTTTCACCAGGCCCCACCTCCAACATTGGGGATTAACATTTGACATGAAATTTGGGTGGGGACACAGATCCAAACCAGGTCAGTAGGTGTGTGGATTTATTTCTGGGTTCTCTATTATGTCATATTCGTCTATGTGTCTGTTTTTGTGCCAGTTCCACACTGATTTGGTTACCATAGTTCTGAACTATGATTTGGAGTTAGGTATTGTGATTCTCCCAGTTTTGCTCATTTTGCTCAGAATAGTTTTGGCTACTCTGGGTGATTTATGGTTTCATATGCATTTTAGGATTGATTTTCTATTTCTGCAAAAATTGTTGTTGGTATTTTGGTAGGGAGTGCATAGAATCTATAGATTGCTTTGTGTAGTATGAACATTTTAGCAATACTGATCTTCTAATCCATGAACATGAAATATCTTTCCATTTTTTTGTGTGTGTGTCCTCAATTTCTTGCCCAAGTGTTTTACAGATTTTATTGTAGATATCTTTCAGTTCTTTGTTTAATTTTTTGTATTTAATTTTATTTGTGGGTATAGTAAATAGGATTGCTCCTTTGATTTCTTTTTCATATTGTTAACTATTGTCATATAAATATGCTTCTGATTTTTGTATGTTGATATTCTTATCCTAAAACTTTACTGAAAGTGTTTATGAGTTTTAATAATTTTTGTTGCAGTCTTTAGATTTTTTTCAAACATAAGATCATATTGTCAGCAAGAATCAAGACTGATTCTTTTTCAGTTTGGATGCCCATTATTTCTTTCTCTTGTCTGATTGCTCTGGCTAGGACTTCCAGAACTGTGCTGAATAATAGTGGTGAAAGTGGGCAACCTTGTTGTTTTCCAGATCTTAGAGGAAGGGCTTTCAGATTTTCCTTGTTCAGTATGATACTACTGTGTGGCTGCTACATATGTATTGTTGCATTTTGTTTGTTAGTATTCTGTTGAGGGTTTTTTTTTTTTTTCCCTGAGACAGAGTCTTGCTCTGTCACCAAGACTGGAGTGTAGTGGCACAATCTTGGCTCATTGCAACCTCCACCTCCCAGATTCAAACAATTCTTCTGCCTCAGCCTCCAGAGTAACTGGGATATTACAGGCATGCACCACCATGCCCAGCTTTTTTTTTTTTTTTGAGATGGAGTCTCGCTCTGTCGCCCAGGCTGGAGTGCAGTGGCCGGATCTCAGCTCACTGCAAGCTCCGCCTCCCGGGTTTACGCCATTCTCCTGCCTCAGCCTCCCGAGTAGCTGGGATTACAGGCGCCCGCCACCTCACCCCGCTAGTTTTTTGTATTTTTTTAGTAGAGACGGGGTGTCACCGTGTTCGCCAGGATGGTCTCGATCTCCTGACCTCGTGATCTGCCCGTCTTGGCCTCCCAAAGTGCTGGGATTACAGGCTTGAGCCACCACGCCCGGTCTTTTTGTATTTTTAATAGAGACGGAATTTCATCATGTTGGCCAGGCTTGTCTCAAACTCCAGACCTTGTGATCCGCCCACCTTGACCTCCCAAAGTGCTGGGATTACAGGCATGAGCCACCACGCCCAGCCCTGTTGAGGAATTTTGCATCAATATTCATTAGAAACATTGGCCTGTAATTTTCTTTTTTTGATGTGTCATTGTCTGGTTTTGGTATCATGGTAATATTGGACTTGGAGAATGAGTTTGGAAATATTCCCTCCTCTATTTTTTGGAATAGTTTGGAGTAGGCTTGATATTAGTTTTTCTTTCAGTGTTTTCTTTAATGAAATAGTTTTTATTTTGATCTTGTTACTTGTTACTGATGTGTTCAAGCTTTGGATTTCTTCCTGGTTCAATCTTGGTAGATTGTATGTGTCTGGGAATTTATCAGTTTCCTCTAGATTTTCCAATTTGTTGTCATATATTTGCTTGTAGTAGTAATAGTCTGTTTAATTTCTACAGTATCAGTTTTCATGTCTTCTTTTTCATCTCTGCTTTAAATATTTGGGTCTTCTCTCTTTTTTCTTTGTCTAAAGGTTTTTCAATTTTATTTATCTTTTAAAAAAACAACTTTTAATTTCATTGATGTTTTGTACTGAGTTTTTCATTTCAAATTTATGTATTTCTTCTCTGATCCTTATTATTTTGCTTCAACTAATTTTGCATTTGATTTGCTTTTGCTTTCCTAGTTCTTCAAGATGCATCATTACTTTATTTGTTTGGAGATTTTCCTCTTTTTTGATGTATGAAGTTATAGCTATAAAGTTCCCACTTACTGATTTCATTGTATGCTATTGGTTTTGGTATGTTGTGTTTCAATTACCATGTATTTCATAAATATTTCAATTGTCTTCTTAATTTCTTCATTGACCCATGGTGATTCAGTAGTATATTGTTTAATTTCTATGTGTTCATATATTTTCCAAATTTTCTCATTATTGATTTCTAGTTTTATTGCTTTCTGTTTAGAGACTATGTTTGATACTGTTTCAATTTTCTCTGAATGTTTTAAAACTTGTTTTTGTGGCCTGCCATATGGTCTATTCTTCAGAATGATCCATGTGCTAAAGAATAGAATATATATTCTGTACATTCTTTGAATAAATAATTATTCTTGAATAAAATGATCTGTAAATATCCATTGGGGCCATTTGTTTTATAGTGCAGATAATGTCTAATGTTTCTTTGCTGATTTTCTGTCTGGAAGATCTGTCCATATGTGCTTCAGTGTTGCACACATATATATTTACAATTGTTATGTACTTTGGCTGAATTCACCCCTTAATCATTATATAATGACTTTCTTTTTCTCTTCTTAGTTTTTGTCTAGAAATCTAATTTGTATGATGTAAGTATAGCTACTCCTGCTCTTTCTGTTTCAATTGTCATGAAACATATTTTTCCATCTCTTTATTTTCAATCTATGTGAATCTTTAGAGAAGAATTTGTTTCTGGTAGGCAACAGATCATTAAGTTTTGCTTTTTAAAGAATCTATTCAGTCACTCTATGTATCTTGATTGGATAGATTAGACCATTTACATTAAATGTTGTTGTTGATAAGTGAAGACTTACTTCTGCTATTTTGTTATTTGTTTTCTGGTTATTTTGTGGTCTTCCTTCTTTCCTTTCTTCATTTTAGGCATGGTGATTTTTTTCTGGTGGTAGGTTTAATTTCTTACTTTTTATTTTAGTATGTGTTATATGTTTCTCAATTTGAGGTTACCATAAAACTTGCAGGTACTATCTTATAACCCATTATCTTAAAGTTATGACAACTTAATGCTGATTTCATAAACGAACATGTAAAAAGAAAACTAATAAAAACTGTACATATTAACTTTATTTCTATACTTTTTAACTTTTTGTTATTTCTCTTTATGTCTCATTGTACTGTCTATGAACTGGAAAGTTGTCATAATTGATACTTCTACTTGGTTCATCTTTTAGTCTTCCTGCTTAAGAGTATTTTACACACTCTGATTAGTGTTATAATATTATGTGTATGCTATTACCAGTGAATTTTGTACCTTCATATGATTTCTTAATGCCTATTAATGCTCTTTTCTTTCAGAATGGAGAACTCCCTCTAACATTTTTTTTTTTAAAGACAGATCTGGTCTGGTAATCAAATCTCTCAGCTTTTGTTTTCTGTGAAGGTCTTTATTTCTCCTTCATGTTTAAAAAATTTTTCATCAAACTATTCTAGTCTAAAAATATTTTGCTTTTAGCACTTTAAATATGTCATGCCACTCCTTGTCTATAAAGTTTCCACTGAAAAGTTTGCTACCAGATGTATTGGAGCTCCATTGTGTGTTATTTGTTCCTTTTCTCTTGCTGCTGTTAAGACTTTTTTTAAATCCTTGACCTTTGGGAGTTGGTTTATTAAATATCTTGAGGTAGTCTTCTTTGGGTTAAATCTGCTTAGTGTTCTATAACCTTTTTGTACTTGGATATTGATATATTTCTTTAGTTTTTGGGAAGTTTTCTATTATTATCACTTTGAATAGACTTTCTATATGTTTTTCTTTGCCTACCTCCCCTTTAAAAGTAATAACTCTTAGATTTGTCCTTTTGAAGGTATTTTCCAGATCCTGTAGGTGTGTTTTATTGTTTTCTATTTTTTTTTTTTAATTTCCTCTGACTATATTTTGCAGTAGTCTGTCTTCAGGTTCACTTATTCTCTCTTTTGCTTGATCAATTCTGCTATTAAGAGTCTCTGATGCATTCTTTAGTATGTCAATTGCATTTTTCAACTCTGCAATTTCTGCTTGATTTTATTTAATAATTTCAATCTCTTTGTTAAATTTGTCTGATAGAATTCTGAATTCCTTCTCTGTGTTATTTTGTGTGTCTTTTTTTGAAAAGTGTCTGTTCATGTCCTTTGCCCACTTTTTAATGGGGTTGTTTATTTTTCCTTTGCAAATTTGTTTAAGTTCTCTATATATGTTGGATATTAGACCTTTGTGAGATAGATAAATTGCAAAAATTTTCTCCCATTTTGTGAGTTGTTTATTTACTCTGTTGATAGTTTCTTTGGCTATGTAGAAGGTCTTTTTAGATCCCATTTGTCAATTTTTTCTTTTGTCACAATTGATTTTGACATCTTTGTCATGAAATCTTTACCCTTGCCTATGTCCTGAATAGAATTGCATAGGTTTTCCTCTAGGGTTGTTATAGTTTTGGGTTATACATTTAAGTCTTTCATCCATCTTGAGTTAATTTTTGTATATGTTGTAAGGAAGTTGTTATAGTTTGGTCCTGTGTCTCCACCCAAATCTAATCTCAAATTGTAATTCCTATGTATCAGGAAAAGGCCTGGTGGGAGGTGAATGAATCATGGGGGAGGATTTTTCCTTTGCTGTTTTCATAATAGTGAATAAGTTCTCATGAGATCTGGTTGTTAGAAAGTGTATGGGACATCCCCCTTTGCTCTCTCTCTCTCTCTCTCTCTCCTGTCACTATGTCAAGAAGGTCCCCGTTTCCCCTTGTCTTTATACCATCATTATAATTTTCCTGAGGCAGGCCTCCCAGTCATGCTTCCTGTAAAGCCCTTGGAACTGTGAGTCAATTAAATCTCTTTTCTTTGTAAATTACCCAGTTTCAGGTGGGTTCTTTCTTTCTTCTTTCTTTCTTTCTTTCTTTCTTTCTTTCTTCTTTCTTTCTTTCTTCTTTCTTTCTTTCTTCTTCTTTCTTTCTTTCTTTCATTCTGACTGTCTGTCTGTCTTTCTTTTTTGAGACAGAGTCTCACTCTGTCACCCAGGCTGGAGTTCAGTGATGCGATCTCAGCTAAGTACAACCTCTGCCTCCTGAGTTCAAGACATTTTCCTTCTTCAGCCTCCAGAGTAGCGGGGATTACAGATGTGGACCATCACACCTGGCTAATTTTTGTAGTTTTGGTAGAGATGGGTTTTCACCATGTTGGCCAGGCTAGTTTCAAACTCCTGACCTCAAGTGATTCACCCACCTTGGCCTCCCAAAGTTCTGTGATTACAGGCATGAGCCACTGTGCCTGGCCCAGGTAGTTATTTATAACAGACTGAAAATGAACTAATACAACTAATACAGAAATTTGGTACCAGGAAAGTGGGGCACTGCAATAAAGATAACTGAAAATGTGGAAGTGACTTTGGAGCTCAGTAATGGGCAGAAGTTGGAACAGTTTGGAGGGCTTGGAGGAAGACAGGAAAATGTGGAAACTTTTTAGAGACTTGTTGAATTGTTTTGACCAAAATGCTGACAATGATATGGCAGTGTAGTCCAGGCTGAGGTGACCTCCAATGGAGATGAGGAACTTATTTGGAACTGGCATAACGGTTATATTAGCTTTGTTTTATCAAAGAGACAGGCAGCATTTTACCCTTACCCTAGAGATCTGTGGAACTTTGAACTTGAGAGAGATAATTTAGGGTATCTGGCAGAATAAATTTCTAAGCAGCAAAGCACTCAAGATGTGACCCAGCTGTTTCTAAAAGTGTACACTTATATGCATAAAGAAATAGATGGTCTAAAATTGGAAATTATATTTAAAAAGGAAGTAGAACATAAAAGTTTGGAAAATATGCATCCTGACCTTGTGGTAGGAAAGAAAACCCATTTTCTGGGGAGAAATTCAAGCTGGCTGCAGAAATCGGTGTAAGTAAAGTGGAGCCTAATGTTAATAGCCAAGACAATGGGGAAAATGTCTCCAGGTCATGTCTGAGATATTCATGGCAGCCCCTCTCATCACAGGACCACAGGGCTAGCAGGAAAAAATGGTTTCGTGTGCCA
This sequence comes from Trachypithecus francoisi, assembly GCF_009764315.1. Classification (NCBI taxonomy): domain Eukaryota; kingdom Metazoa; phylum Chordata; class Mammalia; order Primates; family Cercopithecidae; genus Trachypithecus; species Trachypithecus francoisi. Next base: position 66,211,647 of record NW_022681472.1, read on the forward strand.
GGCCCAGGGCCTCACTGCTCTGTGCAGCCTTGGGACATGGTACCCTGCACCCCAGCCACTCCAGCTCTAGCCATGGCTAAAAGTGGCCAAGGTACAGCTCAAGTTGTTGCTTCAGAGGGTGCGAGCCCCAAGCCTTGGTGGCTTCCATGTGGTTTTGGGCCTGCAAGTGCACCAAGGGCAAGAAGAGTTGAGGCTTGGAAACCTAGGTTTCAGAGGATGTATGGAAACTCCTAGATGTCCAAGCAGAAGTTTGCTGCAGGGGCAGATCCCCATGGAGAACCTCTACTAGGGCAGTACAGAGAGGATAGGTGGGATTTGAGCCCCCACACAGAGTCCTCACTGGGTCACTTCGTGGTGGAGCTGTGAGAAGAGGAACCACCATCCCCCAGGCCCCAGAATGGTAGATCCACTAACAGCTTACACCCTGTACCTGGAATAGCTGCAGACACTTAATGTCCACCTGTTAATGCAGCTGTGGGGGGCTGTACCCTGCAGAGTCACAGGGATATAGCTACCCAAAGCCTTGGGGGCCCACCTCTTGCATCAATGTGCCCTGGCTGTGAGACATGGAGTCAAAGGAGATTAAATGAGATTATTTTGGTGCTTTAAGATTTAATGACTGCCCTGCTTGGCTTCAAACTTGCATGGAAACTGTGACCCCTTTATTTTGGCCAATTTATCTTATTTGGAATGAGACCATTTACCCAATGCCTATACCCCCATTGTATCTTGGAAACAACTAAATTGCTTTTGATTTTACAGGCTCATAGGCAGAAGAGTCTGGCCTTGTCTCAGAGGAAGCTTTGAGGGACTGTTGTTAAGGCATGATTATGTTTTGAAATTTGAGAAGCACATGAGATTTCGGAGGGGCCTGGGACTGAATTATATGGTTTGGTTCTGTGCCCCCACCCAAATCTCATATCAAATTGTAATCCACTTGTGTTGGGGTAGGGACCTGGTGGAAGGTGATTGAGTCATGGGGGTGGACTTCCTCCTTGCTGTTCTCATGATAGTGAGTATGTTCTCATGAGATCTGGGTGTTCAAAATTGTGTGGCACTTTCCTCTTTCATCTCTGTCTCTCCTGCCACCATGTGAAGAAGGTCCTTGCTTCCCCTTTGCCTTCTGTGTGATTGTAAGTTTCCTGAAGCTTCTCAGTCATGCTTCCTATTAAGCCTGTGGAATTATAAGTCAATTAAACCTTTTTTCTTTATAAATTACCCTTTCTCAGGTAGTTCTTTACGGAAGTGTGAAAACAGACTAATGAAGAATGGGTCTATTTTCAATTTTCTGCATATGGCTTGACAGTTGTCTCAGCACCATTTATTAAATAAGGAATTTTTTCCCTGTTGCTTGCTTTCGTCAGGTTTGTCAAAGATCAGATGGTTGTAAGTGTGTGGTCCTATTGCTATGTTCTCTATTCTGTTCCATTGAACTATGTGTCCTTGTACCAGTATCATGCTGTTTTGGTTACTGTAGCCCTATAGTATAGTTTAAAGTCAGGTAGCATGATGCCTCCAGTTTTATTCTTTCTATGTAGCATTGCCTTTTGTCTATTCAGGCTCTTTTTTGGTTCCATATGAATTTTAAAATAGTTCTTTCTAAGTCTGTGAAGAACGTCAGTGGTAGTTTAATGGGAATAGCATTGAATATATAAATTGCTTTGGGCTATATGGTCATTTTTAATGTACTGATTATTCTCTATCCATGAGCATGGAATGCTTTTTCATTTTTTTGTGTTTGTCATCTCTGATATTTTCAAGTAGTTGTTTGTAGTTCTTGAAGAGGTCCTTCACTTTTCTTGTTAGTTGTATTCCTAGGTATTCTTTTTGTGGCAACTGTGAATGGAAATTTATTCCTGATTTGGCTGTCAGTTTGCCTATTCTTGGTGTATAGGAATACTAGCATTTTTTCACATTAATTTTGTATGCTGAGACTCTGATGAAGTTGCTTATTAGCTTAAGAAACTTTTGGGCTGAGAAGATAGATTTTCTAGATATCAGATCATGTTATCTGCAAACAGGGATATTTAGATTTTCCCTCTTCCTATTCGAATGGCCTTTATTATTTTCTCTTGCCTGATTGCTGTGGCCAGAACTTTCTCAATACTATGTTGAATAGGTGTGATGAGAGAGAGAAATCTTGTCTTGTGCTGGTTTTCGAGGAAAATGCTTACAGTTTTTGCTCATTCAGTATGATATTGGCTGTGGGTTTGTCATATATGGCTCATTTTGTTTTGAGGCTTATTTCTTGAGTACCTAGTTTACTGAGAGTTTTTAATGTAAAGGGATTTTGAATTTTATCAAAGGACTTTTCTGAATCTATTTAGATAATCATGTAGCTTTTGTCTTTATTTCTGTTTATGTGATGAATAATATTTATTGATTTGCATATCTTAAACTAGCCTTGCATCCCCGAGATGAAGCCTACTTGATTATGGTGGATAAACTTTTTAATGTGCTGGTGGATTTGGTTTGCTAGTATTTTGTTTAGGATTTTTGCATCCTTTGTTTACCATCCTTTGTTTAACAAGGATATTGGCCTGTAGTTTCCTTTTTTTTTTGGTTGTATCTCTGCCAAGTTTTGTTGTCAGGGTGATGCTGGCCTTACAGGATTAGTTAGGGATGAGTCCCACCTTTTCAATTTCTTGAAATAGTTTCAGTATGAATGGTACCAGCTTTTCTTCATACCTATAGTAGAATGTAGCTGTGAATCAGTCTGGTCTTGGGCTCTTATTTTTTGGTTGGTAGGCTATTTATTAGTGCTTCAATTTCAGAACTCATTATTGGTCTATTCAGGGATTCAATTTCTTTCTGGTTCAGTCTTGGGAGCATGTATATATTCAGTAATTTATCCATTTCTTCTAGATTTTCTAGTTTGTAGTGTATAGAGGTTTTTATATTGTTCTCTGATGATTGCTTGTATTTCTTTGGTGTCAATGGCAATATCTCCCTTATCATTTCTGATTTTCTTTATTTGAATATTCTTTCCTTTTTTTTTTATTAGCCTAGCTAGCAGTCAATCAAAAACTAAGCTCCTGGATTCATTGATTTCTTTGAAGGTTTTTCATTTCTCTGTCTCCTTGAGTTCTACTCTGATCTTGGTTATTTCTTATGATCTGCTAGCTTGGGGTTTGTTTGCTCTTGGTTCTCTAGTTCTTTTTGTTATGATGTTAGGTTGTTAACTTGAGATCTTTCTAGCTTTTGGATATGGGCATTTAGTGTTATATGTATTTCTCTTAATACTACTTTAGCGGTATCCCAGAGATGCTGGCACATTGTGTCTTTAGTTCTTACTAATTTCAAATAACTCGATTTCTATCTTATTATTTATCCAAAAGTCATTCAGTAGCAGGTTGTTCAATTTCTATGTAGCTGTATGGTTTTGAATGAATGTCTTAATCTAGAGTTCTAATTTGACTGCGCTGTGGTCTCAGACACTGTTATGATTTCAGTTCCTTTGCATTTTGGGGGAGTATTTTACTTCCAATTATGTGATCAATTTTAGAGTAAGTGTCATGTGGCAATGAATAGAATATATATTCTGTTGTTCTTGAGTGGAGACCTCTGTAGATAACTATCAGGTCTACTTGATCCAGAGCTGAATTCAAGTCCTACTTATCTTTGTTAATTTTCTGTTTCACTGATCTGTCTAATAACATCAGTGGGGTGTTAAAGTCTCCCACTTATTATTGTGTGAGAGCCTAAGTCTCTTTGAATGTTTCTAATAACTTGCTTTATGAATCTGGGTGCTCCTGTATTAGGCTCATATATATTTAGGATAGTTAGCTCTTCTTGTTGAATTGAACCCTTTACCATTGTGTAATACATTTCTTTGTCTTTTTTGATTTTTGTTGGTTTAAAGTCTGTTATTCCAGAAACTAGGATTGCAACCCCTGTTTTTTTCTGTTTTTCATTTGCTTGATAATTTCCCCTCCGTCTCTTTATTTTGAGCCTATGTGTGTCTTTGTATGTGAGACACTTTTGAAGAAAGCATACTGATAGGTCTTGACTCTTTATCTAGCTTGCCATCCTGTGTCTTTTAATTGGGGCATTTAGTCCATTTACATTTAAGGTTAGTATTGTTATGTGTGGATTTCATCTTGTCATTATGATGCTAGCTGGCTATTTTGCAAGCTTGTTTATGTTTTGTTTTCCCTTTGCTTTTTACATTTTGTATATAGTTAGCCTTTGATTCTTTTTTGTCTACTAATTTTCCTTTTTTTTTTTTTTTCTTTTCTAGTTCCTTGAGGTGCATTGTCAGAGTTGTTTATTTGAAATCTTTCTACTTCTTTGCTATAGGTGTTAATTCCTATAAAATTCCCTGTAGGCACTGCTTTTGCTGTATCTCATAGGATTTAGTATGTGGTATTTTTATTTTTATTCATTGTGAAAAATTTTTTATTCCCTTCTTAATTTATTCATTAATCAAATGGTTATTTAGGAGTATGCTGTTAAATTTCCATGTATTTGTAGAGTTTTCAAATTTTCTCTTGTTATTAACTTCTAGTTTTATTCTATTATGGTCCTAGAAAATACTTAATATAATTTAGTTTTAAAAAAATTTATTGAGACTTGTTTTGTGGCCTCACATATGGTCTACCCTGTTGAATGTTCCATGTGCTGATGAGAAGAATGTGTATTCTTCAACTGATGGATGAAATGTTCCATAAATATCTGTTATGTCTACTTGGTCTAAAGTGCAGTTTAAATCCAATGTTCCCTTATTGATTTTTTTTTTTCTAGATGATCTGTTCTACGCTGAGAGTGGGGTGTTGGAGTCCTCAACTATTATTGTATTGGAGGCAATTTATCTCTTTAGATCTTACATTTTCTTTATATATCTGGGTGATCTCTTGTTAGGTACATTTATATTTAGAATTGTTATATCTTCTTGCTAAATTGATTCCTTTAACATTATATAGTATCCCTTTTGTGTTCCTTTTCACAGTTTTTGACATGAAGTAGTTTTTTTTTATTATTATACTTTATGTTCCAGGGTACATTTGCACAATGTGCAGGTTTGTTACATATGTATACATGTGCCATGTTGGTGTGCTGCACCCATTAACTCATCATCATTTACATTAGGTATATCTCCTAATGCAATCCCTCCCCCCTCCCCCCATCACCCAACAGGCCCCAGTGTGTGATGTTCCCCTTCCTGTGTTCAAGTGTTCTCATTGTTCAATTCCCACCTATGAGTGAGAACATGTGGTGTTTGGTTATCTGTTTTTGTGATAGTTTGCTGAGAATGATGGTTTCCAGCTGCATCCATGTCCCTACAAAGGACATGAACTCATCCTTTTATGGCTGCATATTATTCCATGGAGTATATGTGCCACGTTTTCTTAATCCAGTCTATCATTGATGGACATTTGGGTTGGTTCCAGGACTTTGCTATTGTCAATAGTGCTGCAATAAACATACGTGTGCATGTGTCTTTATAGGAGCATGACTTATAATCCTTTGGGCATATACCCAGTAATGGGATGGCTGGGTCAAATGGTATTTCTAGTTCTAGATCCTTGAGGAATCGCCACACTGTCTTCCACAATGGTTGAACTAGTTTACAGTCCCGACAACAGTGTAAAAGTGTTCCTATTTCTCCACATCCTCTCCAGCACCTGTTGTTTCCTCACTTTTTAATGATCGCCATTCTAACTGGTGTCAGATGGTATCTCATTGTGGTTTTGATTTGCATTTCTCTGATGACTAGTAATGATGAGCATTTTTTCATGTGTCTGTTGGCTGCCTAAATGTCTTCTTTTGAGAAGTGTCTGTTCATATACTTTGCCCACTTTTTGATGGGGTTGTTTCTGTCTTGTAAATTTGTTTGAGTTCTTTGCAGATTCTGGATATTAGCCCTTTGTCAGATTAGTAGATTGCAAAAAATTTCTCCCATTCTGTAGGTTGCCTGTTCACTCTGATGGTAGTTTCTTTTGCTGTGCAGAAGCTCTTTAGTTTAATTAGATCCCCTTTGTCAATTTTGGCTTTTGTTGCCATTGCTTTTGGTGTTTTAGACACAAAGTCCTTGCCCATGCCTATGTCCTGAATGGTATTGCCTAGGTTTTCTTCTGGGGTTTTTATGGTTTTAGATTTAAATTTAAGTCTCTAATCCATCTTGAATTAATTTTTGTATAAGGTGTAAGGAAGGGATCCAGTTCCAGCTTTTTACTTATGGCTAGCCAGTTTTCCCAGCACCATTTATTAAATAGGGACTTCTTTCTCCATGTCTTGTTTTGGTCACATTTGTCAAAGATCAGATGGTTGTAGATGTGTGGTATTATTTCTGGGGGCTCTGTTTTGTTCCATTGTTCTATATCTCTGTTTTGGTACCAGTACCATGCTGTTTCAGTTACTGTAGCCTTGTAGTATAGTTTGAAGTCAGGTAGCATGATGCCTCCAGCTTTGTTCTTTTGACTTAGGATTGTCTTGGCAATGCGGGCTCTTTTTTGGTTCTATATGAACTTTAAAGTAGTTTTTTTCCAATTCTGTGAAGAAAGTCATTGGTAGCTTAATGGGGATGGCATTGAATCTATAAATTACCATGCACAGTATGGCCATTTTCATGATATTGATTCTTCCTATCCATGAGCTTGCAGTGTTCTTCCATTTGTTTGTGTCCTCTTTTATTTCATTGAGCAGTGGTTTGTAGGTCTCCTTGAAGAGTTCCTTCACAACCCTTGTAAGTTGGATTCCTAGGTATTCTCTTTGAAGCCATTGTGAATGGGAGTTCACTCATGATTTGGCTCTATGTTTGTCTGTTATCGGTGTGTAAGAATGCTTGTGATTTTTGCACATTGATTTTGTATCCTGAGACTTTGCTGAAGTTGGTTATCAGCTTAAGGAGATTTTGCGCTGAGACACTGGGGTTTTCTAAATATACAATCATATCATCTGCAAACAGGAACAATTTGACTTCCTGCTTTCCTAATTGAATACCCTTTATTTCTTTCTCCTGTCTGATAGCCCTGGCCAGAACTTCCAACACTATGTTGAATAGGAGTGGTGAGAGAGGGCATCCCTGTCTTGTGCCAGTTTTCAAAGGGAATGCTTCCAGTTTTTGCCCATTCAGTATGATATTGGCTGTGGGTTTGTCATAAATAGCTCTTATTATTTTGAGGTACGTTCCATCAATACTGAATTTATTGAGAGTTTTTAGCCTGAAGGGCTGTTGAATTTTGTCAAAAGTCTTTTCTGCATCTATTGAGATAATCATGTGGTTTTTGTCTTTGGTTTTGTTTATATGCTGGGTTACATTTATTGATTTGCTTATATTGAACCAACCTTGCATCCCAGGGATGAAGCCCACATGATTATGGTGGTTAAGCTTTTTGATGTGCTGCTGGATTCAGTTTGCCAGTATTTTATTGAGGATTTTTGCATCGATCTTCATCAGGGATATTGGTCTAAAATTTTCTTTTTTTGTTGTGTCTGTGCCAGGCTTTTGTATCAGGATGATGTTGGCCTCATAAAATGAGTTAGGGAGAATTCCTTCTTTTTCTGTTGATTAGAATAGCTTCAGAAGGAATGGGATCAGCTCCTTCTTGTACCCCTGGTAGAATTCTGCTTTGAATCTCTCTGGTCCTGGACTTTTTTGTTGATGGGCTGTTAATTATTGCCTCAATTTCAGAACCTCTTATTGATCTATTCAGGGATTCACCTTCTTCCTGGCTTAGTCTTGGGAGAGTGTATGTGTCCAGGAATTTATCCATTTCTTCTAGGTTTTCTAGTTTATTTGCATAGAGGTGTTTATAGTATTCTCTGATGGTAGTTTGTATTTCTGTGGGGTTGGTGGTGATATCCCCTTTATCATTTTTTATTGCATCTATTTGATTCTTCTTTCTTTTCTTCTTTATTAATCTTGCTAGTGATCTATCAATTTTGTTGATCTTTTCAAAAAGCCAGCTCCTGGATTCATTGATTTTTTGAAGGGCTTTTTGTGCCTCTATCTCCTTCAGTTTTTCTCTGATCTTAGTTATTTCTTGCCTTCTGCTAGCTTTTGAATGTGCTTGCTCTTGCTTTTCTAGTTCTTTTAATTATGATGCTAGGGTGTCAATTTTAGATCTTTCCTGCTTTCTCTTGTGGGCATTTAGTGCTATAAATTTCCCTCTACACACTGATTTAAATGTGTCCCAGATATTCTAGTGTGTTGTGTCTTTGTTCTCATTGGTTTCAAAGAACATCTTTATTTCTGCCTTCATTTCATTATGTACCCAGTTGTCATTCAGGAACAGCTTGTTCAGTTTCCATGTAGTTGAGCGGTTTTGATTGAGTTTCTTAGTCCTGAGTTCTTGTTTGATTGCACTGTGCTCTGAGAGACAGATTGTTACAATTTCTGTTGTCGTACATTTGCTGAGGAGTGCTTTACTTCCAACTATTTGGTCAATTTTGGAATAAGTGTGATGTGGTGCTGAGAAGAATGTATATTCTGTTGCTTTGGGGTGGAGAGTTCTGTAGATGTCTATTAGGTCCACTTGGTGCAGAGTTGAGTTCAATTCCTGGATATCCTTGTTAACTTTCTGTCTCATTGATCTGTCTAATGTTGACAGTGGGGTGTTGAAGTCTCCCATTATTATTGTGTGGGAGTCCAAGTCTCTTTGTAAGTCTCTAAGGACTTGCTTTATGAATCTGGGTTCTCCTGTATTGGGTGCATATATATTTAGGATAGTTAGGCCTTCTTGTTGAATTAATCCCTTAACCATTATGTAATGGCCTTCTTTGTCTCTTTTGATCTTTGATGGTTTAAAGTCTGTGTTATCAGAGACTAGGATTGCAACCCCTGCCTTTTTTTGTTTTCCATTTGCTTGGCAGATCTTCCTCCATCCCTTTATTTTGAGCCTATGTATGTCTCTGCATGTGAGATGGGTCTCCTGAATACAGCAAACTGATGGGTCTTGACTCTGTCCAATTTGCCAGTCTGTGTCTTTTAATTGGAGCATTTAGCCCATTTATATTTAAGGCTAATATTGATATATGTTAACTTCATCCTGTCATTGTGATGTTAACTGGTTATTTTGCTCGTTAGTTGATGCAATTTCTTCCTAGCATTGATGGTCTTTACATTATGGCATGTTTTTGCAATGACTGGTACTGGTTTTTCCTTTCCATGTTTAGTGCTTCCTTCAGGAGCTCTTGTAGGGATGTCTGGTGGTGACAAAATCTCTCAGCATTTGCTTGTCCATAAAGGATTTTATTTCTCCTTCACTTATGAAACTTATTTTGGCTGGATATGAAATTCTGGGTTCTAAATTGTTTTCTTTAAGAATGTTGAATGTTGGACTCCACTCTCTTCTGGCTTGTAGAGTTTCTTCCAAGAGATCCAGTGTTAATCTGATGGTCTTCCCTCTGTGTGTAACCCAGCCTTTCTCTTTGGCTGATCTTAACATTTTTTCCTTCATTTCAACTTTGGTGAATCTGACAGTTATATGTCTTGGAGTTGCTCTTCTTGAGGACTGTCTTTGTAGTGTTCTCTGTATTTCCTGAATTTGGAAGTTGGCCTGTCTTTTGAGGTTGGAGAAGTTCTCCTGGATAATATCCTGCAGAGTATTTTCCAGCTTGGTTCCATTCTCCCCGTCACTTTCAGGTACACTGATCAGACATAGATCTGGTCTTTTCACATAGTCCCATATTTCTTGGAGGCTTTGTTTGTTTCTTTTCACTCTTTTTTCTCTAAACTTTTCTTCTTGCTTCATTTCATTCATACGATCTTCAATCACTGATACCCTTTCTTCGAGTTGATCGAATAGGTTACTGAAGCTTGTGCATTTGTCACGTAATTCTCATGCCACGGTTTTCAGGTCTCTCAGGTCATTTAAGGACTTCTCTACCTTGGTTATTCTAGTTAGCCATTCGTTAAATCTTTTTTCAACGTTTTTAGCTTCTTTGCAATGGGTTTGAACTTTCTGTTTTAGCTTGGAGAAGTTTGATCATCTGAAGCCTTCTTCTCTCAACTCATCAAAATCATTCTCTGTCCAGCTTTGTTCCATTGCTGATGAGGAACTGTGTTCCTTTGGAGGGGGAGAGGTGCTCTGATTTTTTATATTTTTCAGCTTTCCTGCTCTGTTTTTTCCCCACCTTTGTGGTTTTATCTACCTTTGATCTTTAATGATGTTGACGTACAGGTGGGGTTTTGGTGCGGATGTCCTTTCTGTTTGTTAGTTTTCCTTCTAACAGTCAGGACTCTCAGCTGCAGGTCTGTTGGAGTTTGCAGGAGGTCTAATCTAGACCCTGCTTGCCTGGGTATCAGCAGTGGAGGCTGCAGAAGAGTGAATATTGCTGAACAATATACATATATTTTAGAGACAGGATCTCATTCTGTTGCCCAGGCTGGAGTGCAGTGGTGTGATCTCAGTTCACTGCAAACTCCGCCTCCCAGTTCGAGCAATTTTCCTGTCTCAACCTCCCAAGTAGCTGGGATTACAGGTGTGCAGCACCACCCCTGGCTAATATTTGTATTTTTAGTAGAGACGGGATTTCACCATGTTGTTCAGTCTGATCTCAAACTCCTAACCTCGTGATCTGCCTGCCTTGGCCTCCCAAAGTGTTGGGATTATAGGCATGAGCCACTTCGCCCAGCCGGTCTGCTTTATCTAATATAAATATAGCTACTCCTTCTCATCTTTGATTGCTATTTTCGTGAAATCTTTTTACCCCTTTTCCTTTTCAGATTATATGTGTCTTTAGACGTAAGTGGGTTTCTTATAGGCTTCATATAATTTGAATCATTTTTTAAAATTTCATGCAGCTAGTCTCTGTCTTTTAAGTGGGAAATTTAGTACACTTACATTCAAGGTTATTGATAAATGAGGATTTACTGACATTGCTTTGTTATTTGTTTTCTGATTGTTTTATATATCCTGTATTCTTTCTTTTCTTGCCCTTTTATTGTTTATCGTTGTGGTTTGGTGAACTTCTATAATGGTAACATTTGATTTGTTCCCCTTTCTCACTTGAGTGTCTGCTGTACCAGTGAGTTTTATGCTTTTGTGTGTTTTTATAATTGCAAATATTATCTTTTTGCTCCACATGCAGAATTCACTTAAGTATTTCTTGTAGAGTTGGTTGATTGGTGATGAATTCCTTCAGTTTTTTTTTTTTTTTTTTTTTTTTTTTTTTGAGACGGGGTCTTGCTCTGCCGCCCGGGCTGGAGTGCAGTGGCCGGCTCTCAGCTCACTGCAAGCTCCGCCTCCCGGGTTCACGCCATTCTCCTGTCTCAGCCTCCCGAGTAGCTGGGACTACAGGCGCCCGCCTCGTCGCCTGGCTAGTTTTTTGTATTTTGTAGTAGAGACGTGGTTTCACCGTATTAGCCAGGATGGTCTCGATCTCCTGACCTCGTGATCCGCCCATCTCGGCCTCCCAAAGTGCTGGGATTACAGGCTTGAGCCACCGCGCCCGGCCCCTTCAGTTTTTGCTTATCTGAGAAAGACTCTATGTCTTCTTCATTTTTGAAGGTAAGCTTTGGAGCATATTGTATTATTGGCTAACATTTTTTTTTTTCTTCTCAGTTCTTTGAATATATTATCCCATTCTCTCCTGGCCTGTAAGATTTCTGCTGAGAAATCCTCTGTTAGTTTGATGAGGATTCCCTTATATATGACTTGACATTATCTCTTTTTTTATAATTGCTGTTTTTATAATTCTCCCTTTGTTTGACTTTTGACAGTTTGATTCTAATATACCTTGGAGATCTTTTTGTGTTAAATCAATTTGGAAACTTTCAAGTTTCCCCTATCTGAATGTCTATATGTGTTGCATGACTTGGGAAGTTTTCTGCTATTATTTTGTTTAAAAGGTTTTCTATGTTTTGCCCGTTCATCTCTTCTCCTTCTAGAACACCTAGTTCAAACATTTGGTTACTTCATGATGTCCCCTATGTCACGTAAGATTTATTTTTTCTTTTTTATTGCTTTATTATTTTCCTTTTTATCTAACTGGGTAATTTTATTTTATTTTATTTTTTATCCATCCCCTCAAACATTTATCATTTGAGTTAAATAATCCAGTAACATTCTTTAAGTTACTTAAAAATATACAAGTAATTCATTACTAACTACAGTCACCGTATCGTGCTATCAAATAGTAATTCTTATTCATTCTTTATTTTTTTTTACTCAATCCTTATACTCTCTATATTTATGAGTTCAATTGATTTGATTTTTAGATTCCACAAATAAGTAAGAACATGTGATGCTTGTCTTTCTGTGACCGGCTTATTTCACTTAATATAATGATCTCTGTTCCATCCATATTGTTGCAAATGACTGGATCTCATTCTTTTTATGGTCAAATAGTTATCCAGTGTATATATGTACCACTTTTTTTTTATGTATTAATCTGTTGATGGACACTTAGGTTGCCCCAAACTTTAGCTATTGGAAACAGTGCTGCAACAAGCATAGGAGTGGAGATATCTCTTTGATGTACAGATTTCCTTTCTTTTGGGCATAATTGGGTAATTTAAGACTTAGCTTCAGGTTTAGAAATTTTTTCTTCTGCTTGATCTAGTCTATTGTTGAAACTGTTTATTGTATTTAAAAATTTCATTTATTAAATTCTTCAGTTCCAGGGTTTTTATTTGCTTCATTTTTCTGAATCAAACTCTTTGTTAAATTTCTCTTTTAGATCATGAATTGTTTTTCTGATTTCTTTGTGTTTTTTATGTTTTTTCTTTTCCATCTCATCGTGCTTCTTTTATATCATCATTTTGAATGCTTTTTCAATTGTTTCAGAGATTTCCTTTTCATGGAAACTATTGCTGGAGAATAATTGTGTTCCATTGGAGATGTCATGTTTCCTTGTTTCTTTTTCATGTTTATTCTGTCCTTATGTTGATACCTGCACATTTGGTGTAGTAGGTATCACTTCTTCAAATTGTATGAATTGTCTTTCATAGGAATATATATTTTCTTATAGATGTACCTATAGAGCACATTGGATATGGTACTTTGGCTTTGATTTTGGGTGGGCTCAATAGTGTATGCTCCGTATGATCTCTTCAGCTGTTATTGAGTATCAGTGGTATCTAAGTTCTTTAGTGGCTTAGACTGTGATAATGAAGGCTGCAATGGAGCTTTGTTGGGGAGAGGTCAATCCTTAGGTATTAGCGGTGGCAGCAGTGGTGTGCCTGACCTTGGGCCCTCAAATAGTGTATGTGGCCTCCAGTGGTAAAGAATCTGGGTGGGCTGATCTTTGGGCCTCCAGGTAACTTGTTTGGGTGCCAGCAGGGGTAATTGTGGACTGCATGGGCAGGAAGGTTCTTGGGCCTCTGGGCAGCAGGTGTGGTATTGGTGATGGCAGTACCAGCAGTGGGTAAATCTTGAGACCTTCCTGTGGCATACATGGGCACCACTGGTGGCAGCAGTGGACTGGGAAGGCCAGTCACCAGGCCTCCAGGAGGCACATGAAGGTGAGTACTGGTGGCAGTGGTGGTGACAGACTCAGTGGCCCCTCCTCAGCTCACAGGAGGCATTAGTGGACTCTGATGGCAGCTGGTGAGGCAGATCAATCCCCAGTCCCCTTGGACAGTATACACAGGCATTGGGAGGGGTTCTACCATACAGGGTGGGTCTTTTCTCAGGCCCACTGATGATGTTTGTGGGCCTAGGTGCTGGTAGATGGGATATGATAGGTGCAAGTTTTTTTGCGCAATTCACTTTATGAGATTGAGGGTGTTTCTCTATTTTTTTGTTTTTTGTTTGTAATTTCCTAACAGTATGTTTCACGTTTGCTTGTTTTTAACTAGTTATGGGGGCTATTTTTTTTTCAAATGTCTTTCTGCCTCAATTTGGATGATCTTATGGTTTTTCTAATTTAGTCTCTTGATGTGTTAAATTACATTTGCTGATTTTGATTAATAAACCAATTTTGCATTACTGTGCTAAATTCTACTTGGTCATTATATATATAATTATATATATATATTATATATATGTGTGTGTATATATATTTGATTTGCTTCTCTATACTCCCAGCTCTGTTTAACTCCGGGTGAATGCCAATGCTTCTTTTCCTGCACCACAGCCTAGAAACTCTCTCAGGGTTGAAAGCTGAAGTTTAATGTATTTGTTTTCTATATTTCAGGCATCACAGAAGATAAATGCAAAATTTTATTGAGAATGGAAATATTGTACATGTTTATTATGGTGGTAGTGTAGGAAAATTGTGAAAGATTTTTAAGTGGATTAAAAGATTGCTGAGATTTCCGTGGAACTATGGATTGTTTAGAGAACATTATTCTGAATTATTTGTGTAAGGTTTCTGTGACTTTCAATTTTTTAATCTATTTTCTAACTCTGTAAGTTGTAGAAAACTACTAATAAGGGAAATAGTTCTTGTTAATAGAAATGGAGACTTGTCTCCTGGATAACAATTGATTATTGCTTTGTAGATATTGACCAGTTTGATGTGCTCATATGGTCTTTGTATTCTCATTTGAATGAGTATAGTGTGTTTCTGGTTCTCTTATTAATTATTGAATTAATTAAAATCTTTGACAAATGTTTATTTTATATTTGTACGGGAGTCATGAATTTCCATTTAAAAGTCATTCTTTACTAACAGTTACATGTCTGTATACAATTGCCAAAACATGTCAGATTGTACAGTTAAAATGGCTGAACTTTGGCCAGACCCGGTGGCTCATGCCTGTAATCCCAGGACTTTGGGAGGCCGAGGCAGGTGGATCGATCATGAGGTTAGGAGATCGAGATCATCCTGGCCAACATGTGAAACCCTGTCTCTACTGAAAATACAAAAATTAGCTGGGCATGGTGGCACGTGCCTGTTATCCCAGCTACTTGGGGGGCTGAGGCAGGAGAATTGCTTGAACCAGGGAGTTGGAGGTTGCAGTGAGCCAAGATTGAGACTGCATTCCGGCTTGGTGACAGAGTGAGACTCCATCTCAGAAAAAAATTTTAAAAGACTGAATGTTATTTTATGCAACTTATGCCCCAATAAAACTGGAAATATATTATCTTCAAGGAAATCTTACAGAAAAATGAAGGACTTGCCTTACCATTTCTCTAGAATTTGCTGTTAAAACAGTTGGCTTTCATGACATTAGCATTTTCAATCTTTCTCCTTAATTCTCTGAATTATTCCTTATTAATAATCTCTTCATGGGATCTGTTTCCCAGCATCAATTTTTTCAATGTTGAATAATTAAAAAAACCTCTCTTAGGTCATCTTATTACCCTATGTACTTTCCCTAGATGGTCTCATCTCTTCATCAAAATATGAAAGTTGACTACTCTCTAACTTAAAAATGTTATCCTGATAATAATACTAATTTAATATTTCTTATATCTCGTGTGTTCTCCTATAAAGATTATGACATTAACTCACTAACTTCTCACAATAACTCAGAGGCGCTTTTATAATCATCACCACTTTATAGGTAAAGAGTCTATGACCTAAAATTTGTGCACCCCCGACTAAAGTCAGAGCAAATAACTGATGAAGATTAGATTTAAATTTAGATAGTTTCATGGCAGTACCCAGATATTTAACCACTAATCAATACTGCCTTTCATCACCATTCCCACAATTCCAATCCTAGTTTCTTACTGTCTTCATGAAACTTTTAAAAATACTTTCATTGCTGGTTTCCTGAATTATATCCCATTCTAAATTAATTAGTATTTATTGTGATCAAATTCCAACTCTGCCACCGACTGGTTGGGTTAACTTGATCATGTCACTTGCTCTCTTGCGGCCTCAGTTCCTTTTTAAAAAGATTTAAAATATTTAATTGAAAAATAAGGATTATATATATTCAAAAAGTACAATGTGATTGATACACATATACATTGAATATGAAAATATTATGTTAATTATTATAATCAAGTTAATTAACACATCCATCGCCACTCATGCTGTACACTAGATCAGAACTTGTTCATAACTGAAGATTTCTACCTTTTGATAATCTATAACATAATGATTATCATGGGTTTATTTACATTCAGTTAAATTAGTCAACTATAGACATGGAAAACTACTTTCAATTGCATCTTTTGTCAGTGAAAATATTTTTCCATAGGATGGGTTTAATCTATATTCCATG